>NC_060139.1:111588494-112925279 GCF_021461385.2 Schistocerca piceifrons | reverse complement strand
ACATTTTCCCAGCACCCCATCTCTTTTTCCTCCCTCAGCCCACATAATTCGAGATTTGCGTTTTCTAATTCAGCCTTAAAGGCACAAATCTTTGCCTCCTGTTCAGCAATGTTTCTGTCCCATCTACATAACCTACATTGGCATGGAAGAGCCTCATCAACTACCCCCGTTTCCTAGCCGCTACATTCGCCCCAATGAAACCATAACCTACAGTCTCCACATAACACCCCCGCCTTCAGATTTCTACGGCAACCTCCACATTTGTCACACATGGTTTGATAGAAAAATTTACACAAAAATTTAGTCAAAACTTACACAAAATCAGAGAATAACTTGGCACAAGATCACGTATTTCAATATTAATCACTTAACTTAGCGAGAGCATCGTGTACGTGCGTCTGCCGGAAAGAGAGAGCCCAAACAAAGCAAAAAGACCTGCACATATCCACATAATGTTATGCATTTGTTGGAACAGTGACGGTGTGGTATACTACGAATTGCTTCCCCAAGGTGCAAACATCAATGCTGACATTTATTGTCAACAGCTGAGACGTCTTGCAGATTTAATCCTAGAACAACGACCAGGAAGACTTCGTGAAGTAATGTTACTCCATGATAACGGCCGCTCGCAGTCTCTTAGACTGACAATAATCCCAGGTTTGATGCAACTGTTAGTCGGAGGATAGAGGATGACGTCAGTGATATAGAACACGAAATAAATGGAAAAGACGACGTTTTGACAACAACCAGTGATCATAGTTCTGCTAGCGAACAAGAGGATTATTGAGAAGTAGGACTTCAGGACAATAGCAATGAGGATCTTTCTGTGTCCCCAATAAAATACATAATCCTAGTTAAAATCAAATGTGTTCTGCGTGGTTGGAAAGAAAAATGTAGATCCCAGCACTGAATGTCAATTTTGCTGACTTTATCTTTGTGACTGCCGAGTTCAGTTTTTTGTGCAAGTTTAAACCCCGGAATTTAGTTTTATATGAAAATTTACTTGCTACAGAGATGCTATAATTTTTCATAACGTAAAATACAGTTATCTAACAGTTTGTTTACGTGTGCTACTGAAAAAGCCACGCAAAATATTTGATTCTGGGTGATACAAGTGAAGTACTGCAGACTGTATTTAGTGCAGTAGAATCAACAACAAGCAGTATTTAAACAACATTTTAGTAACTGTAAACATTAATGTTATGCAACATAAATTAATATTTTCAACTGACTTATGTCTTGAATCTCGGTGTATGGCAGGCGCTCCGGAGACCACAACTCGTAGTGTATGTTGCAGAAAATTCGCCTTTTGAGCTAACGGTTAAACACTGTTGAACTAACAATTGCTTTAATACAAGCATGGAAACGTAAAATCCTGTTAGATAAATTAAAGAACTTCAATCAGATCAGTTTCTGCATTATGTGCATTAAATGAGGGGGTAAGAGTCCTAGCGTGATAATTGTGAAATAACTACCCAGACAATGTTCTGCTAACTATGAACGGAAATTCGACGTAATGACTCGCGAAATACAAAACATTCTCTACCCACGTCACATTTGTGCTCGCAGGAAACGGAAACAAAGTGTCAGATACTATGCCATTCATTGTACCCCGAGATGGAGGAAAACGACATGTCGAACGAAAATTCCCACATCATCACTAACAACAGAACAACCCAGATGAAAGCACGCGCCAGACCAGAGGGAAGACAGACACACAACCGACATCATCTATAAGTAACTACATTAACTCTGATAACCCAAAGAGATCTCCTCAAAGCACTACTCAGGAAGTAAGTTCTCTGTGGCAACGGTTACAGAAATCACTGCCACTTCTCTCATACAGTCACCTCTCATCCTCGAATTTGCCACACCTGAGACGGACCACCCCGTGTTGGCTCTCCTTATTAATCCTCTCGCAGCTAAAATATTGTTGCAATCGTCGATTCAGATGAACGGTGGGATTCGTTGCCGAGTCCAAATGTACTACACGTGTAACTACACTACGGACACCAACACTGCAGAAGAGCTGGAAGTGGAAATGGAGGCTGCGAAAGAGCCACGGAAACTCGCAGCTCTCCCGTGCTGCACCTGAAGAAGGCCTGAAGAGACACTCCAGGGCAAAGAAATTCCAGGTACAAGAAGAAGCTCCAGCGGCAGCTGCAGGAACGAGGAACGCTTTCTCTGTGCTGGATAGGCTCTTGTGTGGTTCAGAATAGTACAACAGTTTAGTATTTACTTTCTTTGTCTAAAGTAAAACATTAAGCCTTATATGATGATGAATATAACGATATAAGCGTTTATACAGGGCGCAGAAAAACATTTTGATCGAAAGTCTAGAGCAGAAAGACAGCATCAAATGAAGGAATTTGAATACAGGAACTAGGGGTCCAAGGTGATATTCCCGGCGGATGTAAAATTAGTGTGCGCAGCGGAAAATAATGAACGCTAAATTGATGATTTTGCCCTGACTATCCCCCTGAAGCAGATCTTAGGATCTCTTAATGCTCTTTAACATATAAATTAGAACCTCAACATAAATGAATGAGTAAGGCAACTAATACTACTAAATGATAAACGTTGTTTCTTATTATACATTTATTGTAGATTAAAAACCAACCCTTTATATTTTCTGACTAAAAATTGCTGATCAGTTGCCCAGCTCTGCCCCTTTTTATGGCCACGCGAAATGACTGACATCATCTACATACCAAAAACTAGAAGACACTACTCTCAAAGATGATCTACGATGGTGTGGAACCTCAGTCGAAATAAAGTAGCATGATCACAGCTGCTTAGCTTTATAGCCAAAATAAATTGAAGCAAGTAGCAATATCAACGTATGTACTGCGTCCGGAGTCTGGATTTCTTCCGTCCCTTCGGCTTATGGATGGGTACAATCAATCCTTCCAAGAACGGTGCAGGTAACGGTATACCCGGGGACATCAATTCCTGACAAATTTCAACCCAACACGGTACCAACAGTTGTTTAAAGGCTCAATAGAACTGTAATGGTAATCCGTCGATTCCTGATGATTTATGGGGAGCAATGGCGTCGAGCACTTCCTCTTCTGTCACTTCTTCCAGTAAAGTCGGTACCATGTCTGGTGGAACTGTACCGTGGACATGTGCTGAAACGGTGTCTACCATCCCCATTTCAGGGAGCACTGCTGAATAAAGGTGAGCGTAACGTCCATAGAAAGCTTCTGCTATATCTGCTTGTTCTAGCACGTGTCGACCGTCGTTCGTTATCATGTCGGTTACCAGTGCCCTACGGCGCCTCCTGCGCTCCAGGAGCACGTGGTCCATAGATGGCCTTTCTGATTGTATCACGTCTGGAACACGCGACCGTATAACAGCGCCCTGTAAATGATGGCGTGCTAAGGAGACGAGCTGCGCTTTCGCGCGATTAACTATGATATGCCTGTCAGGTGAGGGCTCCATAGCAAGGCATTTCCGTAGGACGGTGTAATAAAAGTTTTCCGTGCTCCTCCTCCACGTCGCCGCTTCCCGGCCGTAAGCCATGAAGGTGCGCCTAAGAGCAGGTTTCGCACATTCAATCCACCAACTGAGGGTCGATCGGTAACGACCACAACGTTGTAAGGACGCGTTCCACGACTCTTCGATAGCACCTTTACATGCCGGCTCGTCCAGATGGGCGACGTTCAGTTTCCAGGGGGGCCTACGGTGCCACACACGTGTGGGTTCGAGGGCAATGGTGCAAATATAGGCTGTGTGGTCGGTGAATGCATCTTACGATGGAAGGATTCCAGCCACAAAATAAAACTCTTTCAAACACCAGGACGGCAGAAGGCGGTCCCCTGACTAATACATTCTAATATTGTCTTCTCCTCTCTGTGTTCTACAGACGAGAAACGCGAACTCCCGGCCACAAGGACGGAGTTCAAATAAAGTCTCAACGTAAGTATAGGCAGAAGAAGTGCTTTCAATCACTGAACACTGCATACTCAACCACGACTTCCAACGCGGAGGCGAAGTCCAGAATCATACAAGTTCCCAACAGTACAGTGCCTAACCGTTCTAACTATAAACTCTCCTGAGAGCAAAGACAGCAATTCCGTCTGCACCAACAAAGCTGATACTGAGCGACTGTCACACACGGGCGCTCACAACGGAAGACTTCTTCTCTCCGCCGCTGGCTTCCCAGCAAGGCTCGGCTCCCCACCCTCGTAACTCAGAAAACAAATCATATTCCCGAAACCACGGAATATTCTCCCTCTCTACGGATTCTTCAGAACGCCGACCAACCATATTTTAGTCTGTTGCCGTCCAGCGCGGAGAGTTTGTGAGGAAATACCTATACTCGTACAATGGTACACTTCTGAGTAAAATCTGCGGAAATAACCCAGCATGCGTGATTTCCGAGGTGACGCTTCCTCGCTCCTCTCAGCTGCGTCCAAGATTTTCATAGTTTTCGAAGTATAATCCTTCCGGCCTAGCTACAATACCGGTCAACCGCCTCTGTATTGTGTTTCCGCGCCCAGGTGTCCAGACCGTCCGACTTCGCACTTCCTGTGTCAAGCAGGACCAGCACACCTGTGCAGGCTTTTTTCCACTCCGGGCTTGAGCTCCGCCTCCCGTTTCACCTCCACTGGCGTTCCAACCTCTACTAGTATAGGCTAACACTCATTACGCCGTTTTGATAATGAAGACACTCCGTCACCTTTCATGCAAAAGTGTTAGCAGTTATTTACAAGGCGTACGTGATAATGTCAGTCTTCTTTAAATACTCATATATATGATGTACAACCATCAAATGATACCTAATTGTGGTTGTAGATCACGGCAAAGTATGTATATGAGTGCTTGTAAGGTGCGAAATTATAGCCACCTTACAGGGGTCGCAGTTTTGCATATTTTCGGCGCTACATGAACGTAATTGAGATCTAGCATATGCTCGTCTTTATTCAGAATGAAAAGTAATTCACGGCAAATGTATACGTAAACGAAATGTTTGGACTAACTAATCGTCACGATGAGAACAAGAAAAACAAAGCAGCACATACGTGTGTATTGTTCATAGCTGACGTATTGTACAGTACTTCTTTAGTAATGAAAACACATGTCCATGTCTCATGTCTCAACATGTCCTAAAAAGCACTCCGCCTTCAGGCCACGAGTGGCCTACCGGGACCATCCGACCGCCGTGTCATCCTCAGTGGAGGATGCGGGTAGGAGGGGCGTGGGGTCAGCTCACCACTCTCCCGGTCGTTATGACGGTATTCTTGAACGAAGCCGCTACTGGTCGGTCGAGTAGCTCCTCAATTGGCATCACGACGCTGAGTGCACCCCGAAAAATTGCAGCAGCGCATGGCGGCCTGGATGGTCACCAATCCAAGTGCCGACCTCGCCCGACAGCGCTTAACTTCGGTGATCTCACGGGAACCGGTGTATCCACTATGGCAAGGCCGTTGCTTGTCCTAAAAACGCCAAAGTAAATTAAAAATGAGCATGATTTTGTACGTAGACATGCCACCACTTAATTAACATGTGTCGTAGCGGATATCAAACTGACCACAGTGTTCACGCTGGCTGGAACATAGTGGCGATGCAGGGATTGGCGTCTTCCCTGAAATATGCCAGGAATATTCTGAATCATTTCTGGTGCTGCCATAATGCTAGCGATCAAGTCCTGTCCATCCTCAACTGGTGTTGCATACGTGCTGTCTTTCATGGTACCCGCGAGGAAAATAAATCCAACAGTGTCAAGTATGGCGAAACTAGAGGTCACCGCGTTGGTCCACCGCGTCCTATCCACCTGTCAGCAAATGCCCTGTCTAGGTGATCCCACACAGTTGTGCCGTCATGTTGGAACCAAAGGTTCTGCCTAACTCCAAGCTGTACGTCTTGAAGAAGTGGTGGCACTACTTGTTGCAGAAAAAAATGGCTCTGACCACTATGGGACTTAACATCTGAGGCCATCAGTCCCCTAGAACTTAGAACTACTTAAACCTAACTAACCTAAAGACATCACACACATCCATGCCCGAGGCAGGATTCGAACCTGCGACCGTAGCAGCAACGCGGTTCCGGACCTAAGCGCCTAGAACCGGTCGGTCACAGCGGCCGACTTGACGCATGTAGCGCCGTAAATATGCAACGGCAACCCCTAGCACCTGTACTAAAATTCCTTCGTTTTTTGCTGTCTTTCTACCTTACACTTTTGGCCAAATTGTTTTTCCGCACCCTGTATACTAACACGGAAGGTTTCTGTTTCGCTTCGCCTCTCATGTTTTCCTCCAGTGCAGGCTTTTTATCTGATCACAGCCACGCTCATTGTTTTTGTGTCTTTGTTTACTGCAGAAAAGGCTTGTGGGCGCCTATCTTTGTCCCCTGACAGTACTATGCCATTTTTGATAACTCTGAGGAAAACGTGTTCTTGCAAAATACAGCAGAACCGTTACGTACTGTGTGGTCTAGTGGGGTGACGGTAAGTTGGTTGTCAGTGGGTGGTTGCGCAAGCCGTCGTGTTGGGTGCGGAATGTCAGTCGGGTTGCGGACGTGCGGCCGTCCTTGCAGCGGTTGGACCGCTGCCTGCCGGAAAGGCCAAGGCGAGGCCCGCTCCACTGTGGGCCGCGCCTGACTCACTACCAGAGGCGCCTGTCTGCCCCCAAGTGGCGCCTTTGTGTCCAGCAGCAGGTGTCAGCCGGCTGTTGGCCGTCGTATATGTACGACTATCAGGGACACAGTTTTAACTAACATCCCGGAAAAACCGAGCTGCGAACGTGAAACTTGGCGACGGTGTTCCTCACTCTCTACATAGTCACTCTTCAGTGCGTCATTTTTTTCCCGACAATTGATGACATGGAGGAGACCTTGGTTGTAGAAGTCAGCACATCCGCTATTCAGTACACGTTCCACCTCGAACATCACCGTGTCCTATTTCTGAAAATACATCAACATCTATACTCCGCAAAGTTGTACAACGACTGCCTAAGACTCGGGAAATTTCCAGAAATCTGGAAGAAAGGAAACATAGTCATAATCAAAAAGAGTCCGGAAAAAGATCCCACGGAAATCAAATC
Source organism: Schistocerca piceifrons (assembly GCF_021461385.2). Lineage (NCBI taxonomy): Eukaryota > Metazoa > Arthropoda > Insecta > Orthoptera > Acrididae > Schistocerca > Schistocerca piceifrons. The sequence goes on along the minus strand of NC_060139.1, from coordinate 112,918,233 downwards.
GTATAGACCCATTTGTCTATTGGACTCACTGGGCAAACGATTTGAGAGGCTGCTAGCAGACAGACTGACAGCACACCATATACTGTGCGGGGTGAGTGACAGACAATTCGGCTTTCGGTCGGGACGGTCTGCATCTGACGCAATCGCCCTGGCCGCCGAGGTCTGCGACTCATCCCCGCACAAGTATGTCGTCGGCATCATGGGGGATATCAGTGGCGCCTTCGGCAACCTCACTCTTCTCCTGCTTGCGGGAGAAGAACTGTCTAGGGGTGCTATATGGCTGTCTGGGGAGCTATTGTGCAGACAGGGAGGTCTGGCTATCGGCCCCTAGCGGTAAAGTCAGTAGAACAAATGATGTCCTCAGGGCTCTGTCCTAGGACCTCTCTTTTGGGACATCAAAATGGAGCCGCTACTGGAAGATTTGAAGGGTAGTGACGATGTGCTAGAGGTCATAGCATATGCTGACGACCTCCTCCTGCTGGTCGGCGGCCACAGCCGCGAGGACCTAGAGCCCAAAGTAGAGGGAGCCATAACTATACTGACAACATGGTGTCAAAAGGCTAAAATGACTATCGCGCCTAGTTATATCTCTTACTCAAAGGCCAACTTGTCAGAAATCCCACAGTGAGAAGCAGTGGCTCACCAGTTCTTCGGCGCCGTGAGGCCCGACATCTAGGTGTAGTCATCGACAATAGGTGGAACTTTGCATCTCGTATTGATACTGTATCTCAAAGATCTTTAGTACTGCTAAATAACCTCATTGGGATAGGCCACAAATGGTTTCATCTTCCACCCAATCTAATAAAACTGTACCACACCAGTATTCTAACATCAATAGTTGGAGACGGATCAGGGGTCTGGGCAGACAGATTCATGAGGGTCGTGCCTGCAATGGCCGTAAGAAGTGTGCAGCGCAATATGCTCCTGCGTTCAGCAGGAGCATACAGAACAACACCTGGAGCGGCGCTTCTTGTGCTAATCGAGATCTGTCCACTGGACATTAAAATCCGAGAGCAGGCCGCCTGGTACTGGGTGAAGAAGGAGAAAAGCGATAAGATAATGGAGATACTGGGGGTTTATGCTAGGGATAAAACCGCAATTAAAAAGAGAGGGATAGAACTATGGCAGGAACAGTGGAACAACGAGGATACGGGGCGCAGAACTTATCAGCTGTTACCGGACATAGAGGAACGAGTAAAGCTAACGTACTTCATGCCTACGAGAGGAATGCTGCACTTTCTTACTGGATATGGCTCCTACCCGACATATCTACGTCGGTTTGGAAAGCTGGCTACACCCGCGTGTGACTGTGGCGCTGTGCAAGGCACGCCAGAACATGTGGTGTATGAGTGCCCCCTCTTCGATGACGCAGCAAACGAACTAAGACAACTTCCGAATAACGACACGTATCATCTGTTAAGGCAAGATGACACCTTCAATATCTTAAACAAATTGACAGATGAGATTTTGAAATAAGTCCTTAGGAAATTTCTAAGGGACAAACAGTAAAAATCACACCAACTTAGACTCCGTGCACCTTTCCTGTTCCGCCGGGCCTGGACTTGGCCAGCCGCTTCACGGCCGGGATCCGCCTTGCTCTGGACTAGGCGGGGAGGGTGTACATCATAACCGGATAGGACACGCACCAACTGTGACACTAGATTTAAAAATAGGTTAGCATGTGGCAAGATAGGATAAGGTTTTCTAGGATAGACTGCAGCGATACCAAGTTACTGGCCACCCCAGTGACAGGGGCACGCCCACTGGGATTACCTCAGGGCGCCAGTCCAAACATCCATCAGGTTTATAGATCACTGGCACACCTGTAACGCTGCAGGTAGCATAAGTTTTGTAGATTAAGTAGATCAGGGCTTCCCAACCTTTTCAGCTGGCGGACCCCTTCTTCAGTCGAAAATCCATGGCGGACCCCTAGTCAGTCAAGAGCACAGTAACTTTAAATTTCAGAGCGAAACCCATGGGAACTGAAAGCTTCTTAATGCAAGTGCCATGTTCCCAATGACCCTCCCCCTCTCCCCTTCCCCCACCCCCCGGAAGTATCAATAGTCTTTGGTTTAGAGATGAATGAAAACAACTTGAAATTAACGGTCCAATTTGAATTCCCACTTTATCCAGACACTTACTAGTGGATTTACTCCCTTTGTTCAACACACTATAGCCTTATTAAAATTACTTGGTAATTGAAATTTCACACGATGTAGCTGTCTTTCTCCAAGAGCAATCAACGTCACGTCCAAACTGTTCGCTGTTGACAAGCTGCCGCTTATTGTCTGTTCACTTCCACTATTTGGCTACTGCTGTGTAAGGAGCATGCATATTTCGTAACAGTCGTTTGTGTGTGTGTGTGTGTGTGTGTGTGTGTGTGTGTGTGTGTGTGTGCGTGAGTGAGTGTGTGTGTGGTTTTTCGTGAAATCCGAAGAAAAATGTTAAAATGTATGTAAAGTCTTCCTTTGGTCGTCCTCCCACCTCATTCATTTCAACTGGAAACTTCCCTTGTTGTGAAGGCGATGGAGAAACTGCACCTTTCTTCAATGATCCTGCCTTCAGCCACCAATCCATGTTAGAAGTAATAAACTGGTCAAAAATCGACTTATGAAATAGGTAGTGGACTAGCAACATTTAATTATGCCTGGGGCCGCATACGTGCCAGCAAGCGCTGTGATTGGTCCACAATGCGTAAAAGGTCTCAGCGCATCTTGCGCCGTGAGCAGTGGCACAATTAACCCCCGTATTGTTGCTAAACAATCGATCAGAGAAGCCTCATTCTCCGGCACTAAACTGTGTATGCGTTCTCACTTAGGAACCGCATAGGCTGCTTGGGAATACGACCTGAAGTAAAAGTACACATGTTTTTCACAAGAAAAAAAAAGTTATGAATTTCATTTTCACATTTTTATTCAATAATTTTACTCATTATTTTACACGATTTGGTGAAAGGTGGCCCCGGACACCCTAGAAAGAGCCGGTGGACCCCTAATGGGTCCGCGGACCACAGGTTGGAAAGCCCTGAAGTAGATAATAGGAACTTTGTAGTGGTAAGATCAAAATCTAAGATTTACCTGTAGTGTGAAAAAATAGCTGCAATAGTGTGTATGAAATTAGGACCCACTAATGTACTCAGGTAGTGGGTTAATATGTAAAAAAAATACAATAATATGAATAAAGATTTTTTTTAAAAAAAAGAGTGCCGACCATCTCGGTGACGTTTTCGCGCTTACTATTTCCTCTATCGATCCTGTCTCGTACGGATCCCCAACTGACGTGCAATATTCAAGTATTGGTCGAACCAATGTTTTGTAAGCTACCTCCTTTCTTGATAAACAATATTTCCTGAGGATTCTTCGACTTAAGCTCCGTCTGGCATCTGCTTCTTGCGGTTAATTTTATATGGTTGTTCCACTTCAAATCGCTCCGTACGCATACTCCTCGATTTTTTGATCGTCACCTGGAAAAAATCAACCTGTGACGATGCAGGTGCTAGTCTTCTACATATACACCATCCAAAGTAAACTATTTTTCCAACGATGGGTGATCTGGTGGCGTCATCGGTCGTAGAAGTCTGCATTTTTGGCTGACCAGGAGAATTTCCATTTCGAAAATGACCTATTCGTCACTCTGAAAATGCCTTACATGCAATTGCGCGTGCATCAGAGGAAAGAAGAAGTCATTGGCTGTCATTTCAGGTGAGTAGAGGAGGCGAGGCCAAATTTGATTTCCCAAAGAAGTAACATGTCTAGTCACATGCAACATGAACTGCCATCCTCCCGCGAACCTCTGTCTTGACAGACTCCCGTAACCTCTTCGGGAGAGTTCGCTACTGTGCTCCTCTGACAGTTTGTACCATAGGAGCGTTATCTGGTAACATCACATCTTAGCAGTCTCAACAAACGTGTTCCGGTTGTGGTGATTAGGCGGCTAAAGAAGTCACGCGAACTGACCTGACACTGCTGCACCATTTCCACTACTGCCTCGAATCGATGTTCGTTTTGAATTGATGTGAGCAGTTGCGGAACCCAATGGTCGGCGACCTTGTTCATGACTAAAGGTTCTGTTGAAAACTGGACCGTGACTGATTTTCACTTTTCCCATTATCGCCTCGATAGTGATACACCAGCCTTGGAGCACGCAGACCCACACTTCTCTTGCGATTTCTGGTTCTTCAGAGGGACAGTGTGTCACTTCATCATTCAGACTTGGACGACCACACTGGAAGCATCTACGTCGCCTAACCACTATCGGTACGCATGCGACAGGTTGGCTACCAATATGTTCCAAAATGTCACGCTTAAAAACTGGATTTTTCCGGGACTCATACCTCGGGTTTTATTGGTGATAGAAAGATAGGGTCAAGTATTTTGGATAGCCACTGCGCTAGGGACCATTTTTATACCCAATAGAAGGATTGGCTTACTGTAATCATCCAAATTGTGAGTATAGCTTAGGAAAATGGAGCAAATCGATTGATTCTTTTTGCGTTAGATGTCGTCTGTGGTGCGGCTTACGGGACTTATGGAGGCACCATTTAGTTAATGGGCGGTTTCTGACAGAACCCGAAAGACGCCGTCAGTAACGAGTTTCTAAGCAAATAACCGCAAAAAATTCCTCAGATTTTAACGGTATATTCTCTAAGCATTTATCCAGAAGTGCCATCTTTCCGTTTTCGAAAATCTTTATCCATTATCGAGATACATTCCAAAAACATGATTTCTGGGTACTAAAACCGAACCGCGGATTCCAAGGCGGCTATGTACAGCAAATGGCTGACATTTTTACCATTTATTCTTAAGATTATGATCTCAAACAATCTTGAAAATTTTCTTGATGTCTCCATCCGTTTCCGAGATACACGGGTGCTAAATTACTCTACTTTTACACGCAAAAAATGCAAGTAAAATCCCATATGAGGTAAAAACGTACGAGTGATTTACGAAGTGACATAGCACGGAGAAATATGGCGTATAGCGTCTCCGTTATCATCATAAAGGTCCTGGGATCTCCATGTTGTAGTACTGAAGCATATTCAAAATTTTTGCGCACATAAAATCCGTACTGAGGAGTAAAATTAAGTTTTCGTTAATTCAGTTTCGCGTACGTAAACTACGAAATTTTATTGACTCATAAAGTTCTTTTCAGTTGATGGACGTGCCCGGCTGTAACAAAGAAAAGAATTGAACCAGCGGGAAAATGCACCTATCGGAGCACATAAAAGAAGAATATGCTTCAGTTTAAAAGGCTCTGCTTGAAAAGGATAGCACCAGCTACTAAATTATATTTTCCTCAGCACCTCCATAAATTTTGGCTTGCGTACATATTCGCAAATGGCAGTGGGAAAGAAATTGAAAAGTAATAAATACTGGACGATAGCTGACAGTGGTTGTGGTATAGAAAGAGCGAAGGAGACAATGGCAGTGTGAGAGAAGGAGAGGGATACAGCGGCAGTGATAGAAGAATGCTAAGAAAAGAGTGAAGGAGACAGGTGGGAGAGGGATGAAGAGAAGGAGTAAGTTGAAGTGGGTGAGAACCAGTGGCAAAGAGAGACAGTGCTTATGACATTGACAGTGACGAAGAGAGAGTTAGTGACAGTGAGAAGGAAAAGCAGCAGCGTAAATGAATGAAATTAATGAAATTAATAGCAGGAGTAAGAGAGAGAGAGAGAGAAAGAGAGCAAGAAAGAGAGAGTGACAATTGAAGGAGACAATAGTAGTAGGACAGAACGAAGGAGACTGCGGTTGTGAGACAAGAGACGGTGGCAGAGAGCCACAAAAAGATAATAACAATGAGTTGGGCTGAATGAGAAAGGGCAACTGGGAGTGGATGCGTATGAGCGACTTACAGCGCTGTACTAGTGGGTGTCAGCGAGTTGCAATTAGGGAAGCTTGTGAGAGGTGAGTTTCATATGAATATGTTCACATGCCACAATTTTTGGGGTGCTTTTAAAGGTGCTGAGGAAAGTGGAATGAGGCAACTGGTACCTGATTTTTGAGTCAGAGTCCCTGACACAGGAGCGCAGTCGCCTTTTCCATGCTCGCATAGGAGCATTTTGCCGCTTGTGTCATACTGATGGAGAATTTTTGTCGTACATTTCAAGCAGTTCGATCTATTGTTGCAACGTTGTTCCTTTTCAGACACAGAAAATGAGTTATCGCACGATACCGCACTCGGTCAATGGGCTGCGCCATATTCGTTTGTCTCATCTAGCGGTGTTCTGCAGTATTGTGGCGCGAGTATTTCAACGTGTGCCACGGCCGCAGACATCTACGCGCAAACAAACAAAAAGTTAATTACATAACATTATTATTTCAAATTGATAATTAAAGCTTTAAAGCTGTCCCTTGACAAATCTACGATGCCCTTCTAAAACTGGGTAAGTGCCACATGACTAGTCCAGAAGTACAGAGTTCGAGCCACAATCGAACCTAGGATACCCTTCTGTTACTACTCGCTTCTTTCACCTGTGGCAATGAATGCCGAGCTGCAACTCAGGTCCGCATGGGTAGTAATCTCGACAGAAAGCGTTACTTTATTGGCGTGCTAAGGTCAGTGACTGTGTTCTACATTCGAGATCTCCTGACGTTGTCTTTCAACAAGATAACGCGACAGTGCTTGTTCCCTGTCTCTCCTGTCCTACCTCGATACAAAAGTCTTGGACTGTTGCCCTCGCCAGCATCTTCACCAAATCTCTCACCGACTGAAGTATCTGGTCACGGATTGCTGAGAGAGACTGTCTTGACATCACTCGCCAGCCACAGAGCTGCAGCAGTATGATGACAAAACCTGTATCTGTCTTTCAAGCACATTTCGAGTGGATACCCATTCGGGCTAGAACCATCGTTGGTGCTAGACGTGGCAGCTTTAACTGAAGCAGCCTGGAATGACGAAATCCATATTTCTCAACCAAGTTCAGTTCGATTAGATGCCAATTCGGGCTACAACTATTGTTGATGCTATAGGCGATTGCTTTAAGTGGAGTAGTATGGAATGACGAAACACATGTTTGTCATCCAAGCTAAGTTCGACTGGATGCCCATTCGGGCTAGAACCATCATTGGTGGCAAAGGTGATCTGCTTCTGTACAAAAATCGTATCCTGTACACCGGTGACCAACAAAAAATTTAATAATTTATTTTTCTTACTGTACTATATACTCACAATACGTAAAGTTTCGTTACTTGCTCTTTCTTGGTGTTGTAATTGAAACTGGTAGCTGTGTATTTAGTAGGAGAGAGTGCTGGACCTTCGGACACTTTTCAGATATTCGCCTCTATCCAGCTCTGTAACAGAAGTTTAACATAGTTTCTCATGCATATTTAAATATTGACAGTCACTTTTCATATATTGCAATCTTTTTCTGAAATTACAGAAATTACTCCAGAAAAATAAGGTTTTTCCACATGTAAAAACACATTCCAAGGTACAAAGTGGCCTTGTACCAGGAACCAATGTTCTACTGAAGTTTAAAAGCGCTGCATTCGAGAAAATCTGGTCAGTACGTCAGTTCTGTATTTAGTAGTCTATGTGTTACATGATTACTCTACTACACACCAATAACCAGTAAGTTTAATAAAATGAAGCTGTAGTATTGTCAGAAACCTGTTCCAATTTCAATATATTTTGAAACGAGAGCTATTGAAAACTAACAAAAAGTTCAGTTTTCGAGACGAGTAAAATTATTAAGACATTAACGATGGTGAGCTAATTTGCAAATGTACCGTGTTCCTTGGTGAAAGACCTTCCTCTGTTGAAAAGTATGGCTTTCTCACATCAACATCCCTTTTTTCCAACATCTACTAATCGTACATGGATGAATGAAGGATCATCAGACAGGTTTTTTTAACCGGCTTCGGATACTGCATGCCGACGTTCCTCTAAAACTTACTATTTGTGGAAAAATTTAACATAACAAAGACTTGACTACCACAGGAAAAAGGACATCATGGATGCTCAGCTTCATACTTTTATTTTAAAAACAAGAAGTTCGCATTTCATATTATCTTGTAATAAGTACCATATGATTTGTTTTAAAGTACTTATTAACTGGATAATTTGCATTCATCATTCTCATAGCTAGTATCCTTGACCATTGTGGTAGTCTATTACCTCTGCACGTCCTACAAGCTGACTCATATAAACGAATATAATTTCCGAGAGCACAAACACATACAGGGTGAGTCATCTAACGTTACAGCTGGATATATTTCGTAAACCACATCAAATACTGACGAACCGATTCCACAGACCGTACGTGAGGAGAGGGGCTAGTCTAATTGTTTAATACAAACCACACAAAAATGCACGGAAGTATGTTTTTTAACACAAACCTACGTTTTTTTAAATGGAACCCCGTTAGTTTTGTTAGCACATCTGAACATATAAACAAATACGTAATCAGTGCCGTTTGTTGCATTGTAAAATGTTAATTACATCCGGAGATATTGTAACCTAAAGTTGACGCTTGAGTACCACTCCTCCGCTGTTCGATCGTGTGTATCAGAGAGCACTGCAACATACATCGCGTTTCTACAGAATCATCTGCCAACGTTGCTCGAAAATGTCCCACTGGAAACGCGTCGACGTATGTGGTATCAGCATGATGGTGCACCTGCACATTCCGCAATTAACACTAGGCTGACCCTTGTCAGGATGTTCGGCGGGCGTTTCATAGGTCGTGGAGGATGCATAAATTGGCCAGCCCGTTCTCCTAATATTACACCTCTGGACTTCTTTCTGCGGGGTACGTTAAAGGAGAATGTGTACCGTGGTGTGCCTACAACCCCAGAGGATATGAAACAACGTACTGCGGCAGCTTGCGGCGACATTTCACCAGATGTACTGCGGCGTGTACGACATTCATTACGCCAGAGATTGCAATTGTGTGCAGCAAATGATGGCCACCACATTGAACACCTATTGGCCTGACATGTCGGAACACACTCTATTTCATTCCGTAATTGCAAATGGAATCCACGTGTGTACGTGTACCTCACCCCTCATGGTAATGTACATGTGCGTCAGTGAAAAAGACCAATAAAAAGGTGTTAACATGTGGACGTAATGTGCTGTCCCAGTCTCTTCTCTGCCTAAGGTCCATCACCGTTCCCTTTGGATCCCTACGTAATTCGGTGCTCTCCGATACACACGATCGAACAGCGGAGGAGTGGTACTCAAGCGTCAACTTTAGGTTACAATATCTCCGGATGTAATTAACATTTTACAATGCAACAAACGGCACTGATTACGTATTTGTTTATATGTTCAGATGTGCTAACAAAACTAACGGGGTTCCATTTAAAAAAACGTAGGTTTGTGCTAAAAAACATACTTCCGTGCATTTTTTTATTGTTTGTATTAAACAATTACACTAGCCCCTCTCCTCACGTTCGGTCTGTGGAATCGGTTCATCAGTATTTGATGTGGTTTACGAAATATATCCAGCGGTAACGTTAGGTGACTCACACTGTATATCATTGACGCCTTGAATTGTGATTTCCCTACCGCTATTACGGCCTAACGTGCTTACTGTAATTGAAAATGTTTGTTAATTGCAGTTATATGGCCGGCCGCTGTGGCCGAGCGGTTGTAGGCGCTTCAGTCCGGGATCGCGCTGCTGCCACGGTCGCAGGTTCGAATCCTGCATCGAGCATGGCTGTGTTTGATGTCCTTAGGTTAGTTAGGTTTAAGTAGTTCTAAGTCTAGGGGACTGATGACCACAGATATTAAGTCCCATAGCGCTTAGAGTTTTTTTTTATTTTTTGCAGTAACAGGTTATGTAGCCCTACTGATAGTCCCTGATCTCAGCCATTAGTACAAACATTCTGCAATTCTGCATGCAAAAGACATTTTCGGACGCATGGAAAATGTTCAAATGTGTGTGAAATCTAATGGGACTTAACTGCTAAGGTCATCAGTCCCTAAGCTTACACACTGCTTAACCTAAATTATCCTAAGGACAAACACACACACCAATGCTCGAGGGAGGACTCGAACCTCCGCCGAGACCAGCCGCACAGTCCATGACTGCAACGCCCGAGACCGCTCGGCTAATCCCGCGCGGCGGACACATGGAAATGTATAGACAAGGTTGTATCATACACTCATCATTCGGTTCATTTTTAAAAATGTTTTCTGTTCATTTCCATAACTACCTTTATCCCAACGACTGCACTTATTGTAAATACCGTCCTTATTTAAAGCTAATGATGTTTATAATGGTAATACTTGTACTACTGTAGCTGCAATCACTGATAGCGATAATGGTAATCATAAAAATAATGACAATAGTGACAATATTGATAGTGGCAGAAATATAAAGAATTTATAGATGTACAGAATAGACGTTTGCAGATGTAGTGAGTTCTGGGGAAAGGAAATTTAAGGAGACTGGCATCAGCTCAAAATACTGTGAAATGAAAAGATATGGTTGGAAAGAAGGATGTACAGGGCTAAGGATTGCATCCAAGGACAAAGGTAATCCTTACCGTTGCTTTAGCAGCTATGTCACTAACTGTCTCCTGATGGTTCAAATGGCTCTGAGCACTATGGGACTCAACTGCTGTGGTTATCAGTCCCCTAGAACTTAAAACTACTTAAACCTAACTAACCTAAGGACATCACACACATCCATGCCCGAGGCAGGATTCGAACCTGCGACCGTAGCAGTCCCACGGTTCCGGACTGCGCGCCTAGAACCGCGAGACCACCGCGGCCGGCCTGTCTCCTGAAGCTGAAGATGTTATTCAACTCTACAGTACGAGTATACTGCGAGAGGTTGTTACAGAGTCGGGTTCCTGCTACTGAAAAGAACTTCGAGAAAGTGGCTGAATGATGGAGTGGGTAGAGACGATTTTACTCCAGTGGGAACGGGTGTTTCTGCCATATTCAGACAAGATGACATTTGCAGTCTTTTAGGTGAAAGGTACCGCAGCAAAGCGTATGTTACCGCCGTGTTATCAGACTGTTAGAAGCAACACATGTGAGAGCATGCAAACTTTTTATTTTTATTTTATTTATTAATTTGGCCAGCTGTGGACCGCATACAACTTGAGACTTTTGGTGTTTCTTTTCCTTCCGTTCTTCCCAGTACTTCTTCATTTTCTCGCCAACTGCTCGTCTCTGCTCATCTGTCCACACTCTCTTGGGTCGAGGTTTTGGCTCATCTTCTTCATAGTTTGGTTTTCTATAAGTAGCCTAAAGTGATTCCTGTCACATATTATTTCTTCTGTTAACACCTATTTTGTTGGCGCCTTTCTTTACTGCTTCTATCCGTCCTACAGTTTTTTTCAGCTTACTAACGTAATTAAAAATTTTCTTTGTAATCCGCCTTTCTTCCATTCTTTTTAAATGTCCATAAAATTTTAGCCGTCTCTTCCTCATTGTGTCTGTGATCTTTTCTGTATTTTTGTATAGGTCTTCATTTCTCCTTTCAATCTTCTCTCTTTTTTCTAGTTTTCTTAATTCACCTTTATTATTCAATGTTAGGCACTCTGGTCCATACGAGAGGAACACGGCGTCGATAAATTATCTTTCCAACCGAAGACGTTGTAAGTAGGCTGTTTAGGTTTTTATGTTGGTAACGCCACGTAGCGCTCTGTATGAAAACCACTGACTGTGCTGTGTGCAGTCTGTGGCTGGTTTGACTCGTTGTTGGAATATTCGCTATTGTAGTGTTGGGCAGTTGGATGTGAACAGCGCGTAGCGTTGCGCGGTTGGAGGTGAGCCGCCAGCAGTGGTGGATATGGGGAGAGAGATGGCAGAGTTTTGAGAGCTGACGTGTGTCCGTCAGAAAAAGGAAATTTGTAAGACTGGAATTTGTAAGACTGGATGTCATGAACTTATATATATATATATATATATATATATATATATATATATATATATATATATATATATATATATACATATATATATATATAACTTCTGAACACTATTAAGGTAAATACATTGTTTGTTCTCCATCAAAATCTTTCATTTGCTAACAATGCCTATCAGTAGTTAGTGCCTTCAGTTGTTAGAATCTTTTATGTAGCTGGCAGTATTGGCGCTCGTTGTATTGCAGTAGTTCAAGTAACGAAGATTTTTGTGAGGTAAGTGATTCATGAAAGGTAAAGGCTATTGTTAGTCAGGGCAATTCTTTTCTAGGGATTATTGAAAGTCAGATTGCGTTGCGCTAAAACATTGTGTGTCAGTTTAGTGATGATCAGAATAAGTAAAGAGAAAACTGTCTGAGTACGTTGAGTTTTGCTCATCTGTTTGTAAACCAAATAACGTAAGAGGTTTACCAGCACAGTAAGACATAATTTTCGAAGGGGATGTTTCAACGTTAATAGCTTTAAAATTATATCAGGTGCTAACAAGTGGTTTTTAATAGGTGACAACTCATATTTTTTCTTTCCTCATTCACTCATGTCAGTGTAACACAGTGGCACGCGCAATGTCTGATGTTCAATTGCTCTCCATGTAAGCTCTAGTAATTCCACGACGACATGTTCAAACACATTTCCAATAGCTGTCTGTATGTCATGAAGAAATATAATCTTGCTTTGGTACCCCTGATCCCTTACAAAAGGGCGTTGGGAGATGAGTATTAGCTTGAGGTCAGGTATTCGTGACGGCCACCGAATCGGATCGTCTTGTCCAATGTTCCTGCACGGATATTTTTCATTCAGAATGTGACAGACATTCAGGGAACAGTAAAGTGGTGCGCCGTCCTTCTGGAATATTACGTTGGCTGACAGGTGTTCCAGTTGTTACACTGCCAACTGTAGTAATATGTCGAGCTAGACATCGCTATTGGCAGTAGACTCGCTGAAAAACACGAGGCCAGAGATGCAGCTGTGCGTTGGTTCTCACAACACATTGGCCTTGGGACTGTTTCTTTCCATTTCATGTGTAACTTGAGAGCACTTTTGTGCCCATGTGCGAACGTTATGACAGTTCATTCCACCGGATACATGAAATAAATCTTTTATTCACGAGTTGGATAAAAAGTAGTAACAACACAGCCGTAACATAAATGGGGTTCCCGCTGTCTGTACCTAATAGCAGGCCTGCTGAAGTAGTGTAACGAGCGGCGACGGCCGTGTTTGGTTATGATTATGAAGATGATGATGATGATGATGATGATGATGTTTGGTTTGTGGGGCACTCAACTGCGTGGTTATCAGCGCCCGCACAAATTCCCAAACTCAGCTCAGTCCAATCTCGCCACTTAAATGAATGATGATGAAATGATGACAACACAAACACCCAGTCATCTCGAGGCAGGCGAAAATCCCTGACCCCGCCGGGAATCGAACCCGGGACCCCGTGCTCGGGAAGCGAGGAGGCGGCCGTGTTTGAGTCAGTTGCCGTGTGTGCTGTCTGAAAACGCGGAAGACCAGTTCAAGCGCCCTAATAACATGTTCAGGAAACACGAACGGTGAGCGTAGATCAAGATTGAAGTGGTACATGGTCGGAGCGCACAACAATGTTTCCTTCTGGCACTGCATCCAATCATCCTTCGTGACAATGCACGATGCCACACGGCGAACCCCGTGCAGGAGCTCCAACGTAGGGTGGGGGTGGGAGATACTGAAACATCCATCGTATTCAATCGAGACCGTGCGATTACGACCTGTTCACCAATATGAAGCAACCTCTTCGTGGCATGCACTGGAACACAGGAGAAGACATCTACATCTACATCTGTACCCCGTAAGCCGCCCAACGGTGTGTGGCGGAGGGCACTTTACGGGCCACTGTCATTACCTCCCTTTCCTGTTCCAGTCGCGTATGGTTCGCGGGAAGAACGACTGCCGGAAAGCCTCCGTGTGCGCTCGAATCTCTCTAATTTTACATTCGTGATCTCCTCGGGAGGTAAAAGTAGGGGGAAGCAATATATTCGATACCTCATCCAGAAACGCACCCTCTCAAAACCTGGACAGCAAGCTAAACCGCGATGCAGAGCGCCTCTCTTGCAGAGTCTGCCACTTGAGTTGCTAAACATCTCCTTAACGCTATCACGCTTACCAAATAACCCTGTGACGAAACGCGCCGCTCTTCTTTGGATCTTCTCTATCTCCTCTGTCAACCCGACCTGGTACGGATCCCACACTGATGAGCAATACTCAAGTATAAGTCGAACGAGTGTTTTGTAAGCCACCTCCTTTGTTGATGGACTACATTTTCTAAGGACTCTCCCAATGAATGTCAACCTGGTACCCGCCTTACCAACAATTAATTTTATATGATCATTCCACTTCAAATCGTTCCGCACGCATACTCCCACATATTTTACAGAAGTAACTGCTACCGCTATCATATAATCAAAGAATAAAGGATCCTTATTTCTATGTATTCGCAATACATTACACCTGTCTAAGTTAAGGGTCAGTTACCACTCCCTGCACCAAGTGCCTATCCGCTGCAGATCTTCCTGTATTTCGCTGCAATTTTATAATGCTGCAACTTCTCCGTATACTACAGCATCATCCGCGAAAAGCCGCATTGAACTTCCGACACTACCTACTAGCTCATTTATATATACTGTGAAAAGAAATGGCCCCATAATACTCCTCTGTGGCACGCCAGAGGTTACTTTAACGTCTGTAGACGTCTCTCCATTGAGAACAACATGCTGTGCTCTGTTTGTTAAAAATTCTTCAATCCAGCCACACAGCTGGTCTGATATTCCGTAGGCTCTTACTTTGTTTATCAGGCGACAGTGCGGAACTGTATCAAACGTCTTCCGGAAGTCAACAAAAATGGCATCTATCTGAGAGCCTGTATCTAATATTTTCTGCGTCTCATGAACAAATAAAGCGAGTTGGGTCTCACACGATCGCTGTTTCCGGAATCCATGTTGATTCCTACAGGGTAGATTCTGGGTTTCCAGAAAGACATGATACGCGAGCAAAAAACATGTTCTAAAATTCTACAACAGACCAATGTCAGAGGTATAGGTCTATAGGTTTGCGCATCTGGTCGACGACCCTTCTTGGAGACTGGGACTACCTGTGCTCTTTTCCAATCATTTGGAACCTTCCGTTCCTCTAGAGACTTGCAGTACACGGCTGTTAGAAGGGGGGCAAGTTCTTTCGCGTACTCTGTGTAGAATCGAATTGGTACCCCGTCAGGTCCAGTGGACTTTCCTGTGATTTCAATTGCTTTTCTATTCCTCGTACACTTATTTCGATGTCAGCCACTTTTTCATTCGGCGAGCATTTAGAGAAGGAACTGCAGTGCGATCTTCCTCTGTGAAACAGCTTTGGAAAACATCATTAGGGCATAGTGCGGTCCCTCTGAGACATCGATGTGGATGCGCTGACGTTGTACTACAACTTCCATCTCTGGGGGGGAGGGGGGGGGAGAGGGCGGGGAGGGGTGGAAGGTGATCGAGGTGATTGACAGTTACATTAAGGTCATATAATACGGTCAACGTCTGTCAATAAACCTTTTGCACTGACGCTTGTCTGTCGACTTTAGCACCTGCAGCAGCTTCACCTTGTACGCTTTAAGACGTAGCCTCTTATGCAAGACTTCGTGTAATGCTGTCGCGGCGTTGCTAAACCTCTGGCCACCGTACGCACTGATTCTTGTCGGACTCCTTCCAGCCGCCTGCCGTACCATCTCCACGTTGAATTCTGAAACAAATCGCCGACGCATTTCCTGTTTACGCAAAGCATTACCTGTTTTCATAAATGACGCATTTCACTCTCGGAAAAGGAGTTGCCGGCAGCTGGCGCCCCCTTCCACCTCAGTATAATTTCCCGTCACACTCACTTTTAACATATCGAACACGCCTATGATTTGAAAGTTGACCTCTGTCTTAAAGCTCCTTAGCAGCAGTATCGCGAAACAACGCAAAGGGAAGCTATAGATCAGAGGGTGCCAAACTTTTTTTTTTTCTCGTAGAGCACTTTCAAAGTTTTACTGTTTTCGGTAGACCCCCTGCTGCTACATTTCTACTATATACCCAAAACTCCTAAAAAATGTCACGGTCGAGTACCAACCCTAAATTCGCAGTGGTAAAAATAAAAATAAAAATAGCACAATTTCTTGTGTCCTATTTATTAAAATAATACTTATCATTATACACTTAATATGATTAAAAATAAACGTTGATAACGTACTAATCAACATTCGACAAAACATCAACAATCAACTCTAAAATGCAAATAAACAATTTCAAAAATAGTCATAATTTTAATGAGACGGATGTACTTGATGAATTGACAGAAAATTATCAATATTTGGCTTCAGTTTTGCAATAGCCTCAAATCTCCCCTTTCTGTGATGTTCAATCTGCTCTTTTAAGTTCCTATGGGACCAAACAGCTGAGGTCATCGGTCCCTAGGCTTACACACTATGTAACGCCGAAAATGCATATGCTCCTATTTCCATCTATTGTACTATAAATTTTTTCCTTATTTTTTTACCTGAAGATATGACATTTCTGTGTCTTTATATGTCATAATTATTTTACTATTTGTATATATATATTTATGCATTTATCTCGATGTATAATTGGTTTGTTTTGTAAATATTATTTGTATTTTTATGCTGGGTCTTGCCTAGGGAAAACTATGCTATCGAACGATTACATCGATAGGTCGTGTGAGAACCAGGGTGTTTAGGATCTTTGGTAGTGTTAACTCTGCCGCATGGAGCGCGGGCTGAGGGAGTCTGGCTGGAGTAGGGCGGTGGAGCAGGTGTGTTGTGTGACGCTCCCGCGAGTTGCCGCGCTTTCGGGGTTTGGCAGCATGTAATTGCGCTCGCCTTGCTGTGATAGTTTCTGATACGGTGTCGCGGACGGGAAGCATTAGCTGGCACATATCAAGAGCCCGTTTCGCCTGGTGACCGTGTCGAGAAGAAGGCGCGCCAACATCCAGCTTCTGCAACAGCGACGGCTGACAATAAGTGATTGTCGCCACCTCCTCGATCGACGACTTCAAACCTTCAATCAACCAACAAGGAAGACTGAAAGCATGTAAAGTTTTAGAACTGTATGGCAGACCTCATCTTTTCAAACTGTTCCATCTGCATCACTGAAGTACAGCAACTTAGCATGAACCTTTGTTGCTCATTGTCCCAATTGCATTACCAAGCAGGGTCCTTTCCTTTTCCGAAATGAACCCGAGCGTCATTGAAATTCAAACGCCAGCATTAAAGTAATATCATTCCATTTCACTGATTTAATTTCAAAGTTCAGTTAAAGTATTCATATCTGCCTACAATATTTAGATTACACAAGCACAAATTACGAGTGCGAGTTTTGTTATCATATTTTAGCTTACCTGTGACTGCAGCTCAGCTTGGTACGTACTAAATGTTACTACTGTTAATTGTTCAAAATCATTTAATTCAAGTTCAAAGTTAAATCTCTTATCTCTAAATTGCGTAGATTCAAGTTGATTTTCAGATTATTGTTGAGGTAGCCCAAGACTAACCTTATTTTATTTAATTTCGTAGTGCTTTAGAAACAAAGTTCACTACTAATTTCAGTCACTAAATTAACTTTCAATTTTCCGGATTTATTAATTCTTTCGCTAAATTACGTCAGAGTGTAGCGAAATTTATTACTTCTGACAAACATTCAGTTTTCACACAGCACGTGTAAACCTCCAGTTGCCACGCTTTTAGTGCTAATTATATGTGCATTAATCTTTCATTTTCAGCTATTATAGTAGTTGTCCATAGGACTGGCGACCATAATTTTCCCTAAATCTCAAATATCTAATTAACGCCAGTTAATTGTTAACATAACGACCGCACATTTCTTTCTTTATTAACTTTACCCTTTTTTAAAATTAATTTCCCCCAATTTCATTTGCATTTTTCCTTTCATTTACATGTAACCCTTCCTCCCTCTTTACCGACAGATTAACTTCGGTGACGATTGCTTTTCCCAAATTTCCATTAGGTACACGCGGTTTAATTTTCAACTGCCATTAAAGTCGATAAGTGAGGGGGAGGTTACAACTACTTAATGTAACTTGCATTAACTTACGCTAAAGACAGCACACACACACACGCACCCATACTGGAAAGAAGTCTCGAACCTCCGACGGGAGCAGCCGCGTTAACCCTTCAAAGCGCCCCAGACCGCGTTGCTACCCGGCGATGCTGTGGTTTTGGCATAGAGCATGCGTTACCCATGCACCCGATTTTTGTAGCTTTCCCCGTTACATGCAAGTGTCACACGATGGTGGAATGATCACATTTACCTGTGGTCTAGTACACTGACGTGGATCATTGTAGATTAATGCGTTTGAACGATCTTCATCAAACCCCGAAGGTCTTTCTGAATATGGAGAGTCACTAATGTCAAAGCGATCCTCCTTAGAACGTGGAAACCATTTACTTGCCGTACTCTGTCCAAAGGCGTTATCCCTATATAGGGCGCAAATGTTTCTTGCTGCCCAATGCTGTAACCCCTGCTGTTAAGCAGAAGAGCACGTCGGAAATGTTCCGCTTTCTCCACTTCCCATTGCATTTTCTAGCCTCCAGAACTCCGCTCACTGGCTCAAGATGACAAAATGATAATATGTAAATGCAGATAGCAACAGTAAAGTACAAAAAAACTAACGATCGATAAATAAATCCTTAGCAACCGCAACACCACAGTGCAAAACAAAAACGCTACCAACTTATGCAACAACCTAATAGATATACATATCTGTGTAGTACGTAAAGAAATATGAATGTTTTAGTTGGGCCACTTTTTTCACTTTGTGATATATGGCCTGTAATAGTCACAAACATATGGCTCACAATTTTAGACGAACAGTTGGTAACAGGTTGGTTTTTTAAATTAAAATACAGAACGTAGGTACGTTCGAACATTTTATTTCGGTTGTTGCAATGTGATACCTGTACCTTTGTCAACTTATCATTTCTGAGAACGCATGCTGTTACAGCGTGTTACCTGTAAATACCACATTAATGCAATAAATGCTCAAAATGATGTCCGTCAACCTCAGTGCATTTCGCAATATGTGTAACGACATTCCTCTCAACACTGAGTAGTTCGCCTTCCGTACTGTTCGCACATGCATTGACAATGCGCTGACACATGTTGTCAGACGTTGTCGGTGGATCACGATAGCAAATATCCTTCAACTTTCCCCACAGAAAGAAATCCCGGGACGTGAGATCCGGTGAACGGGCGGGCCATGGTATGGTGCTTCGACGACCAATCGACCTGTCTTAGAAATATGCTATTCAATACCGCTTCATCCGCACGCGAGCTATGTGCCGGACATCCATGATGTTGGAAGTACATCGCCATTCTGTCATGCAGTGAAACATCTTGTAGTATCTTCGGTAGAACATTACGTAGGAAATCACCATACATTGCACCATTTAGATTGCCACCGATAAAATGGGGGCCAATTATCCTTCCTCCCATAACGCTGAACCACACATTAACCAGCCAAGGTCGCTGATGTTCCACTTGTCGCAGCCATCGTGGATTTTCCGTTGTCCAATAGTGCATATTATGCCGGTTTACCTTACCGCTGTTGGTGAATGACGCTTCTTCGCTAAATAGAACGCGTTCAAAAAATCTGTGATCGTCCCGTAATTTCTCTTGGGCACAGTGGCAGGACTGTACACGACGTTCAAAGTCTTCGCCACGCAATTCCTGGTGCATAGAAATATGGTACGGGTGCAATCGATGTTGATGTAGCATTATCAACACCGACGTTTTTGAGATTCCCGATTCTCGCGCAATTTGTCTGCTACTGATGTGCGGATTAGCCGCGACAGCAGCTAAAACACCTACTTGGGCATCATCATCTGTTGCATGTCGTGGTTCACGTTTCACATGTGGCTGAACACTTCCTGTTTCCTTAAATAACGTAACTATCCGGCGAACGTTCCGAACGCTTGCACGATGTCGTCCATGATACCGAGCAGCATACATAGCACACGCGCTTTGGGCATTTTGATCACAATAGCCATACATCAACACGATATCGACCTTTTCTGCAATTGGTAGACGGTCCATTTTAATACGGGTAATGTATAACGAAACAAATACCGCCCGCTCTGGCGGAATGTTACGTGATACCACGTACTTATACGTTTGTGACTATTACAGCACAATCTATCACAAAGCGAAAAAAGTGGTCCAACTGAAAATTCATATTTCTTTACGAACTACATGAATATGTAACAAAAAATGGGGATTCCTATTTAAAAAACGCAGTTGGTATCCGTTTGGCCTATGGCAGCGCCATCTAGCGGGCCAACCAAAGCGCCATCTGGTTTCCCCCTTCAAGCTAGACAAGTTTCGTCCTTTGTAGTTTTTTCGTTTTAAGCTTATTTCGTGAGATATTTGGCCCGGTCACTATCATTGGACCACCCTGTACATTAAAACCTAGGAGTCTGGAAGACGTTAAAAGAAGACGTGACAAGAAGTTCTATTGGAAGGAGGAGGCATGAAACACGTATGTAACGCAGCAGCGATGGCGAGGCATTGTAGCATCTGTGACCAGAGAGTATGCGCTTGACCGCGCGAGTGTTGCGAGCGGTTCTCAGTCAGTCAGTCTGTCGTTGCGAGTCTGTAGTTCGGTTTAGTCGTCATGCAGAGCGGTCGGTCAGTAGTAGCAGCCCAGTGCGGTTGTGTGATGTAGGCGGTCGGCAACACTGGTCAAGATGAGGAATAAGGTATACTGTTAATTAATATAATCATTAGATAATGAAAAATTTTATTTATTGTAATTATTCTCCAACAAGTCTCCCAATAATAAGTTTTTTATTTCAAAAGCATTTTCTCAAAAATTTAATTTTTTATTGAACTCAAGATTTCGTTGCACTTCCCATTTCATCCCACTTCTTTTGAAAAAAAATTCCACTAAAATCACAAAAAAAAAGAGAATATTATTATTTGGAATGCAGTTCCTCGAAGCGGTGCGTAACAACAAGAGCAGATATGTGACATCCATTTATTCTGAGGTAAGACTTTAATTCTGATTGTTTTACACAGGGCCAAAGACCGATATTTCGTTTTAATTGAATTTTCTTGTCACTGAATGGACTTTAATTTTTTGAAGGATTTATATTTGAGTCAGATTGCGAATTTCACATTTTTGTTCCCATTGTCAGTACATTTGATTGTGGGCAGGTTACGCCTAGAGCAATGTCCATCAGCATTTCTAATTAGTATCGTCCTTTTCTTTTAAAATTTTTCTGGGGAGGTTACACTTGGCGACCCTGCCAGGATCGAATTTCGTTGAGAGTCTTTTGAAAAACAGTCACATATCTGCTCTTATTTGCTTAAGTATAATTAGGATTTGGCGCTACGCTTTTATTAACTTGTGACTTTCTTTCTACAGGTCAACGGCAATTTGTTGCTCTGTTGTATTTGTGTGTTGCTTTTGCATTGTGCTTATTTATTTTCTGAAAAATTGTGACTATTGTAAAAATGCCGCGAAAGACTGTGAATAGTGTATCGCGAGGTATTTTGAATGAAATTACCGACTTAAACAGCGTGACCGATAGTAATTATGACACGCAGTATGATGATGACAATCCTGCGTTCACTAACAATCAGTGCAATACAACCATTAATGATGACTTTTATCTTAATGATGAACAAGCGAACTCAATTGTCTCTTCTGTTCATTTGACGACAATTGATGACGCGGGACGCTCCATTGTAATGAGCGCTACCCAGCTTAACACACCCGATTTGGAAAACTCAAGTAATGTGCAGACTAATTTGTCTAATGAAAATGAACAGGGTACACAAAGTACAACGGATTTATTTAATTCCGGAACAGTGTCTGATAGTGCACATCCGACTGATAAACCTTTTTGTAAATTACAGAATGACCAAATGGTCAAACAAAACGCGACAATTGTAGATACACCATCAAACAGTACTCAGAATAGAGTAGGTAATGTCACCTTGGAGCAACTTATGGCAATATTGATAGAACAGAATAAAAGGCAAAGTGAGAAAATAGACAACAATTTCAAACAACAGAACGAAAAATTAGACAAACAAAGGGAAGATAACAAACAAGATAACGAAAATCTCAAACAACAACTCAATGAACAGGTCAAACAACTTAGGGAAGATAACAAACACTTAAATGAAAAACTTGACAATAATGACGAAAATTTTAAACAACTTAGGGAACAGAACAGACAGCTTAGTGAGCAAATTAGAGACGTTGCCGCGCAGTGCCATGACACTAAGGAACAGTTGCGCGTGGAAATTGAGGCTTGTTCTCAAAAAAATAGCGAAGAAATTAAGACTGTTGCGCAAGAATTAAGGGAAATGCAGACAGCCGCAACAGAAACACTCAGAGACGAAATTAGCGGAGTCGCTAAACAGTGCTCTGAAAAAGCTGCACAATTACGGGACGAGTTTAAAGCAATGACGGTAGAACTTTCGCGCACAGTGGACGCAAAGATAGACGCGAAATTCGAACAGCAAAACACTCAGATTAACGAGCGCTTTAATCAGCACATACAGAACAGTGATACGCGTTTCCGCAGATTTATTCAAGATCAAAACAAAGTAAAACGACAAGTCATGGAAACAATCACTGCACAAAGACAAGAGGACAAACGTAAAATATTCGCGAAAGCGAAGACGTATGTAGACAATAATATTACTACAGTGTCCGACAAAATTAATACCATAGAACAATTGAACGCGGAATTACGGGATGAAATTTCTGACCTTAAATCAAAAACAGATACACACACAGTAAATATTCAAACAGTGACAGATAGATTCGAACAGTTAGATCTAACACAGGATTGTGATGTTATCAAAGCTGATGTTAAAAAACTGAGCGAAACTACGCGCAAGTTGCAAAAACAGATTAATGCGTCTGATTCTAAAACCGATGATCAGGTTAAGATATTGACTGAAAAATGTGATGAATTGGCCAGTCGTATTGATGTTATCGAAAATGCTAATGACAATAAATCAGACGATACTGCACCGGTTTCATTTATCCAAACGCCTGAATTTCAAAATTTACAGCAGACTATTAATGAGATCGATTCATCTAACAACACGTTACGTAGGAAATTATCAAATTTACAACAAGAAGTAACAGAGATGAAAAACATTTCAGTTAATAACATGCCACAACAGACGCCACTTTATGAACATGTGTCAGACTTACGCAGCGTGTATAATGTGAACAATTTACAGCAACTACGCGACTTAAAATCTGAAAAGCTACGCAACTTGAAATCCGAAATGACACAGACGAACAGATCCACACACAAACCTGAACGTGTTATCAAACTGAGTGACGAGAACGTAGATTTCGAGCAATTTGCATTTGTAAGAAAATCTAAGGAATGTAATAATGACAGAACACAGGTACACGCTTTGAGCTGTATACGACAATTTATCTTTGTACATTCACCGCTATTGCCTGTAATGCAGAAACTAGCTTTGAACCAGAGGCGACAATTTGCTATTATATTTTCATCAGCGTTACGTATTATGCAGAAACCAGTATTAACATGGTTACAACAATTTGGTTTTGGAATTTTACCGCCATTGCCTGCAACACAAAAGCTAAAATTTATTTGCAGTGCGTAATAGACCTCAGGGGATTCATTACGCTTTAATGAATATGTGCCGTAGCGAGCATAGGGCCCCGAGCTGTAGTAGTGCTGTTTCATCTTTAGTTTTCTGCACTGCTGCCTTCTCTTCTACTATCCTTTATATCTATCAAAACTGCTCTTTAACTATTGCTCTACGTAGTATTAAGAAATGAGTAATGAAAACCGCATATGACAAATCTTTACCGAATGTGACAATTCTGTAGGCACTCCCGTGATGACAACTACCGCCGTAATTTTAATAACAGATAAAAGTCGTAATCATCAGTATGTGTAAAATTAACAGCAAACGCATTTTTTTGTAACAATACACCTGTTCACCACAACAGCATGAAAGTCAACCGCTTAGCATACCTAACCAACAATGCAGTCTACAAGGTCAACCAAACTTTAATGTTTCGCCGCGTGCACGTATAGTCCCAGCCCCAACAAATAGTAACGCATGGCAGCAAAAAAATAACTACGTACAGACAGCACACCATTTCAATTCCTATCGCAATGTGCCGTATAGAAATTACTATCGTGACAGACGTAAAAATGATGAGCACAATTTTCAGCTTACATTTAATAACAGTCGGTCTTATGAGCAGCAACAACATCAGCAACAACGAATAATGATGAATGAAACAGACAATAGGTGTCATCCATAGCGTAACACGTCAGTAAGAAATAACAGAGCAGTTCGTATAGTGGATATGCCACAATATTCTCCCGTAAATAACAGCACGTACGATAGAATTTGACCATATACAGTACAGGTTTCATATTTCAGTAACGTAAGCAATAATTTTGACACGCAGAATCCTCTTCACGAAAATGTTATTAATTTTGACGCCATCCGACACACGTTTGCATTAAGGACAGAATTACGACGTATGTAGACGATATTCTTATCGCAGAAGCTAACTGGTCTGAACACAATCTGATTCTTGAACAACTGTTACAAACTTTTCATGCACAAGGACTTACAGTTAATCTTAGTAAATCGCACTTTGGCAAAACTTCTATAAAATTTCTTGGACACGTAATTTCAGCAGAAGGCATTGCGCCTGATCCAGAAAAACTTCAAGCTCTACGTGACATTACTGTTCCTACGACAAAGAAACAATTACGCAGTTGTTTGGGCTTAATTAACTTTTTTCGTAAATTTATTCATCATTCTGCTTTAGACACACCCAGATTATGTCAATTAACAGGTAAAAACAGTATTTGGTCTTGGGATAAGCAAGCACATTCTGAATTCATGAACCTGAAAAATGCTCTGTTGAATGCTCCACTTTTATCGCACCCAGATCTTACCAGAAATTTTTCCATTGCCACCGACAGTTCCAACACCGCTTTAGGTGTACATATTTTCCAGGAAATAGAAGAAGATGGTTCAACAGTAATTAAAAACATCGCATTTGCAAGTCGCATTTTGTCACCCGCTGAACGAAATTATTCCGTTACAGAACTTGAAACATTATGTGGTATGGGCTTTTACGAGATTTCGGCACTTTCTTTATGGCAGACATACCACCGTTTACACAGACCACAGAGCGATACAATTTTTACTCTCGGCTAAATTCACTCACGACAGATTAAGTAGATGGAAACTTTATTTACAAGAATTTAATTTTACAATAGTTCACATTCCCGGCACACAAAATGTTATAGCAGACGCACTATCGCGTTCTCTCAGCAACAATCAGCAAGACGTAGCAACCAACTTCTGCAAAACAAATTTCAGTGTCATGTACATTCAGCAAGTTGCATTTGAAAATTTTATTTCATCGTCATTACAGGACATAGCACAAGAACAAAATAAAGACAATGTGTGGAAAGAAATTAAACACCTTTGGCTAGATAAGAATAATGTTACGATTAGGAACCACTACACTGTGCGCAATGACATTCTGTTTCGCCGCTCTCATCCTGACAGCAACATTTGGTTATTATGCATTCCTGACGAACTGGTTAACAAATTAATTTGGTACACTCATTTAAGTTACGCACATTACGGAGCACGAAAATGTTTTCTTATACTGAGACAGAACTGTTATTTTTCTAACATGGAGAAACGTATTCGACGAGTTTTAGCGTCTTGTAAAATTTGCCAGAAAGCTAAATCAGACACCACGTCACATATTCCTCCTTTATATCCCATTATACCTGTTAAATTAAGACACATGGCCGCAGTAGATATTTTTGGTCCGATTCCGAGAACTAACAGAGGTTTTTGCTACATTTTTGTCGCTGTTGAGCTCACTTCAAAATTTGTTACTTTCACTCCGTTACGCAAAGCTACTGCTAAAACTGTTTCAAATGCATTTGTAAAACATTTTCTATCTCATGTAGGGCATGTAATGAAAGTAATTTCTGACAATGGATCTCAATTTCGTAGTAGTGTATGGACACGCATGTTACGAGCCAGAAACATTTCTCCGATCTATATGTCCAAGTACCACGCTTCTTCGAACCCCTGTGAAAGATTAATGAAAGAAATTGGTAAGCTGTGCCGAATATACTGCCACAAAAGACATATTGATTGGGATACACACATACTCTCATTCCAAGATGTAATTAATTCCATTCCAAATGAATCCACTATGCTATCTCCGACTGTTATACTGAAAAACGTCGAACCACCGAACAAAATTAAAGAATTAATAGAATTTCCCAAAAGTCGTCGCCTACGACACCACGAAATAATTGACATTGCGCTGAACAACATCAAACGTGCCGCAGAGCGCCGGAGAAGACAGCAAAAACAGGTTTGTACACGCCGCGACTTTCACGTTGGACAGAAGATATTGATACGTACACACTATTTATCCAGCAAATTAAAAGGTAAGTGCAGTAAATTTGAACTTCTATACGCAGGTCCATATCGGATTCGCAGCATCCCTCACCCCAATGTTGTATACGTCGAAACTTTGAGAACCAGAAAATCGAAAGGCAATCACCATATATCAAACATTAAACCGTTTATTGAGTGAAACCACTGTATGATTCAACACACTATGATGCCATTTACTAATGCAATTATTTCACGTGACTAATTATTGATGATTATCGTATTTTTTCTTGGCAAGTGCCCGGCAAGGTAAGGTTAGCAGGTCGCTTTTCTTGTCGTTACACATCAGACCGTGCACATTTTCCATTTTTTTGTGTATATGACTGTACTCCAGTTTTGTTTGTATGGACTATGAAATAGTTAAGATATAACACACACCAGTCGACTTTGACATTTTTTTTGCCTTATGACATCTCAACATCGTGACTGTTTTACATTTTTTTTTTTTTTGCTGCTGCATTGTATTATTCTGTGTATAATTTTGTTTTTGAACACTGTCAATGTTTTTGACATATTACGTTTTCTGTCATGTTATGCTGTAGGGTTAATTATGTTACCATAAACCAGTCATTATCTAGAGGGTATATGATTTAAATGCAGGACATTAATCTTTGTTCATCAATTTCAGAAAGGAATGATGATTCTAAGAAATAAATTTAACATAAATGGGAATTTCACCTACGGAATAAACGAAAGGAGATGCGATAACTTTATGAGGAAGAGTAAATGGATCAGGATTAACAAACATTAACAAGAATATACTATACTCATCACAGAATAGCAGTCTTAACTAATTTTTTCTTTCAGAATACAAGGTGATTGATGCAGGCTGTCAGAGAGAACTACACATCTTAGTTTTAGTGATGAAATATGCTAGAGATAAGGAATAATTGTATAATGAGTAATGAAGTGATTTTTTTTTTGCAGATGATAATGAATAGTGATGAATAATGACGAAAGATATGATGTTATGAATAATGAAGTTTTTCTTTACAGGTGATGATAATAATGGAGTTTTGATAATATGGATAATGAATAATGAAGTTTTTTCTTTACAGATGAGGATAATGTTGAAGTTATGTATTTATGCTACGTAGTTATTTAAGTATTTGTTGCAGTTTGCTTTGACAGCAGGTGTTACATTGCATAGTAGGATGACTGAAAGTTTTGGAAAGGACAGCTATGGAACACATTTTTATACACACTTCACTGCCTGTTAATTCGAAGTTCACTACTTTTCAGCATAGTGTGCGTTTCTTCTTTCAGGTCAATAATCCGTTTTTGTATTTTTTCCAGGAGAAGTTTTTTCATGACACTTACTAAACCTGTTAGTTATTATACCTGTTCTAGTACTTGCATTTTTATTTTTTTACCCATTTGTGTTTATCATTTATAAATGTGATCACATGTACTGCCTTGTTACATAATCTTGCTACAGCTGACTCATGACGAATGACGTTACCTATCCTCATTTGCAGCAATAAGTCAAAAGCAAAAAGTATTATGCCTCAGCAATTAATTATCGATCCCAACGCAATGCATTGCTAACAAAAAACATGTATTACCAGTCCCACATAATGTCACTAGTTTATGATAATTCTGAATAATACTGATCAACTCTGAATAGCATGTCACTTGAGTAATGACCTCTTAATGAGACTATATTCAAAATAATGCTTTGTCACTAGCTAATAACTGCCACTGTTTATTGTAATGATACCACTTATAATGCCTGTGATTATTAATGATTTGACTGTAATTAACTGATTTTAATAATGACTTTGTAATGGTCTGAATACTACTGAATGAGGAACACTGTTTATTGTAATGAGTACTTGTAATGCCCATGATTATTAATGCTATGACTGTAATTAACTGATTTTTAATAATGACTTCGTAATAACCTGAATAATACTGAATGATGATTCTATTCAATACTTGCTGGCCACTGAGTGCCAATAATTAATGTCACTCCACGAATTGTGATTAATTATGCCATTGATTAGCTCTTGTTTCCAATGTTGATACTTTGTAACCAGAAAAGAATGTGACTGTTTAATAATGCTTGGTAATTAATTAAGGCTAATAATTCTTACTATATTGAAATGACAAATGATTAATTAATTAACTGTAATTAGACAAATGCTTAATTAACGATAAATGATTAATTAACTGTAATTAGACAAACGATTAATTAACGACAAATGATTAATTAACTGTAATTAGACAAATGATTAATTATCTGTAATTAGACAAACGATTAATTAACGACAAATGATTAATTAACTGTAATTAGACAAATGATTAATTAACTGTAATTAGACAAATGATTAATTAACGACAAATGATTAATTAACTGTAATTACGCAAAGGCTAATGATTATTGGAATGACAAATGATTAATTAACTGTAATTAGGAGAAGGTTAATGATTCTTAATTATACTCTGTAACTGAAAAGAATGCGATTATTTCATAATGCTTTGTAACCAGGAAAAGAAGGCTACTGATTCTATGTACAACAATTAATGAACATTTTTCTGTAATACTACATACTTGGTACAGAAATGTTCAATAACTGGGCTATGAATGCCACAAACTGCTAATTAAGTCTGTAACTGTCAATATTATGTGACTTGATGTCCTTCACCTCATAAGCTGACTACCCTAAATTACTGCAATGTCCATTTGTCCTGTTTATCCTAGTGATCATGGAGCACTATATTTGGTTTTTGCACTAATTCTACGTTGGTGTGCCTTGTAAGAGTGTGGTGTTGACACGACATGCTGTCCACCACCATGAGCGATGAAGACATTATTATGGTCCCACTGTTTGGTGTACGTAATGTACTGCCAAAATGAAAACATGGAACATTACTACGACAGTTCAGTGTCTTGGCTACACTGATAAATTCTGATGGGAAAAGAACTTCAAGTCGTGTCACTTGGTGTTGTACTTCTGTGGAAAGATATGGACTTTCAGAGCAGCTGTGTGCAATCTAAAGTGCTACAACCATGATGCAATCCTTCCCTTTCCTATCCTGATTCTTGCCACATAGTTCATAGGTTATACATTTTTCGATTCGCTGAACTCCAATGCGAATACACTTATGTCACTTGTCAACATAATATTTTTTGCCAGTCTGTTCATTTGTTCTGAATATGCTAAAGAATTTTCAGTGCCTGTGCACTTTGTTAACTGTCAAATAATTTGTATATACTTTTCTGATTTGCTACTATGTTTTGTACTCACATTTTGTCTTTGTCTGATATATTTTGTACTTAGTGCGTGTGCACAACATTTAAATATTCTGTAAGTTGTAGAATTTTGTTAATTAAAGAAAAATTTTGCCGCGATTGGCAAGTCCAAATGACTCACCATCGCTGCCAAATTTTTGCCCCCCCAGTGGAGGGTTATGAAACACGTATGTAACGCAGCAGCGATGGCGAGGCATTGTAGCATCTGTGACCAGAGAGTATGCGCTTGACCGCGCGAGTGTTGCGAGCGGTTCTCAGTCAGTCAGTCTGTCGTTGCGAGTCTGTAGTTCGGTTTAGTCGTCATGCAGAGCGGTCGGTCAGTAGTAGCAGCCCAGTGCGGTTGTGTGATGTAGGCGGTCGGCAACACTGGTCAAGATGAGGAATAAGGTATACTGTTAATTAATATAATCATTAGATAATGAAAAATTTTATTTATTGTAATTATTCTCCAACAAGTCTCCCAATAATAATTTTTTTATTTCAAAAGCATTTTCTCAAAAATTTAATTTTTTATTGAACTCAAGATTTCGTTGCACTTCCCATTTCATCCCACTTCTTTTGAAAAAAAATTCCACTAAAATCACAAAAAAAAGAGAATATTATTATTTGGAATGCAGTTCCTCGAAGCGGTGCGTAACAACAAGAGCAGATATGTGACATCCATTTATTCTGAGGTAAGACTTTAATTCTGATTGTTTTACACAGGGCCAAAGACCGATATTTCGTTTTAATTGAATTTTCTTGTCACTGAATGGACTTTAATTTTTTGAAGGATTTATATTTGAGTCAGATTGCGAATTTCACATTTTTGTTCCCATTGTCAGTACATTTGATTGTGGGCAGGTTACGCCTAGAGCAATGTCCATCAGCATTTCTAATTAGTATCGTCCTTTTCTTTTAAAATTTTTCTGGGGAGGTTACAGGCACAGTAACGAATTATAAACCTGAACGACTCCTCCACCCCCCTTCAGTCGTCCCCTCCCACTGCCCCCTGCCCTCTTCGAACTCTGGATGCAGGTCTGCGTTTGGACAGTCTCGTGTGTCTTGGTGAAACGTTGATGAGGTATTATCGATGCACACGACCAGTAGGACGGCCAGTCTAATGATAAACGCCACCTCAGACACGGCAGGTCGTAAATCCCTGCCGCCCTGATCGCCGACCTTTCGCAAGAGGGCAGCTGTCGCGGCGGGCGGCCGAGTAATTGCGCTCTGGTGGAAAGGCTGTGAGGCGCGGGCGGCAGGCGAGGCTGTTTCCGCCCAGACCGACACCACCAGCAGCAGGTCGGGTAGCATTTGCGTCAGAACGGCGGGCAGCCAGCAGGCGATACGCGACCCCCGGCCTTGGTGGCGCGCTGCGGCTGCGGCTTTCGTTACATCGCCACATGCAAATAGGCGGCGTATCCTTCAGGTGAATGAGTGACGAAACGACGGCCGAGCCTTGCGCAACGCCCGCGGCGCGGTGCGGCGCCGCCTCTGCCTCTAGCCGGCGGCAGGTGGGGCAAGTGGCAGGTGGCGGTTCGCGCTTCACGCACCTGCTGCCGCACCTAGGCATATTTCAGCTCATACCGCGATGGGTGGCCAGGGCGGTGTTCGCTGCCCACTCCCTAGGCTGCCGGCGGACATCGCACTCCCCTACCGAACAGCCCAAGCAAGCTGTTCAGCAGGTCATCTCAATTACATTGGGTGACCCTGGCTATTAAAATTCCTACACCAAGAAGAATGGCAGATGATAAACGGGTATTCATTGGACAAATATATTATACTGGAACTGACATGTGACTACACTTTCACGCAATTTAGGTGCATAGATCCTGAGAAATCAGCACCCAGAACAACCACCTCTGGCCGTAATAACGGCCATGATACGCCTGGGCATTGAGTCAAACAGAGCTTGGATGGCGTGTACAGGTACAGCTGTCCATGCAGCTTCCACACGATACCACAGCTCATGAAGAGTAGTGACTGGCGTATTGTGACGAGCCAGTTGCTCGGCCACCATTGACCACACTTTTCAGTTGGTGAGACATCTGGAGAATGTGCTGGCCAGGGCAGCGGTCGAACATTTTCTGTATCGAGAAAGGCCCGTACAGGGTCTGCAACAAGCGGTCGGGCATTATCCTGCTGAAATGTGGGGTTTCGCAGGGATCGAATGAAGGGCAGAGCCACGGCAAGTAACACATCTGAAATGTAACGTCCACTGTTCAAAGTGCCGTCAGTGCGAACAAGAGGTGAGCGAGACGTGTAACCAATGGCACCCCATACCATCACGCCAGGTGATACGCCAGTATGGCCATGACGAATACACGCTTCCAACGTGCGTTCACCGCGATGTCGCCAAACACGGATGCGACTATCATGATGCTGCAAACAGAACCTCGATTCATCCGAAAAAATGACGTTTCGCCATTCGTGGACCCAGGTTCGTCGTTGAGTACACCATCGCAGGCGCTCATGTCTGTGATGCAGCGTCAACGGTAACCGCAGCCACGGTCTCCGAGCTGACAGTCCATGCTGCTGCAAACGCCGTCGAACTGTTTGTGCAGATGGTTGTTGTCTTGCAAACGTCCCCATCTGTTGACTCAGGGATCGACACGTGGCTGCATAATCCGTTACAGCCATGCGGATAAGATGCCTGCCATCTCGACTGCTGGTGATACGAGGCCGTTGGGATCCAGCACGGCGTTCCGTATTACCCTCCTGAACCCACCTGTTCCATATTCTACTAACAGTCATTGGATCTCGACCAACGCGAGCAGCAATGTCGCGATACGATAAACCGCAACCGCCATAGGCTACAATCCGACCTTTACCAAAGTCGGAAATGTGATGGTACGCACGTCTCCTCTTTACACGAGGCATCACAACAACGTTTCTTCAGGCAACGCCGGTCAACTGCTGTTTGTGTATAAGAAATCTGTTGGAAGCTTTCCTCATGTCAGCACGTTGTAAGTGTCGCCACCGGCACCAACCTTGTGTGAATGCTCTGAAAAACTAATCAATTGCATATCACAGCATCTTCTTCCTGTCGGTTAAATTTCGCGTCTGTAGCACGTCATCTTCGTGGTGTTGCAATTTTAATGGCCAGTAGTGTGCAAAGTTTCCAGAACCAGTGCTAAGTTCCTACACAGTAGGGGTGCGTAACATGTCGATTGTATCGACCGGTCGATCGTCATAGGTTTCAAAACCTTTGTTTGAAATCTGTTCAGATGAGCTTTCGTTTTAAAATATCAGGATGTTGACATTGGATGTTTCGTTCGGTATTTTTAGACGGTATATCTGACAACAGTCTCCCCCTATTGCGTCTCCGTACTCATTACTCTGCCTTTAACGCTCGGCGCCAAGCAACAGCCCTTCCTTCTGCATGGTAAGATTGTCACTCGCTAACAGTAATTAAATGTCCAACACTTTCCTCAGTTACATTCCGAACTGTTGAATCAACAGAGATCACTGGATGAAGAAGCTGCAAAGAAGTATACAGCCAACCTCCCAGCACTGAAGACAAGAGTCTGAAAACCGATTTTCAGATTTCAAGGCAAGGGAAACTGTTCTAGCTTTCATAGCTTAACTTTTCCAAAAAGTTGATGTGGAAGATATATCAAGTGGAATGAGTGCTCTTTTCTGTTGTAGTGCGACTGAACTTGAAGAGGAAATACTTCGATTTCAAAATTACATTTTCTTGGTTGGTTGCCGCACGGGATTAGCCGAACGGTCTATGGAGCTGCAGTCATGGACTGTGCGGCTTGTCCCGGCGGAGGTTCGAGTCCTCCTTCGGGCATGGGTGTGTGTGTTTGTCCTTAGGATAATTTAGGTTAAGTAGTGTGTAAGCTTAGGGACTGATGACCGTAGCAGTTAAGTCTCATAAGATTTCACACACATTTGAACATTTTTTTTCTTGGTTGATTGGTTGGTTAGTTGATTTGGGGAAGGGGACCAAACAGCGAGGTCATCGGTCCAATCGGATTACGGAAGGATGGGAAGGAAGTCAGCCGTGCCATTCCAAAGGAATCATACTGGCTTTTGCCTGAAGCTATTTAAGGAAATCATGGAAAACCTAAATCAGGATAGCCGAATGTGGGTTTGAAACGTCGTCCTCACGACTGCGAGTGCAGTGTGCTAACAACTACATCACCTCGCTTGGTCACATTTTCTTAAAATCGGAATACAATGTAGATAACGTTTGGAAATTGAAAAACCCTACCCTAACACAGAAAAGATGGTATCGTATGTTTTATCTCTTTTTGGATGAAATTATGTGAGGCAGCCTTTCCAGCGACGAACACTGTGAGATCTAATTGTAGAAGTAAACTGACTGATCCTCCCTTTTCACTGTAAGGTTCGTTTTGACAAATTATTTAACAAATAATTTCATCATAAAAGTGCCAATCGTATGGAAAACTAAATATTCCACTATACGTTTTTTAACATCTATGATGTGTGTGTATATTTTAATTTTTTCACACTGTAATATATTGAAAATTTAATAGTAGGCCTACACCCTTTTGATAGAGAAAAAATTACCTTTTATGTATTTTCTGTAATTAAAATGGTTAATTTTGGAGAGAGCATTGCTTTGTACTTAATCCTTCATTAATTTTTAAGTCGCCAAATCTCTATCTCAGTCGGTGCGAGAACTACCAACAACCTCCGTTTTGCTGATGACACTGTGCTTTTAGCCAACAGCGAAAATGAACTCGCTGAGCTGCTAACAAGAATAAAGGACATTAGTCTAGCATATGGATTAGACATCAATCTCAGCAAGGCCAATCTCATGATAACTGATCGAGAAGAACAGATCCAGCTCACAGGTCGACTAAAGGAAGTGGAAGTCGTGCATTCCTTCATCTATCTTGGGTCAACCATCCGCAGCACGGGAAGTTGTGAAGATGAGATAAGAAGACGGATCACGCTAGGCCGAGTGGCTATGAAGCAGCTCACAAAGATCTGGCAGAGCAGAGCAATAACAAATAGCACAAAGTTCCGGCTAGTTGAAACACTCGTCTTTTCTTACTTCTTTTATGGTTGCGAAACATGTACACTCAGGGTCAGAGACAAACAGCGCATTCATTCGTTTGAGCTTTGGTGCTGGCGTAGGATACTACGCATAAAATGGACCGAAAGAAGAACAAATGTGTCCATTATTGAACAATTCGATATCTACAGACGCCTTTTTCCGGAGTCACCGAAAAAATTCTCCTGTTCTTTGGCCATATTGTGAGAGGAGATGGAGAAAATCAAGAGAAAATCATCTTCCTAGGAAAGATCGAGTGCACGAGACCAAGAGGAAGAGCGGCGAGCAGATGGATGGATCAAATCAAGATCTCCGTCTACCTCTTCAGCTGGCAATCCTCCGGGTAGGTGACTCTTGGTTCATGGGATCACGACGTTCACCAATGAGCATAACGACTTACGATGATGATGATGAAACCTCAAGCCTAAAAATGTTGAACACCCCTGGTATACAGGGTATACCATCTAATACGCCTATTATTCAACTATTCATCGACACCTATTAACGACAACAGACCTTACAATTAATATTAATTGTTTAACAAGATACAATGAAAGGTGGTTATTGAAGTATATTAAAAGTACAACATGTTGATTAAACAGCTTCTTAGCGACAGGCTCATTCTGACCGTCCCTACTGCAAGGAGGTTGTCTCTACCGTACTGGTGAAAAAGGGACTCCTTGCGAGGCTGACAGAAGTCTGCTACAGAAGATACACTGATGAGCCGAAACTTTACGACCACTCTCCGCCGCAGGATTTTAATGGCACCTGGAGGCCATGTGGCCACGTGATGGTGTAAGGAAAGTATGTAACAACAGCAGAGACGAAGAGGAATCACATGGGCCGCAAATGCAGAAATCCACTGCCATGTGCGACTTTGATAAAGCCATCAGAGACGCAGTTCAGATGTTGCGACTGATACTGCAAGCACGACAGATGAAAAATAAAGACACGTTTCTAGGATTTGTCGACATGGAAAAAGCGATCGACTGTGTCCAATGGTGCAAGATGTTTTGAATTCTGAGAAAAGTATAGGTAAAGTGTAGGGAAAGACAGGTAATATAGACTATATAAGAGAACCCAGTGAAAAAAAAGAAGAATGGGAGACCAAAAACGAAGTGCTTGGATTAAAAAGAGTGTAAGACAGGGATGTAGTCTTTCGCCCTTACTATTCAATGTACACATCGAAGAATCAATGACGAAGATAAAAGTAAGTTTAAGAAGCGGTTAAAATTCAACGTCAAAGGGTATCAATGGAAAGATTAGCTGATGCCATTGCTATTCTCAGATAAAGTGAAGGAGAATTACAGGTTCTGTTGAATGGAATGAGCTCCCTAATGAGTACAGATTATGCACTCAGGGTAAATCGAAGATGATGAAATTGATGGAAAGAACAGTGAGAAACTTAACATCACAACTGGTGATCACAAGGTAGATAAAGTTAAGGAAGTCGCTGCCTAGGCAGCAAAAAACGCATGATGGACGCAGCAAGGAGGACATAATAAGTCTACTGGTATCAAATATAAGCCCTAATTTGTGGTAGAAATTTCTGAGAATGTATCGAGAACATGGACGGTGGGGAAACGAGGACAGAAGAAATTCAAAGCACTGAGATGTGGTGCTGCGGAAGAATGTTGAAAATTAGGTGAACTGGTAAGGAAAGGAATGAGAAGATTGTGCGCATAATCAGTTAAGAAAGGAACGTGTGGAAAACACTGACGAAAAAAAAGATTATAGGACATGTGTCAAGATTCAGAGAATAAGGTCCATGGTACTAGAGGCAGCTGTAGAGGGTAAAAACTGTAGGAACGCATGTTGGAATACAGTCAAGGAATAATTGCGGACGTAGGGTGCCAGTCCTACTCTGAGATGAAGGGGTTAGATCAGGAGAGGAATTTATGGCAGGCCGCAGAAAACCAGTCAGAAGACTGATGGAAAATAAAAACCTTTGACAAAAGGCTGGTTGATACGGACCGGCACTGGGAGGGAGCATCTCGGAAACGCCAAAGCCGGTCGACTGGTCGCACGCTAATGTCGTGAATATTTGTGGAAAATGGTTGAAGGACAGTGAAATTACTAATAGGCGTCAAGGTGTTGGGCACCCACGTCTCTTCACAGAATGTATCAAACAAAATAGGCAGCCACTTGTGATAGACCTGATGACAGAGCGTAACACTAGTGCGGGTACAGGTGTCATCGAGCACAGTGCTCAGTGCACATTGTTGACCGTGGAGTTCCACAGTAGACAACCAGAGTGACTTGGTCGGTGGTTGTTCTGTATTACAAATTAAACTGCTTTCCTATCCTCTAGTTTCATGTGTGTTTGTGTGTTGTAATCATATACAATGCAAGTGATGTAACAATGAATTACACTGACCTGAATTTGCAGTAGGAGTTTGGAGTATATACTGCACTCGAACATTATGAATCACCTTGAAGAAAATGACTTATTGATACACAATCAACACGGATTCAGAAAATATCGTTCTTGTGCAACACAGCTAGCTCTTTATTCCTATGAAGTTATGAGTGCTGTCGACAAGGGATCTCAGATCGATTCCATATTCCCAGATTTCCAGAAGGCTTATTGATACAGTTCCTCACAAGCGACTAGTAATCAAATTGCGTGCATATGGAGTATCGTCTCAGTTCTGTAACAAGATTCGTAATTTCCTTTCAGAGAGGTCACAGTTCGTAGTGATAGACGGTAGATCATCGAGTAGAACAGAAGTAATATCTGCCTTTCTGCAAGGTAGTGTCATAGGCCCTCTGCTGTTCCTGATTTGTATATATGATCTAGGTGATAATATGAGCAGCGACCTTAGGTTGTTTGCAGATGACGCTGTAATTTACAGTGTAATAAAGTCATCAGACGATCAATTCCAATTACAAAATGATCTAGAGAGAATTTCTGAATGGTGTGAAAAGTGGCAATTGGCACTAAACAAAGAAAAGTGCGAGGTCATCCACGTGGGTACTACAAGAAATCCGATAAATTTTGGGTATACGATAAATCGCACAAATCTAAGGGCTATCAATTCGACTAAATACCTAGGAATTACAATTACGAGCAACTTAAATTGGAAAGACCATATAGATAATATTGTAGGGAAGGCGAAACAAAGACTGCGCTTTGTTGGCAGAAGACTTAGAAGATGCGACAAATCCAGCAAAGAGACAGCCTACATTACACTTGTCCGTCCTCTTCTGGAATACTACTGCGCGCTGTGGGATCCTTTCCAGGTAGGATTGACGGGGGACATCGAAAAAGTGCAAAGAAGGGCAACTCGTTTCCTGTTATCGCGCAATAGGGGTGAGTGTGACACTGATATGATACGCGAGTTGGGGAGGCAGTCACTGAAACAAAGGTGGTTTTCTTTGCGGCGAGATCTGTTTACGAAATTTCAGTCACCAACTTTCTCTTCCGAATGCGAAAATATTTTGTTGACCCCCACCTACGTAGGGAGAAATGATCATCATAATAAAATAAGAGAAATCAGAGCTCGAACGGAAAGATTTAGGTGTTCCTTTTTCCCACGCGCCATAGAAGAGTGGAATGGTAGAGAAGTAGTGTGAAAATGGTTCGATGAACCCTCTGCCAGGCACTTAAGTGTGAATTGCAGAGTAACCAAATGGTTCAAATGGCTCTGAGGACTATGGGACTTAACATCTGAGGTCATCAGTCCCCTAGAGCTTAGAATTACTTAAACCTAACTAACCTAAGGACACCACACACATCCATGCCCGAGGCAGGATTCGAACCTGCGACCGTAGCGGTCGCGCTGTTCCAGACTGAACCGCTTCGCCACACTGGCCGGCTTACAGCGAGTGCTTAATTATTTGTTCTATTATTCTCTGGTAGCGCCGCGGAGGCTATTGGATGATGTTTTAATACGTGACCTAATCATCCTCCCTTCTCGTACTTGGTGTTTTACTTGTGTTCATTCCCTGTACGGTTCTGCAGAGAACATTCGTATCTAACCAGTCTACTAAATTTGTAGCATTCTTTTGTAACAACACATCTATAATGATTCGATTCTCTTAGTTTCGCAGTCGCGCGGTTCCGGACTGAAGCGCCTAGAACCGCTCGGCCACCGCGGCCGGCGCAGAGTAACCAAGTAGATGTAGATGTAGATGAATGTAAGCGTTATCTGACAAAAGGGGTCGCGAAAAGTATCTAAAACTTTACTGCAGTTAACTTCAACCTAACTGATTAGAAATCCCTAAAACAGTATACTACAGAAGCTGCCCAGTGAAACTATGTATTATGCAGAGCAGTGAAGAGTGCTACAAAGCGTGACGTCACAGTACGTGGTATGTTGTTCCAAGACTCAAGGGTAACAGAATATAATTCTACGCAAAACTGCAAATCGAATATTGAAAGAATAAATGTTCAAAATGTCTCTGTCTGTGGTACCCTAGATCGATACGACCCTCACCAGCTTCTTACAGTCGGCAAGGAAACGCATGTTTCTGACAGATGCAGACAGCGGTCTCGCGGGGATCCTGCGAAACCAGTGATGCACGCCCACTGAGCCATACTTTCAGCGACTCCGACTACGAGCAGCCCCTGTCCCCGCCATGTAGGACGGCCGGCGGCAACTACACGGCGCGGTCCCAGTCGCAGTCTTCGAGAGTCTCCGGTCTTAGCCTTCGGCAGTTCAGCCGTGCATTAGTAGCGGGAGCCTCCACGTCGCTCTTTTAGTTTGCTTCTTGCAATAGTTAGTCTTAATTCCTGTTTGTTCTTTTATAAAGTTTCTTACAACGCTTGGAGAAAGCTACACGTTAAGTGAAACTTCTGTTTACAGTATTTACGTGTCGCTAATCATTTCTACGACGTCAGCTGCTGCACCTCTCTCTAGTGCAACCCTCCTTACCATTGTGTACGGAGCAGTACTTAGCACTATTAAAATCCCCCGTAAATGTACGTAAGCAAACTGACTAAATACATCGGTGATAGGCTACAACCCTGTCTCACTCCCTTCCCAACCACTGCTTCCCTTTCATGCCCCTCGACTCTTGTAGCTGCCATCTGGTTTCTGTACAAATTGTAAATAGCCTTTCGGTCCCTGTATTTTACCCATGCCACCTTCAGAATTTAAAAATTGAGTATTCCAGTCAGTATTGTCAAAAGCTTTCTCTAAGTCTACAAACGCTAGAAAATTGCGTGTTGGAAAAAAATTGTAACAACGAGAAGGAGTTGTGCAACATAAATGAAA
Organism: Schistocerca piceifrons; assembly: GCF_021461385.2. Lineage (NCBI taxonomy): Eukaryota > Metazoa > Arthropoda > Insecta > Orthoptera > Acrididae > Schistocerca > Schistocerca piceifrons. The sequence continues at coordinate 112,878,319 of NC_060139.1, read as the reverse complement.
GTTGGTAGGCGTGTTTCTACATCTGAAAGATGATATCTGTTCAGATTTTGCGCCAGTCGCATAAGAGTGGCGCTAGTAGCGCCACTATGAGGCTGCAAATCAGGTTTTCATTAAATATACGCTGTAACTGTCGTGAGCGTTAGTTACCTTAGAGGTTGGACATGGTGAGTTTGAACGAGGCCGTGTAACATAGCTATGAGAAGCTGGATGTTTCTTCCACCATATTACAGAAACACTTGGTAGGAATGTAGCCACTACATATGATTGCTGGCAGCGTTGATCACGAGAATGTACGGTCGCAAGAAGACCTGGCTCCAGACGGCCAAGTGACACCGCCGAGAGGCAAGATCACCGTGCTGGGTGTATGGCTCTGGCGCATCGTACTGCGTTTGTAGTAGCACTTTGAGCAGCAGTTGGCACAACAATGACACAACGGACTGTTAGAAATCGGTTACTTCAAGGGCATACCGAGCGAGGTGGCGCAGTGGTTAGCACACTGGACTCGCATTCGGGAGGACGACGGTTCAATCCCGTCTCCGGCCATCCTGATTTAGGTTTTCCGTGATTTCCGTAAATCGTTTCAGGCAAATGCCGGGATGGTTCCTTTGAAAGGGCACGGCCGATTTCCTTCCCCATCCTTCCCTCACCCGAGCTTGCGCTCCGTCTCTAATGACCTCGTTGTCGACGGGACGTTAAACACCAATCGCCTCCGCCGCCAAGGGCAACTCCAAACTAGAGATGGGTCGTTCGCGAACTAAACGGGTCCAAAGCAACGGTTCGTCAATATGAACGGAATGAGCGATGAATGAATTCTAAGGAACGGTCTCTGATAGTTCACTTCGGTCGCTGCTTTCTACTTATAGTTTCCGGACACGGGAAACGGTCAGTCTTGTTCCCACAACGGCACGTCGGTCGGTCTCGTTCCAGCCTCGGTCCCGTTCCCGTCTCTCTCGGTCTCGTTCGGCCGGACTCGTCCTTCTTCGTGTGGCCACTCGTCGCAGTTCCACTACCGACTGCTCATAGTTCAGTATCGAGTAGTTGTTCGTTTCGTTCGCTGTGCACGCCCATTCTAGATCTGTTTCAAACCTTTTTTGAACTCTGAACTTCTGGTTCTTTTCGTATTCTATTCAGTATCCATGACCGGTAATTAAAATTTATTTTATAATTACGTAAATTAGATACAATTACGTGGAATGTAATACATACGTCATTTCAGGTAACAAAACGGCATATCAGCTTACTTTATTATTTCGATAAACAGCAGAAGAAATAAAATGCAGTTGTTTCAAAGAAAATGCCTTTTTTGCATGCAGCACATCGAAATTTTTATTTTTATTTATGCACCCAGACACGTTTCGCCTTTTTTACAAAGCATCTTCAGTGGGTGTCCTGAAATATTACATGATTTGTCCATTTTTAAACATAGGTTATGGTTTCACGTCTAGGTTACAGATTTAAAAACAGTTCCTTAACTTTTTTTATGAAATGGAAAGATACTTACAGGTAACTGAAGAAATACTGGTAAAAAGGCAAGATTTTTTTGTTATTACACATGCAAAGGAAATCGGCACGGCACGCACGAGTGGCCGTTTTCCGTCTTTCTTTGATTCAAGGTAAAAGAGCATATTCATTGTTATGGAAGGCAGACCGGCTTACAAATGAAGTCCGCGTTCCATAATCTAGTGTCTGGTGTTACATTTTGTAAAGATAAATATGATAACTTCTGCAATAGTATTTCAGTGGTACAGGGTGGCGCACGAAAAATCGGCCCCGACTACTAGAGCAGGGGTCTCCAAACGTTTTAGTCTGCAGGCCACATTGATTCCTCCACGAAGTCATAAGGACCAAGATGTACCTAGTGGGATTAAAGAAACCTAGCACTCCATGATCACCGTAATGTAAGGCTAAAAGAAAGATGAAATCGCAGAAATCTAAGGTTCTGGGAATAGCTAGCACTGAAACGAACTACGATTTTTATTTATTTACATAGTTTTGATTGGTGGACGTACCTGACCGAATTTCTGGCATATTTTATTCTGGCGAATTTCACCGACAAAAAAGTATGTCACTGCACATTCTTCACGAAAGCGTCCTGTAAAGTTAACGAAATCTCAAAATCATTGTTAGCAACACTATTACTACAAGACATAACGGAGGTAGAGTATGCCAACGCATTGTTATTTCAAGCAGCGCAACGATAAGTTTAGTTATGTAGTCTTGTAGCGAGTAGCAGAACCAGAGCATATATTTGATAGTTCTGTTGCGTCATTGTGTCTATGTTGCGAGTGTCTCACGAGTTTTTTAGTGTCTTATGCGCTTTACTAGTAGGTGTGGGACAATTCAAAGTTTGAATTCGAAGAGACTAGGAAAATCTGAAAATCGATATACGTAAAGAAAGTGAAACCTTGCATAAGAAGCATCTTCCATAATGATTGATTACTAAGGCTAGTCGTCGAAGTGGCGTCCATTTGATAGACTTGCACCAGACTCGTGAGTAGAATAAAATGCAAAGAATTTTTTTACTTAAAATGTTTTCGCCAAACTAGTCTGTTAACCTTTTTTTTCCATTATCGCACGGAGAATGGTCTGTTTATTGTGGATAGCCACAGTTTTAACCATGACCTTCCGCTTTGTACAGATAATGTCACGGTGTATTGGTCACGATAGGCCTCGAAACTCAATTGGTAGCAGTATAGGCACCACCTCAAATATTTGGCGGACCGGATACCAGGGATGTCCGGCCAGCTAACGCGGGCCGGTTTCGACCCGCGGGCCGTAGTTTGGAGACCCCTGTACTAGAGTGCTCATTGTCGCCTACCAATCGTCATCTATTGTTTCGAAGTTATTGTTTGCATAAGCTTATTTGTTATTTCTTCATTGCCTAATTATTACATGTTTATCTATTCTTCTCGTAGCGGTCAACAAATCCTGCGTAATTGGCGAGCGGTCTGTACTCGGGGCCGGTTTTTCGTGCGCCACCTTATATTATTTCACTGCGATAACCCACATAACGCTACAGTTGGCTAAACGAGAGGCCTTGCAAAATCACGAAAATTACAAGTGTGTGAGAATTCTGTTATGGATAAAAACTCTGTACTCCAGGGCGGAGGCAAGTGCCCCTCTTGGCGCCTTCCATCTACAGTCGTCACCTATGCTACTAATTTTCAGTTTTTCTTAAGAACCGTTGTTGTTGTTGTTGTGGTCTTCAGTCCTGAGACTGGTTTGATGCAGCTCTCCATGCTACTCTATCCTGTGCAAGCTTTTTCATCTCCCAGTACCTACTGCAACCTACATCCTTCTGAATCTGCTTAGTGTGTTCATCTCTTGGTCCCCCTCTACGATTTTTACCCTCCACGCTGCCCTCCAATACTAAATTGGTGATCCCTTGATGCCTCAGAACATGTCCTACCAACCGATCCCTTCTTCTGGTCAAGTTGTGCCACAAACTTCTCTTCTCCCCAATCCTATTCAATACTTCCTCATTAGTTATGTGATCTACCCATCTAATTTTCAGCATTCTTCTGTAGCACCACATTTCGAAAGCTTCTATTCTCTTCTTGTCCAAACTATTTATCGTCCATGTTTCACTTCCATACATGGCTACACTCCATACGAATACTTTCAGAAACGACTTCCTGACACTTAAATCAATACTGGATGTTAACAAATTTCTCTTCTTCAGAAACGCTTTCCTTGCCATTGCCAGCCTACATTTTATATCCTCTCTACTTCGACCATCATCAGTTATTTTGCTCCCCAAATAGCAAAACTCCTTTACTACTTTAAGTGCCTCATTTCCTAATCTAATTCCCTCAGCATCACCCGACTTAATTAGACTACATTCCATTATCCTTGTTTTGTTTTTGTTGATGTTCATCTTATATCCTCCTTTCAAGACACTGTCCATTCCATTCAACTGCTCTTCCAAGTCCTTTGCTGTCTCTGACAGAATTACAATGTCATCGGCGAACCTCAAAGTTTTTATTTCTTCTCCATGAATTTTAATACCTACTCCGAATTTTTCTTTTGTTTCCTTTACTGCTTGTTCAATATACAGATTGAACAACATCGGGGAGAGACTACAAACCTGTCTTACTCCCTTCCCAACCACTGCTTCCCTTTCATGCCCCTCGACTCTTATAACTGCCATCTGGTTTCTGTACAAATTGTAAATAGCCTTTCGCTCCCTGTATTTTACCCCTGCCACCTTTAGAATTTGAAAGAGAGTATTCCAGTCAACATTGTCAAAAGCTTTCTCTAAGTCTACAAATGCTAGAAACGTAGGTTTGCCTTTCCTTAATCTTTCTTCTAAGATAAGTCGTAAGGTCAGTATTGCCTCACGTGTTCCAGTGTTTCTACGGAATTCTAACTGATCTTCCCCGAGGTTGGCTTCTACTAGTTTTTCCATTCGTCTATAAAGAATTCGTGTTAGTATTTTGCAGCTGTGACTTATTAAGCTGATAGTTCGGTAATTTTCACATCTGTCAACACCTGCTTTCTTTGGGATTGGAATTATTATATTCTTCTTGAAGTCTGAGGGTATTTCGCCTGTTTCATACATCTTGCTCACCAGATGGTAGAGTTTGGTCAGGACTGGCTCTCCCACGGCCGTCAGTAGTTCCAATGGAATATTGTCTACTCCGGGGGCCTTGTTTCGACTCAGGTCTTTCAGTGCTCTGTCAAGAACCGTATACCAAGCATAAATGTATAGTGAACGAGTAAAACTGAAGGGTTCCCAAAAAACAGCGGTCACCAGTGAATTACTTCCCAAGGATGAACGAGTTTGCCCATCTCTACTCCAAACCACAGCCATTTACGACTTCAGTGGTGTCAAGCGAGAGCTCGTTCGAGGGCAGAGTGTCGTTCTGTTGTGTTTTCTGATGAAAGATGGTTCTGCCTCGGTGCCAGTGATGGCCGTTTGTTGATTAGAAGGAGGCCAGTTGAGGTTCTGCAAAGAGCCCGTCTGTGGCCTAGGCACACTGGACCTGCACCTGGATATAAGGGCTGGAGCGCAATTTCATGTGACAGCAGATGCACTCTCGCGGTTGTCCTAGAACCCTGACTGCAAATCTGTACATCAGTCTCGAGGCGCTCTACTCCCATTCGCGAACAGTACTCCATATCGCTGTTGTAACCCAGCGTGGTCTACAGTGTGTCAACATGTTGCCTTGGCCTGCTCGAACACCAGATCTAACTGAGCACACACGGGACATCATCAGACAGCAACTCCGGTGTCATCAACAAATGGCATTAACAGTCCTACTGACCGACCCAGTGCAACAGGCATGGAACTCCATCCCACAAACTGAAATGCGGCACCTATAAAACACAATGCATACACGTTTCCATCCTTCCATTCGACATTCTGATGGTTACGCCGCTTATTAATGTACCATCATTTCACATCAGCAATGGTTAATCTCGCGCTCACTTTAACTTGTGATCTTCCGATGTCAGTCACTTAAATAAGTTACCTAGACGCTTGTATTCCCATAATTTCATTACTCTACATTAATTAATTTTTGGTGTTGTGAATTTTTTCGTCCTCAGTGTATGTTAGCGGACTTTTTCAGAGAAAAATGGACATGTTACAAATGGTAACTTGCTTAGGACTTTGAAGATCATCTTCAGAGCCGGCCGTTGTGGCCGAGCGTTTCTAGGCGCTTCAGTCCGGAACAGCGCTGCTGTTACGGTCGCAGGTTCGAATCCTGCCTCGGGCATGGGTGTGTGTGATGTCCTTAGGTTAGTTAGGTTTAAGTAGCTCTAAGTATAGGGGCCTTGCCGTTGGTGGGGAGGCTTGCGTGCCTCAACGATACAGATGGCCGTACCATAGGTGCAACCACAACGGAGGGGTTTCTGTTGAGAGGCCAGACAAACATGTGGTTCCTGAAGAGGGGCAGCAGCCTTTTCAGTAGTTGCAGGGGCAACAGTCTGGATGAATGACTGATCTGGCCTTGTAACGTTAACCAAAACGGCCTTGCTGTGCTGGTACTGCGAACGGCTGAAAGCAAGGGGAAACTACAGCCGTAATTTTTCCCGAGGACATGCAGCTTTACTGTATGATTAAATGATGATGGCGTCCTCTTGGGTAAAATATTCCGGAGGTAAAATAGTCCCCCATTCGGATCTCCGGGCGGGGACTACTCAAGAGGACGTCGTTATCAGGAGAAAGAAAACTGGCGTTCTACGGATCGGAGCGTGGAATGTCAGATCCCTTAATCGGGCAGGTAGGTTAGAAAATTTAAAAAGGGAAATGGATAGGTTAAAGTTAGATATAGTGGGAATTAGTGAAGTTCGGTGGCAGGAGGAACAAGACATTTGGTCAGGTGATTACAGGGTTATAAATACAAAATCAAATAGGGGTAATGCAGGAGTAGGTTTAATAATGAATAAAAAAATAGGAGTGCGGGTTAGCTACTACAAACAGCATAGTGAACGCATTATTGTGGCCAAGATAGACACAAAGCCCATGCCTACTACAGTAGTACAAGTTTATATGCCAACTAGCTCTGCAGATGATGAAGAAATAGATGAAATGTATGACGAGATAAAAGAAATTATTCAGGTAGTGAAGGGAGACGAAAATTTAATAGTCATGGGTGACTGGAGTTCGTCAGTAGGAAAAGGAAGAGAAGGAAACATAGTAGGTGAATATGGATTGGGGGGAAGAAATGAAAGAGGAAGCCGCCTTGTAGAATTTTGCACAGAGCATAACTTAATCATAGCTAATACTTGGTTCAAGAATCATAAAAGAAGGTTGTATACCTGGAAGAATCCTGGAGATACTAGTAGGTATCAGATAGATTATATAATGGTAAGACGGAGATTTAGGAATCAGGTTTTAAATTGTAAGACATTTCCAGGGGCAGATGTGGATTCTGACCACAATCTATTGGTTATGAGCTGCGGATTGAAACTGAAGAAACTGCAAAAAGGTGGGAATCTAAGGAGATGGGACCTGGATAAACTGAAAGAACCAGAGGTTGTACAGAGTTTCAGGGAGAGCATAAGGGAACAATTGACAGGAATGGGGGAAAGAAATACAGTAGAAGAAGAATGGGTAGCTCTGAGAGATGAAGTAGTGAAGGCAGCAGACGATCAAGTAGGTAAAAAGGCGAGGGCTAATAGAAATCCTTGGGTAACAGAAGAAATATTGAATTTGATTGATGAAAGGAGAAAATATAAAAATGCAGTAAATGAAGCAGGCAAAAAGGCATACAGACGTCTCAAAAATGAGATCGACAGGAAGTGCAAAATGGCTAAGCAGGGATGGCTAGAGGACAAATGTAAGGATGTAGAGGCTTGTCTCACCAGGGGTAAGATAGATACTGCCTACAGGAAAATTAAAGAGACCTTTGGAGAGAAGAGAACCACTTGTATGAATATCAAGAGCTCAGATGGCAACCCAGTTCTAAGCAAAGAAGGGAAGGCAGAAAGGTGGAAGGAGTATATAGAGGGTTTATACAAGGGCGATGTACTTGAGGACAATATTATGGAAATGGAAGAGGATGTAGATGAAGACGAAATGGGAGATAAGATACTGCGTGAAGAGTTTGACAGAGCACTGAAAGACCTGAGTCGAAACAAGGCCCCGGGTGTAGACAGCATTCCATTAGAACTACTGACGGCCTTGGGAGAGCCAGTCCTGACAAAACTCTACCATCTGGTGAGCAAGATGTATGAGACAGGTGAAATACCCTCAGACTTCAAGAAGAATGTAATAATTCCAATCCCAAAGAAAGCAGGTGTTGACAGATGTGAAAATTACCGAACTATCAGTTTAATAAGTCACAGCTGCAAAATACTAACGCGAATTCTTTACAGACGAATGGAGAAACTGGTAGAAACGGACCTCGGGGAAGATCAGTTTGGATTCCGTAGAAATGTTGGAACACGTGAGGCAATACTAACCTTACGACTTATCTTACAAGAAAGATTAAGAAAAGGCAAACCTACGTTTCTAGCATTTGTAGACTTAGAGAAAGCTTTTGACAATGTTAACTGGAATACTCTCTTTCAAATTCTGAAGGTGGCAGGTATAAAATACAGGGAGCGAAAGGCTATTTACAATTTGTACAGAAATCAGATGGCAGTTATAAGAGTCGAGGAGCATGAAAGGGAAGCAGTGGTGGGAAAGGAGTGAGACAGGGTTGTAGCCTCTCCCCGATGTTATTCAATCTGTATATTGAGCAAGCAGTAAAGGAAACAAAAGAAAAATTTGGAGTAGGTATTAAAATCCATGGAGAAGAAATAAAAACTTTGAGGTTTGCCGATGACATTGTAATTCTGTCAGAGACAGCAAAGGACTTGGAAGAGCAGTTGAACGGAATGGACAGTGTCTTGAAAGGAGGATATAAGATGAACATCAACAAAAGCAAAACGAGGATAATGGAATGTAGTCAAATTAAATCGGGTGATGCTGAGGGAATTAGATTAGAAAATGAGACACGTAAAGTAGTAAAGGAGTTTTGCTATTTAGGGAGTAAAATAACTGATGATGGTCGAAGTAGAGAGGATATAAAATGTAGACTGGCAATGGCAAGGAAAGCGTTTCTGAAGAAGAGAAACTTGTTAACATGGAGTACTGATTTAAAAGTCAGGAAGTCGTTTCTGAAAGTATTTGTATGGAGTGTAGCCATGTATGGAAGTGAAACATGGACGATAACTAGTTTGGACAAGAAGAGAATAGAAGCTTTCGAAATGTGGTGCTACAGAACAATGCTGAAGATAAGGTGGATAGATCATGTAACTAATGAGGAGGTATTGAATAGGATTGGGGAGAAGAGAAGTTTGTGGCACAGTTTGACTAGAAGAAGGGATCGGTTGGTAGGACATGTTTTGAGGCATCAAGGGCTCACAAATTTAGCATTGGAGGGCAGCATGGAGGGTAAAAATCGTAGAGGGAGACCAAGCGATGAATACACTAAGCAGATTCAGAAGGATGTAGGTTGCAGTAGGTACTGGGTGATGAAGAAGCTTGCACAGGATAGAGTAGATGGAGAGTTGCATCAAACCAGTCTCAGGACTGAAGACCACAACAACAACAACAAGTATAGGGGACTGATGGCGTCAGATGTTAAGTCTCACAGTGCTTTGAGCCATTTGAACCATCATCCTCAGACAATCAAGTGTTTCCTTTAGTGACTCGCGGAGATGCTGAGTGGAACCAAACCTATACCAGGAGCACGTTCGTCAACTGGCCAAATGTTGGAGGCTGTTCTGGGATATTTTCTGAATTTTTTGCTACAAGGCACGTGTAGTCTACGATGATTCAGAAACGAGAAATAGCGTAATTCTGGTTTACTCAAAACACAAAGTAACCTAAAAGTATGATGATATAGTTGCCATCGCTGCAGAAACTGCTTAGCGTTGCGCTGTGGCGCTGCTTGACCACTGCATTCAGTGAACGCTTACTGCTGGTGCACATCCGCCGTCTCTTCGTCATTGTCAGTTGCTAATGTACGAATAATACTACTGGAGAAACAAACCAGAGACATAATGGAGAGAGGGCGAAGAGTGAAGTGGACATTATTTAATAGCAAGTAATACCCGACCACGATATTACTGCACTTGGCCGTTATCGGAAACATGCGGTGACGTCGCAGTAAACAAGCGTATTGGTATGAAATTTTCACTCTACAGCGGAGTGTGCGCTGATATGAAACTCCCTGGCAGATCAAAACTGTGTGCCGGACCGAGACTCGAACTCGGGACCTTTGCCTGTTGCGGGCAATTGCTCTACCAACTGACCTACCCAAGCACGACTCACGCCCCGTCCTCACAGCTTTACTTTTGCCAGTACCTCGTCTCCTTGGGTAGCTCAGTTGGTAGAGCACTTGCCCACGAAAGGCAAAGGTCCCGAGTTCGAGTCTCGGTCCGGCACACAGTTTTAATCTGCCAGGAAGCTTCAAGCGTAGTGGTGACTGTGTACCGAAGCGGCAGTGTCATCCATCATACTCCATACAGTCGCGTCTTGAGCCAACCTGATTTTCATCTCTTTCCAAAACTTAAGGAAAACCTTCGACGGCTTCACTATGATAGTGATGAAGCTGTGCAAGCGGAGGTGAGATTGTGGCTGCGTCAACAAAGTGAAATATTCTATACAGTGATTGAACCAACAAACTGCTCCCTCGTTGGGAGAAATGTGTTCGTTGCCAGGGTGACTATGTTCTGAAATAAATATGTAGACGTGAAGAATAAGGATGCAGGTGCTAATAAAGTTTGTTTTCATACAGAAAATTCTACGGCATTACTTTTCAGAACATCCCCGTAAATGCTAGCATTGACTATTGGACACCGCCGAAATCGTCGCCTCGAAATACAAAGCCAGTGATCTACACGACAATCAAGCAAACATAATTATGTAGCGATCGCAGAAGCCACAGTGTCTCTCATCACACTCAGAAGTGTTAAATTTGTCGTTGGTTGGAATTTCTGATAGTCTTTTTTTGAAACGTTTGGGATTTCTGAAATTAACAAAAGGGCTCTGCCCCGTATTCCAGGAGGGGGAAAGTATCCCTTGCAGACGCCTGTGTTATTGCATCAGAACAATACGAGGTGCGGCTAGAAAAAAACCGGACTGATGCTGGAAAAAACATTTATTTACAATTATTTACAATTTTATGTTATCTCCTTCAATGTACTCTCCTCCTCGGTCCCTACACCGCTCCATACGAATTTTCCACTGTTCATGGCAATGCTGCAGATCATTTTCGGTAAGTCCATACATTACTTCCGTCGCTTTTTCTTTTACTGCTTCAACAGTCTCAAATCTAGTTCCTTTCAAAGCTGACTTGACTTTAGGGAAAAGAAAAAAGTCACAGGGGGCCAAATCAGGTGAGTAGGGTGGATGATCTAAGATGGGAATGTTGTGTTTTGCCAAAAACGTCTTCACTGACAACGCACTGTGAGCTGGGGCATTGTCTTGGTGAAGGATCCATGACTTTTTTCTCCACAAATCGTTCCGTTTTCTCCGTACTCGCTCACGTAGGGTAGCCAGGACGCTAATGTAGTAATGCTGATTCACTGTTTGTCCCTCTGGTACCCAATCAATGTGCACAATCCCTTTGATGTAAAAAAAAAAAAAAAAAAAAAAAAAAAAAAAAAAAAAAAAAACAATCATCATTGCCTTGAATTTCGATTTTGACATTCGTGCTTTTTTTTGTCGTGGAGAACTAGGAGTTTTCCAATGCATCGATTGGCGTTTAGTTTCAGGATCGTAAGTAAAAAACCACGATTCATCGCAAGTAATAACATTTTGTAAGAAGGTGGGATCACTTTCAATGTTTTCCAGGTTGTCAGAACAAATCATTCTTCGGCGTTCCTTCTGTTCAATTGTGAGACACTTTGGAACCATTTTTGAACACACTTTGTTCATGTTGAAACTTTCATGAAGAATCTGCCTAACACTTTCCTTGTCAACTCCTGTTAACTCAGACACTGCTCTGATTGTTAAACGGCGATCTTGTCGAACAAGTTTACCGATTTTTTCAATGTTTGCATCAGTTTTTGCTGACAATGGTCTGCCAGTGCGAGTGTCATCACTGGTGTCTTCGCGGCCATCTTTAAATCGTTTAAACCACTCAAACACTTGTGTTCGCGATAAACAATCATCGCCGTACACTTGTTGTAACATTACAAACGTTTCACTTGCAGATTTTCCTAGTTTGAAACAAAATTTGATGTTAACACGCTGTTATTTCTGTACACTTAACATTTTCCGACGCACAGACCAAACGTCAACTACTTAAAACAGACGCCACGGGCAGACTGAGTGCAGGAAGCAGATGAAACTCGAGCAGTAGGCGGAGCGAGAGTCACGTGACAGGCCACGCGACTTTCAGCCTTATTGCATTCGTTTTATTGTTTCACCAGTACTAGTCTGGTTTTTTTCTAGCCATAGCTCGTACATGTCGGTGGCAGTTTTCAGCAAAGCTGAAAGGAGAAAAGAATTTATGAACAAGCTGAGCGAAGAAAATATGGGAGATCACCTTGAAGATGAATGCAAGATGTTTCAGATGCGATGAATTCAAGGGGCCTTCAGGAAGAAGACTGGGTAGATAGGAAATTATGGAAATTGAGAAGCGGAAAATTACCGTCGTTAAAAATTATGGGCAATAAAACACAAGGTAATTTTTATTAATGTAGCCATTACAAACGGCTGTATGTATTTGATCCATAGAGATACATAGATAAGAATTACAAAGAACATAAAATTATGCAAGTACAGTGAATCGGAATCCGGCAGAGTGCGTGATGATGCGTAAGTGGGAAGTTCCGTGTCACAAGCGAATACGGCGTTCTACGTGTTAGAAATTTAGCAACTGTAGCTCTGTCATCGCTCAGCCGTCCGAATTGCTTTTATCAGACTCTTCTACGGTGATTTTGCTGCGCCTTCTAACTTCTTGGATAATTTGATTGTTCTCTCGAAATTTTCCTGTCAGAGGGTTCCTTGTGCGGCGACCGTGAGGCTTATTTGTGCTTGAGGGCGCTGCCGTGGTTTTCGCTTGGATAGTAGTTCGGTGCGTTTTGTGATGAAACAAATGACGCAGTCGGCGGTAGTGTGTCTAAGGTGGCTGTTACTTGTGTAGTAGCGTGGTCCAGCTTGCCATTACTAGAGAGATGTGTGACTTGAAGGGCTCTATTAGCATCCTCAAGGGCAGGTCAGGAGACTGTGTTATTTTGCAGATGTTTGGAGCGGGAACTTGTGGGGTCTGTAATGCATTGGTGACATTGTTCAAGACTATTGTGGGAGTCTTGTCAGTTATCCTTACTCTGGTATCCTGTCGCCACCGTGTTACTTCTAGCAGATCTAGAGAGCTAAGCTATTGACAATTTTTATACTGTTCATACTGTTCCCGCGCCCTGGTTACATCTGAAAGCCGAGTTTTGTTTATTCTCATGTCAACGTTTGAACAGTGCTGTGAGCTCAAGTTCGTCGTGTTTTGTTAACATTCGACTCAATAACTATTGCACATAACAAGTGTATAAGTGTCATCCCTTAAGTTTTAGTTAATGTTCATTGCTTGTGGTAACAAATCCATGTTTCAGGTATTTCTACCCAAATGTCGTTCCTTGTTGTTGTTGTTGTTGTTGTTGTTGTTGTGGTCTTTAGTCCTGAGACTGGTTTGATGCAGCTCTCCATGCTACTCTATTCTGTGCAAGCTTCATCTCCCAGTACCTACTGCAACCTACATCCTTCTGAATCTGCTTAGTGTATTCATCTCTTGGTCTCCCTCTACGATTTTTACCGTCCACGCTGCTCTCCAATACTAAATTGGTGATCCCTTGATGCCTCAGAACATGTCCTACCAACCGATCCCTTCTTCTGGTCAAGTTGCGCCACAAACTTCTCTTCTCCACAATCCTATTCAATACTTCCTCATTAGTTATGTGATCTACCCATCTAATCTTCAGCATTCTTCTGTAGCACCACATTTCGAAAGCTTCTATTCTCTTCCTGTCGAAACTATTTGTCGTCCATGTTTCACTTCCATACATGGCTACACTCCATACGAATACTTTCAGAAACCACTTCCTGACACTTAAATCAATACTGGATGTTAACAAATTTCTCTTCTTCAGAAACGCTTTCCTTGCTATTGCCAGCCTACATTTTATATCCTCTCTACTTCGACCATCATCAGTTATTTTGCTCCCCAAATAGCAAAACTCCTTTACTACTTTAAGTGCCTCATTTCCGTGGGTAGTCCTACAGAAGACTTATGAACCACGTAAAAAAAATCTGATGTTTTTTTCTGTAATTATTACAGATGTATCGCTATGCACTGTACGGGGTGTTTAATAATTCCATTACAGGCATCTACCGGCTGTAGATGGCACGTAGTAGGAGTTTGGGTAAGGAGACCATGTCCGGAAATGTACTATAGTAGAGTCTCGATTATCCGATCTTCGGTTATCCGACCTTCTGTGTTATCTGTGCGCCAGCCGACGATAGGTCAGAGACTAACGTGTTGTTTGCTGATACTCAGTTCATTGTCGCCGTCTGCTACTCCTCAGTGCTAACTTAGATCTGTAGTGGAGTGGACATGTTGCACTTTGTTTATTGTAAAAATTTGTGGTGATGGCCTCAAAACGGAAAAAGGTGGTCGTTTCAATGGAAGAAAAACTTAAAGCTTTAAAAAGAATAGACAATGGTGAAACTTTACTATAAGTGGCGCAAGATTATAACGTCGGGAAAACAACAGTTGGAGACTGGAGAAGGAACCGCAATGAAATTGAGAAGTGGTGTTCTCAGCGAGCAACCTCGGCTGTTTTGGAAGATCGGAAAACCATGAAAAAAATGTGATTATGAAAAAGTAAGTGAAGCTTTGTTCCTATGGTTTACTCAAGATAGAGATAAGAGTGTACCCATGTCGGGACCTATTTTGCAGGAAAAAGCCTTAAAGTTTTGTAACTAACTAAACGAAGGTGAACCTGATTTCACAGCCAGTATAGGCTGGCTCGATAGATGGAGGAAAAGATACGGAATTCGGCAACTTAATGTCTGTGGTGAAAAGCTTTCAGCAAATTTTGAAGCTGTTCAATTGTTTAGGAATAAACTTCACAGGGTTTTGGAAAAGGAAAACTTAACAGGCGATCAGATTTTTAACTGTGACGAGACTGGTCTCAATTACAAAATACTACCGGAGAAAACATTAGCGGCAAAGGCCGAAAAGGCAACGCCAGGCTACAAGAGTGACAATTCTTGCATGCAGTAACGCCACACCAAATTTGAAAATGAAACTCTCTGTGATAGGTATGCCAAAAAAACCGAGAGCATTTAAAAATGTATCTAAAAATGCTTTAACGGTGAAATATTACAACAACAACAAAATGTTAGGATGAGCTCAGACAATTTTAAATTTAAAGAATGGCTTTTTAACGAGTTCGTGCTACAAACTGAAAAGTTTTTGAAAGCCAACAACTTGGCCCGCAAAGCACTGTTGCTTCTAGACACTGCCACTTGTCATCCTAATGAGGATGAACTTCAAGATATAAAGGCCATGTTTTTGCCTCCAAATGTCACATCCTTATGTCAGCCTATGGGCCAAGGGACCTTAGAGACACTGAAGAGAAACTACGGCAGAAACTTGCTTTTCTCTTTAATTAATGCTATGGACAAGGGAGAAGACATGCTAGAGCAACTGCGCCGTATTAATTTGAAAGACGTAGCTTATGACGTGGCCCAATCTTGGGAGAGTGTTGGAGCAAATATAACTGCAAAATCCTGGAAAATTTTGCTACAGGAAAGTCAAGAAAATTCTCCAGATGATGAAAATCTACAGCAGCAGACCGAACCAAAAAATACTACCCTGCTTTCATTGTTACGAAAAGTTCCGGGATGTGCTGACGCCACAGAAGATAACATAAATGAATGGATTGTCCAAGATGAAGAATTTGAAGTGACAGATGAAGAAATAGTCAACATGGTAAACGAAAAGAAGAAGACGAAGAAGCGGATGTAGTGGAGGAAAGTGCGCCCAAGATTAATCACAACGAAGGACACAAGGCGTTAGAAACTGCTTTAAAATATGTAGAGCAACTGGAGGAAACATCGTCTACCGAGGTTTTACTTCTTAAGAGACTACAAACAGCAGGCAAACAAAAGACAATTACTAACTTCTTCACACAGTAAATATCTATTCAGTCTAATTTGATTTGTATTGTATTAAATGTTTACCTCATTTGGCCTACTTAAGTTTAATTTTTGTGTTTTTTTGTATTATTTTCCGTGTTATCCGACTTTCCCGCTTATCCGACCTTGCTGCGGCCGGTTTAGGTCGGATAATAGAGACTCTACTGTATTTGGATGTAAATAAAACAAGTTTGAAGATACAAATCTCCCGCTTCACGGTGAGCACATAGCGCAGACAATCAGTTCTGACCTGTGCGCCATTCAGGAACAGCTCCACTTACCGAGCCTGGTCTTTGTTGCACAAGGTGTGTCTGCAACGTATGCTCAAGATCCACAACCCTTGGTGCGCTTCCGTGCAGCACATCAGTCAACCCTCCAAGTTGCGAACCCTTCCGTTATTGTAGTATGACGAAACTGGTTTGTGATGAACTGGGGCGATACGTTCTCGATACACGCGTTGTACAAGTACCGATAAGCGGGGATTTGAAAGTGATCAGATCTTCGAACTTATTTTATATTCAAACGATACAATTCCGGTCGTGGGTTCCCTATCAGCACTTTATCTACGAAATTCCCTCTACAGTGCTTAAAAGTCTATAAAAGGAATTCTGAAACACACTGCATTGTTGCAGCTGTCTGCAGTCGTTACATTCACTACCCTGTGCAAGAAATACACAGAGGTTCAAAATGTATGTGAAATGTTATGGGACTTAACTGCTAAAGTCATCAGTCCCTAAGCTTACACACTACTTAACCTGAATTAGGCTAAGGACAAATACACACACACGCCTATGCCCGAGGGAGGACTCGAACCTCCGCCGGGACCAGCCGTACAGTCCATGGCTGCAGCGCCTGAGACCGCTCGGCTAATCCCGCGCGGCTACACAGAGGTGACAAATGTCATGATACCCCTTATAACGTGGAGGACCTCTTCTTGCCCTGCTACTCAACTTGGCATGGACGCAATAAGTCGTTGGAAGTCCCCGGCAGAAAAACTGACCCACGCTGCCTCTGTACCCGTCCGTAATAGCGAAAGTGTTTCCGATGCAGGTTTTTGTGCACGAACTCAGCTCTCGATTGTTGTTGTTGTGGTCTTCAGTCCTGAGACTGGTTTGATGCAGCTCTCCATGCTACTCTATCCTGTGCAAGCTTTTTCATCTCCCAGTACCTACTGCAACCTACATCCTTCTGAATCTGCTTTGTGTATTCATCTCTTGGTCTCCCTCTACGATTTTTACCCTCCACGCTGCCCTCCAATACTAAATTGGTGATCCCTTGATGCCTCAGAACATGTCCTACCAACCGATCCCTTCTTCTGGTCAAGTTGTGCCACAAACTTCTCTTCTCCCCAATCCTATTCAATACTTTCTCATTGGTTATGTGATCTACCCATCTAATCTTCAGCATCCTTCTGTAGCACCACATTCCGAAAGCTTCTATTCTCTTCTTGTCCAAACTATTTATCGTCCATGTTACACTTGCGTACATGGCTACACTCCATTCAAACACTTTCAGAAACGACTTCCTGACACTTAAATCAATACTGGATGTTAACAAATTTCTCTTCTTCAGAAACGCTTTCCTTGCCATTGCCAGTCTACATTTTATATCCTCTCTACTTCGACCATCATCAGTTATTTTGCTTCCCAAATAGCATAACTCCTTTACTACCTTAAGTGTCCCATTTCCTGATCTAATTCCCTCAGCATCACCCGACTTAATTAGACTACATTCCATTATCCTTGTTTTGCTTTTGTTGATGTTCATCTTATATCCTCCTTTCAAGACACTGTCCATTCCATTCAACTGCTCTTCCAAGTCCTTTGCTGTCTCTGACAGAATTACAATGTCATCGGCGAACCTCAAAGTTTTTATTTCTTCTCCATGGATTTTAATACGTACTCCGAATTTTTCTTTTGTTTCCTTTACTGCTTGCTCAATATACAGATTGAACAACATCGGGGAGAGGCTATAGCCATGTCTCACTCCCTTCCCAACCACTGCTTCCCTTTCATGTCCCTCGACTCTTATAACTGCCATCTGGTTTTTGTACAAATTGTAAATAGCCTTTCGCTCCCTGTATTTTACCCCTGCCACCTTTACAATTTGAAAGAGAGTATCCCAGTCAACATTGTCAAAAGCTTTCTCGAAGTCTACAAATGCTAGAAACGTAGGTTTGCCTTTGCTTAATCTTTCTTCTAAGATAAATCGTAAGGTCAGTATTGCCTCACGTGTTCCAGTGTTTCTACGGAATCCAAACTGATCTTACCCGAGGTTGGCTTCTACTAGTTTTTCCATTCGTCTGTAAAGAATTCGTGTTAGTATTTTGCATCCGTGACTTATTAAACTGATAGTTCGGTAATTTTCACATCTGTCAACACCTGCTTTCTTTGGGATTGGAATTATTATATTCTTCTTGAAGTCTGAGGGTACCTCTCGATTATGTGCCATAAATGTTCGATCAACATTGTTGCGCACAATTTTGCGTTGTAGTGCGCATCATTTGCGCTTGAGCAGCTAGAGGCCGAATGGTAGCCGGATTGCTGAGAGGCCGGACAACTGAACGCCGGATTAGCGAGAGTTTAATGTCTTTTGTGGAAGCACTGACTGATGAGTATGTGTCCGGCACCTTGCACTGAGCTCGCGCAACCAGGAGGCGCCGAGACTTCCGCGTGCGTGACGTCATCCCCGCGCAGCGCCCCGTAACTACTGGGGGACTGTCTGTGCGGCTGCGGCTGGCGTAACGCACGCCGAGCTCAGCTCTCAATGGCTGCGTCGCATTTATGTGGGCGTAAATCAGCAGCGCGAGAGGCGTATGCAGAACCACGGGCGTTAAATGTCGCAGTGCGGAGCCAGGGACGTACCGTAATAGCTGCGCTGATCTGCGCAGGGTGACGCAAGCCAGGCGCTGGGAGAACGGCGTTTGTCTCTGTCTTTAGCGGCCTTCATGTCGTCCGTAAGGAGAGACACAGTCCCTAGAATACTCTGTCCCGATGGCCTGATGCATGCGCCACGTACACTTGTCGAATTTGCAGGTTCGCTAGCCCAGTCTTCATCTCACAGCGACACATGCATCCAGTGCCGTCCATTATTTATTGGACACAACTAAGGTGACCATCCGTCCCGTTTTTTTTTTTTTTTTTTTTTTTCGGACAGTCCCAATTTTTGTGTGTCTGTCCCGAATTTTTTCAAAGGTAATTCCGGACACCTGTTTGTTCCGAAAATAACAATCATGACCCAATTTGTTCCGAATTAGACATTCATTTCACCTGTATCGGTATGTTTTATTATTAGTTTTAGTTATGGTGGGATATTGTTTCACAAGAGGGTACGACAAATTGTCGAAACCGTTATCAAACTGTTTCTACTGTGCAAACACGTGTCGGCCGCAGCTCGAACAGCTAATGGGTTAGCGGCCGGCCGGAGTGGCCGAGCGGTTCTAGGCGCTACAGTCTGGAACCGCGCGACCGCTACGGTCGCAGGTTCGAAACCTGCCTCGGTCATGGATGTGTGTGATGTCCTTAGGTTAGTTAGGTTTAAGTAGTTCTAAGTTCTAGGGGTCTGATGACCTCAGAAGTTAAGTCCCATAGTGCTCAGAGCCACTTTTGAACCAGCTAATGGGCAGTCAGAGACCACGGCAACTGGGAAAAGTCGCACTCGAACACATTCGCGCGGTCGAAACCGTTCTAACCGTAAGTCGAACAGAAGAAGGAAGAAGTCTGCATATTTTCTGATAGCCATGGAAGAGGCAGAGGAGGTATTATGGCAAACATGAAGACGAAATACAAAGTAACTCGAACAGACGAACAGTAATATACCCTCCCGTTGACTTTGGCGTCGCCAACGCAGTGTACGCTGGTCCCTAGAATACTACCGTTTGTCATCGGTGAGCGCCATATTTTATGAGATTGAATTTTGTGTTACGTCGTGTTATGGTATATTACGTTTGATAACTTTAGTTGTTTTTCCTCGTCAATAACAACAACAATACTTCTTCGCAAAAATGAGTTCAAAGAAGCGCAAGTACTCCTTCAATGAACAATTGCAGAAGGAATTTCCATTCATCAGTGACATTAGTTCTTCGGACTCAAAAGGAAAAGTGAGGTGCAACACATGTGCTTCTAGTTTCTCACTAAGTCACAGTGGACGTGGTGATATACAATTACATTTAAAAAGTGACAAACATAAAAGAGCAGTCTCTGCATTAGCGTCCAGTGCAACATTAAAGTCATTTTTTACATCAGAGAAACTTTGTGGTCAGGAGGGAGAGGTTAGTTGCAATTGAGGGCGTTTCTGCATATCATACAATTCAGCACAATCATAGTTTCAGATCTATGGACTGTACATCGAAGCTTCTTCAAGCGACATTACAGCCTAAATTTGCTTGTGCACGTACAAAAACAGAGGCAATTGTGAATGTGTTAGCTCCTCACGCATTAGATATGTTGCGACGTGATTTAGCGAAAGTGGCATTTATTTGATTGTGTCACAATCCAATCTCTATCTCCCACTGCACATTTTATCTTGTACAGCTCCCTCAGGTCTCATAGAAATAATTCCTTGATATCTTCACATACAGTAGCAGAAAAGAAATCGCAACACCAAGAAGTACTTATGCGGCATAAACGAAAGTTGGTATGCGTGTTTCTACATCTGAAATATGATGTCTTTTCTTCGCGCCAGTCAGAGCACAGTGCTGCCAGTAGAGCCTCTGTAAGAATGCAAACCAAGTTCACTTTAAATACACGCTGTAACGATCGTGAGCGTTAGTCTACTTGGAGACTGGATGCGGTGAGTTGATGTTAGTCAAGAATGCCTTCAAGGCAACAAAGACGTCATTATCGTCACCACACTGAGTTCGATCGAGGTCGTGTAATAGGGCTATGAGAAGCTGGATGTTCCTTCCGCAAATACTGCAGAAAGTCTTACCAGGAATATAGCCACTGCACATGACTGCTGGCATCGGTGGTCACGAGAATGTACGGCCACAAAAAGATCAGTCTTCCGATGGCCACGTGGTAATACCGAGAGGGAAGACCATCGTGTTCAGGGTATGGCTCTGGCAAATCGTAATGTTCTAGAGGATGATGGTTCAATCCCGCGTCCAGCCATCCTGATTTAGGTTTTCCGTGATTTCCCTAAATCGTGAAAGTGTTGTTAATAAAAATTCTCTATTTAAACTAGACTGAACTGCATGTGACTGCTTTAGTCTTTAATAAAACTTGCATCTGACTGCGTATTTAACTTAACTGAGCTTTTATCTGACTGCATGAAAATATTGTTGGAAAATTAATACTCAAAATACACCTCTGACTGCATGAAAGTTTAGTGGTAAAAATAAATGAAAGTCACCAACCTGCATCTGACTGCGTCTGCGGACTTAGCTCGTGCACTCCTTCCCGTTTAGCCGATAATAAAACATATATTCAACTCAGTCGTAGTGCAATGGCATAAAATTGTCATTCTAGATAACTTTACTCATTTTGGCCCTGTTTGTTACTTAATAAAAATTATGTCCTGATCTGAATAATTTGCCAACTGTGCAATGGCATATAGATTATTTTACTCTGATAAATGAAATTATTAGCTTTACTCATGGGAACTTTACTTTAATGTACCTTTTGGTTCAATGCAAGCACAGGATGCGGAGAACGACATAAGGTGTGAGATGAAACTCTAATTTTATCTAAAAAATATTTATTCTTCAAACTTTTAAGGCACATGTGAAAAACTAAAAAAAACTTCTATAGCATGGATTTACGAGTAAGTTTCACAAAACGCTTATTGCATCAACAATGGGATTTCTATCTAGCTTTTAGACACTATTTAACCAAAGAAAACCTATTTTATTAACTATTCTTTCTAGTTTCCCCAGGTATGTGCCGTGTTTCGCTCAATACATAGCTTATTATGCGCTTAGCGCTAATTCTTACTTTGATGCTGTCACGACCCGGCTGCCTCCTGCAGGCATCTAGCTCCGACTCGAAACACGTCTGCTATCTCTGCGCATCTCCTCACCACTACTCAAACTTTTACCGCGTGCACCTAGCTCTGTTAGCTGTCAAAGATCTTACTACTCGAAGATGTACTACTCGTCCAACCTTGCGGTTGGGAAATATCGATATTTTTCACTGGCTCTATCCTGATCGAATCTCAGCACATACCTTTCAATCGCTCCAGGCAAATGCCGGGATGGTTCCTTTGAAAGGGCACGGCCGACTTCCTTCCCCGTCCTTCCCTAATCCGATGAGACCGATGACCTCGCTGTTTGGTCTCTTCCCCCAAACAACCCATCCCAACCAAACCGTAATGCATCTGCATTGAGCAGCAATTGGTACCACAGCGACACTACGGTCTATTACAAATCTATTACTTTAAGGACAGCTCCAAGCCAGAGCGTCCGCAACGTGCATTCCACTGACCCCAAAACACCACCATTTGCGACTTCAGTGGTGTCATCAGTATGGTGCTTCGATCTGTTGTGCTGACATTCATGAACAGAATTCCGGGGGATGGTTCAAATAGCTCTGAGCATTATGATGGACCAATTGCCTCTCCTCCATGCTCTCCGGACCTAAACCAACTCGACTATTATTGGGGTGGGGGCATTTGAAAGCTCTTGTCTATGGAACCCCAGTACAAGGCGTTCAGAGTCTCCATGACCGTATTATGGATGGTTCAAATAGCTATGAGCACTATGGGACTTAACTTCTGAGGTCATCAGTCCCCTAGACTTAGAACTACCTAAACCTAACTAACCTAAGGGCATCACACACATCCATGCCCGAGGCAGCGTTCGAGCCTGCGACCGTAGCAGCAGCGCGGTTCCGGACTGAAGCGCCTAGAACCCCTCGGCCACAGCTGCCGGCTCCGGGGGACGATTTCCAATAGCAAAACGCACATCTACATACCGCTGTTGTAACCCAACGTGCTCTACAGAGTGTCTACCTGTTGCCTTGGCCTGCTAGATCACCAGATGTCTCCCAGTAGAGCACGTTTGGGATATCATAGGACAACAACTCAGTGTCATTCAGAACCAACACTAACCGTCCCTGTATTGACCGACCAATTGCAACAGGCATGGAACTCCGTCCCACAAACTGACATCCGGCACCTGTACAACACAATGCATGCACCTTCTGAAGCTTATATTCAACATTCTAATGGTTACCCTGGTTATTGATGTACCAGCATATCACATTTGCAATGGCTTATCTCGCACTTACATTAATCGGCCTTAATGACCTATACGTTACATAATTAAATGCAGTCCCAAAATTTCATTACTTTACATTAATTTTTTTTGTTGTTGTCTCGATTTTTTCCGTCAATGTCTTTCTTCTAGTCACTGTATTCCATGTGTTCGTCTCCTCGCCGATTCCTCGAGGAACTTCTTCAGTTCCTACCAGTCCACATAATAAATTTTCAACATTCTCTAGCGTGACATATCAAACGCATCGATTCGCTTCTTTACTTGTTTCTCCATAGTTCCTTATTAATGGTTGGCTCCTAATGTGGACCCAGTCTGCCTTGAAAGCACGTGTTCAGAGTCCTGTTCAAAAACTGAATGGTGCTGTATTTACCATTACAACAGTATCTGCAATAAATGATAGTTCAACGCGGAAATTAGTGTACTTAATTGCCGGCCGTGGTGGCCGAGCGGTTCTAGGCGCTTCAGTCTGGAACCGCGCGACCGCTACGGTCGGAGGTTCGAATCCTGCCTCTGGCTTGGATGTGTGTGATGTCCTTAGGTTAGTTAGGTTTAAGTAATTCTGAGTTCTAGGGGACTGATAACCTCAGATGTTAAATCCTATAGTGCTCGAAGCCATTTGAGCCATTTGAAGTGTACTTAATTATTTTTATTCGCTTATGACATTCGGCACTGTATTATGGGATAACTCTTCCCGTTCACAAAGGGTATTTCTTGCTCAGAAGCGGGCAGTTCGAACAGTGTAAGATAGCGAACCTGTTGTCGACCCCTGGTTCAGAAGTCTGAGACATTCTGACATTGGCCTATCAGTACATAGGTTGATTAAAAAAGAAAGAACACATATCAGTTGTTCATTACAGACAGAATATAAAAGATAGAAACACAATGCCCATGTTACTGGAAGGAGGAAGGTTCAACTTTTGACAAAGCTGCGCTGTTGTTTGTTTGTAGCAATATGGCGACTACAAGGCAAGAGAAATCATTTTGTGTGTTGGAATACGCGCGAAGTCAATCCACTGTTGAAGTACAACGTGTCTTCCGCCGTCCATAGGCTAAAGTAAGAAAATATCTCCATGCAAGCAGATTTATGACTGCATACAAAATTGTTGGGAGCTGGTTGTGTAAGCAAAGGAAATGTCGAGCGTATCCAAGGTGTGTTCACACGGAGCCCTCGGAAGTCCATTGGACGGGCACGCCAGGAACTTCGACTTCCCCGAGCAACTGTATGGCGTGGAATGAAGCCTGCATATGAAGTCTTGTAAGCTGCAGTTACTGCAGCATTTGCGTTCTAGCGACCGTAACAGGAAGTGCGGATTTTGCATTTCAGTTCTCCAAGGTATGGCAGAGGACACTTTTTCCGAACGACTCATTTTTCGGGTAACGTAAAGCGCCATAATTTAAGAATTTGAGAGTCACAAAATCCTAGCATCGTCATTGAACATGAAAGAGTCTCAAAACTGAGGTTTTTATCCAAAAAGTTTATGGACCTTTCTTTTTTGCAGAGGAAACTGTGGCAGTAATGGCATACCTGGACATGCTGCAAAATTAGTTGTTTTCTCAACTTCAAGAAGATTCCTGTGATTTCATTTTCATGCACAACGTCACCTCGCCTCACTTTCAGTTTGAAGTGCGGCAACACCATTCATTGTTCTTAGCCTCCCGGGGCACCAGACTCCCATCTTGCGTTTTCTTTTTGTATGGGGGTACGTAAAAGATAGAGTCTTCATCCGACCTATGATAGTTACTCTTCAAGAGCTAAGAAATTGATTTGTTGAAGCTGCCAATTCAGTAAATGACGACACGTTCTTTCGTGTGCGGAACGAAATGGACTACCGTTTCGATGTTTCTCGAGCAACGCGTCGTGCTCTAGCTGACTATATGATATAGTGATAGTGTCTGTGCGAACGTAAAACTTTGAACCGACCTCTATCCAGTGACATTTGCAATGTGTTTCTATCCGTTTTTCCTTTCTGAATCACCCTGTATATTTACTTTAATGTAGTTTGTTGTTAACAATATCTGTTTATTCTCAACAATTAGTTGCTTGCATTCAGGCAATACTGGACACAAATCCAATCTATCTTTGGATCTCAACTCCATGGCTCCGGCCTGAAAGTCGTGCTGCATTCATCTCCAATAAACTACCACAAAACTTGAAAAATCTTATCAGTAATCTCCACTAAACTGAATAATTTCCTCAAGGCTCACTACTATTCCGTTGGGGAATTCCCGGTAAAAGTTAAGCAAATTCCTGTTTTACATTGTTGACTATGTTGTCTGTTGTCAGCCTGTCGTCTCCGCAGCGTTCATGTAAATATTATTTTAAATGTTACTAACTTCTCTGATTTTAATTTCACGCAGCGCGAGATTAGCCGAGCGGTCTCAGGCGCTGCAGTCATGGACTGTGCGGCTGGTCCCGGCGGAGGTTCGAGTCCTCCCTCGAGCATGGGTGTGTGTGTGTATTTGTCCTTAGCCTAATTCAGGTTAAGTAGTGTGTAAGCTTAGGGACTGATGACTTTAGCAGTTAAGTCCCATAACATTTCACATACATTTTGAACCTCTGTGTATTTCTTGCACAGGGTAGTGAATGTAACGACTGCAGACAGCTGCAACAATGCAGTGTGTTTCAGAATTCCTTTTATAGACTTTTAAGCCCTTAGGATAACTTAGGTTAAGTAGTGTGTAAGATTTCACACACATTTGAACATTTTTTTTTTTAATTTCACGTACTGTCTCTTTCCTTAGCCACGGAGGTGTGCTCTAATTGGGTCCAACGGAGCGAGAAGCGTAAAATTAAAAAAAATCCTTAAACTGTAAACAATAGCTTAATTTTTTCCATGCTCACTCTCCGCATTACCTTCCTATTCATGAAGAATCCTACACCTGTTAACAGCATTTTCTGCTGTTGTCTTTATCCGTCATTCTAGAAATCTTTATCTTTTTCTCCACTGCGCTTCAATCCACAGAGTACCTCTGAGAAACTCTTCACCGATTATGTCCCAAATCTTAGCAAGTCTTGCATAATATATTTTTGTTGATAGGACAAAACGAGAATCTACGTTCTCACTATAAGTAAAATTAGACCTCTGTGCACTCCCAGGTAAAACAGTGGATAACACCAAATAAAAACCTGTCTCCTGACTATAAAGAAATCTGGGCTTCAGGGAAGACCCGGTAGACTATGTCAAAGATTGAGAGCCGGCCGGAGTGGCCGAGCGGTTCTAGGCGCTACTGTCTGGAACCGCGCGCCCGCAATGGTCGCAGGTTCGAATCCTGCCTTGGGCATGGATGTGTGTGATGTCCTTAGGTTAGTTAGGTTTAAGTAGTTCTAAGTTCTAGGGGACTGATGACCTCAGAAGTTAAGTCCCATAGTGCTCAGAGCCATTTGAACCATTTTTGAAAGACTTAGAGGAGCTAAGGGTAAGCTGAAGATGTGGGAATTAGTTTTTGTTTCTAGATCGTGTAACTACAGTGGGGAGCAAATAGAGGATTGCATCCGCAAGAGTCGAATGCGTCCTGTTGAGTGTACCCAAAAATATGTGACTAGTCTATGGCGCGACACCTGTAATTATGCTAAGAACTGATTTACCGTTTAGATCTCCATACTTTCGAGGCAGTGTAAAAGGGCAGTTTTAAAGTAACATTTTCGTGCGTTTCTTGAGTTTCTAGGCCAAAGAGTCGTACACTAACACGCCATGAAAAACAGTGCCTTATTAATGCGAGCAGTCTAGTTTCTTCAGTGTCATTTTAGTATACAGTATTTTAGTATACAGTAATCAAGAGATTACTGGACAAGACGGCGCTTCAGCCCTCGGACGGCATTCCGCCCACGAACATCGTACTTGATCGGTCTATAAGGACGATCGCTAAAAGTCGCCGTGTGTCTCGCAAAATGCAAACGGCCACGACCTTTTCGATCGGTATGCTAAACTTAAAAAGTAAGACCACATTGAGCAGAACTACTCTGGAGCAGAGTGGCTACGCGGCAGTGGAACTTGATAGCACAGCACTGCGAGGAGAAGTTGGCCAACTGGCCAACTGTGACGCTACAGTGTGTCGCGATACTGCACGTCATTCAAATAGTAGTTCTTCTGTCGTGATAAACGAAAGTTTGTTTAGCGAAATGGTGTTAGTGGAGGAAAAGTTAATGGTATGTACGAGGGGCGTTCAGAAAGTAAGCTCCGATCGGTCGCGAAATGGAAACGATTATGAAAATCCGATAAAGCTTTGCACAGATGTGTTGGGTAGTGTCTCTAGTATAACCCCAGTTAGCATCACGTCGCTCTTCTCATTTCTGAGCTCGCAGTGAGTGCGTAAAGATGTCTAGAAAATAGTGTCTGCCGCCAAGTACGAGGGCCTGGTGAGAAATTTCGCCTGAAGCTATGCAATTATATAACTGTCGTGCTGTTTCGTCTTCACGACAGTTCTCAGCCGCATTCTGCAGGGGCAATGAAGATGCTCCTGCATCGTTTTCAAATGGAAATGTTAGATTACCCACAATACAGTCCGCAATTGCCTCCCCCTGAGTTTCATCTCTGATCACATGAACCGCTGTCTTTGAAGACAACATTTTGACACAGACAACGAGGTGTAGGCCAGCGTGGAGAATTGGCGGAAAGCACTGGCGGCTGCCTTCTATGATGAGGCTATTGAAAAGTTGGTACAACGCTATGACAAAAGTCTAAGTCAGAACGGCGACTACGTAGACAAGTAGCTGAAAGGTGTAGCTAATTGTTACAAGTAAAATATTTCTGATGTTCACTGTGGTTTCAATTTGGCAATCAATCGGAGCTTACTTTCTGAACAGGCCTCGTATAAGTGGATATCCAGAGTTATATGACTTTCAAAATGATCATTATACAGGGTGTAACGAAAATTTTCGGCATGTTCTTCACAGGTAGAGGAAGTAATTTTGTTATGTGGACTTGGGTCAGGAAACTCTTTGTTTCCATATTAACAGCTCATTTCCTCCAAGTCATTAATTATGGAAAACACGCATGAACAGAACGCACCAGCATACCACATGCAACTCTTTCTCGTAGGAGATGTTCAGTGTGTCTTCCGGGGGCACTCATACATGCATCAACCTGCCTTCGTTGTGAATGTTTGATGCACTGATGTATCCCTGAAGTACTGCGTATGGTTTCGCAGTCTTTCATAATACGGTCACGGAGACTCTGAACAACATGTACTGGGGTTCCATACACAAGAGCTTTCAAATGCCTCCATACCAATAAAAGTGAAGTGGATTTAAGTCCGGAGAGCTTGGAGGAGAGGCAATTGGTCCATCTCTACCTATCCATCTGTCACAGAGTCTGTTATTTTAGAAACCGACGGACTTTAACACTAAAGTGAGGAGGTATTCCGTCGGGCATGAAGTCCAAGTTGTGTCGCACAGCTAAAGGCACATCTGCTGACAGTTAAGGCAGAATATTCTCTAAGAAATTATGATAACTTTTTCCGCTGAGCCCGGCTGGAAGAAAGTGAGCCCTTACGAAACAGTCGCCAGCAGTGCCGGACCAAACATTGACAGAAGATCTTTGTTCACGATTTGCTTCAATAATTGCGTGAGGACTGACGTCTGCCCATACACGCCGATTGTGAAAATTTACAATCTGATCTCGCTGAAACGGCGTCTCACCTGTAAATAGCACCGTTGCACTAAAATTAGGATTCACTGTTGAATGAACCATTCGCAGAAGAGGACCCGTGCCGGAAAATCAGCTACTAATAGTGCCTGCACACGCTGTAAATGTATGGATACAGCTGGTCCTCGTGTAACACTCGACAGGCAGTCATGTGGTCAACATTCACTGTTGCAGCTACATGTCTTGCACTGACACTAGGGTCGTCGTCAACTGCTTGAAGACACTAAACTTATTACAGTGAACAGAGACGTCAGTGAACGAACGGACAGATAATAACTACGCAAAAATAAAGAAAGTAAAATTTTCACTCGAGGGAAGACTTGAACCAGGGACCTTTCGTTCTGCAGCTGCTCACGCTACCACTGGACCACGCCGCTCCTAAGCTCACACTTTCATGATGTTGCCTATGTGGTCCATGGACTAATCAGTTTGTATATTTTGATTATTTTTTTCACAGTTCCACACAACTTCTTCCTGTTTTCTCAATTGATCTGTGTTCAGTTTTTCAAGGCCTATCCACTGTGCCAACTTATAACTAAATCTGAGGGGGGTGCGATGGGGAGGTCCCCTTGTTAGATGCCCCACGTTTTCTAAGACGACGATCAATGGCTTCAAGCATTTTCCTTTTGGAGCACCTTCGTCCTGGAAATCTCTCTCCCCGTAAAACCGCTGTGCGCCAGCGCCATTGCCGTCATCTAAACCGTACATCAAATGGGCATCTGCCATCTGCATTTGTGTACACTGCCATTGCACTAGCCAAGTCTGTGGTCAACTGTACACAGTAACCCGTGTTGTTTTCATACTGTTGTACTGATTGCTAGAACAGTTTATGTTACCTGTAAACAAGCAGTGGCGTACGTCGTATAGCAACAGGAACATGTAAAACAAGACACTGGCGGTGCACAGTTTTCACCAGACGTCACCAAGTGTGCATGTTCACCATGACTCTAGCTTTCTGCGCTTGTGTGTTTCCTGTCATTAATGAGTTGGAAAAAATGAACTGTAACATGGAAACGAAACGTTTCCAGAGCCATGTTCAAATGGCATAATTTTTTCGTCTACTTGTGAGGAATGTGTCCTACAATTTTTGCAGCACATTTTTCCACATTTTATCCATAGTACCAGAAAAATCAACATTTGGAAAGAAACTGTCAAGCAAATTGACGTAAACATAACGTACGAATACGTAAAAATTACATTTTTTTGTGGGAGGGGGGAGGAGGGGGCGGGGGGAGAACTGACGAGTAAGTCTTTTTTTGTGACTACATGCTTATTACTACATTTTTACTGCTTATTTTCTTTTCGACGACGTCCTCTGTTTATCATATCGTTTTGCCAGACCGAACTGCTTACGGGGAATTGAAATAATCTCTGAATGTACCCTGTTTCTGGGTAGCATTATTTACGAAATTGCCTCCTACACTATGAAGTTCTCATAATTATCTTCCTTCAGTCTCTTCATTTTCAAAGAACACTGTGCCCTAGTTGAGAAATTTTTTCAAGACACATATGGCAAGAATCACGTCCCTACATGTTCCAGCCGGCCGCTGTGACCGAGCGGTTCTAGGCGCTTCAGTCTGGAACCGCGCGACCGCTACGGTCGCAAGTTCGAATCCTGCCTCGGGCATGGACGGGTGTGATGTCCTTAGGTTAGTTAGGTTTAAGTAGTTCTAAGTTATAGGGGACTGATGACCTCAGATGTTAAGTCTCATAGTGCTTAGAGCCATCTGAACCATTTACATGTTCCACACTGAGACGGACCTTGCTACAGTATATGCCAAATGTTTGGCACAGTATTCCAAAGGCTTTTTCTGAAACTCTTCAGGCTCCATTATCTCTGTAACCGTATATTTTTTTCGACTATTCATCTGTGTTCCAGGATAAGGTCCCATCGTAAAGGTTTTTAATGAAAAAGCTTCGCCTCCGACAATCATATGAGGCAGTCGAACTCTCGTGCCCGGTAATTCTTTTTCTTCCAATTTTGTTGCTAAATCTGACCGTGAAAAGATCCCCGCGTCACTATTCTTTCCAAGGTCACCAACGTCCACATATATGAATTTGTTGTCTTCTTCCTCACATAACAAAAGAATTATTATCACATCTATTCCAGTTTCGTCCATTTTTCTCGGAGGCTGCTGAACGAGTTAACCCTCCAGCGGGCCGCCGTTTTTCATAACACGAGCGGGCGAGCGGCGCACTTTGCACACATGAAAAGAGTGGGTTTCCTTATGTTACCAAGGTAAGTCATGTATGATCAAAATCACAGTTTAATGTTATTTTATTCCAACAAGGAGAAAATAAACTTACATAATATGAGCTAAACTACTGTTTTATTGAACAATAACGAAATAAATTTTCACTATAACTCCTTGTTGCCAAGGACAGGTGTTAAAGAGACAGTACTGACGCATTAGAAACATTACGCAGTGCAGTTGCATCAGATCTCGGTCAGTTGCTTATTCGATCACTAATTATCTCGTAGACAACCGCCTCAATGTGGGATTATGTTGCTTGTTCGTAACTGGTGTCATTTTTTTGAACTGATCGTAAATTTTTTTCTCACCAAGTTCGCTTTGTATTTTATATTACTGCTGCTCCCTTGGACGTACGACAACGCAATTTATCGCTGTCTTACCTGAAGCAATACTGAAGGAATAGGTATAGGTTTGCAGTTGTGACACGAAAACGGAACCGCACAAAATCATTTTATTTTTGGTTGGCGCACTTTATACACAGGCGCGCCCGCTCGAGGGTACAAAATTTGCTATGCATTGTCGCGCCGCTGCAGTTCAAATGCGGTATGCTAGACAGAGGCGCGGCGTGCAGCGCAGACGTGCTGCGGTGCAGTTCCGCTTGCCCGTAATGAGAGATCCACCCGATGGCATGCAGGCAGCAATGCGGGCAGGGCAGCTGACGCAAACCTGAGGCGCAGCAGCGGCGACAGCGGCAAAGGCGCCGGCGCGTTACGTCAGCCTCGCCGCTTCCTGTTGCGAGTGTCTGAGCGTTCGTCCGTCGCTTCCGCCACACCCCGGAACAGCAACATTCTCAAGTTGACTGCACGTTGTGCAGCATTTCCTGGAAGCAGCCGTCACTAGAATCGCTGGAGGCCTCCAGACCCAGTAAACACAGCTCGGCACCGACGAATCGTAGGAATAAAAATCTGCTTTCATTGCTGTTTTTTTGAAATCTTTAAGGAAGGTAGGACATCAAACGGGCCGACTTTTGTTATGTCGTTCTCTATTAGTGATTGTATTACAATTTATTTTGGTAGAAATCCAAGAAATGGTGGTAAACCGAGAAGGAGAGGCACCACAGGACATTTTAATTTGCACTGTCTATACTTTTACAAATAAATTCATAAAACTTTGTCAGCATGACCAGGAAGGATTCAGGATTCACCCTTATAGCAGTAGAAGTTCAAAAACACGAGAAAATTATATTTTTTAAATGTGAAATTTCATGATTTTTTTCACTTACTGTTGGCTGCATTTGTTGCTATAGGTACACTTTTCTTCATAAGTAAGAGAGATTCTTTGATGAATTTTGCACAGCTTACAAACCATACTTACAGGTGGATGGAACTCTAGAATTTATTTAATCTATGGAAGAATGAATGGGCTGTTACGTTTTAAACTTCGTGTTTAGAGAAAACTCGAATTTCATAGTTAATTATCTCAATTTTTACCACAGTTTTTAACAGATTTGGGAACTTCTAGAGTTTCATACACCTGTAAGTATGGTTTG
This sequence comes from Schistocerca piceifrons, assembly GCF_021461385.2. Taxonomy (NCBI): domain Eukaryota; kingdom Metazoa; phylum Arthropoda; class Insecta; order Orthoptera; family Acrididae; genus Schistocerca; species Schistocerca piceifrons. Next base: position 112,846,080 of record NC_060139.1, on the reverse strand, counting down.
TATGCTGTGCAAAATTCATCGAAGAATCTCTCTTGCTTATGAAGAAAAGTGTACCTACAGTAACAAATGCAGCCAATACCAAGTGAAAAAATGATGAAATTTCACATGTAAAAAAATTTGTTTTGTTACGTTTTTGAACTTCCTCTGCTATGCGTGTGAATCCTGAATCCTTCCTGGTCATGCTAACAAAGTTTTATGAATTTATTTGTAAAAGTATAGACAGTGTAAATTAAAATGTCCTGTGGTGCCTCTCCTGCCCCAAGTCGGCCCGTTTCACGTCCCACCCCCCTTAAGTTACGAGGATCGTTCGGCAATTAATTATAAAATCAATACAACTTTTATCTACTTTTCAGTGTAGGCCACACCAACGTCTATACATTTTTACCATCTCAAACTGTCAACAAACAATTCTGTAGGAGGCCGGCCGCTGTGGACGAGCGGTTCTAGGCGCTTCAGTCTGGAACTGCGCGACCGCTACGGTCGCAGATTTGACTCCTGCCTCGGGCATGGATGTGTGTGATGCCCTTAGGTTAGTTAGGTTTAAGTAGTTCTAAGTCTAGGGCACTGATGACCTCAGATGTTAAGTCCCATAGTGCTTAAAGCCGTTCTTGAATTGTATAGGCCACTTTTATACAGTTTCCTTTACCTCTTCATTGTCGTTGAACGCGGCGAGAATTTCTGCTGCTCGTCTTCGTGCTTGCCATAACATACTTTGGCCAACAAGGCCACCATATTTCGTCCCAACTGACAACCCAACAACTCTGTCAGTCAATGCCAAGCCGAACAAATGGATTGGAAAGGGTCAGACATGGGCCAGCGCATTACTGTCTTGCTCAATTTGTGAATCTCTTTGCCTTGAATAAATCGTCCAATATTTCAAAAACTGTAATCATTTGTTTGTACGTGTACGCCACATTGTCACTTCAGTGTATTCAGTAATATTGTAAAATACTTTATTATACGATGTTGTCTAGTATTATATGTGTGCCAGTTTCTAATTATGCTTATGTTTAATTTTATTGTACTCTAGGAAAGGCAGACTGTGGAGTCCAGAAAGCGAGTACACATAAAAGCACACGCCGCAGCACCTGAAAAAGAGGACTTGGTCGGTCGTTGCATTATTGGACGGAATACGAAAACGACAACTCGCCTGTACGCCCAGAAGCGCACCATCAGTCAGGCAGAGAAAATCTGGGAGATGAAACTGAGAACGAAATTTCTAAATGTACATGTGGAGTACAGCAGCATACAGAAGAGAATTAGGGACTGCGGGAGGAAAAAGAAACTAAGAGAATCGAATCATTATACACTCCTGGAAATTGAAATAAGAACACCGTGAATTCATTGTCCCAGGAAGGGGAAACTTTATTGACACATTCCTGGGGTCAGATACATCACATGATCACACTGACAGAACCACAGGCACATAGACACAGGCAACAGAGCATGCACAATGTCGGCACTAGTACAGTGTATATCCACCTTTCGCAGCAATGCAGGCTGCTATTCTCCCATGGAGACGATCGTAGAGATGCTGGATGTAGTCCTGTGGAACGGCTTGCCATGCCATTTCCACCTGGCGCCTCAGTTGGACCAGCGTTCGTGCTGAACGTGCAGACCGCGTGAGACGACGCTTCATCCAGTCCCAAACATACTCAATGGGGGACAGATCCGGAGATCTTGCTGGCCAGGGTAGTTGACTTACACCTTCTAGAGCACGTTGGGTGGCACGGGATACATGCGGACGTGCATTGTCCTGTTGGAACAGCAAGTTCCCTTGCCGGTCTAGGAATGGTAGAACGATGGGTTCGATGACGGTTTGGATGTACCGTACACTATTCAGTGTCCCCTCGACGATCACCAGTGGTGTACGGCCAGTGTAGGAGATCGCTCCCCACACCATGATGCCGGGTGTTGGCCCTGTGTGCCTCGGTCGTATGCAGTCCTGATTGTGGCGCTCACCTGCACGGCGCCAAACACGCATACGACCATCATTGGCACCAAGGCAGAAGCGACTCTCATCGCTGAAGACGACACGTCTCCATTCGTCCCTCCATTCACGCCTGTCGCGACACCACTGGAGGCGGGCTGCACAATGTTGGGGCGTGAGCGGAAGACGGCCTAACGGTGTGCGGGACCGTAGCCCAGGTTCATGGAGACGGTTGCGAATGGTCCTCGCCGATACCCCAGGAGCAACAGTGTCCCTAATTTGCCGGGAAGTGGCGGTGCGGTCCCCTATGGCACTGCGTAGAATCCTACGGTCTTGGCGTGCATCCGTGCGTCGCTGCGGTCCGGTCCCAGGTCGACGGGCACGTGCACCTTCCGCCGACCACTGGCGACAACATCGATGTACTGTGGAGACCTCACGCCCCACATGTTGAGCAATTCGGCGGTACGTCCACCCGGCCTCCCGCATGCCCACTATACGCCCTCGCTCAAAGTCCGTCAACTGCACATACAGTTCACGTCCACGCTGTCGCGGCATGCTACCAGTGTTAAAGACTGCGATGGAGCTCCGTATGCCACGGCAAACTGGCTGACACTGACGGCGGCGGTGCACAAATGCTGCGCAGCTAGCGCCATTCGACGGCCAACACCGCGGTTCCTGGTGTGTCCGCTGTGCCGTGCGTGTGATCATTGCTTGTACAGCCCTTTCGCAGTGTCCGGAGCAAGTATGGTGGGTCTGACACACCGGTGTCAATGTGTTCTTTTTTCCATTTCCAGGAGTGTAGATATGTTGTTAAAAAAGAATGCTACAAATTGAATAGACTGGTTAGATACGAATGTTCTCTGCAGAATCCGACACATGTAAAGCACAAAGTACGAGAAGGGAGGATGATTAGGCCCCGTATTAAAACATCAGCGAATAGCTTCCGCGGCGCTACAAGACAATCATAGAACAAATGATTAAGCACTGACTGTATGTGCTAATTTGAGTTGAGGAGAGAGGGCCTGCCGTTATGGCCGAGCGGTTCTAGGCGCTTCAGTCCGGAACCGTGCTGCTGTTGCGGTCGCAGGTTCGAATTCTCACTCGGGCATGGATGTGTGTGTTGTCCTTATGTTAGTTAGATTTAAGTAGTTCTAAGTCTAGGGGGACTGATGGCCTCAAATGTTCAGTCCCATAGTGCTTAGAGCCATTTGAACCATTCTGAGGAGAGAGGCAGTTGTAATACAGTATTAATAACAGTAACAAGTAATGTATGTAACTGGCAAGTAACATTGTGGAATATGAAATATACTTGTCAGTCAGTGAAATGTAGGTTGTAAAGGATTGCTAAAAGTCTTTGCGTTGTCTCCGGCCATAATTTTGGATATGGACTCAGTGGCAGCAAATTAATACTTCACAGTCGCATTCCCGCCTCGCTTGGGTGTTAGTGCCAGCACTTTTGTTGCCTTCTATTGTTGCAGAGCGCATCTACAGCACCAAAATAACCACTCACAGTGCTATGGTGAGGTGTGCTGTCGCAGCGATAAGGAGTCTCGTGTGTGGGAATAGACGACATCAGGTTGGAGCCAGCACTGGGGTGGCTGTCGACAGTGGCAGATGAGTCTGTACATTGGATGCCAGGCCATGAATGGCGACCCAGCTGAGCTAGTTTATGTTCAGGCATGGTAGCGCAGGGATACTAACTACTACCGCCCAATCTCACTTCTGACAGCTTTTTCCAAAATTCTTGAAAAACTAATGTATTCAAGAGTAGCATCACATATTTGTAAAAATGAAGTACTAACAAAAGGTCACTTTGATTTTCAGAAAGGCCTTGCAACAGGAAATGCTATATATGTTTTCACTGATCAAATATTAAATGGATTGAATAACCGAACATCACCCATTGGGATATTTTGTGGTCTCTCAAAGGCTTTTGATTGTGAGAGTCATGAAATTCTTCTAGATAAGCTTAAGTATTGTGGTATGTGTGGGACAGTGAACAAATAGTTTAATTCATATTAACTGGAAGAATGCAGAAAGTTGCAATTGACAGACAGATGACCTGCAAAAAATAGCAGAGTTTTCTAACTGGGAAGGGATCAAGAATGGTGTCCCACAGGGTTCAGTCTTGGGTCCCTTATTGTTCTTAATATACAGGGTGTTACTAAAAGGTACGGCCAAACTTTCAGGGAACATTCCTCACACACAAATAAAGAAAAGATGTTATGTGGACATGTGTCCGGAAACGCTTAATTTCCATGTTAGAGCTCATTTTAGTTTCGTCAGTATGTACTGTACTTCCGCGATTCACAGTCATGATTTCATACGGGATACTCTACCTGTGCTGTTAGAATATGTGCCTTTACAAGTACGACACAACATGTGGTTCATGCACGATGGAGCTTGAAGTGTTCGTACGCTTCTCAACAACAGATTCGGTGACCGATGGATTGATAGAGGCGGACCAATTCCATGGCCTCCACGCTCTCCTGACCTCAACCGTCTTGACTTTCATTTATGGGGGCATTTGAAAGCTCTTGTCTACGCAACCCCGGTACCAAATGTAGGGACTCTTCGTGCTCGAATTGTGGACGGCTGTGATACAATACGCCATTCTCCAGGGCTGCATCAGCGCATCAGGGATTCCATGCGACGGAGGGTGGATGCATGTATCCTCGCTAACGGAGGACGTTTTGAACATTTCCTATAACAAAGTATTTGAAGTCACGCTGGTGCGTTCTGTTTCTGTGTGTTTCCATTCCATGATTAATGTGGTTTGAAGAAAAGTAATAAAATGAGCTGTAACATGGAAAGGAAGCGTTTCCGGACACATGTCCACATAACATATTTTCTTTCTTTGTGTGTGAGGAACGTTTCCTGAAAGTTTGGCCGTACCTTTTTGTAACACCCTGTATATTAACGACTTGCCACTCTATGGTCATGAAGATGCAAAGCTAGTTCTTTTTGCTGACGATACAAGAATAGTAATCACACCCAACAAGCAAGAATCAGCTGAGGAAATTGCAAATAATGTCTTTCAGAAAATTATTAAGTTGTTCTCTGCAAATGGACTCTCACTAAATTTTGAGAAAAAACGGTTTATAGAATTCTGCGCAGTAAATGGCATAAAATCATTGATAAATATAGATTATGAACGGAAGTCTGTTGTTAAGGCAGAAAATTCTGGGTGTGTGCATTGATGAGAAATTGAAGAAACACATCGATGGTATGCTGAAACCGTTAGGTCCAGCTACTGATGCTATTAGGGTTATTGCAAATTTTGGTGAGAAACATAACAGTAAATTAGTCTACTACTCCTATTTTCATTCACTGCTTTCATATGGCGGCGTATTTTGGGGCAATTCGTCATGAAGAGAGAAAGTATTATGTCGTATTCATGATCTATGGAATAAGGATTAATGTATGTATCTATGTATGTACTGTCCACGGTGGTGCCCCTGTGTATGCGGGATGGAGTGGCTGCTGACGTCATCAGAGGAGAGCCTCTGTGCAGACGAGTATCAAAGACAGTCAACTAGGAGCCAAAACAATTAAAGTGCCCGCTGCGTGACGTCGTCAGTCACGAAGCGCTGTGATTTGTCAGCTTCACAGCTTTGTTGCCCACAAACATTGCAGCAACCATGGGTGCAGCACCTGTTGCATTGTCAGTGTTCCCGTGTGATATCGTGTGTTCTAGGGTGGTGTTCAGTCTTCCTAAGAAAGGTGCATTGGCTTGTGTTTTGTAGTGAAGGTAATGGGGGAGCAAGGGTCTCAGCCGGTTGGCGTGCGTGGCAAGACATTTGAAAATAAACTAAGATTGACGTATCGAATGTACTGAAGCTTTTTTCTGATCTGGCCAGCAGTGAAGAAATCATAATATAAATTTCGCACACATTCATAAGCTGACAGCAAAACTTCTTGGTATTTCTGAATCGACTGTATTCCGTATCAACAGTGCAGTAACATCGGCAGAATCTTCCGATGTGAGTTCGTGCTTTGATCCTCCAAGGAAGGGATACAAACGAAAATGGAAACCTACGGAATTTGAAGATTTTTAACAAAAATTTAATGCATACTTTAATACGACAAAGGAGAGCATCCGACAGATGGAAAAATACAGGCCGATATCCGTTAAAACAATTCCGTTCTTCGTATTCGTTACTTGGTGTTCGGCTCAGAAAGTGTAGTGGTGGACGAAAATTTTTAATGCTATGCAGGGACGCCGCAGCAGCAAGAGCGAAGTTTTTGCGCACAATGCACTTACTTCGTGCTTGTAGTAACTTATACTTCGTTTTAAAAATGAATTGCGAACGAATATATTTTATTTTTCTCGACTTCAACGCTAATAGTGGGCAGAAGATACCTACAGTTAATTTACTATAGCGTTCATCGGCGATCTGGGTGATAGGTGCGGTGATCAAGGATCGTAGAGGATATTCTCGGTGGTATTAGTGCGAGGCGCCGGAACTAAATTCCTGCCGGCGCATACAAGTACTCGCGTGCTGTCGCGCACGGAGTCTCTCGTAAATACAAACAGCAAAAAAAGTTTTGCATCACCTCTGTTCCGAGAGACCCGGGACCTGTACAGAAAATGGAATAGAGATCAACATAAACATCATGTCCGCCCTTTTATCGCTCATAAAAACCACACATTGCATGTTGTACCACAATACAGCGAGAGCTTCATAGGTGGTGGTCCAGATATCTGTACACACCGGTACCTCTAATACCCAGTAGCACGTCCTCTTACGTTGATGCATGTCTGTATTCGTCGTGGCGTACTATCCACAAGTTCATCAAGGCACTGTTGGTGCAGATTCTCCCACTTCTCAACGGCGATTCGGCGTAGATCCTTCAGAGTGGTTGGTGGGTCAGGCTGCCCATAAACAGTCCTTTTCAATCTATCCCAGGCATGTTCGATAGGGTTATGTCTGAATAATATGCTGGCCACTCTAGTCGAGCGATGTTGTTATCCTGAAGGAAGTCATTCACAAGATGTGCACGATGGGGGCGCAAATTATCGTCCACGAAGACGAATGCCTCGCCCATATGCTGCCGATATGGTTGCACTTTGGTCGGAGGATGGCATTCACGTATCGTACAGCCGTTACTGCGCCTTCCATGACCACCAGCGAAGTATGGCGGCTCCACATAATACCGCCCCAAAACAGCAGGGAACATCCACCTCGCTGCACTCGCTGGACAGTGTGTCTAAGGCATTCAACCTGACCGGGTTGATCCAAACACGTCTCTGGAGATTGTCTGGTTGAAGGTGTATGCGACACTAGTGGGTGAAGAGAACGTGATACCAATCCTGAGCGGTCCATTCGGCATGTTGCTGGGCCAATCTGTACTGTGGTGCAAGGTGTCGTGGTTAGAATGATGGACCTCGCCACGGACGTCGGGAGTGAAGTTGCGCATGATGTAGCGCATTGCGCACAGTTTGAGTCGTTACACGACGTCCTGTGGCTCCACGAAAAGCATTATTCAACATGGTGGCGTTGCTGTCAGGGTTCCTCCGAGCCATTATCCGTCCATTATCCGTAGGTAGCGGTCATCCACTGCAGTAGTAGCCCTTTGGCGACCTGAGCGAGGCATGTCATCGACAGTTCCTGTCTCTCTGTACCTCCTCCCTGTCCGAACGACATCGCTTTGTTTCACTCCTAGACGTCTGGACACCTCCCTTGTTGAGAGCTCTTCTTGGCAGAAAGTAACAATGCGGACACGATCGAACCGCGGTACTGACCGTCTAGGCATGGTTCAACTAGAGACAATACAAGCCGTGTACCTCCTTCCTGTGGAATGACTGGAACTGATCGGTTGTCGTACCCCCTCCGTCTAATAGGTGCTGCTCATGCATGGTTATTTACATCTTTGTGCGGGTTTAGTTCAGAAATGGCTCTGAGCACTATGGGACTTAACTGCTGAGATCATGAGTCCCCTAGAACCTAGAACTACTTAAACCTAACTAACCTAAGGACATCACACACATCCATGCCCGAGGCAGGGTTCGAACCTGCGACCGTAGCGGTCGCGCGGCTCCAGACTGTAGCGCCTAGAACCGCTCGGCCACTCCGGCTGGCGCGGGTTTAGTGACGTCTCTGAACAGTCAAGGGGACTGTGTCTGTGATACAATATCCACAGTCAACGTCTATCTTCAGGAATTCTGGGAACCGGGGTGATGCAAAACTTTTTGTTGTGTGTCAAATTCATCCTTAGGTGAAGCTATACAATAATAATGTCTCATATGGTACAAAAATTAATTTAATAGTTTTCTTAACAATTTTCTCCCTGGACGGTTGTACAAGGACCAACAGAATACAAATCCATCAGCGACAGTTTCCGCTGCACAGTTTCACACCTCTTACAGTGTTTTATTGTTGATTTCAGAATATTTTCATGTTTTCACGATAAAATGTGTATTACATACATTTATAAACTTTGAAAATATTCTTATGTTGTTTTCAGTCCAGGTATGTTAGTGGTTCTGTTTTCTCTACATGGTGAAGTAAAAAGTTACTGTGCTACAAAATTTCTTCAAGAAACAGAGAATTTTAAATTATGACTAACTGGTATTGTTGTAAGATGGTGAGATGACCTTGCGGTGCCTATTTTCGTGAAGGCCACCAAAGCAGCTTCCAGAGAGGGGCAGCCGGCTGGACGTGGCGAAGCAGGAAGTCGTGGAGCAAAGTAGCGAGGCAGCTCGCTCCACTGGCAGTCGGAGCTGTCAGTGGCCGGCTGTTAACACGGGGCATCGTCCCGGTCTGGAGCAGTGGGCGCCGCGTGCCTTGTTACTCCAGGGAACTGAGCGCGGCCTCAAGTCCAACGCCGATAGCTGCATTGTATTTTCGGCTACGGTGGCTTCAGAAAATTGTGCCAGTTGTGATCAGTGCCGTCAGTGCGTGGTTTTGCCTAATGAAATTACGAAGAAATCGCAATTTGCAGCAATGGCAAAGCCGTTATAGGGCCTTGTGTGTTAAAGCTGGAAATTTTTATTTTACTGCTTTTGTGCTCAGTAAATTTTTAATATCTTTATATTGGTAATATTCACTGTTTCGTTGTTCTCGATTATTGTGCCCAGCAGAGGGTAACTTGGGCTGGTGTATTCGACGCTGATTTTCGCTTTCCTGCTAGTTGCTTATTTAGTGGTTGTTACAGTGTCGACTTTTGACTGGTACATTTTGGGCTTTTGTATCCTGCGCTAAGATCGATTTTCTTGTTTTCCATTTAATCTTGTATTGCCAGCTTCGGTATAACGTTTCTTGCAGCGCGGGGTAGCCGTGCTGTCTAAGGGAGTCTTGTCACGGTTCGCGCGGCTCTCCTCGTTGGAGGTTCGAGTCCTCCCTCGGGCATGGGTGTGTGTGTTGTCCTCAGCGTAAGTTAGTTTAAGTTAGATTAAGTAGTGTGTAAGTCTAGGGACCGATGAACTCAGCAGTTTGGTCCCACCCGAAGCTTACCACAAATCTAAAAATCCTATAACGTTTCTTGCCCCCTTTGTTGCAAAGCTGGTGAAATTCAAAGGGGCAAGTTATTTTATCGTGTGCCTTATTGTGTTAGGTACCAAGTACTGCAATTTTCAAAACGCACTTCTGACCAAAAAGCGATTCTGATAGCTGGAGCCTGTTTGGGGTGATACATGCATATAAACTTTTATACCCAAACACATATTTCTTTATATCCAACCGACATTAAAAATACCAGTTTTCACAGATTTAGTTTTAAAATTTTTTTAATATAACGAAATATTTTCTTAGAAAGTTTCATTCCCTATTTCACCACCTTAGGGGTTGAATTTTCAAAAACATTGAAGCATGTATTTTATTTTTTATTTCTAAGACAAGTCACATGCAAATTTTCATAGATTTAGTTTTGAAAATTCTTTGGTAATGAAATAATTTCATTCATCTCCTATTTTACTCCATTACAGGTTTCAATTTCGAAAAACACAGAAATGAATTTTTTAAATTTCTAACCGAGAAAGTCAAATACCAGTTTTTATGGATGTAGTTTTAAAAATCATTTGGAAGTTCTTTAATAATGATTTGCTTTCAGAAAACCTTTCATCCAACAGTAGTTGAATCTCCAAAAATGCAGGAACACGTATTTTCTCATTTCTCACTGAGAAACCAAATTTCAATTTTCGTGTAATGCCAGCTTCAAAATGTTCCTAGTAACGACACATTTTCAAAATGCCTTTCATCCCCTATTTCTCCACCATAGGAGTGGAATTTTGAACAATCCCTTTATAAAGGCCGCCTGCAGTATAAGTTCAACACCGTCTCCGAATTTCAAATTCCTATTCTTAGCGGTTTCGACTGGGCGATGATGAGTAAGTCAGTCAGGACAATGGAATTTATATATTAAATAAAAGAGGGAAGTCAAAAAGCAAAGGGACGTTTACAACTCTCTCCGTAGGGCTTGGTAAAACTGGTAGTAAATAGGACTGAAGTATTGTCGTCTGCAACAATTCTATACTCACGCGTTAGTCGTTGTATAGTCGCAGACCGTGAAAAATAGCAGCTTCATTGTCGATTTGCACCAAAGAGGAAATTATGGCAGTGATTCGCTTTTTGTTTGCGGAAGATGTTAAACCTGCGGAAATTTTTCGTCGAATGCAAGCGCAGTATGGTGACAGCTGTTTAATGCAAATTAGGATCTGCGAAAGAACAGAGCGCTTCGAACAGAGAAGAACTTCTCTGTTTGACGAAGAAAGACCGGATAGGCCATCGACGTCAGCAGCTGACGACAATTTGGAAGGGGTATGGTGGTGGAAAACAGATGAATCACAGTGGACGAAATCGCCAATACTTTACAAATCAGTCATGGTGCAGCGTATTCCACCTTACACGACAGGCTAAATTTTCGGCAAGTGTGTGCAAGGTGGATACAGAAAGAACTGTCAGCGTAGAGGAAGGCGCAAAGGACTCCCGAAACGAAATGAGAAAATACGTGTTCCTGCATTTTTGGAGATTCAACTACTGTTGGATGAAAGGTTTTCTGAAAGCAAATCATTATTAAAGAACTTCCAAATGATTTTTAAAACTACATCCATAAAAACTGATATTTGACTTTCTCGGTTAGAAATTTAAAAAATTCATTTCTGTGTTTTTCGAAATTGAAACCTGTAATGGAGTAAAATAGGAGATGAATGAAATTATTTCATTACCAAAGAATTTTCAAAACTAAATCTATGAAAATTTGCATGTGGCTTGTCTTAGAAATAAAAAATAAAATACATGCTTCAATGTTTTTGAAAATTCAACCCCTAAGGTGGTGAAATAGGGAATGTGTGGATTAGCCGTGACAGCAGCTAAAACACCTACTTGGGCATTATCATTTGTTGCATGTCGTGGTTGACGTTTCACACGTGCCTGAACACTTCCTGTTTCCTTAAATAACGTAACTATCCGGCGAACGGGCCGGACACTTGCTGGAACACTCGTCATACAGTCCAGACCTGGCTCCAAGCGATTTCCATATGTTTGCATTATTGAACGAAGCGCTCAGAGGAAGAAGATTTGCAGCAGATGCGGCATTCACTGATGCGGTGCAAAGTTGGTTACAGGTGCAACAAAAATATTTTTTTTTCCGATGGAATCAAAAGACTTGTGAAACACTAGACAAAATGCGTTGAGGTGCAATGAGGCTATGTAGAAAAATAATGTATGATTCAGTTTTCTATCATCTGAATATACAGGGTGGTCCATTGATAGTGACCGGGCCAAATATCTCACGAAATAAGAATTCAAACGAAAAAACTACAAAGAACGAAACTCGTCTTGCTTCAAGGGGGAAACCAGATGGCGCTATGGTTGGCCCGCTAGGTGGCGCTGCCAAAGGTCAAACGGATATCAACGGCGCCTTTTTAAAATAGGAACCCCCATTTTCTATTACATATTAGTGTAGTACGTATTTTTTCGCTTTGTGACATATGGCGCTGTAATAGTAAAAAACGTATAAGTACGTAGTATCACGTAACACTCCGCCAGTGCGGACGGTATTTGCTTCGTGATAGATTACCCCTGTTAAAATGGACCGTTTCCCAATTGCGGAAAAGGTCGATATCGTGTTGATTTACGGCTATTGTGATCAAAATGCCCAACAGGCGTGTGTTATGTATGCTGCTCGGTATCCTCGACGACATCATCCAAGTGTCCGGACCGTTCGCCGGATAGTTACGTTATTTAAGGAAACAGGAAGTGTTCAGGCACGTGTGAAACGTCAACCACGCCATGCAACAAATGATAATGCCCAAGTAGGTGTTTTAGCTGCTGCCGCGGCTAATCCACACATCAGTAGCAGACAAATTGCGCGAGAATAGGGAATCTCAAAAACGTCGGTGTTGAGAATGCTACATCAACATCGATTGCACCCGTATCATATTTCTATGCACCAGGAATTGCATGGCGACGACTTTGAACGTTGTGTACAGTTCTGCCACTGGGCACAAGAGGAATTACGGGATGATGACAGATTTTTTGCACGCGTCCTATTTAGCGACGAAGCGTCACTCACCAGCAGCGGTAACGTAAACCGGCATAAAACGCACTATTGAACAACGGAAAATCCACGATGGGTGCGACAAGTGGAATATCAGCAACCTTGACGGGTTAATGTATGGTGCGGCATTATGGGAGGATGGGTAATTGGCCCCCATTTTATCAATGGCAATCTAAATGGTGCAATGTATGCTAATTCCCTACGTAATGTTCTACAGATGTTACTACAAGATGTTTCACTGCATTACAGAATGGCGATGTACTTCCAACAGGATGGATGTCCGGCACCTAGCTCGCGTGTGGTTGAAGCGGTATTGAATAACATATTTCATGATAAGTAGATTGGTGGTCCATGCACCATACCATGGCCCGCACGTTCACCGGATCTGACGTCCCCGGATTTCTTTCTATGGGGAAAGTTGAAGGATATTTGTTGCTATCGTGATCCACCGACAACGCCTGACAACAAGAGTCAGCGCACTGTCAATGCATGTGCGAACATTACAGAAGGCGAACTACTCGTTGTTGAGAGGAATGTCGTTACACGTATTGCCAAATGCATTGAGGTTAACGGAAATCATTTTGAGCATTTATTGCATTAATGTGGTATTTACAGGTAATCATGCTGTAACAGCATGCGTTCTCAGAAATGATAAGTTCACAAAGACACATGTACCACATTGGAACAACCGAAATAAAATGTTCAAACGTACCTACGTTCTGTATTTTAACTTAAAAAACCTACCTTTTACCGACTGTTCGTCTAAAATTGTGAGCCATATGTTTGTGACTATTACAGCGCCATCTATCACAAAGCGAAAAAAGTGGTCCAACTAAAACATTCGTATTTCTTTACGTACTACACGAATATGTAATAAAAATGGGGGTTCCTATTTAAAAAAACGCAGTTGATATCCGTTTGACCTATGACAGCGCCATCTAGCGGGCCAACCATAGCGCCGTCTGGTTTCCCCCTTCAAGCTAGACAAATTTCGTTCTTTGTAGTTTTTTCGTTTAACGCTTATGTCGTGAGATATTTGGCCCGGTCACGATCAATGGACGACCCTGTATATTACTTTTCTCAAAAGTCCCTTTACTTTTTGACTTCCTCTCGTAGGCTGTCGACGACTTACGCCCACACAAACCGCTTTCCACTCCCACCGTTTTCTGCGGTACACATTAAGAGTAATGGAATTTAGTAATTCAGTGGTAGTTCCGTATCATAGTGTGATATAATGTGTTGTAGTGTCAAAAGTCAGTCATCTGTTCCATGGCGAGGACTGAGGTGACTGTTTCCTGCCTGACCGGAGTGGAAGCGCAGTGCGTGTACTTCTGCTGGCAAGTGGCGCGCCCCGCGGCCGTGGTTCGTAGCTGGGGCAGAGTATCGACCTATCGACCGCTGGGAGATCGGCCGCCGCAGCGGGCGGCGGGCTCGCCCTGGACCACAGCCCGCCGCAACCATTCCAAGGTTCATACAGTTCCCTGCATACGAGCAATGAGGGGGCAAGACATTGCGCTTGCACTCTGCTGCAATCTAGCTACAGGATTTCTCTCGTGGCAAAATTCTCATGTCTGCGACGCTACTAAACTGCAGATTTAAGGCTGAGAGCGTAGAGAAGTGCTGCGACTTTAGGAGTCAAAATATAGGGAGTATATAAATTCCGTTTACAGATGTTAGAACTTGTAGTGGGGACCGATACGGTTAAGATTACAATAGGATAAATGAATGTTGTCAACTCATATGAATAGGACGATTGCTGCACATGTAAATGCTACGAATGAGTTTTTATTACGTGTTTCGTGTGGATTAAACTATTCAGCTGGTTGTGTTTCGATATTTACGACAAATTAAATGTTTTAACTGATTTTGGCTCTACATGATGACCCTCCGTACTACCAATAAAATCCAGTTAATGCACTTCAGTATCGTGAGTTTTTTGAAAAATAAATGAAAAGTGCTGGTTCGCTTTTGTTCCACAACATTAATTTACTGGGTTAATTGGTTTTGGCTTAAAAGGTTATCATGAGACATTTACTAACTATCGTCGCGAAAGAAGTTACCACATTTGTAAACGACAATGAAAAAGAGATTACACAACTAGACTGAAGCACAAACGCAAAGTATATGAGATCTTTGACAGTGTGGTGGTGATGCAAAGTAAAAACTAAAATTTTAACAATAAATAAATATAAGGGGATAAACAGGAAAAAGCTTTAACAGAAAACTGGAGAAGCATGCTTACATAACAGTTTACATAAACAAAACTAATAAAATAAAATAAAATTAGTACTTGACAAGGCTACTTGAAGAGGTACAAAACATGGAGAGTGATACACAAAGCAATCAAAAGAAATAATTATCAGTTGCAACTACAGAATAAACGAAGAACTTAAGCAATCTCAGTAAGATAATGTTGTTGTTCTGGTCTTCAGTCCTGAGACTGGATTGATGCCACTCTCCATGCTACTCTATCCTGTGCAAGCTTCTTCATCTCCCAGTACGTAGTCCAACCTACATCCTGTAGTGTTGGCAGAACAGACAACACTGTGTTTCTAGAAGAGGCCGAAATGCACGCGTTTAATTACACGCTGACTGGCGTGAGGTCTGGAACAGGACCATCTCTTGAGAATTGTAAATAAAGTACGTAGATGATGTAATACTTAACTTTAATCCACAATTGTAGAACATCTCTCGTTACGGTACATGCTTCATAATATTAATTATCAATTGAATACGGCGCCTTGCTAGGTCGTAGCAAATGTAGCTGAAGGCTATGCTAACTATCGTCTCGGCAAATGAGAGCGTAGTTGTCAGTGAACCATTGCTATGAACGTCGGCTGTACAACTGGGGCGAGTGCCAGGACGTCTCTCTAGACCTGCCGTGTGGTGGCGCTCGGTCTGCTATCACTGACAGTGGCGACACGCGGGTCCGACGTATACTAATGGACCGCGGCCGATTTAAAGGCTACCACCTAGCAAGTGTGGTGTCTGGCGGTGACACCACACATCCTTCTGAATCTGTTTAGTGTATTCATCTCTTGGTCTCCCTCTACGATTTTTACCCTCCACGCTGCCATCCAATGCTAAATTTGTGATCCCTTGATGCCTCAGAACATGTCCTACCAACCGGTCCCTTCTTCTTGTCAAGTTGTGCCACAAACTCCTCTTCTCCCCAATTCTATTCAATACCTCCTCATTAGTTATGTGATCTACCCATCTAATCTTCAGCATTCTTCTGTAGCACCACGTTTCGAAAGCTTCTATTCTCTTCTTGTCCAAACTATTTACCTTCCATGTTTCACTTCCATACATGGCTACACTCCATACAAATACTTTCAGAAATGACTTCCTGACACTTAAATTTATACTCGAGTGTTAACAAATTTCTCTTCTTCAGAAACGCTTTCCTTGCCATTGCCAGTCTACATTTTCTATCCTCTCTACTTCGACCATCATCAGCTATTTTGCTCCCCAAATAGCAAATCTCCTTTACTACTTTAAGTGTCTCATTTCCTAATCTAATTCCCTCAGCATCACCCGAGTTAATTCGACTACATTCCATTATCCTCGTTTTGGTTTTGTTGATGTTCATCGTATATCCTCCTTTCCAGACACTGTCCATTCCGGCTTTCTCAAGTCCTTTGCTGTCTCTATATAAATTTCCTTTACAGAGGTTAGAACTTGTAGTGGCGACCGATACGGTTAAAATTACAATAGGATAAATGAATGTTGCCAACTCATATGATTAGGACGATTGCTGCACTTGTAAATGCCACGAATGAGTTTTTATTAAGCGTTTCGTGTGGATTAAACTATTCAGCGCTTTGTGTTTCGATATTTACGAGAAATGAAACGTTTTAAGTGATTTTCGTACCAGATGATGGCCTACCGGTAGTACTAATAAAATCCAGTTAATGCAGTTCAGCATCGTGCGTTTTTTGAAAAATAAATGAAAAGTTCTGGTTCGCTTTTGTTCTACAATATTAATTTACTGTGTTAACCGGTTTTCGGCTTACAAGGTCATCATCAGACATTTACTGACTATCGACGCCAAAGAAGTTACGACATTTGTAAACGACAATGAAAAAGAGATTACACATCTAGACTGAAGGACAAAGTACATGAGATCTTTGACAGTGTGATGGTAATGCAAAGTAAAAACAAAAATTTTGAACACTAAATAAATATAAAAGGAGTAAACAGGAAAAAGCTTTAACAGAAAACTGGAAAAGCATGCTTACATAACAGTTTATATTAATAAACAAAACTAATAAAATAAAATAAAATTAGTACTTGACAAGGCTACTTCAAGAGATATAAAACATGGAAAGTGATACACAAAGTAATCAAAACAAATAATTATCAATTGCAACTACGGAATATACGAAGAACTTAAGCAATATCAGTAAGATAAACAGAAACGAATAAATGCAGGAAATGGAGGACTGTGAGGGTACACATTCTAAATGCCATTTTTGAGTGTAGGTGTACTGCATCTAAGAAGCAAAAAGTTGAACAATATGCAAATATAAAAGGACAAACAGGGAAAAACATTAACACTACACTCAAAAGCTGTGCCTCTTTAACAGTCTGTATTAAATAAATGAACCAAGTAAAATAAAAACAGCACTTGGCGAGACAACTTCAAGAGGTATTAAACGTGGCATGCAATAAGTACCAATTAGAAGGAAGACTTAACAGTTGTAACTACAGACTATATGGATTACATACACAGTTTCAATTAAATAAAAGAAGTCAGTGCATACCGGAAATGGGGGAATATGAAGGAACATACAGTGTAGGAAGTAAAGAAAAGCTCAGAGGATTAAGTGAAGCTCAAAAGAGAGGAAGTATTAAGCTGTGTTTGGTCATGTAAGATTAAATCTGGACTGTGAGCTAGACATTTGTTTTACAACAGGAACTCATATCCGCAAACGTATCGTTTTTCCGCTATGCGCAAAACACCACAACACACGTTCAAATCTCCCGCATTTTTGCGCCACTGGCTAGGATATTACGTACGTCATTCACCGATAACCTGTTGTCCAATGCCCTCTACATGTCTGTTTACACGTCATGCAGTTGGTGATCCGATCAGAACGGCTTGTACCTGATGTTGTGCTTGTGGTCATTCTCAACAGTACACAATGCAAGTCGTACACAAAAATGATTCAAATGGCTCTGAGCACTATGGGACTTAACTTTTGAGGTCATCAGTCCCCTAGAACTTGGGACTACTTAAACCTAACTAACCTAAGGACATCACACACATCCATGCCCGAGGCAGGATTCGAACCTGCGACCGTAGCAGCAGCGTGGTTCCGGATTGAAGCGCTTAGAACCGCTCGGCCAAAGCGGAAGGCTTGACGCATGTAGCGCTGTAAATATGCAGCTGCAACCCTTAGCACCTATACTAAAATTCCTTCGTTTTTTGCTGTCTTTCTACCTTACACTTTTGGCCAAATTGTTTTTCCGCACCCTGTATACTAACATGGAAGGTTTCTGTTTGGATTCGCCTCTCATGTTTTCCTACAGTGTAGGCTTCTTATCTGATCACACCTACGCTCATTTTTTTATGTCTTTGTTTACTGCGGAAAAGACTTGGAGTCACCCATCTTTGTCCTCTTCAACAGTACTATGTCATTTTTGATAACTTTGAGGAAAACGTGTTCTTGCAAAATACAGCAGAACCGTTACGTATTGTGTGGACCAGTGGGGTGACGGTAAGGTGGTTGTCAGTGGGTGGTTGGGCAAGCCGTTGTGTTGGGTGCGGAATGTCAGTCGGGTTGCGCCTAGAACCGCTCGGCCACTCCGGCCGGCAGTCGTACACATATTTCATTTTTATTGTGTTGCTGTTGACCATGGTGAACCACATGTTTACGGGTACGCCGACGTGATGTTAACGTAGGAAGGAGCTCAGTACAATTAGGTGGAGGGGGGGGGGGGGGGCTGCTAGTCAGTTGTACGCGGGGCGGGTTCCACTTCCACACCGCCAGACACCTTCGCACTGGCTCTTTGCTACGGTGTACCAGCGGGCCTCACGTACATTCACCACCAGCAGGGCCGACTCTGGTACTCCACGGCGGCGGGGCACATACGAATATGAAGAGGCTGTAATCCATGCAGTGGAAGAGAACGGGGCGAAGAGTCCCCACAAACATAACTGCTAGACGAAATATGGACCACGAGACTGTCTGGCGTGTTCTGCATGAGCAGAAGGTACAGGTAATGCAGCCACAGGACTTTGCGTCACGAACTTACCTGTGCAGGTGGTTCTTGCGCCGTTGTGTAGACAAGCCCGACTTCCGACGGTGGATCCTTTACACGGATGAAGCCAATTTCACCGTGGAAGGCATTCTCGATTCCCGCGACAGAAACTAGTGGGCTGAACAAAACCTGCTTGCTGAGCGCTTCCACGGGTTTCCGCAACGATACAGTCTGAATATTTGGGCAGTATTCCTGGCTGGACGTGTGTCTAGGCCTTACCATCTTACACAATATCTCACGGGTGCTGCTTACTTCCTGTGAAACACAACTAACTCTTTATTCACATGAAGTGTTAAGTGCTATTGACAAGGGATTTCAGATCGATTCCGTATTTCTGGATTTCCGGAAAGCTTTTGATACTGTACCACACAAACGGCTCGTAGTGAAATTGTGTGCTTATGGAATATCGTCTCAGTTATGTGACTGGATATGTGATTTCTTGTCAGAGCGGTGACAGTTCGCAGTAATTGACGGAAAGTCATCGAGTAAAACAGAAGTGATTTCTGTTGTTACCAAGGTAATGCTACAGGCCCTTTGCTGTTCCTTATCTATGTAAACGATTTTGGAGACAATCTGAGCAGCCGTCTTCGTTTGTTTGCAGATGACGCTGTCGTTTATCGACTAATAAAGCCATCAGAAGATCAAAACAAACTGCAAAACGGTTTAGAATAGATATCTGAATGGTGCGAAAAGTGGCAGTTGACCCTAAATAACGGAAAGTGTAAGGTCATCCACATGAGTGCTAAAAGGAACTCGTTAAACTTCGGTTACACGATAAATCAGTCTAATCTAAAAGCCGTACATTCAAGTAAATACCTAGGTATTATAATTACGAACAACTTAAATTGGAAGGAACACGTAGAAAATGTTGTGGGTAAGAATAACCAAAGACTGCGTTTTATTGGCAGGACACTTAGAAAATGTAACAGGCCTACTAAGGAGACTGTCTACACTACGCTTGTCCGTCCTCTTGTAGAATACTGCTGCGCGGTGTGGGATCCTAACCACGCAGGACTGACGGAGTACATCGAAAAAGTTCAAAGAAAGGCAGCACGTTTTGTATTATCGAGAAACATGGGAGAGACTGTCACAGAAATGATACAGGATTTGGGCTGGAATCATTAAAAGAAAGGCGTTTTTCGTTGCGACGGAATGTTCTCACGAAATTCCAATCATCAACTTTCTCCTCCGAATGGGAAAATATTTTGTTGACACCGACTTACGTAGGGAGGAACGATCACCACGATAAAATAAGGGAAATCAGAGCTCATGCGGAAAGATATAGGTGTTGATTCTTTCCGCGCGCTATACAAGATTGGAATAATAGGGAAATGTGAAGGTGGTTCAGGCACTTGAATGTGATTTGCAGAGTATCCATGTAGATGTACTTGCGGTTCCCTGACGGCGTACAGTATGGGCTCCCCGAAGATGTGCTACTGCATGTACGGCAGAACTGCGATGGCGGAACATCTCATTTTTCGTGTGTCGTCCGAGATCATCTAAACCAACTACTTGGGCAATAGTGAATAGATCGTGGCGACCCGATTGTTTGGCCTGCACTTTCTCCCAACTTAAACCCGATAGACAACTAACTGTGGGGTTGCATGAAATCATTGATTTTCCAGAACTCCGTGGCATCGAGGGAAATCTACTGGCGCGAGCTATGGTGCGGTGGATGCTGGAGGGCCAGGGATTCGCGATCGTGTTTACCGGAATACGGTGTGGAGGTACGGTATCTGTGATGATGTCGATGATAGTTGAAATCTTCCCGTCTCCTCTATATCCCTTTTGTTACGCAACCTTCCCTTCTACAATAACCTATGAAACCTTCCCTTACGATTTATATCTCTTGCTTTATAATAACAAATGAAATCTTCCCTTTGAAATTAATTCTCTTTCTCAATAATAATAAGTGCAATCTTCGCATACAAATTTAAATGCTGCTTATTAAACGTGATTTTCTGATTATTTCGACGAAACATAGAATGTGTCGTCGTCGTGGCCCTCAGTCGTTATCTGCAATAACCCAAAACCGTTCCTTACCTTTTTTACTGTTACAGTATCGCCATCTGACTGCTACTTCGAACTCCGACATGAATATACTTACTCTGTTTTACTATACTCTATTAGCTGCTGGTGGGCTGTCATAATAAGTGGCTGTATTTATTACCAAAGCTGACGTTATTCTTTAATTAATTTGACTGAAGTTACGTAATTCATAGTAAAAGTTTTTCTTGACAGCAATAAAATTTTGCAAAGTTTTACGTTGATGGTTTTTTGGGATGGATTATAATCAGTAATACAATATTGCTGGCAAAAATTGATTATATTTTGAAAACGATTCTTCAAATATTTACTGTTGGTAATGAAATGATTTTACAAACGTTCAAATGCGACTTACTTTTTGCAGTAATCTTACAACAAGCAATGCGCAAACATTCAATAATATTAGTTCCTCTTATTATAATAGTTAGCTGATGTCTCTGTACATCCGTTTATAATGTCTTGTAAATCATAGACAGTGGCTGGCAGGCACACCGCTCCTCTCAACCTCCCGCTTCAGACCTGCTACCGACTCGCTTCACATATCGCCTACTACTGATTTCCCACGACCGCTAAGGTGAGGTCTCTCCCACCAACAATGCTTTCTGGTGCAGACAATCCCTGCTACCATTACAAAATATATCAATTCGCGGTCTTTCCCGCTCTTTTCTTAAAATGTATCCATACGCGGTCTCTGCCGCCCTTTTTAAAATTACATTTGGTGCAGACATTCCCTGCTACCACAATTATTTCCAAAATTACAAATATTAATTATTCCTTCTTAATCCTGTTAATAAAATATAAACATCTTTCATAAATTGTGGTTTGACAATAGACAATAGAAATATACACGTCTTACATAGTCGCATCGAGACCTACTTATAAGTGCACCTGGTTGACAAGCAACTGTAGGTAGAGAGCAACGTGTGTTATGGTTATTTTGCGTGAAGCGGGAAAACGGTACGTTTCCGGACATGAGTTCGTATGCATAACTTAACTATCTTGGGGCCAACCACAAGTGCTCGAAGTCAGTAAAGGGAATTCACGTTTTTCTGATTGTGACGTTGTTCGCGGGGATTTGTACTGATTCTTGGTGTGGTAGCTTTTTCGGCGCTCTTTTGTAGTCAATATTAGGGCTGTCAAAGTAATAACTGATTTTTGTACTGTATGTTTTTGGTATCATGTAGACAACACATCCATTACAAAGTATTCATTATTCGTTACTTTTGTCACTGAAAGCCACTGCGTATAGAGCCTCTAAAACACGCAGTTACTACCGAAGAACTTGGGCACTGGTGTTTGTTGACACAGGAATTGCGTGACAGGTAGCATAACGGAAATTGCAGGTATAAGGGCCAAAGGGTTATTTGGAGATATCAGATACGGCTGTTCTAGTTAATTTTTGATGTCAAATTCGATTTCATAACTCTGTAGACAAAGTTCCGTATGAAGTGGTTTACGTTTTATAGCTTGTGTGTGGCGAAAACAAGTGCTGTTTCTAATGAAAATGGTACCGTGGAAATCGGCGGCGCATGTTACAATTCTGATGGAAGTATGATACTGTAGGCAGATCGAAGTCCTGTCAGCAAATTCTATTTTATATTTTATTTTATTTTATTTTTTTCCAAATGTATTGTGGGCTCTTCTGTGACTGAATATGACTTTCGATGTAAATCACACTTTGTGTGGGTTTTTTTCAGATACGAGTCAGGAAATAAAGCATTTGGCTTCATTATAACTCCACGATGATTACACTACATAGTGAAAAAATGTATCAAATTACCGCTACTGCGAAACTAATATGAGTAATATAAAGAGTCTTTGGAAAATATAACTAACCTTCCTCTGACCTCAGATCATAGTTTAATTTTATAACTGAACTGAAAGCTTTTTAAAAATCGAAGGTAGTTTGAACTAAGTGATGCTCGAGAGCATAGTTCTTTCAAGAGTCACTCAACCTAACTAGTACACGTGCGGTGTACCAGGTTGTGAGGAATTGGAGGCTTACGAATAGTGCCTACTCTGCCCTAGTCGGACAAGAATGAGATGTGAAAAAGAAAGCATGGCGGGTGATAAAATTTCCGTTACTCCGCGTCACTAACAACTTGCTCCACTGAAAATACGAAACCGAGTCGGACACGAACTGAGTGTGGGGAAGAAACATGCGAGTAACGAAGTGTTTTCAGCAGTAACGAAACGGTACTCTGAATCTCGTGGAATATTTGTCACTTAGCAAATGCAATATGCTACAGCCCTAGTCGAGATGCATGCGAAACTTTACGGAACCGTACCAGATAGGCTTCCCCAGTCTTCTTCTGTCACCTCCTCGTACATCCGTTATCGAACTGTAGGAAGGATCCCTGGAATGCAGATTATGATGCCAGTTCTCACCACAACACTACATGGCAGTGGTATACATGCATATCCGTGAACCGTTGCTAGTTCCCGTGAAGACGCCTCTTCCGCTGCAATACAATGAAATTAGACCAGCAGATTACCGATAGTCTGTGGACGAAGACCCCTGTGATGGTTTGCTGACACATTCATTTTCACACAGTAGAACTATTGTAGTGGACTCGGAAGAACACGGCCTTGCTATACCGTTGGTGTATCCATCTATAATTAATCTATACCTCTGAATACATCACTAAAAATACCGTTTTCTGGACCTATGCATGAATTTTGACCTTCTCCACTGTATGGAGTGTAACACAGAGCCAAACTGCACTCGTGGAGCTATAAATTCTGCAGTCTAGTTGGCCGCATTGGCTCAGTCGGGGCTGCTAGAAGTCAATTGTACTGCCCTGTGTAAAGGTGGATTTGGAAGATTCCCTGTCTAGTCTCATACTGGCTCTCACCTACGCTATAACAAAGCAACTCAGAAAACGTAGCCTTCAAAATACATTTCGTTCAACTTTATAAAAGCATGAAAATAATTTAATAAATCGATTAACATGTGATGTCTTGTAAGCAAACGAAGTGTTGTACATGGGATCAAAGTTGAATAAGACTTTTTTAAGATTTATCTCTGGCTTCTCTCCTCCAAGAAATATTGATGTGACATTGCTGTGTTGGCTATTTTTATTAATATCCAACATGATTTAGTAAACCGTTCTGACCGTTTCTAATTTTCATTTTCAATCCAACATTATGAGGAAACGAACGGCTTTTCAGAATATTTTCCAGCTGAATTAAATAGTTCGATAGATACCCTGGATCCAATCGTATTAGGATGTAATTCAAGATCGTAGAATCAAAAAAGTGCTATACATATTCCTATTGTTGTTGTTGTAGCCTTCATTCCGAAGACTGCTTTGGTGCAGCTCTGCATGCCACTCTTATCCTGTGCAAGCCTCTTTATCTCCGAGTAACTACTGCAACCTACATCCTTCAGAATTTACTTACTGTTTTCATCTCTTGGTCTCCCGCTACGATTTTTAGCCCCCCCTCCCCCCCCCCCCCCCACACACACACACACGCTTCCCTCTAGTATAATATGGTGACGCCTCAGGTCTCAGAAGGTGTCCTACCAACCGATTCCTTCTTCTAGCCAGGCTGTGCCACAAATTCCTCTTCTCCCCAGTTCTGTTCAGTACCTCATTAGTTACGTCCTCTACTCATCTAATCTTCTGCATTTGTCTGTAGCACCAAATTTAAAAAGCTTGTATTCTCTTCTCGTCTTGTCGTCCATGTGTCACTTCCATGTATGACTACACAAAAAAATGGTTCAAATGGCTCTGAGCACTATGGGACTTAACATCTGAGGTCATCAGTACCCTAGAACTTAGAACTACTTAAACCTAACTAACCTAAGGGCATCACACACATCCATGTCCGAGGCAGGATTCAAACCTGCGACCGTAGCGGTCGCGCGGTTCCAGACTGTAGCGCCTAGAACCGCTCGGCCACCCCGGCATGACTACACACCATACAAATATAGTCAGAAAAGACTTCCTCACACTTAAATCCATACTCGATGTTAACAAATTTCTCTTCTTCACAAACGTCTAAGGCGCTGCAGTCATAGACTGTACGGCTGGTCCCGGCGGAGGTTCGAGTCCTCCCTCGGGCATGAGTGTGTGTGTTTTTCCTTAGGATAATTTAGGTTAAGTAGTGTGTAAGCTTAGGGACTGATGACCTTAGCAGTTAAGTCCCATAAGATTTCACGCACATTTGAACATTTCTTCACAAACGCCGTTCTCACCATTGCCAGTCGACATTTTATATCCCCTCAAGTTCGACCATCATCAGTTATTCTGCTGCCCCAACGGCAAACATCATCCACTACTTTAAGTGTCTCATTTCATAATCTAATTCCCTCGGCATTATCTGATTTAATTCCTATCAATGACATAAGAAGATATTGTTAGATGCGTTATTGAAATGAAGTTATTGTTTAAGATTATAGTCATTTATTATGAATACTAAACTGATAACTATTAATCGTTTGAGATACAACAACTTTTCTATACTTGTGTAAAATGTGGTTCTTCGGATATGACATCTTTTGAGACACATCGAATCAGTTATATCCAAATCGGCAATTTTAGAATCTTGAAACGTCTTCAAAACATTTCTGCGGTCACCTGTGGTGCCGTGTTCAATAGATAAACGTCGCGATGTGCAATATGTTAATTCAACAGTAGACTGCAGAAGCAAATTAAACAAAATTATAGTTAAGTGGTTAATAATTAACAACTTATTTCCCTTCAAGTATTTCTCTCTAGTATAAAAGGAGTAACTAACTATTATATCTGAATGTGAAATTTCTGCTATCTGTCAGACATTTTATCGCCGCGGAGAAAGTATCACTTATACTTTTATATTTCAGTCCTTCCTGAAGCAGAACGAATTGGTGAGCATTTATCCTTCTTCTATCTGTGAATCGCTCTAGTACTTTCAGTTGCAATTGAGGATATTTGGAAGGGGATTTCCTATTCCTGCAATTGCCTGAATTCCTTGATCAGAACCGAGGAATTGTTCATAATTTAATTCTGGGAGACTATGTTCCTGACAACAAATTATATTCCAGTGTATGTGTAAGTGTGTTTATGCACGCGATACAGAGTAAAGGTGATGACTTGCCGGACACATGCAGTTCAGCTGTGTCGTTAACAAACGCAGGCGAGTCTGACGTGAAAAAATGTGCTTTGAGACTGTGCTTAACAATTCTAATTGCTTAATCTGATACTTGCAAGATGTACGAGCATGAACACCACACATGATTCTGATAACTTTCCTATGTTGTATGAATACGATAGCGTTCTGAAAAGTACAGGAATATTACAAATGATTGAAGCGATTTCATAAATTCACTGTAGCTCCATTCATTGACATATGGTCATGACACACTACAGATACGTAGAAAAACTCATA
Organism: Schistocerca piceifrons; assembly: GCF_021461385.2. NCBI lineage: Eukaryota > Metazoa > Arthropoda > Insecta > Orthoptera > Acrididae > Schistocerca > Schistocerca piceifrons. The sequence continues at coordinate 112,819,964 of NC_060139.1, read as the reverse complement.
AAGTTTTGTTCGGCTGAAGCCGCACTTCAGGTTTCTGCCGTCAGAGCGCTCGAGAGCGCAGTGAGACAAAATGGCGACAGGAGCCGAGAAAGCGTATGTCGTGCTTGAAATGCTCTCACATCAGTCAGTCATAACAGTGCAACAACACTTCAGGACGAAGTTCAACAAAGATCCACCAACTGCTAACTCCATTCGGCGATGGTATGCGCAATTTAAAGCTTCTGGATGCCTCTGTAAGGGGAAATCAACGGGTCGGCGTGCAGTGAGCGAAGAAACGGTTGAACGCGTGCGGGCAAGTTTCACACGTAGCCCGCGGAAAATTGGCTCATGCCACAACTGGAGACCGACAGCGCCGACTTCATCTTCAACAGGATGGTGCTCCACCGAACTTCCATCATGATGTTCGGCATTTCTTAAACAGGTGATTGGAAAATCGATGGATCGGTCGTGGTGGAGAACATGATCAGCAATTCATGTCATGGCCTCCACGCTCTCCCAACTTAACCCCATACGATTTCTTCCTGTGGGGTTATGTGAAAGATTCAGTGTTTAAACCTCCTCTACCAAGAAACGCAGCCAAAACCTCTCAGACAAACATAAGCTAAACGATGTCAAAGTTAGCGTAAGGAGGGCTATGCGTGAAGCGTTCAGTGAATTCGAAAGTAAAATTCTATGTACCGACTTGACAGAAAATCCTAGGAAGTTCTGGTCTTACGTTAAGTCAGTAAGTGGCTCGAAACAGCATATCCAGACATTGCGGGATGATGATGGCATTGAAACAGAGGATGACACGCGTAAAGCTGAAATACTAAACACCTTTTTCCAAAGCTGTTTCACAGAGGAAGACCGCACTGCAGTTCCTTCTTTAAATCCTCGCACAAACGAAAAATGGCTGACATCGAAATAAGTGTCCAAGGAATAGAAAAGCAACTGGAATCACTCAATAGAGGAAAATCCACTGGACCTGAGGGGATACCAATTCGATTCTACACAGAGTACGCGAAAGAACTTGTCCCCCTTCTAACAGCCGTGTACCGCAAGTCTCTAGAGGAACGGAGGGTTCCAAATGATTGGAAAAGAGCACAGATAGTCCCAGTCTTCAAGAAGGGTCGTCGAGCAGATGCGCAAAACTATAGACCTATATCTCTGACGTCGATCTGTTGTAGAATTTTAGAACACGTTTTTTGCTCGAGTATCATGTCGTTTTTGGAAACCCAGAATCTACTATGTAGGAATCAACATGGATTCCGGAAACAGCGCTCGTGTGAGACCCAACTCGCTTTATTTGTTCATGAGACCCAGAAAATATTAGATACAGGCTCCCAGGTAGATGCTATTTTTCTTGACTTCCGGAAGGCGTTCGATACAGTTCCGCACTGTCGCCTGATAAACAAAGTAAGAGCCTACGGAATATCAGACCAGCTGTGTGGCTGCATTGAAGAGTTTTTAGCAAACAGAACACAGCATGTTGTTATCAATGGAGAGACGTCTACAGACGTTAAAGTAACCTCTGGCGTGCCACAGGGGAGTGTTATGGAACCATTGCTTTTTACAATATATATAAATGACCTAGTAGATAGTGTCGGAAGTCCTATGCGGCTTTTCGCGGATGATGCTGTAGTATACAGAGAAGTTGCAGCATTAGAAAATTGTAGCGAAATGCAGGAAGATCTGCAGCGGATAGGCACTTGGTGCAGAGAGTGGCAACTGACCCTTAACATAGACAAATGTAATGTATTGCGAATACATAGAAAGAAGGATCCTTTATTGTATGATTATATGATAGCGGAACAAACACTGGTAGCAGTTACTTCTGTAAAATATCTGGGAGTATGCGTGCGGAACGATTTGAAGTGGAATGATCATATAAAATTAATTGTTGGTAAGGCGGGTACCAGGTTGAGATTCATTGGGAGAGTGCTTAGAAAATGTAGTCCATCAACAAAGGAGGTGGCTTACAAAACACTCGTTCGACCTATACTTGAGTATTGCTCATCAGTGTGAGATCCGTACCAGATCGGTTTGACGGAGGAGATAGAGAAGATCCAAAGAAGAGCGGCGCGTTTCGTCACAGGATTATTTGGTAACCGTGATAGCGTTACGGAGATGTTTAATAAACTCAAGTGGCAGACTCTGCAAGAGAGGCGCTCTGCATCGCGGTGTAGCTTGCTGTCCAGGTTTCGAGAGGGTGCGTTTCTGGATGAGGTATCGAATATATTGCTTCCCCCTACTTATACCTCCCGAGGAGATCACGAATGTAAAATTAGAGCGCGCACGGAGGCTTTCAGACAGTCGTTCTTCCCGCGAACCATACGCGACTGGAACAGGAAAGGGAGGTAATGACAGTGGCACGTAAAGTGCCCTCCGCCACACACCGTTGGGTGGCTTGCGGAGTATAAATGTAGATGTAGATGTAGATGTAAACGTGCCAGAACTGCGAGCTCGCATCAACGATGCTTTCGAACTCATTGATGAGGACATGCTGCGCCGAGTGTGGGAGCAACTTGATTATCGGCTTGATGTCTGCCGAATCACTAAAGGGGCACATATCGAACATTTGTGAATGCCTAAAAAAACTTTTTGAGTTTTTGTATGTGTGTGCAAAGCATTTTGAAAATATCTCAAATAATAAAGTTATTGTAGAGCTGTGAAATCGCTTCAATCATTTGTAATAACCCTGTAGTGCCTCTGAATTTTTTATGTGTAAACGCTTAAAGTATTTTTCAAATAAAACAAATTTTATTAACATTCCACATATTTATTCTCCATTTCTACATATTTATTTCTCAGCTTAGTCACCCTGGCGACTAACATATTTCTCCCAACGAGAGACTAGTTTGTTGATACCGTCACTTTGGAGTATTTGGCTGTGTTGACGGAGCCATAACCTCACCTCTGCTTGCACCTCTTCATCACTATCAAAGTGAAGCGCTCGGACAGGTTCTTTTAAGTTTAGGAAACAGATAAAAATAAGATGGAGCCAAATCGGAACTGTATGGATGCATTGCATCGGATTGTTGCTGATGCCGCGACGCTCTTGGGTGGTCTGGCTTTGCCGTGATAAAAGACTGGGTGCACCATGTGTGGACACCTCTTCGAATTTATGCTTTCAGTTTTAACAGAGTCTCGCAGTACCTTACAGAGTTTACGGTGATGCCTTTGGGCATGAATTCCAAATGCACCACATCTTGAATGTCACACCCCAACTCTTTGAGCACGACTTTACCTGCTGATGGCATAGTCTTGAAGTTTTCTGACGTAGGTAATTCTTTGTGGCGGAACGCCTCTGATGCTCTCTTGTTTCCCTTCATTACGAACACGAACAACAGAACGTCGCACAGTAATGATGTCGATACAATCATCTCTATACACGGCCTTCATTTCTATGTGGATTTCACTTCGAGACACATTTTCTGCAGGCAGAAACTCGATTACAGCAGGCTGTTTCTCACGCATCAACGTAGTTAAACAATACACCGCCTTATTACACGCAACAACTCTGACCCCTCGAGTGGCAGAGTGTTGCAACTGACGTCAGCGAAGCGGAAAAGTCGACCGAGTAATATCCATGACATGTAATACCTGGACCGATATTGAGAACACAATAAAAAATTCGGAGGCATTGCATTTCAGTACTCCCTCATTCTTTTCGCCTAAGAGTGAGGTTGCCCCAGGATACAAGACGGACATCCGTGAGTAAGATACGCAAAGTATGTTGACTTACAGATTTCTGTACTCTAAAGTAGGAAATCGTTCTTTTGGCAATAGTAACCAACGAATTTTTTTGGCAAATCTGGCATATGGTTTTTTTTTCGAGGTTACAATTTTATCGTTACGCACACATAAGAATTCAGGTGTTTCTAAATCTGCTTATTTTTTAATTGGTACACTACGTTAATACCGTGTGGAATATTTCTTGAAAGCTTAAAGCAAAGCAGTTTCAATAAAACTAGTGAACTTGAACCAAACGATCATTTACTAGTCTTCCTGTCGTTGCATATTTTCTTGGTTCGCAAAAATGTTTGTACACTTTACAAGAAGGACTAATCCTGCCTGCTGACACACTCTTACCCATACCATGGGTATGACCCATTGTGTGCGCCGTCCATTTCGGAGGCGGAAATTCCACACTGCGCTTCTCCTGGGCGCCATGGGGTTGGTCTTTCAGTGACTAAAAAAAGGTAGCGAAAGTTTATACCCGCTTTTATGTTTGACATTAGAATGGCACGGTCTGAAACATACGCAAAGTAGCTCATACTAAAGACTTTTGATACGTTTTGCAATAAGGTCTAAAAACACTTTCAACGATTTTAATCCCATTGGCTTCAAAAACAGTCAGCTCCTGGTTCTTACGAGGTAATTTTTTTTAATACAGCTCAAATCTTTTTAACAACAATGGCGTGAAGAAAACATCGATGATGTTTTGTTTGTGCGGCGCTCAACTGAGCGGTCATCAGCGCCCGTACAAAGTCCCAATTTGTACACCGTCCAATTTGTACACAATCCAATCTAGCTACTGTCACGAATAATGATGAGGATGAAATAATGAGGACAACACAAACGCCCAGTCTCCGGGCAGAGAAAATCCCCAAGCCGGCCGGGAATCGAACCCGGGACCCCGTCATCCAGAGGCAGCAACGCTAGCCACTAGACCACGAGATGCGGACAGAAAACACGGAAGACGAAACAGACGAAATGGGAATTGTTGGAACAGATGTGATGCAGTTCTAATATGTCATAAAATGAAGGATTTAATAACGAGCTCGCCAAATATGAAGCGTTAATCCTGCCTGAAAGTTATTAAGCCTGTACAAAATCTACTTAAAAATTTGCTACATGCCACAAGATTGAGGAGAAAAGTGAATGATGTAAATTTTTAAATTTTATTCCTGCTGTGGAATTCCAAGTAGGATTAAATTTTTCTTATATTGCTTGTAAAATATTCAAAACAACTAATACAGCAGAAATTGACAGAATACTAAAAATAGAAAGAAGAATAATTAGGACATGTATAAATAAACAGTATAAAATAAAAGGACATTGGAGAATAGAATCAAATGAAACAGTATATAAGAAAGTAGAGCCAGTCATGAGCACAATCAGAAAGAAACGCATCTCATTCTTTGGACATCTGATGAGAACTCCAGAAAACAGAATTAGTAAAAAATACAATAAAAAAATTGTGGAATAGCATGAGTGACATTAAATGGACCATAGAAATTAAGGAAGATATAAAAGAACTTCAAATTACAGTAGATGACCTAAAAAACAAGACAGAGAAAACCAGAATGCTGCAAGACCCGCAAACCAAAAATGGAATACAGGAAGAGTGGTCTCAGATGAAGAAAGAAAGAAAATATCTGAAAGAATGAAGAAATATTGGGCAGACAGAAGAGCAAAACACCTTTCCTATAAGAATAGACTCTAATAATTATATTACCTAAATATCATATTAAGTTATTGTTGAACCAAATTGTATCCCTGTGTAACAACTTGTTTACAACTTTATATTTTTGACTAGAGTGGTCCAATGAAGGCCATAAAATAAATATTAATAATAATAAAATGTGAAGCAAAACCACCGAAGATATATAATAAAGGCAGCTTTTTCGTGGTCGCTGAATGTGAACGTGCGATTCTAAATCAAATTCAAGCCTTTTCGCATTATTCCGTCCCAGAATGAAAACACCGTACACGGTAGTTTAGCCTCTCGTGGAGGTCTGCTGATTAAGTGTACTACTCTTTGCATTATTTCGACGATGTTTCCACCACATAATGGTTCAAAAGGGTCTGGGCACTATGGGACATAACATCTGAGGTCATCAGTCCCCTAGAACTTAGAACTACCTAAACCTAACTAACCTAAGGACATCACGCACATCCATGCCAGAGGCAGGATTCGAACTCGCGACCGTTTCCACCACATTTCTTTGCTTCCCCCGTGCATTAGTCACTTGCCAGTGGAAGTGAGTGTGCGGCACTCACCAGGCACTAAACAGTCAGTGCTTTCCAGAAGCCAAGTTCCGACAGAGTTACTGGGAATCTTAAGCTCCACAGAAGAGTGCGCAGCCAAGTACTCTCGGCGCAACATCCCGATCTCGGATCCTGGATATCCCCTTCGCCTTCCCTGACTCAGGCGCAACCGCAATGCCTGCCTCCATAATAAGCGTGTTTCACTTCAGCTCTCGGGAACAGAACTGATAAACAGTTTCCTCACATCCGCGTTGGGCAATAGCTTACTATGAATCATCAGCAACATTGGTACAGTACCCGCGTAGGACGTGGGATGACACAGTGCATCTCCTCTCTCAATGCGAAGTGAGGCAATGGGTCTACGGGCGGGAGGGGGGGGGGGGGGGGAGTTAGGAATCGGCCATGACTTCTTTTTTTTTTTAATTGTCCAGGTGCGAGGGGGACACGCGCGCTGAGGGCTTCGTAAAAACATAAGTATCTATGTCGACAGTTCATCCATTCGGGGAATCGAGAATGCCCACCATTTTTGCCTGTTATCGACACTAATACTGGCGAGATAGCGTTTCCTGGGATTCAAAGACCTTCGAGTACGTTTTAATTGCCATAATATAGATGTGGCATAAAGTCGTGCAAAAGGCAGCCCATCATTGTTATAATAGGCTATAGTTCTGTGAGATCCCCTGCTATATCCGCAGGACCGGACAGCTAGTTTGATTTGTGGAAAGGTGCCAAAATGAGTGGCTGTCAGTTGCACTCTAACATACTACTTTATTCATTTGGCAAACATTACAAGAGTAAAGAAAACATTAGATACAGAGCAAGCCAAACATTAATTTTAGACCTTAATTCCCAGCTAAATGCGCCATTCAATCTCACGCCTCAAGGGCAAAACAACTTTAATTTAAAATCGGCTAGAGGCCATACATAAACAAACAACAAGGACAAATAAGAAAAGGCGGCACACCAAACGGCGCTCAGAAGTTTCCGAGGGTCGGCCAGCGATTCAAACACTAACGCTCGCTTAGGTGAGATAGGCAGTCGGGCCAACAATTCTGAATCCGACGGCAACCCAAATGACAGACAGTCAACGGACCAAGCGACAGGATAACTTCCGCTCCACCTGACCAGAACACAACAGGGATTTCAGTGGAACAACAAATGGTTCAAATGGCTCTGAGCACTATGGGACTCAACTGCTGAGGTCATTAGTCCCCTAGAACTTAGAACTAGTTAAACCGAACTAACCTAAGGACATCACAAACATCCATGCCCGAGGCAGGATTCGAACCTGCGACCGTAGCGGTCTTGCAGTTCCAGACTGCAGCGCCTTTAACCGCACGGCCAGTGGAACAACACAGAAGGTACTGGCGCCCACAACGAATTACACATTCAGCTGTCAAACAACACGCCGTGCTGGCCAGCCACAACACGACGAGGAAAATACACTCCCCGAATTTATGTCAACGGCCAGCGCAGGTAACCGGAACGTTAACGGCCACAAGACAGAAGATTCCGCTGGTGCACTTCAATTCAGAAATAATCAAGTTAAACTCCACAGGAGGGCGGCTATAATTTCGCCAACTTGTAAACACGCGTTGTTGCTCGTGGGAATGTCCCAACAGCCCACAACGAAATTCAAACGACATACTGTGAACAACTGGGGCTGGCTGGTGGATTAAGTACGGTCTCAACTTTCGTGTCCAGGATCGGTGAGCCACGGACCTCGTAGCAATGCGAACAGCCCCTCACACTCCGACCGCTCGTGGACGCCGCCAGCGGCCCCGGCCAGACTTCCTCGCTGCTCCAAGCCAACCGACCAACAACCCACACACGGCACAGCCGGATATTACAATCGCGAGGCCAAAGATAGTACAAGCGTGCGAATATCGATACACGCTGCTGCTGCGACTCATGAAGAGAGAGGATAATGCATAATCGCGATAATCGCGGGAGACTAATTACAGAATAGGAACAAAGGCTTAATGCAAAGCATAACACGAGCCAGCCACGGTTCATTCTGCATTCAGGCTGAATCTGCGGTAAAGGTAAAAGTCGAACAGCAGGCACTGTCCATTCCGTTAACGGCTGTCTGACACAACTACATTAGCATCGGCAAACTTCAAAGTTTTAATTTCTTCTCCCTGAACTTTAATTCGCTTTCCAGTTTTCGTCCTGGCTTTCTTTGCTGTTTCCTCAATGTACATTGAATAACGTGAGGGATAAGCCACGACCTTGTTCCACGCCCTCTCAATAACTTCGTCTCTTTCATGTCCTTCGACTTTTATAGCTGGAATCTGGTCCTTCTACAAGTTGTAGATGAGCTTTCGCTTCCTGTTTTTCTCCGTACTACCTTCAGAATTTCAAAGAGTATGTTCCAGTCAACACTGTCACAAGCAACATTTTCTGATATAGATATTAGAGACGCAGAGTCAAATCAGTAGTGATGAGCGTCAGTGCCATGGAAGGTGATGAACATAACGTAGAACTTGCTTGGTGACCACCGCTAAAAGTTCTACTATCGCCTCTCCCAAGAGGGTCAGTATTTTCTATCGGGGAATCACAGGATGCGAGTCTGTGATGTTGTCCATACGCCTGCGTGTCTTCACCAATAATTATGGACCCATCTGGGAAATGCACTGCCGGAAAAAAATAGTACTTCTCGAAAGACGACGCCGGTTTTGATCCGATGACGGCATATGCCACTTGTGGGATAGTAGATGTACTGTTAACGGTTTCAACGTCGTCCGCCAACAGACAGAATAGTGGCATAGGTACCAGTGCGCCGTCTGTGTCTATGCTTTAACAGGTAATGCTCACAACCAGAAGGTCCAGTGTGGTGCAGACGTATGAAGCAAGCAGCCAACCATACCAAGGAGACGCACTCAACGAGATTGAAAGAGGTAAAACTGTGGTCTTCCGAGTGGAGGGATGGTCCTTTCACAGAACAGCCACACAAGTCGGACGTGCTGGGTCAGTCGTGCGACGAGTGGTCAAATGAACAGTCTCACACCCGTAGACGTGTTTCTGGACGTCCACACAACACAGGCCCGCGCGAGGATTGTCTTATTGTAAGGGCAGCAGTGGCAGATCGTACATATACGTACTATATATACAGGGTGTTTCACTAAATGTGTTTGCCTCTGTAAGTTACGAAGTAATAGGCAACGGAAATATTTATTGCAGTAGGTCACCGTAAGAAACGTTACACTGTCCGTGGAGCTATGAACACAGTTTATTGTGTTATTATCCAAAGAGTTACAGCAAAAAGATACAATTTTCAAATGGAACAATCGTTGTTTCTATCATGCACTGGAATCAGTAACCCCAGCTGTGTATACATCAATTTAAATTACATTCCTATCACTTTTAGTTTGGCAGCTACAACCCTTCAAAGTTTCAGGGGCAGATACTACACGCTGTAAATAATACATGGCTGTGTGGTGGGTGATGGATGTTCTGGCGGTAGGAAGTTGATTTAAATGAGATGTTCAAATGTGTGTCCATGTTCCTGAATGCACAATGCAATGCGCCTTCTAAAGGATCTGCGGACGAGATGTAACATCGCCGTGTCACGGAACAACATGCGTCCTCGATGCGCCGCTTTAGATCGTCTGGGGATGTGGGCTCAGTGACAAACACGATCCTTTAGAGATCCTTGCGGGCCATGAATGAGGACCATGGTGCCCCAACCATCTTCCTGCAAACCTGTTGTTTAGTTCTTCCGCAACAGCACGCGCAGAATGGGTTGGGTGACCATCGTGCTGCATCCACATATGAACTGTCGTGTGTAGACACACATGATCAAGGAGGCCACCCAAACTGTCGGCTATAAACGCGCGATATAACTCACCTGTCAGTGTACCTGGGAGTAGTGTGGACCGATGATTTCATCCCCAAGGATTCGACACCATACACTAATAGACCACCTACGTTGACGGTCGACAGATCGTACCCACCGAGGATTATCTGGGGCCTCGTAGTGCACGTTATGGCGATTCACTGCACCATAATATGTCAACGTGGACTCATCAGAGAACATAATACCTTGTCAAGACTCCAGAGTGAAATTACGCATGGCCCATGCACAGAATGTAACTCTCGCACGGAAATCGTTCCCATGCAGCTCCTGGGTCAGTGACAGGCGGTACGTGTGAAACCTGTGGCCGTGTACTATACGCCACACAGATGTGAGACTGACACCAGCAACTGCAGCAACGGCTCGTAAGCTGGTGTACTGCAGCTAAAACAAACACCTCCGTCCCCTCACTTCTTGAAGTTCTTCGTCTGTTACTGAGGTGCATTACCAAGCTGCCTGTTTCCCGAAGTCGTTGTTCGGCACGTAAGAACGTAATGGCTGCCGGAGCTCTTCGCCTAGGATGCCGGCCGGTGTGGCCGTGCGGTTCTAAGCGCGTCAGTTTGGGGCCGCGTGACTGCTACGGTCGCAGGTTCGAATCCTGCCTCGGGCATGGATGTGTGTGATGTCGTTAGGTTAGTTAGGTTTAAGTAGTTCTAAGTTCTAGGGGACTGATGACCTCAGTAGTTAAGTCCTATAGTGCTCAGAGCCATTTGAACTTCGCCTAGGATATCTCACGGCGTACGCCATGGCTGCTTCAGTGGCATCGTGTCGGCACTCGCCGAGCATCAGCAACATGTCAACGTACTCGTTGTTAGTGTATGCCATCTTCATCCGATGTCACTAACTGTGGTATATTGAGCCCCGTTTATTTATATGGTTCGAACTGTCGGGTATACGGCCATGCGTGGCGACAGTCGGTGGTCTAAAAACGCATCGACGAAGCTTCTCGTCCGTGACACCGGCGACGTTACAACTCGGCCGCACCGCATTTAGAAGGCACATTGCGTTATGCGAAGCGTATGTTGTATCTGTCCCTGAAACTTTGAAGGATTGTAGCTCCCAAACTAAAGGTGATAGGAATATAATTTAAATTGATGTATACACAGCTGGTGTTACTAATTCCAGCGCATGATAGAAACAACTATTGTTCCATTTAAAAAATTGTATCTTTCTGCTGTAACTCTTTGGATAATATATAGAACAAAGGAGAAGTGCCGGCCGGAGTGGCCGAGCGGTTCTAGGCGCTACAGTTTGGAACCGCGCGACCGCTTCGGTCGCAGGTTCGAATCCCGCCTCGGGTATGGATGTGTGTGACGTGCTTAGGTTAGTTAGGTTTAATTAGTTCCAAGTTCTAGGGGACTGATGACCTCGGAAGTTAAGTCCCATAGTGCTCAGAGCCATTTTTAACAAAGGAGAAGTCCTTTGTATAATTTGGTTCTGCAAAAGTGAGTCCGCAACCACGTACCAATGTAAAACTGTGTCTGCATTATTTTCCGCCAGGTGTAATGGCTTGGATCAACTGAATCCGATACGATTTCATTTGCAGGCGTTTTCTAAGCACTCTGCAAGCAGCTGGCTGTGGAGTTCATAGGCACCGCGAGACGCTGAATTTTGTGGACTTCTGAGAAACGTTTCGTTGATCCATCCATCCTGGTCTTCAGATGTTGATCGTCGCCCAGTGCGCACTTGCAGAACTCCATCGAGCAAAATACCTTCGCCGTTCGTCTGGAAGCCATGTTGCTGGAGATCACTGAAAAAATGAAAAAAAACTTCTTGAGTTGCTGTTTCCATACACATAATCATGTAATACCTTACCTCAGTACAAACATTTTTACAGTCACTTGAGTAACACTGTATTTAGAAACAAATACAGTAACTCATTGCCCCATTGGAACCAGTAATCAAAACATGCTGTATCATTAAACGCCTTACAAGAGAAAATAATTTTATCTAAATATTTGATATGTATCTATGCTGTGGAAATCCAGTGTATGACAATAGATCGCTTTACACTCACTTCCAGTTTGTTTGGCATATATTATTTGTCAATGACTCTTTAACCTAACATAATTTGTCAGTAACCGTTCTATGTATAATAAATGAGACTGTGATTCCACAATCATCTAACATTTTTCATTTTCGTAATTTGTAATTTTTTATTGCAATGTAAACATGTTGGATGTTGCGAGTTCATGTCTTATATACAGTTATTAACGTCTAAAGTGCCATTAATGTGTGCAGTTCAAATAATTACTCTGGTGGGAAAAGCGCAGTTGATGTACAAAAATCAAAAACCCGTTTGCATAAAAAACATTTTAAAAAATATGACAAATGTGCAACTGCGATTTGTATACTGCAGCTACATGTAAGTACACTTGAGAGGCACCCACATGCCTTGCTCATACTGTGGCAACAAGCAGTCAGGCCTGCAAGATGAGTGGTCTGCCAAGCGAGTGGATTCATTCTTATTTATCGAGTAACATGAGCTCTAGTACTCACAATTAAGTTACAAATTATTCTCCTGTTTGAATATTACGCAACGGGAACGGATAACGCACTTCTGACTATTAGCAATTTACACAACTCTGTTCACTACGCACTGGCAATACCACATTTTCTTTCTTATCCAACGGCTTTTATCAACATGTGGCCATCACACTGAATATGAATGGCGCACACATTATAAATTCTGGATATCATGACAACATACTATTCGAAGGAAAAGGCCACGAATCTTTTTCTTTTCACTATCTTTTTTTATTCCGATAAATTCTGTAACCTAAACACACCATTACATTTTCTACAACAATTACACACGAGAAACTCCGCCCAGTGGGCATGGCTTTACATTGGCGATTCTCTATCTTATGGTCTCGTAATTATCTAACACTACAGTGCACTTTCTGGATAGGATGGTGGATGTTTTGCTATATCTCACACTTCGACTCTCACACCCATCATCACGAAAATTTCCTCCAGACCGAGCGGTACAAAAAGGAACATGCATAACCCACTGCCTCTGAAACTATCTTGCTACTCTCCCATGCAAACCACACATACTTAAATTACATATACCACACTGGCAACATGGAATACAACACAAGGAATAGTCACAACGTTGTAATCACATCACTTTCAGCTTTCCCACTTCAATTAGTATTCATCCCAGTTTCACACGTCACTGCCCCACTTCGTAACTTTTCTTTCCTACTACGACCTCTGGAAGATATATGCACGTCTTCCTGTGCAATGCAAGCCAACTGGCGTTGCTGGATAGACGGCTGGCTCACCTTGCTTCTCTCTCAGAGTATTAGAGTTTGAATCTAGCGTCACACGGAAGCATAACATGCAAAGTAATATTAAGAACATATTCATCACACACGCGAGTCCTCAACTGATACCATGGACGAATACTTCTCTTTATCCTTTGTCTCATACACAGATTGAGACTCACTCAGTACTCACCACGTGGAAGTACTCGTCTCTAATTACAAGTCCTGCACACGCCATTTCTTGCATATTTCCAATTTATAGTACACACGCTAGTAATTCAGCTTAACTTTAAGCACTCAGAAGTATTTCAACTTATTGCTACACGTGGTTTCATTGTGACCGTTGGTCACTTCCGAAGATTACTACGATCCCCTTAATATTACCTGCCTGTCATTTAATTCACCCCCCAAAAGTTCCTGAAATAGAGAAATTATTATTCCCAGCTGCTCTTAAGTATTTCACATCCATACCATTCTCTCCACTCTTTTGTCTTTACGGAGCACACCTAAGACAGGTCTTACCAACGCAAGATCCAGCGCCAGAGTGCTGAAATATGGCCGTTCTTCAGGTCATCTCGCACCTCCTTCAAGGTGGGGGAGCACCTTGCTACCATATCGGTCAGCGACATTTCAGGCGCTCAAAGCTCAGGCAAATTTCATCTCTTTGGTTCCACAAAAGGTGACCAAAGGACCGTCCCAAAGATGATCATATATTGCACATTCACTATCTGCAGACCACCATACATTCACTCATTTTGCAGATCTCACCAAATTGGATGTAGGGATTTATTTTGTGGGAGTGCACATGTGATCAATTAAATAAATAAATTGTCATTCTTTCCTACACTGGTATCCGGCTTCGGTGTATTAAGTGAAATAGAGTTATTATTACAAAAAATATGTTGTTCAGACAAGAATAACGAAGAATGTTGTACCTATTTTCAATGTCGGGCGCTATTGTACCCTTTCACACTAATATTTTCAACACATGTTATTTCACCAACTCCACTAGTTCTTTCTGTTTTCGGTTATATCCGATCACTTTTTTCTTTTCTTTTTTTTCAGTGTCAGTTTAACCAGACTGCTAAAACCGCTCAAAAATGACCGGTTTCTGAAACAAACGATTCCTACTATTCCTGTAATAACGTAGAAATCGAACAAACATTGAACTATTTTGACACACTCAGTTGGAAGATCAATCATAATCATTAAATTAAATAGCCAAATAAAAGAAAACTTAGTCCTTCTACCATTTTCACTGCTTTTCTCGAAAAGTGAAGAACAGCAGTATTCTTCTATTTTGTGTGAATTTGTGTGAATTTTTTGAAACTTTCATCAAAAATCATGTTGTACCAGTAATAGGGAATCATACCACTATATGGACATTAAGAGTCGTCAACGCTAAAGGGTGAAAACTAAGGTTGTGTAGCTCTATTTTTCGTATTAATTTGTGCGTTTTCAAGAGCTAAAAACAGATGAAGACATGTTGCGTAGACACGGGCAGCATACCAGCTGCATTAGATTTTTATTGTAAACCAAGAATGAACTACGAAGTTCTAAGTTTTCCCCTTACATTGTGTGGCAAGTTCATTGTGGCTCCACCATTTTCTAATTTTTTAAAGCAAATGGAGCATTGTACTTCATTTTAGGGATGGTGCCATTCTGTCAAACAGCTAATTTCCGACGAAGACAGTGAGAAACTAGCATAGAAGCGAGATGGAGCAAGTTTTGCCCACTGCATGTACATGCGTACCATCTCATAGGCCAACTCCGCATGCTTAAGAGGTGTAAGGTGGTTGTTGTTGTGGTCTTCAGTCCTGAGACTGGTTTGATGCAGCTCTTCATGCTACTCTATCCTGTGCAAGCTTTTTCATCTCCCAGTACCTACTGCAACCTACATCCTTCTGAATCTGCTTAGTGTATTCATCTCTTGGTCTCCCTCTACGATATTTACCCTCCACGCTGCCCTCCAATACTAAACTGGTGATCCCTTGATGCCTTAGAACATGTCCTACCAACCGATCCCTTCTTCTGGTCAAGTTGTGCCACAAACCTCTCTTCTCCCCAATCCTGTTCAATACTTCCTCATTAGTTATGTGATGTACCCATCTAATCTTCAGTATTCTTCTGTAGCACCACATTTCGAAAGCTTCTATTCTCTTCTTGTCCAAACTATTTATCGTCCATGTTTCACTTCCATACATGGCTACACTCCATACAAATACTTTCGGAAATGACTTCCTGACACTTAAATCTATACTCGATGTTAACAAATTTCTCTTCTTCAGAAACTCTTTCCTTGCCATTGCCAGTCTACATTTTATATCCTCTCTACTTCGACCATCATCAGTTATTTTGCTCCCCAAATAGCAAAACTCCTTTACTACTTTAAGTGTAAGGTGGCAGAATAAATGAAGGTCAATTTCGCACCTTACATGTTTTATATATCGCAACGGGAAGGTGAACATGACAATGCAAAAGGGATGACACTCAATTGACGGTATTAACATGCCCCTTCCATATAATGCATGTCAATGAGCAGAAGGTGAAACAAGAAGCGAGAAGAAACGTTTTGTATGGAAGCCAGCGCGGGCAGAAGCCCCACCCCGGGAGGCACTACGGAAAGCTCTTAAGTGGGGCGTCCCGTGGCGGGAGTCAGCGACCGGACAGGTGATGCATACTGCAGGGCGAGTAATGGACCGCCAGAAGTAGTACAGAAATAAGCTTTAGAAAACTGCGTTTTGGAATTCCAAATGGATATGAACAAAACAGTGACGCAGTTGATCATGTGAACAGTGAATGGTACACATGTGAGTGGGCACGAAACATCCGATTGGCGGAAAGGAACTAGGAAACAGTAAAGTACCAAGATTTCAATGCAGTTCAATGGTAGGGCCCTTGCAATTGGTAGAGAGAGTTTTCACAAAATAAGAGCAACGCTCCTATTGGTCGAAAAAAGTCGTGATGTGGAGAACGAAAGAACCCAGATGGGGAGAGAGTTCAGCTATGAGAAAGATAAGAGCGAAATTTTCGGGAACTCATCTCTCAACTGGCGTCAAGTGCAGAACGGAGTGCATAACGCTCTGCACGACGCAGAGGAGGAATTTGAGTGAAGACTGCGTCCACTGTAGCTGACATTCAGCTAGATATTAGCTGAAGCGTCGTTGGCCTCCCACTGTGGAGAAACGAACCAGCCAGTTAGTTCATTGTCCTTGCGAGGACTGAGAGGGAATTTTAATATGCACGCTGCTCCAGTCATGCTCGTGCATATCGCCATATTCCAAGACAAGGGATAAGTGTATGTTTTCTTGCATCACGAGAAACATAGGGAAAATTTCTGCTGAAAAAAATCAGCAAAGGCTTCATTAGATTTTATAGGAATTTCAGCGGGCGAGAGCAGCCATGCAGATGACAGCTCATCGCAACTAAGGTAAATACCGCGCACAGAGGCATAAACTTGTTGGTTCATCTGCTTGCGACCACTGCAAACTCGAGCGACCTTGGGTAATCTTTTGCTCAATTTGTCACATCACTAACCATCCTCCGTAGACTTGATTGTCATCCTAAATAGTACCGAACTTTGAACCGGAATCGGATGATTTATCATAGTACTGGCCAACATCATGACGTAGTCGCAAGAATAACTTTGTAAAGATCAGTCTAGCTAAAATTTACCATTGTTGTGTTTAGGATTATTTCACTTTCTGAGAACATTGTCACATTGTAAACTGTGTTAATGCGTATAGTTCTGTGATAAGTTTGCAACATAAAACAAAAGTTATTTACAGCTTAGACAGTTGTTGTATATCAGACACGAACCTTGCAGAGGTACATTATTGTCTCAGCAATGCTGTACCATTTCTTATCCCATGTGTTTGCCAAATGTTTCTGTCGGTATTGTTATTTAAAAAAGCACTGATCGCTTTTTCCCATTTTCTGGAATAATGCAGTATTTTAAAGCAATGTTAATTTAACGAATAAAAATAGCTCGTTCTTCAGCAAAAATTCCTTTAACAACGAATATTTTTGACTGTTGCCGTGCCTAATTAGGTTCCTGTTTTTTATCCGCTAATTGATAAAAAATAAAAACACCATGAAAACCGAGACCAAAAAAATACCGAAATATACCGGTTGTTGAAAACTAAAATAACTGTATGGGTTTTAACTGGTCGGTTTTTCCCATCCCTACCTCATGAAGACTAACAGCCGATACGTTATTATGTGACGTTTAAGTACTCTGAGGTGACGAAAGTCATGGCACACCTCCTAATACCCTGTCAGAACTCCGTTTGTCTGGGGTAGTACAGCAGCGCGACGTGGCATGGACTCGACCAGTCGTTGGAAGTGCCTTGCAGATATACTGAACCACGCTGCCTCCATAGCCGTTAGCCGTCCATAACTGCGAAAGTGTTGCGTGTGCAGAACTTTGTGCACGAACAGACCACGCGATTATCTCGCACAAATGTTCGATGGCATTCATAACGGGCGACCTGGGTGGCCAAATCATTTCAGAATGTTCTTCAAATTGTGTCCAGTGACATGGTGCTCGATCATCCGTAAAAATGAAGTCCTTGAATAGCTACAGGTGGTCTCCAAGTAGCCGAACATAACCATTTCCCGACAATGACCGGTTCAGTTGGACCAAACGATCCAGTCCATTCTGCTGAAACACAGCCCGACCATTATTGAGCCACCACAAGCTTGCGCAATGGCTTGTTGGCAACGGAACCATAGCTGCCACACACCACACCGAGAGAGGTGGCGCAGTGGTTAGCACACTGGACTCGCATTCGGGAGGACGACGGTTCAATCCCGCGTCCGGCCATCTTGATTTAGGTTTTCCGTGACTTCCCTAAATCGCTTCAGGCAAATGCCGGGATGGTTCCTTTCAAAGGGCACGGCCAATTTCCTTCCCAATCCTTCCCTAACCCGAGCTTGCGCTCCGTCTCTAATGACCTCGTTGTCGACGGGACGTTAAACACTAACCACCACCACCACCACCACCATAGCTACCACACTTGAAACCTACAGTCAACTCTTACCAACTCAAATCGGGACTCTTTTGACCAGGTCAAGGTTTTCCAGTCGTCTATGGTACAGCCGATATTGTCAAAGGCCCGGAAGGCGCGATGTCGTGCTATTAACAAAGGCACTCGCGTCGGTCGTCTGCTACCCCAGCCTACTAACGCCAAATTCCGCCCGACTGTCCTAACGGATACATTCGCCGTACGTACCACGTTGATTTCTGCGGTTATTTCACATAGAGTTGCTTGTCTGTTGGCACTGACAACTCCGTGCAAACGCCACAGCTCTCGGCCGTTTAGTGAAGGCCATCAGCCACTGCCGGCCGAGGTGGTCGTGCGGTTCTAGCGCTGCAGTCCGGAACCGCGGGACTGCTACGGTCGCAGGTTCGAATCCTGCCTCGGGCATGGATGTGTGTGATGTCCTTAGGTTAGTTAGGTTTAAGTAGTTCTAAGTTCTAGGGGACTGATGACCTAAGATGTTAAGTCCCATAATGCACAGAGCCATTTGAACCATCAGCCACTACGTTGCCTGTGGTGAGAAGTAATGTCTGATATTTGGTATTCTCGGCACACTCTTGACACTGTGGATCTCGGAATATCGAATTCCCCAGCGATTTCCAGAAATGGAATGTCCCATGCTTCTCGCTCCAACTACCACTCCGCGTCCATAGTTTGTTAATTCCCGACGTGTGGTCATAATCACTTCCGAAAACTTCTTACATGAATCTCCTGACAACAAATGACAGTTCCGCTAATGCACTGCCCTTTTACACCTAGTGTACACGATACCACCGCCATTTGTATGTGTGTTTATCGCTGTCCGATGACTATAAAAAAATTGTTCCAAGAATGACGTCTTTTTATAAATTTTCAACGTTCCATTCCCTTGAAATGGCATATTTTCGTAACATGCGAGTTGCAGTAAGAGCCGGCCGCGTTGGCCGTGCGGTTCTGGCGCTGCAGTCCGGAACCGCGAGGCTGCTACGGTCGCAGGTTCGAATCCTGCCTCGGGCATGGGTGTGTGTGATGTCCTTAGGTTAGTTAGGTTTAAGTAGTTCTAAGTTCTAGGGGACTTATGACCTAAGATGTTGAGTCCCATAGTGCTCAGAGCCATTTGAACCATTTTACAGTAAGAAATTATGGAATCCGATTTGGCTAAACATCCCACATGTAAAAAAGGTGGATGTCCAGTTGCATGACACTCTAAGGATGATTTCTGGAGAAATTGAACCCACTCCAACGCAATGGCTCCCAATATTAAGCCACATCCCGCCGCCACAAATGGTTCAAATGACTCTGAGCACTATGGGACTCAACTGCTGAGGTCATTAGTCCCCTAGAACTCGGAACTAGTTAAGCCTAACTAACCTAAGGACATCACAAACATCCATGCCCGAGGCAGGACTCGAACCTGCGACCGTAGCGGTCTGGCGGTTCCAGACTGCAGCGCCTTTAACCGCACGGCCACTTCCGCCGGCCCGCCGCCACACCTGCGACGTACTGACGCCCTTGTACGTGAACACAAGAACAGCATGGGAAATCGAAGCCTACCAATCCAGCAAGACACTGAGGCTGCAAACACTAATAGGCTTCGATATAGGAACCCGCTAACATGAACAGCAAGGAACTGTGTCCAAGAACGTTTCAGTATCACAAACGCATGGTCTGGAAAATGGAACGCATGGCAAAATCATAACATGCCTTCCACCACACAAAAACCACCTAGTTTTGACCCACCACATATAACGTGGTCCACTCTAAATGGATTCGAACTCGTCATGGCAGATGTGCTTACTTCCTGTATAAATGGGGTAAAATACCATACCCTCAGTGTGACTGCGGAGAAATTCAGACCATCAGCCACATTGTTGAAGAGTGTTCCAGAAGAGCCTATAATGGGAGCCTCGACGACTTCCTGCTCGCAACTCAAGAGTCGATAGATTATATTAATAGACTTGATGTTTGTTTGTAATCCTTAAACTTTGTTATATTAGTAATGTTTTTTTGCAATTATTAACGTTTGTTATATTAGTGATTTGTCTGTTTCTTTCTTATGTGTCTGTATTGCCATGTTGTTGTTGTTGTCTTCAGTCCTGAGATTGGTTTGATGCAGCTCTCCATGCTACTCTATCCTGTGTAAGCTTCTTCATCTCCCAGTACTTACTGCAACCTACATCCTTCTGAATCTGCTTAGTGTATTCATCTCTTGGTCTCCCTCTACGATTTTTACCCTCCACGTTGCCCTCCAATGCTAAATTTGTGATCCCTTGATGCCTCAAAACATGTCCTACCAACCGATCCCTTCTTCTAGTCAAGTTGTGCCACAAACTTCTCTTCTCCCCAATCCTATTCAATACCTCCTCATTAGTTACGTGATCTACCCACCTTATCTTCAGCATTCTTCTGTAGCACCACATTTCGAAAGCTTCTATTCTCGTCTTGTCCAAACTGGTTATCGTCCATGTTTCACTTCCATACATGGCTACACTCCATACAAATACTTTCAGAAACGACTTCCTGACACTTAAATCTATACTCGATGTTAACAAATGTCTCTTCTTCAGAAACGCTTTCCTTTCCATTGCCAGTCTACATTTTATACCCTCTGTACTTCGACCATCATCAGTTATTTTACTCCCCAAGTAGCAAAACTCCTATACTACTTTAAGTGTCTCATTTCCTAATCTAATTCCCTCAGCATCACCCGACTTAATTCGACTACATTCCATTATCCTCGTTTTGCTTTTGTTGATGTTCATCTTATATCCTCCTTTCAAGACACTGTCCATTCTGTTCAACTGCTCTTCCAAGTCCTTTGCTGTCTCTGACAGAATTACAATGTCATCGGCGAACCTCAACATTTTTATTTCTCCTCCATGGATTTTAATACCTACTCCGAATTTTTCTTTTGTTTCCTTTACTGCTTGCTCAATATACAGATTGAATAACACCGGGGATAGGCTACACCCTGTCTCAGTCCGTTCCCAACCACTACTTCCCTTCCATGCCGCTCGACTCTTATAACTGCCATCTGGTTTCTGTACAAATTGTGAATAGCCTTTCGCTCCCTGTATTTTACCCCTGCCACCTTCAGAATTTGAAAGAGAGTATTCCAGTCAACATTGTCAAAAGCTTTCTCTAAGTCTACAAATGCTAGAAACGTAGGTTTACCTTTCCTTCATCTATTTTTTATATAAGTCGTAGGGTCAGTATTGCCTCACGTGTTCCAACATTTCTACGGAATCCAAACTGATCTTCCCCGAGCTCGGCATCGACCAGTTTTTTCCATTCGTCTGTAAAGAATTCGTGTTAGTATTTTGCAGCAGTGGCTTATTAAACTGACAGTTCGGTAATTTTCACGTCTGCCAACGCATGCTTTCTTTGGGATTGGAATTATTATATTCTTCTTGAAGCCTGAGGGTATTTCGCCTGTCTCATACATCTTGCTCACTAGTTGGTAGAGTTCTCAACACAGGTAACACCATATCAGTTTTTTCTAACCTCGTCGGGTTTTGGAATACAGCGTCTGCAGCAAGAGGAGAGAGGAGCCGCTGGCGGAGCGTGTGACCCCTGGAGGTCGGCGTGGGTGACCTTGCGCAGGTCGAGGCCCGGCAAGCAGCCAGCGCTGAGCGGCCAGCAGGGGCGACGTCCGCGCGCCCCAACCGCGTCCTCCGTGACCGCTGCGCTCGCCTACCTACCTACCTGCCTCTCCTCACCTCACCTCACCTCAACACACCTCACCAGACCTGCCGCCACTGGCTCGCCTACTACTTGCATCTAAGCCCCCCACACATCGACTCTCCTACATCACGCTCAACACAAAGGCAAGTAAGCACAGGGCGTTTCTAAAGCATTCGGACCATCATATGCTGCAACATGGTCACGCATAGAACAATCCTCCAGAAACTGTAGAATAAATTTCTTTTATTTTCGTTTACGATCACAAAATTGTTAGGCGCTTAGTGTATTCGTTCCGGTCAGCGATGGCCATCTTCAGATCTGCAGAAAAACATTGGAAAAAACACAAGTATTAGATTCTCTGCATCTTAAAACAAAAAAATAAGCCATAATGAAATGGTTCAAATGGCTCTGAGCACTATGGGACTCAACATCTTAGGTCATAAGTCCCCTAGAACTTACAACTACTTAAACCTAACTAACCTAAGGACATCACACACACCCATGCCCGAGGCAGGATTCGAACGTGCGACCGTAGCAGTCCTGCGGTTCCGGACTGCAGCGCCAGAACCGCTAGACCACCGCGGCCGGCCGCCATAATGAAAAGCATGACTGACATATATGTGGAAAATATGCGCTTAAAATAGGACGAGACGTACTAAGCCGTCTTAATATAATGAAGGCATAGTGGCCTCGCCACGAGATAGACACTTCCAATGTTATTTATAATCCGTCTTGATTGCATAAAATATTTATTCAAATGACCGGTTTCGGTTCCTCAAGAACCATCTTCAAATCTGTAACGATACTGATACTAATTTACTATTTCACAAACGTAAATATTTTTTATTCTATCCAATCAACATCAAATGTACCAGAACGTACCTGCAATTTCGGTTATAGGAGTAACCTGTCCATAGGCAGCAACCTTCACACGCTGCGTCACATAAAATTGGTTGGCAGAATGCACGTCATTTATATTAATTATAAAACTATTACCGACAGGTGGCGTCTGGTACACTTGTTACATTACATATACACATACTGTATTAAGTAGATTTTTGTAATTTACTTTTCTCTCTAAAAATACTTAATTAAAATCTGTAGATGTCACGGTTAAAATCTGTGCTTGTCAATATTAAAATACACAGTAAAATTATCATTTTTATACGTTTTAAAAACAAAGGGCGATTTCTATACCCATGGCGCTGGTGTTCACTTGTTTTCCTCCATGGTCTGCTTCCGTGGTTCTCTTGTAACCGAAATTGCAGGTACATTCTGGTACATTCGATGTTGATTCAATAGGATGAAAAAGATTTGCATTTGTGAAATAGTAAATTAGTATCATTATAGTTACAAATCTGAAGATGGTTCTAGAGGAACCGAAACTGGTCATTCGAATAAACATTTTATGCAAACAAGAGGGATTATAAATAACATTGGAAAAACTAGTGATTGCGGTTATCTCATCAGACATTATGTCTGTTTTGGCAAAGATAGGCACTTGTACTTTTGCGGTATTCTGCCGGCCACGACAGCAGAGGATGCAGATTACCTATTAAAGTTTGTTCTTTGAGGCATTTAGATTCTTTCCTATTTATTTTACCTTTTTTATATTATTCGATTAGCTCTGCAAACTTGTTCTTATGTACACTGAGGTGTCAGAAGTCATGGGACAGTGATATACACATATACAGATGGCGGTAGTATCGCATATACAAGGTATAAAAGGGCAGTGCATTGGCGGAGCTGTCGTTTGTACTCAGGTGATTCGTGTGAAAGGGTTTCCGGCGTGATTGTGGCCGCACGGCGAAAATTGGAGCGCGGAATAGCTGTTGGAGCCAGAGCATGCGACATTCCATTTCTGTAAATCGTTATGGAATTCAATATTACGAGATCCATAGTGTCAAGAGTGCGCCGAGAAACCTAACTTCAGGCGTTCCTCCGACCACAGACAACGCAGCGGCCGACAGCCTTCGCTTAACGACCGAGAGCAGCGGCGTTTGCGCAGAGCTGTCAGTGCTAACAGACCAGCAACTCTACGTGAAATATCCGCAGAAATCAACGTGGGACGTACGGCGAACGCTTCCGTTAGGACAGTGCTTCGAAATTTGGCGTTAATGGGCTATGACAACAGACGACCGAATCGAGTGCCTTTGCTAATAGCACGACATCGCCTGCTGCGCCTTTTCTGGCCTGACCCTGGACCACTGGAAACCCGTGGCCTAGTCGATGAGTCCCGATTTCAGTTGGTAAGAGTTGAGGGTAGGGTTCGAGTGTGGCGCAGACCCCACGAAGCCAAGGACCCAGGCTGTCAACATGGCAATGTGCAAGCTGTCGTAGCTCCATAATGGTGTGTGCTTAGTTTACATCGAATGGACTGGGTCATTGGCTGGAAATGGTGACGTTCGGCTACTTGGAGACCATCTGCAACCATTCATGGTCTTCATGTTCGCAAACAACGATGGAACTGTTACCGGGCTACACTTGTTCGTGACTAGTTCGAGGAATATTCTGCACAATTAGAATGGTTTGGTCACCCAGACGGCCCGATATGAACGTCGTCGATCATTTACAGGGGTACGGGTTAAGGTCTTATGGGACCAAACTGCAGAGGTCTTCGGTCCGTAAGCTCACACACTACTTAACCCAACTTAAACTAACTTACGCTAAGGACGACACACATACGCCCATGCCCAACCTCCGACAGGGGGAGCCGCGCGGACCGCGCGGCTACCCCGGACGGCTCGTCGAGCATTGATGTGAATTGATCGAGATGTTAGTTCTTGCACGAAATGCTGCGCTAGAAACACTTTCACAATTATTCACGGCTACAGAGGCAGCACGGCTCAATATTTCTGGAGCCGACTTCCAACAAGTTGTTGAATCCAAGCCACGTCGAGTTGCTGCAGTACGACGGGCAAAAAGAAGGCCTGACGCGATATTAGGAGGTATCGCAACACTTTTGTCACCTTGTGGGGCGGCGTGTGTAAAAGTTTGTAAAAATATAATTTTCTGTATAAATGCTTGCATATTGAATCAGTTTCTAGCTTTTAGAATGTTGTTAATGCTGTCTTTTGCCGTTCTCAACACTGGCTCTCTATTTACTTCGTGGCCCCCAGAAAGTGATTTAATAAAACTTGGAGCCAGTAAATAGATATCCTAGTGCCCACTTTACCTGAGAATGTTCTTTCTTATAGCTGCAGCTTATAGCTCTGAGGAATTAGGAGATTGTCCGGGATTTCTAATCAAAAACGGTTTTCCAAAATAGTTGAGTATATTCTGAAATTCACTGATAAAAACCACAAGTATCCCTACAACCTAACTAACAGAGCAGTTCAGAGTCTAATGCGCTGATGCAACTATAAATGTCCGAATTAAATGTTAAAAAGAATGCTCGCCATAATTTGATGAAAATACTTCATCAAACGCCACGCTAAATATTTGGTAGAATGTCTGTCCCGCGACGGCACGTGAAAATACGACAATACGCAAACTGAAGCTAGATAATAAAAATCATTCCAGAATTAACACTTCACATGAAATGTTTTCATGGTTCCGCGTATCTCTAGTAACTTAATACGGCACCCGAGGCTGTTTGTAGCAGATACACTGATGCGACGCGACTACCGACACAGATGGCGTGTCATTCAGCGTCTGGAGAGAACTGGGGCCTTGCTTCCTCGCGCAGTGTTCTTATATATAAAGCCGCGGTGCGGACGGCGAAGGGAACGCCTGATCTTTCCGGCTCTCTCGACTAGCCGCTGGGCTAGTAACGCACCACTTCAAGTTACATAATAATTTATAGCTTC
This sequence comes from Schistocerca piceifrons, assembly GCF_021461385.2. Lineage (NCBI taxonomy): Eukaryota > Metazoa > Arthropoda > Insecta > Orthoptera > Acrididae > Schistocerca > Schistocerca piceifrons. The sequence continues at coordinate 112,794,349 of NC_060139.1, read as the reverse complement.
TTTGGCTGATGGCCGAAGAAGCTCTTAATTTAAACGTGCATTCAGCACGCAGGTAAGTATTGATAATAAAATTTTGACGTGGCTAAGTTAAATACTTTGGGCGAGAGAATTAATTAAATTACCCTGCACGCAGCAGATGAGCTCTGAACTGTCCCTTTTGTGATCCGCTATCGCTATAATTTTATAGGTATTAAAAAGAAACTTTACACATTTTCATAATCATAGCGGACCTCCAACCTATTTAAATCTAAACATCCTAGCCTTATTTACTAGCCTACTTAATCTATCTTGCTTCCTTCAGTTTTGAGACGAAAACCAGAAAATCATGAATTTCCACTAAAGTCTTAATTTGTGAAATCCAAAGTACTGTTTTTATTAAATCATTATGAAAGATGAATCTAAATATAAATTTTGAAGTCTCTAGCTCTGTTCTGTTGCGCCAATGATTTTTCCAGAAAAACGTCCAAATCTCGGAAATGGCTGAAGTTATCGAACTGATATTTAACACACATTAATTTAGTATTATTTCTGACATGCTAGAAAAGTTTTAGTTCATTTGCTTGATTTTTAAGGTATTGCGCAACATTTATGACGTCAGAACTAGTTACAGCAGACTGGCTGGCACACAATGGAAACTGATGTGAATTTACTACAGCGTGAGTAGGCTGCTTCCCTACATCACCCTCTACTTAAATTTTTTTTGTTTATGAATGTTAATGAATGAAGAAAAAATTTAATTACAAAAAGGGAAGCAAGAGTACAGTTTAACTCCCTATGAAAATTTAAAATCGAAATATAAACCTGTAGAAACATTAAAGAAAACTTATTACCTACATTAATTATTTAAATTGTAGGCATGTTCACTGCCTTTTTAAACAATGTCATTACTCAAAATTTTAAGCAAAGTCAACGAAATATTTTGACATACATATTGCCTTAGACAAACAAACACATACAAATTGAAAAATTATAAAAATCTTAACTACATTAAATACATTTTTACATACACATATTCAAAGAAAATAACATGATACATAAACAGATGATTATCTCTTAGCAGTCTTTTCTAAACCTGAAAGAAAAGTTCACAAATAATTTTTACACACGTGGTTGTAGCCGCTTTGGCTGGCGTCCTACACTTCCATTCACAGGGGTAGAGAAGGGGAAGTTGCTATGGTGTGCGTCCTTCACTTCTCTCTAAATTACATGGGGGAAAGGGGAGGGGTCACTGTGAGTTGTGTCCAAGTCACTCCACGCTTTCACGCAGCTACCAGGCTGCCATTATCTGGTTTGTCCTGTAGAACAAACAAAAAGAGTGCCTCAGACTCTGTTCACTTAATATCTATGGGTGGGTCACAATGAAATGGGGATATATACATTTTATCCTTCAGTATGTTGCTGGAACAAAGTTAACAGAATTTTTTTTTTTTCTCAATTCTACTCTCGTGGTTACTTAATTGTCATAAAATCGGTAAACAAATGGTTCAAAACGCCGTTAGTCACGTACTGGAGAAAATTTATGCTCCTAAGGCATACAATCATAAATCATATTTAATCTGAATTTATCATTTCTGGGCCGGAACACTGAACCAATGCTCGGTACATTCCTGACAAATCTGCATTTTATTTACTTAACTGACTCATCTTTGACTACTTTATTCTTAGAGATAGTATGAGTATGATTAGTGGTTGTTTTCTCAGCTTCCATGTACATGTGAGTAACTTTTGGTAATAGTACAGTTTTGAGTGTTCAAAACACACTACGTTTAGTTGACTACTAAATCCACTTATTGGTCCTCAGCTGTTGTCAGTTCCACATCTGAAATTACGTACTTACTTACTTTGAAGTGTATTTATGCTGAGCTAAAATAATGTTTCACGTCTGTCATTATGTACTTACTTACTTTGCTAGTGTATGAACTTATTTAACACCCACTGTATTAACATTTAAAGCATAGGATAGCACATTTATTTCATAGTCATAGTGTATTGCAGCTGATTAGTTTGCTCACGTGGCAATCCATTTCCACTCGATCGGACGCTGAAACCACAGGTAGTCTCTCTCGGACCTACCACTAAAGTGCATCAAGTAATTATGGACGAGCGTAATGCTAAATTCCTTAAACCTATAGGACACCATGAGCTATTCTGTCTCATCTAACATAAGGGTACCTATGGTCGCATTCACGCCTCCAACTCATAACCTCAATACGTGTAGGTGTATCCTGTCACACACTACACTAAAATAATGGCCAGCTCCAACCTTATAAATACTTCAGGGACGTGTCCTTCACGTCTCAACCACAAACACTGCTCAATTCCATTACACTGCCTTTCCTTGCTATACCAGGTGAGTTTATCCTTACAACTTATCTGCATATTTTTCATAACACTAAGCAATCTCTTTTATTATTTATTAGTTAGCTCTAATGCATACACTAGGTTTCACTACCACTTCAGATCCTGCTTGTACATGAATTCATACATCTTTTTAAATTATTGTTGGTGGACCATTTCCAATAAAACAACACTTTGTACTTACTATATTACCAGGGTACTATACATAATTGTTACTCAAATACATTTGTATCTTAATTACGTCATACTTCTCTATTGTTTGTCACTATTAGGTTTGTCACATTAGGTATTTTTCTTCACTAATCGGTAGATAGAATGGTTACATAACTCATGGCTTGATAGTCATAACGGAAAATTTTAATGTATGAAAGAAGAGGTCGAAATTTTTGAGGACAGGAAAGAGGAAGAATGAGTGAGACCTGAAAGGGAAAGAAGATCTCACACAGCTGGGACTGCACAGCTGCCACACTGTGTAGAGGTTAAAGAACAACCTCCTCCCTACAGCATTCATTCACTACCTATGAATTTCTTTAGGTCGATCACGTTCCTGAGACCTAATAGCTTCTTACTTTTTGGGTACTCCAGCCTATATGCATTGGCATGTGGTTTTCCTATTATCCTGAAAGGTCCTTGGTATACAAACATGAATTTCTTTGTTTCTGCATTTACTTTCTTTGATTTTTCTTTGGTTTTGACAAGGACTAATTGACCTATTTCAAAGCTAGTAGGTACAGCTTTTGCGTCATGACGCTTCTTCCTTTCCAACGCTCTTTTTCTCATATTAGCCCTAGCCTTTAGTTTCTTCTCGTCTGTGGATATTTGCGTTAGAATAGGGAATTCTACCATATCTGCAATCACATTGTGCGGTTCTTGGCCAAACATCAATTCGCAAGGTGCAAAACCAGTTGCATCATGTCTTAGGTTGTTAATTACATCCTCAAAATACTTAATGTGCTCTGCCCAACTTGAGTGTTTCCGAGCACAATAAGTTCTGCAAAGCCTATTCAATTCCCTCATAATACGTTCACTCATATTTCCTTGGGGGAAGTACGCAGATATTTTCAGATGTTTCACGCCGGCCTTATCTAGACATTCCTTAAATCTATCAGAAGTAAATTGAGGTCCATTGTCTGACAGCAAATTCTTCGGAGCGCCAACGTTCACGAAGAAATCTTTTTCCAACTTTTCAACCAATGTTTTTGCATTTGCTCTTTTAATTGGGTATAGCTTAACATATTTACTGAATCCATCCACCACAACAAAAACATGGGTGCAACCACCTCTCGAAACAGGAAGAGGGCCAAACAAATCACAAGCCAGTAATTCTAGGGTTTCAGTTGGCTCTACTGAATGCATATCCCCTTGTATTCTGGTGTTGGCAGCACGGACTTTCTGGCACACTACACACGATGCTAGACGCTTGGCCACACGGCGGTACATGTTGTCAAATACAACCTTCTCTTGTAATTTTGCAATGCACTTCTTTGCACCGTAGTGCCCATACCTCAGGTGTACATAGTCGATTAGTAAGTTTACATGTTGTGAGGGAAAGCACAGCTTCCACTCAGAAACACCTACCTTCTTCCTTCTAAACAGAATACCTTTATGCAGACAATAGTATTGCGAAACCTTAGGATAGCTCGCATTTCCTAAATAGCTCTTCACTAATTTCAGTTGGTCATCTGCATTCTGCTCACGTCTCAAGTTCTTAATCACTCTCTTTAATGCACTTTCTTCCTTTACTTCGTGCAATGCAAACATTCGAATTTCATTTGGGTCTGTTGCTGTAATTCCCGCGTCATCACAGAGCTCCGCACTTCTAGATAACCCATCAGCTACCAGATTGTCTTTCCCTTGAATATATCTAACCTCAAGGTCAAACTGCTGGAGATACAATGACCATCTTACCAAACGAGCATTCCTCAATTTACAGGTCTTTAAAAAGGTCAATGCCTTATGGTCACTGTAAACTATTATCTTGTGACCTAATAGATACTGCTCAAACTTCTGTATCCCAAATACAATTGCCAACGCTTCTAGTTCTGAGATGCCATAATTTCTCTCTGCTGCTTGTAAAGATCGACTGGCGAAAGCTATAGTCTTGTGCACTTCTTGTTCGTTCTCTATTTCTACTTGGAATACCTCCACAGCTATACCATAGCCACTAGCATCAACAGACATGCAGAATGGTTTTTCAAAATCAGGATGATGCAAAATTGGACTATTAATTAAAGATTGTTTAAGCACCTCAAATGCCTGTTGACATTCTGCTGTCCAAACCCAAGGGGTATTCTTTTTCAGCAGGAGGTGAAGACAGGGAGCATTAAAAGCCTGATCACTAACAAAACGCCTATAGAAGCCGAAAAGACCGAACATTGATCTCAACTGCTTCTTGTTTCTGGGAGCCTCAAATTTTTCAATGACTGCTAGCTTGCCTGGGTCAGGCAGAATACCTTTTCCACTTATCCTATATCCCAAGAAACCTATTTCCTCTTTAACGCACTCAGTCTTTTCAATCTTTAGTTTCATGCCACCTCTCTCAATAGCCTCTAACACTTCCTCTAATAAATCTATGTGTTCTTCCCAGGTAGGAGTTGCTATTAACAGATCATCTACGTAAACTGTTATTTTATTGCTTAAAGCTGGTCCTAAAACATGGCACATCACACGTACGAAGGCACAAACAGAGATATTAAGTCCGAAAGGTACCACACGGTATTGGTAACAAACTCCTTCGTACAAGAAAGCTGTGTACTTCCTTGAACTTTCCGCCAGTGGCAAATTCCAATACCCACACGTGATGTCCATAGAAGTTAAGAATTTTACTCCCCGGAATTTTTGCAGTAACTCGTCCATGTTCTGCGGTCTATCACTTTCCCTAACCACTATTTCATTCAACCAACGAGCGTCCAAGACCAATCTGACACTCCCGTCTCTTTTTGGTACAACAACAAGAGGATTATTGTATTCACTGACCGCTTTCTCAATCACACCCCACTCCAGCATTCTCTGTATCTCCTTTCGAACCGCCTCCTTCCTTGCTACATGTATTTGGTATGGCTTCCTGAAAAACACTTGGCCGGGTTTCACTTGTAATTGACATTCATAACCCTTGACTATGCCAGGTCGATCCGAAAATACTTTGTGATGCCTTTTTAGAACCTGTCTCAGTTCTTCCTTTTGATTGGCTGAAATCCTATCGATTTCCTGCAATTTAGTTTCTATTTTGTCTAAAATAATTGCTTCTTCTTCTTCTTCTGTATTCAGCTTATTGTTATTAAGATTAACACCTTCGTCCCAATACCTCCTATTTTTCAGAACTCGTATAGGCAGCTCCCAAGTTTCATGATCAGTTACTACATGTTTATCACTAAAAGGTACTATAATTACTCCGGTTATTGGCAAGACCATTTTTAACTGGCTTCTTTCAAAGTCAACAACACTCTGATATTTTGACAAGAAATCTATGCCAATTAAAACCTCAATACTGAGATTATTTACTATTAAACATGGATGATCAATTAAATTACCATTAATGTTAAAGGGTAGTAAAGCTTCTTGCTTTACCGTTTTTGAAACCTTGCCAGTAGCACCAATTATTCTTAGTCCTGATACCCTCATTACTGTAAGCTTATCTTTACCAGGTAATGCATCAAAGAAGGACTGAGATATTGCACTCACCTCACTTCCACTGTCTGAGAGACAACGTACATTGATACCCAACATATTCACTATTATTATAGGGTGGCTTATTCTAGGTTGTACAGGTGGTTCCTCACATTCATCTAGTAGTTCCTTTTGGATTTGTCTCCAACTAAAGTGATCGACATCTGTCTTCATTACATTTAGGTCACAGTGTGTAGGGGTTTCCTGAATTACATTCCCAGCTGCTTTTTCCAGTCGGTCTATTAATTTTAAATCGAAACACCGCACGACTTCATTACATTTAGTTTGCTGAACATGACCCAAATTACTGTAGTCTGAGCGATTCTGCGCCTCCAGACCGGGCATAACATTAGTTACAGCTAAACCACTTTCACCATTATCGTCGGTTTCCTTCTCAAGTGACAACTGGTCACAGCTACTGGGTTCATCGACCCCAAACAGCCTACCCTCTACATTCCCACTTATCTCCTGTCCTAAATCTATTAGTACATTATCAACATCCTGCACAGGCACTTTAGATAAGAGCACATCATTCTCATCGTAAATATAAGTATGAATTTCTTCTGCTTCTTCACCTGACAATTCAGTATTTTGTAGCTCGTCCCTATTGTTACACTGCTGCGCCTTCTCTTTCTCTTCCCACTTAGAAAGCGTCTCTAACACGGTATCTATCAAATACTGTGAGTGATCTAATATTTCTGTTGTATCCTTAGGTGCTATCGACTCTTCATCCACATGTTCAGTTTGAGTATTCTGATCTGTCTTACCAATTCCCTTAACTACTGGCTTAGGAAAAGTAACCGCCTGGTGAGCGCCAGTGTCCTCATAGACGGGAACTAGTTTTCCTGCCTCGGCCTACTGCTGTTTCCTTTATTTTCATTATAGTTAACTGGCATAGCATTGCTTTCCGTACAGTGGTTTACATGCATATTTTTGTTTGGCACAACATTACTGTCATTTGAATGCCATTGTTGGTTCTGATAATTATTTCCCCAATTCCTACCTCTCTTAGGACGGCGAACACCTACTGTTCTAATGTTTACATTGCCACTTTGCTCGTTCCTAAAATTACTATTATTGTTATTGGCATTTCGGTTATTACGTGCTTGCTCCTCATTGGCAGCAACACGTTCTACACGTTCCAAATACTCAATGAAACGATCCAGATTGTCTCTAGGGGCAGATATAATTCTAGTTTGCCAATACCATGGCAGTTTGGCTTCAAGACCTAGTATAATCATTTCAGGTTTCAGCTTTTCCGCCAAATGTGACAACCGTGAAATCCATGACCTAGCAAACTCTTTAATTGATTCCTTACCTGCATTGAAGCGTTTTCCACTCCAAAATTCTCTCAACACTTCATTTTGCTTATTGCTAGACCAATACTCATTAATGAAAGCTGTTTTAAACTCCGCTAATGTTTTACACTTTAACATAACATCAGCTGACCAACGCATGGCGTCACCTGCTAAATGGCTTCTAATAAACGAGATTTTCTCTCGTTCAGACCAAGTTGGTGGAATCACATCTTCAAAATCGTTCCAGAAATCTAGCGGGTGGATATTTTTATCTGGATCGAACCGCAAGAACTGCCGACACCCGATAAAAGCGGCGTTTGCAGCTACAACTTGTTGTATACTACCATTACCAGAAGTTACTGAAGCTATTTTACTCTCAATGTTAGCAATGTTAGTACTGATATTTTCTACTTTCATTTCAACATTATCTACTCTTTGCACAATATGAGTAGTGTCAGTTTTGATTGCTTCTACTTCTGCTTGACATATGTTTACTTTTATATTAACATCTTTAAATTTATCTGAGCACAGTTCAGACTCCGCCTCGATCTTTTCTGTTAACTTGTGCTCCAGCTTCGCATCTTCCATTTGGAAGTCTTTGCGAACCTCAGCAACTTCGGATTTAACTGTTTTATACATTTCAGAAAACTGTTGAGCAACCTTTTTCTTAATATCCTCATGATTGCAATCAATTTTATAGTTCAAACTGTCTAGATCCTCTTTCAACTTATTGCAACCAGCCTTGAAGGTATCGTCCATTACCTCCAACCGCTTATTAAAACTTGTTTGGCTGGCCACAATCTCAGACTTTAATTCAGCTGTCATTCTAGCATTACTGGCTGACATTTTTGCATTACTGGCAGCTATTGCTTGTAATATAACATTTAGATCAACAGCCCCAGCATCTTTGGTTTGCTCACTAGCTGGCTTTTTATCACACTCAGGTGACGAAAAACTAGCTCCAATACCAGAATCATCAAAACTAAATGAAACTTCTGATTGATTAGTCATATCTAACTGCTCCTTCTTAAACTCTACCATCTCTGATGACTGTTTCATTCTTAATTCATCAGAGAAACTATCATCCAATAAATTTACAATTTCTACTTTCTGCTTCACTACAGGGGTCTCTATTATTGAATCATTGCCCCTTCGCACACTACTGTCAGGAGACAATATTTCATATTTCACTTTAACATTACTACTTTCATGCATATTTACACTCGAACCGTTGTCTGGATTTACAGTTCCCTCAACAGACATAGGTTCTGATATAAGTTTAACCTCAGTTTCTTTTGGCGGTTCCATCGCCGACAGTCTTTTAGTGCAGGTTAGTAAAATTTTTAACAGCTTTTCACTTAACTTAGTTCCTTCTGCACGACGTATGGCGTTGCCGGCGCGTCGTACCAGGATTCCTGATGCGACGTGGCACGTTGAACTGCAGACGGCTCTCCGACGGCTGTTGTGTGTTTGCGTGGCCCGCAATTGCAGGCTCTGCGTCGGCTGCTCCAGCGGACGACTGCGGTACGGCGAAACTGGCTTCTCGCGATGCTGGCAGCACCGCTAGACTCAGTGCCAGCTCCGTCAATCCAGATGCGTTGTTAATCCAATTGCGTCGTCCACATGCACACGTAATACTTTCACTGTTTTATACTCAGTTGCGTGTCGCATTCCACTCGCGAATCCGAATAGTTAAAAATCACTTTCACTTAGTTGATTTCCCGGCCGATGCACCATATGTGGGGCGGCGTGTGTAAAAGTTTGTAAAAATATAATTTTCTGTATAAATGCTTGCATATTGAATCAGTTTCTAGCTTTTAGAATGTTGTTAATGCTGTCTTTTGCCGTTCTCAACACTGGCTCTCTATTTACTTCGTGGCCCCCAGAAAGTGATTTAATAAAACTTGGAGCCAGTAAATAGATATCCTAGTGCCCACTTTACCTGAGAATGTTCTTTCTTATAGCTGCAGCTTATAGCTCTGAGGAATTAGGAGATTGTCCGGGATTTCTAATCAAAAACGGTTTTCCAAAATAGTTGAGTATATTCTGAAATTCACTGATAAAAACCACAAGTATCCCTACAACCTAACTAACAGAGCAGTTCAGAGTCTAATGCGCTGATGCAACTATAAATGTCCGAATTAAATGTTAAAAAGAATGCTCGCCATAATTTGATGAAAATACTTCATCAAACGCCACGCTAAATATTTGGTAGAATGTCTGTCCCGCGACGGCACGTGAAAATACGACAATACGCAAACTGAAGCTAGATAATAAAAATCATTCCAGAATTAACACTTCACATGAAATGTTTTCATGGTTCCGCGTATCTCTAGTAACTTAATACGGCACCCGAGGCTGTTTGTAGCAGATACACTGATGCGACGCGACTACCGACACAGATGGCGTGTCATTCAGCGTCTGGAGAGAACTGGGGCCTTGCTTCCTCGCGCAGTGTTCTTATATATAAAGCCGCGGTGCGGACGGCGAAGGGAACGCCTGATCTTTCCGGCTCTCTCGACTAGCCGCTGGGCTAGTAACGCACCACTTCAAGTTACATAATAATTTATAGCTTCTTTGGCTGATGGCCGAAGAAGCTCTTAATTTAAACGTGCATTCAGCACGCAGGTAAGTATTGATAATAAAATTTTGACGTGGCTAAGTTAAATACTTTGGGCGAGAGAATTAATTAAATTACCCTGCACGCAGCAGATGAGCTCTGAACTGTCCCTTTTGTGATCCGCTATCGCTATAATTTTATAGGTATTAAAAAGAAACTTTACACATTTTCATAATCATAGCGGACCTCCAACCTATTTAAATCTAAACATCCTAGCCTTATTTACTAGCCTACTTAATCTATCTTGCTTCCTTCAGTTTTGAGACGAAAACCAGAAAATCATGAATTTCCACTAAAGTCTTAATTTGTGAAATCCAAAGTACTGTTTTTATTAAATCATTATGAAAGATGAATCTAAATATAAATTTTGAAGTCTCTAGCTCTGTTCTGTTGCGCCAATGATTTTTCCAGAAAAACGTCCAAATCTCGGAAATGGCTGAAGTTATCGAACTGATATTTAACACACATTAATTTAGTATTATTTCTGACATGCTAGAAAAGTTTTAGTTCATTTGCTTGATTTTTAAGGTATTGCGCAACATTTATGACGTCAGAACTAGCTACAGCAGACTGGCTGGCACACAATGGAAACTGATGTGAATTTACTACAGCGTGAGTAGGCTGCTTCCCTACAACCTCAGTATATATCACTATATCAGAATCGTTGACGCTCATCCATTTCCTTTCTAACAATTTAAATTTAATTTTAATTTTAGTCGTTTTTTTTAAATTTGCATTTTATCATTGTACGAGGGTAATCCCAAAAGTAAGGCCTCCTATTTTTTTGTAAGTACATAGACCTGTTTATATCTACAGTGGTTTACACCTGTTAACAGCATGAACATTTAGCTATTTTTCGACATAATCACCATTTCTGTCGATGCATTTTTGTAGACGCTGTGGCGGTTAGCAGCTTTCAAAGTTTTTTTCTTTGGTCCTTTGTTGCATATTTGATTTGGAGTGCATCAAAATGGTAACAGGCCAGGGTTTGTTGACAGATTTTCACTTTCAACACACACTTTCATAAGTGTAGAAGTAAATATCCTCGAAGTAGTGAAGCAACTTAAATCACTTAATAAAAGCAAGCGGTTCTAGACTGTATACCAATTAGGTTCCTTTCGGAATATGCTGATGCATTAGCTCCATACTTAACAATCATATACAACCGTTCGCTCCACGAAAGATCTGTACCCAAAGACTGGACAGTTGCACAGGTCACACCAATATTCAAGAAAGGTAGTAATCCACTAAATTACAGGCCCATATCGTTAACGTCGATATGCAGCAGGATTTTAGAACATATATTGTGTTCGACCATTATGAATCACCTCGAAGTAAACGGTCTATTGACACACAGTCAACATGGTTTTAGAAACCATCGTTCCTGTGAAACAGCCGGCCGGAGTGGCCGTGCGGTTCTGGGCGCTCCAGTCTGAAACCGAGCGACCGCTACGGTCGCAGGTTCGAATCCTGCCTCGGGCATGGATGTGTGTGATGTCCTTAGGTTAGTTAGGTTTAATTAGTTCTAAGTTCTAGGCGACTGATGACCTCAGAAGTGAAGTCGCATAGCGCTCAGAGCCATTTGAACCATTTCCTGTGAAACACGACTATCTCTTTATTCACATGCAGTGTTGAGTGCTATTAACGAGAGATTTCAGGTCGATTCCGTATTTCTGGATTTTCGGAAGGCTTTTGACACTGTACCACACAATTGCGTGCTTATGAAATATCGTCTCAGTTATGTCACTGGATTTGTGATTTCCTGTCAGAGAGGTCAAAGTGCGTTGTAACTGACGGAAAGTCATCGATTAAAACAGAAGTGATTTCTGGCGTTCTCCAAGGTAGCTTTATAGGCCCACTGCTGTTTCTTATCTATATAAACGATTTGGGAGACAATCCGAGCAGCCGTCTTCGGTTGTTTACAGATGACGCTGTCGTTTATCGACTAATAAAGTCATCAGAAGCCTAAAATAAACTGCAAAACGATTTATAAAAGATACCCTAAATAACAAAAAGTGTGAGGTCATCCACATGAGCGCCAAAAGAAACTCGTTAAACTTCGGTTACACGATAAATCAGTCCAATCTAAAAGCCGTAAATTCAACAAAATATCTAGGTATTACAATTACGAACAACTTAAATTGAAAGGAACACACAGGAAATGTTGTGGAGAAGGCTAACCAAAGACTGCGTTTTATTGGCAGGACACTTAGAAAATGTAACGGACCTACTAAGGAGACTGCCTAGACTACGCTTGTCCGTCCTCTTTTAGAATACTGCTGCGCGGTGTGGGATCCTTACCAGATAGGACTGACGGAGTAGATCGAAAAAGTTCAAAGAAGGGCAGCACGTTTTGTATTATCGCGAAATATAGGACTGAGTGTCACAGAAGTGATACGGGATTTAGGCTGGAAATCATTAAAAGAAAGGCGTTTTTCGTTGCGATGGAATCTTCTCACGATACTCCAACCACCAACTTTCTCCTCCGAATGAGAAAATATTTTGTTGAAACTGACCTACAAAGGGAGGAACGATCACCACGATAAAATAAGGGAAACCAGAACTCGTACGGAAAGATGTAGGTGTTGATTCTTTCCGCGATCTATACGAGATTGGAATAATAGAGAATTGTGAAGGTGGTTCGATGAACTCTCTGCCAGGCACTTAAATGTGATTTGCAGACCATCCGTGTAGATGAGAGGGCGTTATCTGGTTTGCAGAATGAAAATCTTCGACAACGGAAATAATGAACATCAGTGTGGGAGGATGTTATTGTTGTTGTGGTCACCAGTCCAGAGACTGTTTTGATGCTGCTCTCCATGCTACTCTATCCTGTGCAAGCCTCTTCATCTCCGAATAACTACTGCAACCTATATTCTTCTGAATCTGATGACTGTATTCATCTCTTGGTCTCCCTCTACGATTTTTACCCTCCAAACTTTCCTTCAATACTAAATTGGTGATTCTTTGATGCCTCAGAATGTGTCCTACCATCTGATCCCTTCTTCAAGTCATGTTATGCCGCAAATTCCTAAATGGGAGGATACTCTGGTAAAATGAAGCATAACCAGTTGGTTGAAAAACCATAACGGGAAATGTTTACCTGGACATGCTCGCACAGTTCCTGCTACCACAGGTAGGAGACCTGCAGCCGTTCATCATCTTCCAGCATGGTGGTGCACATACACAATAGAGTTACGGAATGAGCTGAACGACGCATTTTCTGAGAGCTGGATGGGTCGTGACAGTCCCATCGGATGGCTCTCAAGATGTCATGCCGTTTTCGTTTTGTGGGATTACGTCAACCATCTCGCGTACAGGACACGTGTCAATAAAGTTGCTATTGGTGGCCAAAACAACGACGCCATCAGGATTGTTGATGCTGCAGTGTTAACCCGTACATCGACAGAACTCTAATATCGCCTTGATGTCTACGAGTGGGACACACACATCTGGCATAGCAGAATAACCTTTGAGAGGTGCTACACGTTTTGCAAAGGCCCTAGATGATCTACCTCTAATACGAGGTGCGTTCAGTAACTAATGCAACCCTTTTTTATCTGGAAAGAAGATTGGTTTTATTCAGGATTCGAATACGCCAGATCATTCTCCATTCTTTTGGCTAAAAATCCTGTTCTTCAACATCATCTCAGTTCAGTGCGACAGCGTTATGCGACATTACTGGGAGGGCTCGCATGCCCGAATGTTACCACTCTACTAGTCGATGTCTGAGCCAACATCGCGTTGCATGGATACCCTTCCCATCACCCACGTACTGCTTCCAGCCGAGTGCATCCTTCATTGGTCCAAACACACGGAAAATGAAAGGTGCGAGATCCGGGCTGTAGGACGGATGAGGAAGACCAGTCCAATGAAGTTTTGTCAGCTCCTCTCGAGTGCGCAGACTTCAAGTGAGACTAAGCACTATGGGACTTAACATCTGAGGTCATCAGTCCCCTAGAACTTAGAACTACTTAAACCTAACTAACCTAAGGACATCGCACACATTCGAACCTGCGGCCGTAGCGGTCGCGCGGTTCCAGACTGTAGCGCCTAGAACCGCTCGGCCATTCCAGTGCGCAGACTTGTTCAAAAATGGTTCAAATGGCTCTGAACACTATGGGACTTAAGTTCTGAGGTCATCAGTCTCCTAGAACTTAGAACCACTTAAACCTAACTAATCTAAGGACATCACACACGCCGGCCGCGGTGGTCTCGCGGTTCTAGGCGCTCAGTCCGGAACCGTGCGACTGCTACTGTCGCAGGTTCGAATCCTGCCTCGGGCATGGATGTGTGTGATGTCCTTAGGTTAGTTAGGTTTAAGTAGTTCTAAGTTCTAGGGGACTGATGACCAGAGATGTTAAGTCCCATAGTGCTCAGAGCCATTTGACATCACACACATCCACGCCCGAGGCAATATTCGAGCCTGCGCAGACTTGGGTTAGGCCTTGCGTTGTCACTGGGAAGGAGGAGTCCATTTGCATTTTTGTGACGACGAAGGCGCTGAAGCCGTTTCTCCAATTTCCTGATGAGAGCACATGCCACTTCAGAGTTGATCGTTGCCTCATGAGGCTATCAACTAACCCCCACAGAGTGCCAAAAGGCCGTCGTTACTGGCTGAGGGTGCAGCTTTGAACTTCTTCTTCTGAGGAGTCATGGTGTAGCCCCACTCCATGGATCGCCGTTTTGTTTTCTGATCGAAGTGATGAGCCCATGTTTCACCGCCTCGCTGATGTTTGACAAAAAATTGTCACAACCAGTGTCTTAACTCGAAAGTAATTCCGCACAGTTGGTCCTTTGTTGCCCAGCAGGCAAGCACCTTCGATTACCCCAACTGGTGGATGAGTGTGTCATCACAACCGACAGGGATGTCCAGTTGAACAGCGAGGTGTTTGATTGTGATCAGTCGAACATCTCACGGACTTGCAGGAGTCACAGCTGTGTGCGGCCGGCCGCACGCGGGAAATCCGAAATCTTGTTGCGATGATGACAGACGGCCCGCCGAACGACTCACCGTGCTTTTGTTCACTACCAGGTCCCCGTATACATTCTGCAAGCGCCTATGAATATCTGCGATGTTCTGGTTTTCCTCCGATAGAAACTGAATTACATCTCCCTTCCTGCTACGTATCTCCGTTAAAGACGCCAGTCTGAGGACTACGCATAGCTCCGCTACCCTCCGAAACTTCGTGAAACTATAGGGGCTAAAGCTAGAATATTCGACGATGTCCCACAACAAATTTCGCACTTTTTCAATTGAATCTGGCTGAGATAAAAGATGTTGGATTACTTATTCTCTCTTCTCAGCGATCACGGGCCCTGTAGACCACGCGCTGCATCAACGGTCTGCTTCCATAGCCTCCTATCTCTCGCAGCCTTTCTCCACCCTGTGGAAATTCCTAATGCTACGATGTCCTTCTCTGTGTCATCTTTGCACCTTGTACGAGGTCGGCCCAATGGTCTTGTTGCCTGGAGAGTTCCTTCAAATGCTTTCTTGGTGATTCTGTTGTTTTCCATTCTGGCCACATGTCCAGCCCATTGCAGTCTCCTACTTTTTAATTTCTGGATGATAGTGGGTTACTTCATTAACTGATAAATTTCATTGTTCTTTCGAATTCTCCATACGCCATTCTCCAACACAGGTCCCCAGATGTTTCTCATTACTTTTCTTTCGAAAACATTCAGTTTTTCTCTTTCATATTTTGTAAGCGTCCAGCTTTCTGAACCGTACAGTACTAAAAAAAATGGCTCTGAGCACTATGGGACTCAACTGCTGTGGTCATAAGTCCCCTAGAACTTAGAACTAATTAAACCTAACTAACCTAAGGACAGCACACAACACCCAGCCATCACGAGGCAGAGAAAATCCCTGACCCCGCCGGGAATCGAACCCGGGAACCCGGGCGTGGGAAGCGAGAACGCTACCGCACGACCACGAGATGCGGGCATACAGTACTATTGGGCAGATAATAGTGTTGTATATCTTCATCTTTGCGGCGATTGACAAAGCTTTACTTTTGAGTGGGTTGCTTAGTGAGTACAGTCATCTTGACCCTGAGGCTATTCTTTCATTTATATCCATTGTTATGATATTTTTACTGTTGAAATGTGATCCAAGGTATTTAAACTGGAGAACTTTTCTGAATTTAGAATGTTTGTCAATTTCAAAGTAAGGATTTGGGTTTATGACTCGACCTATTTCCATATATTCGGTTTTCTCTTGGTTAATGAAAAGGCCGATTTTGCTGGCACTGTGCCTGAGAGATCTGTACATGTCTTTCAGTTCTTCTTCAGTTTCACTCAGCAACACTATATCATCTGCATAAGCCAGGAGTTTTACTTCACTGTGTTCGAATCAGAGACCATTGTATATATGTAAACTACTTTCCCGAACCACTTTCTCTAATGCAGGGTTGAAGAGGACACATGAAAGAGCGTCTTCCTGTCGTAAGCCTGTTTTAATTGTAAAAGTGGGGGATACGGATCCTCTGAACTTAACTGCTGCCTGGGAGCCCCCCCATGCACAGTTGTACCATCTATCGATTTTACTGGGTATAGTAAATTCTGGTAATGTGTAGTAGAGGCTACTTCTGTGGATGCTGTCGTAGGCTCGCTGGAAGTCAATGAAGAGACAGTGCAGTTTTTTGTTAAATTCCCAGTATTTCTCAAAGATCTGTCGTATAGTAAACAAATTACCAGTTGTGGAACGGTTTTGTTCGAAGTCCAGCCTTGATAATCTTGAATAATATTTTCTGCGTAAGGTTTAAGGTTTTTCAGAATGGTCATTGACAGGATTTTGTATGTTATGTTCAGCAAACTGATTCCTCTGTAATTTCCACGTTCCATTCTGTTCCCTTTCTTGTGTATGGGACAGCTTATTGCAGTTTTCCAATCTTCAGGAAGTGTTTCAGTTTTCCAGATCATTGTGATAAGGTTATAAATTTCTTTAACATCTCTGCTGATATCTGGTCCTCGCCTGCTGTCTTCTTTTTTCTATTTTTTTATTTTTTTTAATGGAGTTGATCACTTCCTGCTCTGTGATTCTACATTCGTCATTATTAATGGTGTCACTCTCAGACATTGCGTAATTCAAGGTTATGAGCGCCGTTCGTAAATACCTAGCTAGTTTTTTTTTTTTTTTTTTTTGTTCTGAAATGATGGTGTGACTTAACAGACGCCGTGTATATATTGCTAACCGCCCGCAGAGGGTCCTTACCACAGCTGCACTTACTTGGGTTTTGTCCCGGCCCTTCGCGTACGGATGTTGTCGCAGAGGCGGCTTGAGCTGAGAGCAGCTTTTTCCTTCCCCCTGTGTGTAGACGGGAGGGGAGCAGAGTGGAGTGGAGGTGTCGCAACGCTTGGCCGCGCCGAGCCGGGAGAAGTGGCGGGCCCGCCTGCGCTGTGTTCCCCCGGCACGCCACGCTTTCCCGCGGTTTCATTGTCAGGAGCGCGGGTTCACTCACCCAGGCGATGCGGGCTGCCTGCCACACGGCGCCGCACCGCTGCACCAGAGCAGCAACTGCTGCTGCTGCCGGCTGGGTACCTTCCTCACACCGTACCAGCTGGCCTTGGGCACTAGACATGGGCAAACTCGCTCATCCTTGGGAACTAGTTCACTGCTGATCGTTCTTTTTTGGGAACCGTTCATTTTCACTCGTTCACCGTTCATTTGTGCTTGGTATATAGTTCTTATGAAAAACTGAAAACTAGTAGTGTAGGTGACTGAAGGATGGAGGGCACCAAGAGGGGGCACTTGCCTCCCCCCTGGAGTACAGAGTTTTTATTCACTACACACTTTTAGAAGTAATTTCTGTGATTCTGCAGAACCTCTCGTTTAGCCAACTGTAGCCTTGTGTGGCTGATCGAAGGGAAATAATATAGGGTGGCGCACGGAAAATCGGCACCGAGTACAGACTGCTCGACAATTACGGACGATATGTTGCCCGTTACTAGCAGATACAACAAACAGACAAACGTCTAATAATTAGGCAGTGAAGAAATAACAAGCTAATGCAAGCAACAATTGCGAAACAATCGATGAAAATCGCATGAAAATCTCACGCGACGCGCATGGGCTATAGCTTATGTAGTCTTGTAAACCTGTTGGTGGCTGTTTCCCAGCTTAATAGACCACAAGTGTCTTGTATAAAATTCTTCGTTTCGACTTCCACTACATAGCTATTCTACGTCGTAAACAATAATTGTTTACAAATGGTTCAAATGGCTCTGAGCACTATGGGACTTAACTTCTGTGGTCATCAGTCCCCTAGAACTTAGAACTACTTAAACCTAACTAACCTAAGGACATCACACACATCCATGCCCGAGGCAGGATTCGAACCCGCGACCGTAGCAATTGTTTACACCTTATACATACTTCACGTTGTCTCTGAGTTCGTAGGCAAAGTAGAGACTTTGTGGAAGCATAAAAACGGGCCGGAGTAGCCGAGCGGTTCTAGGCGCTACCGTCTGGAACCGCGCGACCGCTACGGTCGCAGGTTCGAATCCTGCCTCGGGCATAGACGTGTGTGCTGTCCTTAGGTTAGGTAGGTTTAAGTAGTTCTAAATTCTAGGGGACTGATGACCTTAGAAGCTAAGTCCCATAGTACTCAGAGCCATTTGAACCTCTTTTTGGAAGCATAAAGTAAAATGTGGTTTTCTCATACTTGCGTCACACGCTACTAAAAATTAGGTTTTTATGTTGCATTATTAAAGTTAATGCAGCGATAATAATAATAATAATAATTAAGTTCGCAGTAACAAAGTTTTTGGTTTGTAAACTCCTTCTGAACAAATGTTTTTCAGATAATATGTAAATACGATTTTATGTCAATCTATGTCTTTTCAAATGGAGAGGCACCGCTTTTCCTACTGAGCCAAAATGACCCACAACCCATTTCTTTTTCAACGAAACCAGACTAGCAGGTAATGCAAATTAGAAACAACCAAACTTAAAAATAATTAGAGCCTTCCCAAATGTAATGTTTTGTACATGAAAGATACACGAAAATCGTTTTATATGAATTTTCTTACACTAAAAATTAAGCAAATTACTGAAAGTTAGCTGCTAAATCAAGTCGATAAAACCAAAAAATATATGAATAACAAAAAAAAACTTTTTATTTACAGTCGTGGACGCTGAATAGCCAGAACCAAGTGCAAGAACAGTTTGGAACACATGTAAAATAGGCGAGCGCAGTGAACAAAACGAACAACTGGATGCTGAACCAACTAGGAGCAGTCGGCAGTTGAACTGAGACAGGTGATCATGCGAAGAACGACGAGTGCGGCCGAGGGAGACCGAGACTGAGACGAGCACGCGACCGAGGCTGGAACGAGAACCGCCGAAGTGACAGCCGCGACCGAAGTGAACTAGTGAACTATGAACCGATCGTTCCTCGTTCCTGGGAACTATAAGTAGTCCGCCGCGGCCGAAGCGAACTATGAACCGATC
Organism: Schistocerca piceifrons; assembly: GCF_021461385.2. Classification (NCBI taxonomy): domain Eukaryota; kingdom Metazoa; phylum Arthropoda; class Insecta; order Orthoptera; family Acrididae; genus Schistocerca; species Schistocerca piceifrons. The sequence continues at coordinate 112,774,953 of NC_060139.1, read as the reverse complement.
GTTCCTTGGAATTCGTTCCTCGGTCCTTTCGTTCATCTTGGTGAACCGTTCCTTTGCACCCGCTAGTTCGCGAACTACCCATCTCTATTGGACACAACACCGAATACGTGCTCTGGACAATTATGTGCCTTGTAATTAAATGTTTCCCTGAGACATTTAAGTCTCTTTTTATTATCTACGATAATGATCGAAGCAGACGAAATGAATTAAAATTTGTATTACAGCCGGGGCTCGAAACCGGGTCTTCTTGCTTGCTAGGCAGAAACGCTAACAATTACACCACTGCAGTACTGCACGAACTACTTAAGCCGAGTGCACTCACCAACTCAAACTTCAATTCCTTTTCCTTTACATATTGTCACTACTGCCAGGGTTCTCCAATAATGGCAAGCCCCCAGCATTGGACGTAATGGTACGTCCTTGATCTTATAATTAAATGTTTCCCCGACACATTTAAGTCTATTTTTATTATCTACGATAATGATCGAAGCAGACGAAATGAATTAAAATTTGTGTTGAGGTTGAGGCTCGAATCTTTTTGTTATTTACAAAATAACAATTTTTGTTTTACAAATACAGTTTGCATTTTACTTGTTCCAATGAGACAATCCATTCTGTGCTTTTATTTTTCTGTTATTGTCCAGGTAATTATTTCTTTTGGTGCTTTCTTTTCTATTTTTCGAGAGTCTGTCAGTCTGAGGTCGTTAGTTGTGGTGTGCGTACTGTAAGACCTTCGGTACACACATCAACAGATTATTTGACTTGTCGCTCTAACGAAGTAGGCGAGTGTCAGCAATATGTCTCGTGGTCTTATCGTGACGTGTTTATCTTCTGCCGTTAGGTCACACGATAGAAATGCCACTTGCACGCTTCGAGTAGCAGATTGACAGTGACCAACTTTAAACAGAACTTGATTAATTTTCACACACATTTATTAAAATAATAAAAAGCATAGACATTACGTAACTTGATTCTGGATGCTGTTTACAATTGACAATCTGAAGTTCTTTTGGTCTTGGTATGTTAATCTCATTCTCACATATCTCTGATACTTGACAAAGTGCCTATACATTTATCTTCATGGCTATGTACAGGAATATGATAATCTTCTTAGGTGCAGACTAATGAAGACTCTTACAGACTGGTGCAGACAAATGCAGACTCATACAGACTAATGCAGACTGACTAATCGGAGGTCTGTACACTCGTTATACTACCTCGCGCATTCCTGTATCACTGCGCGAGTGTGATCCGCGAGGAGAAAAGGTTCTACGTTAGCAGCAATCTCATTAGCTGCGTTACATATTAATACGTGGTTCGGCGGAAGCAGAATTTGGTCCGTCTCTAAGGCAGCGCCGTCTCATAGTGCGCAGACGGACGAGCACTGCTCCTGCGCTGTTGTGCTTAGTGGGGCGCGCTCTAGTGGGAAAGTTGTGTACGCACTGACTATGCAGAACTATGTACACAACATTAGTAATGTCTTACGCTGTTTATTATTTCAGTTTAGCTTTTTCTGAGTGTTGGTACACTACATTTGTACATGTGGTTGGTTGGTTGGTTTGGGGAAGGAGACCAGACAGCGTGGTCATCGGTCTCATCGGATTAGGGAAGGATGGGGAAGGAAGTCGGCCGTGCCCTTTCAGAGGAACCATCCCGGCATTTGCCTGGAGTGATTTAGGGAAATCACGGAAAACCTAAATCAGGATGGCCGGACGCGGGATTGAACCGTCGTCCTTCCGAATGCGAGTCCAGTGTCTAACCACTGCGCCACCTCGCTCGGTTGTACATGTGGCAGAAGGAATTTGGAATAAGCATTGGTTGCAAGATCTAGTTATTTACACAGAATAATTTAATAAATAAAAGTTATTTTAAGGAAATTTTACTTATTACTAGTTGTGTTATTATTATTATTATTTTTATATATTTTTTGAGTTGTGGATGTCCTCTATTCATTTTAAAATAATGTTGAATTTTTACTATCTTCTTATTAAATCTAGTGTTAGAAACCAAAAATGGGAGGCATTTTACGTTGGGTCTTGAAAACCAGACCATAGTGGGATATGCACTAGACATTAAATCAATTTGACAGAAATATTAACTAATGTATCAACTGACACCCGTTATTTGGTTGGCTCTGAGCACTATGGGACTTAACATCTATGGTCATCCGCCCCCTAGAACTTAGAACTACTTAAACCTAACTAACTTAAGGACAGCACACAACACCCAGTCATCACGAGGCAGAGAAAATCCCTGACCTCGCCGGGAATCGAACCCGGGAACCCGGGCGTGGGAAGCGAGAACGCTACCGCACGACCACGAGTTGCTGTTATTTGGGGAGCAAAGTGGTATCCAAAGGAGAACACTCATGAAAAAAACTATCTTAACATATAAAACAAACCATGATAAAAAAAGGACATTACCATAATAGCGAATTATTAAAACTATTTTGTCAGATTGAGCAAAGAGCAATACACTAGGAAGCATTGGACGGTGCAAACGTAGTGCTAGTTTGACACAGGTGGTGAGAGAGAGTAAAGGAGACTGAACCTAGGTCTTCTTGCTCGCTAAGCAGAAATGCTAACCATTACACCACCGCAGTGCGATGGGCAACAATGCTGTACGAACTACCTAAGGGGCTCTACAACATGCTTCGATCACTATCGTAGATAATAAAAAGAGACTTAAATGTCTCAGGGAAACGTTTAATTATAAGATCTATAAGATCACCAATGGAACAATGACGTCCCATTACGTCCAATACTGGGGTGCTTGCCAATATTGGAGAACCCTGGCAGTAGTGACAACATGTAAGGGAAAAATGAAGTTTGTGTTGGGAAGGGCATTGGCTTAGGTAGTTCGAGCAGCAATGTTAACCATCGTACTACGGTGGTGTAATGGTTAGCATTTTTGCCTAACAAGCAAGAAGACCCGGGTTCGAGTCCCGGCCGCAGAACGAATTTTAGCTTATTTCGTCTGCTTCGATAATTATTTGCCCAGTTAGTGGATTAAGGACGGAAAAGATCTACCGTGGTTTAGCAACGAAATTCGGAAAATGCTGAGCCAAAGGTTAGAAGAGACTCGTGCGTCTTTAAAAAGATTCTCCTTGCACGAAGCTTACAACAACTACCTCCGTCATATCTTACCGAATGATGTGGCCGAGAGCCCGAGAAAATGCTGGTTCTGCCTAAAATCGCTAAGTGGGTCTAAAACTTCCATCCAGTCACTCCTTGACCTGTGTGGTGTCGCAGTTGAAGACTGCAAAACGAAATCCGAATTACTGAATTTCGCGTTTAAGAAATCGTTCACGCAGGGGAATCGTACAAACATACAGTTGCTTGATCACCGCACAGAGTCCGGATGGGCGACATAGTAATGAGCATCCCTGCTGTAGAGTAACAACTGAAAGAGTGGAAGTCACCAGGACCGGTTTTACAAACAGTACTCTGCAGCCTTAGCCCCTTACTCGACTCGTATTGATCGTGAATCTCTCGCCCAGCGCTAAGTCCCAAGCGTATGGAAAAAACCGCAGATAACTCATGTACATAAGAAGGCTAAAAGAACGGATCTACAAAATTACAGACCGATATCCTTAATATCGGATTGCTGTATAATTTTAGAACATATTCCGAGTTCGAATATAATAAATTTCCTAGAAACCGGAAAGCTTATGCCCACGAATGTCGAAAAGCTTATGTCCACGAATTAGCACGGTTTTAGATGAGTGACAACAGGTACTTTCTATATTTCTAGATTTCCGAAAAGCATTTGACACTGTACCCCACTGCAGACTGTTACGAAGGTACGAGCTGACGGAATAGGCTCCCAGACATGTAAGTGGCTCGAAAACCTTTTAAGTAATAGAACCCAGTATGTTGTTCTCGACGGCGAGTGTTGTCAGGTGTGCCCAAGTGATTTGTAATAGGATAGATATTATTTTTTTAAGCACATAAATGATCTGGTGGACAGGGTGGGCAGCAATCTGCAGTTGTTTGATGACGATGCTGTGATGTACGGGAAGTTTTCGAAGATGAATGCAGTAGGATGATACAAAATGACTTAGACAAACTTTCTAATTACATGAAGATGGTATCTGTTCTTTCGGACATGTCCAAAAGAACAGATACCATCTTCATATAGTTAAGCCTAACCGGCCATTGACCTTCTTCTTCTGTGCTGGATGCTCACGCATTGTCCGAACTCTTACGGGACTCGGTAAGATTGTCTGCTGCGAGTAATGGGTGTAATGGGCAGGGGCACTACGAATGTAGTGTGTGAACATTAAGTTGGGAATTGGGGTCTCACGGGGAGCGTGCAAGGGATAAATCCCTGCAGTCGCACTATCCTCTGTGCCCTCGGTGGCTCAGATGGACAGAGCGTCTGTCATGTAAACAGGAGATCCCTGTTTCGAGTCCCGGTCGGTGCACACATTTTCAACTATCCCCGTTGATGTATATCAACGCCTGTCGGCAGCGTAAGGTGTCGATTTAATTATCCTTTAAAATTACTAGTTCGTAGCTAGCTCTAAATACAGGAAAGTGTATGTCAATGGAGATGAATAGGAAAAGCGAACCCGTAATGTTCGGATACAGCATTAATAGTGTACTACTTTGACACAGTCACGTCGTTCAAATATCTTGGCGTAACGTTGCAAAGCGGTACGAAATGGAACGAGCATGTGAAGATTGTGGTAGAGGAGGCAACTGGTCGACTTCGGGGTACTGGGAGAACTTTTAGGAAACTGTGGTTGATCTGTAAAACAGACCGCATACAGGAAGCTAATGTGGCCTATTCTTGAGTACTGCTCGAGTGTTTGGGATCCGCTCCAGATCGGATTAGAGGAAGACATCGAAGCAATTCAGAGGCGAGCTGCTAGCTCTGTTACTTTTAGGTTCAAAAAACACGGAAGTGCTAAGGAGATGCTTCGAGAACTCAAATGGGAATCAGTTGGAGGGAAGGCGACGTTATTTTCGCGGAACACTACTGAGAAAATTTACAGGATTGGCATTTGAAGCTGACTGCAGAACGATCCTACTTCTGTCACAAAAATAGAATACGAGAAATCAGGGCTCATACAGAGGCATATAGACAATCGTTTTTCGCTCGCTCTATCTGCGAGTGGAGCAGGAAAGGAAAAGACTAGTGGCATTATATGTAGTACAGGGTACGCTCCGTCACGCACCGAACAATGGCTTGCGGAGCATGTACGTAGATCCAGAAGTAGCTGTAGATGTAGATCTACGGTTTGTTTTTAATGAGAATGGGGAAATGGCAGAGTACTACATCCACTACTACATGTTTACTCTGCAAACCACTGAGAAGGTGCATGTATACATCTACGAGGGCTATATTTTTCTTGCAAAGCCCGATTAGTTGTGAATGAAAACGGAAATCAAAAACGCTGTATTTGCATCATTTAGCCACACCTTCCAACTACCTCTCTACAAAGTTGGGCGCTGTAACTTAGACATCTGTCGTAGCATCCTATCAACTTGCCAATACCTTCGTCATAATGAGATTTTCACTCTGCAGCGGAGTGTGCGCTGATATTAAACTTCATGGCAGATTAACACTGCGTGCCGGATCGAGAATCGAACTCGGGCAAGTGCTCTACCAACTGAGCTACCCAAGCACGACTGACGCCCCGTCCTCACAGCTTTACTTCTGGCAGTACCTTGTCTCCTTGTCGTAAGTTTGGAAGGAAGGAGACGAGGTACTGGCGGAAGTAAAGCTGTGAGGATGGGGCGTGAGTCGTGCTTGGGTAGCTCAGTTGGTAGAGCACTTGCCCACGGAAGGCAAACTCCCGAGTTCGAGTCTCGGTCCGGCACACAGTTTTAATCTGCCTGGAAGTTTTTTACCTTCGTCATAGATGGGAGCCGCCTGGACGTCCCGCGAATTCCCTACGCTGGTTTGTAGCTCATTGTCTGCGCGAAAACGTTGCCCTCATAGCCAGCGGCTCATGTGAGCGTAGAGATGAAAATCAGAGGGAGCCTAGTCTGACCTGTACAGTGGGTGACCAAACACTTCGCATCGAAAGTGGTGCAGGAGGGTTTTTGTTGCAGCTGCAGTGTGCGACCACGACTGTCATGAAGAAGGAATTTGCTGTTACGCATGACAGTTACATTATGTGGCCTTCATTAAGGCAGGCGCACGTCGTCAGCATGAAGACAGCGGGAGACTTGTTCTGGACGTCTGTATATGCTCTCAGTGTGCTCAGAAATGAGAAGTGCCATTTGATGCGATCGACGAGCATGCTAGAAACGCTGTGCGATACACCTGCGCAATGTTTCATCGGATTTTCACTGTGGTTTTAATTTCGCGATCGATCGGACCTTGAGAAAAAAATATGGCCCACTTACATCCATAGCCTGCTAACCTCTGTGAAGTGAGGTACATCCCACTGTAACAGTTATTAGGGCATCTTCCCCTTTCAGTAGCCTATAGAGCACAGGAAAAATGATTACCGTGCGCCCTGTAATCGATCTAATTATCTCCTCACGACCTGCAAGGAAGTGATACGTAGGGGGCTGTAGTTTGTTTCCAGATTCATCATTTAAAGCTGTGTCTTGAAACTTTATAGGTAGGCTTCATCATGATAGTTTGCGTCTGTCTTGAAGTGTCTACCCGTTTGGTTTTTTCATCATCTCTGTAACACTCTCCCACGGAGCAGACAAGCCTGTGATCACTCGCGATGTCGTCTCTGCATACGTTCAATATCCTCTGCTGGTCCTACTTGGTAGAGGTCCCTACAAAGTGTTACATCTAAGTATTTGTATAAGTTAATCGATTCGAATCGCGACTCATTGAATACTGTAGGAATATGATATTATTTCCTTTCGTTTAGTGAAGTGCATAATTTTACGTTTTTGAGCAATTAGCGTAATTCCCTATCTTTGCACCACGTTGAAATCTTATCATGGTCAGACTGAATATCTGTGCAGCTTTTTTAAGTCATTATATGAGTACAGATAACCTGATGATCTGCAGAATATCTGTCCGCAGCTCGTGGTCGTGCGGTAGCGTTCTCGCTTCCCACGCCCGGGTTCCCGGGTTCGATTCCCGGCGGGGTCAGGGATTTTCTCTGTCTCGTGATGACTGGGTGCTGTGTGATGTCCTTAGGTTAGTTAGGTTTAAGTAGTTCTAAGTTCTAGGGGACTGATGACCATAGCTGTTAAGTTCAAAATGGTTCAAATGGCTCTGAGCACTATGGGACTTAACTTCTGAGGTCATCAGTCCCCTAGAACTTAGAACTCCTTAAACCTAACTAACCTAAGGACATCACACACATCCATGCCCGAGGCAGGATTCGAACCTGCGACCGTAGCGGTCACGCGGTTCCAGACTGACGCGCCTAGAACCGCACGGCCACACCGGCCGGCAGCTGTTAAGTCCCATAGTGCTCAGAGCCATTTTTTGCAGAATATCTGAGTTTACTATAAATACTGTCGGCAACGTAATGAAAATACAACACCTCTCTCTCTCTCTCTCTCTCTCTCTCTCTCTCTCTCTCCTTCCGAGCAGATCTCGGGAGACGCAAAGGTACGACCGAGCGCCGTGTCATCCTCAGCCTAGAGGCGTCAATGGATGCAGATATCGAAGGGCGTGTGGTCAGTACACCGATCTCCCGGTCGTTGTCAGATTTCATGACCGTAGCCGCTACTTCCCAATCAAATAGCTCTTCAAATTGCCTCATTAGGGCTGAATGCACCCCGCTTGCCAACAGCGACCGACAGATCGGACGGTCACCCACCCAAGTGCTAGCCAAGCCCGACTGCGCTTAACTTCTGGAATCTGACGTGAACCGGTGTAACTACTGGGGCAAGGACGTTGGCAAAAATATAACATAAGTGACACAAATCTCAGTTCATTCACTTAGTAATTACTACTATGCGTAACTTAAAATGGAAATATCATGTAGACAATGTTGTATGGAAAGCGAACGGAAGATTCCCTTTTATTGACACAACACTTATAAGATGCAACAGGTCTGTTAAAGAGACTGCCTGCACTACGCCTGTCGATCCTCTTCGGGTGTATTGCTGCGCGGCATGGGAACTATATTAGACAGGACTCGCGGAGAACATCTAAAAAGTTGAAAGAAGCACAACTCCTTTTGTGGTATCGTGAAAGGGGGAAAGAGTGCCACGGATGTGATACACGATTTCGGGTGGAAATCATTAAAACAAAATTGTTAACTCGAGGAAGATCTTTTCACGAAATTTAAATCACCAACTCCCTCCTCCAAATGTAAAAATATTTTGTTTGCGCCCATCTACATAGGGAGAAATGATCATTGCAATAAAACAAGAGAAAATAGAACTCGCACGGAAAAATTTATTTGTTCGATTTTCCCGCGCGCTGTTAGAGAGTGGAATCAGATAGATGTAGAGCAGAAAGCGTCCCAACATACCTTCTGAGCCGTGCTCACTCCGAACTATGCGTTTCCTTGAACTTGGCTGCCGCCGTTGTTGCGGTTATGCCGCGGTTCTTCCTCCTTCTACGTGTGGCAGCAGAGATATGTATCGATATTTGCATCGTGTACCATCTTTGGTCTTGTGCGGCTAGGGGGTGTGCAAGCCGTCGGGCGGTTGGTGCGGACCAGGGAGGATATCTCCGTGCGGCACAGCGGCTGGGTCCGCTGGCAGTCCCTGCGCAGTGTCGGAGCGTGTGTGGAGCTGTACGATCGCGCTACGAGCTGCGTGGTTCACCGACCCAAGACGTCAAAGTTGAGTGCTCTCTTAAGTACCCAAGCCACGTCCATTCATGTTGTCCATTCGTTTCGGTGGATCGCTGTTGGGGAGCTTTTCCTGTGAGCAACACCGAATGTTTGTAGTGGTGAAATCGAGCCGCCGTGCGGTGGAATTAACTATATTGGTTCACTGCAATTCAAGTGCACCAGCGGAATTTTCTGCCTTGTGGCCGTTAGTGTTCTGGTTACCTGCCCTGGCCACTGACGTAAATTCAGGCAGTGTTCTTTTTTGGTGGAGCTAACTATATTAGCGTATTTCAAATTCAAGTGTACCAGCGGAATTTTCTGCCCTCTGGCCGTTAGTGTTCCGGTTACCTGCCCTGGCCACTAACATAATTTCAGGCAGTGTCCTTTCCTCACCTGTTGTCGCTGTCCAACACGGTGTGTAGTTTTGACAGCTTAATACATATTTCATTGTGGATAATCACGTCCGTAACAGCTTGGTCTTTGAGTTTTCATGTACTGATTGGTGGCTAGCAAGTCGTTTGTCTCTTGGTTAGGTTACCGACGGATCAAGTGTAGTTGGGCCCACCACCTGTCTCCTGTCTCACCCCAGTGAACGTTGTTTCGAGCGCAGCCCCCCCCCCCCCCCCCCCCTAGAGGCCACTATACCGTCCTTTTCATGGGTGTTTAATGGTCTGTTGGTAATCTATTATAGCCAATGCTTTAAAGGAAAAAAAATCTTTTTATTTTGCTTTGTGTAAATCAAGGGCCTTCAGCTCGTATAGGTAATTTCGAATTCTGGCAAGTGGATATTTTGCTGAAAGTTACTGTTGTTGTGCTAGCTTTTCATTTAGTGCGCTGTCATCCACTTAAAACTTAAAGGTTTAAGGTATTTTGACTTTTTGGAAAATCAATTTTGGGCCCTCAGCTGCTTAAAACCTTATTCTTAAATTTAGTTATTGTCGTTGCGTCGCCTTTTCATTTAATGTGCTTTTGGCCACTTAAAGGTTTAAGCTATTTTTTGAATTTTGGAAAATCAACTGTGGGCCTTCAGCCTCTTAAACACTTATTCTCAAAATTCCCCTTAAGCGGAAATATTACGGCCTTCTACCTTAAAAAATTATGGTAATATATTTCAAAATTTAATTGTGACCTTCAGCCATTAGTATTGCACCTTGTTTATGTTTGTTCTATCCACTTTTGCCTTGAGGCTTTCAGTCTAGCTGTGATATACACATATATATTTTAATTATTTTATTTACAATTTTAACTGCGTGTCTTCAGTCATTTGAAATTTATCTTGTTGATTTTTAAGATTTTTTGTTTGGAGGCCTTCACCCGTGAAAGAATTGGATTTTGAAACTCTTCGTTGTAAAGGTTCAGCTATGTGCCGTTTTGGTTTAAATGTGTTATTAAATTACAATAAATTACAATTTTGAAGTGAAACTGACCACCACCTTATTTGGCCCTTCCCACAATCATAATCACCTGTTCTGCGCTACGGGTTTTAGCGGGTGTATCACCTTTGTGGGACACACCCGAAGTTTTCTCTCTATGATTATCCATCCAAGATACGTACTCTGTCCTCCCCATCAAAAAATCCTGGATACAACCACATATTTTGTTTGATACATTAGACGATCGTACTTTCCATTATAAGCGTAGATGTGGTAGTTAGTCAACTGATGTTAGGAAACCAAAAAATATGGCATCCACCTGACTGTCTTGCACGGGGATGAGTACGTCATGTGAGAAAAGTGCGAGTCGGGATATTCCATAGATTACTTAAAGGGGGGGGGGGCTAATTCAGCAGCAAATTTGGTATGGAATGTGACAGCGATTCCATCAGACCCCCGGAGATTTCTTCAGATTTTGCGATTTCAGCTGTTTCTGAACACCAATGACACGGACATCTATGCCATTCATCTTTGTCAACCCGCGAGAGTGTAATTGGAGCAACCGTAGAAGATTCTTCCTGTTCCAATGGCGTATGGAGCGAGTATATTTTGCGTGATGTAAATGGTATAATCTCGTCTCCACTGTTCCTACGGAAGCGTTACGTGGATGGGTGAAGCTTATGTCTAGACGCTTCACTGAATACTGGTTTTTGAAACGTTGTAAGTAGGCTTTTACGGGGTGATTGGCGTCCGCCAGTCCAGGTTTTTCAATATTTCCGTGACGCTCTCCCGCGAGGCAAACACATGTGTGACCATTCGTTCCGCTCTTCTTTCTATACGTTCAACATCACCTTTTTGTCCTATTTGTCATAGGTGTCGCACACTTGAGCAATGATCTAAGACGAAATGCGCAAGTGATTTGTAACAAAATCTCCTTTGAAGACAGACTGCGCTCTTCCCGTATCCTGCCAATGGATCGAAATCTGCTGCTTGTCTTGTCTACGACAAAGGCTGTGTAATCATTTCATTTTACACACACGAAAAAAGTTTTGCGTCACCTCGATTCCGAGAGTTCCGGAACCTATACAGAAATTTGGAATAGAGACCAACGTAAACATCATTTCAGCCCTTTTTACTGCTCATGAAAACCACACATTGCATGTTGTACCACCATACAGTGAGACCTTCAGAGGTGGTGGTCCGTACAGCTCTACACACCGGTACCTCTAATACCCAGTAGCACGTCCTCTTGCAGTGATGCGTGCCTGTATTCGTCGTGGCATACTATCCATAAGTTCATCAAGGCACTGTCGGTCCAGATTGTCCCACTCCTCAACGACGATTGTGCGTAGAGTGGTTGGTGGGTCACGTCGTCCATAAACAGCCCTTTTCAATCTATCCTAGGCATGTTCGATAGGGTTCATATCTAGAGAACATGCTGGCCACTCTAGGCGAGCGATGTCGTTATCCTGAAGGAAGTCATTTACAACGTGTGCATGACTGGGGCGCGAATTGTTGTCCACGAAGACGAATGCCTCACCAATATGCTGCCGATAAGGTTGCACTACCGGGCGGAGGATGGCATTCACGTATCGTACAGCCGTTACGGCCCCTTCCATGAGCACCAGAGGCGTACATCAGCCCCACATAATGCCATCCCAAAACAGCAGGGAACCTCCACTTTGCTGCACTCTCTGGACAGGATGTCTAAAGCGTTCAACCTGACCGGGTTGCCTCCAAACACGTCTCCGACGATTGTCTGGTTGAAAGCATATGCGACACTAATCGGTGAAGGCAACGTGATGCCAATCCTGAGTGGTTCATTAGGCATGTTGTCGGGCCCATCTGTACCGCGCTGCATGGTGTCGTGGTTGCAAAGATAGACCTCGCCATGGACGTCGGGAGTGAAGTTGAGCATCATGCAGTCTATAGCACACAGTTTGAGTCGTAACACGACGTCCTGTGGTGCACGAAAAGCATTATTCAACATGGTGGCGTTGCTGTCAGGGTTCCTCCGAGCCATAATCCGTAGATAGCGGTCATCAACTGCAGTAGCACTTGGGAGGCCGGAGCGAGGCATATCATCGACAGTTCCTGTCTCTCTGCATCTCCTCCATGTCCGAGCAACATCGCTTTGGTTCAGTGCGAGACGCATGGACACTTCCCTTGTTGACAGCTCTTCCTGGCACAAAGCAACAGTGCAGACACGATCGAACCGCGGTTTTGACATGGTTGAACTGCAGACAACATGGGCCATATACCTCCTTCCTTGTTGAATGACTGTAACTGATCGGCTGTTGGACCCCTCCGTCTAATAGCCGCTGCTCATGCGTGGTTGTTTACATCTTTGGGCGGATTTAATGACATCTCTATCAGTCAAAGGGACTGTATCTGTGATACAATATTCACAGTCAACATCTATCTTCAGGAGTTCTGGGGACCGGGGTGACGCAGACCTATTTTTGATGTGTGTATAACCCTGCAAATTGTTTCACTAAGGCGTTTGTACAAGACAACCGATTCCATTTGCGAGTTATTGACGCTCTAATCCTATAATAATTTCTGTGATTTTTGAAGTTCAAAAATTCACATTTTTGTACATTTATAGCAAGTTGCCAACCTTTGCACCATCTTGAAATTTTATAGACATCTGACTGGATATTTGAGCAGTTTCAGCCTAATTTTTTATGGGCCTACACATCTGAGCAATATTCAGGGATGAGTCATACGAGAGGTATGTATGTAAATCCCTCGTATACTGATTGCGTTTTCTTAGTATCCTACAAATGAAGAGAAGTCTGCCACCTACTTTAGCTACGACTGAGTGATCGTTGCATTTCCTACTCCTACAAATTGTCACATGCAATTATATAAATGAGTTGACTGATTCAACTTGTGGCTAATTGATATTGCAGTCAAATGACAGTGACTTTTCATAGGCTACCTGGAATCTGTAAGCTCTAAGAAATGGAAGTTAGTTGGATATATATCACCCATAGTAATAGAAGATATGGAGTATCAAATAAGAAAACGTTTCCTAATGTTCGGCAAATGTAATAATGTTTGTGATATTCAGTTGTCACCTGAAGATGTCCTAAGAAGCCGAAATCTGGTTCGTGAAAGAATAAATATTATTTTGTAGAGCAATAGGAAGTGTTTTCCTATTTAATACACTCCTGGAAATTGAAATAAGAACACCGTGAATTCATTGTCCCAGGAAGGGGAAACTTTATTGACACATTCCTGGGGTCAGATACATCACATGATCACACTGACAGAACCACAGGCACATAGACACAGGCAACAGAGCATGCACAATGTTGGCACTAGTACAGTGTATATCCACCTTTCGCAGCAATGCAGGCTGCTATTCTCCCATGGAGACGATCGTAGAGATGCTGGATGTAGTCCTGTGGAACGGCTTGCCATGCCATTTCCACCTGGCGCCTCAGTTGGACCAGCGTTCGTGCTGGACGTGCAGACCGCGTGAGACGACGCTTCATCCGGTCCCAAACATGCTCAATGGGGGGGGGGACAGATCCGGAGATCTTGCTGGCCAGGGTAGTTGACTTACACCTTCTAGAGCACGTTGGGTGGCACGGGATACATGCGGACGTGCATTGTCCTGTTGGAACAGCAAGTTCCCTTGCCGGTCTAGGAATGGTAGAACGATGGGTTCGATGACGGTTTGGATGTACCGTGCACTATTCAGTGTCCCCTCGACGATCACCAGTGGTGTACGGCCAGTGTAGGAGATCGCTCCCCACACCATGATGCCGGGTGTTGGCCCTGTGTGCCTCGGTCGTATGCAGTCCTGATTGTGGCGCTCACCTGCACGGCGCCAAACACGCATACGACCATCATTGGCACCAAGGCGGAAGCGACTCTCATCGCTGAAGACGACACGTCTCCATTCGTCCCTCCATTCACGCCTGTCGCGACACCACTGGAGGCGGGCTGCACGATGTTGGGGCGTGAGCGGAAGACGGCCTAACGGTGTGGGACCGTAGCCCAGCTTCATGGAGACGGTTGCGAATGGTCTTCGCCGATACCCCAGGAGCAACAGTGTCCCTAATTTGCTGGGAAGTGGCGGTGCGGTCCCCTACGGCACTGCGTAGGATCCTACGGTCTTGGCGTGCATCCGTGCGTCGCTGCGGTCCGGTCCCAGGTCGACGGGCACGTGCACCTTCCGCCGACCACTGGCGACAACATCGATGTACTGTGGAGACCTCACGCCCCACGTGTTGAGCAATTCGGCGGTACGTCCACCCGGCCTCCCGCATGCCCACTATACGCCCTCGCTCAAAGTCCGTCAACTGCACATACGGTTCACGTCCACGCTGTCGCGGCATGCTACCAGTGTTAAAGACTGCGATGGAGCTCCGTATGCCACGGCAAACTGGCTGACACTGACGGCGGCGGTGCACAAATGCTGCGCAGCTAGCGCCATTCGACGGCCAACACCGCGGTTCCTGGTGTGTCCGCTGTGCCGTGCGTGTGATCATTGCTTGTACAGTCCTCTCGCAGTGTCCGGAGCAAGTATGGTGGGTCTGACACACCGGTGTCAATGTGTTCTTTTTTCCATTTCCAGGAGTGTATTATTGTCATGTTCTACGATAAACTAATAAAATTCTGTTCATGTTAAAAAGATATCCAACTTTAGATACTTTTAAGAATACTGGTAGGGTAAAAATATTGTAGGTAATTAGATCAGGCCATCTTCTTCGGCCACTTCAGCGACAAAGTACAGAGTGTGAAAGTCACTGCAGTGTGCAATAGTTAAACTGCCCAGCCGTGACGCCGGCCGGTGTGACAGAGCGGTTCTGGGCGCTTCAGTCTGGAACCGCGCGACCGCTATGGTCGCAGGTTCGAATCCTGCCTCGGGCATGGATGTGTGTGATGTTCTTAGGTTAGTTAGGTTTAAGTAGTTCTAAGTTCTAGGTGACTGATGACCTCAGATGTCAAGTCCCATAGTGCTCAAACATTTGAACCCAGTCGTGACACAGTGTGCAACTGCCTGGAATTACATTTGTGGAAACGTTAGTGCTCAGTAAGACGATCGTGGCTTGAGTAATCCAAAACCAGCTAACACCTAAGCCCTTAAGCGGAACATAGGCTTGCAGAGTGTTCGACTTTCTCCGTGTACCTACCGTGTTGAAACTAACACGCTGAAGTCGTTCAACATGTGCCTGTACTATGAGAATTTTTATACTGGAGGTTGAATTAGATAAATCAATAACTGTAATAACTGACATTCGTATTGTAATAACGTACATCGTTGTTTATTTTGAACTGTAGTGAATTACTTACAGCGAACTTCATGAGGGAATAGAACACTGTGACGCAGCAGCCAGAATGCCCAACTCCATTAAGAGATGTCTACAAGATAATCGGGGGTGGGCACCACATATTATTCTAATAGCACGTTTAACCGCAATGAAGACTTCCTTTCTTAAACATGAGTTACCCCAGGAAATTATTACATATGATATTGTTGAATGAAAATATGCAAAATATGTCGACTTTTTTATGTCCGGCATGGCCGTGGGAGACAGGTAGGTTTTTTTTGTTTGATGCGCTCCCCTTCCCCTTTCCCCCCCCCCCCCCGAATTACTCTCAGAGTAGCACTTGCAGCCAACGTCCTCAATTATCTGCTGGATATATTCCAATCTCTGTCTTCCTTTAAGGTTTTTACCCTCTATAGCTGCCTCTAGTACCTGATGTCTTAACAGATATCCTATCATCCTGTCCCTCCTGTCCGTTTTCCTCTCCGATTCTGCGCAGAACCTCTTATTCCTTACTTTATTAGCCCGCTTAAATTTCAATTTTCTTGTATAGCACCACACCTCAGACGCTTCTATTCTCCTCTAGTTTTCCCATAATCCATGTTTCACTACCATAGAAATATGTGCTCCAAAAGTTAATTCTCAGAATTTTTTCCTCAAATTAAGGACTATTTTTGATACTAGTAGACTTCTCTTGGCCAGGAAAGAACCTTTTCCAATGCTAGTCTGCATATGATGTCCACCTTAACTTCATCTACGCCGTGACCATTAATCCTAATGTTAAATTTCTCTTTCTCATTTCTGCTAATTCTAATTACTTTGGTCTTTCTTCGATTTACTCTCAGTTCATATTCTGTACTCAACAGACTATTCATTTCATTCAACAGATCCTGTAGTTCTTCATTTTCACTCAGGATAGCAATGCCATCAGCAAATCTTACCACTGATATCCTTTCATCTTGAATTTTAATTTCGCTCTTGAACCTTTCATTTAGTTCAAAAATGGTTCAAATGGCTCTGAGCACTATGGGACTTAACATCTATGGTCATCAGTCCCCTAGAACTGAGAACTACTTAGACCTAACGAACCTAAGGACATCACACAACACCCAGCCATCACGAGGTAGAGAAAATCCCTGACCCCGCCGGGAATCGAACCCGGGAACCCGGGCGTGGGAAGCGAGAACGCTACCGCACGACCACGAGATGCGGGCTTTCATTTGTTTCCATCATTGCTTCTTCGATGTGTAGATCGAACAGAAAGACTACTGTGACTTGTGGAATATATACAGGGTACATAATAGCAAATGGCGTAAACGCATACAGTTGAAAGCACCCAATACTAGGAGCAAAAAAGTCTCAGTAAACAAAGGCTCTAAAATGTATCCCTCTGAGCTATGTGCGCTGCGACACCTTCGATACTTTGAAATCAGTCTCTTCTATTGCAAGCTCTTTGATCTTCATATTTTGAAAGAAGGTAGCGTGGACCAAAACAAGAGAAAATGGTCTAGAAAAAATGGGCTCTAAAATGTAGGCATTAAAGAGTTACGAGCACTTGTTCACGGAAGAGATGTGTTAGACAGTAGTGGCCATAGCTCTTGCACGATGCATTTTAGAGTCCATGTTTACTGGACATTGTTTCTGTTTTGGTCCATACCACAGTGCATTGCCATATAAAAGATGCATATTGTGCCGGTTCCGAGAGAGGCTTTTTCTGCTACTTTCCAATGCCTCGGATGGATGGATAAATAGCTGGAACGATTCTGGATTTGTTATTCATCATCGCCACCAAGAAGGGCCAGAGTCCAGCAATTCTGCCTGCGAATCCACCTACCAACATGCAGTTGCCACCACGTTGCGCAATCACTGTAACGTAATACTATAATGATGTACGGTGAAGGATCAGCTTACTGGATGTTTTAGTGTGCACAAATATAAGGTAGTTTATAACTGAGTTTATGTACCTACTTTAATTTTTTCCTTATCATAACACCTCTCAGGTTCCTCTCCGTTTGAACTAAAGTAATTATCGAGTGTCCCTACTGAAAGAACATTAAAGACCAGTGTTTTGCTAATTAATGCCTTTTGAACTTAGTAAAAAGAAAGTTAAAATTAATGTGGCAAGAGAGTGAGTTAAAATAAATGTTGTTTGCTGAAAATAATTTTCCTATTAAAACTGCTTATTAAAGTTCTTAAAACTGAGGCATATAAAGTTTTGCTTAGCAAATGATCACCTTGCTATCTGTAGTAAATTCTAAAAGGTGAGTCAGTTTCTTGCAATTTTGTCAATATTGTGTTTCGCTGTAGTAAAAGTGGAAAACTGCAATAGTAGGAAATTATATGTTAATGATTGCTAAGTGTTTGTCTCTCTTGTGTATTGGAAGTGCATATTAATAGTATAACTGGATCCACAGTTTGTCCATTGTGTTAATGCTTGGTAACAAGTAACGGAAAGACCATTATTTATGAAAATCATAATTTCTTTCTTCAAATGATAGTGAGAAGCAACCTCTCAGTGGATTCCAATTAACTTTCATTTTAAATAGTAAAGTATTTAACTGAGAGAGGCTTAACCTATATCCAATTAATGATTCTGCAGTGCATATAAATAGTAACGTTATAAAGACCATTCAGTTTGAATAAGCCCTGTAAGTAATAGTGTGTTTCGTTATCTATTATAATTTTACAAATAGTTTGTGCTGCTCTAGCTGTTTGTTCCAACCTTAACGTTAACATATGCAGGTGTCAGAGTTCATTGCACTTGCGTGTGGCCAAGTCTAGGTTGTGTTTGTCCGTTAAAGTTACGCATACCTACTTTCTTAAATGAGAACGTTAATCTTTCTCTTGCCTAGGCTGGCGACCGTTTTCCGTTTTCTTTAAACAGAGTAGATAGGCAAAAATCTTGTTTGTTACTGTTCGAATATTTACGTAATTCTGACTTTCATTTTCCGATAAGCCACCTCCGTTAGGTACAACACGGTCAACATTACAAAATTCCTCTCAGAGGGTAACACTGCTCTGTTGCTTTATACCATAACTGCTTCAACAAAATAGTTTTATTTCACAACCTGTTTCCAGCTTTAAGGTTATGGTACAGCAGTAGCAGACAGGAGTGTTATACGTAGCTTTTCCGTGACAGGACTATTTGTTCTGCTGGGGCATACTACGTAATAAACCAAACTTGGTATTTCATAGTATAAGCTACGTAAATGCTGTTGCAGTGTTACAGCTTCCAATGTGCGTTCACCGCGATGTCGCCAAACACGGATACGACCATCATGATGCTGTAAACAGAACCTGGATTCATCCGAAAAAATGACGTTTTGCCATTCGTGCACCCAGGTTCGTCGTTGAGTACACCATCGCAGGCGCTCCTGTCTGTGATGCAGTGTCAAGGGTAACCGCAGCCATGGTCTCCGAGCTGGTAGTCCATGCTGCTGCAAACGTCGTTAAACTGTTCGTGCAGATGGTTGTAGTCTTGCAAACGTTCCCATCTGTTGACTCAGGTATCGACACATGGCTGCACGATGCGTTACAGCCATGCCTGTCATCTCGACTGCTAGTGATACAAGGTCGTTCGGATCCAGCACGGCGTTCCGTATTACCCTCCTGAACCCACCGATTCCATATTCTGCTAACAGTCATTGGATCTCGACCAACGCGAGCAGCAATGTCGCGATACGATGAACCGCAATCGTGACAGGCTACAATCCGACCTTTATCAAAGTCGGAAACGTGATGGTACGCATTTCTCCTCCATACACGAGGCATCACAACAACGTTTCACCAGGCAACGCCGGTCTACTGCTGTTTGTGTATGAGAAATCGGTTGGAAACTTTCCTCATGTCGGCATCCACCCTTGTGTGAATACTCTGAAAAGCTAATCATTTGCATATCACAGCATCTTCTTGCTGTCGGTTAAATTTCGCGTCTGTAGCATGTTGTGGTGTAGCAATTTTAATGGCCAGTAGTGTAGATGTAAAAGAAGTTCTCAGTTTCTTTAGCCTACCCGTGTATGTCCCATCCCTCTTAGAAGGCTGAGTTTCGACATGGCTGCGAATGTGCTCGTCTGCGATGTGTGTGGGGAAAGCAGAGCAAGGCGGCGCACGGCTCTGCGCGTGACTAGCGTGCCAGCGCCGCTGCTGATACAGCTCGTCCCTGAACGCTTCGTAAACGCACCCTAAAAACGACACGTCTACATTTACAGCTAAGTCCAATGTCACCACGAGGACGCGTGACATTTCTCAGCCTTCTGTGAGTGACAGTTACCTAAAATATGGTAAGCACTGTGGTACCACATGTAGGAGCCGAAGGCTGCGAGAACCGTGTCAGGTTTAATACGTGTTCACAACGTCGTACGTCTAGTGGGACGACATTAGAAGAAAATATTTTCATTCAGGAAACTGAAATCTCCATTGAAAGATAAATTCCCAAAGTGTTTACTACAATTTTAATTTGTAGCAATGAGTCGGACTCAATATCGATGCGAAAACGTTTGTTGGTATTAACACTATGCCGTCCGGCGACACCACAGTGGTGTCGTACGCGAAATAGCGGTCAACGGTCGGCGACATCACAGTGGTGTCGTCCGCATAGTATTCCTCAGTGGCCGGCGACAGCAAAGTGGTTCCAATGGCTCTGAGCACTATGGGACTTAACATCTGTGGTCATCAGTCCCCTGGAACTTAGAACTACTTAAACCTAACTGACCTAAGGACATCACACAACACCCAGTCATCACGAGGCAGAGAAAATCCCTGACCCCGCCGGGAATCGAACCCGGGAACCCGCGCGCCGGAAGCGAGAACGCTACCGCACGACCACGAGCTGCGGACCGGCGACAGCACAGTGGTGTCGTGAGCATAGTACCATGGAGTGGCCGGTGACAACACATTAGTATCTTCTGCATTCTGTTGGTGTTTTGTTTAGGTAACAATAAGTTACGCACATCAACAGCTTTTTTTATATATAAATAGTTGTGCCCTTTCATCATGGCGGACGAAAGAGACAACAGGATTATTTACGATGAATGCGCGGACGTTTTGTCTGACGTTCCGGACGACTTGGGAAGAAGACATTGGATATAAAAAAAAAAAAAAGTGAAGCAGAATCGTAGGACCATAGTGAAATACGTCCAAGAAGAATTCGACGAACGCTACGGTTGCCAACTGATTCGGCTGAATCAGACGAAGAAGGCAGACTTTGATTTACCGAGGACCAGTAATAAATTTGAAGCATCCCCGGGTGCAAACATATTTCCCAAAGATACAAGAGCGCCGAGGGTACCGTAGAATTAAGTATTGGGAACGATCTATTTGAATATATTAGCAACGAAACCAACAAGTAGTACAGTCAAAATTGCAATAGAAGGAAACTGGATTAGAAAAATGTCCAATTTGTCCACCTTACGGGACCCTAACTTAGAAAATGGTTTGGGCTTGCCATCCCTATGAGAACTGTAAATAAAGCAAGCATCGATGATTAATCGTCAACGAATCTGTTGATAGACGATATATTCGCAAAACTATGTCCCGCAACCGATTCAGACAAATATTATCATTTTTACATTTTTCCTACAGCAACAATAAACCGGATAATGCCGACCGGCTTGTCAAAGTGCAATTCGCAACTGATTATTTTTCCAAAAAGTTTAAAGAAACGTTTAATGTAAGTCAAAACATCTCAACTGATGAAGGAATGATACCGTGGCGTGGACGATTAAATTTTGAAGTTTACAGTCCGTCGAAAATTACGAAATACGCATACTCATTCGGATACTGTGTGATTCGATTACGGGATACATTTCCTCATTCAGGATATATTATGGCGCTGGAAGGCTTTTAGCAAAACAGTGATGGAACTATTGACACCTTCTGATGGAAAGTGTCATCACCTCTGCATGGATAATTATTATAACAGTGTAGAACTTGCAGAGAGGTTACTTGAAAAGAAAATTCGAGTTTGTGGAACGATACGGCAAAATAGACGATTTTCGGAAAATTAAAGCTCTCAAAAGTCAATGTGTTTCAAGCTTGTCATCAACGGAAAGGTGACAAGCGGCCGGCGACAAGCCAAGTATTCTGAATTAGCGCTGCCGGCGCCAAGCGAATAAATTTGTTGTGACGCGTGCGGGCGGCAAAGTGTTAACGGGTAGGTACAGGAAGAAAATAGAAAGGAAGATTAAAGTTTAACGTCCCGTCGACAGAGAGATCATTAGAGACGGAGCGCAAGGTCGTATTACGAAAGGAAGAGGAAGGAAATCGGCAATGCCCTTTTCAAAGGAACTATCCCGGTTGGTTGGTTGGTTGTTTTGGGGAAGGAGACCAGACAGCGAGGTCATTGGTCTCATCGGATTAGGGAAGGACGGGGGAGGAAGTCGGCCGTGCCCTTTGAAAGGAACCATCCCGGCATTTTCCTGGAGAGATTTAGGGAAGTCACGGAAAACCTGGGTGCCTGGACGGGAATATGAACCGTTTTCCTCTCAGTGCGGGTCCATTGTACTAACCACTGTGCCACCTCGCAGAGGCCGAGTAATCGAAATGAAAGAAAACAAGAGAGTGAAGTAGAAGCGAAAGAATAACCCACCACTACAGGATCGTCTGCCCCCGTTCTGTTACAACGGTAATCAACACTCTTAGAATTGCCCAGGATTGCTAAGCACGCAGGCCTCTACATTTATTTTTATCCCTATACTAAACCACTGACAAATGATCCTCCTTGGCTCCGCGCACACTCGAGCCTTCGCATTATTATTTGGGTGCCTATTTCTAAATTATTTAATATGCAATTTAAACAATTGTACTCTCGGAATGAACACATTACCTCAGTAACTAGCCCATTCATCAGTATTATCCCTTTCCAACTCGTCATCGCCATCTCAAGCCGGCCGGAGTGGCCGAGCGGTTCTATGCGCTACAGTCTGGAACCGCGCAACCACTACGGTCACAGATTCGAATCCTGCCTCGGGCATGGATGTGTGTGATGTCCTTAGGTTAGTCAGGTTTAAGTAGTTCTAAGTTCTAGGGGACTGATGACCTCAGATGTTAAGTCCCACAGTGCTCAGAGCCATTTGAACCATCGCCATCTCTCTCCGAACTTAGCATGTCCAATGAGCTTAACTCCTCATTGTTCCATTGACGAAATACTTCTCCAAGTGATTCTGCTACTACTGTTCTTCTTGTGCACATACGATCCGAACCTGTTTGATCTTGACCCTTTTGGTTACCCGATATATTGCCCATACTTCAGCACTGATAACCCTATGTTCGCTATTGACTCGTCAGAGAGCTGTAGCCTGTCTCCCTCTTCTGCGTAGGTGCACCAGCTAAGAATCATGTCCTCTAATGAAGTGCACCATTTCTTTACTTGGGTCATCCTGGCGTGATCATAGTCTCCCTCTGACACTTGGGAAAAGGTTATACATACATCTACTAGTGGTCGTATCGTTCCAGTTGCTGCCATTAATCTGTTCTCCGTACCCAGAGTTGGACATTGCTATTGAAGTTTACCCTTGTTCACTTGCACTCGCTCGAATCTGCCTTCCCGGCCGGTGTGGCCGAGCGGTTCTAGGCGCTTCAGTCTGTAACTGCGCGTCCGCTACGGTCGCAGGTTCGAATCCTGCCTCGTACTTGAATGTCGGTTGGGGCAGATCCCCAATCATTACCAGTATAACCTCGACAGGTGTCCTACCGAAGGATGCAGTAAGCTTGAGGAGTACGCTCTTTTGCCCTCGTCTAAGGATGGATCAGAAACTCTCAAATTGCAATCGATGCACCCATACACTGGCTGTGAAGCAGGTTCTCTCTGAGGTTCGCACTAACGACATTCATGGCACCGGCTTACAAAAAAGTGTGTATAAACTGCTCTACATTTTCTGTGGATAGTTCAAAGTTCGTCATAAAATTCCTTATTTCATCCAACTGGACTCTGAGATATCGGCTGACCTTGCTGTCTGATATGGAGATGTTATTAATTTGGTTCGAGGGGCTTCTTTTCTGAGGTAGTTTGAAACGTCCCCTTTTGAACAATTATACATGACTGTGCTTAAACTGACATACAATATTTTTAGCGCAACGCAGTCTGACTTTCAGAATTCCCTACAAAAGAATGGCCCTGTCTAATATTAACCTATGCATTTCCCAAATCGCTTACCTCACAAAAATCTTGGTTACTCGAACTACTGCAATATAGCGAGCGCCACTACTGCCAGCTAAATAAAAGATTCAAACTAAGGAAGGCACTAACTACTGATAGGGATAGTTAGCGAATGAAAGATATTAATAGAGAACAAACAATGTATTTACCTTAATAGTCATAATATATATAGCAGTTCATCACAAATTACAAAACTCCGCCATCTCTCTCCCCACATCCACCACTGCTGGCGGCTCACCTCCAACTGCGCAACGCTACGCGCTGTTAACAGCCAGCTGCCTAAAACTACAATGGTAGACAACAATGCAAACTACCCACAGACTGCACACAGCACAGCCAGTGATTTTTCATATAGAGCGCTACGTGGCGTTACCAATAAAAAAACATAAACAGCCTACTTACATAGCCCCCACGTTCCCCACAAAAAATTTTACAAATTGTTTTTTTAGCACTGGCCAATAATGATTTGATAAAATTTTTCATAATTACAATAACAAAGATATCCAATGCACACACTTATTAATACAATGTTGGTCAAAAGCTAAAATTTTCTCACAGTCCATAAAGACAGTCCTGATCATTCTTCACAGTGAAATTACAGTGTTTTTTTTTTCAAAGTCTGAGTAGTAAAAGAGAATGCACACGGAAGTATTGGATTTCCATGCAATCTTGAAGAAGTAGTGTTGTCCTTCCAATGGAAAGTCAGTGCTGACTCTTGACATGCAGACAGGTATTGGTCCACAACAGAGCAAACCCAGAGCAGAGTCAGTGGAAATTTTGAAGAGTATTGGTAGGTAGGTCATCACAGAGCAGACCTACTGTATTCCTGGTAGAGATTATGGTATTGGTGGGCCACCAGAGGTGCAGACCCACTGTAGTCCTTGTAGAGATGGCCAGCAGCCATCTGCTGCGACTGTGCAGGTGCACAATCACCATCGAAGAGTCTTGCGGACAATATAGCAAGTCCACAATCACCACTTGTGCACTCACAAAGTTTTTGGAATTGTCCTTAGAACCAGCAATGCTATTATCCAGTCCCTTGCTGAATTATTAACACACATGCAAACACTAACAGTCCCTACTTCTCACATAGCGTCCATATACTATGACCAACAGAAACGTATGCAGTAAAATGTAACTTACAAGTTGCTTAATTTGATGAACTGGTGTCAATTACAATTTTATAACATAAGAAAACAATAACAAAGGTACAAAATACATCATTAAAGAACATAACAATACAGATAACATTTGTAGTACAGGCTTTACAAAAGAATCTAACTAACATATGCATCATTGTTACAGGAATTATGACATAAGTAAATACATAAAAGATCAGAATAGCTTTGGAAACAACAACTTCACATATGAGCATTAAAACAAAACAGAATAAATAATGTCTAAGCATATTTACAAGGTAAATAACATATTATTAATGCCAATTATTTTTGAGGATAACAGTATTCCTCATCATAGTGAATGTAGCTTAGTATTAGAAGAAGAAAAAAATTCTATGAAACTACACAGAGACAGGAAGAAAACAAATACACAAGGGTACACAATCACATAGTGGGATAACACAAAAGGAAAGGACAGGGTTTGTTTTCAGTGTAACATTTGGTACTGCAGTCCAACCCAAAACTTCATTCCATAGATCTTTTGTCTTATTTCAACCTTTGCTTCCACCAAAAAAATCCTATCCAAGCATGCTTTCTGTATTTATTTCACATATTTCTTACCTCATTATTTATTTCCAAGAAAATCCTACCTATACCTGCTTTCTGTACTTTTTTCACATAACTTCTCAATGCATTTCTTCCAATTCATCGCAACTCATTCTCTTCTATAGTCTACTCCCTCTTAAGCTAACTTAAATCTACTGAGCTCAGATGCTAAACTAAGGAACGAGGCATTGCAGCAGCACAAAACAATTAGCACAAACAGCAACGACAAAAAATTTAAATAGGCAAAGCAATTGCAATATTACAACTAATTAAGGCACTGTGCAGCAAACAAGAAAAATAAATGCGTAGTAAACTGGCTTAACAGCGTAATACAAAGTCAAATTCAGTAACACTATGCCTGGCAAACAGCAGAAGCAAAAGCAATAAATTAAATCTAAACATGACAACGCTCAAGCAGAAAAATATTACAGTAAAGACAACAATGCAGACAAGGGAAATGTATAATCACATCTTAATGTCTAAGTAATTAAAGTGGTGCACCACAAAAACTAATTCTACAAATAATTACTAAGTACTAGAAAAGAAAATTATACATGCAATTACTGTTATTAGTCCCTTCTTATTGTTCTTTCCATTCCAAGAGCTCCTTTTTCGAAGAATGTGTATCATAAAATAATTATTTAATAGATCTGTTGACAGAAAGTATTCACATTAGCAAATGCATTTAATTTTATTTTATAAAAGCAATGATGCAACACACCTGGAAAACAGATATCAAATAAAATAAGCAACTATGTACAAAGTGAAGTATAAAAATATCATTCAGTAGTCATGAAGCATTTCATAAGTTAGTAGAAATTCTCTCAACTCTCGTAGAAAGACGCTTGTCATAATCAGGTGTGCAGATGTATCTTTCCAAGTAATGAGCGTGTCGTATTTGCGATGCTTTCTCTAAAGGAATGTCAATGGCGAGGATAATGGCCTCTTTTTTTCTCCACCTAATGGCTTTCTTTTGTCAGACGACTACCTCTCAGCTGGGCGCCAAAAACGCATTACGCCAAGGTCACTTACCTTTCTTAACGAAATATTTACGACAGCAGTTTCCGCTACAGTGACAGTCTCATATAAAAATATTTCACAGGTCGAGAATTTGCGATGCAAATGTGTACAAACAAAATCCTATGAATATAACAGTATTCAAAAAGTTTTCGTCGGCACTGTGATACACTCACGCATTTACATACATTTCATAACTCTTAAAGTACGATTCTTGGTTTTCAACATCCTTTTTCACAAGTCAGAGTCCCTAACCACTATTCATTATTCCTTACCTTATTACACATATACATATTCGTCGACACTTCAATATTACATAGTAATAAATACATAGCATAATCAGATTCCTCATATAACATCATCTCATTGATCATGAACATACCTCAAAAGCATAATACACATCGTCGTCGTAATAATAACATCATAACATCTCAGTCTAATCTCAAAAACGTCATAGCTTTCTGCAGTAATTTCAAAACCTAAAGAAAATTCTCTGCTCATTTCAATAGTGTCATCTACCTCAAACGCACTTTAAAAATCATGATCCCATACCAAATACATCATTCAAAGCTCTCATAGTATCACAATGGTTCCGGAAAAATATGAGCATTTCACAAAGTACAGACAAAATACAATTTCATAAGTGTGAAGTTATCCAACGGTCTAATTACGTAAACATCTGTCACTGCCGTAGTAAAGAAGTTTGTCTCTCTCAGTTAAATGATCGGATAGCTGTGTTAGAGAAATATGGTACCGATGTGTAAAGTTGTATAAGCAAATACCATATTAGCTAGGGCTCCTTGTGCTTGCCAAACACATGGTACACAAAGTAGGCGTGTACCCCCCTGAGGATTAATGTAATTATACCCTCAGGTGTTACAGATTACAGCAATGGAATGAAATGTATCACGGAAAACCCTTGTATCATTGTACTTCAAATATCTAAAAAAATAAATGTTTTAAGTGCGAAATTAATCATTCAAATACTTGTACTGTAGATCTAAACTGTGTGTCATGCTGTAAGATAATCTCTGTGGAAGTCTCGTAGTTATCGTCCTCCGAAAGCTAAGTTCTGCAGAAGTCAATGTACTTACCTCATGATAAACAAGAGTGAAATGCTTTATGTATAGATATCGTAGTTATTACGCTTATTGTTGTGATGAAGAAAGTACTGTACTGTAACGTATTGTTGTGCTACGGAAAAGGCTGTCTCATTGTAGCTACACCACAAAAGTTACTACTAAAACATGTTTTACTTTCAGAATAAAACAGAAAACTGTGCAGATATAAAACAGAAACACTGCAAAAGCAACATTGTAAATTGTCACTCATTAGTAGCGTCGTGATAAAATCGTGTAGCTGTCACATAAACTAACCACTATGTCATCTGGTATCTCACTGAAAGTACTTTAAATCCAGAATGTATTTTCAAGTAAACCAAAATGTTGCATTAAAATCTCATTAGCAGTACTGGTAAATGTTCTAAGTATGTGGGCCTTATAGTCGTTACGTAACCGTGCAACCAACAAGCAAGAATGTACAAATAACAACACTGTGTCGTCTGTTCACTATAACAATGCATTCGTAATTTCTGTTTAAATAAGTTCTCTTGGTTCTTGACTGGATATTTAACTTCAAACATTGTTGCATGTTAACATATTCTATGTCTGACAAAGCATACTGGAAATGTGAAGTGAAAAATTTTGTGCAAAGACAAAGTTAAAAAGCAGATTATCTTTCAATAAACGGTTTTACATGTGAAATGTGGTGTAAACCTTTACTCTTCCTAGTACGCAGAGTTTCAACTTCAACGCAATTATCATGTGGTATACGTCGGATTCTGTAAGGTCTCATGATTTTCATGAACAATAGTTTGCAGTTCTTCTACGGCTGCTTCGTGATTCTGTAATGCATTTTCATGCCGCGAAAAAATAGGTTGAAAATGCTCACAAATTTGAGTTTTTACGTCATTACAGAATTTTGACATTTCGATTCGATGTTATGTAACTCAGTAGTTAAATCTTCACGTGTTTGTTCAAGCATGGTGTCTAACTTTTGAAGATTTTGTTCCATTGTGTCTAACTTTTGAAGATTTTGTCCCATTTGTTTCTGATTTTGTTCAAGCGCTGTGTCTAACTTGAGAAGATTTTGTTCCATTGTGTCTAATTTTTGTAGCCTTTGTCCCACTTGTTGTATTAACTGTAATAACAATGCACTGGTGTCTGAAACATGCTCCGCAGTGCTTTTCGGCAGTGAAGCTGCACCAGCAACATTGACATTTTGACAAGCAGAAAATGTATCTTGACTCATTTGAGAAAACGGTGAGAACCCAAAACCTGAGTCTACAGTATTTGCAATATTGTGTTCTATCATTCCTGATTCCTGAGGCGAGCTGTTGCCGACCGATCGATCGATAATGCTTCCCTGTTCACTACCTGTTTCACTGTCTACACCATTATTTGACGCCCGCTCCATTTCCCTATGCACAGTTACCAAATTACTACTTTGAATGTCTGTTAATTCATTACACAGCGGTGCTGGTAAGCTACACTCGTCGTCACTATTATTTCTCAGTTTACCTCTGTGCCTAGTGTTACGTTTTTCACACGCCATTATTGTCACAATATTTCACACGATAACACAGAAAAGCACAATTTGAAGAGCAAAAATAAGAGAACACATTAACATAAGACTGAAAATAATATCTAGTTAATTGCAGCTGCGAAATACTTGGCGCAAATCTACATGCATGCCACAACTGCTTTACTGTACAACAATGAAAGACTGCAACTACAAAGGAGATTTTCTCTACAATTACGCGCTAGCAATAAACAAAAGCTATACTAATTACACAAACTACAAGAAAAAATCAGAGGATTCCAGTGAGGTATACTCGGCTAAGGGTCGCCATATGAAACGTCCCCTTTGAACAATTTATACATGACTGTGCTTAAACTGACATACAATATTTTTAGCGCAACGCAGTCTGACTTTCAGAATTCCCTACAAAAGAATGGCCCTGTCTAGTATTAACCTATACGTTTCCCAAATCGCTTACCTCACAAAAATCTTGGTTACTCGAACTACTGCAATATAGCGAGCGCCACTACCGCCAGCTAAATAAAAGATTCAAACTAAGGAAGGCACTAATTACTGATAGGGATAGTTAGCAAATGAAAGATATTAATAGAGAACAAACAATGTATTTACCTTAATAGTCATAATGTATATAGCAGTTCATCACAAATTACAAAACTCCGCCATCTTTCTCCCCACATCCACCACTGCTGGCGGCTCACCTCCAACTGCGCAACGCTACGCGCTGTTAACAGCCAGCTGCCTAACACTACAATGGCAGACAACAATGTAAACTACCCACAGACTGCACACAGCACAGCCAGTGATTTTTCATATAGAGCGCTACGTGGCGTTACCAATAAGAAAACATAAACAGCCTACTTACAAGTTTACCCCTGAATAGATTGTAGGTTATTTTCTGTGCTGTTGTGGCTAGTTTATTATTCTAACGCCACCAGCGCGTCCGTTCGAGCACACCACCAATCCTTTACCCCAGCTTCACCAGAGAGTCCATAGACATCAACACCAGGACGCCACTACTGCAGCGACATTGACCTCCTCAGCGAGGAAAAACAGAAGGTGAACAGTAGAAGATAGGACCCCCGATGACAGGATCATGTAGCCTTTTGCTTCCTTTTTAAATACTTTTTGTTTCCTTGCGTTCCATTCAATAATACGCCCATAACGATAATCTATGAAGCTGTTGTACATACACCTTGCGACCTACCCCGAAACGCTTGACCATCAGGGGCCATCACACATTGTCGAACGTGGCTACGATGTCAATCATGATTGCTTTACGTACCTGCTTCTGCAGCCACCGACAGTTTCAAGGGCTCCATTGGTTGCGAGGTCATCTGGCTTTCCGGAAACCATTATGCCAATAAGTTCCAGGAGGTGCCTGTGGACCTGCAACCAGTCGCACAACAGGCGCTGCTGGACCTTAGTCAGAGCGCTCATCAGGAATATTGGTACGTAGCTCTTGAGAACAGTCAGATCCTTATTTATATTATTTATACCCTTGCTTAGTACTACAGCAAATGACACTTTCCAGCTCACGTGGTTCCTTCCCCGTACTAAAGCCTCGTTCAAGAGAGAGGTTAAGTACGACACCAAAAGTGGTCCTATCCGCTCTACAACTACGGATATATTAGGTCCGGACGTGGAGCTTTATTGTTCTTTAATTCCGTAATTGCAACTGCAGCTTCCTCTTGCGCTAAAGTGGCTACCACAGTTGGCTCGTTATAATCCAG
Source organism: Schistocerca piceifrons (assembly GCF_021461385.2). NCBI lineage: Eukaryota > Metazoa > Arthropoda > Insecta > Orthoptera > Acrididae > Schistocerca > Schistocerca piceifrons. The sequence continues at coordinate 112,744,352 of NC_060139.1, read as the reverse complement.
TTCTAATGCTTCTCTGAACCTTGCATGATATGTCGTTGTCTGCGTTAGTGTCATCGTCAGGCAGAAGTGAACCAAGCACACTGCAGAGTCCCTCCAACACGTTGGCATCTTGTCATCTGCTCTTCCAATGGTAGCGTTCTCGCTTCCCGCGCCCGGGTTCCCGGGTTCGATTCCCGGCGGAGTCAGGGATTTTATCTGCCTCGTGATGACTGGGTGTTGTGTGCTGTCCTTAGGTTAGTTAGGTTTAAGTAGTTCTAAGTTCTAGGGGACTGATGACCATAGATGTTAAGTCCCATAGTGCTCAGAGCCATTTTTTTTCTTCCAATGGTGGGCAGAACTGATGGACATCTTTCTACGCAAACAACTTGCAGGATTGCCAATACACATCTAATTGATTTTTTTTCCCCATACATTTTCCCCTACTTTTTTTTCTTTTTGTCAGAACTGTTGTATACTGTTCTTTTGCTCTTCTGGACGGAAGTATCGCTTTAACACGCTGCATGAGAATCTGCGGAGATTTTTAAAGTCAACAAATTGGTGTACAGTTTGGTGATCACAGCTGAACGTGGAAAATTATCCCACTCTCATCTGTTATATCCTACTGAAGTAGATATATTTACGAGATTTAAACCGTCTACTGTCTTTCACCACTCTTAGCGTGCATAAGCGACCTCACATACCACACAGATTTTTTTAAGGTATCTTCAGAAGACACAGAACTCCGCAAGTGAACCTAGTTAAGCTACAAAATATTAATTCAAATAATGAGATGTACTAAAATATCAGTATATATGTTGCTGTGGTGGCCTTCAGTCCGAAGACTTGTCTGATCAGCTCTCCACGCTACTCTATCCTGAGCAAACCTTTTTATCTCCGAAAAACTACTGCAGTCTACATCCATTTAAAGTACTATATCTCTTCCCCCCTCCCCCTGTCGCCAAATACACACACTCCCCTCAGTTACGAAGTTGACGAGTCCTTCGTGCCCCAGTGCAAGTATTATCAACCGAACCCTTCTTTTAATAAAGCTGTGCCTCAAATTACGACCTATGTTTGATACCACTACACTTATTTTCACCTGTGCTAGTCTGCTTTTTATGTTCTTCTTGCCTAGTCCGTCATGAGTTTTTTGTTTACAAGGTAGTAGAATAACAACTTCGATTTGGTGATCACCAGCTTTGATGTTAATTTTCTCGCTATTTTCATTTCTGCTGCTTCTCATTACTTCCGTCTTTTTCCGGTTTACTGTCAGTCCATATTCTGTACTCATTAGACTCCCATTCCACTCGATGGATCCTATAAACTCTTCTTCTCTTTCATTCACGATAGCAATGTCATCAGCGAATCTTGTCGTTGGTAACCTTCCACAATGAATTTTATTCCCTCCCGTGAACCTTTTTATTTCCGTCATTGCTTCTTTGATATACGTATGTAACAATAGGGGCGAAAGACTGAGTCGCTGACTTACATCCTTTGAAACACGAGCATTTCGTTCTTGGTCTTCCACTCTTTTTGTTCCCTCTTTGTTCTTGAACATATTGTATATTACTCGTCTATCTCTTTAGCGTACTCTCTTTTTCAGAATTTCGAACATCTTGCACTATTTCACACAGTCCATCCTTTTTCCTAGGTCGATAAATCCTGATTTTTCTTCAGTCTTGTTTCCATTATCAAGCACAACGTCAAAATGCAACGTCAGAACTGCGTCTCTGGTGCCTTTACCTTCCATAAAGCCAAATTAATCGTCACCTAACAGACCTTAAGTTTTCTTTTCCGTTCTTCTGTGTACAGCTCTTGCCAGCAGCTTAGTTCTCGCACTTACCTGCCCTTGCTATCTTTGGATTTTTATGAATGATATTTTTCCGGACGTCTGATGGTACGTTGCCAATATCATAGGTTCTACACACCAACTTTAATAGTCATTTGGTGGCCACTTCCCCCAAATGATTTTAGAAATTCTGACGGAGTGTTAGCTACACCTTCTGATTTATTTGATGTCAAGTCTTGCAGAGCTCTTTCAAATTCTGACTATAAAACTGGATCTCCTATCTCCTTCTTATAGACTCCAGTTTCTTGTACTATCACTTGATCAGACAAGTCGTCCCCCTCATAGAGACTTAACTACTCTTTCCACCTATCCGTTCTCTCCTCTGCCGCGCGGGATTAGCCGAGCGGTCTGTTGCGCTGCAGTCATGGACTGTGCGGCTGGTCCTGGCGGAGGTTAGTCCTCCCTCGGGCATGGGTGTGTGTGTTTGTCCTTAGGATTATTTAGGTTAAGTAGTGTGTAAGCTTAGGGACTGATGACCTTGGCAGTTAAGTCCCATAAGATTGCACACACATTTCATTTCGTTCTCTCCTCCGTAGCTAACAGTGAAATTCCCATTGGACTCTTAATATTACCACTCTTGCTTTTAATTTCACCGGAGGCTGTTTTGCCTTTTCTCTATACTCAGTCAGTCCTTCCGACGATCATTTCTTTTACGATTTCTCCACATCTCTCCTGCAGCCATTTCGCCTTGCTTTCCTGCACTTCTCATTTCATTGCCATGGGATTAACATTGCTGTATTTCTGTCTTTCCCAGAAATCTTTTGTACTTTCTTCTTTCGTCGATCAATTTCTTCAGTTACCCTTTTTTTTTTTGCAGTTACCTTCCTTGTACCTATTGTTCGTTTGTAGTTCCTTCTCTAGATTATCGCACAGATGACAAAATGGTAGATATCTAAATAGATGACAGAGGGATAGAAAAACAATTAAATCGCTCAAAAGACGAAAAGCCGCTGGACCTGATGGAATATAATTTGTATTTTACACAGAATACGCGCAGGAACTTGCCCGCCTTCTTGCAGCGGTGTACCGTGGGTCTCTTAAAAGAGCGTAGCGTTCCAAAAGATTGGAGAAGGGCACAGGTCATCGCCGTTTTCAAGAAGGGACGTCGAACAAATGTGCAGAAGTATAGACCTATATCTCTAACGTCGATCAGTTGTAGAATTTTGGAACACGTATTACGTCCGAGTTTAATGACTTTTCTGGAGACTATAAATCTACTCTGTAGGAATCAGCATGGGTTTCGAAAAAGACGATGGTGTGAAACCCAGCTCGCACTATTCGTCCACGAGACTCAGAGGGCCATAGACACGGGTTCCCAGGTAGATGCCGTGTTTCTTGACTTCCGCAAGGCGTTCGATACAGTTCCCCACAGTCGTTTAATGAACAAAGTAAGAGCATATCGACTATCAAACCAATTGTGTGACTGGATTGAAGAGTTCCTAGATAACAGAACACAGCATGTCATTCTCAATGGAGAGAAGTCTTCCGAAGTAAGAGTGATTTCAGGTGTGCCTCAGGGGTGTGTCGTAGGACCATTGCTATTCACAATATATATAAATGACCTTGTGGATGATATCACAAGTTCACTGAAGATTTTTGCGGATGATGCTGTAGTATATCGAGAGGTTGTAACAATGGTAAATTGAACTGAAAAGCAAGAGGATCTGCAACGAACTGACGCATGGTGCAGGGAACGGCAATTGAATCTCAATGTAGACAAGTGTAATGTGCTGCGAATACAAAGAAGGAAAGATCCTTCATCATTTAGTTAAAATACAGCAGGTCAGGAACTGGAAGCAGTTAATTCCATAAATTATCTGGAAGTAGACATTAGGAGTGATTTAAAATGGAATGACCATATAAAATTAAACGTCGGTAAAACAGATGCCAGACAGAGATTCATTGGAAGAATCCTAAGGAAATGCAGTCCGAAAACAAAGGAAGTAGGTTACAGTACACTTGTTCGCCCACTGCTTGAATACTGCTCACCGGTGTGGGATCCGTACCAGATAGGATTGATAGAAGGGATAGAGAAGATCCAACGGAGAGCAGCGTGCTTCGTTACGGAGACGATAGATAAACTCCAATGGAAGACTCTGCAAGAGAGACGCTCAGTAGCTCGGTACGGGCTTTTGTTGATGTTTCGAGAACATACCTTCACCGAGGATTCAAGCAGTGTATTGCTCCCTCCTACGTATATCTCGCGAAGAGACCATGAGGATAAGATCAGAGAGATTAGAGGCCACACAGAGGCATGCCGGCAATCTTTCTTTCCACGAACAATACGAGACTGGAATAGAAGGGAGAACCGATAAAGGTACTCAAGGTACCCTCCGCCACACACAGTCGGGTGGCCTGCGAAGTATAGATGTAGATGCAGATATAGATGATCCCTCTTCTTAGAAATGTCCATTCCTCCTCAACTGAACTGCCTACTTTGATATTCCTTGTCGCAAGGGACCCTCAAAGTTTTCATTGTCGAAAGGAATATATAGTTTCACAAGAGTGTATCTTTTACGTGGGTCCACATATAAACTTTGGGTTGTTTCTAGAATTACGTTAAGGACAAAAGTTTTCATTTATATTTCACAAGTGTTCAGTGAGGCTTCCACTGGATGCACGACAAACACTCAGATAGTATTCAAACTGATCTCATACTTTTTCGAGACTGTTTAGAGGTACTGTACTCACTGCCCTTACAATGCGGTGTCGCTGTGCACCCGAAGTTGTAGAAATTGCAGAGGCCTGGGCGGAGCCTGCTGTAAGACCCTCACAAAAAAGGTAACAGGCGATCTTCGAGGCCAACGGTGCAATGAGAGATCAATGCGCACCTTCAGTCCGATTCTTCAAAAAAATGGTTCAAATGGCTCTGAGCACCATGGGACTTAACTTCTGAGGTCATCAGTCCCCTAGAATTTAGAACTACCTAAACCTAACTAACCTAAGGACAACACACCCATCCATGCCTGAGGCAGGATTCGAACTTGCGACCGTAGCGGTCGCGCGGTTCCAGATTGAAGCGCCTAGAACCGCTCGGCCAATCCGGCCGGCTTCGATTCATCGTTGAAGCAACTGATTCTTAAGAAATGTTCTTAAACACAGGTGCCAGTGAGGCAATGTTCAGTCCACTTGAAAAATGAAATTTTCGATATATTCTCGCAACTGCAGAAAAAGCCAGATCTGGAACATACCCACGTACATCATTCCTGCAACCGTCTTTTCCAGAAATCTCTTCTCAAGAAACGTCGCAAAACATATGAGGCTTCGAGAGTATGCCACTTGCTCGAATGTGTTAGGTGGCTGCGTAGTGGCTGGTCACGTTTCCATTTAAATGAAAAGTAGTCACATCACGCGACACTAAATTTGAAAACAAATTGTTATCTTTTATCTCCATGGCCAGAATGAATCGACAAAGCGCTACGCGACAACCGTCCAGAAGAGCTTGTGGTAGTTGAACGTTTGAAACACTTACGGCGCCACAAATTATATCGGAAGACACATAAGGAATGGCTAACTCTGGGCTCGCACGACGAGCAGACTTCTGTGAACTCGGTGCGAAACTCCTTTGAATGCACTTAATGTCTTGACGGACACACGGAAACAACTCGCTGTCTTCCAGTTACATAAACGATCAGTGTCTTGAAAGTGCTGGCGCCGTCGTCAAATGGTCTGAAGTGTGGGAGCTGGGGTACCGTACTCTCGACGAAAATTACACCGCACAGGCGAAACTGCATTGCACGTGTTCAAACGGAGAATGCAAAACATATTTTGCTGCTCGATGTACACCGGGTAATAAACAGTTGGCTAGAGAGCCTGTATGCAGCCTTTCTAGAGACAGCTGCTACCGGCAATCACATGAATCACAAACTTACTAAGGACACCAAGATGAACATTCAGTTTCGATGCGTAATTTAAAATTGACCCCATGTTTCTGTCTCCACTTGTGTAGAGGAACTAGCCTTATGAAATCGGGGTGAATCTTTTTGAAATGCTCCGTATTTCCTCAGACACTCTGGCAAGCGAGTATCCATGGTTCGATTCTGGGTGATGTCACAATTTGTTACTGCCTTTACTCCTTCCATCACCCCCCCCCCTCCCATCCCACCCCTATCACCCCTTGAGTTAAATGGACAAGGAGGAATACGATTTTAATAATAATAAACAATATGTATTATAAAAGTAAGCGTACAATGTGTGCGTCGCTAAAACTTAGAAACGAATCCCGGTACGATCAAGGGAGTTACATGGTACGGTAGCCCTCCATCTCCCATCCGTGAATAAGGTTCCCGTTTTTACCTTAAGGGCGTACTTTAGAAGATACAACAGCTGGGAAGTTCCGCCCTCTAGAAATTTCTAGAACATTTCAGAACATTCGAGAGTATTCGAGAACATTCCAGAACATTCAAGAGTATTCGAGGGTCCCTCTGGTTGACATCCGCACCACCCCTGCAGCACAGTGATACGTAGCGGTACGTCTACTACAGAGTGTCTCAAAAAGAATCCAATTTGGCACGTCTATACTTCTGAAACTAATAAACATATACGACGAATTTAATTTTTTGACGAACGCGAAATACAAAAGATTTTTTTTCATACCTTTTCATATATGTTCAATATGGTCCCTTGAGATGCACGGCATATGTCAATGCTTATTCAAATTGTTCCCACACTGCAGCTAGCATTCCTTGAATTACAGCTTCCACAGCAGCTGTTGTGCAATGTCTCAGTACCTCATACTCTCACATTATAACGGTTCACCTTTCCATTCAAATGGAATGTTGCCTCGTCACTAAACACTAAGCGTGGTACAAAACTATCATGCTCCATCTTACCAAGAACTACATGACAGAACTCCACACGTTGTTGTTTGTCACCTTCCCGAAGAGCTTGCAGTAGCTGAATTTTGCGTGGCTTCGTGTGTAAACGTCGACGTAGCACCGCCAGACGGACACTGGGGGCGTGTTGAGCTGTCGCCCTGCATGGCGAACGGATTTCTGCGGACTCGTTATGACACTATGGCGGATGCGTTCCACGCCAGCGTCTGACACTCGGAGAAGTCCCGGCGATTTGCCTTTACACAAACAACACGTTTCTCGGAATTATTCGTACCATCGTCTAATGCTCTGTGCTGAAGGAGGATCCACACCATACCGGGAACGAGTCACGCCGAACAGTCATTGCTGGCCCGCACTGCCAAAACGCAGAACACAAAACGCTTTCTGTTTCCCGACACCATTTTTCTAGAACTGCAGTGGGCGCAAACTGCTGCTACCTAGCGGGAACCGTGTAAAACTCGAGCGTTTGCTCTCCAACAGAACCTTGTTCACATATCTCGCATAACACCATAGTTACATTTTAAAAAATCGGATGATTCTTTTTGGTACACCCTGTATATTCTACGCCCCGTTTTGTTGCCCTTCATGGCAAGCCATCCTGGGTTTCATTTCAGCAAGATAACGCTCGCCCGCAAACGGTGAAAGTTTCCATGATTTGTCTTCGTGCTTGCCGGCCGGAGTGGCCGAGCGGTTCTAGGCGCTACAGTCTGGAACCGCGCGACCGCTATGGTCGCAAGTTCGAACCTGCCTCGGGCATGGATGTGTGAGATGTCCTTAGGTTAGTTCGGTTTAAGTAGTTCTAAGTTCTAGGGGACTGATGACCTCAGATGATAAGTCCCATAGTGCTCAGAGCCATTTGAACCATTTTTTTGTCTTCGTGCTTGCCAAGCCCTACCTCGGCCAGAAAGGTCCAATTGAGAAGGTTAAGAGCATAATGGGCAGGGCTCTCCAATCAGCTCTGGATTTTGACGGTCTAACCCACCAGTTGGACAGAATTTGGCACCATATCCCACAGGAGGACATCTAATCACTCTAAAAAGCAATGTCAAGCCGAATAACTGATTGCATAAGGGCTAGAGGTTATTCATTTGTTCAATTCGTGAAGTCCTTTCTCTTGAATAAACCATCTAATCGTTCTGAAATTGTAAGCATTTATTTCTCATTACAGGATGGACAGAGTAAAAACTAAAGAGGTAGTGAGAAGAGTGGGAGAGAAAAGACAGTTACTAGATGTAATTAAGAGAAGAAAAAGAAATTGGATTGGGCATATATTAAGAAAGAATGACGGACTGATAAAAACAGTTTTAGAAGGTTATGTAGAAGGGAAAAGGAAGCGAGGAAGGAAGAGATTCCAGATACTGGATGACATGATGGACGGTACAACATACAGCAGCCTTAAGAAGGAAGCAATGGATCGCAGACAATGGAGAGACAAAGGACCTGCTAATATAGCAGATAACTGATGATGATGACATGTACTTCCGCTGATGCCCGTCCCATTCTGATAATTTCTTCTTGGTGCGTCGTTTTTTGGCTTCGAGTGACCTTGCATCCGATCCTGAGCTATAGAAGTTTCGCGTTACGTGCAGCGACGACGTGTCTACAGGTCTCCTGAATTTTTGCAGAGTATTTCGTAAGACCCGCGGCAGGTGAAGTGTCAGGAACAGTGGGGCTCGCCGGCCACGCTGCAACTGAAGCGGCCGTTGCCTCTGCCTCTGGCTTCGCCCCCTGTTGCTCTGTAATTACGACTGCAGCACACACAGGCCGCATGACTAAGCCGATTACCCAGGCGCGCCGCGTTGCGACAACGCGGCAGCCCAGAAGCGCCGCTAATTACCCACGTCCCAGCCGACTCCGTGGCGCCGCCGGCGCCGCCAATTGCGTACTTATATGCAAAGCGGCGGACGTTTCCTGATTCTCATTGCGCGAAGGTCTTTTAAAAACAGCTACTTTGCATCAGCTCGCCATGCACGTTCTGCAGTGACTTTTTGCCTCGACCCTCCTCTCTTTACACTCACGATCCAAAGTATGCTGATATGATCCGTTATAAACTATAGAGTTTACCACGGGACGTGTGGAATTACCTTCTTAGTGTATCTTTGGCTGTGCTAGTAGGCGTGGTGCCTTTGGATTCGTGCATGTAAGATAATTCTTTTCAGTTTCTGCCAATAGAAAATGTGCTTTTTTTTACTTGTTCCTTAATTTTGCTTTTAAATCTTTTTTGTTGGGACTTTTTTAATATGTTGAATATTATTAGCATCAAAGCATTCATTTGTTTTGCCTATGTACTACACTACTGGTCATTAAAATTGCTACACCACGAATATGACGTGCTACGGACGCGAAATTTAACCGACAGGAAGAGAATGCTGTGATATGCAAATGATTAGCTTTTGAGAGCATTCACACAAGGTTGGCGCCGGAGGCGACACCTACAACGTGCTGACATGAGGAAAGTTTCCAGCCCATTTCTCATACACAAACAGCAGTTGACCGGCGTTGCCTGGTGGAACGTTGTTGTGATGCCTCGTGTAAGGAGGAGAAATGCGTACCATCACATTTCCGACTTTGGTAAAGGTCGGATTGTAGCCTATCGCGATTGCGGTTTATCGTATCGCGACATTGCTGCTCGCGTTGGTCGAGATCCAATGACTGTTAGCAGAATATGGAATCGGTGGGTTCAGGAGGGTAATACGGAACGCCGTGCTGGATCCCAACGGCCTCGTATCACTAGCAGTCGAAATGACAGGCATCTTATGCGCGTAGCTGTAACGGATCGTGCAGCCACGTCTCGATCCCTCAGTCAACAGATGGGGACGTTTGCAAGACAACAACCATCTGCACGAACAGTTCGACGACGTTTGCAGCAGCATGGACTATCAGCTCGGAGACAATGGCTGCGGTTATCCTTGACGCTGCATCACAGACAGGAGCCCCTGCGATGGTGTACTCAAGGACGAACCTGGGTGTACGAATGGCGAAACGTCATTTTTTCGAATGAATCCAGGTTCTGTTTACAGCATCATGATGGTCGCATCCGTATTTGGCGACATCGCGGTGAATGCACATTGGAAGCGTGTATTCCTCATCGCCATACTGGCGTATCACCCGGCGTAACGGTATGGGGTGCCATTGGTTACACGTCTGGGTCACCTCTTGTTCGCATTGACGACACTTTGAAGAGTGTACGTTACATTTCAGATGTGTTACCACACCCTTCATTCGATCCCTGCGAAACCCTATATTTCAGCAGGATAATGCACGACCGCGTGTTGCACGTCCTGTACGGGCCTTTCTAGAGACAGAAAATGTTCGACTACTGCCCTGGCCAGCACATTCTCCAGATCCCTCACCAATTGAAAACGTCTGGTCAATGGTGGCCGAGCAGCTGGCTCGTCACAATACGCCAGTCACTACTCTTGATGAAGTGTGGTAACGTGTTGAAGCTGCATGGGTAGCTGTACCTGTACACGCCATCCAAGCTCTGTTTGAGTCAATGCCTAGGCGTATCAAGGCCATTATTACGGCCAGAGGTGGTTGCTCTGGGTACTGATTTCTCGGGATCTATGCGCCCAAACTGCGTGAAAATGTAATCATGTGTCAGTTGTAGTATAATATATTTGTCCAATGAATACCAGTTTATCATCTGCATTTCTTCTTGGTGTAGCAATTTTAATAGCCAATAGTGTACTTTTCTTTAATCACAACTAATGTACTGCTCTTGTCTGATTTTGTAACTATTGGTTGGTTGTTTTTCAGTTTATTTCTTATGGATTGTAGCGTTTTTGTATCGTTTATTGTACGAGGGTAAGTCAATTATTATTTGCAGTTTCGTTATATTTTTGTTTATTTTGTTAGTACTGTCGTTTTACGTTGATGACGCACGCTTTGTTTATTTGTTGTTATATCTTTGCAATTTTCAAGCTGCTAGGTTTTTTTTGTTATCGCTGCCGTGCTGTAAGTCATGGTTGCTCCGCTGTCAAAGTGCGCCAAAGAAGAGGAACGTTCAGTGATCTGTCGGAAGGAGTAACAGGGGCCAAATTCATCGAAGACTATCGCTACAGTACGGGAACAGTGTTTTGCCACAACGGAGTGTCTACGAATGGACTGAAAAATTCCGAAATGTTCGCACAAGTGCAAATGGTTCAAATGGCTCTGAGCACTATGGGTCTTAACATCTGAGGTCATCAGTCCCCTAGAACTTAGAAATACTTAAACCTAACTAACCTAAGGACACCACACACATGCATGCCCGAGGCAGGATTCGAACCTGCGACCGTAGCAGTCGCGCGGTTCCGGACTACAGCGCCTAGAACCGCTCGGCCACCGCGGCCGGCGTTCGCACAAGTGTTACGCACGGTGAAGGAGCCGGACGACAGTTTACCGCCACAAATGAAGAAGCCATTGAGCGTTCACGTGAAATGATTCTCTTAAACAGACGATTAACTATTGACGAAGTGGCACATGCTGTAAATTAGTCACGGTTCTGCCTACGAAATCATCCACAACAGACTTGGGTTTCATAAAGTTTGTGCAAGATGGGCCCCAAAACAACTCACACAGTTGCATAAACAAACGCGCTTGGACATCTGCAAAAAAAAAGAAAAAAAAATTTGGATCGCTATGGCAACGAAGGGGACAACTTTTTAGACAGGATCATTACTGGTGACTAAACATGGATCAATCATTACGAGCCGGAGAGTAAACGGCAGAGTATGGAATGGAAACATCCAAATTCACCTTGAAAAAGTAAGTTCAAGACCCAATCGTCCGCAGGAAAACTGATGCTTACGGTTTTTTCGGAGGCACAGGGTCCAGTACTGGAACGTTATGAGGAAAGCGGCACAAAAATAAACAGTGTACGTTACAGTGAGATGCTTACTGCCAGGCCACTGAGAATTGCTAACAGAATATATGACAATCAATATCTTTCCATTACTGTTCCTGTTATTAATCCAACAAGAAAAGTTTGAAGAAAGCCTGCAATTCGAAGCAAACGCCGAGGATTGCTGTTAAAAGGTGTTGTGTTGTTGCACAATGCCCGTCCGCATAAGGCTGCCCACACTGCTGAAACAACCCAGAAACTCCAATTTGAAGTACTGGATCATCCTCCATATAGTCCCGATCTTGCCCCTTCTGACTATCACTTGTTTTGTCCACTCAAATAGGCATTAAGGGGCCGTCGATTTGCCTCGGACGAAGCAGTGAAAGAAGCGGTGCATTCCTCGCTCGCAGCTTCTTTTATGAGGGCATCAGGAAGCTTGTACAACAATGGACCGAGTGCGTTCAAACTCAAGGAGACTGTATCGAAAAATGATGTTCTTGTAAGTTTCCGATTTGATTACAATAAAGTTTTATAACTACCTTGTGGATAATAATTGACTTACCCTCGTAGATTCAGGTCTCATTTCCTAGCCGCGTGGAGTAGCTGCGCGAGGTAGCCGCATGGTCTTGGGCACCTTGTCACGGTCCGCGAGGCTCCCATCATCGGAGATTAGTCCTCCCTCGGACAGGGGTGTGTGTGTTGTCCTTAGCCTAAGTTAGTTAGACTAATCAGTGCGTAAGCTTAGGAACCGATGACCTCAGCAGTTTGGTCCCATAAGACCTTACCACAAATTTCCAATTTTCTAATTTTATCTTTCTTCGTTTGTTTCTCAAGAAGTTTGCTTACTTTGTGACCTACTTCTGCTTTTGCGTTTGAAGTTAATTTAGCAGCATCTGCTGCATTTTTAGTTCCAACTACGATCTGTTTTGGTGTATACTTGTGTGAGAGGGACTCTGCACAAATAGACCGTAAGAGAACTGTAACTGTAAGCCCTTCCAAATTTCTCCACTAATTACTCATAAAGCTCGATGAACAGCTGAAAATTTAACGTTTTTTGTATACTGCAATAAAGTCAATAAGCAGAGCCTCACAGATCTTTAACACCACATAATAATATCATAGTGCGCAGAGAAAAACGCACTTGAAAATGGGAATATTTACCGAAATTCGTCGTGTAAAATACAAAAATGGTTCAAATGGCTCTGAGCACTATGGGACTTAACATCAGTCCCCTAGAACTTAAAACTACTTAAACCTAACTAACCTAAGGATATCAGACACAACCATGACCGAGGCAGGATTCGAACCTGCGACCGTAACGGTCGAGTGGTTCCAGACTGAAGCGCCTAGAACCGCTCGGCCACTACGGCCAGCGAAGAAGAGAGGCTTCTCCGATAAATTATGGGTGCCAAAAGAAGGTACGACCGAAGAGAGTCGATTGTTTCTAGACCAGTAGTGCTGCCTGTAAGGAGCAAAAGACGGATGCCACGGATGTTCCCCTTAACTGCACAACAATTTACGAAATGTTACTTCATAAAATTTCTGTAACACTGCATGAGTCTGCCCGCACAGAGAAGACGCTCGATATATTGCAAAATTCTCTTTTCACGCCTCTCACACAAGCAATTTGCACAGAAGGGAAGACTTATAGGCAAAATCTCTTGACTAAGCTGTCTCTTGTAATGTTGTAATGTATTAACTAAAGTTATGGCACGCAGCTAAGCCGGTGCTCCGAGTACTGATGTAAAAAATAGCGAAATCTAGACAGTCTAGCCCCAGAACTAATAAGGTCTTACAGTATGCTCTGCTTTACCTATAACTGGTCAACGCAGAAATGCACTACAGCCCTAGTTCGCTTCATGAAAACTCCATAAACTGTAAATTCTATATCTATGTGATTAATGTGCAATTAACACTCAATTTTTTAGCAGATGGTACTCCGAACAATTTTCACAGTATTTCTCGACTGTTACACTCTCTAGTAGCATATGAAAAAACGAACGCCTAAGTGTTCCAAAGAGCCCTGACTTACTGTTTTACGATGTGTTGACAAAATATTTTGACATTCACAGGAGAAAATTGGTGATTGGAATTACGTCACAAGATGGCGCCGCAACGAATAACCTCTCTGTGTGATGGGCACCCCAACACACTTATCACTTCCGTGACACTCTCTCCTTTACTTCGCGGTAATACACATTTTCAATGCCCTCCATCAATTTTATCCGGAAAGAATCAGATATTCTCGTTAGTAGATCTGTTGTACCGTCAAAGTACTCTGTTAATAAAACGCAATATTTGGCTCGCCTTCTCCACAACAGTTTCTACGTTATGGTTCTAATTTATTTATTTAGTACTTATAATCTCTAGACACTTGGTTGAATCGGAAATCATTAAATTTGTTTGACTTATTGTGTAATCGAAATTTCAAGCGCAAACTTGCCAGTTAAGCTGAATCATGCAAGCTAGAGAACACAGAACACATTGAAACGCTTCTGAAATACGCACACAGAGAGAGAGGGAAAGAGAGACAGTTAACACCGAAAATATTTCAAATTTAAAGGCAGAATGCTCGATCTGTAAACGTTAAGTACTGTTATTTTTACTGCATGAAAAATCTGCTGACAAAGCATGACAAAGTAAGACAATTAACGAAGTTGAACGAGACAAATGCGATCCATCGTGACGCGAAATCGACGCTCATACGTGGCGTCGTACTATTGAAGTGTCGTCTGTGTGAGGTACGTGCGCCGTAGTGAACCGGACAGGTCGATATCACAGCGCTGGACACAAAATTGACATATAAGTTTGACAGATAGTACAATTTCATTTGCTTGTACAAACAGCAGGAGACAAAAGTTACGTCAGACGTGGTAGAAAAAATTTATCAAACATGCGCTTGCAGCAAAGAAGCACTTAAAGAGCTTCATTATCTCCTATCCACGTAAACTATATAAAAACATATCCTAGATCGATTACGTTCTTTCACACAGTCATTTCACAGTGAATGAAGCTACCCTGCAGGTAACTGTAAACGGGATATACGTATGAACATTCATAAGAAACGTTGGAAGTTTTTGAGATAATGATACCAATGGTTCGATACGGAAATTATTTACGCTTATCAAATAAAAAATTAATAACGAATTTGTTTGCGTGGCCATCCTCCGCAGCAAGCACAGACATATCTGTTTTGTAAATAAAAACCGCCTTTTCTTGCTGCTGTATTTTATTTTTCCCAAACGGTTTCGTCTTTTTCACTTTAAGGCATCAGCAGTGGAATGTAAAATGATACATTTTTGTTTTGTTTCAAAATGTGTTATTTGCAGATTACAAAATGGTTCTGAGCACTGTAGGACTTAACATCTATGGTCATTAGTCCCCTAGAACTTAGAACTACTTAAACCTAACTAACCTAAGGACATCACACAACACCCAGTCATCACGAGGCAGAGAAAAATCCCTGACCCCGCCGGGAATCGAACCCGGGAACCCGGGCGTGTGCAAATTACAACACTGGATGTGAACTATTTTATGATCTACAAACAACATACACCAAAACAAAAATGAATCATTCCAGATCCCACTGATGATGCCTCAAAGCGAAAAATTAACTGCCCGCCATCCATGTGGAGCACGTAGTCGTCTCAGCGCGGACTTCTGGTACTCAGACACACACAATTGATATCATCGAAGTGTGCGGGCCTCAAGATGACGTTGACGCAACGTCGAAACCAATAGTCAAATAAAAATGAAATATTAAATACAGCTAGAGGAGTTTGATTTTCAATTTAAAAAAAATATAGGTGACATGGCCAATCCAAACATAACAGTTTTAGAAACAAGTCCAAGCGAGCTTCGAACGGCTAGGCAAGGTTCAAGGAAAACATCTTTCACCCTTTAGTTTACGCACATTATTTAGACAAGGCGCAATTTTTTTCAACAAGAAAACGGTTCCGGTGTTTTAAGAAGTGTAATAAAGTTTGAAAGAGTTGAATAAAAAACACATAGCGTAAACTACAGGCCTACTCAAGCGCCTGAGAAAGTTTTACAATTGTCCAGTTCTTAAGGGAGTTTCAACCACTTAAGAGGAAAAAAAATAGACTCCCCAAAAAGGTGCCCTGATCTCTTCTTAGCAGATATGTATTAAATCCTTTAAGATATTAGACTCCCAGTGAGTCCAGAATATTTATCAAAATCTTACATTTTTCTGTCCGTTAAACAAACAAGGGGAATTTTTTTTTTATAAAAAAGGGTACTAAGCATTGAAGAGAAACAACCATTCAAGAGACCCCGCAAAATGTGCTCTCAAGCCACGCTTCCAGTTATGTATAATTGCTTTAAAATATTAACGTCTCGGTGATTCCACCATACTTAATAAAATCTTGCAGTTTCTTTGAGTTAAACAAACAACAAGAAAATTCTTAAGATGACCATTTAACAAACGGAAAGAAAAATTTTGAGAGACCGCCCGAATTGTGCTTTCAAGCCAAAGTTCCACATCTGTATGAATGCTTTACGTAACTCTTGATTTGGTGAGCCGTTTGCAGAACCGCCATCCCTCGGTTGTCGCAGGTGCGTGTGTCCTTCCACCCCGCCAGACGGGCGTCGTCTTATGCAAGTCGTGGCTCTCACGCTGTCAAAACTAGAATACATTGAGGCACGTCGGTTCCATACCACTTGTCGAGAAGTGGTTTTGATAAACGCACCTAGGACGGCAATATAAGTCCGGTGCGAAATAGCACATTGTCTTTGTGAAACCACAGTCAATATGGAAGCACCGAGCTACCAGGGGCTCAAAAGGCAACGGGCAGAAATCAAGTACCGCAACCCCCCCTCCCCCCTCCACTCACACCAAACCACAGGAGAGACGTTATGGAGACCCAGAACAATTCAAGAAATGGCGGACAGACGCAAACAACCGTCCAACTTAAGTCAAATGGCTCTGAGCACTATGGGACTTAACTTCTAAGGTCATCAGTCCCCTAGAACTACTTAAACCTGACTAACCTAAGGACGTCACACACATCCATGCCCGAGGCAGGATTCGAACGTGCGACCGTAGCGGTCGCGCGGTTCCAGACTGTAGCGCCTAGAACCGCTCGGCCACTCCGGCCGGCACAGAGAGTATCACCACATATGGCGCTGAAATGTGGGAGCCAACCAAAAGGGACAAAAATAACCTGGTGTCGCTTGAGATATATTTTTGGCGAAGAAATTGTGGCATCTTCTGACTACAAGACAGCAGAAACGACAGAATACGACAAATTATAGTAGAATAAGACACTGTTCTCGATGCCACAGATGAATGGATGATAACCTATGGCCAAAAAGAATCTGTGAATGGAGCGAAGTAAACGTGGAAGACCACCGAGAGTCTAGACGATGAATGCCATGAATTCAAAGGGTCTTCAGAAAAAAGATTGGACATGTAGGAAACTAGAAGCTAAGAACCGTCAAAAAGCTTCATATACATGTATTTCAATTACAATACGTAAAGGTACAAATAATGGAAAAAGATGAAATGTTGTGACATGGGTGCGTACAGTCTTAACCAGCCAATGAATGTATTCTTCTTTGTCTTACCTAACGATAAATTATTTGACCGTTAATATGAATATTTCAAACGCGAACCATGTAAGTCCCATACGTGTTCAAGTGGTTTAGTAACCCGATTTTCAAAACTATAACGTGGATTATTGACACAACACATAACCCGATAAATGTTGCCAGGAAAGAATAGCGTTTCAGTATCAACCTGTCCATCATGCACACACTCCAGTAGTCTCTTGTTGTACTGACTTCGAGCAATTGTAACAGAATTCAACACTCGATGCCCTATCGTGACATTGTGAGGTTTCTGTTTGAATGTATACACATATCTGTGAACAGATGCTACTGATAATATAGAATGAAGCATAAAATGGCGCAACGATTTTTCGGCTTCTTCCCAAATTACTCAGGCCTGTTTATACCGGTATTGTTTCCAGCTCAACACCGGACACGGCGTGAAACCCCCTGTTGTATTTAACTTCTGCTCTAATGCAACAACGGGTTCGAAACCACATCGCTCAGGTTTTAAGAAAATGCCGAACTAGTGCTGCCAAGGACTTCCGGTATAAGGAATCACCTCCATAATGACAACCTTGCCAGTGAATGTCTTGATATGTTAATGGCTCTGTGATTTGTGTTTGTGTTTTGAATGAGCGCGTAATGAAAGACAACAGCCGAAGCTCCTCAAGATGCGTCAAGGGATTTGCCGGGATCAGTGCTCAATTTAACTGACGGATCACTATCACATTACACACTTCCACCTTTCATAACATGTTAAAACGAACTTTCTGGCAGATTAAAACTGTGTGCCGGACCGAGACTCGAACTCGGGACCTTTGCCTTCCGCGGGCAAGTGCTCCACCATCTGAGCTACACAAGCATGACTCACTACCCGTCCTCCCATCCTCAGTTCTGTCAGTACCTCGTCTCCTACCTTCCAAACTTTACAGAAGCTCTCCTGCGAATCTTTCAGAACCAGCAAGATCTCGAGTTCGAGTCTCGGTCCGGCACACAGTTTTAATCTGCTAGGAAGTTTCATATCAGAGCACACTCCGCTGAGGAGTGAAAATCTCATTCTGTGAAAAAGTTTGGAATGTATCCAAAGTATTAGTCCAGAATTTACCGCCGAGAAACCGTACACAGTTATCGACACATTTTCCGCGCGAAAGCAGAACGGTGAAAATTACTTTCATGGCCAGGTTTGGAACTGGCTAAGTTCACTACAACTCGTACAGAGCAGCCGTATTCTGTAACCCCGGATACGGAGGTAGTTGGGTTAAATCTAGTACAAGACCACAAATGCTGGTACGTGAGTGCTTTTTCCTTAGTCAGCGTAGCCAAGTCGGTGAGATCACCTTGTAAAATCTGATCACATATTACGTGCACTTGCCGCCAGTCCATGTTGAGACGTGCGACCGCCTTACCTGCAGAACATCTTATTGCAAGGTTTACGCTACTATTACGTCAGGGAACGCGCAGGCATTCAGTAGAAAGCGGTAGCCTTTACAGAGCGTTCACGGCAGGCGAGAAATAGTTTCGCTGCTATCTGGTCATTTCCAGGGAAAACTGAATTGTAATACGAAATCAGGTCGGCAAGAGAAGGATAAACTCGGGAATGTGGGCTGCGATCGGTAATTCCGTGTAATGAGACATACGCATTTTTATGTGTGCAGTTTATTGCACTAAATGGGCAACCGCGGAGGCATCAATCTCCTGGAGGTTCGCAGCACGGCTGTGCAGCAATGCCGTTCTCTAATAGTGAGCAGAGACATGAGCTTTCACCGCCTACAGGCCAAATAGCGCAGCAGCTTGCATAAACCGAGTCCATGGCGCCGGCTAGACCTTTCACGAAACCCGACAGGTCGGTAGTGAGCAAAAATGAATCTACTGCAGAGATTATTTTATAAACCTCGTGGTTTTATTAGACGGGAGGCCAAAATGAGAAGTACAGTTGAAACGTCTCGACAGAGCCGTTCCACCGAGCGAGGTGGCGCAGTGGTTAGCACACTGGACTCGCATTCGGGAGGACGACGGTTCAATCCCCTCTCCAGCCATCCTGATTTAGGTTTTCAGTGATTTCCCTAAATCGTTTGAGGCAAATGTCGGGATGGTTCCTTTGACAGGGCACGGCCGATTTCCCTCCTAATCCTTCCCTAACCCGAGCTTGCGCTCCGTCTCTAATGACCTCGTTGTCGACGGTACGTTAAACACTAACCACCACCGCCACCACCACCACCACCACCAGAGCCGTTCCATAACAACTTCCCACTAACTAAACCAATTATGAATTATGTGGCCCACCGTGTAACTGTCGTTGAGCACATGAACCGCCCCAGAAGGCTTGGGTGGGTGGACTGGCGGCAGAGAAATGCTTTTTCTTGCCACAAAATCAAGTATTTTGCAAAAGGTCATCAGTGGTTTATTATATCATCTCATTTTTATGTTCCACGTTTCCACATATATGCCTATTCCTTTCCTTGAACCGTCTTGTGTCTGTGAATGTGAACAAATGAGCATTTGAATGTCCTTTCTATCAATTTGTCGTGGAAGTGGAGTTGGTCGTCGTCTGCTAGAGCGAGGGCTGGGTGCTCGCTGCTTGAAGGGGAGAACAGGATGACCAACTCAAGATCCTAGTACCTGGGTAGAGAGGTCTATTCTTTCTGGAGGTGGTATTGTTGGTTTGTCAGGTTGGTGACAGAAGATCTCTCTGGTTTCCGTTTTCACGTGGTAGCCGGTGGAACCTTTGTGCAGAGGAAGGGATACTGCTGCTGGTTACTGGTGAGTACAGACGAAGTCCTATGTTGCTCTGCTACGAACTTCCGTTGTAAATAGCCTGAAATATTTAAGTTCGCTTCATTTGAAACGCTATGGATTTCCCAGTGCCTCTGTGCTATGAGGTAGCAGTAATAGCTGACGATTATGCGCAATTTTTGCACTGATCGGACTTGGCTTTGTTCCAGTAGAACAACGTGGTGCAATTCAAACACCACAGAAATTTCCAGGGTGCTTAAGTCAGGATAACTTGCCCATCCTGCGTGTGAAAAAGAAGGGTGACTATTTCTTCATGCGTATGCGTTTTCCGGTTTCTTTACGTCTTTGATGTTTAAACTGATCGTCGTGCCTTTTATTCGAATTGTAATGGTTGTCGTTATTTGTAGAGCCACCTGCTCAACCTTTCATGTATAATAATTTCTTTCGGTGTGACTTTAGTAATTACGTTTATCGTATTATTTGCAAATTCTCGGAGTTTTCATGCAAGTGCGGAAATCTAGCGGAACAAATCTATTGTGTGAGAAACACGTGGGTGTGGAATAGGTCGAGGCCTGCAGCCTGACGAGATCATTCCCTATCGATTTGATTTATATGCCTGATATTCTGTGGTGGAAATGCATTCTCTCTGCACACTTTTCCTCCTTTTCATGCTAGTGCTGGTGGTGGTTTCTTGCTTGAGTCCATCTTTTCAGTCTGAACTGAGTGACTGAGTGTGTGGCCATCTCCTTATTACTTCCGTTGAATTTTACAAGTGTTGCGATCTTCTCATTAGAGAGAAGCAGGTTATTGTGTTCCATGACCAGGCAACCGTTTTTCTCTTATAATGTAATTGATTCCCTCCATTACTGAGCACAGCGCGCAGTCCGGAACCGTGCGACTGCTACGGTCGCAGGTTCGAATCCTGCCTCGGGCATGGATGTGTGTGATGTCCTTAGGTTAGGTAGGTTTAAGTAGTTCTGCGTTCTAGGGGACTGATGACCACAGATGTTAAGTCCCATAGTGCTCAGAGCCATTTGAACCATTTGAACTGAGCACAGTTAATTGAATAAACCAGTGATAAGCTGTACACCATCAATCCTGCGTATTCTTTAACGATCGTTAGGTTAATAACCGGTTGCAACTGTAAAATCAATATGAATGCTCTGTTCATTTTTATATCTTTTGACGAGTCATTGCATGAGGGCAGTAATAAAAGAGATGGTGAAAATCACCAGACCAACTTAATTAAATGATCAAGGAAAAAGGGGGAAAACAATTGTAGATCCGTTTTTTATAAACAATTTCCAGCTCAGTCGATTCTCTTGTCTTAAGAGTCGGCTTAGGTTGGTGGCAACCCTGAAATTACCATATCGATTCATGGGTCCTAGGTCAAGTTGCTAGTGCAGACTCTGTGCAAGACCTAAGCATCCTACTTACACAGTGTCAAGGGCGCATGCTGCGATGGAACATTTTTTTTTTTTTTTTTCAAAATACTGACAAACCTCGTCAGTAATCCACATCTATACTCTGAAACTGTGAGGCAGATGACAGGCTGTACGGCACATTGTTCTACATCTACAACTACATCCATACTCCGCAAGCCACCTGACGGTGTGTGGCGGAGGGTACCTTGAGTACCTCTATCGGTTCTCCCTTCTGTTCCAGTCTCGTATTGTTCGTGGAAAGAAGGATTTTCCGTATGCTTCTGAGTGGGCTCTAATTTCTCTTATTTTATCCTCATGGTCTCTTCGGGAGATATACGTAGGAGGGAGCAATATACTGCTTGACTCTTCGGTAGAGGTATGTTCTCGAAACTTCAACAAAAGCTCGTACCGAGCTACTGAGCGTCTCTCCTGCAGAGTCTTCCACTGGAGTTTATCTATCATCTCCGTAACGCTTTCGCGATTGCTGAATGATCCTGTAACGAAGCGCGCTGCTCTCCGTTGGATCTTCTCTATCTCTTCTATCAACCCTATCTGGTACGGATCCCACACTGCTGAGCAGTATTCAAGCAGTGGGCGAACAAGCGTACTGTAACCTACTTCCTTTGTTTTCGGATTGCATTTCCTTAGGATTCTTCCAATGAATCTCAGTCTGGCATCTGCTTTACCCACGATCAGCTTTATATGATCATTCCATTTTAAATCACTCCTAATGCGTACTCCCAGATAATTTATGGAATTAACTGCTTCAAGTTGCTGACCTGCTATATTGTAGCTAAATGATAAGGGATCTATCTTTCTATGTATTCGCAGCACATTACACTTGACTACGTTGAGATTCAATTGCCATTCCCTGCACCATGCGTCAATTCGCTGCAGATCCTCCTGCATTTCAGTACAATTTTCCATTGTTACAGGCTCTCGATATATTACAGCATCATCCGCAAAAAGCCTCAGTGAACTTCCGATGTCATCCAGAAGCTCATTTATGTATACTGTGAATAGCAACGGTCCTACG
The DNA here is from genome assembly GCF_021461385.2 of Schistocerca piceifrons. Classification (NCBI taxonomy): domain Eukaryota; kingdom Metazoa; phylum Arthropoda; class Insecta; order Orthoptera; family Acrididae; genus Schistocerca; species Schistocerca piceifrons. Next base: position 112,722,100 of record NC_060139.1, on the reverse strand, counting down.
ACACTCCCCTGCGGCACACCTGATATCACTGTTACTTCTGAAGACTTCTCTCCATTAAGACTTCTCTCCATTCGTGTATGGAGCGCGTGAATAATTATTACTTAAATACCGCTATACACGATGTAATTACACTGAGGTGACAAAAAACATGCAATTGCGATATGCACGTATACAGATTTATTTATTTATTTATTTATTTATTGTTCCGTGGGACCAAATTAAGGAGAAGTCTCCATGGTCATGGAAGGAGTCAATACATGAAATTATAACACGATATTAGAAACAGATAAAATGAAATATAAAAAAAACATATTCAGGTGACAAGTCGTAAGTTTAAATGAAGAAAATCAGCAAAGTATCACTGGAATTTGCTTAATTTTTTAGCTCTTCCAGGAGATCCTCGACAGGATAGAAGGAGTGAGCCATGAGGAAACTCTTCAGTTTAGACTTAAAAGAGTTTGGGCTACTGCTAAGATTTTTGAGTTCTTGTGGCAGCTTATTGAAAATGGATGCAGCAGAATACTGCACTCCTTTCTGCACAAGAGTCAAGGAAGTGCATTCTACGTGCAGATTTTATTTCTGCCTAGTATTAACTGAGCGAAAGCTGCTAACTCTTGGGAATAGGCTAATATTGCTAACAACAAACGACATTAAAGAAAATACACTCCTGGAAATGGAAAAAAGAACACATTGACACCGGTGTGTCAGACCCACCATACTTGCTCCGGACACTGCGAGAGGGCTGTACAAGCAATGATCACACGCACGGCACAGCGGACACACCAGGAACCGCGGTGTTGGCCGTCGAATGGCGCTAGCTGCGCAGCATTCGTGCACCGCCGCCGTCGGTGTCAGCCAGTTTGCCGTGGCATACGGAGCTCCATCGCAGTCTTTAACACTGGTAGCATGCCGCGACAGCGTGGACGTGAACCGTATGTGCAGTTGACGGACTTTGAGCGAGGGCGTATAGTGGGCATGCGGGAGGCCGGGTGGACGTACCGCCGAATTGCTCAACACGTGGGGCGTGAGGTCTCCACAGTACATCGATGTTGTCGCCAGTGGTCGGCGGAAGGTGCACGTGCCCGTCGACCTGGGACCGGACCGCAGCGACGCACGGATGCACGCCAAGACCGTAGGATCCTACGCAGTGACGTAGGGGACCGCACCGCCACTTCCCAGCAAATTAGGGACACTGTTGCTCCTGGGGTATCGGCGAGGACCATTCGCAACCGTCTCCATGAAGCTGGGCTACGGTCCCGCACACCGTTAGGCCGTCTTCCGCTCACGCCCCAACATCGTGCAGCCCGCCTCCAGTGGTGTCGCGACAGGCGTGAATCGAGGGACGAATGGAGACGTGTCGTCTTCAGCGATGAGAGTCGCTTCTGCCTTGGTGCCAATGATGGTCGTATGCGTGTTTGGCGCCGTGCAGGTGAGCGCCACAATCAGGACTGCATACGACCGAGGCACACAGGGCCAACACCCGGCATCATGGTGTGGGGAGCGATCTCCTACACTGGCCGTACACCACTGGTGATCGTCGAGGGGACACTGAATAGTGCACGGTACATCCAAACCGTCATCGAACCCATCGTTCTACCATTCCTAGACCGGCAAGGGAACTTGCTGTTCCAACAGGACAATGCACGTCCGCATGTATCCCGTGCCACCCAACGTGCTCTAGAAGGTGTAAGTCAACTACCCTGGCCAGCAAGATCTCCGGATCTGTCCCCCATTGAGCATGTTTGGGACTGGATGAAGCGTCGTCTCACGCGGTCTGCACGTCCAGCACGAACGCTGGTCCAACTGAGGCGCCAGGTGGAAATGGCATGGCAAGCCGTTCCACAGGACTACATCCAGCATCTCTACGATCGTCTCCATGGGAGAATAGCAGCCTGCATTGCTGCGAAAGGTGGATATACACTGTACTAGTGCCGACATTGTGCATGCTCTGTTGCCTGTGTCTATGTGCCTGTGGTTCTGTCAGTGTGATCATGTGATGTATCTGACCCCAGGAATGTGTCAATAAAGTTTCCCCTTCCTGGGACAATGAATTCACGGTGTTCTTATTTCAATTTCCAGGAGTGTATATACTGTGAGGGCAATGTCAGAATTCCCAGATTTTTGAATAGGGGTCGACAAGAGGTTCTCGAACTTACACCACATATAGCTCGAACAGCCCGTTTTTGAGCCAAAAATACCCTTTTTGAATCAGAAGAATTATCCCAAAAAATAATACCATACGACATAAGCGTATGAAAATATGCGAAGTAGACTACTTTTCGTGTTGAAGTGTCACTTATTTCAGATACTGTTCTAATGGTAATAAAGCAGCATTTAGCTTCTGAACAAGATCCTGGACATGGGCTTTCCACAACAGCTTACTGTCTATCCGAACGCCTAGGAACTTGAACTGTTCCGTCTCGCTTATAATATGCCTATTCTGTCTGATCAAAATATCAGTTCTTGTTGAATTGTGAGTTAGAAACTGTAAAAACTGATTCTTACTGTGATTTAGCATCAAATTGTTTTCCACAAGCCACAAACTTATTTCATGAACTACATTATTTGTTACTGTTTCAATATTACACACAAGATCCTTCACTATCAAGCTGGTGTCATCAGCAAACAGAAATATTTTTGAATCACCTGTAATACTAGAAGGCATATCATTTATATAAATAAGAAACAGCAGTGACCCCAGCACCGACCCTTGGGGAACGCCCCACTTAACAGTGCCCCATTGGGACTGAACATCACTACCACTCTCAATATTGCGGAGAATTACCCTCTGCTTTCTGTTCTTTAAGTAAGAGGTGAACCAATTGTAAGCTACTCCCCTTACTGCATAATGGTCCAACTTCTGCAGTAATATATTGTGTATTCAACACAGTCAAAAGCCTTCGTTAAATCAAAGAAAACACCTAGCGTTCGCAACCTTTTATTTAATCCGTCCAAAACCTCACAGAGAAAAGAGAATATAGCATTTTCAGTTGTTAAACCATTTCTAAAACCAAACTGAACGTTTGACAGCAAATTATGTAACTTTAAATGCTCCAGTAACCTTGTATATACAACCTTCTCGATAACTTTAGCAAACACCGATGGCATAGAAATAGGTCTAAAATTGTCAACATTATCAATGTCTCCCTTTTTATAAAGTGGCTTCACTACCGAGTACTTTAATCGGTCAGGAAACCGACCACTCCTAAAGGAAAAGTTACAGATATGGCTGAGAACTGGGCTAACATACATAGAACAATACTTCAGTATTCTGCTAGATACCCCGTCATATCCATGAGAGTTCTTGGTCTTTAGTGATTTAATTATTAACTCAATCTCCCTCTTGTCAGTATTATGGAGGAGCATTTCACGTAACAGTCTCGGAACACTTTTTTCTAAGAGCGCTATATGATTCCCTGTTGGGACTAGGTTTCTATTTAGTTCACCTGCTATATTCAGAAAGTGATTATTAAATACTGTACATACATGCGACTTATCAGTAACACGGACATTCCCACTACGCACTGATTCTATATCCCCAACCTGTCTCTGCAGACCAGCCACTTCCTTTACGACTGACCATATGGTTTAATTTTATCCTGAGACTTAGCTATTCTATCTGCATACCAAATACTTTTTGACTTCCTAATAACATTTTTAAGCACCTTACAATACTGTTTGTAATGGGCTGCTGCATTTAGATTTTGACTGTTTCTAACGTTTTGATATAATTGCCACTTTGTTCTACATGATATTCTTATCCCTCTAGTCAGCCACCCAGGCTGCCTGTTTGTGCTAGTACCCTGTTTTAAACGTTCTAACGGAAAGCAACTTTCAAAGAGCATGAGAAAAGTCTTGAGAAAAGCATTATATTTATCGTCTACTGTATCAGCGCTATAAACATCTTGCCACTCTTGTTCCTTTATAAGGTTTACAAAGGTCTCTACAGCAATTGGATCAGCTTTCCTGAACAGCTGATGACTATATTTAGCACGTGTTGCAGCACAAAAATCTATTAAAGTTAAAATCTGTGCATCATGATCTGAAAGGCCATTCACCTTTTTGCTAACAGAATGCCCTTCTAGTAATGAGGAATGAACAAAAATGTTGTCTATGGTTGTTCTACTGTTCCCTTGCACTCTCGTTGGAAAGAATACGGTTTGCACAAGATTATATGAATTAAAGAGGTCTACTAGCATCCTATTCCTTGCACAATCACTATACAATTAATATTGAAGTCACCACATATAACTAACTTTTTGTATTTCCTATAAAGTGAACCAAGAACCTCCTCTAGCTTTAGCAAAAATGTTGTGAAATCGGAGTCTGGGGATCTATAAATAACAACAGTTAGAAGTTTAGCTCCGTTAAATTTAACCACACCTGCACAACATTCAAACACCTTTTCAGTGCAGTACTTTGAAACATCAATTGACTCAAATGGGATGCCGTTTTTCACATACATGGCTACTCCCCCACACCGCAAAGAGCTCCTCGAAAAGTTACCAGCCAACCTGTATCCTGGTAAAGGAAGCCTCTGAATTATCTCCTTATTTAAGAAGTGTTCAGATATACCAATAATTTCAGAGTCAACATCTATAAGCAGTTCACTAACTTTATCTCTAATACCTTGTATATTTTGATGAAATATACTAATTCCCTCATTACTCGGATACCTAAGCTTTGTCAAAAGTGATTCCCTTGTTAGAGAGACTTCCCTTAAGCAGGAATACCTATCAGCTGACTTCAATCTAAGACAGGTGCAGCTCTAACACCCACTACTGCAGGAATTTTCCCATGAGTGATCCCACCAACCCCACCTATGCTGTCACCTATAGGCTTTGCCAACCTCCCCTTCCCATACCTGTTGAGGTGCAGCCCATGTCTAGTGAAACCCGTCCTCCTGATAGACTCCGACACCACTGAAATGTGACCCATGCTTTCTGTCATCAGCGCACCCCCAAGTCTCATGTTATTACGCCTGACGGCTGTATTAAGATGAGGCCGATCGTGACGCTGAAACAGTTCCACGAAATGCACATTCGTGTTGCCAGTGTGAGTGGCTATCTTTTCCAGGTCACCATCTATGTTATACTCCCCATCCCTATCAATACTCTTACCAGCCCCACCCACAATCACTACCTGATCCTCTTTTGTAAAATCCCTACATAACCCCCCTATGTTAACAGTCACCTGAGCCAACCCTGCATTAGGCTTCACAATGCTGGTGACCTGGTACTCACTCCCCACCTCTGCCATGAGAACTACCTAACAGCAGAACCTTCTTCTTCCTCTTCGACTTTGCAACTGTTCTAGTCACAGTAACTACTGAGGTCTGCTGCATACTTCCTACATCTACAGCTACTAGAGATTTCTCTCCACTAGACTCTGACAGTTGGTCATATCTATTGTAAACACCAATAGTAAAACTATCTGAAAATCTTCTTCTCCTAGCAGATCTCTTGCCAACAGCCAGCTCCCATTCCCCAACCCCCTTCTCCCTCCTCATCCCATCTAGCTCCTCCTGTGCGTTTTTCAACTGCACCTGAAGGGCACAGATCTTACGCTCCAGCTCCTCTATCAACTTACTCTTGCTACATAGCCTGCAGTTCCAGGAGAGGATCTCACCAGAATGCCCACTGGCTTCCCCACTGCACTCCCCCCAGTGAAAATACTTCGAACAAGTCTCACACCGCAATCCACTACTCATGAACCTACGACAAAGCCCACACTTCTCACTCATGGTAAAATTTTACTTTTTCTAAGTTGCGCTACTACAATAAGAAGATGTTAAAAACCTGACTACAATAATCACAAACTTACTCTACAAGGGAAGTAACTACTATTATTAACAGTATTAATAAACAACAAATGTGAATATAACAAAAGGCTAATACAGAAAGAGAATCAAACGCCTAATGACACAGTAACGAAGCTGAAAACAGTTCCCAAAACGTTCTTCTGAAATTATTTCACCAGAAAACACCAAGAACACCGGTTGAAGACTACTAAAGTTCCTAAATAAACCACTGTACACAAACAATTAATTAGTACTTAGCTTTCGATGCGCCGCTACAGCTGCAACTGGTCAGCGCGGAATGTAAGCACAGGCAAGAGGTTAAGTTGCTCGATACGAAACACTCACAAATATCAGGTCACAACACAAGAAAGGCAGAGGTGAATGAAGAAACCACTAATACGTCACTTATATAGTAAATATTATCACAAAAACCGTTAAAATATGTATCTGAAACCTAAAAATATATGAAAACTTAGAGAGCGATCTCACACGCAGTCACTCGCTTATGACGTCACACCAAAGATAGATGTTTACTATAGCCACTCGAAATTGTCGCGCACACAAGGTACAAAAGGGCAGTGCATTGGCGGAACTGTCATTTGTGCTCAGGTGATTCATGTTAAACTGTTTACGCGCGGTGATGGCCGCACGACGGCAATTAACAGACTGTGAACGCGGAATTGCAGTTGGAGCTGGACGCTTGGGACATTCCATTTCGGAAATCGTTAGGGAATTCAGTAGTCCGAGATCCACAATGTTAAGAGCGGTCCCAGAATACTACATTTCAGACATTATACCTCACCGCAGACAACGAAATTTCCGACGGCCTTCACTTAACAACCGAGAACAGCGGCGTTTCCGTTGAGTTGTCAGTCCTAACATACAAGAAACACTGCGTGAAATAACCGCTGAAATCAATGTGGGATGTACGACGAATGTATCCTTTAGAACAGGGCGGCGAATTTGGCGTTAATGTGCTATGACAGCAGACGATCTACGTACAGGGTGTTTCAAAAATGACCGGTATATTTGAAACGGCAATAAAAACTAAACGAGCAGCGATAGAAATACACCGTTTGTTGCAATTTGCTTGGGACAACAGTACATTTTCAGGCGGACAAACTTTCGAAATTACAGTAGTTACAATTTTCAACAACAGATGGCGCTGCAAGTGATGTGAAAGATATAGAAGACAACGCAGTCTGTGGGTGCGCCATTCTGTACGTCGTCTTTCTGCTGTAGGCGTGTGCTGTTCACAACGTGCAAGTGTACTGTAGACAACATGGTTTATTCCTTAGAACAGAGGATTTTTCTGGTGTTGGAATTCCACCGCCTAGAACACAGTGTTGTTGCAACAAGACGAAGTCTTGACCGGAGGTTTAATGTAACCAAAGGACCGAAAAGCGACACAATAAAGGATCAGTTTGAAAAATTTCAACGGACTGGGAACGTGACGGATGAACGTGCTGGAAAGGTAGGGCGACCACGTACGGCAACCACAGAGGGCAACGCGCAGCTAGTGCAGCAGGTGATCCAACAGCGGCCTCGGGTTTCCGTTCGCCGTGTTGCAGCTGCAGTCCAAATAACGCCAACGTCCACGTATCGTCTCATGCGCCAGGGTTTACACCTCTATCCATACAAAATTCAAACGCGGCAACCCCTCAGTGCCGCTACCATTGCTGCACGAGAGACATTCGCTAACGATATAGTGCACAGGATTGATGACGGCGATATGCATGTGGGCAGCATTCTGTTTACTGACGAAGCTTATTTTTACCTGGACGGCTTCGTCAATAAACAGAACTGGCAGTCCCATCGTCCCTGCATCCTCAAAAAGTACTGGTCTGGGCCGCCATTTCTTCCAAAGGAATCATTGGCCCATTTTTCAGATCCGAAACGATTACTGCATCACGCTATCTGGACATTCTTCGTGAATTTGTGGCGGAACAAACTGCCTTAGACGACACTGCGAACACCTCGTGGTTTATGCAAGATGGTGCCCGGCCACATCGCACGGCCGACGTCTTTAATTTCCTGAATGAATATTTCGATGATCGTGTGATTGCTTTGGGCTATCCGAAACATACAGGAGGCGGCGTGGATTGGCCTCCCTATTCGCCAGACATGAACCCCTGTGACTTCTTTCTGTGGGGACACTTGAAAGACCAGGTGTACCGCCAGAATCCAGAAACAATTGAACAGCTGAAGCAGTACATCTCATCTGCATGTGAAGCCATTCCGCCAGACACGTTGTCAAAGGTTTCGGGTAATTTCATTCAGAGACTACGCCATATTATTGCTACGCATGGTGGATATGTGGAAAATATCGCACTATAGAGTTTCCCAGACCGCAGCGCCATCTGTTGTCGAAAATTGTAACTACTGTAATTTCGAAAGTTTGTCCGCCTGAAAATGTACTGTTGTCCCAAGCATATTGCAACAAACGGTGTATTTCTATCGCTGCTCGTTTAGTTTTTATTGCCGTTTCAAATATACCGGTCATTTCTGAAACACCCTATAAGTACCTTTGCTGAAAGCCCACCCGTTTGGCCCTGCGGTCTAACGCACTGCTTTCCGGGCGGGAAGGAGCGCCTGGTCCCCGGCACGAATCCGCCCGGCGGATTTCTGTCGAGGTCCGGTGAACCGGCCAGTCTGTGGATGGTTTTTAGGCGGTTTTCCATCTGTCTCGGCAAATGCGGGCTGGTTCCCCTTACTCCAACTCAGTTACACTATGTCGGCGATTGCTGCGCAAACAAGTTCTCCACGTACGCGTACACCACCATTACTCTACCAAGCAAACATAGGGGTTACCTTCGTCTGGTGAGAGACGTTCCCTGGGGAGTCCAGCGGGGGCCGAACCGCACAATAACCCTGGGTTCGGTGCGGGGCGGCGGAGGGGTGAAGTGGACTGCGGTAGTCGTCGTGGGGCTGTGGACCACTGCGGCTGCGGCGGGGACGGAGCCTCTCCGTCGTTTCTAGGTCCCCGGTTTACATACAACAATACAATCAACCTTTGCTAAAAGCACCTCACTTGCAGCGCCCCGCTTGGACTCGTGACCATGGCGATGGGACCCTAGACGACTGAAAAACTGTGGCCCGGTCACATGAGCTGCGATTTCCGTTGGTGAGAGGTAATGATAGGGTTTGTGTGTGACGCAGACCCCACGAAGTCATGGACCCAAGTTGTCAAAAAGGCTCCATAATGGTGTGGGCTCTCTTTACGTGGAATTGACTGGGTCCTCTTGTCCATTTGAACCGATCATTGACTGGAAATGGTCACGTTCGACTAGCTGGAGACCATTTGTAGAAATTCATGGACTTCGTTTCCAAAACAACGATGGAATTGTTGTGGATGACAATGCGTCGTATCAGTGGGCTACAATTCTTCGCGTTTGGTTTGAAGAACATTCTATACAGTTCGAGCAAATGATTATATCACCCTAATCGCCCGAGATGAATGCCATCGTTTACTTATGGGCCATAATTGAGAGGTAAATTCGTGCACAGAATTCTTCACCGGAAACCCTTTCGCAGTTGTGGACGGCTTTAGAGGTAGCATTGCTCAATATTTCTGCAGGGGACTTCCAACGACCTGTTGAGCCTATGCCACGTGGAGTTGCTCCACTACGTCATGCAAAAGAATGTCCGACGCGATATTAGAAGGTATGCTACGATTTTTGTCACCACAGTGTAGCGAAGTCTTGTCTTCGCAGCCCCTGTAGGGATGATACGTAGACATATTGTAATGTATTCCTGGATTCCTCATAAGGTTTCTTGGAACATTGTAAGTAGGCTTTCGCAGGATAACTGGCGACTGTCTTCAATCACCTGCCTGTGCAGAATCTTCAGCATCTGAGTGACGCTCTCCCTTGGACCCAACAAACATGTGATCTTTCGTGCTGCCTTTGTATAAGTTGAGTCGTATATGCTTTCTTTTGCAAATGCTCTGTACGTCCTCACAGTCCTTGCAAGAAATCTAGTTTTTGACTTAACCCTTTCGCGGCTACGAACATGGGTGTATACCCTGCAGGTAGAGCGCCCAGCGGCAGGTAGAACAGCCAGACGGCTACGGGCTTGCATTTACACCCGGCAGGTAGGAAGGCCGGACAACTAAGGGCATTCGTGTACACCTGGGCGAGGGAGCAGCTCTATAGAATAGCCTCTCGCTGTTGTCCCCGTTTTACCACTCCTGCCAGCGCTGCCATTCTCTGTTCTTGTCGGAAAGCGCTACAGTTTTCATCTGCTCCTGGATCCTTCCAGCTCACGAGTCGATCTTTTATATGCAATTAGAGTTTTCTAATACACTACTGGCCATTGAAATTGCTACACCAAGATGAAATGCAGATGATAAACGGGCATTCATTGAACAAATATATTATACTAGAACTGACATATGATTGCATTTTACGCAATTTGGGTGCATAGATACTGAGAAATCAGTACCGAGAACAACCACCTCTAGCCATAGTAACGGCCTTGATACGCCAGGGCATTGAGTCAAACAGTGCTTGGATGGCGTGTACAGCTACAGCTGCCCATACAGCTTCAACACGATACCACAGTTCATCAAGAGTAGTGACTGGCGTACTGCGGCGAGCCACTTGCTCAGCTACTATTGACCAGACGTTTTGAAGTGGTCAGAGATCTGGAAAATGTGCTGGCCAGGGCAGCAGTCGAACATTTTCTGTATCCAGAAAGGCCCGTACAGGACCTGCAACATGCGGTCGTGCATTATCCTGCTGAAATGTAGGGTTTCGCAGGGATCGAATGAAGGGTAAGGCCACGGGTCGTAACACATCTGAAATGTAACGTCCACAGTTCAAAGTGCCGTCAATGCGAACAAGAGGTGACAGAGACGTGTAACCAATGGCACCCCATACCACGACGCCGGGTGATACGCCAGTATGGCGATGTCGAGTACACGCTTCCAATGTGCGTTCATCGCGACGTCGCCAAACACGGATGCGACCATCATGATGCTGTAAACAGAACCTGGATTCATTCTAAAGAATGACGTTTTACCATTCGTGCACCCAGGTTCGTCTCCGAGTACACCATCGCAGGCGCTCCCGTCTGTGATGCAGCGTCCGAATTGATAGTCCATGCTGCTGCAAACGTCGTCGAACAGTTCGTGCAGATGGTTGTTGCCTTGCAAACGTCCCCATCTGTTGACTCAGGGATCGAGACGTGGCTGCACGATCCGTTACAGCCATGCGAATAAGATGCCTGTCATCTCGACTGCTAGTGGTACGAGGCCGTTGGGATCCAGCACGGTGTTCCGTATTAACCCACCGATTCCATATTCTGCTAACAGTCATTGCATCTCGACCGACGCGAGCAGCAATGTCGCGATAAGATAAACCGCAATCGCGATAGGCTACAATCCGATCTTTATCAAAGTAGGAAACGTGATGGTACGCATTTCTCCTCCTTACACGAGACATCACAACAACGTTTCACCAGGCAACGTCGGTCAACTGCTGTTTGTCAGCACGTTGTAGGTGTCGCCACCGGCGCCAACCTTGTGTGAATGCTGTGAAAAGCTAATCATTTGCATATCACAGCATCTTATTCCTGTCGGTTAAATTTCGTGTCTGTAGCACGTCATCTTCGTGGTGTAGCAATTTTAATGGCCAGTAGTGTATGTACTATATTACCTATGCAAACACACGTATTCTGAAGGTTGCGAACTACTACGGACGAGAAATTCCCATTTGCGAGCTTTGCTGCGTCGAAAAAACCATTTGCGACGTGCTACAATTTCTCTATATGCGCGAGATCGGGAGAAACACACCGGTTGCACTGGGTGATCACAATAATTTTAGTTCAAAGTCAGTTATCTAGTAAAACTAGATGGCCTGAGCCCCACGTGCTTCTGCACGAAAAAACAAAGAAAGAAAAACAATTATCACCCAAGCACCTACATAGCATGCATCCCCTCGTGGTTCCGCAAAATGTGGCTGGACTTATTAACTAAATTGGATACGTTGGGTCTGAGGGGTGCCAACCACATCCGCTGCACTATCCCCAGTAATTTCAAATTAATGTGAAGTTTATAAAAACAGATGTTAGCAGGCGGGAATAATTTTTCGTGAACACAATACAGTTTTAACTAATTGTAGTTTATTTTAACTTATTCAGGACAGATTTGACTGAAATACTGTTAAGTGTTCTTGATTTGACCTCAGATATTTACCGAGTTAGTTCAACAGCGCCACTCAAATATTAATCACAATCCTTCAGCAATTATTCACTTAATGTTTCTTTTAAAATAGGTGAAACCCCTAGATGAACAAAGTTCCGAGCAGAGAATACTTCTCGAAAAATAATAATAAACCAAACACAATCCGAAGTCCAGCCGCAAGCTGAAATCACTATGTCCCACAGCGGTTGTACAGAGATAAAGTTCGACACGACTTGGCGGTACGAAAATATTCTAAGTTCAACTCGTGCGCGAAATTTTCGCAAGGCTCACAAACGCACCACAGAGAATTCTTCAGAGTCCAACAGCACCCAACTGCTGAAAATCACAAGTTTCAGGCGACTTCGATGTACGAAAATATTCTAAGTCCAATTCGTGCACGGACGTTTGCCAGTCACACGTTCTACCCCTTTTAACTCAACTGAATGACTGCCCCCTACCACAGCAAATGGCCGCCCTTAAAAGCCCTCGGTTTGAACACTCTGAAGTCAAACCAAGTTTGTTTGCACATAAATTTTACTTTACACTTCATATAGATACAATAAAATGCATGTAACACTTCTCTTCAAACGCTGAGTTCAGATTCATCATCAGAATTTCTGTACGGGATATTATTCTCACGTTATTAAGATTTATGTGTTCTTCATATAGAACTTTTCATTATTTAAAATACTTTCAATGCCTAAATAACTGATATTATTGTGTTACCTATTTCCTTACGTCTACTTTTCCATACTGCCTCTATCTTTATATTTCCTATTTTTTATTTACCAAAATTCTACATTTTTAATCACGAAAACAGCATTCTGGCTGCTCATTTGAATTTTTAAAACATGTAAAAAAAGTTACATAGATATCTTAATACTACTCATTCAGACCTTTCATTTAACACCTCGTTCGTAAAATTTTGTCAAAGCGTCTCCAAGATGTCCACTTTACAATCTTACTTAGTTAAAATATCCAATTTATTGTAATTCAGAAACTACCAGGGCGACTGGAGGCGCGTTTATATGAGCACAACCGGCTAATTTTTTGCTTTAAAATGAGCCTACAAGCTCCTTTGTGCCACAGTGTAAGAAGTTTTTATTAATTTCTACATCACACATTCACTTTAGCTCTGTGCTAAAAGCGGCCCGGAGAAAGCCCGCCATGAGCCAGCGTGCCGGCCGTTGAGTTTCCCCGTCATGTGGCTGGGCCCCAAACTGACCATACTCATTTTATAGTACCGCCATCTGTCGGTCAGTGCCGAAACTAGGACGGTTCTGCTGCTGTCAAGACGGTTGACACACACCCGTCTTAGGTGTAAACACGCCAGATTCTCGACTGCCACTTTGCTGCGATTTTTACTACAGAAACTGCGGTCTTCACATCCGCCCCCCAAAGCCTGCCACCTCACAAGGTGACGAATTATCCTAACGAACTATCGTAGCAGATTCGCAGAAGGTAAACGCTGCAGTTTCTCAAGAACACTTGTGGCCCCCCGAACAACAAATGGCGTGCACTGGCAAACATATGCCATCTCCGGCGGTACACCGCAAGGTTACCGCCCTTCGATAGTGCCATTTTCGCGCTAATCGAAGTGCTAGGGGTTACAGGTGCCAGCCAGCCAGCCAGCAGCAGCAGCAGCAGCAGCAGCAGCAGCAGTTCCCGGTCCCGGCCTGCAGCAGTGGTCCCGCAGCCAGCCAGCCAGCCAGCCAGCCAGCCAGCCAGCCAGCCAGCCAGCCAGCCAGCCAGCCCTCCGGTGGCAGCAGCAGTCCAGCCAGCAGCAGTCCAGCCAGCAACAGCAGCAGCAGCAGCAGCAGCAGCAGCCGCCGCCGCCGCCGCCGCCGCCCCGGCCCCGTCCGCGGCAGCAGCGTCCCTGCCTCTCGCCGTCGCCGTCGCCGTCGCCGTCGCCGTCGCCGTCGCCGTCGCCGTCGCCGTCTCCCAGTGTGTGTCCTGTCCTTTTAGTGCTGTGTTTTTCTTTCTTCTTCTTGTCGTCATGTCCGCCCCCACCACCACCCTCACTACTACCACCACCGCCATCGTGTATACGTCTCCTTCCGCCGCCTCCACCACTATCACTTGGTGTGCCCAGTCCCACCCCCCTCCTTCCATCCCTCCCCTCCTCTCTATCCCTTCGCCCTCGCTCTTTGTCGCCCCCTCTCCCGCCTCTTCCTCTCGTTCTGATCCTTTCCCCCCACTCCCCCAGCCTGTCACTGCAGCTCCGGCTAGGGTGGTGGCCCGTCGGGCCACTGTCCACGCCCAGCTCTCCCCGTCGCCTTCGCCATCACCGCCACCACCGTCATCATCGTCGCCGTCGCCGTCACCATCTCCGGCGCCGACTGCTGCGTCCACGCCGGGACCTGTCCCTTCCCACCACCTCCCCATCGCTCCCGTCCCTCAGGTCACCACCCCCCCTTCTGCCGCTGTCAAACGCCCTAGTGGCGCCTCCACTTCCTCTGCTCCTAAAAAGGCTCCACCCCGCCCCCCATCCCCACCCCAAAATGCCATGGACGTCTCCCCACCAGGCCCCGCTCCCTCCTCCTCCTCCTCCCCACCCGGTCTCTACAAATATCTCCTGTCCCGTCCCGATCCTTCCTTCCTCGAGGCCCGGAATCTCTCCCTCCTCCTCCGCCAACATTTCCCTGGCGCCCCCATCTCTCTCCTTACTCCCAGACGGGATTCTGTTCTTATCTCCTCCCCCAGCCCAACCCTCCATACTGACATCCTCTCCCGCCTCCCCATCACCCGTTTTGGTCCTCACGCCTCCCTCACCCCTGCTCCCTCCCCATCTCCTACCCGCCAACCCCAACCCCCGCGTCGCCCGCCGACCCTCACCGCCGTGATCACTCGGCTTAGCCCGTCGATCACGGAGGAGGAGGTGCTGGCGGAGCTGAAGGCCCATCCCACCCTGGAGGTGCGGGCAGTCCGCCGCATTTTCAACGCGACCGGCCCCACCCGCCTTATGCGGGTTTTCTCTGAGGACGCCCCCTCCATTGACCGTCTCCTGAAGGAGGGTGCCCTCCTCTTCAATCAACGGTTTAAGGTCGACCCCTCCCGTTCCCCCCCCTCAATCCCTGCGCTGCCAGAGATGTCTGCGCTACAATGCACATCCAACAGCAGAGTGCCGCGAGGCCCCCACCTGCCCGCATTGTCGGCAAGCGCACTTCCTCCGGCAGTGCCCCAACCTCCAATCCCCTCCCTCCTGTAATACCTGCAGCCTCCCCCACCCCACCTACTCCCAAAAGTGTAAAGCCCGACCCCCTCCCACCACTCCTGAACTCACCGTACCTGTCCGTCCCCTGGACGCCCCCACCCCTCCTGGCAATTCCCTTCGTCCCCCCCCCACTGCTGAGGACATCATCAGGTTCCTCACCATTGTCCTCCAAAACGTCCATCCCTTTCAGCGCCCCCACACCTTACAACAGATCTCCCTCGCCGCCCGTTCCATATTCCACCTTAAAATGTACGCCACCTTTTCCAATAACCAGGCCCATTTCACCTTCTCCCGCCTTGACACCCTCGTCTAAATCCTTATCATGGCGCGACAACATCGTATCCTTTTCAACAATATCCGCTCCCTTCCCGCCAACAAGAACCTCTTCCTGCACACCCTTGCTACCCACCGCGTGGATATCTTCCTCCTCAATGAAACCTTCCTCCAACCCCACCACTCCATCCACACCTCCCCCTATCTCCTCCACCGCTCCGATAATCCCCTCCCAGTTGCGCGTGGCGGAGTTGCCATTGGCCACCACCGCCAGATCCCCGTTCGGCTCCAGCCTCTCCTTCCCGACCCCACCGAACACCTGATCCTTAGTCTCTTCTTCCCCGGCCTTACCATTACCTGTGCCACCATCTATGTCCGCCCCAACGCCCCTCTTCCTTTCGATTTCCTCTCCCACATCGACCGTACCTTCTCCTCCTATGTGATCGCCGCCGACCTCAACATCCATAGTCGCTCCGCTGCCCAGTTACGGCGGTGGCATCGGTTCGTCTCCTCCCTTCAAGGCGACCTCATCCCCATCCCCCAGCACACCCGTCCCGAATCCAACTCCACTCCCGATGTTATCCTCTCCTCCCCCAACCTCCTTGGTCGCATTACGGTGGATGTCCTGGAGCCTATTGGTAGCGACCATCTCCCTGTCCTCCTCACCGTTTCAGACGGCCGTCGCCCCCACCCCGACCCTCGTCATGACCCTCCCCCTAAGTACATCCATGACTATTCCCATGCCAACTGGAATGCCTACCGGGATACCCTCTCCACTCAGGTCGATAGCCACCCTCTCGCCTACCGCCGTCCCGATGATGTCACCCATGCCGCCTCCTTTCTCCAGCAGACCTTGTCTGAGGCCGTGGAGGCCCACGTCCCTACTGTTGCCATCCACCCCCACCGTCCTACCTTACCACCACAGGCTGTTCTCCTCCTCCGTGAGTCCCGTCGTCTCTACCGTGCCTTCCTCCGCACGCGTGACCCGGACACCCTACGACGCCACCGGCAACTACAGCGACACATTCGACATTTGCTCGCGGCCAAGAAACGCCGGGACTGGCGACAGACATGCACCCGTTTAAATGCTACCCTCCCTATCAACTCGTCCAAGTTCTGGACCGCCTTCCGTCGCCTTACCGGAACTCAACCCTCCCCCTACTATCCTCTTCTCCACGATGATCATCCCTTCCCTGACGCCCTTAGTAAGGCCAATCACTTTGCCTCCTACCTGTCCGATGTGTTTTCCATCCCTGATGATCCCCAGTTCGATTACTCCCTCTTCCCAGATATCCGCGATCGAACTGACACCTCTGTCCCTCCCCTCGCTCCTGGTTTCCAGTACTTGGACAACATTCCCCACACGGACCTTAATGCCCCCATCACCACACAGGATCTCATCAATACCCTCCGCACCAAACGCAACACCGCTCCTGGTCACGATCGTGTCACCTACCGTCACCTTCGTGAAGCTCCTGTCTCTTTTCTCTCCACCCTGGCCAGGCTCTACAATGTAGTCCTGTCCACCGGTTACTACCCCGACCTGTGGAAAACCTCCCGTATCCTCATGTTCCTCAAACCTGGAAAACCGCCGTCCGCCGCCTCCTCCTACCGTCCCATCAGCCTTACCTCGGTCTTCAGCAAGGTCCTGGAATCTATCCTCACCCGCCGCATCCACCAGCATCTCCGCCAGCACCGCCTCCTCCCCGTTACCCAGTGTGGCTTTCGGCCGTCCTTCTCTTCCGACGATCTTCTCCTTCACCTCACTCATCTCCTTTCCGAACAGCTCAATTCCCGTCGCTCCGCAATCTTCCTCTCTCTTGACCTCGAATGCGCATATGACCGCGTATGGCATTCCGGTCTCCTCTTCAAGCTCCAAACCTTCGCCCTTCCCATTAACTACGTTCGTCTGATCGGTTCCTTTCTCTCCCGCCGTCCTTCCCATGTCACCATCCATAATACCGATTCCTACACCTTTTTCCCCTTCGCCAGTGTGCCCCAAGGCTCCGTCCTCTCCCCCCTTCTGTACTTGTTGTACACAGCGGATATGCCACCGCCGTCACCCCCCGTCCACCTTCTCCAGTTTGCCGATGACACCGCCTTCCTTGCCCTTGCCCCCACCCTGCAACGCTCCCAACGCCTTCTCCAATCCCATCTTGACCGGTTCACCGCTTGGTGCAACCAGTGGTTGCTCAAGGTCAATCCTTCCAAAACCCAGGCGATTATTGTAGGCAAAACCACTCCCTCCTTCCGCCTCCTTGATTTCTATCTCACCGTTTATGGCCGTCCCATCGCTCTCACCCCCACCCTTAAGTACCTTGGCGTCACCCTCGACCGTCGCCTCTCCTGGACTCCCCATCTCCAGACAATCCAAGCCAAGGCACGTTCCCGACTCCGTCTCCTCAAGCTCCTTTCCGGCCGAACGTGGGGTCTGGACCCCTCCACCATCCTCCACACCTATAAGTCCCTTATCCGCCCTATCCTCTGTTACGCCCATCCAGCCTGGATCTCCGCCCCCCCTTCCTTTTATAAATCCCTCCAAATCCTTGAACGCCATGCTCTCCGCCTTGCCTATCGCATCCGTCTCCCTTCCCCCACGCGGATCCTGTATGACCTTATCCCCTTCCCCCACCTCCTCCTCTTCCTCGAAAGGATACGAATCCTATACACCTCCCGTAAACTCGATCCACCTCACCCGCTCGTCTCCCCGATCCTCTCCCACCCCCGCCCGCTGCCGCACCTGTACTCCCATGTCCCACCCGGTCTCCATCTCTCCACCCTCCTTACCCTCTCCCAAGGTGGCTTCCGCCAGCTCCCCCTCCCTGATGATGTCCTCCTCCCCTGCATCTACCCCTCCTATCAACTTTGATCCTCCCCCCCCCTCCTGTGTCCTTTCCTTCAGGCACCCTCCCTCCCCCCCTTTTCCCTTCCCTTCTCTTTCCTTTCCCCCCTCCCTCCTACCCTCTCCTCCGGGCTTCACTCCCCCTTCCTCCCTCCCCCTCTCTCCTTTGCCCATGGCATCTCTGCTCTCCCCTCTCCCATTTCCCCTTCCTCCTCCTCCACCTCCTCTCTTGGCAGGTCCCCGGACTCGTACACGCTGAGTGGACATTCGCGCGCCGGAGATCATCGCCATCAGTGTCTCGTGAGTGCCGTCGTGTTTCGTGTTCAGTGTTCCCGTCATACTCCATCGTTCACCTGTGCCATCGCCATCTTCAGTGTTAGTGCGTCGTGACAACAGTTTGTAGTGAAATTTCGTCAAGTGTGAACGGCTCCGTGTTTGTCTTTCTGTATCTACTGTTTTATTACCCACCGTTATGTCACATTTGTGTATTCTTTCTGTTCTATCTTTATCTCCTCTACGGCTGAAGAGCGGCGTACCATGCTGCTGACAGCCTGCCTGTTTGTACGGGTTTGAAAATAACAATAAAGAAAAAAAAAAAAAAAAAAACATATGCGCCTTCCGCATCCGCCTTCCGTCCCCCACGCGCATCCTCTATGACCTCATCCCCTTCCCCTTTTCCTTGAACACATCCGCACACTATATATTGTCCGCCGCCTTGATCCCCCTCACCCCCAGGTGTCTCCCTTCCTCTCCACTCCCAACCAGTTGCCGCGCCTTTACCGTTGTGTCCCTCCCTCTCTCCATCTCCACACCCTCCATCTCCTTTCCCAACGCAACTTCCACCGTCTACCACTCCCGGATGATGAGCTTCGCCCTGACATCTACCCTTCCTACCAACTCTAACCCCCTCTTCCTGCCTCCTCCTCAGGGCTCCCTCTCCTCCCCCTCCCTCCTTCTGAGCGGATTTTCCCTCCTACTCCCCCTCCATCTCTTGTGCCTTCTTTCAGTGTCTCTGCGCTCCCTCCTGCCCTGTCTTCCCTTTTTCTCTCCCGCCCCATGTGTCTCCTGCCTCTTCGTGAACCCATGGTTGCCCCTCCTCTCTTCATCCCGCCGCTTCCCCAGCTGCCCCATGCTCTCCCCTCCTTTTCCATCCTCTCTGCCCTTTCCCTGGTAGTTTTATTCTTCGTCGTGTGTGCTCCAAGTGGGTTTTAAGTGTGTTGTTTCGGAGTGTTTTTAATACTGTGGCCAACTTTTACCCTGTGCACGTGCATCTAGTGTCTTCTCTGTGTTTTAAGAACCGCCAACTGCGTTTTTTAACTTTCTGGTGACTTTTTTAACTGTCCCCAATGAACGTCTACATGTCAGAGTATTTTTACCTCCATTTTCTCCCCTTACTCTGTTTCATGTTCCCCTTTTTTACCTCCTTATGTGTGTATTATTTTGTTCTTGTTTTAGTTGTCATGTCACTCGGCTGAAGAGCGGCGGATTGTGCTGCTGACAGCCCTCCCCTGCCCATATGGGGCAGGGGAATGAAATCACAATAAAGAAAAGAAAAACATATGCAATAATGCAGTCTGATCTCTTAATCTACAAAGTACACATGATACAAACAGTCTATTTTTGTGTGTCGTCAATCTTCTAAGTGGTGCGGCCCACAAGGAATACCTCTCCTGTGCCAATATTTTCATCTCAGAGTATCACTTTCAACCCACTCAGTTATTTGCTGGATGTATTCCAATCTCTGTCTTCCATTAAAATTTTTACCTTCTTCGGTTTCCTCTGGTACCGTGGAAGTTATTCCCGGGTGCCCTACCATGTCCTAACGTCCAGTCCTTTCTCTTTGTCAGTTTATTCCACATCTTCCTTTCCTCTCCGATTCTGCGCAGAACCTCCTCATTCCTTACCTTATCAGTCCACCTAATTTTCAATATCCTTCTGTAGCATCACATCTCAAAGGCTTCGATTCTCTTCTGTTCAGGTTTTCCCACAGTCAGTGTTTCATTACCATCCTATGCTGCACCCAAATGTACGTTCTCAGAAATTTATTCCTCAAATTAGGACCTATGTTTGGTACTGGCATATTTTTCCTTTCCAGGAATGACATTTTTGCCAGCGCCAGTCTGATTTTTATGTCTTCCTAGCTCCGTCCATTATGGGTTATTTTTCTGTCTCGGTAGCAGGATTCCTTAACTTCCTCTAATTAGTGATCCCCAATTCGGATGCATTTGTCATTGTCTTAAAAAAAATGGTTCAAATGGTTCTAAGTACTAGGGGGCTTAACATCTGAGGTCATCAGTCCCCTGGACTTAGAACTACTTAAACCTAACTAACATAAGGACATCACACACATCCATGCCCGAGGCAGGATTCGAAACTGCGACCGTAGCAGCAGCGCTGTCCCGGAATGAAGCGCCTACAACCGCCCATCCACAGCGGCCGGCCAATAGAACGAAACTATTTTTATTTTGTAACAGACTAGAAAGAAAAAATCTTTGTTAAGTTTAAGCGATACACTGCAACGATGTTGGAGTTGCAATATATATATAACTAACCTAAAGATATCACACACATCCATGCCCGATACAGGATTCGAACCTGCATCCATAGCAGCAGCGCGGTTCCGGACTGAAGCGCCTAGAACCGCTCGGCCACAAAGGCCGGCTGCAGGTTTGGTTTCTGCCGAGTATTAACCGAGTGAAAGCTGCTTATTCTTGGGAATATATATATATATATATATATATATATATATATATATATATACCTTACTGTCACTTCTTGTTAACAATATTATCTTGCTCCTCAATTTGGTCCTACGGAACTTGACGTGTAAATAAATGAATAAGGGACAGAGAGTAGCAGTTGAGCCGGTAATATGTTTCCCGTCTGTGCTAAAGCCCTCCATTTACGTATCGCTCAGCAAGGAGCGCAGTGGCCACAGTACGACAGATGGGTTGTGTTTGCTGTTAGAGTGGATCAGATTATCTCCGTGGAGTGGAAGTGTGTTTACAGAATTAGTGTGTCATCCTTGACAATGAGATAGGCACTAAATGTGAAACTATTGGTAGATTACTTTGGTATTGCAGAAGACGTACGTACAGGAGAAGAACGTGTTATTTATGAACAAATAAAGCAATAGTTGAATATAAAAGGTTAGTACACTTTCAATAGATAAAGAGGCATCAGATGAAGAAACCGACTGTGGCGTGGCAGTGAGCGATGAAGCAATGTCACCGGTGGCTGATTTCCAGGGAAGCAGCGGTTAATGTTATCAGTCATCAGTTGCAACAAAACGAAGTTTCCAGGATAAAATCTGACTGATGCATACAATATATGGACAAAACAACCAAGGGAAAATATTGGAGATGTTGATCCTCTCCGTCTGTGTCAGTCTGGATTAGCAACTGATATGACACCGCGCTTGAACATTATGATGTTCGCACACAAAAGGAAAATAAAGAGCAAGATCATGTTACAGAAATTTGAAAACAGGCTAAAACAACGTCATTCGTCATATCCAAAAAATCTACGCGAGATGCTAAATGATGAATTATGTGATAATTTTATAGCAAAGAGACAGGAAAACGCAATAATATATGACCGCACGCTGAGACTTTGGGCACTGAAAATTAGGAGGAGAACTGGCCCTCACAATTCACTGCAGTTCAAAGCTTCCAACCCGTGCACAAGGAAATTTAAATGTAAGAATATGATTGTTTGTAGCAAAATAACCCTCTAAGTTAGCAAACGGTTGCTTGAAAGGGTTTCGATATTCAACAAAAAGCTTATCAGTTCTTGAGAGAAATTAGGTCTCTCAGTGAGGAAAAGCGTCTGTCACCAGATCAAATAATTAATGCTGTCCAATTTGATAAAGGGTTACGATCTTGACGGGCTTTCGCAGTGAAGGGAAGAAAGCATGTCCTTGGTGGGGTTGGATCCATAGCGGCAACCTCACACTCTTATATGATAAAGCCTGAGATTATGACGGATGGTACGCTGCTAACCCATTTGTATGTTCTTGTCTCGGAGCCCACCGATTATTTTCCTGCAAGTGTGAATATAAATTAACCGCACATCAAGGCGTTTCCTAGCAAGTCTGCTAGTATGACGAAGAGGGATGAAAGAGTCTTCCCAGTAACGTGGCCAGATATAAAAGAAAAAACTAAAGTGCTTCTTTTGGTTGACTCCTGGACAGGCAATAGAGATGACGAACTATACGACTTCACAGTTCCTGTATGCGTTGAGTTCATCAAGAAACTGATTCCAGCAAAGTGCACAGGCAATGTGCAACCTGCCTACGTTTTCTTCTTGCCGGCCGGTGTGGCCGAGCGGTTCTAGGCGCTTGAGTCTGGAACAAGGAAACCGCTACGGTCGCAGGTTCGAATCCTGCCTCGGGCATGCATGTGTGTTATGCCCTTCGGTTAGTTACGTTTAACTAGTTCTACGTTATAGGGAACTGATGACCTCAGATGTTAAGTCCCATAGTACTCAGAGCCATTTGAGCCATTTTTCCTCTTGCGTCCATACAAAAAAAATTGTGATACTTATCACAGATAAATTTACGATGTTGTTGTTGTTGTTGTTGTTGTTGTGGTGTTCAGTCCTGAGACTGGTTTGATGCAGCTCTCCATGCTGATCTATCCTGTGCAAGCTCCTTCATCTCCCAGTACCTATTGCAACCTACATCCTTCTGAATCTGCTTAGTGTATTCATCTCTTGGTCTCTCTCTACGATTTTTACCCTCCACGCTGCCCTCCAATGCTAAATTTGTGATCCCCTGATGCCTCAGGACATGTCCTACCAACCGATCCCTTCTTCTTGTCAAGTTGTGCCCCAAACTCACAATTCTGTTCAATGCCTCCCCATTAGTTATGTGATCTACCCGTCTAATCTTCAACATTCTTCTGTAGCACCACATTTCGAAAGCTTCTATTCTCTTCTTGTGTAAACTATATATCGTCCATGTTTCACTTCCATGTCTGGCTACACTCCACACAAATACTTTCAGAAACGACTTCCTGACATTTAAATCTATACTCGATGTTATCAAGTATCTCTTCTTCAGAAACGCTTTCCTTGCCATTGCCAGTCTACATTTTATATCCTCTCCACTTCGACCATCATCAGTTATTTTGCTTCCCAAATAGCAAAACTCCTTTACTACTTTAAGTGTCTCATTTCCTAATCTAATTCCCTCAGCATCACCCGACTCAATTCGACTACATTCCATTATCCTCGTTTTGCTTTTGTTGATGTTCATCTTATATCCTCCTTTCAAGACACTGTCCATTCCGTTCAACTGCTCTTCCAAGTCCTTTCTGTCTCTGACAGAATTACAATGTCATCAGCGAACCTCAAAGTTTTTATTTCTTCTCCATGGATTTTAATAACTACTCCGAATTTTTCTTTTGTTTCCTTTACTGCTTGCTCAATATACAGATTGAATAACATCGGGGAGAGGCTACAACCCTGTCTCACTCCCTTCCCGACTTCTGCTTCCCTTTCCTGTCCCTCGACTCTTATAACTGCCATCTGGTTTCTGTAAAAATTGTAAATAGCCTTTCGCTCCCTATATTTTACCCCTGCCACCTTTAGAATTTGAAAGAGAGTATTCCAGTCAACATTGTCAAAAGCTTTCTCTAAGTCTACAGATGCTAGAAACGTAGGTTTGCCTTTCCTTAATCTTTCTTCTAAGATAAATCACAAGGTCAGTATTGCCTCTCGTGTTCCAATATTTCTACGGAATCCAAACTGATCTTCCCCGAGGTCAGCTTCTACCAGTTTTTCCATTCGTCTGTAGAGAATTTGTGTTAGTATCTTGGCCACTATAATACGTTCACTACGCTGTTTGTAGTAGCTTACCCGCACTCCTATTTTTTTATTCATTATTAATCCTACTTCTGCATTACCCCCATTTGATTTTGTATTTATAACCCTGTATTCACCTGACCAGAAGTCTTGTTCCTCCTGCCACCGAACTTCACTAATTCCCACTATATCTAACTTTAACCTATCTATTTCCCTTTTTAAATTTTCTAACCTACCTGCCCGATTAAGGGATCTGACATTCCACGCTCCGATCCGTAGAACGCAAGTTTTCTTTCTCCTGATAAAGACGTCCTCCTGAGTAGTCCCCTCCCGGAGATCCGAATGGGGGACTATTTTACCTCCGGAATATTTTACCCAAGAGGACGCCATCATCATTTAACCATACAGTAAAGCTGCATGCCCTCGGGATAAATTACGGCTGTAGTTTCCCCTTACTTTCAGCCGTTCGCAGTACCACAACAGCAAGGCCGTTTTGGTTAGTGTTACAAGGCCAGATCAGTCAATCATCCAGACCGTTGCCCCTGCAACTACTGAAAAGGCTGCTGCCCCTCTTAAGGAACCACACGTTTGTCTGGCCTCTCAACAGATACCCCTCCGTTGTGGTTCCACCTACGGTACGGCTATCTGTATCGTTGAGGCACGCAAGCCTCCCCACCAACGGCAAGGTCCATGGTTCATGGGGGGAGGAAATTTACGATACCTTCCGAAAATGACATATGACTTATAGACCACATCTTACGCGTCAATCGTTTACATATTTCCAGTTCTGGGCTGCATGATTCTGTAACATCTGGGGTGGCAGTCATTAAAACAAAGACGTTTTTCCTCAGAGTGTGAAAATATTACGATGTTGCCGACCTTCATAGAAAGAAATGATCGTCGTAAGAAAATAAGAGAAATCAATGCTTGCACGGAAATATTTAAGTGGCTCTGAGCACTATGGGACTTAACATCTGAGGTCTCCAGTCCCCTAGACTTAGAACTACTTAAATCTAACTACCGTAAAGACATCACACACATCCATGCCCGAGGCCGGATTCGAACCTGAGACCGTAGCAGAAGCGCGGTTCCGGACTGAAGCGCCTAGAACCGCTCGGCCACAGCAGCCGGGAAATATTTAAGTGTTCGTTTTTCTAGCGCGCTGTTCGAAAGCGAAACTATAAAGGAGTATCTTAAAGACGGTTCGATTTACCCTCTGCCGGGCACTTAATTGTGAAATGCAGAGTAATCATGTAGATGTAGGTATAATCAAATTTGCATTTTTTTCAGTGCGGCCACACCAAAGACTTGCCTGGTGTATTTCAAACACTCCTGGAGTACTGCCTCGAAGAAGTATTAACGGAAGAGTTTTTCCATGAGAACTGTGACCAATCCGCTTTAACAAATGCGCACACTGCGAGAACTGTCTATACATTGAACATAGTTTTATTGCTGCCTCGCATATTTTTGGCCTCCGATAGTGTAGTCAAGTGAGTGAACTCTGTTAGAGTGTGATCATGTCATATTATTGACTAATTGTCTCAAATAAACCATTTGTGTAATAAATCATTCATACTTAGAGTATACTCGTTGTAACGTTGACGACTGATATCTCCTGTTCTAATAACCCATAGCAGCTACAATTGTTATGGTGTATGTACCAGGTGATCAAAAAGTCAGTATAAATTTGAAAACTTAATAAATCACGGAATAATGTAGATAGAGAGGTAAAAATTGACACACATGCTTGGAATGGCATGGGGTTTTATTAGAACCACCCCATATTGCTATACGCGTGAAAGTTCTCTTACGCGCGTCGTTTGGTGATGATCGTGTGCTCGGCCGCCACTTTCGTCATGCTTGGCCTCCCAGGTCCCCAAACCTCAGTCCGTGCGATTATTGGCTTTGGGGTTACCTGAAGTCACAAGCGTATCGTGATCGACCGACATCTCTAGGGATGCTGAAAGACATCATCCAGCGCCAATGACTCACCATAAGTCCGGACATGCTTTACAGTGCTGTTCACAACATTATTCCTCGACTACAGCTATTGTTGAGGAATGATGATGGACATATTGAGCATTTCCTGTAAAGAACATCATCTTTGCTTTGTCTTACTTTGTTATGGTAATTATTGCTATTCTGATCAGATGAAGCGCCATCTGTCGGACATTTTTTGAACTTTTGTATTTTTTTGGTTCTAATAAAACACCATGTCATTCCAAGCATGTGTTTCAATTTGTACCTCTCTATCTACATTATTCCGTGATTTATTCAGTTTTCAAATTTATACTGGCTCTTTGATCACCCGGTATATATTGTTAACTGCGCTACGTATGAATATAAGTTGGCGACAACGTCTCGTGACCTTCACTTGTCAGATTACAAAAATC
This sequence comes from Schistocerca piceifrons, assembly GCF_021461385.2. Lineage (NCBI taxonomy): Eukaryota > Metazoa > Arthropoda > Insecta > Orthoptera > Acrididae > Schistocerca > Schistocerca piceifrons. The sequence continues at coordinate 112,695,589 of NC_060139.1, read as the reverse complement.
GTAATAGACTCTGCGTAAAACACCCCTTCTGATGAATTTGGTTCCAATACAAAATGCTGTGGAGAATGATACGCGCGATCGCACTTGTTCTTGGCATCATTGCCAGTGAGAATTCAACTTGATGCGCTTAATTCAGTTCATAGATACGTATTGTCAGGTGTGGTGATGTAGACTTTGAGGTGCAGGTCTACAGCCCAGACATTGGGTGGTGGAGAATACGGCGTGACCAGGCGTGGGCCGGTTCGGCGAGGTAACGAATGCGGCCTGACCAAGGTCAAGGGAGGCGGCCGCACGCTCCAGCCAGCGGTCGAGGTGGGGAGCCCACTTGCCAGCCCACACGCTGTAAGTAGGCTGTTTAGGTTTCTATGTTGGTAACGCAACGTAGCGCTCTCTATGAAAACCACTGACTGCTGAGTGCTGTCTGTGGCTGGTTGGACTCATTGTTGGAATATTCGCTTGTGTAGTGTTGGGCAGTTGGATGTGAACAGCGCGTAGAGCTGGGTAGTTGGAGGTGAGCCGCCAGCAGAGGTGGATGTGGAGAGAGAGATGCCAGAGTTTTGACAGGTTGCTATATGCGGACGATCTGGACGTGTGTCAGCCAGAAAAAGAAAAATTTGTAGAGATGGATGTCATGAATTGTTAGATACATATACACTACTGGCCATTAAAATTGCTACACGAAGGAGAAATGCAGATGATAAACGGGTATTCATTGGACAAATATATTATACTAGAACTGACACATCATTACATTTTCACGCAATTTGGGTGCATAGATCCTGAGAAATCAGTACCCAGAACAACCACTTCTGGCCGTAAAAACGGCCTTGATACGCCTGGGCATTGAGGCAGAGTTTGGATGGCGTGTACAGGTACAGCTGCGCATGCAGCTTCAACACGATACCACAGTCCATCAAGAGTAGTGACTGGCGTATTGTGACGAGCCAGTTGCTCGGCCACCATTGACCAGACGTTTTGAATTGGTGAGGGATCTGGAGACTGTGCTGGCCAGGGCAGCAGTCAATCATTTTCTGTATCCAGAAAGGCCGGCACAGGACCTGCAACATGCGGTCGTGCATTGTCCTGCTGAAATGTAGGGTTTCGCAGGGATCGAATGAAGGGTAGAGCCACGGGTCGTAACACATCTGAAGTGTAACGTCCACTGTTCAAAGTGCCGTCAATGCGAACAAGAGGTGACCGAGACGTGTAACCAATGGCATCCCATAGCATCACGCCGGGTGATACGCCAGTATAGCGATGACGAATACACGCTTCCAATGTGCGTTCACCACGAAGTCGCCAAACAGGGATGCGACCATCATGATGCTGTAAACAGAACCTGGATTCATCCGAAAAATGACGTTTTGTCATTCGTGCACCCAGGTTCGTCGTTGAGTACACCATCGCAAGCGCTGGTGTCTGTGATGCAGCGTCAAGGGTAGCCGCAGCCATAGTCTCCGAGCGGATAGCCCATGATGCTGCAAACGTCGTCGAACTGTTCGTGCAGATGGTTGTCGTCTTGCAAACGTCGCCTCTGTTTACTCAGGGATCAACATGTGGCTGCACGATCCGTTACGGCCATGCGGATAAGATGCCTGTCATCTCTGCTGCTAGTGGTAAGAGGCCGTTGGGATCCAGCACGGCGTTCCGTATTACCCTCCTGAACCCACCGATTCCATATTCTAACAGTCATTTTATCTCGACCAACGCGAGCAGCAATGTCGCGATACGATAAACCGCAATCGCGATAGGCTACAATCCGACCTTTATCAAAGTTGAAACGTGATGGTACGCATTTCTCCTCCTTACACAAGGCAACGCAACAACGTTTCACCACGCAACGCCAGCCAGCTGCTGTTTGTGTATGAGAAATCGGTTGGAAACTTTCCTCATGTCAGCACGTTGTAGGTGTCACCACCGGCGCCAACCTTGTGTGAATGCTCTGAAAAGCTAAACATTGCATATCACAGCATCTTCTTCCTGTCGGTTAAATTTCTCGTCTGTATCACGTCACCTTCGTGGTGTAGCAATTTGAATGGTCAGTAGTGTATATGATGACTTTTGAACACTATTAACGCAAATACATTGTTTGTTGTCTATCAAAATCTTTCATTTGCCAACTACGCCTATCCGTAGTTAGTGCCTTCGGTAGTTAGCATCTTTTATTTCGCTGGCGGTACTGGCGCTCGCTGTATTGCAGTAGTTCGAGTAACGAAGCTTTTTGTGAGGTAAGTGATTCATGAAAGGTATAGGTTATTGTTAGTCAGGGCCATTCTTTTGTAGGGATTATTGAAAGTCAGACTGCGTTGCGGTAAAAAACATTGTGTGTCAGTTTAGTGATGATCAGAATAAGTAAAGAGAGAAATGTCTGAGTACAGGGTTATTACAAATGATTGAAGCGATTTCACAGCTCTACAATAACTTTATTATTTGAGATATTTTCACAATGCTTTGCACACACATACAAAAACTCAAAGTTTTTTTAGGCATTCACAAATGTTCGATATGTGCCCTTTAGTGATTCGGCAGACATCAAGCCGATAATCAAGTTCCTCCCACACTCGGTGCAGCATGTTCCCATCAATGAGTTCGAAAGCATCGTTGATGCGAGCTCGCAGTTCTGGCACGTTTCTTGGTAGAGGTGGTTTAAACACTGAATCGCATGGGGTTAAGTCGGGAGAGCGTGGAGCCCATGAAATGAATTCCTGATCATGGTCTCCACCACGACCGATCCATCGGTTTTCCAATCTCCTGTTTAAGAAATGCCGAACATCATGATGGAAGAGTGGTGGAGCACCATCCTGTTGAAAGATGAAGTCGGCGCTGTCGGTCTCCAGTTGTGGCATGAGCCAATTTTCCGCGAGCTACGCGTGAAACTTGCCCGAACGCGTTCAACCGTTTCTTCGCTCACTGCAGGCCGACCCGTTGATTTCCCCTTACAGAGGCATCCAGAAGCTTTAAACTGCGTATACCATCGCCGAATGGAGTTAGCAGTTGGTGGATCTTTGTTGAACTTCGTCCTGAACTGTCGTTGCACTGTTATGACTGACTGATGTGAGTGCATTTCAAGCACGACATACGCTTTCTCGGCTACTGTCACCATTTTGTCTCACTGCGCTCTCGAGCGCTCTGACGGCAGAAACCTGAAGTGCGGCTTCAGCCGAACAAAACTTTATGAGTTTTTCTACGTATCTGTAGTGTGTCGTGACCATATGTCAATGAATGGAGCTACAGTGAATTTATGAAATCGCTTCAATCATTTGTAATAGCCCTGTACATTCAGTTTTAGTCAGCTGTCTTTGTATCAAATAACGCAGAAGTTTACCAGCACAGTCATTCATAATTTTTCTAAGGGGACGTTACAACGTGACTGCGGCATCCAACGTCCCAACAGAAAGGGCTTTCAGTGCCCGTTGGCAAATCTTACCCCGTTAAGGCTGTTCCCTATCCGTGCTCGCGTGTCGCGCAAAAAGCTGTTTCTATCCAAGCTGCATTTCACTGTTGCTCGACTGTCACCAGCTATCCAGTTTTTCTTGAAAGAAATACGAGACGATTATAATTAAACGTTCGTTATTTGAGCCAGTGTAGGTGGACAACAGTTTACCGTTTGTGTACCCAACTTTATGGGAATGACGTTCAGACTGTGCGCTACAGGATTTGTGTTGTCATGACTTGCCGTTAGGTATCGGCACTGCTATGGCGACGCAGTGTTGAAACACAAGCATCAGTGCGCATTACAGTTGCAGGTGGTTATCATACGAGCTTTGGACAAGGGGAGCAGGGCTTTGCTCGTAAGGCTACGTTATCAAAACAACGGCAATAGTTCTGCTACTCTCAGCGAGAACCGACGCATTAAAGGAATACGGAGAGGTCCTCTTTCCGCAGTGTGGTTGAAGAACATGGCTCCGAATTTCGAATTAAGTAGCAATTCGGGAGTTGTACTTGGGGTAGGCCGATGGACAATTACGCCAGAAATTGTTGAAGAAGTTATTGCTGCCATTGTTGAGAATGCTGGAATGTTCAAGCAATGCACGTGCTGTGTGGAGACAGTTGAACATTCCACGGTCCATAATTTGAAAAGTGCTACGAAGAGTTGTGGTATGGTATCCGTACAAGATTCAGAGGAGAGACGTGCTTTGGACTCAACTGTTTTGACGCCCGATGGAGTTCCACCTCACATTGCTCTTGAGGTCACTACAAAACACGTTTGGAGAAAATCGAATCTTTGGCCGATCATGCCAAACTGAATTGTCACAAAATTTGAACCCGTGTCGTTTCCGGCTGTGGGATGACATGAAGGAATAAGATTAATTACCGGGACAACTAACACAGGTTGGAGGTTGAAGATGAGCATAGCGGGTGAGGTGGCCAATATCCCACCTGAGATGTTTTGGACAGTAGAAGAGCAATCTCTAGTGCGGTTCCAGGCTGTCGCGGATGAAGATAGTAGTCACACTAAGCAATGTTTGTAACCTGAAACACAAACAGGCTATGCAATTAACAAACGTAGCCCTCTCATGTGGAAATTAAAATGTGTTTCTTTCAATGGTTTGTCCATTATTCCCCTTCCATATATCCTTGCATATGTTTCCACGAAGTTTCGCTGTCCTCAGACCACTCCTTTTTCCTGAGGACCTTGAAACGCGTATGTATTCAGTACCAGCGATGGCGAGGCATGACAGAATCTCTGACCAGAGAGTTATTTATCGTGTCTAGTCTGCGCTTGACTGCGCGAGAGTTCAGTTGCGAGTTGTACTCAGTCGGAGTTGTGTGTGAGGAGTCGGCGGGCGTCGACATGGGTCTCTGGTCAAGGTTCGGGACGAGGTATATTGTTAAATAAGGTAATGAAGCAGCATTGCGCACATTTGATAATGTAATGTATGTTAATTGTAATTAATTTGTTGAAGAAATGCCCCAATAATAATTTTGTTTTCAAAGCAATCATTTTTAAGAAAAGAATCATTACAATTGAAACAATATTTCCTATGGTTTTTCTCCCAGAATCAATTTATCAGATTAATTATTGCACAGGGCCTTAGGTCAGCGATGCTGCCCTATTATTGTGGGTTTAATGATTAATGTTCATTTCTCAATTTTTGTGTTGAGTTTACATTGGGTCATTATTATTCAGTAATCTTGTGGGGAACTAACTTTTGGCACGTTTTCATTATCATTGAGTTTTCTTTTATTTTTGCTGGGAAGTCACACTTTGGGTCTATGCCCATTAACATTTTTATTATTGTCTTTTCAAAATTCTGCTGGGAGGTTACAACCTCTCAAGTAGCGAAAGTTTAATTACAACACCCAGTAAGTTTCCTGCAACGGCTGTTATTCATTTCCATTTCGTTTTCCTATTGTGTACTACCACTTTTCCGCTGTGTATTCTCAAATAAAATGTTAAAACCGTTAACTAAATGTCACTGCTGTGAACGCTGTTGTACCAAAGTTATTTCTGATGTTTCCTACCTACCGTTAACTCACTGTTCTCTGGCGTGAACGAAATACGCAACATCACTAATAGACACCCACAAAGCGCGAGGATGCTGCGAATCAAATACGCCTCGCAGGTTAACAAAGAGGTCAGGTGAGCCAGGCAGTCTGGATGTGGTTTTTAGGCGGTTTCCCACATCCATGCCCCATATGACATACATGCTACACAAACATTTAGAAAACGTTCACACTCTTGAACATCTTTCAGTAATATTTCGTAATTTCATTGAATCAGTGAGTTAGTATGAACTTTAACTATGAGCGATCATCGTAAGATGTGCTTCAAGCAACTTTGCAGTGATTTACTTGCTGTTCTGGCACTCTTTGTGCCTAGTTAAAGGCATGGTCCTGTTATTTGGTGAACTAGTGACGATTTATTGAATTCTGGCGAGTATTCTACCACTCTGATTACGCAGATTTACGCAATCTGAACTGCAACTGGGTATTATCAATTCCTATCTTTGAAACTGAATTATGGTACGACCGCCATTACTAGATACTCTTTCATGTGACTGGTTGAATAAATTATCATGTTATTTAAAAATTTGTGCTGTTTATTGCCATTTACTATTATTCATTTAAATGCAATTTTTGTTTATTTAAAATTTCGCGTAACTTGCCAGTGCTTTAACGGTTTGACCGGAGGATCATAATCTGTAACTAATTCTTCAGTTATCTGAGGTAATGGGCATGAAAGCAGACATCCATGGCTCGACTCTATGACAAGATTGAGCCACATTTTCTGAATATTATCGTGCGTAGTCCATATACTAACCGACCACCAATTCCTTGATTTTGGTACGCCGAAAATATGGTTCCACGTCAGGGATCCGGATTAGAAAATCTACCCATATTCTATAACAGTTGCTACATTGCGCAGTTCTCGGCGGCTGGTAGAACGGCCACCAAAGTATATTTGTCTTCGTACATCCATAGTTGAAATGGAGGACAGTGGGACGTCAGCTGGTATAAATTTATATTAAAAATGAAGAAATTCCTCCATCTGTATTTATGGTGTCGCTTTTATATTGGCAACTAGTTTCAACGTTGTAACAACGTCATCTTCAGGCCCATACACTTGTTACTAACCACCTTCCACACGGAGCACGTCCGTATCTCACCACTGACTTCTAGTATCAGCCGCACGCAGTTGACGTCAACAAGTGTATGGGCCTGAAGATGACATTGTTACGACTTAGCGTTGCTCTTGTTGAATGTTTTAACCAGGCATGGTAGGGTATATAAGGGGTGTGAACAGGTCAGATGTTGAGTGATCGCTATGACACACACGGAAATGTTGTTTTCCTATATAAGACAGCTCTATCTTGGACCAGTCACAGCAGTTGTGGGCCAACTTACCACAGGAGAGGATACAATGGTATTACGACATCGTTACAAGCTGAATCATTGCGCGCATCCAGGCCAGAGGGAGTGCAACGACATACTGATAACTGGGCTCTCACTGTCAAGTTTTTTTTGTAAATTTGACTCGATTTTATAAGTACTGCAATTATTCAATTTGTGAAGTTTAATTTCGTTCCCTCTTTTCCTTCTCGGTGCTTCACATTGCTTTCCATGTAGTTTACTTTAAAGGAAGTAAAGAAATAACACTTCCTTACCAAAAGTTCCTTTCAGTATCAGAATTAGATGAATCCATTCTATCCGTACGAAATCCTGTAATTTGACCTCTGTGCATACTTTCAGCAACAGTCGTTCGTAATCGTACGTGAACTGGAATATCACTGTTTGTCGACTTCAGAATCCACAAACTCTCTTTCAGTACTCCCAAATCTCTCTGATTCATCTGACCTATTTTTGTAATAGAACTATTCGTCGATAATGTTCTCCCAAGAACAGTGCTGCCTTTCGCCACGTGGGGGCATTAAAGCTCTCTGTCTACCGGGCACTCCTGGGGTTTCCGCACACTTGCTCTCCAACTTACGACATCGCGTCAACCTGATCGCTATGAAAGTCAGAGACTTCTTACACCTTCCTTCATCTACGCCACATGGTAGCAGACATACGTAACACAATTTTCACCGTACTGCAGCTTACATGCTGCAATAACAAATGAAAGCTGTTGCTCACGAATGACAATTTGTAGGGCTTCATAAGATCGCTGCGTGCACGTATAGAATTACATTTTCCCAATTACGTTTTCATACCGCCTGGATGAGCTGCTTACAATGGCTGTGTCACGTTTTATGACAAGTGCGCCTGTGATTTAAGTACGCCTGCCGTCCTCGTGAGGCGTGAATTGGATTGCGCAGTTCTTGACGTCAGCACATCGCCCTGAAGCCGTATGAATCCCGGCGCGATGCAGCCTGTTCCCAAGCATAAAAAGCCATGGTCAAATGGTTGTAAAGTTAGGTAACATCGAAATGACTATCAAAAACAATACCAAGCATGTTTGCCAAACTTACAATGAGATCACTCTACCGTCAGGAAGCATGGTTATGGATAGATTAGTTGTTAATACTGGCGGTGAAAGAATTCAAGAGTGGGCTATTTCCACCTGAGGAAATCAGTGTGGTTCGTTTCTAAAGCTGGCTCAGGATGCAGAGGGTTGCAATTGCGATCGTATTCGTTTTTGATCATCAAAAAATGACGCACTGCTTAGTGTTAAGTTACAGTTTTGAAGTTTTTTTTTATAACAATTGTACACAATACTACTTGTAGGTTTTGTGGTTTCCCCCATATGTTCGTGACTGGAGAGATTGGTGGCTTGCACATCAATTACCGTCTGAAAATTGCATAAAATTCGAAGTAGGTCAGCAGTGAAAAGTAAGCAATAATTACTGTCGATGACGGAAATTTAGGAAGCGCCGGCATTGCTTGCAGTGGAGAGCAACTGTTAAAACTAAGTTTTTGAATACAGCCACAATTCGCTTTCAGTATTTTTTATTGACCGGTTTCGTTCTTCAAATGAACAAGGGCATCATCAGAATACATGCAATAAAAGATACAAATTGAGATAATACGAAAAACTTACAATGATGTTACGTAAGGTACATATTCTACTACCAGTGTGGTGACTTACGTTTACAGTTGGCTAACAACACTAAAGATTGCATTTAAAGCTGGGTGACAGCACTAAGGATTAAACTGGCTGTACTGCAGTACTTAAACTTGCGTTTAAAGTAGAGTAGTAAATGATGACGTTGACACGGCCAAGAGATCAAATTGACTGTACAGCTCTACTTGTAACGTCCATGGTATAGTATATACATAGACAATTTACGACAGAAAACGAAACTTACATTTTATGGGCGAGTGTATAGACAGTTCATATTTGTACATATCTGTTCATCTCTCTAAATACAGCTGTAAAAATTACAATATCTTTCAAAATACATTATAAAAATACATATTTAAAACTGTCTTTACAGATATGAATTCAATATTACCATTTTTTTAAATATTTCCGTTTACAAGAAGCCTACGAATTCAGGTATAATTATTGAGAATAATTCAAATCATCCAGTCCAGCATAAAAAGCACATTTCTATTCAGGGCTTTACACAGAACGTTACAGTTACCACTCGCAGACGAAGGCATAATTGCAGAATTACAGACAATCACAAAGATAGCATTAAAGAACAATTACCAAGAAAGTAGGATAACGAAATTGTACTACATAAGACAGAAAAATATTGAACGAAAGAAAAACAAACGATAGTACAGGCAAGTCAGCAGGAAACAAGGTACATTACACTCTTATACAAAGGTCCTTTTACAGACCGTGTCTCCCAAGACAGAGTGTTAAAGTTGCATTTCGAACTAGACTCTCTCTTAGACGGGAACTAATACTTGAAGAGAATGTACGTAAGAACAAATGTAGTAAAGCAGGAGTATAGAAAATGAATTACCAAAGTTGTGAGAGGATGTACACTGGTCAAACTGGAAGAGCATTTAAATACGCTATAAGGAACAATGTAATTTAAATTCAGGTCGTACAGCATTGGGTGAACATTTGAGAACAATTAAACGTACGTCAGGTGAGGTTCAAGATGCTATGAAAATTATATACCCCGCAGATATCCCTTACTAAATGTTTAAGAAGAATTGGAAATTTTCGTAGAAAAGAAGAAAAACAAGCAGAACGTATTAAACCAACAAAACGAATTTTATTTACTTGGGTTCTTCCATTTATTTGATGAGGTGCTGCAGACAACGAGCAAAAATATAGCACCTACCGTAGTATGCTAACAAGAATATTTTTAAAAATGGTATTTTGGAATGCATATTTGTAAAGACATTTCAAATATATACTTTTATAACGTATTTTGAAAGATACTGTAATTGTTACAGATGTATTTTGAAAGATAAGAAGATATGTACAGATATGAGATCTCTGTGCACGTGGCCATAAAATAGGCGAGTAAAATGTAAATTTCGTTTTCTGTAGTTTTTGGATACACTGTCCATTTACGTTATAAGTCCAGTTGTACAGTCAATTTAATCTTACGCGCAGTCAATGTTGCACACACATCAAAAAACGTTTTGCATTCCCAGAACTCCTGAAGATAGAGGTTGACTGTGGATATAGTATCACAGATACAGCCCCTTTGACTGTTCAGAGATATCACTAAACCAGCCCAAAGATGTAAACAACCATGCAAGAGCAGGGTCTATTAGACGGAGGAGGTCCGACAGCCGATCAGTTCCAGTCATTCCACCAGGAAGGAGGTACACGGCTCCTGTTGTCTGTAGTTCAACCATGCCTAGACGGTCAACACTGCGATTCGATCGCGTCCGCATTGTTAGTTTGTACCAGGAAGGGCTGTCAACAAGGGAAGTGTCCAGGCGTCTCGGGGTGAACCAAAGTGATGTTGTTTGGACGTGGAGGAGATACAAGGCTACTACTGCAGTGGATGACCGCTACCTACGGGTTATGGCTCGGAGGAACCCTGACAGCAATGCTGAATAATGCTTTTCGTGCAGCCACAGGATGTCGTGTTACGGCTCAAACTGTGCGCAATAGGCTGCATGATGCGCAACTTCACTCCCGACGTCTATGGCGAGTTCCATCTTTACAACCACGACACCATGCAGCGCGGTACAGGTGGGCCCAACAACATCCCGAATGGACCGCTCAGGATTGGCATCACGTTCTCTTCACCGATGAGTGTCGTATATGCCTTCAACCAGACATTCGTCGGAGACGTGTTTGGAGGCAACCCGGTCAGGCTGAACGCCTTAGACACGCTGTCCAGCGAGTGCAGCAAGGTGGAGGTTCCCTGATGTTTTGGAGCGGTATTATGTGGGGCCGACGAACGCCGCTGGTGGTCATAGAAGGCGCCGTAACGGCTGTACGATACGTGAATGGCATCCTCCGACCGGTAGTGTAACCATATCGGCAGCATATTGGCGAGGCATTCGTCTTCATGGGTGACAATTTGAGCCCCCATCGTGCACTTCTTATGAATGACTTCCTTCAAGATAACGACATCGCTCGACTAGAGTGGCCAGCATGTTCTCCAGACATGAACCCTATCGAACATGCCTGGGATAGCTTGAAAAGGGCTGTTTACGAACGACGTGACCCACCAACGACTCAGAGGATATACGCCGAATCGCCGTGGAAGTGTGGGACAATTTGGAGCAAAAGTGCCTTGGTGAGCTTGCTGATAGTATGCCACGACGTATACACGCATAAATCAATGCAAGAGGACGTGTTACTGGGTATTAGAGGTACCGGTGTGTACAGCAATCTGGACCACCACCTCTGAAGGTCTTTCTGTAAGATGGTACAACATGCAATGTGCGGTTTTCATGAACAATAAAAAGGGCTGAAATGATGTTTATGTTAATCTCTTTTCCAGTTTTCTTTACAGGTCCCAGAACTCTCGGAACCGAGGTGATGCAAAACTTTTTTGATGTGTGTAGTTTGGTTGGTTGATTTGAGGAAGAGAACCAAACAGCGAGGTCATCGGTCCCATCGGAATAGGAGAGGAAGTCGACCGTGCCCTTTCAAAGGAACCACTCTGAAATATGCCTGAAGCGATTTAGGAAAATCGCGGGGAACCTAAATAAGGATGGGTGGACGTGTGTTTGAACCGTCGTCCTCCCAAATGCGAGTCCAGTTGCTAAACACTGCACTACCTCGCTCGGTACCGAACTTTAGACGTAAGTTTGCACATTACAGTACAGCGAGGCTAATTGTTAGTTCTATTAGCCAGATTTAAACGCAATCTTTAGTGTTGTCAGCCGACTTTAAACGTAAGCCACTATACTGGGAGTAGAATATGTAGTTTACGTAACGTCACTGAAAGATTTCCGTATTATCTCAATTTGTATCTTTTGCAGTATGTATCATGATGATGCTCACGTTCATTTGAAGAGTCAAACCGGTAAATAAAAAATTCTGAGTGGGACTTGTGGCTGTTTTCAGAAACTTTGATGACGAAAAAGTTGCCATTACAGAAACTTTGGTTATCTTTTACTGGTCTGGGTTAACACTCTTTTAAAACTTTTTAGCAGAAATCATTGTCGCCTTTCACTGCTAAGATTTTTTTTTTAGAAAGTTTACGTTTGCAATTTTGGTTTTTGGTCATTTTCATGCGGAAAACTTCGAACGTTTTGTGCCTTAGCGCGTGTGGTAAAGAACAAAGTTTTCTAAGTGTGTCACTTGAAAATGGCCAAAGGCCGGAACTGCAATCGCTTTTATCACGTCACAGTTTATTTGCAGCTCTAATATTCTTAACTTCCCATGGTTTATCTTTGAGAAACTGATGAAAAACTGTTTAAAAAAAAAACTTTCTAAATCAGGCACCAAACACAAGAAACTTACGACATACGCCGATAAGTTGCACGTCATCCCAGGAGGAATGGTCAATATTCAGGGATATGACAAGAAGGATCATTCGAATTAAAAAAAAAATCCGGCGAACATGGCCTCTAAAATGCATCCCTTAAGAACCCTGATCTCTTCTTCATCTTCGATACTGTGAAAAAAAACTCTTCTACTTCAATGTCTTTGCTTACCTCATTTTGAGATGAGGTAGTATGGACGAAAACAAGGAAAAATGTTCAGTAAACTTAGGTTCAAAGTGCATGTCCTAAATGCTATGAGCGCTTGTTCATCTTCGGTACTCCGAAATAGTTCTCTTCTACTGAAACGTGCTCATAGCACTTAAGGTCCCATTTTAATGTTCATGTTTACTGGAGTTTTTTGTTTTGAATGGTCTTTCCAGTCGTAACTCTGCATATTGACCATTCATCTTGAGACACCTTATATATAGGGTGATTCTTATTAACGCTTAAAAACCCCAGAAGAGTACCTCTATCGGTTCTCCTTTCTGTTCCAGTCTCGTATTGTTCGTGGAAAGGAAGATTGTCGGTATGCCTCTGAGTGGGCTCTAATCTCTCTGATTTTATCCTCATCTCTTCGCGAAATATACGTAGGAGGGAGCAGTGTACAGCTTGAATCCTCGGTGAAGGTATGTTCTCGAAACTTCAACAAAAGCCCGTACCGAGCTACAGAGCGCCTCTCTTGCAGAGTCTTCCATTGGAGTTCACCTATCATCTCTGTAACGCTTTCGCGATTACTAAATGACCCTGTAACGAAGCGCGCTGCTCTCTGTTGCATCTGCTCTCTCTTCTATCAACCCTATCTGGTACGGATCCCACACCGGTGAGCAGTATTCAAGCAGAGGGCAAACAAATCTGGCACCTGCTTTACCGACCATTAATTTTATGTGGTCATTCCATATTAAATCTCTCCTAATGCCTACTCCCAGATAATTTATGTAATTAACTGCTTCCAGTTCTGCTATATTATAGCTATTATAGCTAAATGATAAAAGATCTCTTTTTCTATGTATTCGTAGCACATTACACCTGTCTACATTGAGATTCAATTGTCATTCTCTGCACCATGCGTCAATTCGTTGCAGATCCTCCTACATTTCAGTACAATTTTCCATTGTTACAACCTCTCGATATACTACAGCATCATCCGCAAAAAGCCACTATGAACTTCCGATGTTATCCGTAAGGTCATTTACGTATATTGTGAATAGCAACGGTCCTACGACACTCCCCTGCGGCACACCTGAAATCACTCTTACTTCGGAAGACTTCTCTCCATTGAGAATGACACGCTGCGTTCTGTTATCTAGGAACTCTTCAACTCGTGCCTATGGCCCTCTCAGTCTCGTGGACGAATAGCGCGAGCTGGGTTTCACACGATTGTCTTTTTCGAAACTGAGGCTGATCCCTACAGAGCAGATTTCTAGTCTCCAGAAAAGTCATTATACTCGAACGTAATACGTATTCCAAAATTCTACAACTGATCGACGTTAGAGATTAGGTCTATAGTTCTGCACATCTGTTCGACGTCTCTTCCTGAAAACGGGGATGACCTGTGCCCTTTTCCAATCCTTTGAAAAGCTACGCTCTTCTAGAGACCTACGGTACACCGCACCAACAAGGGGGGCAAGTTCCTTCGCGTACTCTGTGTAAAATCGAGCTGGTATCCCATCAGGTCCAGCGGCCTTTCCTCTTTTGAACGCTTTTAATTGTTTTTCTATCCCTCTGTCATCTATTTCGATATCTACCATTTTGTCATCTGTGCGATAATCTAGAGAAGGAACTACAGTGCAGTCTTCCTCAGTGAAACAGCTTTGGTAAAAGACATTTAGTATTTCGGCATTTAGTCTGTCATCCCCTGTTTCAGTACCATTTTGGTCACAGTGTGTCTGGACATTTTGTTTTGATCCACCTACCGCTTTGACATAAGACAAAAATTTCTTAGGATTTTCTGCCAAGTCAGTACATAGAACTTTACTTTCGAATTCGTTGAACGCCTCTCGCGTAGCCCTCCTCACACCACATTTCACTTCGTGTAGTTTTTGTTTGACTGCAAAGCTTTGGCTATGTTTATGTTTGTTGTGAAGTTCCCTTCGCTTCCGTAGCAGTTTCCTAACCCGGTTGTTGTACTACAGTGGTTCTTTTCCATCTCTTGCTTGGCACATACTCATCTAATGTACGTTGTACGATGGTTTTGAACTTTGTCCACTGATCCTCAGCACTATTTGTACTTGAGATAAAACTTCTGTGTTGAGCCGTCAAGTACTCTGAAATTTGCTTTTCGTGTCGCTTTTGCTAAACAGAAAAATCTTCCTACCTTTTTTAATATTTCTATTTACGGCTGAAATCACCGATGCCGTGATCGCTTTATGATCGCTGATTCCCTGTTCTGCGTTAACTGTTTCAGATAGTTCGGATCTGTTTATCGCCAGAAGGTCTAATATGTTATCGCCACGAGTCGGTTCTCTGTTTAACTGCTCAAGGTAATTTCCAGATAAAGCACTTAAAAATATTTCACTGGATTCTTTGTCCGTGCCACCCGTTATAAACGTTTGAGTCTCCCAGTCTATACATGGTAAATTAAAATCTCCACCCAAAACTATAACATGGTCGGGAAATCTACTCGAAATATTTTCCAAATTTTCCTTCAGGTGTTCTGCACAACAGCTGCTACAAAGGGGCTTCTCCTCCGCTCATTCCACTCCATGCGTCCGTCTTCTGTATGTGACTTCAAAAAAACAATTTTTTTCTCTGTTTATAATTCAGGGTATCATTGTGGAAATCGCCAAGTGCAGGATTTATGAGAATTATAAAATTGTGTATTAAGTAAGATATAGTGTGGAAGGAAAGAGTATGCATGATAAAATAACTTAAGTGGTGACAAACAAGAACTTTTTAAGTTGACGGAGGATAACATGATGTTACTTATTAGGTAGTCATGGACTGTGCGGCCGGTCCCGGCGGAGGTTCGAGTCCTCCCTCGGGCATGGGTGTGTGTGTTTTTCCTCAGAATAATTTAGGTTAAGTAGTGTGTAAGCTTAGGGACTGATGACCTTAGCAGCTATGTTCCATACGATTTCACACACATTTGAACATTTCTTTTATTAGGTCAGCTTATGCATCACAAAAGAGGCAAAAACTGGCTTCAAACGTCAAAACAACTACAACCAATGCATATCTTAGATCGTTATGTCGACAATCGGTGGTGCTGCTCCTGCGCAAGCAAGACACCGGCGTCGCCGGTGACTGGATGGCGGCGACGACGTGGCTCGAAGAGGCCTCACAGCAAGCGCCGGCCAGCTCCAGCAGAAGTAAATCACTGCACCTGGCTCATCATAACTGCGGAAATAGGCAAAAGTAGCAAATTAATTTTGCTCAGTAAGCAGTCCGTCTGGCTCCTTTCTCTTCGCAATGTAGATCAGCAAATTCTACGAGTCGCTGCACGTTTTCTGTTTCTTGCGTATTTCCATTTGCTTTTCAGCATTATCCAGATTGAGTTTGTCGTTATCAATGTAGCACCTACGCTAGTCCGGCCCGTGCGGCTTCCCACGTCGGAGGTTCGAGTCCTCTCTCGGGCAGGAATGTGTTTGTGTTGAGCCGGCCGGTGTGACCGTGCGGTTCTAGGCGCTTCAGTCTGGAACCGCGTGACCGCTACGGTCGCAGGTGCAAATCCTGCCTCGGGCATGGATGTGTGTGATGTCCTTAGGCTAGTTAGGTTTAAGAAGTCCTAAGTTCTAGGGGACTGATGACCACAGATGTTAAGTCCCATAGTGCTCAGAGCCATTTGAACCATTTTTTTGTTTGTGTTGTCCTTAGCGTAAGTTACACTCATGCTCATAAATTAAGGATAATGCTGATACATGATGAAACAACGCTCTGATGGGCGGTTTGCGGGTTTAAATCACCTCGGGGTATGACCATGCGGTGCATGGTGGCGCTGGCAGCAGTCCACATACGCAGAGATGTGTTGGTGCATGTCAGAGTACGGTGCAGCGAGTAAGTGTGCAGACGTTTTCAGACGTGCTAATGGTGACTGTGTGTTGACAATGGCTCCAAGAACACATACTGATGACGTTATGAGGGGTAGAATACTAAAGCGACTAAAGGCTGGTCAAACACAGCAGGTCGTAGCACGGGCCCTCTGTGTGCCACAAAGTGTGATCTCGAGATTATGGCAACGATTCCAGCAGACAGGAAACGTGTCCTGGCGCTACAGTACGGGACGTCCACAGTGTACAACACCACAAGAAGACCGATATCTTACAATCAGTGCCCGCAAACAGCCACGGAGTACTGCAGGTAGCCTTGCTCGGGACCTTACCGCAGTCACTGGAACAGTTGTCTCCAAACACACAGTCTACAGACGACTGAACAGACATGGTTTATTCGCCCGGTGACCTGCAAGGTGCATTCCACTGACCCCTGGTCACTGGAGAGCCCGTAAAGTCTGGTGTCAAGAACACAGTACATGGCCATTGGAACAGTGGTCCCAGGTTATGTTCACGGACGAGTCCAGGTATATTCTGAACAGTGATTCTCGCCGGGTTTTCATCTGGCGTGAACCAGTAACCAAATACCAACCCCTTAATGTTCTTGAAAGGGACCTGTATGGAGGTCGTGGTTTGATGGTGTGGGGTGGGCTTATTATTTGTGCACGTACACCCCTGCATCTCTCTGACAGAGGAACTGTAACAGGTGAGGTGTATCGGGACGTCATTTTGCACCAATATGTCCACGTTTTCACGGGTGCATTGGGTCCCACCTTCCTCCTGATGGATGATAACGCACGATCCCACCGAGAAGATATCAGGCGAATGGAGTGGCCTGCCTGTTCACCAGACCTGAACTCCATTGAACATTTCTGGGATGCTCTCGGTCGACGTGTCGCTGCACTTCTTCAAATCCCTACGACACTTCAGGAGCTCCGACAGGCACTGGCGCAAGTGTGGGAGGCTATACCCCAGCATCTACTCGACCACCTGATCCAGAGTATGCCAACCCGTTGTGCGGCCTGTGTACATGTGCATGGTGATCATATCCCATATTGATGTCGGGGTATATGCGCAGGAAACAGTGGCGTTTTGTAGCACATGTGTTTCGGGACGGTTTCCTCAACTTATCACCAATACCAGGGACTTACAGATCTGTGTCATGTGTGTTCTCTATATGTCTATGCTATTTGCGCCAGTTTTGTGTAGTGCCACGTTGTGTGGCACCGCATTCTGCAGTTATACTTAATTTATGAGCATAAGTGTAGTTTAAGTTCGATTAAGTAGTGTGTAAGCTTAGGGACCGATGACCATACCACAAATGTCCAATTCCCTACGTTGGTCGCGTTAATGGTATAAGTGGGCATCCACTGCTGTGGACGGACGAGGACTTTCGAAGTGCTGGTAGTGTATGTAGGGAGTATTTCCGGTGGACGAGGAATATCAGTTCGTACGTAGGCAGTTATTTAATGAGCGGTTAGTTTCCAGGAACTCTGGCCGCAAATTTTACAGGTTTTTGTTTCGCCGTGAATGTCGCTAGGCACAGTTTCCACATATCTGTTCGATACGAGTGCTTATAACTGCCATTAAAATCAGTCTAACACACATGAAACCGCCTGAAATTATGCCTTGAAGAGGTTACTACTCAACAGTCAGTGGTTCAAATGGCTCTGAGCACTATGGGACTTAACATCTCAGGTCATCAGTTCCCTAGAACTTAGAACTACTTAAACCTAACTAACCTAAGGACATCACACACATCCATGCCCGAGGCAGGATTCGAACCTGCGACCGTAGCGGTCGCGCGGTTCCAGACTGAAGCGCCTAGAACCGCTCGGCCACCAGCGGCCGGCTCAACAGTCAGTGGCAAACATTGCATATACAGGGTGCGGCGCAAGACTTCCTTATTTGAAACGCGCGCCTCAGCGGTCGTTACTCATTGTTATCTGCGGTTGAGCGCATTCGAAAGAGCGGGACCTAACGTTTTTCTTTATTTTAGTTTAGTAGTGAACATTCAGTGGACGGGAGATGAGCGTGCGTTCGGCGTGGCGACTTACTTTTCCAATGGCCGTTCGGTCATTGCCACTCAGCGTGCATTCAGGGAACAGTTTAATATAGCACCTGCAGGACGTGTTACTGATCGAAAATCGACTATTATGAGCGTGGATACGTCTATGTGCAGAAAACAAATGAGGACCTTCAAGAACCACTAGAACACTAGAAAATGTCGAGAAAGCAAGGCTGACGATTCTGAATTTTCCCCAAGCGATCTGCATGCAAACATGCAACTGCTCGTGCAGTTTCTGATCGCAGAGAGAGACGAATTCTTCATGAAGGCTTGAAGTTTTACTGTACAAACTGGTAGTGGCGAACACACTTAATCCACGCGATTCTGTTTCCCGAAAAAGTGCATTTGAAGCTTTGATCGAGAACTTGCCTCGTGACGTCCTTGTATTCTTCAACGACGAGGCACATTTTCATATGTTTGGATGCGTGAATGAATAAAACATACGATACTGAAGTGACACGAACCCCCGAGAGCTTCATGACCAGCGCTTTAGTACAGAGTGTGAGACTGTTTGTTGTCCATTATCCAAAATGTACATTACTGGCTCATAGTTTTTCGCAGAGAACGAGCACTGAATTCAGATAATCCAGGAGATTTTTTCCTTCCCGAACTTGCAGAAATGGATGTGGGGAATGTCTGGTTCCAACAAGATGGCGCCACTGCACAAATGACACAAAAGTCAGTAACTCTCTTGTGCGAATTCTTTGCAAAACTCAACCTGTTTCTCAAATGTTTACGCTTACCCAGAAAATTAATTAAGAGCTAGACACAGCTTAACATCTGCGCACATACGGATTAATCACCACGAAGAATCTATGGCTCTAGCTATGTATCCTAAACTGGAGAATTGTATAATATTAAGATTTAATAAATTTAATTGAACATCTTCATTTATTCAGATAGAAACACAAACATGAACTTTTCCGACTATCAGACAACCCCGTTAATATTACACAGCTGCACGACAAGGATTACACTAACTGAACCTTCTGATTCTGCGTTATTTGAGAGTCCTCAGAACGTACCCTATAGACGCAACTGACGATCCAGAAGCTTCTGACTTAAACGTACACAGTCACTGTTGGCCTGCCGTTGGACTGAGAAAGCACTGCTGCACTTGAAACAAATAACTGCAATGATCCGACTAAATTCCAAGCGTTGTACTATTGTGCTGCTGTTGCTAATAATGCTCACAGTGACATATCAGCATGAGACGTGCAGCATGTTGCCGTCACAGGTGTCTCTCTGAATTACAGGACAAGGGTCGTGCTTCTGGCGATACGAAGTCTAGACCTTGGACCAACTCCTAGATCCACCCTCCACTCCCGAACTAACTCTGTTTTCTAACTGAACTTTACAGCCAGTTTCTTCTTTCCCGCCAAACAAGGCATGACTACCAATCGCTGTATAACAATACTCAACCCGCCAATGGCGTGAGTGCTTCTTCTACCAAAATCCCACCAAGAAAAACGCGGCACGTTAAAACTCCAATGACTTTTCTGAAAAAAGCTTCTCCCTATTATGTCTTCGCGTGTCACAAGTATTTTTACCAATCGCAAGTTTTCATGCCCAAAAGCTAGCCTCGTATCAGAGGTTCTCATCAAGTAAAAACTTGCTCTAGAAGCTAGGCTCTTATTTTGCGGCGCTCTGTGTTCAGTTTAATAAGTCACAGCTGCAAAATACTAACGCGAATTCTTTACAGACGAATGGAAAAACTGGTAGAAGCCGACCTCGGGGAAGATCAGTTTGGATTCCGTAGAAACGTTGGAACACGTGAGGCAATACTGACCCTACGACTTATCTTAGAAGAAACATTAAGGAAAGGCAAACCTACGTTTCTAGCATTTGTAGACTTACAGAAAGCTTTTGACAATGTTGACTGGAATACTCTCTTTCAAATTCTGAAGGTGGCAGGGGTAAAACACAGGTAGCGAAAGGCTATTTACAATTTGTACAGAAACCAGATGACAGTTATAAGAGTCGAGGAGCATGAAAGGGAAGCAGTAGTTGGGAAGGGAGTGAGACAGGGTTGTAGCCCCTCCCCAATGCTATTCAATCTGTATACTGAGCAAGCAGTAAAGGAAACAAAAGAAAAGTTCGGAGTAGGTATCAAAATCCATGGAGAAGAAATAAAAAATTTGGGATTCGCCGATGACATTGTAATTCTGTCAGAGACAGCAAAGGACTTGGAAGAGCAGTTGAACGGAATGGACAGTGTCTTGAAAGGAGGATATAAGAAGAACATCAACAAAAGCTAAACTAGAAGAATTGAATGTAGTCGAATTAAATCGGGTGATGCTGAGGGAATTAGATTAGGAAATGAGACACTTAAAGTAGTATAGGAGTTTTGCTATTTGGGGAGCAAAATAACTGATGATGGTCGAAGTACAGAGGGTATAAAATGTAGACTGGCAATGGAAAGGAAAGCGTTTCTGAAGAAGAGACATTTGTTAACATCGACTATAGATTTAAGTGTCAGGAAGTCGTTTCTGAAAGTATTTGTATGGAGTGTAGCCATGTATGGAAGTGAAACATGGACGATAAATAGTTTAGACAAGAAGAAAATAGAAGCTTTCGAAATGTGGTGTTACAGAAGAATGCTGAAGATTAGATGGGTAGATCACATAACTAATGAGGAGGTATTGAATAGAATTGGGGAGAAGAGGAGTTTGTGGCACAGCTTGACTAGAAGAAGGGATCGGTTGATAGGACATATTCTGAGGTATCAAGGGATCACCAATTTAGTACTGGAGGGCAGCGTGGAGGGTACAAATCGTAGAGGGAGACCAAGAGATGAATACACTAAGCAGATTCAGAAGGATGTAGGCAGCAGAAGGTATTGGTAGATGAAGAAGCTTGCACAGGATAGAGTAGCATGGAGAGCTGCACCAAACCTGTCTCAGGACTGAAGACCACAACAACAACAACTGTGTTTCTTTATGAAAACACTAGATTTTTATTTACTGAAGCCACTCTTCAGAACATGGCAGAGTGCCGGCCTCCTGCCGATAAAAGATCCTCCCCTGAGAAAGCTCGGCCGATAGGGTGGAGACGAGTTGTAAACGAAGAATAGCGCTGATCTCGAAGGGCTCGCCTGGCGATGCAACTTTCACGAAGACAACACCTTACGCTACCTGCCCTGTGCTCTGGCCGACTTATTCGCCACGTTGGACACTGCCATGCCTGTCTCAGATCCAACGTGCACCCTGTTCCCACACACTCTCAAAAAGTACCATGCCACATGTAGTTAAAATATAAAGTTAGTTAGAGGCCAGTACGTACAATCATTGCAGGCAATCCAGTCTTATAGGTCATTATTGTAATATTCCACCTCATCATAGTCTTCTTAGTAGAGTGTAATTCTCATATTAAATTAAACAAATGGCTTTCAAGTTTTCAAGTTCCATGGCAGCCTCGTCTCTTGGAAGACTGATCTTCATGTTCGCCAGAATTAGCCTCATGCTCCTTGTTCTTATCGGGATATCTTAAATCCTTGGTGCATACCAATCGTCCATGGATCCTGGGTGAACGGCAGAGCAATCTTCGTGCCGCTATTGCCAGCATAGACAGAGATATGCTGGACTAAGTGGGCCGAACCTCCGATTTCGACTCTCCAAATGCAGTGAGCAGGACAGAGATCAGCTTTAAGATATTTTCAAAACCTAATGAAATAAAACTTTTAATGCGTATCCACGTAAAGAAAAGAGAATTTATTTGATATTTCTGTCTAATCATACTTTTAAATTACCAATCCCCACCACCGTGCACCCCGTATGAAGACGGATACTGAGCCAACAAAGCACGATGTGCAACAAGTTAACTGTCCTTCCTACATACGCACGTGTGCCTGCCGCCACATCCGAGAACCAACAATTCTTAACAAACCTTGGATATGCTCATTGTCTACCGCAAATTGTGACGTCACATCACACGTGGATCCGGACAAAGGTAAGTCGCTGGCTGAAGTACACATTGAATGCGAGAATCCTATACTTCACTATACATACTGCCACTAATGACTTTGTTCTAAGCCAAAGATGTCATTAATGAAATTGATTTATTTCAAAATAAAAACAGCCTAGACAGGAAAATAGCTCATTGTAAAGTATGAAAGTTATGGGCAGATTAAAACTACATGCCAGACCAGGACTCGAAGCGAAAACCATTGCCTTTTGTAGAAAAGTGTTCTAGCGACTGAACTAACCAAGCACGACTCACGGTTCCTCCTAATAGCTTTACTTCCGCCAGTATATCATGTTCTACTTTCCAAAACTTTACAAAAGTTCTTCTGCGTGACTTGTGAGACTAGCACTCATGGCGACATGTCTTAGCCACAGCCTGCAGGATCGCCGCAGAGTGAAAAATTCGTCCTGAAATATTTTAAAATACTTTAAAAATCACTAAACCGTAGACGTATGAGGAAGCAGGTGGGCCTTTTTAAACAATCGCATCTTTTGCTCTCAACATTTTTTGGAGAGTAGAGAAAACGTATAATAGAATGGCTGAACAAGGGTTCGAAACGCGCGCCTCCGGTGAAAGTTTGGTATAGGAAATGCATCGCTGATGGGATCGTTAGGACGATGTAAAATTACAGCTCTACTGTTAATATCCAATAACGGGCTGACACAAAGTGTCTTTCGAGACCATTAGCGTTAAGACCCTTAATGCTAATGACATGCAAACGTCGAATTCAACTCACTGCTAAAATATAATAACAAATGTAGTAGTGTCTATTCAATTAATGAACGTATTGTCAAATGTCCATTGAAAAAAAACGCAAAATTTAATTCCGACAACCGTTCTTCGACTTTTATAGTAACTGTTTTCTCACAATGCATTGCATCTTCAAGCATGGAAAAAAATCCGTTAATCGAACTATATGTCTCAAGCTGTGCGAACAAAGTGTCCTCTTTTTTCTTTTAGTTCGCTTTAATCCATTCAACGTTTGAACAGAATTGTTTAGGAGGGCTGTACATAATTCGATAGCGCAGAAGCGTTCAACATTTATTGACGTAATGCTTGTGACACTCGAAAAACAAAACTAACACAGTCTACCCATAAGTAAATACCGAGTAGAAATTGTAATCACAAGCTGAATAAGTGTACTCTTGTTGACAGAGCAGTACAAGACCGCACCTGGTACCAATACATTTCATTTCTGTCCCGAATGTGTTAGAGAATTTCTCATTCATCGTTAGATGAGAATTTCCTTTGAAGTTCTGGAAAAGAAAACATACAGAAAAAAGGCTTCAGTAAGACATGCGACTTGCACATTACATAAAGACAGTGACAGCGCACGACTAGACTTATCGGAGATTGCGAAAAATCCAGCGATAAGGACAATAACAGCTCGTGACGAGTAACAATGGGCGTATTCGATAACAGAGAGAACAATAAGACAAGCGCAGAGAACTTTACGTCCGTTCCACGAATATGAATCCGTCATAAAGGTACTTAAAAGTTTTATTTCCTACGAAATTGGTTTGTGTTCAGGTCAAAGTGCGGAAAACTGCGAAAACTGTCAGTATTAGATGGATAATTGGATATATGTCATACCAGATTTTAAGTGTGTATCTGCTTTTACAAATGCACAAAATCATAATGCACGATATTTGTTTCGTTCTCTGGGATTAAAAAAGAAGAGGCGTAGTTACGAGAACACAATAGCTGTACTATACGCTTGTTATTTATCATTCTGAAAATACTTGAAACCTCAACCATTGTAGTTGGGGAGAGTGTTCTATGGCCAGGTCAGTGTACCCACGTACACAAACAGATCTTTGATCGCTACTTCAGTCTAGTGATTAATTTTAGAATCACTATAAGGAATTCGCACTAGAGACTGCCGTAATCAGTTTCCGCCTGTTCCTACAGTTTTTGTTGTTGTTAGACATTCCGCGTCCAACACATTTAATGCTGTATAATATATTACAGTTATTTGTAATATAATGTTAATTCTTCAGGTACAGAATTTCATTGTGAGTAAAATGCTACATATTTTAGAATTATTTGCATAACATGTGGGTAGTTACGCCATACTTCGTCCTTCGTGCGCCATCTTCTACCTTGACACGGAAGAAGGTCTTTTACCATTGAACATGCACATTATCTGAGTTTCTTTAACGTGTTAGCAATTTTAACTTCTCTTGGAAATAGAAAATTACTTTGGTTTCCAATAGCTTCTACACTCCTGGAAATTGAAATAAGAACACCGTGAATTCATTGTCCCAGGAAGGGGAAACTTTATTGACACATTCCTGGGGTCAGATACATCACATGATCACACTGACAGAACCACAGGCACATAGACACAGGCAACAGAGCATGCACAATGTCGGCACTAGTACAGTGTATATCCACCCTTCGCAGCAATGCAGGCTGCTATTCTCCCATGGAGACGATCGTAGAGATGCTGGATGTAGTCCTGTGGAACGGCTTGCCATGCCATTTCCACCTGGCGCCTCAGTTGGACCAGCGTTCGTGCTGGACGTGCAGACCGCGTGAGACGACGCTTCATCCAGTCCCAAACCTGCTCAATGGGGCACAGATCCGGAGATCTTGCTGGCCAGGGTAGTTGACTTACACCTTCTAGAGCACGTTGGGTGGCACGGGATACATGCGGACGTGCATTGTCCTGTTGGAACAGCAAGTTCCCTTGCCGGTCTAGGAATGGTAGAACGATGGGTTCGATGACGGTTTGGATGTACCGTGCACTATTCAGTGTCCCCTCGACGATCACCAGTGGTGTACGGCCAGTGTAGGAGATCGCTCCCCACACCATGATGCCGGGTGTTGGCCCTATGTGCCTCGGTCGTATGCAGTCCTGATTGTGGCGCTCACCTGCACGGCGCCAAACACGCATACGACCATCATTGGCACCAAGGCAGAAGCGACTCTCATCGCTGAAGACGACACGTCTCCATTCGTCCCTCGATTCACGCCTGTCGCGACACCACTGGAGGCGGGCTGCACGATGTTGGGGCGTGAGCGGAAGACGGCCTAACGGTGTGGGGGACCGTAGCCCAGCTTCATGGAGACGGTTGCGAATGGTCCTCTCCGATACCCCAGGAGCAACAGTGTCCCTAATTTGCTGGGAAGTGGCGGTGCGGTCCCCTGCGGCACTGCGTAGGATCCTACGGTCTTGGCGTGCATCCGTGCGTCGCTGCGGTCCGGTCCCAGGTCGACGGGCACGTGCACCTTCCGCCGACCACTGGCGATAACATCGATGTACTGTGGAGACCTCACGCCCCACGTGTTGAGCAATTCGGCGGTACGTCCACCCGGCCTCCCGCATGCCCACTATACGCCCTCGGTCAAAGTCCGTCAACTGCACATACGGTTCACGTCCACGCTGTCGCGGCATGCTACCAGTGTTAAAGACTGCGATGGAGCTCCGTATGCCACGGCAAACTGGCTGACACTGACGGCGGCGGTGCACAAATGCTACGCAGCTAGCGCCATTCGACGGCCAACACCGCGGTACCTGGTGTGTCCGCTGTGCCGTGCGTGTGATCATTGCTTGTACAGCCCTCTCACAGTGTCCGGAGCAAGTATGGTGGGTCTGACACACCGGTGTCAATGTGTTCTTTTTTCCATTTCCAGGAGTGTATATAGAAATTATTTACTTGTAATTGTTTTTGATGGTACTTACACTTCATTTGATTTCATTGATTGGTTATTGATGTGAGGTGGAGTAATAATGTAGTAGGTAGACTGTTAAATACTGTATTCACAAGAATTTCTCGACTGCAACCCTGTTAAATGTCAATCGCATATTTGTTCCTAGGTACCTTGAAATACGTTTTAACATTTGGAAAATCCTCAATTTTAGTGGGGTAATTTTTGTAATTGCAGAAAAAGAACGAAAATCCATTATACGTCTAATAGAGTGTTGGCTAGAAGCAAAAGTATGAAAAGTGATGCTAAGTACAACATTCTCCCCTAGCTATTGCTTTACTTTGTTGACAACACATGAAGTATTTTATTATGTCGTTTCTTTCCTACCTCATCATTTGGGTTTGTTTCATGAGTTTCCTTCCATGTTAGCAGAATGCCTCTCCTCCGTATTATCTGCTATATGACAGGCGAACACTCTGATGACAACAGCACTATTCTGCATGAAAAGCGAACAGAAAAGGTGAGCTAGACACATGGGACATTCCATTTCGGAAATCGCTATGGAATACAATATTCCGCGATCCACAGAGGCAAGAGTGTGTCGAGAATACCAAATTTCAGGTATTACCTTGTGGTGTCACCGCCAGACACGACACTTGCTAGGTTGTAGCCTTTAAATCGGCCACGGTCCGGTAGTATACGTCGGACCCGCGTGTCACCACTATCAGTGATTGCAGACCGAGCGCCGCTACACGGCAGGTCTAGAGAGACTTCCTAGCACTCGCCCCAGTTGTACAGCCGACTTTGCTAGCTATGGTTCACTGACAAATTACGCTCTCATTTGACGAGACGGTAGTTAGCATAGCCTTCAGCTACGTCATTTGCTACGACCTAGCAAGGCACCATTATCATTTGCTATTTATCTTGTGATGCATGTACCGTCAGACCGATGTTCACCAATTATGGATTAAAGTTAAGTATTCCAGCAGCTACGTACTTTCTTTGCTAGTCTCAATTACTTTACCTGTTCCAGACCTCACGCCAGCCTGCGTGAGCTTACACGTGTGCCTTTCGGCTACCTCGTAGTGGCTTGGCTGTCTCGCCAAGTCACAACATACCTCCCCCCACAGACAACACGGTGGCCGACGGCCTTAACTTAACGACCGACAGTAATGGGGTTTGCGTAGAGTTGTCAGTGCTAACAGACATGCAACGCTCCGTGAAATAACCGCAGAAATCAAAGTGAGAAGTACGACTAATGTATCTGTTAAGACAGTGCTGCAAAATTAATGGGATATTGCAGCAGACGACCGACGCAGGTGCCTTTGCTAACAGCACGACATCGCCTCCATCACCTCTCCTGGACTCGTGACCATATCGGTTGAACACTACACAACTGGAAAAAGGTGGGCCTGTCATATGTGTTCTCATTTGAGTTGGTAAGAGCTGATAGGGTTCAAGTGTGGCACAGACCCCACGAAGGCATGTACCCAAGTTGTTAACAAGGCACTATGCAAGCTGATGGTGGCCCCATAATGGTGCGGGCTGTGATTACATGGAATTGGCTGAGTCTTCTGATCCAACTGAACCGACCGTTGACTGTAAATGGTTAGTTCGGCTACTTGGAGACAATCTGCAGCCATTCATGGCCTTCATGTTGTCGATGTCCATGTCACCAGGCCACAATTTTTCCCTACTGGTCTGAAGAACATTCTGCGCAATTCGAACGAATGATTTGGCCATCCACATCGCCCGACAGGAATGTCATCGAACATTTATGGGAGATAATCGAACCGCCAGCTCGTGCATAAAATCCTGCACCGACAACACTTTCGCAATTAGAGGCGGTACGGCACAATATTTCTGCAGGGGACTTCCGACGACTTGTTCAGTCCATGCCACGTCGAGCTGGTGCACTCCGCCAGGAAAAAGGAGGTCTGACACGATATTAGGAGGTGGACCATGACGTTTGTAACCTTAGTGTACGCCAGTCGTAAGCCCTAGTCTTACTAGTAGTAGACCTACCAACATTGCTAAACTTCTGCCCTTCATTAAGTTCTTACGGCAAAATTTAATATAAAATCTCTGATCCATTTTTATACAAAATAATAGCCGATACTATGAAAACACATGTTACCTTTTTCACAGATGACAACAGACCAAATATCCGATATGGCTAACTCTGTTCAGATACACTACTAGCCATTAAAATTGCTACACGAAAAAGAAATGCAGGTGATAAACGGGAATTCATTGGACAAATATATTATACTAGAATTGACACGTGATTAAATTTTTACGCAATTTGGGTGCATAGATCCTGAGAAATCAGTACCCAGAACTACCACCTCTAGCCGTAATAACGGCCATCATACGCCTGGGTAATGAGTCAACAGAGCTTGGATGACGTGTACAGGTACAGCTGCCCATGCAGTTTCAACACGACACCACAGTTCATCAAGAGTAGTGACTGGCGTATTGCGACGAGCCAGTTGCTCGGTCACCATTGACCAGACGTTTTCAATTGGTGAGAGATCTGGAGAACGTGCTGGCCAGGGCAGCAGTCGAATATCTTCTGTAACCAGAAAGGCCCGTAGAGGGCCTTAACGTGCGGTCGTGCATTATCCTGCTGAAATGTACGGTTTCGCAGGGATCGAATGAAGGGTAGAGCCACGGGTCGTAACACATCTGAAGTGTAACGTCCACTGTTCAAAGTGCCGTCAATGCGAACAAGAGGTGACCGAGACGTGTAACCAATGGCACCCCATACCATCACGCCGGGTGATACGCCAGTATGGCGATGACGAATACATGCTTCCAATGTGCGTTCACCGCGATGTCGCCATACACGGATGCGACCATCATGATGCTGTAAACCGAACCTGGATTCATCCGAAAAATGACGTTTTGCCATTCGTGCAGCCAGGTTCGTCGTGAAGTACACCATCGTAGGCGCTCCTGTCTGTGATGCAGTGTCAAGGGTAACCGCAGCCACGGTCTCCGAGCTGATAGTCCATGCTAATGCAAGCGTCGTCGAGCTGTTCGTGCAGATGGTTGTTGTCTTGCAAACGTCCCCATCTGTTGACTCAGGGATTCGAGAGTGGCTGCACGATCCGTTAGAGCCGTGCGGATAAGATGCCTGTCATCTCGGCTGCTAGTGATACGAGGCCGTTGGGATCCAGCACGGCGTTCCGTATTACGCTCCTGAACTCACCGATTCCATATTCTGCTAACAGTCATTGGATCTCAACCAACGCGAGCATCAATGTCGCGATACGATAAACCGCAATGCGATAGGCTACAATTCGACCTTTATCAAAGTCGGTAACGTGATGCTACGCATTTCTCCTCCTCCCACGAGGCATCACAAGAACGCTTCACCAGCAACGCCGGTCAACTGATGTTTGTATATGAGAAGTCGGTTGGAAACTTTCCTCATGTCAGCACGCTGTAGGTGTCGCCACCGGCGCCAACCTTGTGTGAATACGCTGAAAAGCTAATCATTTGCATATCATAGCATCTTTTTGCTCTCGGTTAAATTTCGCGTCTGTAGAACGTCATCTTCGTGGTGTAGCAATTTTAATGGCCAGTAGTGTACTTTTCAGACACGTTTACTGGTAGTACTGTAGAACCAGTGTGAGTATTTCTGAACAATGATAATTTTGCTCGCCTTGTACTTGTCTAAACTGTACTGCTCCTGAACTTTGTTCGTTGGTGTTGAAAGCTGTCACTGCTGGAGATGAAATGTTCATGTTGATCGCGCAAGTAATACGAATCTCTTGCTTCTCGGTCCTGCTAAGCAGAAATACCTTTCTTCTTTTCTTTATATTCCTTTTTACAACCGTATGTAGTGATGCTGTAATGGCCCTATGATCACTGATTGCCTGTTCTACGCTAATTGAGTCAATCGTTCGAGCTTACTGGCGATCGTGTGATCTAGTACATTTTTTCACGTGTCGGTTCTCTGAATAACTGCTCAAGATAATTTTCAGATAAGACGTTTAAAACAATTTTACATTATTCCCTTTTCTTACCACCCACCTTACTCACTGGAGTCTCCCAGTTTGTAAAATGGTTCAAATGGCTCTGAGCACTATGCGACCTAACTTCTGAGGTCATCAGTCGCCTAGAACTTAGAACTACTTAAACCTAACTAACCTAAGGACATCACACACATCCATGCCCGATGCAGGATTCGAACCTGCGACCGTAGCAGTCGCGCAGTTCCGGACTGAGCGCCTAGAACCGCTAGACCACCGCGGACGGCTCCCAGTTTATAGCTGGTAAGTTAAAATCGCCATCTGACACTGTAATGGAACCAGGAACTTGACGTGAATAGCTCTTAAAAGTTACACAACAGCACATAATTTCGAAAACTAATCGAAAACTCACATATGTAGATACATTATGCAATAAACTGACATAAAATTGGTATCTGTGAGATGCATAATGTGTCACAAACTCCATCTCTAGTGATCTCATCGTTGATGGAAGGTTGAACCCTATTCGTTCTCCTCATCTCAATCTTCAGCGTGAGAACAGCTTAAGAGCTTTGCTATTTTTTTTTTTTTTTTTTTTTTTTTTGCCACTAGTTCCATTAGTTGGCATGTTGGAAATCTGCACAACATTACTATTGTGACAATCGGGTGGTATTACCCCGAGTTCTCATTATCCCGCGT
Organism: Schistocerca piceifrons; assembly: GCF_021461385.2. Taxonomy (NCBI): domain Eukaryota; kingdom Metazoa; phylum Arthropoda; class Insecta; order Orthoptera; family Acrididae; genus Schistocerca; species Schistocerca piceifrons. The sequence goes on along the minus strand of NC_060139.1, from coordinate 112,664,933 downwards.
CACATTTCCTAAGCCGTTCTCACAGGGGTGCGTCAGGTGACATTGATGTGGAGATGTATGAGTTTTGTGACGTCAGTTCCCGTTACTTCACGATGAGGAGCCATTGCCTCGCATGGAACACCGAAGTTCTGTGATATTTCGGCGACGTGCTACGGGAGGTTCAACCAATGAGAGGCAAGGACGCTCTGCACGTCACAAGAAAACCTTGCGATACGTCATATCGTATTTGTCTTTTCAGTTGAAGCCTATATTTCTTGTGTTTTGTAAGGGGCAGTGAGATAAAAACGAGATTGAGGAAAACATTGAATAACCTGTCTATTACTTCGAAAGTAATCGGCTTAACTTTTAATAGATTTATCCCACTGTGAGACAAGATGGTCATTGGCTTCATGAAAAAAAAAATTGCGATTGCCTATGGCAGGGCTTCCCAATCTTTTCAGCTGGCGGACCCCTTCTTCAGTCGAAAATCCATGGCGGGCCCCTAGTCAGTCAAGAGCACAGTAGCTTCAAATTTCAGAGCAAAACCCATGGGAACTGAAAGCTTCGTAATGCAAGTGCCATGTTCCCAATGACCCCCCTCCCCCCCCCCCCCCCCACCGAAGTATCAATAGTCTTTGGTTTAGAGATGAATGAAAACAACTTGAAATTAACGATCCAATTTGAATTTCCACTGTATCCAGTCACTTACTAGTGGATTTACTCCCTTTGTTCAACACACTATAGCCTGATTAAAGTTACTTGGTAATTGAAATTTCACACGATGGAGCTGTCTTCCTCCAAGAGCAATCAACGTCACGTCCAAACTGTTTGCTGTTGACAAGCTGCCGCTTATGGTCTGTTCACTTCCGCTATTTTGCTACTGTTGTGTAAGGAGCATCCATATTTCGTAACAGTCGTGCGTGTGTGTGTGTGTGTGTGTGTGTGTGTTTCTCGTGAAATCCGAAGAAAAATGTTCAAATGTATGTAAAGTCTTCCTTTGATCGTCCTCCCTCCTCAGTCATTTCAACTGGAAACTTCCCTTGTTGTGAAGGCGATGGAGAAATTGCACCCTTCTTCAATGATCCTGACTTCAGCCACTGATCCATGTCACAAGAAATAAACTGGTCAAAAATCGACTTATGAAACTGGTAGCGCACTGACAAAGCAAGTTTAACACTTAATGATGCCTGGGGCCGCATACGCTGTGATTGGTCGACAAATCTCGCTCCGCGCATGCATAAAAGGTTTCAGAGCATCTAGCGCCGTGAGCCAGCGCACAAACGACCCCCGTATTGTTGCTAAACAGTCGATCAGAGAAGCCGCATTCTCCGGCACTAAACTGTGTATACGTTCTCACTTAGGAACCGCAAAGGCTGCTTGGGGATACGACCTGAAGTAAAAGTACACTTGTTTTTCACACGAAAAAAGTAGTGATGAATTCGATTTTCACATTTATCTTCAATAATTTTACTCATTCCAGAAAGAGATTTTCACTCAGCAGCGGAGTGTGCGCTGATATGAAACTTCCTGGCAGATTAAAACTGTGAGCCCGACCGAGACTCGAACTCGGGACCTTTGCCTTTCGCGGGCAAGTGCTCTACCATCTTTTTTTTTTTTTTTTTTTTTTTTTTAATTTCATTTTGTTCGCTATTGTTCGTTGCATCTCCTCGGGGCGGACGTCGTAAGACATCCATTTATGTTTGTTGTTGATCGATTGACTCAGTTTTTTTATTACAGAGAGCACGTAACTCTCTGACCGAACACGCTGAGCTACCGTGCCGGCTCCATCTGAGCTACCGAAGCACGACTCACGCCCGCTACTCACAGCTGTACTTCTGCCAGTATCTCGTCTCCTACCTTCCAAACTTTCTGCAAGGTTCGCAGGACAGCTTGTGTAAAGTTTGGAAGGTAGGATACGAGATACTGGCAGAAGTAAAGCTGTGGGTACCGGGCGTGAGTCGTGCTTCGGTAGCTCAGATGGTAGAGCACCTGCCCGCGAAAGGCAAAGGTCCCGAGTTCGAGTCTCGGTCGGGCACACAGTTTTAGTCTGCCAGGAAGTTTCAATTTTACTCATTATTTTACACGATTTGGTGGAAGGTGGCCGCGGACCCCCTAGAAAGAGCCGGTGGACCCCTAAGGGGTCCGCGGACCACACGTTGGGAAGCCCTGGCCTATGGAATCATGATTGTACAAAGGCGTGCACCTGTTCGTCCGAACCGAGCTGTCAAGCCATGTAGTACGTCCCCTGCGACGCGGGGGCTGTGTCTCGTGAGGTTGGATTTCCCATCCGCGTCCACGTTAACGCTGGCCGCCTCTACCCGTGTGAGGATGGCTTCACAACGTGTATAGCCGGCCAACAGCTGGCCGTCGCTGGCGGGAGCGCCTGACCAGCCGGACAGTGGGAACCCCCCGTGCCGTGCCCCCCCGGCCGCCGCCTACCTGCGCAGCGCAGACAGGTAGCTCGGTGCGGAGCGGCGTAGGCGGGGCAGATAAGCGCGAGGCGCCAACCCGTGGCGTTGTGCAACGTGGCCGCCGTCTTATCTGCACCAGGCAGCGCTTTGCCCGCCGGCCTCTCACGCGTCACCAGCGCAGAAGCCAGCCGCAGAAGCGGGCGCGCTCCCACCAGCCCGTACACGGTAGTTGAAAGAGGACCAAAAATTTTGTAAAAAAAGGTAAAATACTTTGGGAAATGTTTCATCCAAAAGCAAGGTACAAAACAGATCAGAACAACTTCGATCGATGCTCGAGCAAATGAGATGCCGTCTGAGAATTTGAAGTTCCACCATCTTGAGGTTGAAGCTCTTCTGTCCGCCCGCATCTTGTGGTCGTGCGGTAGCGTTCTCGCTTCCCACGCCCGGGTTCCCGGGTTCGATTCCCGGCGGGGTCAGGGATTTTCTCTGCCTCGTCATGGCTGGGTGTTGTGTGCTGTCCTTAGGTTAGTCTAAGTAGTTCTAAGTTCTAGGGGACTGATGACCATAGATGTTAAGTCCCATAGTGCTCAGAGCCATTTGAACCATTTTTTTCTTCTGTCCGTATTTCCTTATAAATAGGTTAGTTTTTGGATGGGTTCTGCCTGAGCAAAACAATCTTTTCTTCTACATGGGCGGAAACAAAATCTCAAGACCAAAAAATAATGAATGTAGAGTAATCAATTTTCGGGAATACGTTTGTCTAGATTGCTACGCCACGAAGACGATTTGCTACAGACGCGAAATTTAACCGAGGGAAAGAAGATGCTGTGATATGCAAATGATTAGCTTTTCAGAGTATTCACACAAGGTTGGCGCCGGTGGTGACACCTACAACGTGCTGACATGAGGAAAGTTTCCAACCGATTTCTCATATACAAACAGCAGTTGACCGGCGTTGTCTGGTGAAACGCTGTTGTGATGCCTCGTGTAAGGAGGAGAAATGCGTACCATCGCGTTTCCCACTTTGATAAACGTCGGATTGTAGCCTATCGCGATTGCAGTTTATCGTATCGCGACATTGCTGCTCCCGTTGGTCGAGATCCAATGACTGTTGGCAGAATATGGAATCGGTAGATTCAGGAAGGTAATACGGAACGCCGTGCTGGATCCCAACAGCCTCGTATCACTAGCAGTCGAGATGACAGGCATCTTATCCGCATGGCTGTAACGGATCGTGCAGGTATGACTCGATACCTGAGTCAACAGATGGGGACGTTTGCGAGACAACCACCATCCGCACGATCAGTTCGACGACGTTTGCAGCTGCATGGACTATAAGCTCGCAGACCGTGGCTGCCGTTACCCTTGACGCTGCATCACAGACAGGAGCGCCTGCGATGGTGTACTCAACGACGAACCTGGGTGCACGAATGGCGAAACATTTTTTCGGATGAATCCAGGTTCTGTTTACAGCGTCATGATGGTCGCATCCGAGTTTGGCGACATCGCGGTGAACGCACATTGGAAGCGTGTATTCGTCATCGTCATACTGGCGTATCACACGGCGTGATGGTATGGGGTGCCGTTGGTTGCACGTCTCAGTCACCTCTTGTTCGCATTGACGGCATTTTGAACAGTGGACGTTACATTTCAGATGTGTTACGACACGTGGCTCTACCCTTCATCCCATCCCTGCGAAACCCTACATTTCAGCAGGATAATACAGGGCCGGCCGATGTGGCCGAGCGGTTCTGGGCGCTACAGTCTGCAACCGCGCGACCGCTACGGTCGAAGGTTCGAATCCTGTCTCGAGCATGGATGTGTGTGATGTCCTTAGGTTATTTAGGTTTAAGTAGTTCTAAGTTGTAGGGGACTGATGACCGCAGAAGTTAAGTCCCATAGTGCTCAGAGCCATTTTTGATAATTCACGACCGCATGTTGCAGGTCCTGTACAGGCCTTTCTGGATACACAAAATGTTCGACTGCTGCCCTGGCCAGTACATTCTCCAGATCTCTCACCAATTGAAAACGTCTGTTCAATGGTGGCCGAGCAACTGGCTCGTCACAATACGCCAGTCGTTACTCTTGATGAACTGCGGTATCGTGTTGAAGCTGCATGGGCAGCTGTGCCTGTACACGCCATCCAAGCTCTGTTTGACTCAATGCCCAGGCGTATGAAGGCCGTTATTACGGCCAGAGGTGGTTGTTCTGGGTACTGATTTCTCAGGATCTATGCACCCAAATTGCGTGAAAATGTAATCTCATGTCAATTCTAGTATAATATATTCGTCCAATGAATACCCGTTTATCATCTGCATTTCTTTTTCGTGTATCAATTTTAATGGCCGGTAGTGTATTTATGTGACTAGCCCTGTAAGACCACAGGTTAAAGTACGCGCGAGATAAGTCATTGTAACTGTGAATAACCTGTGTCAGCGCCAGAATGCTGAGTGCAAGCGTGCATGCATTGTATCATACACGTGTCGGATGTCAGTTTGCGGGCTGGAGTTCCATGCCTGTTGCACTTGGTCGGTCAGTACAGGGGCAGTTAATGCTTGATGTGGATGACGCTGGAGATGTCGTCCGATGATTCTCCATATGTGCTCGATTGGAAACAGATCTGTTGACGAGCAGGCCAAGGCAACATGTCGACGCCCTGCAGAGCATGTTGGGTTACAACAGCAGTATATGGGCGACCGTTATCCTGTTGAAAAACACTCCCTGTAATGCTGTTCATGAATGGCAGCACGACAGGTCGAATTACCAGACTGATGTACAACTGTGCAGTCAGGATGCCTGGGACAACCACGAAAGTGCGCCTGCTGTCAAACAACATCACTCCCCAGAGCAAAACTCAAGGCCTGGAGGTCCAGTGTATCTAGCATGCAGACACTTTTGTGGCAGGCCCTCAACTGCCCCCTTCTAACCAACAAACGGCCATCACTGGCATCGAAGCAGAATTAGCTACCACCAGAAAATATGACCTCCACCATGCCTTCCAATGATCTCTCGTCTGACGCCACTGAAGTTGCAAATGGCGGTGGTTTGGGCCTAATGGAATGCACGCTACAGGGCGTCTGGCTCGGAGCTATCCTTTAAATAACCGATTTCTAACACTTCGATGTGTCACTATGGTGCCAACTGCTACTAAGATTGCTGCTGCAGATGCAGTACGTGGCGCCAGAACCGTACACCGAGCGCCGCCCGGAGTGGCCGAGCGGTGCTAGACGGTTCAGTCTGGAACCGCGCGACCGCTGCGGACGCAGGTTCGAATCTTGCCTCGGGCATGAATGTGTGATTTCCTTAGGTTGGTTAGGTTTAAGTAGTTCTAAGTCTAGGGGACTGATGACCTCAGATGTTAAGTCCCATAGTGCTCAGAGCCATTTGAACCATATGAACCATACGCCGAGCACGATGGTCTTGCCTCTCGTTAGTGCCACGCCGCTGTCCGGAGCCTGGTCTTCCTAACAACCATACATACTCGTGACCACCGCTGCCAGCAGTCATGTACAGTGGCTACGTTCCTGCCAAGCCTTTCTGGAATATCGCAGAAGGAACATGTATATTCTCGCAGCCCAATTACACGACCTAGTTCAAACGCAGTGAACTGTTGATAATGGCATCTCTGTTGCCTTAAAGGTATTCTTGATTAACACCAGCTCACCACGTCCATTCCCAAAAATAACTAACGTTCACGACCGTTACAATGTGTACTTACGGCAAACCTGATTTGTGTCCTCGCACAACTCCTTCTTGGTGTTACGATGTATTTTCAACCAGTTGAAACGTCCCCTTTGGAAAATTATGAATTACTATTCTGGTAAACTTCTACGTTATTTGATACAGGGACAGCTGAGTAAAACTGAACTAATCAGACATTTCTCTCTTTACTTATTCTGATCATGACTAAACTGACACACAATATTTTTAGCACAACGTAATCTGACTTTAAATAATCCCTACAAGAGAATGGCCCTGACTAACAATAACCTACACCTTTCATGAATCACTTACCTCGCAAAAATCTTCGTTACTCGAACTTCTACAATACAGCGAACCCCAATACTGCCAGCTAAAAGAAAGATTCCAACTACTGAAGACATTAACTACTGATACGCATAGTTAGCAAATGAAAGATTTTGATAGAGAACAAACAATGTATTTACCTTAATAATGTTGAAAAGTCATCAATTCATGACATGCATCTTTACAAATTTCCTTTTTTCTGATGGACACACGTCCAGATCGTCTGCTCAAAACTCTGTCATCTCTATCCCCACATCCACCACTGCTGGCGGCTCACCTCCAACTGCCCAACGCTACGCGCTGTTCACATCCAACTGCCCAACACTACACAAGCGAATATTCCAACAATGAGTCCAACCAGCCACAGACTGCACACAGCACAGTCAGTGGTTTTCATACAGAGCGCTACGTGGCGTTACCAACATAAAAACCTAAACTGACTACTTACACAGTGTATGTCATAGCCTCACAGCAGCATTGAGTCTAGTAAAATATATCCACAACGCAACTATTTCCTGCAACCGCTGGAAATTTTAGTTCAAATTGTAAAGCAAAAAAGTGATTGCCATTGCAATGGAAAATAAAATATTTAAATCTTTAAAACCAGAAATACAGAATCGTAACAGAACTTGCGTTAACGGCGTAGAAAGAGCACAGAGTAGAATCCGCAGTTCGACTCGAACTGCTTTCTGATTTACGGCTCCAGTTTTATTTTATTTTTTCATCGGTAGCAATGAGTGAGAATAACGTCGACACAATTTTTAAGGAAGGCATTACTTCTTGCGGCACCTGCATTCTCTTTCCGGATATCTGAAGGATTCACTATTGAAAAATTTTTGAAGCTGGAACTTTCTTACACCTTCAGGCACACAACAGCAGACTGCACGGTTCACATAATTCACTATTACTCTTAAAAATTCTAAGATTCTAAGTCAAGGATTGAACTTTAAATCCCCAATCGGCACCTCATTCGCTGTCTGTGATTTCGAACATCATTAAAAAGCACGTGAGATGTTTCTCTAACTTGTTTTATTTCTTAGTTTTAGACAAATCATTTCACAAAACTTTTGACTATTTTTCAGTTTTTTCAAACTTGTTTAGGAAAACTGGTCAATTAGATACCCAATGTCTCCATTTTCACTCTTAGTTCGACTACCAAAATTCGAAAATAAACCTTCAATCAAATCACCAATTTATTAGATTTTTAATTACTCAGATTACTTTCAAGAAATTTTATCTTTCTTTGCAATACTAGATATCACGTTCGTCAATTTGCTTAACCTTCTGTTCTTTTCTCAAACTCTTTTGGCCATGAAAATTCGGACAAAAATCCATTGTGCACTATCTAGGGAGCCTTGCTTGTGCTCCGCTCAAACATTTGACCAAATATACACTGTGACACTTCATCTTACGAAATGCACTGCGTTTACTTACAGATAACTCCGGTTCTAGGCGCTTCAGTCCGGAACCGCGCGACTACTACGGTCGCAGCTTCGAATCCTGCCTCGGGCATGGATGTGTGTGATGTCCTTAGGTTAGTTAGGTTTAAGTAGTTCTAAGTTCAAGGGGACTGATGATCTCAGATGTTCACTCCCATAGTGCTCAGATCCATTTGAACCATTTGAACAGATAGCTCACTAGCTTCATTTTGGATTATGCCAAAAAATATTAGTGTAAAACTAAAATACTGAAGTCTGTAGTCACCACGTACAAGGCCAGTTGTAACAATTCGTAAGTAATCGTAAGTATTTTTTAGTACTAACATCAGAAGACCTCAGCTCGAACGTTTATGACCGAACAGAACTGATTAAAAGATAGGGGGATGTGTTAGTTCACCACTCATCAAGGTCGTTTATCTGGGAATATGTGTACATGTGTAAAATCGATGCGTGAAGGTCAAAAAATTTAACGACTACAGTTTTACGCAAATGCAGAGATACATGACCTTGATGGTTGGTGAACTGACATATCTCCATGTTTTAAAATAATTTTCGTTCAGTTTTAATCGTTAGAGCTGCATTACTTCCCTTGCTAATACCTGGGATAAGTTCGTACTTACCCTTCATCTTCTAGAAACTCATTGCGCAATAGGAAACTGAGAAACGTGAACAACGAAAATTCGAAGTATGGGTGCGCTCGATACTAGATGTCTTCCAAATTTGGTTGAAAACTTAAAATGATCAGTTTTTCCCGTGTAGCAGCTCTGAAATATACTACAACTGTAGCAATGAAGATACTTACTATCCTTACGTCTACTTATATTTTTCATTTTATTCGTAGAAAAAATGTCATACCCTGTTGTTGCTGCTTAAAACGATAGCTCTAGAAGAAACAACAATCAGTCTTGAATGTTCTTTTAAAATTCTTATTTGATCGCACGCTACCCTTTGCGTCCCACTAGGCTTGGCATCAGACGTTGCATTGACAGTGGATTACAGTTTAAGCACGTTACATATCATTGTGGATCTTGTACTAATGGTGAACGCATACAGTACATTAGATGAAGTCTGCTACTAAAACAACAAAAAAGTTTGGAGCTGTATTCTTGTTAGTATTTATATTTGATGACATATTATTACGTCGTTACATCAGTTACATGGTATGGTAATACTCGTTGAGACTCCAACATGACTAAACAATCTGCTACAAGAAGCTTGTTTACTCAAGTCTCACAGTGGCATCAGGCTTAATACAAACAAGTTCAAGGTCAACGACAAGACACGTGCTATCTTCTGATCTCTGACGAGGCAGAGCCTTTTTAATGAAAGTACGTCACATAGTGCCTCGATAAAAGCTATCTTATACAGCACCGCAGGATCTTCTTCAACCTGATGGCCAGATGAATGAAAATATAATTGAACGTGATGGGTGGCTAGAAATCTTCAGTTTAACACGAACTTCGTTTTCTCTACGGCATGCGAGCAATATTAACGCTATCGTTAAATTTTTTTATTCTTATTGTAATAGTAAGTGCCATCTAAATGCACCCACTTTCAGGAGCACCATAACCTTCACGATTTCACGCTTTAATACTCTGTAAATGTCAACATCTGACGATCCTGCTGTTGGTTGAAAGGCAGCTTGACGAAAAACAAACTTAGCAGAAATTTTATGTAACTTATTTCTCCAGTAACAATCATGATTTTACTTGTATTATTCTGTGTATTAATTTCTTCAGCCACCTCGGAATTGAGCAATGAAACACAAAATCTCAATTAACAACGTTTAACGAAATCCGATCCGAACTCCACATTTGAGTAAAATCATGAATAAGTAAATACACACAGAGAAATCTATAGCATTCTCGGTTATGTGTTTACAAGCTGACGTCCGTCATCTCGTTGTCGATGGGTCGTTAAGTTCTGCTACCCCTGATGAGCGAATGACACAAGCCGAGCTGGAACTACACAGTTATCACGAAGCAACTACCCCACATTTCAGCTTTCGAGTGCAACGTGCATGCAATTACTGTGCACCTCAGGATATGACCACTCAGCCCAGGTTATTACACACTATATACTTTGCCCTATTCACAGTGATAAGAAATAACTAATATGCAGTTGTGTTCATTGCCGTTTTACGTTTTTTTTCCCCCAGTACAACACGGTATGTTTATGAAGTGACCACAACACTTCCACTACTTTCAGTATACCGGCAGCTGTCAGTGACATTATTACCACCACTCTCACACTTAATTTACTCAAGTTGACAGCTACAACGCTCCTTTGCTACCTGTATATAACTATTCAAACCGTTCCTGTATAAGTCAATTACTGCAGAGTTGTCTACAGCTCACGGTGTAGTGGTTAGGGTCACCGCCTCTAGACAGCAGGCTACCGGGTTCGATTCCCGGCCCGATCGAAGATTTTATTCGCTTGGGTAATGGGAGTTTATGTTATCATCTCATTCTCATCGACACCGAATGATATACCCTTTTAGAGCTTTCCATTTCACTCAAGACTTATTGCTGCAACAGTGCATATGAAGTACATGAGATGATTAAATTTACAGACCAAAAGCACAAGCTGTTCGGAAATACCAGAAATCGACCCATGCTGAAACATCCACATTAGTACGTGGTGTAGCCACCACGGGCGGCAATGTAGGCAAGAACCAACTCGGGCATCCAGCCGATAGTACAGATGACGAATACTGTAATGGGATACGTAACGCCACGCCTGCTCGACCTGTTAACGTAGTTCTGGAAGAGTTGTTAGTTGACGAATGGCACGAGTCACTTCTCGTCCCATCATGTCCCACATGCGCTCGATTGAAGACTAGCACGGAGATCGTGCTGGCCAGGGAAGTTGTTGCACGTCTCGCAGAACTCGCTGAGTTTCGCGAGCATATGCGGGTGAGCATTATGCTGTTGGAACAACACATCATCTTCTTGTTGCATGATCGGCAAAAGATTGGGCTAACAACATTCTGCACGTACCGAGTACTGTTTAGCATGCCCTGCAGCAACACCAACGGTGAATGAGAGTAGCCTACCACTCCCCAGACCATAATGCCTGTGGTGGGGGTAGTCTGTCTTGGGCGAATGCACTGTGTAACCTCCCCCTCACTTATAGACCTTAATGACAGTGAAAAATTAAACCGCGTGTACCTGATGGAAGTTAATCTGTCGGTAAAGAGGGAGGAAGGGTTACATCTAAATGAAAGGAAAAATGCAAATGAAACTGGTGGAAATTAATTTTGAAAAAGGGTAAAGTTAATAAAGAAAGTAAATGTGCGGTCGTTACGTCAACAGTTAACTGGCGTTAATTAGATATTTCAGATTTGGGGAAAATTACGGTCGCCAGTCCTATGGACAACAACAATAATAACTGAAAATAAAAGATTAATGCACATATAATTAGCACTAACAGCGTGGCAACTGAAGGTTGACACATGTTGTGTGAAAACTGAATGTTTGTCAGAAGTAATAAATTTCGCTACACTCCGACTTAATTTAGCAAAAGAATTAATAAAACCGGAAAATTGAAAGTTAATTTAGTGACTGAAATTAATAGTGAACTTTGTTTCTGAAGCACTACGAAATTCAATAAAATAAGGTTAGTCTTGGGCTACCTCAACAATCATTTCAAAAGCTACTTGAATCTACGCAATTTAGAAATAAGAGATTTAACTTTGAACTTGAATTAAATGATTCTGAACAATTAACAACAGTAAAATTTAGTACGTACCAAGCTGAGCTGCAGTCACAGGTAAGCTAAAATATGGTAACAAAACTCGCACTCTTAATTTGTGCTTGTGTAATCTAAATATTGTAGCCAGCTATGAATGCTTTAACCGAACTTTGAAATTAAAGCAGTGAAATGGAATGATATTACTTTAATGCTGGCGTATGAATTTCAACGACACTCGGGTTCATTTTGGAAGAGGAAGGGACCCTGCTTGGTAATGGAATTGGGACAATGAGCGACAAAGGTTCACGCTAAGTTGCTGTATTTTTGTGATGCAACAGTTTGAAAAGCTTCGGTCTGCCATACAGTTCTAAAACTTAACGTGCTTTCAGTCTTCCTTGTTGGTTGATTCAAGGTTTGCAGTCGTCGATCGGGGAGGTGGCGACAGTCACTCATTGTCGGCCGTCGCTGTTGCAGAAGTTGTATGTTGGCGCGCCTTTTTCTCGACACGGCCACCAGGCGAAACGGGCTCTTGATGTGCGCCAGCTAATGCTTCCCGTCCGCAACACCATGTCAGAAACTATAATAGCAAGTCGAGCGCAATTATATGCTGCCAAACCCCGAAAGCGCGGCAACTCGCGGGAGCGTCACACAACACACCTGCTCCACGGTCCTACTCCAGCCAGACTCCCTCTGCCCGCGCTCCTCGCGGCCGAGTTAACACTACCAAAGATCCTAAACACTTTGGTACTCCACACGACCTATTGATGTAATCGTTCGATAGCATAGTTTTCCCTAGGCCAGACCCAGCGTAAAAATACAAATAATATTTAGAAAAAAAACCAATTATACATCGACATAAATGCATATATATATTGAAACAATTACAATAATAAAGACACAGAAATGTCATATCTTCAGGTAACAAAATAAGGAAAAAAATTTATAGTATAATAGATGGAAATAGGAGGATATACATTTCCGGCGTCACACACTGCTGCTCTTAGAACACGACGATTCTAGCGGGCGCCTATGCGACGTGGACGTACAGAACCTCGTCTAGGATGTGAAAATGTTCACATGGCCACTATACTAGCATCGTTGTACAACTGAGCAACACGTCCAATATGTGTGGCAGTTCTCCGGAAGGAACAGCCGTGTACCGCAAGTCTCTAGAGGAACGGAAGGTTCCAAATGATTGGAAAAGAGCACAGGTAGTCCCAGTCTTCAAGAAGGGTCGTCGAGCAGATGCGCAAAACTATCGACCTATATCTCTGACGTCGATCTGTTGTAGAATTTTAGAACATGTTTTTTGCTCGAGTATCATGTCGTTTTTGGAAACCCAGAATCTACTATGTAGGAATCAACATGGATTCCGGAAACAGCGATCGTGTGACACCCAATTTGCTTTATTTGTTCATGAGACCCAGAAAATATTAGATACAGGCTCCCAGGTAGATGCTATTTTTCTTGACTTCCGGAAGGCGTTCGATACAGTTCCGCACTGTCGCCTGATAAACAAAGTAAGTGCCTACGGAATATCAGACCAGCTGTGTGGCTGGAGTGAAGAGTTTTTAGCAAACAGAACACAGCATGTTGTTATCAATGGAGCTCTGGCGTGCCACAGGGGAGTGTTATGGGACCATTGCTTTTCACAATATATATAAATGACCTAGTAGATAGTGTCGGAAGTCCCATGCGGCTTTTCGCGGATGATGCTGTAGTATACAGAGAAGTTGCAGCATTAGAAAATTGTAGCGAAATGCAGGAAGATCTGCAGCGGATAGGCACTTGGTGCAGGGAGTGGCAACTGACCCTTAACATAGACAAATGTAATGTATTGCGAATACATAGAAAGAAGAATCCTTTATTGTATGATTATATGATAGCGGAACAAACACTGGTAGCAGCTACTTCTGTAAAATATCTGGGAGTATGCGTGCGGAACGATTTGAAGTGGAACGATCATATAAAATTAATTGTTGGTAAGGCGGGTACCAGGTTGAGATTCATTGGGAGAGTCCTTAGAAAATGTAGTCCATCAACAAAGGAGGTGGCTTACAAAACACTCGTTCGACCTATACTTGAGTATTGCTCATCAGTGTGGGATGCGTACCAGGTCGGGTTGACGGAGGAGATAGAGAAGATCCAAAGAAGAGCGGCGCGTTTCGTCACAGGGTTATTTGGTAACCGTGATAGCGTTACGGAGATGTTTAACAAACTCAAGTGGCAGACTCTGCAAGAGAGGCGCTCTGCATCGCGGTGTAGCTTGCTCGCCAGGTTTCGAGAGGGTGCGTTTCTGGATGAGGTATCGAATATATTGCTTCCCCCTACTTATACCTCCCGAGGAGATCACGAATGTAAAATTAGAGAGATTAGAGCGTGCACGGAGGCTTTCAGACAGTCGTTCTTCCCGCGAACCATACGCAACTGGAACAGGAAAGGGAGGTAATGACAGTGGCACGTAAAGTGCCCTCCGCCACACACCGTTGGGTGGCTTGCGGAGTATAAATGTAGATGTAGATGTAGACTATCCCGCCACTCGGAAGGCCACAATTTGATTCCTTTCACACTTGCTCAGTTGGCTGTAGGGAGCTCAAGTTCGTATCCGTGGCGTGGTTGCCTGCTTGGTTCACACTTTTGCACCACACTTGAGCCTTCTGGTTGCGAGCATTCCCTATTAAAGGGTAGACACAATGGAGCTCTGTTAGTTAAGTCCTAAGCTATCTGTTGGCCGACGACGTAAAACCATTATCAGTACATCTTCTATCACCCTGGTGGCACAGGTCGTCTTAGGATCAAAGTCAACGTAGTTTTTCCAGGTATACCCATTTTTTACGGCAGTCTAGAAAGATTTGTACCATGGCCAAACAACCACAGACGAGTTCCCCCAGCCATTAATGCCTACTGAACCAGGTACCTGCCTCGAGATGACTGGGTGTTTGTGTTGTCCTCATCATTTCATCGTGATTCGTGCAATGGTAAGACTGGATTGAGAGAAAGGTTGGGAATTTGTACGGGCGCTGATAACCGCGCAGTTGAGGGCCCCGCAATCCAAACATCATCATCATCATCATCATCATCACTGAACCAGGTCTTGGTGTTCCGAGATGAAAACCATTTTCCCCTGTGCAAGTTTCAGTCACTGAACTTTCTTTTGCGTGAAAACCGCATAAAAGCAGATATCAGTTTTATTATTTCTGATTTTTAAATGTCTATAAACACACCGCCACGTACAAATATAATTTCCAATCACTCAGTCCACAGTTTCGAAGATTTTACTTATTTTAGAACTTGTAATCTCTTTCGGCTTATCTAGCTTACGACTATCTCGCAGTAGCCAATGGCATGTTGACAGATTCCTTGCTATGACGTAACAGAGCATATTCCAAGGATATCGAGATCGGTCTCAGCTCGTATACCGCGTCCACCATGTTGTCTCTTAGTTACTAAGTATGCTTTAAGATGCAGTTGTACTATACGATGCCGGTGAGCAAATCTCACATTGGCAATGTGAAAATTGCTGTAGAAGTCCACAGCATGCCTGATTAATTTGAAGAGTCGGTTTAGGCGATTGTGCGCACGATTTCAGCTATTCTGTATAAACAACAGTGAACATGCGCGGGATTTGTGAAGCATGAAGGTTGTATTTCAGTCTGTAGATGCTCAAACTGTAACTTAAAACAACCCGTCCATGCCCACAGCATCTGATAAACATGGGAAGAAAATAATAATTGTTCGCGCGTTCACTGTAAGTGCACCACCGTTATTACAAAATAATTTCGTAAAGTTACCATTTCGTAAGTCACGGTTATGGTCCACTGCCTGACTAATAGTGGGGACAGCGATTATATGTCCCACGGTGTTCATTTACTTGAGCTGATCATTACTACCATTATGATATACACTGCTCAAAACAATTAGGGGAACATGACTTCGGGTGTCTGTCGCAATCCATTGAGCATTAACTGAGGACGGTTATCTTACCAAATTAAGTACGCCACAAAAAAGCAGTACATCCTCGATCGTTTATACAGAAAGAATTGAAATGTGCAGCAGGTATCGAAAGAAAGTGGAAACAATCATTCATTCCGCCATTCCGGGTGCTTATCATTCGACGTTGACAGCTTCAATAACATGTACGCCCTCCGTGAGCGTTTATCACTTCATGACACCTACTTGGTATGTTCCGTATACGTCTACGGAGGTCATCCTGTGGTATCCGTTTTAATTGTTAAATTAGAGCCCATGAGAGTTCTTGGAGAGTCTGTGGTGCAACAGGACAACCACGAAAACGTCTGTCAAGCATGTTCCAATTATGAACGATGGGGTTTGGATCGGGACTCACCGACAACCATTCCATTACTTTAACGCACAGGCTTCGCAAGACACATGTGCTGACGCCTGCCACATGGGCCCTGGCAAGAGAAGGTACTCAGGACCACCACCCTAAGCAGTAGCCACCGCATGGCCCAACAGGATCTGTTAGGTGTACTGGCTGGCGGTAAGGCGACTATGGACAACGACAAGATCCGTATAGCAGAAACACTGAAGCCTCGCCACAACATCACAGAATCTTGGAAATCTGTCGATTCCTTGACAGCAGTTGGCAGGTACCGTTCACCACAGGTATCCATGCACGAACACGGTCCGCACCTTGTGTCAGAGGATATCTAGGCTCGTATGCGAATAACACGTTTCGCCAGTGATAAAGTTTTCAGTTGACATGGGAACGGCAGTGCTGAAGGACACCTGAAAGATGTTGTCCTGTCAAACGGGGGACTCGAACAGGATGTCTGGATCGTAAGGTCCTTTCTTGTGACCTGTCCAATACAGTCTGGTCGGACACGACGACTTCAGTGGCCCTTCTGAGACTGTCTTCCAGTGGTCTGGCAGTACCCGTATGACGCTGCAGCGCAGAGTTGCCAGATATTTGTCTTCACGTCGGGTTGTAGTGCGTCGGTGACGTTATCCAATTCGCCTCGAGTACTGATTTTTCTTCCTGTAGCGTGTCCAATACCTACGAATAACACATGGAGAGGCATTGGTATCTGCACCAACACGGCTGGAAGACCATCCTTGTGGCGAATCAAACAGAACACCCTTCCAACTTGCATCGCATTAACATGTCGCATTGCATTTGCCTGGTTAAATGCAACGTCGGCAAATGAGAACTGCCATCGGTGTAACTCACTAGAAAACACTGAGACACCGGTACTCGCTTCCTTCTGAGGGGTCACCCCGGCCGGTATGGCCGAGCGGTTCTAGGGGCTTCAGTCTGGAACCACGCGACCGCTACGGTCGCAGGTTCGAATCCTGCCTCGGGCATGGACGTGTGTAATGTCCTTAGTTTAGTTAGGTTTAAGTAGTTCTAAGTTCTAGGGGACTGATGACCTCAGATGTTAATTCCCATAGAGCTCAGAGCCATTTGAACCATTTATTATGTACAGAAAAATTTTTATTGGGTTTTCAGCCAAAGAATTAACTTGAATTTACCCTAAATTTGTAAATGCTTGGCTTTTAAAGAATTTCCTTAGCTGATCTGAAATATTATTTCGGCCTTTAGCCGAGAAGATATTGTAATTTTGCTTAATTAAGGCCTTCAGTCGTTACTCTACATCCTGGTGTTTTAAAAGCAATCATTCAAACTTATTCTGGAGAAGTTACTTGGGCCCTGAGCCGTGAATTGATCTTTGTTGTTTTAAAGAGAAAACCGTGCATTGGTTTGAGCAATAAAGTTGTGTTCGTTCTTGTATAACTAACAGTAACTGACCTTGGCCCCTTTCCTCAACCTGATCCGCTCTGTCCTACGAAATCAGATTTCAGTGTTTGCTGGTCCTAAGCTCCCATTAGTTTGTTTAACGTGGGTGTTGTGGTGTCACCGCCAGACACCACACTTGCTAGGTGGTAGCCTTTAAATCGGCCGCGGTCCGTTAGTATACGTCGGACCCGCGTGTCGCCACTGTCAGTGATTGCAGAACGAGCGCCGCCACACGGCAGGTCTAGAGAGACTTCCTAGCACTCGCCCCAGTTGTACAACCGACGTTGCTAGGAATGGTTCACTGACAATTACGCTCTCATTTGCCGAGACGATAGTTAGCATAGCCTTCAGCTACGTCATTTGCTACGACCTAGCAAGGCGCCATTATCAATAGATATTTAACTTGTGATGCCTGTACCGTCAGACCGATGTATACCACTTATGGTTTAAAGTTAAGTATTACATCAACTACGTACTTTATTTGCTACTAAAAATTCCCTTAACTGTTCGAGACCTCACGCCAGTCTGCGTGAGCTAAAAGCGTGCATTTCGGCCTCCTTTAGCAACACGGTGTTGGCACTTCTGCCAACACAGCAGGTGTGATCTCCCATGACTGACTAGCCCGACCACCACACATTTATGTTCCCATAGTTATTTGGTGGCACCCGAGGATGAAGCTTTAAGCTTCGAAACGAGTCGCGGAATAAATTGGGAAAATTACTGGAACTGAAGCGGATTTTTACTGTAAAAAACGCTTACCTTAGGAAGTATAAGCACTTGTTCAGTAGGAGAGACGTATTTCACAGTAGCAAAGATGAACAAGTGCCCATAGTTCTGAAGGTATACACCACGTTTACTGGATATTTTTTTCTTGTTTTGGTCCATACTACCACCATTCAAACTATAGAAAGCAAAGAGCTTGTCGTAAAAGAGGTGCACTGTCAGAGGTATCAGAACCATCCTCCCTTACAACTTTCGATTCGGGCATTTCCGGACCTGTGTCCCTTACCTCCAATTGACATGAGAGGTGTTCAAAAGAAAAGGTACGAAAGAACACTGTGGGTATAACTGAAGTCCTTATTCAATAACCACCAGAGGCGTGAGCACTACTACCGCACTGTTTCACGAGCCATAGGATTGCCTGTTCCCAGGATTGCTATGGCTGGGACAGGAGGCAGTCCTCCACTATGTTCTTCAGTTCGTCGTTCCAGTTGAAGTGGTTCCCTCTGAGATGTTTGTCTAGCGGACCAGACACGTGGAAGTCGCAGAGCGACATATCTAGGTTGTAGGGCGGATGCTCAGGCTATTCCCAGTTGAACGTGGCCATTACGCTTTGTGTGACATTGGAGACGTGTGGACGTGAGTTATCGTGGAGCAGAATGATTCACTCCGCGTGCAGCAGATATTCGCCATAAAATGCATGTGTTTTGAGCAAATGACACTCTCCAATTTCACCGAGAATCCATGTTCACGAAATTTTAGAAGTTGTGATTTAACTTGGAGTCAATTATTACATAAAAATAACGTAAATGATGCACAAGTTCATGCATACACTGCAGTGGCGCTTCCCGGTACGACGCCTCTCTTAGGCACCGCTTAGGTCATACGCTGCTCTTTCCAAATAAACAAAAGCCCATTGGAGATGGTAGCTATTAAGGAAAAATGTTCAAATGTGTGTGAATTACTAAGGGACGAAACTGCTGAGGTCATCGGTCCCTAGACTTACACACTACTTAATCTAACTTATGCTAACAAGGGAACATCCCCATCGCACCCCCCTCAGATTTAGTTATAAGTTGGCACAGTGGATAGGCCTTGAAAAACTGAACACAGATCAATCGAGAAAACAGGAAGAAGTTGTGTGGAACTATGAAAAAATAAGCAAAATATACAAACTGGGTCGTCCATGCGTAAGATAGGCAACATTAAGGGCACTGTCAGGCGAGGAGTGCCGTGGTCCCGTGGTTAGCGTGAACAATAAAAACAAAAACAAAAAAAAAAGACAAATAAAAAAAATACACCGGTTCTCGTCCGATCACCGAAGTTAAGCAACATCGGTCCCGGTTAGTACTTGGATGGGTGACCACCTGGGAACACCGGGTGCTGTTGGCTCCCTTTCATTTTCTCCTTTTTTCATCGCTACCCCTGCCAGCCCTCTTTTCATACTTTCTTTCTGTTGTGACAAAGATGCTTCCTTCAGCAATTTAAACGTGCCAAGAAATCCTTGAAAATAACGAAACACTACGAATCGATAGATGTGATCTGAAATAAGCAAGTCCTCCTACTGTTTCGTAGCAGTGCAAAATTCCAACAAAAAAAATTGAAAATAAACGACTGTAATAAACATAAGATACGATTTTAATGGCCTCAGCTCGAAGAAGAATGTGCCAAGGAAGATTTCTTAAAAGTGCCTGAAAATTAAAAAAAAAGAAAAAATTAAAAAAATAAAAAAGTACAAAAAAGAAAAAACCAAAGAAAAAACAACAAAAAAAGGAAATAAAAATAAGATAAAAATAAAAGAACAAAAAAAACAAAATAAAAAATAAAAAAAGAAAAACAAAAAAAACATCTGCGGAACGAGAGGTCCTTGGTTCAAATCTGCCCTCGACTGAAAATTTTGCTTTCTTTATTTTCGCAAAGTTATGATCTGTCCGTTCGTTCATTGACGTCTCTGTTCGCTGTAATAAGTTTAGTGTCTGTGTTTTGCGACCGAACCGCAAAACCGTGTGATTAGTTGACGAAAGGACGTGCCTCTCTAATGGGAACCGAAAACATTTGATCGCAAGGTCATAGGTCAACCGATTCCTCCACAGGAAAACACGTGTGATATTTTGTATACGACACTGGTGACAGCATGTGCGTCACATGACAGACAGGAATATGTTGTCGACCCACCTAACTAGTACACTTGGCGAATGGGTGAAAAGATTCTTCTACCTTGCCCGATTTAGGTTTTCTTGTGGATGTAATAATCACTCCAAAAAAAGTGATGAAAACATAAGAGTTTTTCACATAAACTGAAAATAAAAAGTTAAAATCTTCAGTCGAGGGCAGATTTGTACCAGGGACCTCTCGATCCGCAACTGTTGACGCTAACCACGGGACCACTGCGCTCCTCGCCTCATAGTGCCCTTAATGTTGCCTATTCTACGCATGGACGACCCAGTTTGTATATTTTGCTTATTTTTTCATAGTTCCACACAACTTCTTCCTGTTTTCTCGATTGATCTGTGTTCAGTTTTTCAAGGCCTATCCACTGTGCCAACTTATAACTAAATCTGAGGGGGGTGTGATGGGTATGTTCCCTTGTAAGAACAACTCTCACACACACCCATGCCCGAGGGAGACTCGAACGTTCGGCCGGAGGTACCGCGCAATTCGTCGTAACATGGCTCCTCTAACCCCAACTCCACTGCGCGCGGATATTAAGAAAGAAAATCTGCTAGAAAGGCGGTGTGTCTTTTTGTAATGCATTTATTATTTCGAAAGGGCGGCGAAACAGTGCTACCGTCCTACAAAGACCAAAGCACGTACAGTACGGCAAGGAAGGTAGAATGAATTGACTGTTGGTGTCAATAACGATCATCCTCCTTTACCTCCTCTGCATTACCGCAGATGACGTGTCACTGAGCGCATTTGTTCTGCGCATGCAGTACACGTGAGGCACCTAGTTGTTTCCACTGCACTGTGAGGAATACGAAGGTTCTGTTATAGTTCACTAACCTGCTGCCTTCAAGTTGATGTCCCCAGCGCAGAAAACAGCATGCAGGTCGTAGGTTCTGTATCTTGAGGCTGAAACTGACTTTTAGCGAGGTTCTGTTCTGAAATAATGCATCACTTCTTTGGGATGCCACTCACCTATTTTAATATAGCCACACGAGAAGATTACATGATCTTAATACAACACCTTCTGATACAGCAAAGTACATGATCAAACACAATGTTTACGAAAATGTATCTTTACACTATTTGTGGCACGTGTCTGTGCCTCATGACTACCGGAGTGAATCTTTTAATACTGAATACTGGCAAACACATCCTGCCACAGACAACATGACTGCACATCTCGACTGCCTAATCCAGAGTGACGAACAGGAACTTAAATAAAAATTGGAAACACATCCTACGACAGACAACATGTCTGTTCTTCTCGACTGCCTAATCCAGAGTGGCGAACAGCCCGAAACACTTCGCGCGGCATACCAGAAAAGGCGTGACCCGAACGCTTCCGAAGTGCTTCGTCTGCAATTTCGTCAGTCTTTTGTTTTTGATTTAAATTGTTTTTAATAATTCTAAAACGACTGATTGATAGTCAGCTGTTGAGAGGTATTTATATTAAAAAATGAAGTCATTCCAATTTGTAGTTTAACTAATAATAATAACTATACTTAAACGTTTTGGCGCCCTTGCTCCGAACACAGCAGCCAATCACAGAGCAGTAGCATTATGCAGGCGGTCTTTCTCACGGGAATGGTACCGAATCTAACATCTGTCACAGGTACCTCACACCACATTTCGTCATCTATATACTTCTTGCATCTCCACTGCTCTGGGAGCAGCTCCTTGGAGCCTAATATGATGGCTGACTAAGCCAAAAATATTACAACAGTAACTGACATTGTAACAAAGAGCTGAAGAGTAAGTGCATTACAAATTACTGAAGCGGCTGTAATGCATAATTTGAAGCCATCTCTCAGCTTCACTGCAGTTACAGTCATTGTGTTAACGTTGCATGTTTCACGTACAGAGGGACTAAATTTCAAAATCGTCTTTTCCGAGACGGGTTAAATGGAAGTAGAAATTACACTGCTGGACATCCTTGCATATTCTTATCCCTACATGTAAAAATACACTGCTGGCCACCGTAAATGCAACACCAAGAAAGACAAGAGGTAGCACAACAAAATTTATTTTGTAGATAACATGTTGACCAAGTATCAAATGATTACGTTTACAGACGTCTGTGACATGTGGTTCCTGCCAGAATCAGTAGCCAGAGTAGCCGCCATTGTTGGAGATCACCGCTGCCACACGTCTCGGCATTGAGTCAAAGAGACGTTGGATGGGTTCCTGGGGTACAGCAGCCCAAGCAGCTTCCACACGTTGCCAAAGATCATCTGGTGTGGCAGCTGGGGATGTAATCTGGGTCACTCGTTGAGCAACCATGGACCACATGTTTTCTATCGGCGAAAGATCCGGAGAGCGAGCCGGCCAGGGAAGCACTTCAATCTCGTTATTGACGAAGAACCTTTGGACAATGCGTGCCACGTGTGGTCGCGCATTATCCTGTTGAAATATGGCTGTGGCCGAGCCCTGAAGTTAAGGAAGGACAACTGGCTCCAGCACCTCGGATATGTAGCGCCGGCTACTTAAAGTACCGGCAATGCGTACTAGAGGCGTGCAAGAGTAATATCCAATACCGCCCCATACCATAATACCCGGTGCAAGACCAGTGTGGCGGTGCATAATGCATCTGTCCTGCATCCTCTCTCCACGGTGTCTCCACACTCGAATCCGACCATCGTGGTGCTACAGACAGAAGCGTGCCTCGTCAGTAAAGACAGCGTCATTTCACTCTGCCGTCCACATCCGTCTGTCATCACACCATTGGCGACGGAGACGTCTATGGTTCTGCGTCAATGGTAGACGAAGCAATGGACGTCTTGCGGACAGACCACTCTGCTGTAAACGGCGTCGAATGGTACGCGCAGACACTGGATGATGCGTTACAGACGCAATGTGCTGTGCTATGGTTCGGGATGTCACTGAGCGATCCGTCGCTGCCATGCGCACAATTTGCCTATCAGCACGTGCAGTGGTGCACAGAGGTGAATGCGATCGACCACGTCGGTCCGTCGTACCCTCCTGCATCCAACGGTCACATATCCGCATTACAGTTGTTTGGTTTCGTCCAACACGACTAGCGATTTCTCTGTATGATAATCCACAATCTCGGTAAGCCACTATCCTTCCTCTGCCGAACTCGGATACTCGATCAAACGATGTTCGCTGTTGTCTACGAGGCATAACTGATCGTCTTGTGAAACAACCACAAGGTAAACACACGTGCCGAACGTACAGTCGTCGAAATCGCCAAGCCTTAAATGGCGCTATGAGGTGGCGCCACAGGCGCGCGTGATGTGCGTCTGCGCTGAAATTCTAATCAGTTGCATATCTCATCGCTGCAAATCCATGGTGTAAATTTCACTTGATTCGGATGCTTCCTTCAGGTTGTTGCATTTACGGTGGCGAGCAGTGTAATTTTAAAATTACCTACAAAACTTTCCATTCAGTCCCCTAGCTCTATTTCGCTGTAACTATCCAAATGACACATTCATAATATCATTGCTTTCCAGTCAGTACTTGATCGATAGACTTTTGAGAGACAAATCCCAGTGTAATGAGAAAACGATTTAACATGATTGCGTGGAAGATGCTAGATTAGCGGAACCTGACGAATTCTTTGGAACCTAAACAAAGCGACAAGGCGTGTCTCAAAACTGCAGGCGCGTCCGTCGCTGTGTGTCGTCACGCTATTGTTTGTCCCACGCAGCTGATGGAGCCGCAGATAAGATAGGCGAATAATCTCCTCAATATTTTGCAACACAGTCTCGTATGTTCAGTGCAGAGCAAAGACTGCCTTTTCACGTGATGGGAAATTCCTGTCATTATGAAACACATCAGCTGGAGAGTATCAACTTTTGCACGTTCACATCTGCAGATTGTGAAAGGAATTGTGCAACGTAAACGAAAGTCGGAAGGAGTGTTTCTACATCTGAAAGATGACGCCTATTCAAATTTCGCGGTGCTATGAGCACGCAAATCAGGTTGCTTTAAAGACACGTCATAACTGTCAAGATTGTCGGTCGCAATAAAACTGGGCACCCGACGGCCACGTGGCAATACCGAGAGTGAAGACCATCGTGTTCGGCGTATGGCACTGGCGCATTGTACTGCACCTGCTGCAGCAGTCTGAGCAGCAGATGGTATCACAGGGTCAAAACGAACTGCTACAAACCGGTTAAGCCCTGTAGTGTGCATTCCACTGACCCTAAACAACCGCCACTTGCGGCTTTAGTGGTGTCAAGCGAGAACTCACTGGAGGACAAAATGCAGGCCTGTTGCGTTGTCTGATGAAAGCTGGCTCTCCATCGGTGCCAGTGATGGCTGTGTGTTGGATAGCAGCAGCCCAGTTGAGGGCCTGCACCTAACCTCCTTGAGTGCTAGACACATTGGACACACACTTCGAGCTACCGTCTGGTGTAAAATTTCATATGACAACTGGAGCGCTCTCGTCATTGTCCCACGCACCCTGACTGCAAACTTGTACGTCAGTCTGGTTCAAAATGGTTCAAATGGCTCTGAGCACTATGGGACTCAACATCGCAGGTCATAAGCCCCTAGAACTTAGAACTACTTAAACCTAACTAACCTAAGGACATCACACACACCGATGCCCGAGGCAGGATTCGAACCTGCGACCGTAGCAGTCCCGCGGTTCCGGACTGCAGCGCCAGAACCGCACGGCCACCGCGGCCGGCACGTCAGTCTGGTGTTCCGAGCCGCTATGCTGCCATTCATCAGGAACATTCCAGGGGGTGTTTTCCAATAAGATACCATTCGCCCATATACTGCTGTTGTAGTCCAATATACCCTACAGAGTGTCGACATGTTGCGTTGGTCTGCTCGATCGCTAGATGTGTCTCCAACCGAGCACGTATGGGGCACCATCGGCCAACTCCAGCGTTATCCACAAACAGCATTAACCGACCGAGTGGAACACGCATGGAACTCTATCCCATATACTGACACCCCGCACCTGTACGACACAATCCATGCACGTTTGAATGCTTGCATTCAACATTCTGGCGGTTATCCAGGTTATTAATTACCAGCATTTCACATTTGCACCGGCGTATTTCGCGCTTACATCAACTTTTCATCTTGCAGTGTTAATTCCTGCCGGCCGTTGTGGCCGAGCGGTTCTAGGCGCCTCAGTCTGGAACCGCGCGACCGCTACGGTCGCAGGTTCGAATCCTGCCTCGGGCATGGATGTGGGTGATGTCCTTGGGTTAGTTAAGTTTAAGGGAGACTGGGGACTGATGACCTCAGATGTTAAGTCCCATAGTGCTAAGAACCATTTGAACCATTTTTGTTAATTACTTAAATATGTTATCTAGACTGCTGTATTCCCGAAATGTCATTATCTGCATTAATTATTTTTTGCCGTTGTGATTTTTTTCCGTCAGTGTAATAATATTTTTCCTTGTTTATAAGGACTTAATAAAAAAAAAATGTGGCTGGCTTTAAAGGCTGCCGCACACCCAGTTTAGGTTAGGTTAGGTTCATCAACCTAAGGCCTTTCGGATATTTCAAGCAAGTTGCATAAAACTGCACGCAAGATTTGGCGACGAGAGATAGTCTTCCTCTACAATCTACGCAGTGTGACTACAGTTTACTAAATTAACTGCTGATTTCATAAATTTTTGTGTTGTAACTGCAAGCACATTTTGATGTTTTCCTTTTGTCCACAGTTCAGCGCTCTAGTTGTATGATACTTTGCGAAGATTATTATGCTTTTGTCCACCAGTGTCGTTCTACAGGTATGAAGTATTCGCAAGTCCATTAAACTCACTGACGGAAATTATTACGCGTCCCGAAAATGTTCAAGAATTTATTAAGTCCTGAATACCACGCGACAGTTCAGAGTTAGTCTCCCGAATGTACTGTGTAGCGAGCACTTGATGTGAGTCCCTGCACCTGGCACACAAAAAGTTTTAAACACTTGTAGAGTCGACTGATATGCCGCACATTCGCAAATTCGGAAATTTGTGTTGAGGTCTTATGGGACCAAACTGCTGAGGTCATCGGTCCCTAAGCCTACACACTACTTACTCTAACTTAAACTTACGCTATGAACAACACGCACACCCAAGCCCGAGGGAGAACTAGAACCTCCGACGGGGCGAACCGCACTCTATCATAGATCCTAACTCGTTCACAGATTACGTCAGATTGACTCAAACTAATATAGCCGAGTCTAGATCTCGTTTCTTTTTGTTATTACCGGTATCAGCCGGATTATGCCATCTTCAGATACAAAACTAAAATATGCTGGTGGTAGCAGTTGTCCTAGATATTTCGATTTCAAATCTGCAAATGTCACAATTCGGCAGAAACCGTAACAATTGTTAAATAAAGACGTACAGTTTTGTTCGCACAGTAATAAAACAAGTTAGCACCTATCCCCTGTGACACAACGTCAACTTCCTATTTCAGTAGTTGTAGTCGTCAATCCGCCATTGGAATGCTGACAAATATGCATTTATTGTACTTACTACTACCGAAACTAAACATGTAAATGCGTCACGTGAATAGCGCTTACGCGCTGATTCTTCCAACATGTTGCAATATCTCAACCTCGCTGTAATTCACAGAAAAATCTTACATATGACGACTCGCCGGTCACGAGTGTATTTTTGGATGGATAAGAACTTTGTTAAAACTAGATCTATAATTTCACCCCTTTATACGCAGTGTCGTTGTACTTATGGCTGTGGTATTTTTTTGGGATTCACTTGCATGTGTTACGATTTATCACTTAAAATTCTGGTGCCTTATCCCATATTGTCACTACATCTGTAGTTTTTCAAGTTATTTTTACATACAGTCACTAAAATTCTTCTGAGTATGTGATTGCATCATCGATGTCCAAAACTTCCGACGTTACGGCCAGTGCTAAAAATGTCCTTTCTCATGGCGTTTTTGCTAACTGCTGAGTGGGAAAACTTTTGGTTCTGATATAACGGCGGAAGAGGCGGTTATCGAACTGTGACATGTTACTGAGATGAGGAAGAGGGGTGTTTGACGTCCCCTATTGGTGATTTCATTACGGCCGAAACGTCGGATGTTTTACACATTGTCGACGCGATCACATACCCAGACTAATTTTATTCTTTGTGACAATGGCAGTGGAAACCTACGTGTGTATTTTTACGTAGCTTTTTAATCACCAGAATCAACATTCTGGCTTTTTATTTAAATTGTATTTATACTGGCGGAAATGAATAGTGTTACACAATGAAGAACCAGTCCGATATTTATCAAATTTAGTGGAGAAGCTAATCACAGAACGCAATTCTCTTCGGAACCGATGTCCGTTATCACCAGTATGAAGTATGCCTCCCACGGGAAACGATGCTCTCTTGTATTGAGTGTGGCATACTAACCCCCCTCCCACCTTCCCCCCCCCCCCACCCCCCACCACCCACCCCCACCGAGGACGGAATTGTGTATACCACTGTGTAAAAGTCTAAGTCTAGCGCTACCCCGAAATCGAATAAACCAACACGTTTACTTTTACCAGTCACTGTCGGTCTCCACAACGCGTTTCAAAGGTATAAACCTCCATCATCAGGTGGATTTACATTTGTTAGCATGACATACGTGTGTGTTGTGTTACGATTTTTTTGTCTCAATGTCTACAGAGGTCACGGGTCCTTTTTACTGTCGTTCCTCCAAACATCGTAACACAAGCACACACATGTCATGCTGACAAATGTAAATCCAGGTGATGAGGAAGATTTAAATCTTTGAAACGAGTCATGGAGACAAATAAACAGTAAAGCATAACCTAAAACGTTCGCATTTAAAGTAACCCCGAAATATTTCGAAATCTTGTAGCTGGTGCGACACTTGGCTACCAGCCCAGTTTTCATTTAGTCCCATGTGGGGAACCACCTAAAAGCCACGTCCAGACTGCTCGGCACACAGCGTTTCGTCGTGAATCCGTTAGATGGATTCGATCTGGAGGCGGCGCGCGTTCGCGAATTCTGGAAATGGCATATTAAAGAACGTATCTGTCCACTCTGATCATCTTGAGAAATTTCTTGTTGTGACTGAAACACTTGCTGACCCAGTTCATGAAGGTTGCTGGCGGGTGTGAACGTATAGGTCTCACTAATGCGATGTGATTTATGGATGATAAATCAGGGGACCAGGCCAAGTCAGTCAAGAATGTTTATGCACCTCAAGGCATTTGTAGTACAAACTGCAGTGTGGGATGTTGCATTATCCTGCTGGAGTGTGCCATTCAGTACCATGATGACGAGGAGAATGAGAAGATGGTTTATCAATCTTGCCACATACTGGCACCCATTCAGCCTCCCTTCAACACATCAAATAAGCTCTGTTGTCAAGCGTCTCGAGGTATGCTTCTTGTGGCCTTTCAGCCTTTGCCCGGGTTTCAGCTGTTATTATCCGTCTACTCGTCTGAGGCTCAAAGAACACTACGTTCTTCTCAAGATGCGGTGCCTATTCTTATTGCCAGAGGCTGTCGAACAACGATGGAGTGTCTAGCAGAGTATTAAAGTATTGTGCTGCACATGTTAGCCCTGTATTTAGCCATATTTGTAATTTTTCCTTTAGGAATGATAAGTTTCCTAAGCGATTAAAGTACTCAGCAGTAAAGTCGCTTTATAAAAAGGGAGAAAGGGATAATGTAGATAATTTTAGACCTATTCCTATGCCATGAGTGTTTGCAAAAGTTATTGAAAAGGCTATGTATGTAAGGATAATTGATCAGTTTATATCACACGATATGCTATCCAATGTCAGTTCGGCTTTAGAAGTCGTTTAACAACTGAAAATGCTATATTCTCTTTTCTCTGTGAGGTACTGGATGGGTTAAACAAAAGGTTTCGAAAGCTTGGCTTAATTTTTGATTTAACTAAGTCATTTGATTGTGTTGATCACAAAATATTGCTCCAGAAGTTGGACCATTACGGAATACGGGGAGTAGCTCACATGATTCACCTCTTACTTCAGCAACAAGCAGCAAAAGGTCATTATTCACAATGTTGATTACGACTGTGATGTGGGGTGTGAGTGTGGTTCTGTCAAGTGGGGGGTGCCCCAGGGATCAGTGTTGGGACCACTCCTGTTCCTTATTTATATAAATGATATGCCCTCTAGTATTACGGGTAACTCTAAAATATTTCTGTTTGCTGATGACACTATCTTGGTAGTAAAGGATGTTGTGTGCAACATTGGCTCGGTTTCAAATAGTGCAGTACATGACCTCAGTTCTAGAAAATAAAATAACGCTAAATAACAGTAAGACTCAATTTTTACAGTTTCTAACATACAATTCAACAAAATCTGACATTTTAATTTCGTAGAATGGGCATATGATTAGTGAAACTGAACAGTTCAAATTTCTAGGTGTTCAGATAGATAGTAAGCTGTCCTGGAAAGCCCACGTTCAGGATCTTCTTCAAAGACTTAATTATGCCATTTTTACTATTCGAACGGTATCAGAAGTGAGTGATCGTTCGACATGAAAATTAGTCTACTTTGCTTATTTTAATTCACTATTGTCGTATGGTATTATATTTTGGGGTAACTTTCCTCATTCTAAAAGGATATTTTTGGCTCAGAAACGGGTGGTTCAGGCAATAAGTGGTGTGAGTTCACGAACTTCTTGTCGACCTCTGTCCGCGAGTCTGGGTATTTTGACATTGGCCTCTCAATACGTATATTCCTTATTGTCGTTTCTTGTTACCAATATCAGTTTATTCCCAAGAATAAGCAGCTTTCACTCGGTTAATACTCGGAAGAAGTCAAACCTGCATTTGGATCGGACTTCTTTAACTCTTGTGCAAAAAGGGGTGCAGTATACTGCTGCATCCATTTTCAATAAGCTGCCACTCGAATTCAAAAATCTTAGCAGTAATCCACGCGCTTTCAGATCGAAACTGAAGAGTTTCCTCATGGGTCACTCCTTCTATTCTATAGAGGGGTTCTTTGAAAAATTAAGCTGATTTTTATTGTATTGCTGATAGCGTTTACTTAAACTTATGGACTGACTTTTTTAAGGTTAACGAACATTTATTTTAATCTGTTATTACGTTTATGTTGTAATTTCATGTACTGACACGTTCCATGACCTTGGAGATTTGCTCCTCATTTTGGTCCTACGGAACTTGGCGAGTAAATAAATCAAAAATAACGTTCCTCTCACGTTGCAGTCTGCTTGGATGGATCCGTACCTATTCTCCTTGCTACACTGTTGTCCTAGTCCATCTCGCCACCACGCGTTATGCAGTCATTGAAGGTTCCAGTGACGTCACACACACACACACACACACACACACACACACACACAATAAACATCGAAAACTCATAACCATTCTTCACCTACAGCTACGTACGTAGATACTCCGCAAGCCAGAGGCGTGACAGAGGATACCCTGTACCACTATTTGTCATTTCCCCTGCTGTTCCACTCGCAAATAGAGCGAGGGGAACTAATTTCTCGTAGCTTATCTTCGTGGTCCTTGTGCGCAATCCATGTTGCCGGGAGCAGAATCGTCCGGCAGTCAGCTTCAGATACCGGTTCACTAAATTTTCTCAATAGTGTTTCCTGAAAAGAACGCCGCCTTCCCTCCAGGGATTCCCATTTGAGTTCCCGAAGCATCTCCCTAACACATTTCGTTCGAACCTACTGGTAACAATTCAAGCAGCCCGCTTCTGAACTGCTTCGACGGCTTCCCTCAATCCGACCTGGTACGGATTCCAAACACTCGAACAGTACTCAAGAATAGGTCGCACCAGCGTCTTATATGCGGCCTCCTTTACAGATGAACCACTTTTTCCTAAAATTCTCCCAATAAACCGAAGTGGACCATCTGCGTTCCCTACCACAGTTTTCATATATTCGTTCCACATCATATCCCTTTGCTACGTTACCCTCAGTACGTAAACGACTTGACTGTGTCAAGCTGGACACTAGTAATACTGTATCCGAAACTCACAGATTTGTTCCTCCTGCTCATCCGCATTAACTTACACTACTGGCCATTAAAATTCCTACACAAAGAAGAAATGCAGATGATAAACGGGTATTCATTGGACAACTATATTATACTAGAACTGACATGTGATTACATCTTCACGCAATTTGGGTGCATAGATCCTCAGAAATCAGTACCGAGAACAACCACTTCTGGCCGTAATAACGGCCTTGATACGCCTGGGCATTGAGTCAAACAGAACTTGGATGGCGTGTACAGGCACAGCTGCCCATGCGCCTTCAACACGATACCACAGTTCATCAAGAGTAGTGACTGAGATCTGGAGAATGTGCTGGCCAGGGCAGCAGTCGAACATTTTCTGTATCCAGAAAGGCCCGTACAGGACCTGCAACATGCGGTCGTGCATTATCCTGCTGATATGTAGGGTTCCGCAGGGATCGAATGAAGGGTAGAGCCACGGGTCGTAATACATGTGAAATGTAACGTCCACTGTTCAAAGTACCGTCAATGCGAACAAGAGGTGGCCGAGACGTGTAACCAATGGCACCCCATACCACCACGCCGGGTGATACGCCAGTATGCCGATGACGAATACGCGCTTCCAATGTGCGTTCACCGCGATGTCGGCAACACGGATGCGACCATCATGATGATGTAAACAGAAGTTGGATTCATTCGAAAAAATGTTTTGCCATTCGTGCACCGAGGTTCGTCGTTAAGTAAACCATCGCAGGTGCTCCTGTCTGTGATGCAGCGTCAAGGGTAACCGCAGCCATGGTCTCCGAGCTGATAGTCCATGCTGCTGCAAACGTCGTCGAACTGTTAGTGAAGATGGTTGTTGTCTTGCAAACGTCTCCATCTGTTGACTCAGGGATCCAGATGTGGCTGCACGATCCGTTACAGTCATGCGGATAAGATGCCCGTCATCTCGACTGATAGTGATACGAGGCCGTTGGGATCCAGCACGGCGTTCCCTATCACCCTCCTGAACCCACCGATTCCATTTTCTGCTAACAGTCATTGGATCTCGACCAACGCGAGCAGCAATGTCGCGATACGATAAACCGTAATCGCCATAGGCTATAATCCGACATTTATCAAAGTCGGAAACGTGATGGTACGCATTCCTCCTCCTTACACGATGCATCACAACAACGTTTCACCAGGCAACGCCGGTCAACTGCTGTTTGTATATGAGAAATCGGTTGGAAACTTTCCTCATGTCAGCACGTTGTAGGTGTCGCCACCGGCGCCAGCCTTGTGTGAATGCTCTGAATAGCTAATCTTTTGCATATCACAGCATCTTCTTCCTGTCGGTTAAATTTCGCGTCTGTAGCACGTCATCTTCGTGGTGTAGCAATTTTTAATGGCCAGTAGTGTGTATTTTTCCACATTTAGGGCTAGCTGCCATTTATTACACCCACTGGAAATTCTTTAAGTCGTCTTGCCTCCTCCTACTGTCACTCAACTTCGACGCCTTATCGTACACCACAGCACTATCAGCAAACAACCACAGACTGCTACCCACTCTGTCCGCCAAATCATATATATATATATATATATATATATATATATATATATATATATATATATATATATAAGAGAGAGAGAGAGAGAGAGAACAACAGCGGTCCTATCACACTTCTACGGGGCACTCCTGAAGATACCCTTGTGTCTGATGGACACTCGCCATCGAGGACAACATACTGGGTTCTATTATTTAAGAAGTTTTCGAGCCACTCACATATCTGTGAACTTATTCCATATGCTCGTACCTTCGTTAATAGCCCGCAGTGGGGTATTGTGTCAAATGCTTTGCGGAAATCTAGAAATATGCAACCTGCCTGTTACCCTTCATTCATAGTTCTCAGTACATCACGTGGGAAAAGGGCAAGCTGAGTTTCGCACGAGCGATGCTTTCTAAAACCATGTCTACATCTACATCTACATTGATACTCCGCAAGCCACCCAACGGTGTGTGGCGGAGGGCACTTTACGTGCCACTGTCATTACCTCCCTTTCCTGTTCCAGTCGCGTATGGTTCGCGGGAAGAACGACTGTCTGAAAGCCTCCGTGCGCGCTCTAATCTCTCTAATTTTACATTCGTGATCTCCTCGGGAGGTGTAAGTAGGGGGAAGCAATATATTCGATACCTCATCCAGAAACGCACCCTCTCGAAACCTGGCGAGCAAGCTACACCGCGATGCAGAGCGCCTCTCTTGCAGAGTCTGCCACTTGAGTTTATTAAACATCTCCGTAACGCTATCACGGTTACCAAATAACCCGGTGACGAAACGCGCCGCTCTTCTTTGGATCTTCTCTATCTCCTCCGTCAACCCGACCTGGTACGGATCCCACACTGATGAGCAATACTTAAGTATAGGTCGAACGAGTGTTTTGTAAGCCACCTCCTTTGTTGATGGACTACATTTTCTAAGCACTCTCCCAATGAATCTCAACCTGGTACCCGCCTAACCAACAATTAATTTTATATGATCATTCCACTTCAAATCGTTCCGTACGCATACTCCCAGATATTTTACAGAAGTAACTGCTACCAGTGTTTGTTCCGCTATCATATAATCATACAATAAAGGATCCTTCTTTCTATGTATTCGCAATACATTACATTTGTCTATGTTAAGGGTCAGTTGCCACTCCCTGCACCAAGTGCCTATCCGCTGCAGATCTTCCTGTATTTCGCTACAATTTTCTAATGCAGCAACTTCTCTGTATACTACAGCATCATCCGCGAAAAGCCGCATGGAACTTACGACACTATCTACTAAGTCATTTATATATATTGTGAAAAGCAATGGTCCCATAACACTCCCCTGTGGCACGCCAGAGGTTACTTTAACGTCTGTAGACGTCTCTCCATTGATAACAACATGCTGTGTTCTGTTTGCTAAAAACTCTTCAATCCAGCCACACAGCTGGTCTGATATTGCGTAGGCTCTTACTTTGTTTATCAGGCGACAGTGCGGAACTGCATCGAACGCCTTCCGGAAGTCAAGAAAAATAGCATCTACCTGGGAACCTGTATTTAATATTTTCTGGGTCTCATGAACAAATAAGGCGAGTTGGGTCTCACACGATCGCTGTTTCCGGAATCCATGTTGATTCCTACATAGTAGATTCTGGGTTTCCAGAAATGACATGATACGCGAGCAAAAAAACATGTTCTAAAATTCTACAAGAGATCGACGTAAGAGATATAGGTCTATAGTTTTGCGCATCTGCTCGAGGACCCTTCTTGAAGACTGGGACTATCTGTGCTCTTTTCCAATCATTTGGAACCCTCCGTTCCTCTAGAGACTTGCGGTACACGGCTGTTAGAAGGGGGGCAAGTTCTTTCGCGTACTCTGTGTAGAATCGAATTGGTATCCCGTCAGGTCCAGTGGACTTTCCTCTATTGAGTGATTCCAGTTGCTTTTCTATTCCTTGGACACTTATTTCGATGTCAGCCATTTTTTCGTTTGTGCGAGGATTTAGAGAAGGAACTGCAGTGCGGTCTTCCTCTGTGAAACAGCTTTGGAAAAAGGTGTTTAGTATTTCAGCTTTACGCGTGTCATCCTCTGTTTCAATGCCATCATCATCCCGTAGTGTCTGGATATGCTGTTTCGAGCCACTTACTGATTTAACGTAGGATTTTCTGTCAAGTCGGTACATAGAATTTTACTTTCGAATTCAATGAAAGCTTCGTGGACATAAGCTGCTTAGCCTCAAGAAAGTTTATTGTATTCAAACTGAGAATGTGTTTAATGTTTCTGCAGGAAAAAGAGGTTAGGGATATTGGTCTGTAATTTTGCCGATCCGTTCTTTTACCTTTCTTATATACTGGAGTCACCTCCGCTTTTTTCCAGGCGCTTGGGACTTAGTGCTGGGCGAGAGATTCACGATAAATGCAAGCTACACTACTGGCCATTAAAATTGCAACACCACGAAGATGACGTTCTACAGACACGAAATTTAACCGACAGGAAGAGATGCTGTGATATGCAAGTGATTAGCTTTTCAGAGCATTCACACAAGGTCGGCGCCGGTGGCGACACATACAACGTACTGACATGAGGAAAGTTTCCAACCGATTTCTCATACACAAACAGCAGTTGACCGGCGTTGCCTGGTGAAACGTTGTTGTGATGCCTCGTGTAAGGAGTAGAAATGCGTACCATCACGTTTCCGACTTTGATGAAGGTCGGATTATACCCTATGGCGATTACGGTTTATCGTATCGTGACATTGCTGCTTGCGTTGGTCGAGATCCAATGACTGTTAGCAGAATATGGAATCGGTGGGTTCAGGAGGGTAACACGGAACGCCGTGCTGGATCCCAACGGCCTCGTGTCACTAGCAATCAAGATGACAGGCATCTTATTCGCATTGGATGTGACGCATCGTGCAGACACGTCTCGATCCTGGAGTCAACAGATAGGGACGTTTGCAAGACAACAACCATCTGCACGAACAGTTCGACGACGTTTGCAGCAGCATGGACTATCAGCTCGGAGACCATGGCTGCGGTTACCCTTGACGCTGCATCACAGACAGGAGCGTCTGCGATGGTGTACTCAACAACGAACCTGGGTGCACGAATGGCAAAACGTAATTTTTTCGGATGAATCCAGGTTCTGTTTATAGCATCATGATGGTCGCATCCGTGTTTGGCGACATCGCACATTGGAAGCGTGTATTCGTCATCGCCATACTGACTTATCACCCGGCGTGATGGTATGGGGTGCCATTGGTTACACGTCTCGGTCACTTGACGACACTTTGAACAGTGGACGTTACATTTCAGATGTGTTACGACCCGTGGCTCTACCCTTCATTCGATCCCTGCGAAACCCTACGTTTCAGCAGAATAATGCACAACCGCATGTTGCCGGTCCAGTACGGGCTTTTCTGGATACAGAAAATGTTAGACTGCTGCCCTGGCCAGCACATTCTCCAGATCTCTCACCAATTGACAACGTCTGGTCAATGGTGGCCGAGCAACTGGCTCGTCACAATACGCCAGTCACTACTCTTGATGAACTGTGGTACCGTGTTGAAGCTGCATGGGCAGCTGTACCTGTACACGCCATCCAAGTTCTGTTTGACTCAATGCCCAGGCATATCAAGGCCGTTATTACGGCGAGAGTTGGTTATTCTGGGTACTGATTTCTCAGGATCTATGCACCCAAATTGCGTGAAAATGTAACCACATGTCAGGTCTAGTATAATATATTTGTCCAATGAATACCCGTTTACCATCTGCATTTCTTCTTGGTGTAGCAGATTTAATGGCCAGTAGTGTAGGTAAGGGGCCAATGCCGTAGAGTACGCTTTGTAAAATCGATCTGGGATTCCATCCTGGTGATTTATTTGTTTTCAAACCTTTAAGTTGCTTCTCTATGCGAGGTATGATTATTTGTATGTTGTCCATACGGGAGTCTATCCGACGGTCAAATGACGGTATGTTTCTACGGTTCTCCTGCGTGAATGAGTTCTTGAGCATGAAATTTAAAACTTCCGCTTTCGTTTTGCTGTCTTCAACTGACACTCCAGACTGGTTAACAAGGGACTGAATGGAAGCCTTAGACCCGCTTATCGATTTTAGATACAACCAGAATTTTCTCGGGTTCTCTAAAAATGTTCAAATGTGTGTGAAATCTTTGGGACTACTAAGGTCATCAGTCCCTAAGCTTACACACTACTTAACCTAAGTTATCCTAAGGACAAACGCACACCCATGCCCGAGGGAGGACTCGAACCTCCGCCGGGACCAGCCGCACAGTCCATGACTGCAGCGCCTCTAACCGCTCGGCTAATCCCGCGCGGCTCGGTTTCTCTGCCAGATGTTTTGCTAAGTTGTGACGATGGTAGTTGTATTCTTCGCGCATACGTCTGTAGGAATGGCCTTTTTCTTTATCGAAATGACAGAAAATAATCTCTCCTGAGGATTAAAATTTAATCATTACGTCCCACAGCCATGCATATTGGGTTATCAGTTTAGTAGTGTTTGGTCACGGTGTTCATGATGTAATACCCTCCATTCCTATCAGGGTATTTGATAAGAATTCTAGTTCTGTCTTTAAAAAGCATTTATCACAGAAAAACAGCAGTGTGTCAACATCTTTCATCATTTACACCTACAGAGTGAGTATTCAAATTTCCACCCTCACCTAGTTTGACTCCTTCATATGGTGCTATTGCCTATTAGGCAATTTTATTGGTTCTGGTTTTATTCTCGTGACATGCGTGAAATAAATCACCATCTGCTTCTTTGCAAGTCTCTGAGGTGACGAATTTCCCTGAACCCTCCAAAACTAATTGTGGTCCGGCCACGTCTTTAAGAAGTAACCTCAAAACGCTAGTGCGCAAAGTTAAATGGACAACGCGAAAATTACGATCCTAGCTCTTAAAGTGGTGAATTTGCAAAACAAATGTCTCACTCTGACTAACGCTGTCTGACTAGTGTCATATGTTGTTATGATCTTTGAGCTGATTATTAATATGTTCGAGGATTCCGGAACGAAATTTTCACTCTGCAGCGGAGTATGCGCTGAAATGAAACTTCCTAACAGATTAAAACTGTGTACCGGACCGAGACACGAACTCAGGATCTTTGCCTTTCGCACGAAAGTGATCTACCATCTGAGCTACCCAAGTACGACTCACGACCCGTCTTCACAGCTGTAATTCCGCCAGTACCTCGTCTCCTACCTTCCAGCCTTCACAGAAGGTCTCCTGCAGACCTTGCAGAACTGGCACTCCTGGAAGAAAGGATATTGCGGAGACACAGCCACAGCCTGGAGGCTGCAGGAGAGCTGTTATGAAGTTTGGAAGATAGGAGACGAGGTACCGGCAGAATTAGTGCTGTGAGTGCGGGTCGTGAGTCGTGCTTGGGTAGCTCAGTCGGTAGAGCACTTGCCCTCGAAAGGAAGAGGTCCTGAGTTCGAGTCTCGGTCCGGCACACAGTCTTAAACAGCAAAGCAGTTTCATCTTCGAAGATATTAAATTAGAAGCCTACAGCTTAATGTATGTGAAAGGGTCGAACAGAAACAATGATTAACTCAGTACTCACATTTATTCATAAATACCTTTATGAGATCAACGTATTAATGAATAATCAGGACCAGTGATAACTAGCTCTACACAAACTTACATAAAGATTAAATAGAAAGCAGTGTCACCCCTCGCCCCCTCAGTTACTACTGCTTGGCCTCCTAAGAATTTACTGACAAGCATTAAATCCCATAATGTTTGATCGGAACAGTGAATGGAAGTTGGTGATTAAAATTCCAGAAGACCACACAATCATTACCATTGCAAACGAGATGAGACAGGCGATCGACCTGGATTCCACAAGTGTGACATCAATTTACTCTGTTGATGCTGCCAATTACGATCACCGCGGTGCAAACGTGCGGGCCCCTTCACGAAGACGGAATCGTCAGCAACTGAGCAGGACTACAAGATGTGGCACCCTCTATCTCTGTGCACCGCCAAGTCGATTCGGACACTTTCGCGTCCTGCCCACAAGTACTTATCCGATGCGGACACCTTCGTATCCTGTTGGCCGGTACTCTCACGCGGCGCTCACTTACGCGCTTTGTATTCCTTACCGCCAAAATGATGCCAGTCGCCAATTACGGAATTCCGAACCACTGAGGATCAATCATGAGCATTCCCCGCAACAGAGAATCTCGCCGAAGGCAAAATTACAGCCTTCATTTCAGGTTATGCGATCTTCTGGAAAGGAAAAGATCAGGGAGAACGCCGCATTCATGGTGTTGGATTCGCTGTGAAGACCACCTTGGTGAACGATTATCGGCAAACTCTAACTGCTGCTAGCGAAAGAATTATTTCTCTCCAAATGCCGCTGTCTAGAGGTAAATTTATGACTCTCGTCTCTGCTTATGCTCCACCTTGGATGCTGATGCTAAAGATCAGTTCTATAATCTGCTGAGCAGCACCATAACGAAAGTACCTCCTCAAGACAAGCTCTTATTGTGGTGTCACCGCCAGACACCACACTTGCTAGGTGGTAGCCTTTAAATCGGCCGCAGTCCATTAGTATACGTCGGACCCGCGTGTCGCCACTGTCAGTGATTGCAGACCGAGCGCCACCACACGGCAGGTCTAGACAGACGTCCTAGCACTCTCCCCAGTTGTACAGCCGACTTTGCTAGCGATGCTACACTGACAAATACGCTCTCATTTGCCGAGACGATAGTTAGCATAGCCTTCAGCTACGTCATTTGCTACGACCTAGCAAGGCGCCATTACCAGTTTATATTGAGATTGTAATATTGTATCATCAAGAGCGATGTTCTCCAATTTTGGATTAAAGTTAAGTATTCCAGAAGCTATGTACTATTTTTGGCTACTATAAT
This sequence comes from Schistocerca piceifrons, assembly GCF_021461385.2. Lineage (NCBI taxonomy): Eukaryota > Metazoa > Arthropoda > Insecta > Orthoptera > Acrididae > Schistocerca > Schistocerca piceifrons. The sequence goes on along the minus strand of NC_060139.1, from coordinate 112,625,429 downwards.
TCCTTGTCATTTTCCAGACCTCACGCCAGCCTGCGTGAGCTTAAACGCGTGCCTTTCGGCTTCCTCCCAAACTCCGTGAATTGGCTCCTGCCAATTCGCAACACTTATTACTTGCCGATTTCAGCACCAGAGTTGGTGAAGATCAACTATGGAGGAATATGATGGGGAAACAAGGAATTGACAGCACGAATGGTAATGGTCTACAGCTACTTGGTTTATCTGCTGAGCATGAAGTCTTTATTACAAACAACCATTTCCGCCTGCCTAATCGCTACAAGACCACTTGGATGCATCCTTACTCGAAGCACTGTCACATCCTTGATTATATCATCACCAGGCAATGCGATAAAAAGGATGTTCTTGTCAATTAAAGGAATTTTCTCGTCACCAGGACCTCAAGAAATGTCTGTGACTGCTCCTTTTCTGTCGATTGAGTACCTCAGTCTGTTGCAAACAAAAAAGACCTGTCCACAACCCGCCCAGACGTAAATTCGACAATTCTGAACTTGAAATTAAATCCATTGCTACAGATTATGGAAACGCAATCTCAAGGAATCTGGCTAGTCATCTAGACATTACTGAGTCAGCTAAAGAAACAATTGGTTTTGTGAAAAAAAGGCAAGACTAGTTTGACGAAAATAATGAAGAAATGAAGGGCCTGATCAACTCCAAACGTGGAGCCCATCTATCCTTTCTTCAAGATTTGTCTTCCACTGTACAGAAATCATATTTCATGGAACTTAAGGGGAAATGTCAGATACATATTAGGGAAATCAAGAATAACTGGTGGCAACAAAAAGCTGAAGAACTGCAAAAATTATCTGTTGCCCGTGACCCGCAAAACTTCTATGCAGGCATAAAGGAGATATACGGCTCAGTTCGATCCACATCAGGAACACTGAAGACAGCTGATAATTCCTTCAATTTAACTGAGAAAGAAAAAATCTTAGAGCGTTGGAACGGGTTTTCTCTGTGCTTCTAAATCCAGTGTTGCTGAGGACTTTCTATATAATGTCCCTCGGCAAACCCAACAGCAATGGATGGCACTTCCACTCACATACAGAGGTTTTGCCAAAGTACTCAATCAATTAAGACCAAGGAAGGCTCCTGGTCCTGATAACATTCCTTGGAACTGGTACAAAATGTAGGCGCACTTGACACTCTTTGAAACGTCCCCTTACAACAATTATACATGACTGTGCTTAAACTGAGACACAATATTTTTAGCGCAACGCAATCTGACTTTCAAAAATCCCTACCGAAGAATGACCCTGACTAACATTAACCTATACGTTTCACAAATCACTTACCTCACAAAAATCTTCGTTACTCAAACTACTGCAATACAGCGAGCACCACTACTGCCAGCTAAATAAAAGATTCACACTACTGAAGGCACTAACTACCGATAGGCATAGTTAGCAAATGAAAGATTTTGATAGAGAAAAAACAATTTATTTACCTCAATATTGTTCAAGAGTCATATTATATATATATCAGTTCATGACATCCAGATCATCCGCTCTCACAACTCCGCCATCTCTCTCCCCACATCCACCTCTGCTGGCGGCTCACCTCCAACTGCGCAACGCTACGCGCTGTTCACATCCAGCTGCCGCTGCCCAACACTACAATGGCAGACAACAATGCAAACTAGCCACAGACTGCACACAGCACAGCCAGTGATTTTCATACAGAGCGCTACGTGGCGTTACCAATAAGAAAACCTAAACAGCCTACTTACATCTTGAAGACTAGACCTTTTACACCGACTCTCTTAATTTGGGCAACTCTGAGAAGTACCTGATAACTTGAAGAATGCTGCCATTGTCATTGTCACTGTCGCTGTCTTCAAGAAATGTGACCGTAGTGTACGTGGGGACAACCGAGGTATATTCCAGGTAAAATTCTAACGAGAATTCTATGAAATAGGCTCCAGATTGTTGCGGAGAAGATTCTGCCTGAATCTCAATGCGGTTTCCGAACCTCCAGATGTACGACAGATATGATCTTTTGTGCTAGACAATTCCAGGAAAAATGCAGTGAGCAAAAAGAGCCTCTATATTTATTTTTCTATGGCCTGGAAGAAGCCTTTAATTCAGAGCCTCGATTTGCCACGTGGAAGGTACTTTTGATGTCCTGAGCACTATATGGATCTGGTTCAAGCTCTACCTGATGGTATGTCTGGGTGGGTTCGTCATGGTAACGCTGCATCGGGTTTGTTTCCAGTCACTCAGGGTTTGAAACAGGACCGCGTGCTTGCTGCAACTCTCTTTGTTCTATACATGGCTGCCATGCTGTTTGAATCATCCGCGAACAACCAAGTCATGGAGATTAAATTTAGTTTTGATGGAGGTCTCTTCAATCTGGCAAGACTTTGTTCACAAAGACGTACCCTGGTTACCCAGATGACAGCACTACGGTATGCCGATGATCTCCTGCTCTAACACCGGCAGAGTTATAACTGTCAGTGAACTGGTTTGAAGCTGCATGTGATGGCCTTGAACTTACCACTTATGCGGGAAAAACGAAGGTACTCACACAACCTGCCCCAGGATTAACTCTCCCTGAGTTCAATATCTCTATCCTAGACACAGTACTGGTGCAGGGTGAGCACTTTTCATATCTCGGAAGCATCTTGTGAACAAGATGTTGTTGAAAGTATTGGGACACCCCATGCAGCATTTGGACGGTTAACACACACAGTCTTCATGAATAAAGACCTAAATCTGCACACCAAACTCTTGGTGTACAGAGCTGTTGCCATTTCTGCGCTTCTCGATGACTGTCAAAACTGAACAGTCTATCGCCGTGATATCAAGAAACTTGAACGCTTCCGCCAACAAAAGTCAGATGCACCTTGATCCTTAAGTGAGAGGACCATGGGACCCACACTGTGGTTCTCGAGAAAGTGTATCTAACAAGGGAACCTCCCCATCGCACCCCCATTAGATTTAGTTATAAAAGGGCACAGTGGACAGGTCTTGAAAAACTGAACACAGATAAATCTAGAAAACAGGAAGAAGTTGTGTGGAACTATGAAAAAATAAGCAAAATATACAAACTGAGTAGTCCATGTACAAGACAGGCAACATCAAGGAGAATTGGAGCTCAGTGGTGCCGTGGTCCCGTGGTTAGGGTGGGCAGCCACCGAACGAGAAGTCCTTGGTTCAAGCCTTCCCTCGAGTGAAAAGTTTATTTTCTTTACTTTCGCAAAGTTATGATCTGTCCGTTCGTTCATTGACGTCTCTGATCACTGTAATAAGTTTAGTGTCTGTGTTTTGCGACCGCATCGCAAAACCATGTGATTAGTAGACGAAAGGACGTGCCTCTCCAATGGGAACCGAAAACATTTGATCGCAAGGTCATAGGTCAACCGATTCCTCCACAGGAAATCACGTCTGATATATTCTATACGACACTGGTGACGGCATGTGCTTCACATGACAGGAATATGCTGTCGACCCACCTAACTTGTACACTTGGCGAATGGGTAAAAAGATTCTTCTACCTTGCCCGATTTAGGTTTTCTTGTGGATTTGAGAATCACTCCCAAAAAATTATGAAAACATGAGAGTTTGTCACATAAACTGAAAATAAAAAAATTAAAATTTCCATTCGAAGGAAGACTTGAACCAAGAACCTCTCATTCGGCAGCTGCCGACGCTAACCCCGGGACCACGGCACTACTGAGCTCATATTCTCCTTGATGTTGCATATCTTGCACATGGACTACTCAGTTTGTATATTTTGCTTATTTTTTCATAGTTCCACACAACTTCTTCCTGTTTTCTCGATTGATCTGTGTTCAGTTTTTCAAGGCCTATCCACTGTGCCCTTTTATAACTAAATCTGAGGGGGGTGCGATGGGGAGGTTCCCTTGTAAGCAACACAGAGGCAACCTATATCGCGCATCAGCTGATATGGTTAGGCCATTTTCATCGCATGAGTGATACAAGGCTTCCCCGCCAAATCCTTTATTGTGAACTCTGCTGTGTCAATAAACCCCCCGGGTTCCCGGGTTCGATTCCCGGCAGGGTCAGGGATTTTCTCTGCCTCGTGATGACTGGGTGTTGTGTGATGTCCTTAGGTTAGTTAGGTTTAAGTAGTTCTAAGCTGTAGGGGACTGATGACCATGGATGTTAAGTCCCATAGTGCTCAGAGGCAATTGAACCATTTGAACCAATAAACCCCTTGGAGTTCCCATTAAGCGCTTTCAAGACCAGCTAAAACATATAATGAAAACGACTGATAGAAACATACAAACATGGGAAGAATGTGGTGTGGATCGCTTACTGTGAAGGAACACTACATGCATCACTGTCAGCTTCTTTGAAGGAGAGCGCTGCAGACACGAACAGGCCAAGCGACAAGCAAGAAAGCGCCTCAAATACAACCCCGCCCTCCTCCAGCCACTCAGTGCAATGTATGTGGAAGCATCTTTTATGCCAGGGTTAGTCTTTTCAGCCACCGGAAACACCCCTAAGTTCAGCATAAATGCTCACAATATGCAGGAAGAAGCTGTGCATAATCGGAATCGAGTTGCAGCCGATGACTGGACTTGCAACGAAGAGAATAGTAGATGGCCCAAGGAAGTTATTTGCGAATTCATGCGGAAGTGATATGGATGCGTATACGCTATTTGATCAAAAGTATCCGACACCTGTTGGTGGACATTAATATGGTACACACGATGCTCAGCGAAATTCAGGAATGCAGAAATACAAGTTGCTGAGGAATGAAATAAATCCGAAGTGCAGGGAAGCTACTACGAATTGGCTGCATGAAAAATGTGAAGAAATCGATAAAGATGTAGTTGTCGGAAGGACTGACTCAGCGAACAGGAAAGTGAAAACAACCTTCAGTGAAATTAACAGCAAGGGTGGTGACATTAAGAATGCAAAGGGAATTCCAATGTTAAATTCAGAGGAGAGACGGGGTAGGTCGAAAGCGTACAAGGAATGCCTCTATAGGGGGAAGATCTATCTGATATGATTGAAGAAGAAACAAAAAAATGGTTCAAATGGCTCTGAGCACTATGGGACTTAACAGTTGAGGTCATCAGTCCCCTTGAACTTAGAACTACTTAAACCTAACTAACCTAAGGACATCACACACATCCATGCCCGAGGCACGTTTCGAACCTGCGACCGCAGCGGTCGCGCGGTTCCAGAGTGTAGCGCCTAGAACCGCTCGGCCACACCGGCCGGCTAAAGAAGAAACAGGAGTCGATTTAGAAAACATAGGAGATGCAGTATCAGAATCAGAATTTAAAAGAGCCTTAGAAGAATTAGGGAACAGGTAACATTCCATCAGAATTTCTAAAAGCATTGGAGGTAAGTGGAAAGAAAACGACTATTCACGTTGGTGTGTAGATTGTATGACTTTCGGAAAAATGCGAGTATTATCCACACAATTCCGAAGAATGCAAGAACTGACAAGAGCGAGATTTATCGCACAATCAGCTCAACATCCAAGTTGCCAACAAAAATAATGTACAGAAGAATGGAAAAGAAAACTGAGGATGTGTTAGATGACGATCATTTTGGCTGTAGGAAAGGTAAAGGCACCAAAGGGTTCTGGAGCAAGACTAAAGAAAAATCAAGACACGCTCATAGGATTTGCCTACCTGGAAAAAGCGTCCGACAATGTCAAATGGTCCAAGTTGTTCGAAATTCTGAAGAGAATACGGGTAAGCTAAAGGGAGAGATGGGTAATATACAATATGTACAAGAGCCAAGAGGGAATAGTAAGAGTGGACGACCAAGAACGAATAACTTGGATTAAAAAGGGTATAAGACAGGGATGTAGTCTTTCGCCTCTACCGTTCAATCTATACATCGAAGAAGCGATGGTTGAAATAAAGGAAAGGTTCAAGAGTGGAATTAAAATTCAAGGTGAAAGGATATCAATGATACGATTCGCTGATGTCATTGCTATCCTCAGTGATAGAGAAGAAAAATTAAGGTATCTGTTGAATGGAATGGTCTAATGAACACTGAACACGGACTGACAGTAAATCGAAGAAAGAAGTAAGTAATGAGAAGTGGCAGAAGTGAAAACTGCGAGAAACTTGAAATCAGGATTGATGGCCACACGAAGTACTCGTAGATGTAGTTACGGAGTTCTGCTGCCTAGGCAGAAAGATAACCCATGCTGGACGGAACAAGAGCGGACTAGCGCTGGCAAAACGGGCGTTCCTGGGCAAGAGAAGTCCACTATTAGGTCTACAACTTTGTTTCCGCCGTTTTGCAATAGACGGCAGTAGCGGCAAGTGGCGCTCAGGTGGTTAGTCATAGATGTAATACAATAAGCTTAGGCATCTTTAAACATAATGCCATAAAAATATTAGTCGATCTGTGATTGCATCATTAGGTTATTCTCGATTAAGTACGTCAATTTACGTACTCATTTCTCGCCTTTTGCGGGAAGTTTTAATTTTCTGCTTTAACATGAAGAAATCTGCGGCTGTGGCTCTTAAAATTCTGGATAAGACCAATGGTGAGGGAACTGTTAGTGGAAGAACGCGCAGAGAATGTTTTCAGCGCGTTAAGAACGGTGATCTTGATGTCGAAGACCAGCATGGCGGTGGAAGACAGAACGTTTTCGTAGCTACTGAAACAGACAAAGACAGTCACAGGACATCATTATCGAAAGCAACTGATGGGTTCCAGCCCAGCACTGAAACACAAACGGTCACAATACAGCGACAGACACGTAAAGGATACTTTGCAGCAGGTCAGTGCTCGACCTCATGTCGCAAAACCCATCAAAATACACATGGAAACGTTGAAATGAGAAGTCCTATCCCTCCCGCCGTATTCTCCATACGTTGCTCTCTCTGACTACCACCTTTTTCAATCAGTTGCATACAGTCTGGCTGACCAGCACCTCCGATCATATGAACAAGCGCAAAATCGAATCGATTCATGGATCCCCACAAAAGACGCCCAGTTCTTCCGCCACGGGATTCGTATGCTATCCGAAAGATGGGAGAATGTAGTGGCCAGCGATGGGCAATACTATGAATCATAATTTTTTTGTAATTTTTTCACAATAAAGCCCCGAACTTCGAGAAAAAACGGCGGAAGCAAATTTTTGTGAATGTACGTTTCGAGCACAGCATTATTGGGAACAAAACATCGACTGTGGGAAAACCAGAAGAATCGAAGATTTTGAAAAGTTTTAGTACAGGCTAGTGTTAAAAATTTGGTTGACTGATACGGTAAGGAATGAGGAGGTTCTGAGCAGAATCGGAGAGTAAAGGAATATGTGGAAAACACTGGCTGGGAGAAGGGACAGGATGATAGAACATCCTTTAAGACGTCAGGAAATGACTTCCATGGTACTAGAGGGAGCTGTAGAGGGCAAAAACCGCAGAGGAAGACAGAGAGAGGAATACATCCAGCAAGTAATTGAGGATGTAGGTTGAAAGTGCCGCTCTGAAATTAAGAGGTTGGCACTGGAGAGGAATTTGTGGCGGGCCGCATCAAACCATCAGACGACTGATGACTCAAAAAAAAGATATGACTTGAATTCTAATGGATATCTGAATGTCTGTGGAGCAATGGCACCACATTCTTCCTCAACAGTCAACATTCTAATTTATCCCGAAGGGTTGCTGCTGGATTTTGGTCAGGGCTCTTGGCAGGCCAGTCCTTTTCTGTCATATTATTGTCCACAAACCACTGCCTCACATACGATAGATTGTAACAGGGTGCATTGTCATGTGGATACGAAGAGCCATAGTTCCTCTACTGTACACAGTACACAGTGCTGTGAAATATGTTGATATCTTCTCCCAATTAGCGTTTTCTTAAACGCAGTAGGAGGCCCAAACCCTAATCACTAAAAATAACTGTATACTTTATTTCCAGTTCGTCTATAGCTCACTTTTCGCGCTATACATGATGACAGACGATGTGCTCTGGGCATTCGCGAAACCCAAACCCTTCCATCGGATTGCCACTGGGCATAGCGTGACCCATTACTGCAAATCATTCGTTTGGAGTCATCCACTGCCGAGTGGTATCTCTCTTCACACCACTTCAAGCTCCGCTTAGAACTGACTACAGAAATGTGTGACGACACGTGAGGAGTTGCTCAGCCATTGCACCCCATCATTTTTAACTCCCTATGCGCAATCATGGAACTAGCTGCACTGCGGGTCGCACTTTGGAACTCACGAGTGGTTGCTTCCACTGATTTTCTGTTTAAGAACTGGTTGCCTGTAAAAGATATATAAATGTATAAAAAATTTGTTTTTAAGTGTACTTGAATGAGTACTTACATACTTACTCACTGATCATAGCGGACTCGAGAGTCCATTACCGCAGCAACGTATTTTCGCCATCTGTCCCTGTCTTGGGTTATTTCCTTCCATTCACCTTCAATACCTAGGCTCCTCAAATCAGCCTTCACATTGTCCTCCCATCTACGCCTCGGTCTCCCCACAGGACGTTTTCCCTATGGGAGCCCTACCAGTACTCTGCGCGCTGGCCTGCCCTCATCCATTCGAGCTACGTGACTCGTCCATCGCATCCTACGTGATTTAATAATACCGATTATGTCAGGGCTTGAATAGAGTTCGTGAAACTCTTCGTTATGCAGTTTTCGCCACTCTCCGCTAATTTCATCCCTTTTTGCTCCGAAAATTTTCCGCAAAATTTTGTTTTCAAATACTCGAAACGGCTTTTCATTTTGCACATTGAGAGACCAAGTCTCACACCCATACAGCATAACTGGTAGAATAATAGTTTTGTATATTCTAATCTGTAAATTCCTATACGATATCCGTGATGAAAGTAATCTACTCAGTGAGAAGTAGCACGCATTTCCCGCCGTAATCTCTTCTTCACTTCGGATTCAATCTGATTTCTGGAAGTGATGTCCACGCCTAGATACTTAAATGTGTTCACTTTTTCAAACTGCATGTCTCCAACTCTTAACATTTCCTGATCTGCTGCTGTTGGTATTCTGGTAGTAACCAGGTGTTTAGTTTTGTATTCACTTATCCTTAGACCTACATCTTCACTAGCCTTGATTAACGCATTCGCATTTGCTGTTACAGATTCTTTCCTATCGCTAATGATGTTTAGATCATCTGCATACCCTAATATCTTAATATTTCCATTTAACTCCACACCCTCTGAATTATCTGCTGCCATTCGTACAATATATTCTAGGACTAAATTAAAAAGTAGCGGAGACAGGGCATCTCCCTGCTTAAGACCGCTCTTTATTAGAAATTCTTCTCCAATTTCCCAACACGTACTCAACCTTTTGTGTTTCTCAAACTCGCTTCTATAAGTCTAACATACTTCTTCGGTATTCCAAGTTCCAAAAGAATTCTGTACTATTTTGACTGCAACACTGAATCATATGCTTTTGTAAAATCTATGAAAAGATTATGAACTGGTTTATTTTATTCCCATTTCTTTTCCAAAATTTGACGCAGGGTGAATATTTGGTCTATAGTTGATCTGTTCCTCCGAAAGCCGGCTTGGTAATCCCCCACAATTTCCTCTGCATATGGTGTAAGCCTGCTTAGCAGAATATTCGAGAAAATTTTGGAACATACTGGTAATAGCGATATCCCTCTATAATTACTACAATCCATTTTGTCACCTTTCTTAAAAATTGGGATCAGAATCGACTCCTGCCACTCTTCAGGTATCATCTCCGAGTTCCATACTTTAGTTATCACTTTGTGAACTCCTTCCACCAATTTCTGTCCCCCATTTTTAACTAATTCTGCCGTTATGCAATCTGATCCTGGTGCTTTATGGTTGTTCAATTTGTTGACTGCATCTCTTACTTCCTTTAACCTTGGCTCAGGTATCTGGGGTTCTGCTGTATGTATTTCGTACGCCTGCTCATTTCCTGCTTCCTGGTGTACATTTAATAGGTGCTCAAAATATGCCCTCCATTTACTTAATATAGCACTGGGGTCTGTCAGTATTCCCCTAGCATCCCCTCGAAGTGCATTTGTCCTAGCCTTGAAGCCCTTCCTATACCCATTTATGTCTAGGTAAAGTTCTCTAATGTTTTTTGTTTTACTGTTTGTTTCCATTTTTGTAATTTGATTGTTCAAATAATCCCTCTTCTTTGCTCGTAGCCTACGACCATCTTCCCTTCTCAAGTTCAAGAACTCCTCTCGTTTTCTGTCTCCCATTCTATCCCAATCTAATCGCGCTTTTCTTCTTTCCTCTACCAATTTCTTGCATTCCTCATCAAACCACGGTTTCCTCCTGTTCTTCTTAATTGTACCTATTGTGACCTTCGCTGCCTCTTTGATATTACTCCTCAAAGTGATCCATTGTTTATTTACATCCTCGTATTGATCTTCGTGTGTCCTGAGAGCATCAAACCTATTTGAGATTTCTATCATATACCTCCTTCTAAAGCTTTCATCATTTAGCTTGTCAGTGTCGAACCTAACAAGTTCTGCACTGTGACAACTTGATGTTGCTGTAGATAGCCGTTGGTGAACTTTGGCAACTACAAGAAAATGATGAGAATCGAAGTCTGCTCCCCTGAAAGTCCTAACATTTTCTATACTAGTGTGCCATCTCCGATCTACAAGAACATGATCAATTTGGTTTCGGGTGTGTCCATCCGGAGGGACCCAGGTTGCTTTATGAATGTCCTTCCTTTTGAAATATGTGCTCTGAACAATCATGTCTTTTGAAACAGCAAAATTAACCACCCTTGTGTCATTATCATTCGAAATGTTATGCAAACGTTCTTTCCCAATTGTAGGCCGGAATGTTTCCTCCTTCCCTATCTTCGCATTAAAATCACCTATGATTAATTTTGTATCATACGAGGAGAACTCATCCCACAGTTGATCTAGTTCTTCATAAAAGCCGTCTTTAACAACCTCTTCAGTGTCCCCAGTTGGTGCGTGTGCATTAGTTACTACTAGTCTATTCCACCTGCCGGACAACACTATAACTGATAGGCGGTCACTAATGAACCTTATATCCCTGATTGCGTGAAGCACTTTTCCCTGTACTGCGAAACCTGTTCCGAAACTGTGAGCTTCCGAACCTCCATAGAAAAATGTATGGTTACCCCTCCTTATGCTACCCTCCCACTGCCACCGAGTTTCTTGAATAGCTGTAATGTCTACATCGTATCTATCTAATTCGTCTAATAATGTCTGGAATGTACCTGGCCTGTTCAAACTTTTAACGTTCCATGTTCCCAACCTGAAAGTTCCTTTCGGCCTGAATCTCTTCGAAGTAGGTTCCGCCCGGAGATCCGAATGGGAACCTAGTTTACCTCCGGAATATTTTACTTCAAAGCGACCCATGCCCATTAATGTTGTTGATTCTTGATTACTAGATTTGGTAGTAGAAGAAGAAGAAACAGGGATGGTTCATCACGCCATCGCCTGCTCCCCCACCGGCTGTCCGCGACTGCTTATTTTTTGTATTCGCAGCTACCCTTCATATCTGAAGGCCGTATCCCCTATCCGCAACCTGGGGACGCGCTGTGGCGTGGTGGTAGGGGCCCACGAGACTTGAATGAGTAGGACAAAAAATTTGTTAATTAAAGTTAACACTAATCATGCACTCTTGTCTTGTGAACTGACTCTTTATGTATCAATTCGATATAAGTATCATTTAAATCATGTATGGAACGTGCAACTAACTAACTAACTCAAGCGATTATTTTCTTTTTTTGTGACAGTCACCCTCTGCCATGCTCGATGGTCCATCCCCGTCACTGCATGAGGTCTCCCTTTGCTTAGTTTAGCTACAGTTGTTGCTTCGTGTTTTGACTTCACAGTCACGTCACCAACAGTCAGCTTGGGCGGATCTGAAATGTCCCTGACATATTTCTTAGTCAGGTTACATCCAATGACTAGTGTATATTCGAAGTCACTGAACTGTCCTGACTGACCATTCTGCTGTTGCTGACAACTCAGTACCCCCACTTCCTTTTACTCTGGCAGATGCGCTTGTCATGAGAAACAGTGGCCTATTCGGCATTACGTACAATTGTCCGGATACCTTTGATAATACAAGGTGATTCAGCTGCCTCTACCTATAGATTACTTCAACCTGCAACGTCCTCAAACACCACACACACAGTTCTTGATATTCGCTCACTCGCTGTACGTAAACCACAATGACGCGACAAAGAAACCGGTATGTTGTTGTTGTTGTGGTCTTCAGTCCTGAGACTGGTTTGATGCAGCTCTCCACGCTAATCTATCCTGTGCAAGCTCCTTCATCTCCCAGTACCTACTGCAACCTACATCCTTCTGAATCTGCTTAGTGTATTCATCTCTTGGTCTCCCTCTACGATTTTTACCCTCCACGCTGCCCTCCAATGCTAAATTGGTGATCCCTTGATGCCTCAAAACATGTCCTACCAACCGATCCCTTCTTCTAGTCAAGTTGTGCCACAAACTTCTCTTCTCCCCAATCCTATTCAATACCTCCTTATTAGTTACGTGATCTACCCACCTAATCTTCAGCATTCTTCTGTAGCACCACATTTCGAAAGCTTCTATTCTCTTCTTGTCCAAACTATTTATCGTCCATGTTTCACTTCCATACATGGCTACACTCCATACAAATACTTTCAGAAACGACTTCCTGACACTTAAATCTATACTCGATGTTAACAGATTTCTCTTCTTCAGAAACGATTTCCTCCCCATTGCTAGTCTACATTATATATCCTCTCTACTTCGACCATCATCAGTTATTTTGCTTCCTAAATAGCAAAACTCCTTTACTACTTTAAGTGTCTCATTTCCTAATCTAATCCCCTCAGCATCACCCGATTTAATTTGACTACATTCCATTATCCTCGTTTTGCTTTTGTTGATGTTCATCTTATATCCTCCTTTCAAGACACTGTCCATTCCGTTCAACTGCTTTTCCAAGTCCTTTGCTGTCTCTGACAGAATTACAATGTCATCGGCGAACCTCAAAGTTTTTACTTCTTCTCCATTAATTTTAATACCTACTCCGAATTTTTCTTTTGTTTCCTTTACTGCTTGCTCAATATACAGATTGAATAACATCGGGGAGAGGCTACAACCCTGTCTCACTCCTTTCCCAACCACTGCTTCCCTTTCATGTCCCTCGACTCTTATAACTGTAATTTGGTTTCTGTACAAATTGTAAACAGCCTTTCGCTCCTTGTATTTTACCCCTGCCACCTTCAGAATTTGAAAGAGAGTATTCCAGTTAACGTTGTCAAAAACTTTCTCTAAGTCTACAAATGCTAGAAACGTAGGTTTGCCTTTTCTTAATCTTTCTTCTAAGATAAGTCGTAAGGTTAGTATTGCCTCATGTGTTCCAACATTTCTACGGAATCCAAACTGATCTTCCCCGAGGTCGGCTTCTACCAGTTTTTCCATTCGTCTGTAAAGAAACCGGTCTAGGCGCGCGTATTCAAATGCAGAAATACGTAAACAGGCAGAATACGGCAGTGCGGTCAGCAACGCCTATATAAGATAAAAGGCGTCTGGAGCAGTTGTTAGATCGGTTACTGCTGCTACAGTGGCAGATTATCAAGATAGAAGTGAGTTTGAACGCGGTGTTATAGCCGGCACTCGAGAGATGGGACACAGCATCTCCGAGGTAGTGATGAAGTGGGGACTTTCCGGTACGATCATTTCACGAGTGTACAGTGAATATAAGGAATCGGGTAAAACATCAAAATCTCCGAAATCGCTGCGGCGAGAAAAAGATACTGCAAGAACGGGACCGTTCAACCAGACAGAAGTGCAACCCTTCCGTAGATTACTGCAGATTTCAATGCTGGGCCATCAACGAATGTCAGCGTGCGAATCATTCAACGGAACATCGTCGATATGGGCTTTCGGAGCCGAAGGCCCACTCTTGCACCCTTGATGACTGCGCGACACAATGCTCTACGCTTCGCTTGGACCCGTCAGCACCGAAATTGGACTGGTGATGGCTGGAAACATGCTGCCTGGTCGGACGAGCCTCGTTTCAAATTGTATCGAGCGGATGGACGTGTACAGGTATGGGGACAATCTACCGAATCCATGGAGCCTGCATGTCAGCAGGGGACTGTTCAAGCTGGTGGAGGTTCTCTAATAGTCTGGGGTGTGGCGGTTGGAGTGATATGGGACCCCTGAGACGTCTGGATGCGACTCTGACAGGTGACACGTAAGCATCCTGTCTGATCACCTGCATCCATTCATGTCCACTGTGCATTCCGACGGACTTGGGCAATTTGTAAGGGGTCCGTGATCCCACAAACATAGATGCTAGTATCCGACACCCAGGTCGATAGCAGACAGGAGTCGATTGTCGAGCGCTGTAGGGGGCAGTGAGACTAGTTTCTAGTGAGAAGTAGTACTGGAGAGACGGGCAAGAATGGTGGTCGAGTGAATAGTAAACGGTAAATTCACCGGAGTATGACAAATGAGCACGTCCCCTTGATCATCGTGGGGTGGACCCTCATCGATACCGATTCGCGAGTGATAATGAAACCAAAGTGACAGGTGCTGAATTACGTGTTACGCGTCAACCGCGTCGGCCAGCAACAACCATGGATTGCAGTGAGGATTGTTGTGAGTGTTAACCATCATCATTGCGTGTGATGAAGTAGTTAAAATCGGCAACCAATAAAAGATATAACCGTAATTAGACATGTAAGGCAAAGGTAGCAAGTGCCTCAGAATTTGTGTGTCGCGGAAATACGTATCAGTTTGTACATCGCAACCTTTATGGTCTTTAATAATAGACAAACCTCCAATCATTAACTATTCTGTCTCAGAACAGCCGTACGCGGTTGAAATACCCCCGAAACCACAGCAGAAAAACCGATAGCCCTTCATCCATTAAGCACACGGTCATATACAGGGTGAGTCACCTAACGTTACCGCTGGATATATTTCGTAAACCACATCAAATACTGACGAATCGATTACACAGACCGAACGTGAGGAGAGGGGCTAGTGTAATTGGTTAATACAAACCATAAGAAAATGCACGGAAGTATGTTTTTTAACACAAACCTACGTTTTTTTAAAATGGAACCCCGTTAGTTTTGTTAGCATATCTGAACATATAAACAAATATGTAATCAGTGCCGTTTGTTGCATTGTAAAATGTTAATTACATCCGAAGATATTGTAACCTACAGTTGACGCTTGAGTACCACTCCTCCGCTGTTCGATCATGTGTATTGGAGAGCACCGAATTACGTAGGGATCCAAAGGGAACGGTGATGGACCTTAGGTACAGAAGAGACTGGAATAGCACATTACGTCCACATGCTAACACCTTTTTATTGGTCTTTTTCACTGACGCACATGTACATTACCATGAGGGGTGAGGTAAACGTACACACGTGGTTTCCGTTTTCAATTACGAAGTGGAATAGAGTGCGTCCCACTAGAAACGCGTCGACGTATGTGGTATCACCATGATAGTGCACCTGCACATTCCGCAATTAACACTAGGCTGACCCTTGACAGGATGTTTGACGGGCGTTTCATAGGACGTGGAGGACGCATAAATTGGCCAACCCGTTCTCCTGATCTTACACCTTTGGACTCCTTTCTGTGGGGTACGTTAAAGAAGAATGTGTACCGTGATGTGCCTACAACCCCAGAGGATATGAAACAACGTATTGTGGCGACATTACACCAGATGTACTGCGGCGTGTACGACATTCATTACGCCAGAGATTGCAATTGTGTGCAGCAAATGATGGCCACCACATTGAACATCTATTGGCCTGACATGTCGGGACATACTCTATTCCACTCCGTAATTGAAAACGGAAACCACGTGTGTACGTGTACCTCACCCCTCATGGTAATGTACATGTGCGTCAGTGAAAAAGACCAATAAAAAGGTGTTAGCATGTGGACGTAACGTGCTGTTCCAGTCTCTTCTGTACCTAAGGTCCATCACCGTTCCCTCTGGATCCCTACGTAATTCGGTGCTCTCCGATACACATGATCGAACAGCGGAGGAGTGGTACTCAAGCGTCAACTTTAGGTTACAATATCTCCGGATGTAATTAACATTTTACAATGCAACAAACGGCACTGATTACGTATTCGTTTATATGTTCAGATGTGCTAACAAAACTAACGGGGTTCCATTTAAAAAAAACGTAGGTTTGTGTTAAAAAACATACTTCCGTGCATTTTTTTATGGTTTGCATTAACCAATTACACTAGCCCCTCTCCTCACGTTCGGTCTGTGTAATCGATTCGTCAGTATTTGATGTGGTTTACGAAATATATCCAGCGGTAATGTTACGTGACTCACCCTGTATAATCATAACTAAATGTTTGTCGGCTTCGGTAAATCACGCAAAACCCAATAAAGGACCATAACGGGGGTGTTTCAAATTCCAGCAGAACAACGCGACAACCTACACGTCCAGAATTTCTGCAGAGTGGCTCCAGGAGCACTTTTCTGAGTTTAAACACTTCTGCTGGCCACCAAACTCCCCAGACATGAACATTATTGAGCATATCGGGGATGCTTTGCAACGTGCTGTTCAGAAGAGATCTCCACCCCCTCGTAGTCCTACCGATTTATGGACAGCCCTGCAGCATTCATGGTATCAATTCCCTGCAGCATTATTACTTCAGACACCAATCGAGTCCATGCCACGTCGTGTTGCGGCACTTCTGCGTGCTCGCAGGGGCGCTAAGCGATATTAGACAGGTGTACCAGTTTCTTTGGCTCTTCAGTGTACTAGTCCCACAGCAAAAATTACAGGACCTTTTTGTAGATAATTTCATGTAGTTAGATTTTGTACTGGGATAAGTTTTTGCTAGAGACCATAATATTAGAATCATTCAAGATAAACGTACAAAAATTTCCTTCAAATGCATTTTTTTGAATAATTCGAAAAGGATGACATCCAGCGAAAACATTTCTCAGCTCAGAATTTAACTACATTAAATTTCTACAATGAAATTCCCACTTTACAGCGGAGTGTGCGCTGATATGAAACTTCCTGGCAGATTAAAACTGTGTGCCGGACCGAGACTCGAACTCGGGACCTTTGCCATTCGCGGGGAAGTGCTCTACCAACTGAGCTACCCAAACACGACTCACACCCCCTCCTCACAGCTTTAATTCCGCCAGTACCTCGTCTCCTACCTTCCAAACTTGCCCGCGAAAGGCAAAGTTCCCGAGTTCGAGTCTCGGTCCGGCACACAGTTTTAATCTGCCAGGAAGTTTCATATCAGCGCACACTCCGCTGTAGAGTGAAAATTTCATTCTAGAAACATCCCCCAGGCTGTGGCTAAGCCATGTCTCCGCAATATCATTTCTTCCAGGAGTGTTAGTTCTGCAAGGTTCGCAGGAGAGCTTCTGTGAAGTTTTAATCTGCCAGGAAGTTTACGTTAAATTTACTACAAAAACGTTCTGTTCATTTTTTCTGTTGGACTAATAGTTTGCTCCTTGCATGTAGTTTATGAAGACGTTGCTTGTTGTATAAAATCCATATGTAGGTTCACGTGAATAAACCTGTGTAGTGTAGTTGACGATTGTAATACATCGCAAAGTTTACTGGATGCCTTAATCTAGTAGTGGATGTCAACTGAATACTGGTGATGTTAGACGCAATTGTATCGTTGTATCTCCTGCTGAAATGCAGAAAAGCGTAGGAACTGAACTTTCAGATCAAAGTTACTGTATCAGGAAATCGGTGCAGCATGCCTGTCTGAAGACGTCAGCGACCGTAGTTGCGCGAGTGACCGCCGGGAGGGTGGCAGCCGGACCCTTTGTCATTAGTGTTAATTGAACACCTGTCCGGCGCCGCCCCCACTCACCGCCAACGTCCGGCAGGCAACGGCCACCCCGTCGTAAAGCCGCGTTTCGAAAACGGAGAGAAGGTACCGCACCGCGAGAGGTCGCCCCAGGCCGCCGCGGGTTCGTTAGGTGGCGAAAGCACCTCCCGCAGAATCAATAGCGGCCCAGTCCGGGCCGCGCGGTGGCGCAACGGACGCCGAGCCTTTCACCTGCCGCGCCGCCAGGGGTCAGCGCCGTCGCCAATTACCTCTGACTGATAGCCTGCCGGCGTCTATCACTAGCGATTACTGTCGCCGCCTCTGTGTGCTTTCCCACTTACAACCTTACGAGTCTGCCAATGCAGCGCTCTGTACTTTCCCACTTGGGACTGCGTGTGTCTGTCACGGGAAGGACGAAAAGGAAGTACTGGTATGTGGTTACCGAACGCAACAAACAGTTCTACCAAGTGGATCGCACGAACTTCCTCTCGCCGTCCCAGATTTGCTTCATATTGACAGGGTGTTTAGGGTACGACTAGGATATAAGCGACGCCAGTCGCATAAGAGTGGCGCCAGTAGCGCTAGTTAATGTTAGTCTGCGAGGTGCCGGGGTGGAGAAGAGTTTGTGACTCTTTAATTCGCACGAATATTGCATGAGAGCGAGACATGCACTCGACCCCCTCCTTATCTACCAGCTAATCAATTATGCGCACAACGGTAACGGAAGGAAATGATGGTGGACCCTGCTAGTTGGTAAAATAAGGAGTGCACACTCGCAATAATTTCATAAAAATCGTGATCTACTTAAAAAAGAGAACTTTATCACAGTAAACAATATATCTACGAAATGATATGGAGATTAAATATTACAATGAGATTTATTATACATCATAAGATAAAGGCACATGATTGTCGACACAAACAGTAGGTTAAAGGATACGGTATATTGAACTATTATGAGGATAAGAGTTGGCTCGAGAACAAGGGCCTCCTACTCTCTGTGATGCAATAGATTGACGATAGTGACTGGAGGTCCTAATGAATCGAATATTAATCTCCCGACTATATAGCAGTTTCGCAATTAGTAGTGAGAGCTCAAATCTGCATCTACATCCATACTCCGCAAGCCACCTGACGGTGTGTGGCGGAGGGTACCTTGAGTACCTCTATCGGTTCTCCCTTCTATTCCAGTCTCGTATTGTTCGTGGAAAGAAGGATTGTCGGTATGCCTCTGTGTGGGCTCTAACCTCTCTGATTTTATCCTCATGGTCTCTTCGCGAGATATACGTAGGAGGGAGCAATACACTGCTTGACTCTTTGGTGAAGGTTTGTCCTCGAAACTTCAACAAAAGCCCGTAACGAGCTACTGAGCGTCTCTCTTGCAGAGTCTTCCACTGGAGTTTATCTATCATCTCCGTAACGCTTTCGCGATTACTAAATGATCCTGTAACGAAGCGCGCTGCTCTCCGTTGGATCTTCTCTATCCCTTTTATCAATCCTATCTGGTACGGATCCCACACCGGTGAGCAGTATTCAAGCAGTGGGCGAACAAGCGTACTGTAACCTACTTCCTTTGTTTTCGGATTGCGTTTCCTTAGGATTCTTCCAATGAATCTCAGTCTGGCATCTGCTTTACCGACGATCAACTTTATATGAACATTCCATTTTAAATCACTCCTAATGCCTACTTCCAGATAATTTATGGAATTAACTGCTTCCAGTTGCTGACCTGCTATATTGTAGCTAAATGATAAAGGATCTTTCTTTCTGTGTATTCGCAGCACATTACACTTGTCTAATTGAGATTCAATTGTCATTCCCTGCACCATGCGTCAATTCGTTTCAGATCCGCCTGGATTTCAGTACAATTTTCCAATGTTACAACCTCTCGATATATTACAGCATCATCCGCAAAAAGCCTCAATGAACTTCCGATGTTATCCACAAGGTCATTTATATACATTGTGAATAGCAACGGTCCTACGACACTCCCCTGCGGCACACCTGAAATCACTCTTACTCCGGAAGGCTTCTCTCCATTGAGAATGACATGCTGCGTTCTGTTATCTAGGAACTCTTCAATCCAATCACACGATTGGTCTGACAGTCCATATGCTCTTACTTTGTTTATTAAACGACTGTGGGGAACTGTATCAAACGCCTTGCGGAAGTCGAGAAACACCTCACCAACCTGGGAACCCTTGTTTATGGCCCTCTGAGTCTCGTGGATGAATAGCGCGAGCTGGGTTTCACACGATCGTCTTTTTCGAAACCCATGCTGATTCCCACAGAGTAGATTTCTAGTCCCCAGAAAAGTCATTATACTCGAACATAATACGTGTTCCAAAATTCTAGAACTGATAGACGTTAGAGATATAGGTCTATAGTTCTGCACACCTTTTCGACGATTTCAGCCATAAATAGAAATATTAAAAAAGGTAGGAAGATTTTTCTGTTTAGCAAAAGTGGCAAAAAGCAGATTTCAGTGTACCTGATGGCTCAACACAGAAATAGGATCACATGGAGCAACAAGCAAGGTGGACTTGTAGCAAAGCGAACGCGCGTGCTGCTGAGGGATTCAGTATAAAATTGATAAGGTCCTACAATGCCGGAGCCGCAAAATACTGCACCAGACCTGAAATCTGCAGCACGTCGTCGGTAAGCAGCGACCTGATGACGTCTGCCGTGCAGCAACTCTGTGTCAACCTCTGGCCTAGAAGGCTGTCCGAAAACGAGCGACCAAGTCGCAAGACCGTCCGACTCCGAGGAAGATCAGATCCCGAAACCCTTCTGTGATGCGATGCAAGAACGAAGCCAGCATTGCTCAACTCCCTTCTCTCCTCGAAAACCGCGAATAGGCATTCAGTTCTGATTCCAGAATTCCTCCACACTGTCACAGAACATCGTTCGCGCCAATAGCGACTGTTCCCTCCAATTTCGAGCAGGGCTTTATGACGGTAACTAGCTTCAGTTTAAGTTGACCAATCATGCCTCTGCTATTCAGCCCAGGGCACTGAACTTCCCGTTTCACTAGCTACGAAAACAACCTGCCTAGACCGCCGGCCACCCGGTGCCACACAGTCGCACCCAGCAGGGCACAGTCCACAAGTATTCTCAGAATCATGAGGACAATGCAGTCAGTCGGTGCCAGGAATCTGCGTTCCGGACGCGCCGGAACGGTAAACAGGCAAACTGCAACGACACTCAGATGTCTCGCAGGTCGTTTCGCACTGCATACAATTGTATGAACCCCTCAGAATTCAGGGAAGTGCAGCTCCCAACCGGAAACGCAGTGTGCCGCGTCCTACGATGCTCGCCTCGCCCAGGCCACCCACGGAAGTAAAACATGTTTAGGAATGAAGTAAAAAGTATTTTTTGAACTCTCAGTACAAATACTCTCATTACAATAACTTTATTCGGTCTGTTACTACCGTGCAATGACATAGAACATTAATAAAATTGATAAAAATAAAAGGAGATATGCAAAAGAGGGCATGGAACCTCTCATGTCAAGAATGCCTTTAACACACAAAGACACAATTATCAACACCCCACTAAGTTTGAACGAGACCATGAAATAGTCCTACGAGAAGCTGGTTGTTCCTTCTGCAACGCTGCAGAAAGGCTTGGCAGGAATGTAGCTCAGCAGGAATGTAGCTTCGCAGGAATGTAGCCATTGCACGTGGATGCTTCCAGCAGTGGTCTCCAGAATGTACGGTCGCAAGAACAACGGGCTCTGGATGCTCACGTGGCACTACCGAAAAGGAAGACCACCATGTTCGGTGCATGGCTCTGGGGCATCGTACTGCATCTTCATCAGCAATTTGAGCAGCAGTTGGCACCGTAATGACACACGTGCATTCTACTAAACCCAAACCACCTCCATTTGCGACTTCAGTGGTGTCAAGCGAGAGTTCATTGGGAGGGCGAAATGGAGGTCTGTTATGTTTATGATGAAAGCTGGTTCTGCCTTGGGCCAATCATGGTCATGTGTTGGATAGCAGGAGACCAGCTGAGGATGCGTAACCAACCTCTCTCCGTGCTAGACTCATTGGACCTACACCTGGAGTTATGGTCTGCGGTGTGATTTCATATGACACCAGGAACCCTCGGTGGTTATCCCATGCATCCTGACGGCAAATTTGTGCGTCCGTCTGGTGATTCGACCTGTCTCTCTATCATTCATGAACAGCATTCTAGGAGGTGTTTTCCAGCAAAATACTGTTCGCCCACGTACCGCTGTTGTAACAAAACTTGCTCTACAGAGTGTCGACATATTGCCTTGAGCCCCTCAGTCGTGAAATATGTCTCCAATCTAGCACACGTGCCACACCATAGGATGACAAATCCAGCGTCATCCACAACCAGAATTAACCGTCCCTGTATTGACCGTCCAAGTGCAACAGGCATAGAACTCCATCCAACAAAGTGACGTCTGGCACTTGTACAACACAATCCATGCACGTTTCAATACTTGCGTTCGACTTCCTGGCGGTTACACCGGCTATTAATGCAGCAGCATTTCACATTTGCAATGGTTTATCTTGCGTTTGACCCTTGAACGTGATAGGTTAATCACATACATATGTTACCTAGACACCGAAATTTAATTACCGTACATTTGGTGTCGCGATTTGTTTCTGTAAGTATATGTCAAGAGAAAGACGTAACTCCAATCCGTTTTGAACAAAACAGAATTTGAAATTTTTGGCGTGCTTGTATATTTTGTGTGGTCGCTAGTATTCAAGTAGTCCGCGGCCAAACGAGTATCTGTTCAGTTTTATAAGCGCGAGGCCTCTGGATCCTATCTTGTTACCAGTACTTCCCTTTTTTTCTATTCAAATGTAATTCTGACATCAGATTTACCTTAAATAATGAAAAGTGTGAAGTGATCCACATGGGTGCTAAAAGCAATCCGTTAAACTTCGGTTACACGATAAATCAGTCAAACCTAAGGGTCGTAAATTCAACTAAATGCCTGGGAATTACAATTACGAAGAATTTAAACTGGAAAGAGGATGCAACAGATCTAATAAAGCTTGTCTGTCCTCTTTTGAAGTACTGTTGTGCGGTGTGGGATCCTTATCGGATATGATTAACGGAGTAATTCGAGCAAATTCAAAGAAGAGCAGCACTTTTTGTACTATAGAGAAGTAGGAGAGAGAGTATTACTGGCATACAGGATTTGGGGTGGACATTAAAACAAAGGCGTTTTTCGTTGCAGATGAACCTTCTCACGAAATTGAAATCACCATCTTTCCCCTCCGAATGTGAAAACATTTTGCTGACGCCGACCTACACACAGAGAAACGATCATCAGAGTGAAATAAGGGAAATCAGAGCACGCACGGAAAGATATAGTTGTTCGTTTTGGCCGCACGCTGTTCGAAATTGGAATAACAGAGAATTATTGTGAAGGTGGTTCGATGAAATCTCTGCCAGGCATTTAAGTGTGATTTGCAGAGTATGCACGTAGATGTAGATGTAGATATATGTGGTACGCCACGAAATTGCGTGATGAGCGAGAGCCGTTTATGAATGTAAACCAAGTTAGTTTTGAAATAGACACATTCAAACCACGCACATGCAAAAATTCAGGGTTCATTACATGTGATGTATGTCGAAGTAATTATGGTTTTCCATGTTTCTCTGATCAGAACCATCCTGATTCGTGCAGTGGGCTATAGGTCACATAGTTGTTACAAATTTATATACAATAACGTAAATAACATGACTGTACTGATTTGATTGAATGTTGTTGTGTATCGTCTTTTTATTTCCAATCTCCTTAACAAACACATTTTTCTCTTTTCTTCAGGGTAAGGATTATGGCGATTATAAATCTTGTTAGGATAACGTGGGAAAGCGAAAAAAGTACCAGCAGCAATTTTTTTCTCAGCACACATGTTTAGAAGTAAACAGCAAAATATTTACTTCATTCTTCGTTCGCTAATCAGACGGAAATGCAAATCACATAAAATATTGTAGAACATACTTTATTATATTCATAAGAAAGTCCCTGAATGTGTTAACACTGAAAAATAAGTAGCCTGTAGTAATATGAGGCCCGACAGTCTTTTTTTTAATTTTTTACCTCTTCTGATGAGCGGTTGCCTTAACCACTATTTTTTCTAGCATGGGGAAAATAAGATAGTTTCATACGTTAAGTGTGATCATGACGGAAATAACAAACTTTAGGATGAAACATAACGCCCACCAGAAGAAAAATAACCAAAATTGGCGACTGCAGAACAACGAGAGACTTTTATCTTTTGTTTTCAATTTATTTGTCCCCTAAACGATTTTCTTTTACAATAAAACTATTTTTATTTTTTATACAAAAAGAAATGTTTATGAGAAAACATACATTAGGTTCATACATTATGTGTGATAATCACCAAGATAACCAAGAACTAAGATCAAATTTCATTATTAAGCAAAGCTTGGAAGATACTGAGGATGATGAGAGTTCAAAAAAAGAATAGTGCTGGGAATATTCCAGTAAACATGGAGGACTGGGTAAAGTATTAGCAATCCTTGCTGACGGAGAAGGGGAAAGAATTCATACGAGGAATGTTAAATTTGACGGAAGAAGATGAACATTCATGTACACGACGGATAACCTCGCAAGAAATTTTTAAAGCTGCGAAGCATAGGAAAAATGGGAAATAACGGGGCCCAGGTACAATAAACACGGAATTAATGAAGGCAGCCCCTATGGTTCTGAGTGATACCGTGGCCCATTTGCATTACAAGTGTTTGGAAGGGGATCGGGTACCCAAGGAGTGGAAAAAGTCTGTTATTACCTTCGTCTATAAGTAGGAAATTACCGTGGCAGAAGTGTAGTGCCATCACTAGCGCGATTATACGGGAAAACCGTAAGAGAAATAATAGAGATAGAGCCTATAACATCAGAAGAAATGGTTCAAATGGCTCTAAGCACTATGGGACTTAAGTTCTGAGGTCATAAGTCCCCTAGAACTTAGAACTACTTAAACCTAACTAACCTAAGGACATCACACACATCCATGCCTGAGGCAGGATTCAAACCTGCGACCGTAGCGGTCGTGCGGTTAACATCAGAAGTACAGAATGGTTTGGAACAGCGCGCACATGTATTGATGGAATATACTGATTATGGAAACTAATAGGGAAGAGCATTGTCAGAGGGATAGAGACCCCTTTATTCTTCGTGGGTTTGCAGAAGGCTTATGATATCATACTAAAAACTATCTGCAGACAGGTATGCAGAATAACCACGTGTCAATTATTTACATCAGAGCAAAATAGGAAATTCAGTGTCCTCGAAGATTCATGTTACAGAAAGGCTACGCGGCGGGTGTGTAACAGCACCGACGCTATTTAAAACCTATGTGGTGGGGCAAACGCGAAGGCAAGGGAATCCCTGTGGGGGGACGAAAGCTTGCACACACTCATCTTCGCTGATGACCAGGTCATTGTAGTAGGAAACCCAATGACACTGAGTACATGCTTCAGAAGATAATACAGGAATACGAAAAATAGGGCCTCATGATTAACTTGACAAAACCGAATTTCTGAAAGTTGGCGACAGTGTCACTGAGGATATCGAAGTTGGAGCCGGTAAGATGAGGGGATGTGTTACGGTATAAAATCAAGCGTCGGCACGCCAGTCGGAAACGAGGGAGCAGAGATGGCTGCGATGAAGACGTCAGCAAATTGTACGGTGACCGACCCCTCTCCAGGACGACAACGCAACGGCGGCGGCCTCTATGTGAAGAGGATATAGGCGCCGCGACTACTGGTCGTGGCCCACTTCTGCAGCAGCAACAAGATTAGGCACTCCAAGACCAGCGACTTAGAAATTATATGTACTGAAGAACAATCCTTATTTGTATGTCACCCTTTGCTCACGACACTTCTGTGTTATTGTCAGAGTTAAGTATTGCCATTGTTCATTTCGTGATAAAACTCATTAATACGATTTGTTTGAACATTGTCTAGCAATCCGACAACGCAGGTTTCCTAGACCTCACATATTCGACGTCAAGGCAGGATTCAACAGGATGTAAGTATTTTAAGCATCTGGGGGTTAGTCTATTACCAAACGAAAAACCATAAATAATAAAATAGGGGAAGGCAGCAGCGCCATACGACAAATACGACAACAGAAAGGACCAAACAGATGATACATCGTTCAGTTGTTGAAAACATCGCTAGGTACGGAGCAGAAACATGGGTAGTGTAACACCCCAGATATGGAACCCCTAATGAAAGCCCTTTGGTAGTAAGAGAAATAGCAAAGTTAGTTATTCTGACATTGACGGGAGCTGCCGACAACAAAATTAACACTATTTCAAGTTTGACTAACAGGAATACTACGTAACTAATAACGTTTATTATAAAGACAGGACTAAATGAAAGACTATCAGATGATAGGAAGTCTCAAACTTTAAATAAATAAGCCGGCCGGAGTGGCCGTGCGGTTCTAGGCGCTTCAGTCTGGAGCCGCGCGACCGCTACGGTCGCAGGTTCGAATCCTGCCTCGGACATGGATGTGTGTGTCGTCCTTAGGTTAGTTAGGTTTAAGTAGTTCTAAGTTCTAGGGGACTGATGACCTCAAGTGTTAAGTCCCATAGTGCTGAGAGCCATTTGAACCATTTTTTTTAAACAAATAATTCAAAATATACTCTTTATGAAGGTTAAAGCTCAGACAACAAATAGATCAGAGATAACATTTATCCAAGAAGAGAGTTGTAGCCGCATAGAGCTGTAAGGTCGCTGCGACTACAGTGTAACACTGCAATGGAAATGTTGATTCAGTCTCTCTTGTAGACAACGAAATAGTAGTAAGCCTGTTGAACGCTACTAGATTATTTCAAGCCGATCTGAAGTTTTAAAAGTTTGTCAGTATCGACTTGACGTACTAGTCAGAATTTCGAACTGAAGAAAAATAACATTTACGGTTTATCCAGACAACAGAGCAGTTATTATATGTGAAAGAAAAGTAATTCGTGTGATACCTGATTAACGCTGTGACTTAGCCTTCGTGATCTGTGATTGTCACGAACATCAAAGGACACAGCAATATATTAACCGCCGACATAAACCCTATTATTAGCTTTGAGTAGGAAACAGCTACACGCGATCACGGAGAACTTACAGTTACACAACTGACCCTTAACATAGACAAATGTAATGTATTGCGAATACATAGAAAGAAGGATCCTTTATTGTATGATTATATGATAGCAGAACAAACACTGGTAGCAGTTGCTTCTGTAAAACATCTGGAAGTATGCGTGCGGAACGATTTGAAGTGGAATGATCATATAAAATTAATTGTTGGTAAGGCGGCTGCCAGGATGAGATTCATTGGGAGAGTCCTTAGAAAATGTAGTCCACCAACAAAGGAGATGGCTTACAAAACACTCGCTCGACCTATACTTGAGTATTGCTCTTCAGTGTGGGATGCGTACCAGGTCGGGTTGACAGAGGAGATAGAGAATATCCAAAGAAGAGCGGCGCGTTTCGTCACAGGGTTATTTGGTAGGCGTGATAGCGTTACGGAGATGTTTAGCAAACTCAAGTGGCAGACTCTGCAAGAGAGGCGCTCTGCATCGCGGTGTAGCTTGCTGTCCAGGTTTCGAGAGGATGCGTTTCTGGATAAGGTATTGAATATATTGCTTCCCCCTACTTATACCTCCGGAGGAGATCACGAATGTAAAATTAGAGAGATTCGAGTGCGCACGGAGGCCTTCCGGCAGTCGTTCTTCCCGCGAACCATACGCGACTGGAACAGGAAAGGGAGGTAATGACAGTGGCACGTAAAGTGCCCTCCGCCACACACCGTTGGGTGGCTTGCGGAGTATAAATGTAGATGTAGATGTAGATGTACGCCGTGTTGTCGGAAGCTGTAGTCAATGTCAGAATCGCTGACGTAAATAGATTCAAGACCCTGAATGGCAGATCGGTGTGCTTTCAGTGCAGGTTTAAATAATTACGAATTTCAATAAACTCCAATATAACCGTAATGCTTCGTGTCAGCTACGTCATTTAATGGAAATTTACTGTGTAATTGTGAAAGTAACTATTTCTTGAGAGAACGCAGAAGTTAAATGGTGATTTAGTAATTTTATTAACAGTGAACAGCAAGTTTACACCGAAACACGACGCTTTCTGTACGTTGTCAGAAGAGTATTTTATCTCTGGAATTACGTCGTATTAGTTGTTGAATTAACAACTTGATGACGCAATATTAATTAATAAATCAACACCCTCGCAAAACTATTATGTGGCATCGGCTTGAATGGTGGACTTTATAATTCAAGATATCCTATTATCGGTGTTAGAAAAATCATTCGCAAACCGGGCATAAGAACTACAGTTATCAAGTTCGCGCTAGCTTATCAGCCTGTCGCGAACACGCGAAGCATATTTGGTTAATTGTTTCAGATCAAGGGTGTTGTTGCGGTACCGAGTGGTGCAGTCGCTGTGGGTTCGAAGTAAAGAAGACAGACTTCGGACACCAGTGCTTAAATTTTAAACAAGGGCTGCTTACACATTCCGGCGTGCTGCTACGTCGATACGCTGATATGAGGCAGTGTCCGAAACTAATCAACCAAGCGAGGAGTTTGTTTTTAACAGTTACAGATCGGAGGCGTCGCGATCGACACTGTTCCATGTCATCCAGACTGGGACAACCATCACCATCGAGCCGACACAAATAAAACGCCACATCAGTAAACAAGAGTCATAGAAACAACTTGGCACAGAGATGGACTTTTGGAGGCGAAGTTGCGGCATCTCCTAGCATCACCGTGTACCACATGGTAACATAAGAGATAAAGGAAACGTATTTCCAGTTACGAATACGGGCAAGCTCCAACCATAGAATGGAATGACAGCACTGAAAATTTGTGCCGGGCCGGGCCTCGAACCCGGATTTCCCGCTTATTGCGAGCGGTCGCCTTAACCATTCCAGCTGGAGCTTGCCCGTATTCGCAACTGCGAATACATTTCTTCTGTTTCATAGCGGCTGTAGCCGCTGCAGTGTCTGTTCCTTCGGACATGCATGCATGGACGAAAATACATTGTACCGTATTTCTTACAAAAGCAGGCACTGCAATATCGTAACGTAAGAAAGACTATGGGTCTCGGTAAATCAATAACAGACACCATACAGACGAGGAGTCTAAAATGGTATGGACATCTAGAAAGCATAGACGACAGCCGATGGATAACTAAAGTGTGGCAGCGGTCCGCAGCGGAAAGAAGACAGCGTGGGCGAGCTAGGAGCAGCTGCGGTCGATATGTCCGGGACGCAAATGGATGCCCGAGGACTGCGAGGAGACTGGCGTAATCGGAGGAACTGGAACACGGGAAGCGAAGAGGCGCCAGCCGTAGGAATTTGGAGAGGGAATTGAAGTTCAGGGCGAAGAAACAAAAAGTTTGCGGTTTGCTAAAGAAATTTTAATTTTGTCAGAGACGGATAAGGACTCGGAAGAGCTGCTGAGTGGAGTGGATACTGTCTTGAAAACAGAATGCAAAGACGAACATCAGTGTAGAACGAGCGTAATGGAATGGAGTCAAATTAAATCTGGAAGTGCTGAGGCAATTTTGCTAGGAAATGAGGCACTAAAAGTAGAAGACGTGTTGTACTATTTGGACATCTAAACAGCTGATGATGGCCGAAGTATGGAGGGTGTATGATGTATACTGGCTACAGAAAGAAAAGCATTTCTGGAAAAGAGGAATTTGTTAACACGAATATAAGTTTAAGTGTTAGGAAGACTTTCCTGAAGATATCGGTCTGCAGTGTAGCCTTTTACAGAAGCAAAAGGTGAACGATAAACCGTTCAGACAAGAATGGAACAGAAGCTTTTGAAATGTGGTGCTACAGAAGAATCCTGAAGATTAAATGGTTAAGTCGAATAAAAAATGAGGAGATACTGCATCGAGGGGAAACAAGAAATTTATGGCACAACTTGACTAAAACAAGGGATGATAGATAGGACAAATACTGATGCATCAAGGAATTTGCTGTTTGGTAATGGAAGAAAGAGGAGGCGAAGGTAAAAATTTTAGTCGAAGACCAAGACTTGAATACAGCAAGCAAGTTCAGACGTATGTAGATTGAGGTAGTTATGCAGAGGTGAAGAGGTATGCAAAAGATACACTAGCGGAATGAGCTGCATTAAACCATTCTTCGGATTGAAGATCAGAACAACAACACTCGAAGACAAGAACATTTGAATTACAGTTTGTTACTGGCTCTATACCCCATCTCGCCCCTCCCGTCACACCAAAGTTAACTTGACACCACCCTCATTTTCCTAACTTGCCTACAGATGCCTGTGATTTTAATAATGTAACATTGAGTTGTTTACATGTAACAGCAGTAATTTATTTAGATCAGCGCTTAGTACATAGCCTTAGCAGAACACCAGAGAGACACAGAGGAATATGTAATAGGAGAAGTATTGGTATGAAAAATTGAAATTTACGTGTGTTGTGCAAATGATACATATGTTATAGCGAAACACTATCACAGTTTCGACAACTTCATAATTTACACGACGTAAAATAGGAGTGTGCATCAGCATTTCACTTGGATGTACGACTGTGAGCAGTTGTCTGCAGACGATGTCTTAATGAACGTCTAAATGGGGAGGAACGCTGTTTCTTTCACAGATTTCTACATAAATTCGGGATGCCAATTTGTCTTTTTTTTTTTTTTTTTTTTTTTTTTAGGGCACGGCCTTTCTCTTTTTGTCTCATCTTATACAGCGTCCTTCTTGTAATCATCCTTGTCTTATTCGAAGCCCACAGTTTACCTGCTACTTTATCAGTCTATGAAAGTACGCTGGTAATTTGGAAACTGATGCATGTAAAAAGATAAATGCTTCGGATCAAAAAATTCTTTGTCAGATAGCGTACGCCAATGAGCCTAGTTCCAAGTGCAGCAGAAATATCTACGTCCATAAGTAAAAATAAAATAAAATAAACTAAAATCCAAGATAAATTTAGAAAGGAAGGGTATCAGTTTGCTTAAACAAGATATATGGGCAAGGGAAGTCAACATAGCATTCAAAAGCTTGTTAGAGAAGAGTTTGAAATAAAACTGGTATACATATGTAGACTTTTTGATCTAGAAAAGGAATCAGCTGGAAGGAACTCTTAAAGTTCTTGACATATGAATACGTAGCGTGCGAAGAAATATGAAGAAAATTAAATAAATACAACAACTACTGTGTGGGGATAGGTATTGTTGAAGAGGAATAAAAGTAAAATTAGGAAAGGGGTAAGACAAGCACGCTTGTTATCACAACATTTGTTTAAACTTTTCATCAAAAAGCTATTAGCATCTTAAAAGACATAACGTTTGAAGTTAAAGGAACAAAATTCTTACTCACTGTATGAGGCTGACTGGATTTCAGATAGGAAAATAGTATTCAGGTCACACTATCTAAATTTGCAACATTTATGAAAAAGACTAAATTAAAAATTAATAGAAAGAAGAAACAAAATTGTGACCGAGCAAATCAGAATTGAGGAGTGTACCTGACGTCAACCTTAAAACCAAAAAATAACAAAAACAAAAAAAGTTTGTTATTTAGATTCCTTTCTTATCGAAGACAACAGCTGCTGCACTGAAATCATGAAATGAATTGCAACGTCAAAACGTGCTTCCAGTGGAAGATGTCAGCTAATAAAAAACAAGAAGTTCTGTACAGACAAGAAAAGAAAAAATATTTTGTGAAATAGACATCTGCAGTGCCCTCACGTGTAGCTGTAAACTCGGCATTTTTGAGGAAAGAAACAGAATTAAATGAGTCGCGGTGCAAATGTGGCAGAGGAGAAAGCTAACGAGTACCCGTCAAATAGAAAGAGAAAGCCATGAAGCTGCTTGGAAAAGGATTAGTTACCTAATAAGTCAAACTATCCCATACAGGAAAACGAAACTTTTAGCGCATTTGTTTGAACACAATAAGTCTTAACAAACATATTACAATGAAAATTTTTGGGAAAGACAGTCAAGCAGAGACCAAGAAAGAAACAGTACATCTAGTGGACGTGAATATTATCAAGAAATGAAGGGGACAGTGGTTGTGGCAACAAGGCATCCCCGTTTCAAGATTGTGATGAGGGGTCGCCTGCCGGATTATGATGGTGTGTAAACAGAGTGTAACATTAGATTACATGTGCTTTTTGTTCCATTGATCTATTAGGAGAAGAACTTAAAGAATGTAAATCGTATCAGAAACCAAGAACACATAACAAGTCTTTACAAAAAGAAGAGATATGCTAATGGCCCTTCCAGTGATTCGAGGTGCACTGATACTCATGAATGTGGAATATGTCAATAAATCCTAAATTTGTTTTCATTTACGAAATAATATTAAACTTGTAAATATTACATTAAACGTCTCGTAAAACATGTAAATGAAGTGTATACGATAATTCTTTATGTATTGTACCCACACGTCTTCAAAGAGAAAATCAGTTTATAACACTCCTTAACGTCGAAGACATTATTACACTGAAAATGTGCAGAAGTCATATTTTACGGAACATTCACGTTATTCGATATTATTAATAATATACACATCAGTTGGTTCTACCTAGAAATTCGTCAACGGAATAGAAGATGAAGGCCACCGATTACAGCTTATCTTAAACTGAATTTTATTCAGCAGCTATAATCTTTTTATGTTTGCTGCCAAATTGTTGAAAACGTATGTCCCTGAATAGGGACACCTTTCTGGATCAAACTAAGTGAGTTAATGTGTTTGTCGAGGTTATTATTATTTATGGTATTGATTCCATGAACAGAGCTGTTGGTCTTAAGAACAGGGATATTGTTAACGAAAAATTGTTCAAATGGCTCTAAGCACTAAGGGACTTAACATATGAGGTCATCAGTCCCCTAGACGTAGAACCACTTAAACCTAACTAAACTAAGGACATCACACACATCCATGCCCGAGGCAGGATTCGTACCTGCGACGTAGCAGTAGCACAGTTCCGGGCTGAAGCGCCTAGAACCGCTCGGCCACAATGGCTGGCCATTGCTTACGACAAATTTCATTAAGGAAAAAATACGATGGGAGCAGCAATTGGTATCCCGAATTCTTTGAACAGGCGTCTGCAACACGTTCTTGAGTTCACAGCACGAACAGTTTGTATTACACGCTTTTGTACACTAGCTTTTTCCTTCTAAAATCACTGTCTGTCAATATAAGGATTTGCTTAAGCGCTTCGGCAGTTCTGCCGTATGCTCCTCGCTCCTCGCAATTTACTTAATTATCAAGTCGTAATTCCAGGAATTTAATACTGTCAAACTGATCTGTCTGTTCTTGGAAATATACTGGAGAGAACCCTTTACACGTTCTGAATTGCATATAATGCGTCTTTTCAAAGTATGGTGACAAAGACTTGGTTAGGGACTATTTATTAATGTTCATGAATATTTCATTAATAAATGTTTCTAATATTAAACAGGATTTTTCTCTTATTTAAGTGCTTGTATCATATGCTAACACAACAGACTTAGCATCCGACAATGTTAAAGGTCTGTAATTCATGCAAGGATAAGAGAAGGCTCTAAAATTGAACATTACGGAACGCCACACGGTACAGTGTGAACACAGAATCATTTGATCCTCTCGCTTGTAAAAGGGTTAATATGTCTGAGTTGCAAAATGCGATGATTATTGGGTACTGGATAAGGACAGCAATGTTTGTCTGAGGCAGCGCAGTTTGCGAACTGTTCGCATGCTGTTGTGGTGAAAGGGTATCGTGAGAGGACAAGTGGAACTGCCGTGATCAACCGATGTGGAAACTGCGGAGCCCACATTGATGTGAAAAGTGAATGTCCGCTCTAAAGGTGCGTGGGGACCGATCGACCCGATAAAAGTAGAACGGCTCAACTTCAGAATCAATCAGTGGACTACGAGACCTGCACCTAAAAGGATAGTTCAGTGAACCGTGAACAGTTACTGCACCGATGCTATTATAGTGACGATGCACCAGTAGAAAGCGTTTGGATTTTTTTTCAGATGTACTGAAATTGAATCTCTGCTAACCGGTGAAAGATTTACTTCTTCTGTAGCAAGCGTTTCTTGTTTCACTGGGCGGATGAAATATGGCTTGTCAAGCGAAATGCGTTAAGCACATTGTAACCACTGGGTGGGTTGCAACGTTACATTATGCCTAACGCTGTGCTCTGGGACTGATCATCTACGTGGAAAGTATATATATTTTTTTTTATAACCGTATAACCGTACAACATCAGCAAAATTTATGTTTGTCCAGCTGCTATTAGTATGAATACTAATAAAAAATAGCAAATCTACTTAGATAAAATGAAAGGATCTTTCTGCGCAAACTACAAAAGGCAACAATTCACACCTTAAACAATAAAAATATACGTTGTGAGACCCACGAATAAACAAAATCACACGAAAAACTTGCTCAAGCTACTACATCGATCAGACAGGCAGAATCATTAATACCAGATACATCGAACCCCACGAATGCTACACTAATAACCAATTCACAAATTCAGGCATAGGAACACTTATAAATAACACTGGATACTCATTCACATACATAGAAGATTTTAAGATACTCCATCACGTCCAGCGATTACATACGATGTATTTGATGGAGCAGATGCAAATTTTTGTACACCATAAAAAGCAAGAAGAAAAAAACTTAATGACAAATAATATAGTGAACGGATTAATTTCTGCTATATATAATAACTATAGAAAATCCATAAGTTTGTTCATTCTTTTATACGTTCTACTCTATATTTCCAACAAAACAGTATAAAATAGAAATATAAAGCGTAAGCGACATTTTAAATAGTCGGTAGTGTTAGGATAGTTATAATGACAACTTAATGTAAATAACGTAATCCACGAAGTATGAAACACTGTAGACTATACCCATACTCTTTGGAAAGGCATACTGTCGTAATAAAATGGTTCAAATGGCTCTGAGCACTATGGGAGTTAACTTCTAAGGTCATCAGTCCCCTAGAACGTAGAACTACTTAAACCTATCTAACCTAAGCGGTCGCGCGGTTCCAGACTGTAGCGCCTAGACCGGCTGGCCTGTCGTAATACTTTGTGCCATATTTCAACTCCAGATAAACAAATAATGAGAGTAATGGTTTGCGTATGTGTAGCTCTTTGCACAACTTAGGATGCACAGTGCTAGTAAGCAGACAGACCAAATACATAATTTACTAACATTAGCACACAAAACGTCACAAGATTTATTCTTCCGATTCCAGTAAAGCCACAAAAAGACGACTGCAGGACAAGAGAAGCAGAACAAAAGGCACACAAACGTAACATTTGTACTTGGCAATGAGAACGAATTCTCGAAATGCGTCGTGCTATGCACGAGAAAAAAGCCCTAACTGGTCCAGCGTTTTTTTATTTAAATCAGTTGTAGGTGGCTTGCGGAAAATTATTATAGATAAGTGAATTGCGTAATACGAGCAGCCGGCACTAAGCAGTTGCAGACCTCTTGTGCTTACCAGAAGGCGGCAGCAGTGTTTATGGCTTCCTTCCAAACTAAGGGAGCCAGTGATTGTGTTTACTCGACCATATTGGCTTATTCATTATGTGCCTGGTCTTTGACCATATGGTATAATATTCTTGTGTCAAAATAACAACAGGAATCCGAAGAACTGGATAAAATCCAACCATTAAAGTATAACTTTACTGCTGTTCTGCACTGTTACTCCGCAAGAGCTTCAGCCAGTATGAGTCGTCTTATGTATGAGGATACATCATCAGTGCTTCGCAAGCCAACTGACGGTGTGTGGCGGAGAGTACTTCTGGTATTACTAATTGCTCAATGTTCCGTTCGCGAATGGCGGATGGGAAGAATGTTACCAAATCTCCGTATTAACTGTAATACTTCTAATTTTCTCGTTATAGTCATTTTGTGAGACGTAGGTGGGAGAAAGTAATATGTTGCTCGAATCTACTCGGAACATACTCTCTCGGAATTTCCATAAAAAGGCTTTCCATGAGACACAATGCCTCTTTTATAGCGTCTGCCATTGAAGTTTGTTCAGCTTAGTCGTAACAGTTCCGCGCCTATCAAATGATATCAAGACGAAAAGCGCTTCTCTTCGTTGGAGTTTCTCTAACACTTAAGGCCGAAAGAGGTGGCGCAGTGGTTAGCACACTGGGCTCGCATTCGAAAGGACGATGGTTCAATCCCGCGTCCGACCATCCTGATTTAGGTTTTCCGTGATTTCCCTAGATCACGTCAGGCAAATGAGGAATGGTTCCTTTGAAAGGGTACGACCGATTTCCTTCCTCATAGTTCCCTAATCCGAGCTTGTGCTCCGTCTGTAATGACCCCGCTGTCGACGGAACGTTAAACACTAATCTCCTCCTATCATACTTAAGAATATTCCATCTGATTTTTCGTTCAATTTTGTTTACGATGTCATTCTACACTGACGAGAAAAAATTAGTACACCTTTTAGAGGTTTCTAATTCCTCAAGAGTTATTGTTGCAACAGTGCATACAGAGCACATCAAAAAAGATTACATTTACAAATCAATAGCACAAGCTATTCTAAATACCACGTATCGACCAAAGCTAAAACACCCGTATCAATACGTGGTTTTGCGAGGTGCCGGGGCTAGCAGTGTATTTAACACTAAATTCTTCTCGAATCTTCATATGGAAATGATGCTCTAAGCCCTCCCTCCCTTTTCTAACTCCGACTTTTGCTGTGGCCCATGGATTAAGAAGAAACGCGAAGTGACTGTAATCGACCCTGCAAATAGAGTAGAAAAGAGTTTGGCACCTGCAATAATTTAATTGGATAGAAATTAATTAAATAAAGGAAAGTTTCATTAACGTAGTGAGAAATGAAAGGGTTGCTCTACCGATTAACAGAATGAAAGTTCTGTCCAAAATAACAATTTGATTTATTATGACTAAACTCAAAATAATAAACAAAACACATGAAACATTTACAATACATCAGACTGGATACTCAAATAAATGCTGTGAAGGTGAAGTTGTCCGTAAGCTAGATTGTGACATTTATGACCAAGTGGTATGTGGAGCCAATTCCTTGCAACTCAAATCTTAAGAAAAACACCCAGCCAACCCAACATTAATTGCTGCTACAGTAGTGATAACTCAGACAATGAACACCCAAGACAGAACAAAGTTAGAAAAGACGAACAAGCGCGCTCTGATGAGCTCTGATTATCACCTAGCAAAATTCCCTGATTTGCCAGTGCTGCGAATGTACATTACCAGGCTGTCTTCTTATCTGCAAGGACACGATCTGGCATAACGGAGGCGACGGCTGGTTGCTTCGACGTCCCGTCGTGGTGATGATAATGCCGTGAGTATAGCCCGAAACAAATTCTCCTGGTCTGGTTGTTCCAGACTGAAGACTTCCTAGCACCACAAATACGCCTCTCAGGGAGACGAAGAAGGCTCGCAACACAATCACTGATGGTACAGTGAGTGACTTTAACAAGAGAGGTCACACAGTAACTCCGGTACAGTCAACTTTAGCCAAAACTGCTCAAGACGGACAACATAGGCCGCTTGTACGCAGAATGCTCAATTGCCAACTGTACTCGGAAAGTTACGTTGAAGTCGAAACTTCAGCAACTTCGTCAAACAGTTACAATTAAATGAACGTATATTAGACAGCCAACGGAAGGCAGGCTGTCCAGAGCAGCGAGAGCTCAGTCTTGTAACCTACTCTGACCGAAAGGCGAGAGCTGACCCTCTCAAGAGCATCCGTACAAGCCGAACACAGAACATTCCCACCCCCACGACAGTGGTCGTGGTTAAACGTTCCAATCAGCAACTCGAAAACCGGCGGAAAATTCCCCTCTATTGCAGACGCAGTACTATTCCACCAATGGAGGTACGTGACGCCAATTTCTGCGCCGATTTTGCTACGTCACGGAGCTATTCCCTGGGCAAGCCAATCACAGTTATGATTTTGCAGAAAACGCGGTAATTTGCCCGCCAAGACTGCCTGGGAACACAAGTCATTCCCACGCCTCGCTGGTAGCCTGCCACAAAGTGTTTTCACTAAGTTTCTGCGAAGTAACGGAATCTCTAGTACAGCCGCTCCGTAGGGCACCTCTGGGCGTGTCGCCCCCGCTCTTATGTGACCACCGAGACACCTCAACTTTGACGAATGCTCTATACGAGACAGTGTTCGTCGTAAGCGCAAACTACAGTCACCTGTGTGCAATCTGAAACTGCTTTCATCGCTGAAGACCACGACGCGCCATTCCATGTTCCAAGTGATCCTCTGCGGGCACCAGTTGAGCCGTTCACGCCAATGCCGTGGCGTGAGTGAAAGACGGGCTAGAGGCGTGCGTGCCCGTAGCCCCATTGCTAATAATTGGTTCGCTGACACGTGCTGACACGTATGGGCTCACATCTGTGCTACGGTAGCTGTACGCTCTGCCGCTACTGCCCTTAGAATATGAAGATTCTGGCTGGCATCTGTGCTGCATGGGCGTCCGTAACCTCGTCTACAGGTCTGAGATCGTTCACGTGACGCAGATACCAGCATAGTAGCACAAATAACGCAGCACGTCCAACATGTGTGGCAATTCTCTGAAAGGACCATCCCGCAATTAGGAAGGCCACTGTTTGATCCCCTTCAAACCCGTTCATTCAACTGTAGGTAGAACGAGTGCGTCTCCGTGGCTTGATCGGTTGCTTGCTTCGGGACACACTGAGCCTTCTGACCGTGAACATTCCCAGTTAAAGGGCAGACACAGCTGGGACTCTGGCAGCTATGCCACTACACTACCTGCTGGCGGAAGACGCTGGAACCATTGTCAGTCATCTACAACTCCCCAGGTGGCATATGTCGTCTTCAGGTCAAAATCGACATTGTCTTTGTGTACCAACATTTTTTTGCGGCAGTATATTCCAAGTCTCACGGGATAGTCGTAGGTATTTTACGTTACTTACTGCTTCCAGTGATTTGTCCCCAGTAGTGTAACCGAACAGTTACCAATGTCTTGCACACTGGACTCACATTCGGGAGGACGAGGGTTCAATCCCGCGTCCGACCATCCTGATGTTTTCCGTGATTTCCCTAAATCGCTCCAGGCAAATGCTGGGATGGTTCCTTTCAAAGGGCATGGCCGACTTCCTTCCCCGTCCTTCCCCAATCCGATGAAACCGATGACCTCGCTGTCTATCTAAAGCAAATTACATTTCCAGAATGAGATTTTCACTCTGCAGCGAAGTGTGCGCTGATATGAAACTTCCTGGCAGATTAAAACTGTGTGCTGGACCGAGACTCGAACTCAGGACCTTTGCCTTTCGCGGGCAAGTGCTCTACCAACTGCCAGGAAGTTTCATATTACATTTATTTACGTTCAGTGTGAACTGCAAATCCCTACACTACTCGTCGGTACTCTACAGGTCTTTTTTGCAAATGGCTACAGACTCCCGGCGTTGCTTCGTCCTTATAGAAAAGTGCATCGTCTGCAGAGAGGCCATGTGCAACTGATTTCATTTGCATTTGTAAGTGCCATCCATGTACTTTAGTTTCTGGAACTTAATATCGAAGTGAATATTACTCTATAAGGATGTATGGCAATGACATCAGCACATATTTCATTTGTTTTAGACTCGTCTGAAAACAATATTTATGCCATCCTTGACTGATCCGTGTTGCTATCTTTGACTGTTTACTTGTGTGGCCTCGGCGCCAGAACAGGTCACCCCCAGTCTTATATAAACTTGCTTACAAGAAGCTGCCGGGTGACATTTATGTAACTTCATGAGTACATGTTTGATCCGCCTAATACATTTGCACTCATTCAAATGACCTCAAAGTCACCACACAAATAAAAAACGTATGACCTTTAGAACAGAATAATGACGCGCGAAACTACTTTAATTGCCGCTGAAGATTAATCGAAGCAAAATTACAACAGCAGGTGATGTTGACGCTCTTGCTGAATTGTGTGCAAGGGCAACTGAGGCCGCGTCAGAGCTATTTCTAACGTTGACCTTTCAGCTGCCTGTTCAACTGATTCGTGAATATTGTTTACACTTAAAATTCAGACGGTAATCTGGTGGTTTATCAGTCTCATCTATGACAGCAGTTATTTAAACTTACCCGATTGTAAATAGATGATGATGATGATGATGATGATATGATGATGATGATGTTTGCTTTGTGGAATGCTCAACTGCACGGTTATCAGCGCCCGTACAAATTACAAACCTTTGCTCAGCCCAATCTCGCCACTTTCTTGAATGATGATGAAATGATGAGGACAACACAAACAAACAGTCATCTCGAACAGGTGAAAATCCCCGACCCCGCCGGGAATCGAACCCGGGACCCCGTGCTGGGGAAGTGAGAACGCCACTGCGAGACCACGAGCTGCGGACGTGTTAATAGAGCTCATTTATTATGCTCAGTGGAGTAATGCGATCGATGTAAAAAAGTGTTGTAAATTGACTTTTTTATTCGATGATGCATGACAACAATAGCCTAATTCTTAACATAAGCACCTCACTACGGTGAACAGTTGCGTGTTTTATGATAAGTTTGTTATTAGTTTTTAAATGAAACTATGCTTATGATTTTTTTTTGACGTATTCTACATCCATGAGGATCATTTCAATTGGAATCTGTGAAAGGTACATTAACGTATATTTTTTTCTTTGGAAATGTACTGCCAGAAAAAAATTTGTGCTTCCTTTTGAAAGGTGGCTACACTGAGCCACAGCGCCAGAGATTGCGCCAAAGAGTATTATTCAGCCGCCTCCACAGTGCCTGTCGAGAGCTCGTGGTAGTCAGTGCCTGTCGAGAGCTCGTAGTAGTCAGTGCTGGGGGAGAGCTGGTAGTAGAGTGTTTGTTGAGATGTGCTAGTAGGCAGTGCTTGCTGAGATGTGATATTGGAGAGTTCTGGTTGAGATGTGATAGTAACGAGTCGGTGTGGAGATATTGTAATGATTAGAGTGCTTTTCATCAATATAAATTAAGGTAACAAACTACTTTTCTTTTTTTTCTCATTATTTCAATGTCCTGAATAATGCGTCATTACAGGTTCAGTCAACAAAGCATCTGGCTTGTGTTCTTGTATTAGAGTGTAATTCTGCTTTCCTTACGCAATTATAGTATTTCTATTTTTTAATTACTTCAGTATAAATGTTGTTTAAAATTTCTTGTCTTGTTGAAGAAGAACCGTGCCAGATGTGTACGTTGAGTCACACTCCCACACACAGAACAATTACACTTGTGCTTTGATTTCGTAGGTTTTATAGTTGCTGGGGACTTAATTAATTAATTGTGTTAACAAGAAATTTTCATTTCATTCTTTGTTGTTGTTCCATGCAGTCAGATTGCGTACAAATACTAGTCAGGGCCAACCGTTTACGAGACTTGCGTAATCGGACTTACAAAAACTAAAAGTATTTTCATTTCATTTTAATTAAGCCCCCATGCACTTTTTACAGATCAAGAGCATAAGCGGTTCTGAGGTACCAGATACTGATGCTGAAACACCCATATTAGTATGTGGTGTAGCCTTCATGGGCGGTATGCAGGCGCTGACTTCGGCATGCAGCCGAACGTACGGATGGCGAATACTGTCCTGGGATACGTTACGCAACGCCTGCTTGACTTGTTCACGAAGTTCTGTAAGCGTTGTTGACTGACGAGTGGCACGAGTCACTTCTCGTCCCATCATATCCCACACGTGCTCGATTGAAGACAAAACCGGACATCGTGCTGGCCAGGGAAGTTGCTGCACTTCTCGAAGAGTACATTGAGTTTCACGAGCATATGTGGGGGTTCATTATGCTGTTGGAACAACACATAAGCTTCCTGTTGCAAGAACGGCAGAAGAACGGGTCTAACAACATTCTGCAGGTACAGAGCGGTGCTTATCGTCCCCGCCAGAAATACCAAAGGTGAAAGAGAACTGTAGCTTATCGCGCCGCAGTCTGTCTCGGACGAGCGCACTGTACAAACGACTATCAGTTGCGTGCCGGCGGAATCTGGTTTCATCGCTGAAGACCAGGACCCGCCATTCCACCATCCAAGTGACCTCTGACGGCACAAGTTGAGCGGTGCACGTCGACGCTGTGGCGTGAGTGGAAGACGGCATATAGGTGTACATTGCCACTCCCACTGCTAATAACAAGCTCGTGACAGGTCATGTTGACACGTCTGGACTCTCATGTCCTCTTGTCTGTGCTGTGGCAGGTGTACTATTTGCCACTGCCGCCCTTACAATACGGCGATCCTGGAGGGCGTCTGGGATGCGTGGACGTCCAGAACCACGTGTGCGGGTGTGAGAATATTCACGTGACCACTGGCACCAGCATCATTGCACAACTGACACAACACGTCCAAGTTATGTGGTAATTCCCTGAAAGGACCATCCCGCCTCTCGGAAGGCCACAACTAGACCCATTTGAAACTGGTGATTGCCTGTTCAAACAAATCTCGGGCTTGCAGCCGGTCGTGGTTCAATATTTCGCAGACTGTGACGGCTCACCTGAAGATGACTGGCAGGTGCCCAGGTGAAATATCGTGCGAAGTATTGAACGAGGACCGGCTGCAAGCCCGAAATTTGTTTGAAAAGTCAATTCGCCAGGAAAATTTTAAAATTCACATGGTGATTGTCTGCTTGCTTCACACGTTCGCCCCACACTGAGCTTTCTGGCAGTGAGCATTCCCTGTTAGAGAGTAAACAGAGGTGGCGGTCTAGTAGTTACGCAACTGCGCTATCTGTTGACGGGCGACGTTGAAACTATTATCTATCATCTTCGGATCAAAATCGAAGTCGTCTTTCCACGTATACTAATTTTTTTCAGCTGTTTATTTATTCTGTATTCTTGTTTTCTGAGATGTTCTACATACTGGATGATCTCATGATTGATATTTTAGAACAGAAAAAGCACTATCAGACCAAAAGTGTCAAATTGGTTCAAATGGCTCTGAACACTATGGGACTTAACATCTGAGGTCATCTGTCCCCTAGGCTTAGAACTACTTAAACCTAATTAACATAAGGACATCACACACATCCATGCCCGAGGCAGGATTTGAACCTGTGACCGTAGCAGCAACGCGGTTCCGGACTGAAGCGCCTAAAACCGCTCGGCCATACCGGCCGGCTCAAAAGTGTCCAGACACTTTTACGTAAATTGGGGTTTACCTCTAGATGTCACGAGAGCTGCACTCATCAGTATAAAAGGAGGCAAGGATTATTCTATTCAAAAAATGGTTCAGATGGCTCTGAGCGCTATGGGACTTAACTACTTAAACCTAACTGACCTAAGGACATCACACACATCCATGCCCGAGGCAGGATTCGATCCTGCGACCGTAGCGGTCGCGCGGTTCCAGACTGTAGAGCCCAGAACCGCTCGGCCACCTTGGCCGGCGATTATTCTGTTGTCAGTAGAGAAACAGTACCAGCAGCATGAGTTGATCAGGAGGGTTCACTTACTTCGAACTAGGACTAGACATTGGATTCATCAAGGACATTTCAACCCTTCTAAACTGTCCTTGTCGACTATTGGCGATGGGACTGTGAAGTGGAAACGACTAAACGAAGATCAGCAAGACCTCACATACAGACGGACAGGGACTGTCAAGCATTGCAGAAGCTGGTTGTAAAAAAATCGCAAGCAATAAACGGAAGGAATCAATCGTTAGTTTCAAAGTGCTACCAGCAGACCAGCTAGCCCAATGATTGTCCGTAGGGAGCAAAAAGTACGGGGTACAATGATCTAGCAGCTCCTTGTAAGCCAGGCATTTCTTTAGTCAGTGTTAAGCGATGCTTCAGATGGTGTAAAGGTTGACGCCACTGGACAGTGAGTGGTGCGAAACGAGTTACTTGGAGTGATCAATAATGCTATACTGTCTGGCGGTCCAGTGTAAGGGTTGGGTTTGGTGGAATTCTCGAGAACGTTACCCGCCTTCAATGTTAGTGTCAAAACTGAAGTACAG
Source organism: Schistocerca piceifrons (assembly GCF_021461385.2). Lineage (NCBI taxonomy): Eukaryota > Metazoa > Arthropoda > Insecta > Orthoptera > Acrididae > Schistocerca > Schistocerca piceifrons. The sequence continues at coordinate 112,581,666 of NC_060139.1, read as the reverse complement.
AGATGGTGGTTCTTGGGTACGGGTGTGTTTTTCGTGGTTAGTGTATGTGGTACCCTTATTATTATCATCATCGTACGTATCAATTACAGTAATACACATGGGAAGACCAAGCTACCGTATTGGTCAGCCACATTTCAGGCGCTCAAAGCTCAGGTAAATTTCATCTCTTTGGTCCCACCAAAGGTGACCCAAGTACCGTCTCAGAGATGATCATATGTTCACATTCACTATTTTGTGGGAGTACACATGTGATCAATTAAATAAATAGTCATTCTTTCCCACACTGGTATCCGGCTTCGCTGTATTAATTGAAATTGAGTTCTTATTAGAAAAAAAGACAAGAATAACGAAGAATGTTGTACCTATTTTCAATGTCGGGCGGTACTGTTCCCTTTCAATATATATATATATATATATATAGAAAGGGAACAGTACCGCCCGACATTGAAAATAGGTACAACATTCTTCGTTATTCTTGTCAGAACAACATATTTTTTTCTAATAAGAACTCAATTTCAATTAATACAGCGAAGCCGGATACCAGTGTGGGAAAGAATGACTATTTATTTAATTGATCACATGTGTACTCCCACAAAATAGTGAATGTGAACATATGATCATCTCTGAGACGGTACTTGGGTCACCTTTGGTGGGACCAAAGAGATGAAATTTACCTGAGCTTTGAGCGCCTGAAATGTGGCTGACCAATACGGTAGCTTGGTCTTCCCCCACCTCGGCAGAGGTGTGAGAGGACCTGAAGAACGGCCATGTTTCAGCACTCTGCCGCTGGATCTGGTGTTGGTAAGACCTGTCTTAGGCGTGCTCCGTAAGGACGAAAGAGTGGAGACATGGTATGCATGTGAAATACTTAAGAGTAATTTAGAATAATAATTTCTCTATTTCAGGAACTTTTGTGGGGAGAATTAATGTCAGGCAGGTAATATTAATGGGATCGTAGTAATCTTCGGAAGTGACCAACGGTCACAATGAAACCACGTGTAGCAATAAGTTGAAATACTTCCGAGTGCTAAAGTTAAGCTGAATTACTGGCGTGTGTACTATAAGTTGGAAATATGCAAGAAATGGCGTGTGCAGGACTTGAAATTAGAGACGAGTACTTCCGCGTGGTGAGTACTGTGTGAGTCTCAATCTGTGTATGAGACAAAGGATAAAGAGAAGTACTCGTCCATGGTATCAGTTGAGGACTCGCGTGTGTGATGAATATGTTCTTAATATTACTTTGCGTGTTATGTTTCCGTGAGACGCTTGATTCAAACTATAATACTCAGAGAGAAGCAAGGTGAGTCAGCCGTCTATCCAACAACGCCACTTGGCTTGCATTGCGCAGGAAGTCGTGCATATATCGTCCAGAGTTCGTAGTAGGAAAGAAAAGTTACGAAGTGGGGCAGTGTCGTGTGAAACTGGGATGAATACTAATTGAGATGGGAAAGCTGAAAGTGATGTGATTATAATGTTGTGACTATTCCTTATGTTGTATTCCATGTTGCAGTGTGGTGTATGTCATGTAATTTAAATATGTGTGGCTTGCATGGGAGAGTAGCAAGGTAGTTTCAGAGGTAGTATGTTATGCATGTTCCTTTTGTACCGCTTGGTCTGGAGGAAAGTTTCGTGATGATGGTTGTGAGAGTCGAAGTGTGAGATATAGCAAAAAACAAGGATCTACCATCCTATCCAGAAAGTGCACTATAGCATTAAATAATTACGAGACCATAAGATAGAGAATCACCAAAGTAAAGCCATGCCCACTGGGCGGAATTTCTCATGTGTTATTGTTGTAGGTTATAGAATTTGTGTGTTTAGGTTATAGAATTTATCGGAATAAATAAGATAGTGAAAAGAAAAAGATTGGTGGACTTTTCCTTCGAATTGTATGCTGCCATGATATCCAGAATTTATAATGTGTGCGCCATTCATATTCAGTGCAATGGCCACGTGTTGATCAAAGCCGTTAAATAAAAAAGAAAATGTGGTATTGCCAGACCATAGTGAACAGTCAGAGTTGTGTAAATTACTAATAGTCAGATGTTCGTTTCCGTTGCGTAATATTCATACAGAAGAATAATTTGTAACTTAATTGTGAGTACTAGAGTTCATGTTACTCGCTAAATAAGAATGAATCCACTCGCTTGGTAGACCACTCATCTTGCAAGCCTGACTGCTTGATGCCACAGTATAAGCAAGGCATGTGGGTGCCTCTCAATATAAATGCACATGTGAAATTATATACAATACACAAGTTTTAAAACGGCTCAGACTACACTCGGATGTTGATGGACTCGATCCACCGGAGTGCCTTGTGGGATGCTTGATGGAGCTTCTCAATGCCACCAGGGAAGTGTGATTGGACATTCATTCACAATGTGGCTCATGGCTCATTGTTTGCGTGTCACCACAGTCACACACACTGTCAATTGAAAAGCCCCACTTGTGCATGTTGTACTTGCACCTACCCTCTTCAGACCGATATCTGTTTAACTGCAGCCACACCTCCCTTGGTTGGTGGAAGCCTGGAACTGGAAATGTTGGACTGTCTACAAGTTCGTGGTTTCGGGTGCTTGTAGCTTGCCACTCACGTTTCCACTCTGCGTCCAGGTCGAATTCTGTGGATAACATTTGGACTCCCATTTCATATGCTGGTCTTCTAGATTTGATGCGTTTCCTGGGCAGTGATAGCAAATCGTCATGAAGAGGGATCGAGTTGCTCTCAGAAACTTGCTGACAGAGGATGTAAAGAGCAGCCTTTCGACGGAGGTCTGGTGGACAGATGTTTGAAAGCACTGGTAGCCAGCAAGTAGGTATAGACCGGACTGTACCACTAACTAATCTCATAACTGTATTCAGTTGGACGGCTACTTTCACTACGTAGGTGCTTCGGAGCCAAACTGGTGCACAGTATTCTGCTGCAGAGTATACCAGTGCAAGGGATGCTCCTCGGATGAGTGATGTGGTTGCTCCCCATGTACTGCCTGCAAGCTGTCTCACAAAGGTTCACTCTTGTTTGTATCTTCTTGGCCAAGTTGTGGTACCCTTATCGCGCTTAAGAAAACGCTAAATGTTGAAGGATATGAACACATTGTGCATCATTATGGCCGCGCGGAGTGGCCGCGCGATTTGAGGCGTCATGTCACGGACTGCGCGGCCCCTCCTGCCGGAGGTTCGAGTCCTCCCTCGGGCATGCATGTGTGTGTTGTTCTTAGCCTAAGTTAGTTTAAGTAATGTGTAAGTCTAGGGACCGATGACCTAAGCGGTTTGGTCCCTTAGGAATTTACACACTTTTGAACGTTTTGCAGCACTGTGCTCTGCGCACAGTAGAGGACCAATATGGAGACGATGATTGTTCAAATAGCTATGAGCACAATGGGACTTAACATCTGAGGTCATCAGTTCCCTAGAACCTTAGAACTACTTAAATCTAACTAACCTAAGGACATCACACACATCCATGCCCGAGGCAGGATTCGAACCCGCGACCGTAGCGGTCGTGCGGTTCCAGACTGAAGCGCCTAGAACCGCTCGGCTACCGCGGCCGGCCACGATGATTGTATCAGGATGACAAAGCACAGTGTCATAAAGCAGTGTCTATGAGGCAATGATTTGTGGAGAATAACAGTCCTGATATGTACTTGCCTGCCGTGAGTCTCGACATTAACCCAGTGGAAGGCCTTCGAGAATAGTTAGAACGTCGACTTCGCTACAGTCCCCAGTGTCCAAGAGTATAACCATTGCTCCACGGACATTCAGACACCTCATTGACAGTCTTCCCAGCAGAAATCAAGGTGCCATAAAGGCGAAGACTGGGCAAGTTCGATATTAACGTCTACCAGTACGTGTCCCCATACTTTTCATGAGGTAGTGTGCATTCACGATAGCTTGCTGAAAAGTAATGCTTCCGAATTTTTTATCTAAAAATTGTTAAATATTTCTAAATTAAAAAACAATATTAACGTTCTAAATCTTTATTCTTAATGTCTGCACATTTATTTCTCAACATAGCCAACCAAGCGAAGAGCGTATTTCTCCCAACAAGTGACCAGTTCGTTCATGCCATCACTATGTTGACAGAGCCACTAGCTAACCTCTGCTTGCACCGCTTCATAATCCTCATAGTGAAGTCCTCGAAGGCCTCCTTTAAGTTTTGGAAACACATGAAAATTAGAGCCATGTTGTTCCACATGGAGGCTGTCCGACGACAGTGAACGCAAAGCGTCAGCTTGTGGAGATGTTGCAGCGCTCGTGTGTAGTCTGGCAGTGTCTTGCCTGAAGGAGAGGGTCTCCATGTGTGGACGAACTCTCTGAATCCGAAACTCGATCACAGCACTCTGTTACTCACACATGACATGTTTACATTACACACAGCCATGTAGCACGCTGCAATTCGGATCCCTCTAAGTGGCAGAGTGGTCCAAATATGCAGACATAAATTCTGAGGCATTACTTTTCAGCATGCCTCATTATCTAATGTCGTTGGTCTATTGGTACTCTGGCTTTCCGGGCGGGAAGGCGTTCCGGTCCCCTGCACGAATCCGCCCGGCGGATTAGCGTCGAGGTCCGGTGTGCCGGCCAGTCTGTGGATGGTTTTTAAGGCGGTTTTCCATGCGCCTCGGCGAATACGGACTGGTTCCCCTTATTTCGCCTCAGTTACACTATGTCGGCGATTGCTGCGCACACACTTTCTCCACGTACGTGTACACCGTAATTACTCTACCACGCAAACACTGTGTGTAACACTCGTGTGGTGTGAGACGTTCCCGTGGGGGTCTACTGGGACCGAACCGCACTATACCCTGAGTTCAGTGTGGGGCGGCTTTGGAGTGAGTGGACTGCTGTAGCCTGTTGTGGGGTTCTGAACCACTGAGGGCTACGGCTGGGACCAGTTCCATAGAATACAATACAATACAATACAATTGGTACTCTGAGTAGACATCACTTGTGGGCAGTGTTATTCCACAGAACTTTGCTATGGACATTTTTTCCAAAACTGCTCTATTACCTACTGATAAACCAATATTCAGATGAGAGTTCCCAATCGACTTAAATTATTAACACTGTACGAAACTATAAATCTAACATTTAGCATTGCAAATTTAAATCGTATTGTTTCCTTTAATTCTGTATGGTGATTGTAGCGCTTTTCTGCAACTTGGGATGGTTAGATGGCTGTTAGAACGCATTAGACCTGTAACGGAAGCATGATGTGCAGACCAAAAAATGTTTCAGTCAGGTACATGCTGGAAACGGAGCACTGTTTTTCAGTAGATATGAGGACCCAAGGTGGTCGCCGTCAGGGTGGCAGACTAGGGGTGCCTACTAGGTTGTAAACTTTCAGTGTTGTAGGAGCCAAGAATGCCTTTTAGAAAAGGTAAGATCTGCAAAAGGGAGAGAAAAACATGACACTCTCAGCTTGGGACAGAGCCTTTGGAAGCTGGAGAAGGCCACAGGTACAGATATTAAGTACTGCAAGGAGAATGACGGTTGGCTCCTAACAATCAAATTCGTAGCAGTCTCAGAGACATGAGTGCGGACATGCAGCTGTTCCTATTGGATTAAATATGAAAACTCACATACATTGAGAGAGAATTTCTGTCTAGTGCCCCACTCCAAGAGAGAATTCAGCGGTATTAGTTAACCACGGCAGTTTCGTAAGGAGAAGGGACATTGTTGAAATATTTATAAACTTGTAATTGGTTGGAACTCAGAAAGTATACTGCTTTTGGCTGGTGGAACCAGCAACGTTTTATGGAGGAGAGCAGAAAGACACTTCGTTTCATGGCATGATACAGTACAGCACTAAGTCCTAGATCTTCAGAGAGAGATGATATTTTACTACTGCAGAGGGAGATGTCCGCTTTAGGGATGGTCACAGGTGCGAAGGGTGAACTTGGAATTCTCGGCCACTGTTACAGCCATCGTCTGCAGCTGAGTATCAGCAGAGCGATAAGCTTGGGCCGCGTTCGCTTACATTGCGATGAGGGGACCAAGAAGTTTTTTTTATGAATTAATCCACACAGCCAGCTAGCCACACAAAATATCAACCTAGAAGAGAAAACAGACGCATCTAAATACTTTTCTAGATCTTGTCTTGAGACCATCAACTTATTCAGCAATCATTGACGATTTTCGGGAACTCAGTTTTTGCATCATTTCTATCTCAAATCCACCGACCTCTGCCACAAGGCCTTACGTATATGTTTTTGCCCCATTGTGTCAAAATGTTCAAATGTTTGTGAAATCTTATGGGACTTAACTGCTAAGGTCATCAGTCCCTAAGCTTACACACTACTTAACCTAAATTATCCTAAGGACAAACACACATAGCCATGCCCGAGGAAGGACTCGAACCTCCGCTGGGACCAGCCACACAGTCCATGACTTTAGCGCCCAAGACCGCTCGGCTAGTCCCGCGCGGCCCCATTGTGTCCTTTAGTAATTATATGCGTTGTTCATTGATTGGCTAGAATCAAATTAATGCAACCATCAATAAATCTGATTGTTATAGTGACCTTCAGTTTCACTTAGTAGCTTGATGGAAGCCTTTATCACTATATGAAGGGCTTATTTCAATATTGATACAAGTACATTACCTCCACTTTTCTGCCTATAATGCTGCTGAAATTAATGATCCAAACAAACAGAAAGAAAGGTTCATCTCTAGCAAGAAGCCATATGCTTGAATATTTCTGTTATCTCAACTGCAGATTTTTTAGCGTCATTTAACTTTAGGACTCTGTATCTCAAGATGAACAAAGATGGACTTGTACCACTGTTGAAATAAGCCCTTCATATCCAAGTTAGTTGTGGAACTCATATAGCATGTTTAATTGGACCACTCCTGTTTCATTCATATGTTTAATTAGTTATCCATTGCACTACTTTGCTTTTTCATTTCACATGATCTTAGGGGGAGCGATCAGATCTCGTAGCATCACAGGGCTACGCTAAATGCTCAATCGACACCTCACAACTTATACTGTGTTCGTTCAGAACGAGGACTTCGCATTCTGGCTGCGGGGCGGCTATTAACTCTGGTGGAGCCGTAGATGGTTCTGTGAACAAACTAGTTCTACTCCAGCGGCCTGCTGAATGTATTTATGAATATTCTTCGTTTTTTCACGAAATTCTGAGAAAAGGTAGATAAATTCATTGAATTGTCAGTTTCCATTTTGGGACTGACTTTTAGAAACTGCTAAGTTCAGATAGAAGAAAACACAAAGTCGTAGCCTCCAGAAACCCATGAATTCTATCACATAGGACCTTTTATTTCTCAGAAATTACGCTGAATGCCCAAGAACCGTATGTGCCTTCCAATCATAAGAAGTTATTCACGATGAGACCTTGGCTAGCTTGATTAAATCTGCTACGGACACAATGCTAGTATACTCGTAAAATTCACTTGAAGCTTATTCATTGCACCATTCTGTAAATGGACTCTGAAAAGTGTGATATTTTTTATCTGCCATGTTGTTGTCGTCATTTCGAAAACTGCTTTGACGCAGCTTTGTGAGATAATCTGTCCTCTATAAGCCTCTTCATCTCTCCATAATTAGGTCAACTTACGTCTTCTTGAATTTACTTACAGTAATATAACCTTGGACTCCCAATACAACATTATCTCCAAATCATCACCCAGCTTTCTTCCATTAAAAAACTAGCCTCATAATGACCCCTTCTTTCAGTAAAGTTGTAACATAAATTTCTTTTCTCTCTGATTCGATGCAATATTTCATCAGTTACGCGATCTACCCATCTTATCTGCACCATTCTTCTGTAGCACCACATATCAAAACCGTCTGTCCTGAGATTTACTACGCTGCTTATTGTTCACAGGTCATTTCTATATAAGACTACACTCTAGACAAATACTTTCAGGGATAACTACTTAACACTTAAATTTTTGATTAGATGTTACGATATTCCTGTTTTCAAAAAGGTTTTTCTTGTTATTGCTTGTTTGCATTTTATACAGTCTCTGCTTCGACCATGGTAAATTATTTTTCTGCCCAAATGCCGTTGCTTTTCTCTTGTCCATGTCATCTATACTGTATGTGTCATCTATACTTCCCACAGTCGTGCGTGCTTGTACAGTTTTGTATTTCTCCTCTAGCTGTTCCTGCTTTAATGTCTCATTTACTAATCCAGTTTCCTCAGCGTCGCCTGGTTTAATTCGACCACACTCCATTACCTTGATTTTACAGTTATTCATATTCATCTTAGAATCTCTTTTCAGTATTTTCAAGGCACTATACAATTTGTTCAGCTGATGTTACAAGACCTTGATTGTCTCTGACTGAATCACACACTGAATACTCTCGAAGTACTTGTTTATTTCTCCTCCATGAACTTTAATTCCTTTAATTTTTTTCTTGGTTTCCTTCACTTCTTACTGAGTGTATTACCTGAATAATGCTGGGAATAGGATAGAACACTTTCTCACTACTTTCTCAACTATTGCCTCCATTTCATGTTGTCTTATAATCGCAGTCTAGTTTCTGGACAAGTTGTAAATAACCTTTCCCTCAATGTATTTTACCAATTCTACCTTCATGATTTCGAAGAGTGTATTCCGGTCAAAATTATCAAAAGCTTTCTTTAAATTTACAAACGCTTTAAAAGTAGTTTTGCCTTTGTCAGTCTATCTCCTAAGTCATAGTATCAAAGTTGCCTCGCGTGTTTCCAAAATTCTTCTGAACGCAAATTGTTATTCCTCCATTATTCTGTAAATAATTCGTGGTAGTATTTTGCAGTCGTGACTCATTAAACTGATGTTTTGGTAATATTCTCCCCTGTCAGCACCTACTTTCTTTGAAACTGGGACTATTACATTCTTCGTAGTCCGAGAGTTTTTCGGCTGACTCATATATCGTGTATATCAGGTAGAATAACAGGCTCTCCCAAGGATCTCAATAATTCTGAGGGAATACCGTCCACGCTAGGCGCCTTGTTTGGACTTACGTCATTCAAGGCTCTGTGAAATTATTTTCGCACTGTCATTTCTTCAGTCTTCATCTTCAACCCTTTCCATAATATGATCTTCAAGTATAATCTTCCCGCATATTCCTCCCGCCTTTCAGTCTTTCCTTCGTTACTGCGTAGGCTTCCGTCTGAGCTTTCGATATTCGTGCTGTTGCTTTTCTCTTGTCCATGTCATCTATACTCTATGTGTCATCTATACTTCCCACAGTCGTGCATGCTTGTACTGTTTTGTATTTCTCCTGTAGCTGTTCCTGCTTTACAATTTTGCACTTCCAGCCAGTCTCACTTTGTGGGTATTTTTCTCCATATGCATACAGAAATCGTGTCTTAGTTGTACCTGTAACTACCATGAACGTAAGACATCTATATTAAGGACGCCATCAGATATTGCTTTGTTCACTAGATGTGTGGAACATAAGATATTATACGAGTACAGTTTTTCGCTGTGACATAAGTAACAAAGATAATTTAAAAATGTCCAAGGGTGCGAAATTAGCTAACAGCCAAAGCATGACATGGCTTGAAAAAAAAAAAGGAAAGAAAAGAGAGAGGCCTATACAGTAAAATGTTTTCCCTCCATTCTCTTTTATCTAATCCATTTACTATGTTCTTACATTTTCACCTCCCATCAGTTAAATTCAACATATTCTCCGCAGTCGGTCACTGACTGCTTTAAGATACTTCAGAAATTTCATTGTATGTTTACAAAGCTGTACTTTGTATTTCATAAACCACCGATTTGGGCGGTGTAGAACCATCGTCAGGTTATCTGTATCACAGCTGAAATGTCATCACAAGTACGGCATACGCAATTTTTTTACAAACGAATGCAAACAAAGTTTCAGTAATACACAAAAAGTAATTCACAGAGCTTCTTACGTAAGTATTGCTAAACCTCTATTTCAATCTGCTAACATACAAGTATTTATAATGTTACTTTAAATCCGTCTTGATTGCAAATTTTTTTATTATTCATATGACCGGTTTCGGTTCATTCAGAACCATCTTCAGATCTGTAAAAATAATTATACTAATTTACTATTTCACGAAAGCAAATCTTTTTCATCCTATCTTATCAACATCAAATGTACCAGAACGTACCTGATATTTAAGTTACAGGAGTAACCCGTCCAATTCAGCAACTTTCACATGCTACGTCACTTACAATGGAAGAATTGCAGACAAAATTGAAGGATGCTTTCGTAAATCTGACGTTAAAATAGGGTTCCGAACAAATAACACGTTAAAATTGAAGCTCCGGCATAGAATATGTAATAGTAGGAATAAATTTCAGGATTCAGGTGTATATAAAATCAAATGTAATGACTGCTGTAAACAATATATAGGGCAGACTGGTAGGAACTTTGAAACCAGATTCAGGGAGCACACCTACTCAAAACAAAACAGCTTTTGGGGCGCATATGGCTGCGACAAAGCACTCAGTCACGAATATTGAAAACAACTTAGACATCCTGCATAGAGCTCACAAGGGACGGTTCCTTAACATTTTAGAAGAGATCGAAATATACACCCATAAAAATAAAGATCCGGATTTAATCCTCAACGAACAAAGCGAATTCAATCATAACGCCTATTTTAGCATTTATGACGACCTACTAAGATGACAACTGTCGCGTATGGAGATCCAGGCCAAGGGATGAGAGATGGTGCGCGGTGGAGAAGCCGGAAGACGCGTGCAACGCCTGGCGTCGTTGACGGGGCCCTTCTGTGCGGCCCTCTTGCCCGCGGCGATGGACAGCAGACGACTGAGCGGACCGCGGCACAACACCAAAGTGGCGGGAACCACGGAAGCAGACCGTAGAAGAAAACAAGTTCACACCAGCACCATAGATATATAAATCGCCCTATGCCTGTTAGATCGTATAAAAATGATAATTTTACTGTTTTTTAATCCTGACAAGTACAGATTTTAGCTTTGACATCTACATATTTTAATTACATATTTTTAATATAAAAAAGATCTACTGAATACAGTATGTGCAAATGGAATGTAACAAATGTACCAGACGCCACCTGTCGGTAATAGTGTCATAATTAATATAAATGACGTGCACTCTGCCAACCAATTTTATGTGACGTAGCATGTGAAAGTTGCTGAATTGGACGGGTTACTCCTGTAACTTAAATATCAGGTACGTTCTGGTACATTTGATGTTGATAAGATAGGATGAAAAAGATTTGCTTTCGTGAAATAGTAAATTAGTATAATTATTTTTACAGATCTGAAGATGGTTCTGAATGAACCGAAACCGGTCATATGAATAATAAAAAAAATTTGCAATCAAGACGGATTTAAAGTAACATTATAAAATCACTGATTGCTGTTATCCCATAAGACATTATGTCTGTTTTTGCAAAATACAAGTATTTGTGTATACACTTTGTGATGACGTTTTCTTTGTGATACAGACAACCTTAAGATATTTTTAAACTGTCCGAAATCGATGGCTGAGTAAAGAAAAAGTACAGTAGAGTAAACGTACAATGTAGTTTCTTAAGTTCAGCATCTCGTATTTTCTGCTGGACCTTATCGCTTTGCCTATTTGATAGTCTGCTGCCTTCGCTATTTCATCTCTGGCTGTTACTTATTCGTGTTCTTTGTCTCCCTTTCCCACGTTTCGGTCGCTTGTAGCCTTAATGCTCTCTTCGAAACCCCAACAACGTTTGGTTCTTTTAATTTATCCAGTTCTCATCTCCTTCACTTCCTCCATGGAATTTCTTTAGTTTTAATCTGCAGTTCATAACCAATTATTTGTGATCAGAGTTCTTTTCAGTTTAAAGACTGATTTCTAAACTTCTGTCTTACCATCACGTACACTGAGAACTTCTGGTGTCTTCATGTCATTTCCACATGTATAGCTTTCTATCACGATTCTTAAACCAGTTGTGATCTCAGCAAAATTCTATCATGTGACTTTTTTTCCATTCATTTCCTTTAGTTCCTGTTTTATTCTCTTCCTTTTCCTACTATCAAATTCCAGTCCCCATCACAATTAAATTTTAGTATCTCCCAGCGTTCTCAACAATTTCATTTATCTAATCTAACTTCTTTAATCTCTTTATTATCTGCGGACCTGGTAGGCATATAGACATGTTCCACTGAGGTGGGTTTCGGCTACGATATTGCGTTCAGTGCGATGCTCGTAGCAGTTCACCCGCATTCCAATTTTCTCGTGCATCATTATTTCCTTTACTGTGCTACTTCTGTTCCGTGTCGACGACCCTATACTCACCTGACCTTCCTGTGATTCCACTGCAATGATTCTCACAATATTTAACATCATCTTTTCCATTTCCGTTTTAAAGTTTTCTAACCTGCTTATCCGATGTAAGTACTTACCAGAAATACTGTTTGGTACCTGTTACGTAACGGTTTTGTAAAAATGAAAAGAAATGCCAAGAAATCCATTCAAAGCAAACTGTACAATAGTGAAGACTAGAAGTTAGAGTTACAAATGTATTTGAAGCTGACCTGAATTGAATTTTCCCTAAATTGACCAAATCATTTCATGTGAATGCGAGGGTGAGTGCTCCAACACGTCATGATTTGTTTCTTCCCAAATATTCTGGGAGCTAAGCAACTACTCTGTGTTTGACAAAACCAGTTACGGTAACTGATGGAGGCCACAGACGCAGAGCTCCTGGGATCGATTCATTGACCATGTCTTATTTCTTTGTGGCGAAAAATCTTCCCCGCTTAGCATTATGTCAACTCTGGAGCTGCTTAAGTAAGCAAGTAGCATGTCTGACGCACAAGGCGCCGAAGTAGTGTGTCATTAAGCGTATCTGCACTTTGCGTTGTCTCCCCTGTTTATACTAGGTATGATCAAGAAGTAACTGGAATTTTTGTTTTTCTTAAGGAACATTTATTTTTTATCAACATAAATTTTGTCCCATTCGAAGTAATCCCTCTGAGATATAAAACACGTGTTCCAGCGCTTTTTCCAGTGTTGGAAGCACTTCTAGATTTCACTTTTCGTTAGGATTTTCAGCTCCTTCAACGATTACGTTTTTATCTCATCAACAGCGGCAAAACGACGTGCTTCCATAGTTGTCTTCAGCCTCGGGAATAGAAGGAAGTCGCAGCGGACAATATTCGGGGAATACGGTGGCTGCAGCGAAACGGCGGCTTTGTTTTTTTGCCAAAAAATCATGAACAAGCACTGACCAGTGAGCGGGAGCATTATCGTGATGCAATTTCCACGAGTGGTTTTGCCACAATTCTGATCGTTTTCTTCGGATTACTTCACGCACACAGCGCATAACTTCCAGATACTATTCCTTGCTCACCATATGACCATAAGGTAGCAACTCATGATACGCTATCCCATTTTCATAGAAGAAAACGGTGATAAAAACCCCCACATGTGATCAAAATTGTCCAGTTTTTCCGATCTTGGCCCTTTGAGGCAGTTTCCATTGGGACGACTGGGCCTTGGCTTCTACCTCATACCAGTTTAGCCTTGTTGATTCCCTTGTTATAATCTTCTTTACAAGTTCTGGAAAGTTGTCGACTTCCTACAGCAATTCCTGAGCGATATCTGCGTGACGTCGTTTTTGGATCGAAATTCAACAATTCAGGAACAAACCTCGCTGCTACACGTTTCATGCCCAAAACATCCCAAAAAAATTACATGGTATGAGTTGAAGGATATGCCGACATCATCAGAAACCTCTCTGATAATGATTCGGTGATTTTCTGGAACCATTTGCTTTACTTCTTCCACACCGTCGTCAGTAATTGATGTGCTACGGCGACCAGGGCAGCCGTCTTCTTTAAGGTCTTCTCGAACCGCTTTGAAACCTCCTAAACTCTTGTTTCTTACTCATAGAAGATTGTCAAAAGCCACAGTAAACATTTATAATTCGGTGCTGCACTTTATTTTATTTTTCAAGCAAAATATAATGAAAATTCTTTGGTTCCCTCTTTTTCGAAAATGAAAATTCGCCGAGCACTCGGAAACACGTATATCCTTTCCGACTGTCAACAGTAAACTAAATATTCGAAACAGCTGAAAACGCAAACATGCACCAGAAACATATGTAACAACAATATAAAAAGATTTGAAAATCGGATGTATAAAGCCCGTCAAACTAAAAAAATGCAGGTTACTTTGTTATTACACCTCGCATGTATTACGACACGCGATAGAACTCCTAGTGCTGACGTACTAACAGGTTGCTCAGAAGACAATTTTCTGTCCCAGTCTTCCTCAAGTATCTTGACGTATGTGCAGCATATGACGGCATAAAGCGAGTGAATCACTTTTGTGACGTAAGTGCACGGTAGATTATGTCGCACAGACCTACGATATCGACGCTAAGAAATGCACACGTACGGTTCTTACAGTGTAACGCTGGGCCGAAGAGTATGATATGAGGTGTTCATTCGAGGGGGAGGGGGAACGGGGGGGGGGGGGGGGGCGACCATGACTTACCCACGTGGACACTGATACTGCTACTACTGCGCACGAGTCGACCACGCCCACCTCGTCCTGGTATCGACACGACGGTCAGCTGACGCAACTTGTCAGGGACTTGGTCGCCTGCATGATGAAAATCTTCTCTTTCCACAAGGTAATCGTCAAGTCGATGAAAATATTATTTATTTCCACAGTAAACGTCAAAAATTTGAAATGTTTCCGTCATTTTGGTTTTGATCAGTGAGAGTTTCGAGAGATTTTATTTGTTACTAGATTTTTCTTTTGTAATATTAGATGATAGACAGTTTCAATGGATAAATTAATAATCATAATTAAATGCCATGTCTGTCTTAAAGAGAAACAAGTGCAGATCTAAATGCACGGCTGGAATGATTATCACATGACAAGGATTGATATTACAATACTGTCATGGATACTTTAAGAAGTAATCCCTAACATATTTAAATATTACGTACGTTATTTAAAAAAGTTTTGTAAACGCCAACAGTCCGTATTAATGTGAGACCTTAACTTTTCCTTGCGAATAGAATGTTCAAATAACTTACGGGTTTGCTGCCGGGTGACGTCGTCGACAACCGTCGATATTTCGACAGGACCACACCCTGCCATTCTCAAGGCACAACTGCAAGGAGGAAGCAATGTGCAAGGAAATTTAATACCTCGGTTCACAGAGGAGAAACAAGGAAGATACCACACACAGAACAAGCAACCGCATCAAAAACAGAGGGACAGAATTAGTGCTACCTCACCTGTTGATTAATAGTCACTATCGATATTTCTGATGTTGGTTTTCTAACTTTGTGTAAATAATAGAGATGGGGCCCCTCCATGCCCGCACCAGCGTGGTGACCAAACCAAAAGTTCTACTGTCATCTCCGTCTCCCCACTAACATAACAACGTCGCTCTCCAATGTAAAATAAAATTCTGAGCTTTATTTCTCCCTTGGTAGCCATAAACCATCAACACCGGTTTTACTAGGCTGCAAATTTTGTGCTCAGAAAAACTCTGTTAAGTGTGAGCGCTGTTACACTGGTCGGTAGTGGGAGCAATCTACTTAATATTTACTAAGTATTACATATTCTGAAAATTAAATAAGTTCATGGCACAACAGATACTCGTATACTAAATACTAGGCTGTCTCTACAGCTTACACTAAAAACAATGAACGACTGCCCTCACTCCTTGGAAATGTACGTTGCCCCGCAGCTTACAGGTATCCAAATACATATGGCCCCTGCTGATCACACACCTAAATACTGTACACAAAAGACACTCTTCCTATTTGTAAAACAGATCACAGTAAAATGTGTCCAAAGTATAAGGCACAATCCCATTTCCCGCCGTGCTCTCAGGCATCAGACAATTAAAGATAAATACTTCAACAAAGACAGTCTAGGTCCCAAATGGTGTTTATTTTCTCGTAACAGGCTTCAGTCATAGAAAGACCATCTTAATATTAGCATGTAAATTCACTGGTGAAACATGTAGGCGACGGCCGGTGTGGCCGAACGGTTCTAGGCGCTTCGGTCTGGAACCGCGCGACCGCTACGGTCGCAGGTTCGAATCCTGCTTCGGGCATGGATGTATGTGATGTCCTTAGGTTAGTTAGGTTTAAGTAGTTCTAAGTTCTAGGGGATTGATGACCTCAGATGTTAAGTCCCATAGTGCTCAGAGCCATTTGAGCCAAACATGTAGCCGGTGTGCAAAGCAATTGCTCATACGTGCTAAGAGGCACGTGTTGTCAACTAATCATATTTTAATAATATTTTAGGAACTCTTTCCCAGCTCGTAAGTAAACGTCACCAGCCATGCTAGCGAACAGCCTTAAAATATAATGAGAGGCACCCACATACCTTGCTCATACTGTGGCATCAAGCAGTCAGGCCTGCAAGATGAGTGGTCTGCCAAGCGAGTGGATTCATTCTTATTTATCGAGTAACATGAACTCTCGTACTCACAATTAAGTTACAAATTATCCTCCTATATGAATAATACGCAACGGAAACGCACATCTAACTGTTCACTACGGCCTGGCAATACCACATTTTTTTTTTAAATATTTAACAGCTTTTATCAACACGTGGCCATCGCACTGAATATGAGTGGCGCACACATTATAAATTCTGGATATCATGATAACATACAATTCAAAGGAAAAAGCCACCAATCTTTTTCTTTTCACTATCTTATTTATTCCGATAAATTCTATAACCTAAACACACAAATTCTATAACCTACAACAATAACACATGAGAAATTCCGCCCAGTGGGCATGGCTTTACATTGGTGATTCTCTATCTTATGGTCTCGTAATTATTTAACGCTACAGTGCACTTTCTGGATAGGATGGTGGATCTTTTGCTATATCTCACACTTCGACTCTCACAACCATCATCACGAAACTTTCCTCCTGACCGAGCGGTACAAAAGGAACACGCATAACCCACTACCTCTGAAACTACCTTGCTACTCTCCCATGCAAACCACACATACTTAAATTACATGACATACGCCACACTACAACATGAAATACAACACAGGGAATAGTCACAACATTATCACTTTCAGCTTTCCCACTTGAATTAATATTTATCCCAGTTTCACATGACACTGCCCCACTTCGTAATTCTACTTTCCTACTATGAACTCTGGAGATATATGCACGTCTTCCTGTGCAATGCAAGCCAAGTGGCGTTGCTGGATAGACGGCTGACTCACCTTGCTTCTCTCTCAGAGTATTATAGTTTGAATCCAGCGTCACACGGAAACATATCACGCAAAGTAATATTAAGAACATATTCATCACACACACGAGCCCTCAAATAATACCATGGACGAGTACTTCTCTTTATCCTTTGTCTCATACACAGATTGAGACTCACTCAGTACTCACCACGTGGAAGTACTCGCGTCTAATTTCAAGTCCTGCACACGCCATTTCTTAAATATTTCAACTTATAGTACACACGCTACTAATTCAACTTAACTTAAGCACACGGAAGTATTTCAACTTA
This sequence comes from Schistocerca piceifrons, assembly GCF_021461385.2. NCBI lineage: Eukaryota > Metazoa > Arthropoda > Insecta > Orthoptera > Acrididae > Schistocerca > Schistocerca piceifrons. The sequence continues at coordinate 112,564,195 of NC_060139.1, read as the reverse complement.
TTGCTACATGTGGTTTCATTGTGACCGTTGGTCACTTCTGAAGATTACTACGACCTCATTAATATTACCTGCCTGACATTTAATTCTCCCCACAAAAGTTCCTGAAATAGAGAAATTATTATTTCAAACTACTCTTAAGTATTCCACATGCATACCATGTCTCCACTCTTTTGTCTTTACGGAGCACACCTAAGACAGGTCTTAACAGCACAAGATCCAGCGACAGAGTGCCGAAACATGGCCGTTCTTCAGGTCCTCTCGCACCTCTGCCGAAGTGGGGGAGCACCTTGCTACCGTATTGGTCAGCCACATTTCAGGCGCTCAAAGCTCAGGTACATCTACATCTACATTTATATTCCGCAAGCCACCCAACGGTGTGTGGCGGAGGGGACTTTACGTGCCACTGTCATTACCTCCCTTTCCTGTTCCAGTCGCGTATGGTTCGCGGGAAGAACGACTGTCTGAAAGCCTCCGTGCGCGCTCTAATCTCTCTAATTTTACATTCGTGATCTCCTCGGGAGGTATAAGTAGGGGGAAGCAATATATTCGATACCTTATCCAGAAACGCACCCTCTCGAAACCTGGCGAGCAAGCTACACCGCGATGCAGAGCGCCTCTCTTGCAGAGTCTGCCACTTGAGTTTATTAAACATCTCCGTAACGCTATCACGGTTACCAAATAACTCTGTGACGAAACGCGCCGCTCTTCTTTGGATCTTCTCTATCTCCTCCGTCAAACCGATCTGGTACGGATCCCACACTGATGAGCAATACTCAAGTATAGGTCGAACGAGTGTTTTGTAAGCCACCTCCTTTGTTGATGGACTACATTTTCTAAGCACTCTCCCAATGAATCTCAACCTGGTACCCGCCTTACCAACAATTAATTTTATATGATCATTCCACTTCAAATCGTTCCGCATGCATACTCCCAGATATTTTACAGAAGTAACTGCTACCAGTGTTTGTTCCGCTATCATATAATCATTCAATAAAGGATCCTTCTTTCTATGTATTCGCAATACATTGCATTTGTCTATGTTAAGGGTCAGTTGCCACTCCCTGCACCAAGTGCCTATCCGCTGCAGATCTTCCTGCATTTCGCTACAATTTTCTAATGCTGCAATTTCTCTGTATACTACAGCATCATCCGCGAAAAGCCGCATGGAACTTCCGACACTATCTACTAGGTCATTTATATATATTGTGAAAAGCAATGGTCCCATAACACTCCGCTGTGGCACGCCAGAGGTTACCTTAACGTCTGTAGACGTCTCTCCATTGATAACAACATGCTGTGTTCTGTTTGCTAAAAACTCTTCAATCCAGCCACACAGCTGGTCTGATATTCCGTAGGATCTTACTTTGTTTATCGGGCGACAGTGCAGAACTGTATCGAACGCCTTCCGGAAGTCAAGAAAAATAGCATCTACCTGGGAGCCTGTATCTAATATTTTCTGGGTCTCATGAACAAATAAAGCGAGTTGGGTCTCACACGATCGCTGTTTCCGGAATCCATGTTGATTCCTACATAGTAGATTCTGGGTTTCCAAAAACGACATGATACTCGAGCAAAAAACATGTTCTAAAATTCTACAACAGATCGACGTCAGAGATATAGGTCTATAGTTTTGCGCATCTGCTCGACGACCCTTCTTGAAGACTGGGACTATCTGTGCTCTTTTCCAATCATTTGGAACCGTCCGTTCCTCTAGAGACTTGCGGTACACGGCTGTTAGAAGGGGGACAAGTTCTTTCGTGTACTCTGTGTAGAATCGAATTGGTATCCCGTCAGGTCCAGTGGACTTTGCTCTATTGAGTGATTCCAGTTGCTTTTCTATTCCTTGGACACTTATTTCGATGTCAGCCATTTTTTAGTTTGTGCGAGGATTTAGAGAAGGAACTGCAGTGCGGTCTTCCTCTGTGAAACAGCTTTGGAAAAAGGTGTTTAGTATTTCAGCTTTACGCGTGTCATCCTCTGTTTCAATGCCATCATCATCCCGTAGTGTCTGGATATGCTGTTTCGAGCCACTTACTGATTTAACGTAAGACCAGAACTTCCTAGGATTTTCTGTCAAGTCGGTACATAGAATTTTACTTTCAAATTCACTGAACGCTTCACGCATAGCCCTCCTTACGCTAACTTTGACATCGTTTAGCTTCTGTTTGTCTGAGAGGTTTTGGCTGCGTTTAAACTTGGTGTGGAGCTCTCTTTGCTTTCGCAGTAGTTTCCTAACTTTGTTGTTGTACCACGGTGGGTTTTTCCCGTCCCTCACAGTTTTACTCGGCACGTACCTGTCGAAAACGCATTTTACGATTGCCTTGAACTTTTTCCATAAACACTCAACATTGTCAGTGTCGGAACAGAAATTTTCGTTTTGGTCTGTTAGGTAGTCTGAAATCTGCCTTCTATTACTCTTGCTAAACAGATAAACCTTCCTCCCTTTTTTTATATTCCTATTAACTTCCATATTCAGGGATGCTGCAACGGCCTTATGATCACTGATTCCCTGTTCTGTACATACAGAGTCGAAAAGTTCGGGTCTGTTTGTTATCAGTAGGTCCAAGATGTTATCTCCACGAGTCGGTTCTCTGTTTAATTGCTCGAGGTAATTTTCGGATAGTGCACTCAGTATAATGTACCATTCACAGATGACACCCACAGTAAGAACAACTTCCATCATACAACTGACCCCCGTGCTTGCGTTCCTAGTGATTGTAAACAATCCAGAATTACGCTGCCTGGGAGATCTGTTCTAGGCCACTTACTCCAGCAAAGCCAATGAGTCTAGAAACAAACCCCTAGCCACCCTGTCATCTCTTTGGTCCCACCAAAGGTGGCCAAAGGATCGTCTCAAAGATGATCATATATTCACATTCACTATCTGCGGTTAGCAGACGACCATACATTCATTCGTTCATTTCACAGATCTCGCCAAACTGGATGTAGGGATTTCTTTTGTGGGAGTGCACGTGTGATCAATTAAATAAATAAATTGTCATTCTTTCCCACACTGGTATCCGGCTTCGCTGTATTAATTGAAATTGAGTTATTTTACAAAAAAAATGTGTTGTTCTGACAAAAAAAAAAAGAAGTATGTTGTACCTATTTTCAATGTCGGGCGGTACTGTACCCTTTCAATAAGACAGGGAGATTAGAGTTTAACATCCCATTGTCAGTTCAGTCATTATAGATGGGCTTAAAATAGCACTTCGTAAAGTGACTATCACGTGCAGCACCACATTAACTTTCATAACCCCGAGACAACCATATATAACACACAATTAATTAACAACAAGAATTCTTGCCTAAAATAAACGCGTATAAGAGACATATTAACACTTCCTGCCCACACCTGCGATACAGAATTTTAAGTACGTTTTTCACTGAAAGCACCAGGGCTAACTCCCACCCGGTACAGAGCTCCTTACAAATAGGCAATATACCATTCACAGATGACACCCACAGTAAGAACAACTTCCATCATACAACTGACCCCCGTGCTTAACTTTTTGCGTTCCCAGTGATTGTAAACAATCCAGAATTACGCTGCCTGGGAGATCTGTTCTAGGCCACTTACTCCAGCAAAGCCAATGAGTATAGAAACAAACCCCTAGCCACCCTGACAAATCCAAGTCCGAGAGCTGTGGAGAGGGGACACGCCAAAAAATAGTCTACGATTAACAAGTGACAGATAGACAACAGCCAGAATGTACCACCTGTGTTCCATTTGTGGCTGAGTGCAGTACATCTGTTCACATACTCCCTCCTGTAAATTCGAGAACTGGCAAACAGATGCACTAAACGCAATTTTTTCATATGATGACTAAAGTTTTTGTGAAGTAGTTTGGTAGAGTGCCTTCAAAGCGCAACGTGCTCCTTCGAATTCCAGGGTAGATGAAAACAGACGGTGTGCTGCCGCCCTTTTCCCCAGATGGTACTACTGCACTCCGAGTTATCACTCATCAGACACTTGCACCAGGCAGCTTGCTATTCCGTCAGGCTACCTTGCCGCTCGCTTTGGATTCGGCAGACTCCCCTGCCAGCCGCTGTGGCGTTATTCCATGACTCCGCATTTCCCTTTTCAGATTTTATAGCTTCCCTGCTACTTTCAGACTTCTGACATTCCATGCTTCGACTCGCTGAATGGTATCCCTTCGTTGATGATTGCATCTTTCTGCCACGGTCATCTCCATCTTGGCAGTCGACTCCCAGAGCGGAAACTAATTGGAAATATTTTTCCAAAGGAAACACTTTTTCAGGTAATTTCCTATCGAACACGCGGGCACCTAACGATTTGTATCAGTCACACGACTCTGGTGGCGCGAGTTATGGTTACTCTTTACAGCGGTCACTAGAGCAACGACAAAAGACGATCGTTTACTAAGTTACAATTAATTACAAATGAAAGTAGCAAGTTTACTTACTTTACTCATCAGCCACGTCTTATTCACGCGCTATTCCTAGCGTTGTATAAGGCGCAGGCAGCAATCTTTTTTTCCCAAGACCCGGGTATACTCTTGCTACGGTAGTCCGAAGTATCGGGAGAGTATCAGCAGGGTCAACTTTTCCACGCAACCTCAATTGTGGAAATATAGCTACTGGAAGACAGAGTCCGCTCCTATCTCCTGGACAACGTCTCTCTTTTTATCGACGATCTGATAGATTTCCAGAAGCGTTCGATGCTGTGTGTGCTGACAGATGGATCGTCCGATGACACAGATTCAATATAATGACTCATAAATTCATGTCGAAATCCTTCTTTCTTTACGGTGTTTATGACTTAGAGCCTTAAATGCCTAATAATATGAAGTCCTTTATCATAGAGACTGAAGTTGTTATTCCCCGTTGAATAAACGCGAACTGTTAAGCACTTGCTGAAGTCTCTCTCAGTGCCGCCAAATAGCCAAATATGTTCAGCTTCATTTTCCAACGGTCATCCTCTCTAGTATTTCCTAGTAGCTATATGCTATTTTCAAAACCTTGTTTTGTCCACCGATTGGAACACTCTCGTTCGTGACTATGACTAACAAATTTCTCGGCAGAATTCGTAGTAGTCACACACGGTGTTCGTGGACAATTGTGTATCAGAAGCTGTTACATGTAACGGGTAGTCTCTTATCCAGCAAAAGACTAAAATGATGCTCTTTTGGGTATAACTTGGAACTGTCAGACCATGTGTTCTTTCTTATAAATGTTCTCTTCTGACACTGGGCCCAATACAATTGCAAAGGAATATCTCCATCCGCAACTCTCCTGCGAAGTTTCTCGGAGTAAAGTCCATGACATTCTACACAATTACTGCTATTCTTATATGAAAGCAATTCGAAGTTGCAACAAAATTTCAGACAAATTTCCATACTAAATAGCCGAGGAATTAGATTTCGCCATGTGAGAAACTGCAACGCTTTCACTCTTTGCTATTCACAACCGAAGACAATACACTAAGTTCTCCTGGCAAATCACTAAACATTTACCATAGTTCGGGCCACCAGAGTGGTGTTGTGGACTCTATGTTGACATAGAGTCACACGTTCGATATATTTTGTTACGGGCCGCTCATCATTCTTGGAAATTACCCTTTTTCAATCACAGACCCCATGTCCTCTGGAGACACATTCCACTGCCTTCTGCATCTTCATGTTGTTGATCATTACTAATTCTCCCGCCATTTTGGGGCAGCTTCCCACCGCAAGCACAAGAGAGTGCCCTGAACATCTGTCCGCTCCTCCGCCCTCTTTGACAATGTAGTTGGTAGAACGATGGTGACTTTTTACGCCGGAAGTCTTCGACCACCATGGCTGATGATTTTTACTCAAAATGTATGGAGTGACTGATTTCGAATCTGGGACTCACGACGTTTCGATTATTAATCTAGTACCCTACCGTAGACCAGAGGGGTACCCATAAACAGAAACGACAGTGTTGACAAAGTCTGGAAACAGCTCTTTCCGGAGGAAAAACGAAGCAACGTCCGCTTGTCATATAAGGATGGATACTTCAGTACCGTATGGGCCACATGAGATCCTCAAACGCTTGTTGAAAGCATTATTATTGATAAATGGCTCCTAAAACTTACTTGCAAGGTTTGTTTTATGGGTGCACATGTTTGTATCTTGCCGATAAAAATCTTTTTCAATGATAATGAGGAGCTTCAAAAAAAAATAAAATAAAATAAAATAAAATCTCGTCTTCTATTCCAATGAAATTGACGAAACGGATAGCGATCTTGAAATCTGTATGATGAAGTACGTTATCTCAGAGTGTTCGTAGTCAATGCGACATCCGGGCATGGATTTTATGCATGCGCAAAATCACATTAGACGCTATATCTTAACCATGTTCAATTTAAAACCGAAAACGCGATGAAAATTCAGTAGAGTTAACGAGTAACTACTACTAATATGTATCTCAAATTGTTGTACAGCTTTAAATAGTGTTCTTCTTGTGGTGTCACCGCCAGACACCACACTTGCTAGGTGGTAGCTTTAAATCGGCCGCGGTCCACTAGTACATGTCGGACCCGCGTGTCGCCACTGTGTGATCGCAGACCGAGCGCCACCACAAGGCAGGTCTCGAGATACGGACTAGCACTCGCCCCAGATGTACGGACTACGTAGCTAGCGACTATACTGACGAAGCCTCGCTCATTTGCCGAGCAGATAGTTAGAATAGCCTTCAGATAAGTCCATGGCTACGACCTAACAAGGCGCCATTAGTAACATTGCATGTATCTATGGAGCCTCACTTATATTGTCAATAGCGATGTACCAAGGATGGAATAAAGTTAAGTATTCCAGAAGCTACGTACTTTTCTTTATAACATTCATTACGTATCCTGTTACAGACCTATAACTTGCCTGCTAAACGCGTACCTTTCGGCTACTTCCGTGGCGTGGCTGTCTTGCTACGCCACAACACTTCTGACAGAAGTTCAAGACATCGACGAGTCCGAAATCTTCTCGCGATTTTCTCCGCTTTTCTTTGACAGTCACTGAGTTAACGCAGGTGTTTTACGCGCGTTCACTCTCGTGAAGAAACTGTGTGCTTTGCGAGCCAATTAAAACCGACAAGGCCACTGGAGAGTGCAAATCACGTTAACCAGCTCGTCCCGAGTGGCGGATGTCCCGTCTACGTCCACGTCAACGTTAGCTGCCTCGTCCCGTGAGGACGGCTGAAGGCGAGAGCGCCCCGTGCGGTCCACGCTAACATGTTGTTGCAGACTGTGGCTACCGGTTGCATTATTACAATGGCGCCAATTACAATGCCACACTTTAAATACGCTTCATTCAAAACTGTTCAAAACACTGAGTTACTATAAGCTTATTATGCTAATGCGGCCGTATGGGAACAGCGTGTGTGTTAATATAATGTATCTTCTTTTGAATCATCTATAGTGTCATTACCTACCTTGCGTATATTTCCTCCAAGAAGTTCCTACAGAAGGACGTTATAAACCCCATCAGTCTTCATGCGGCATTGCGGACATTACCGTTCTTTCCGGTCAGAAGGCAGCACGACAAATGACGAAGAAAGATACTGATCAGCAATATACGTAGTATCCGGTAACAGAAGAACCTATTAGACACGAGGGCCATCAACTGCCATCATTTCCCGTAGCTCACGAAACTTTAGCACTGGCGCTGAAGAATGTTGACGCAACTGGCGAAGACCCAATCACCACAGACACGAGAATAGATGCCAAGTAAACAGTGGGAGCTGTTTACACGTGCGTCACGAAATGATATGTTTATTTGCTCTTCAGGCAACACCTCCGCCGAAACGGATTAAATTGTTGATATTATTTTTGTAGTATCCGGAAATCCTGCCAGTGGAAATATTACACAACGCGTGTAAGTAGTCCCGGGAGGGAAATGTGAAACAATGGAGCACTAGTAAAACTCACAGAAAAAGAAATTTAAGTGTCTCATATTGCTTACTCAAAAGTTTAAATTATTCAGTGCTGATGGCAGGGTTCAGTTTCAATTCAAGTGCGTCTGATGCACGTGAGGTGACCCTTAACATGGTTTCAAAGTGGATTTCCATCACGGAAAAATTGGTATCAGTCCACGTGTTACGTTTGCCGGCGAAACAGAAGAGTCACGTAAGGAATTTGCTCCGACGATATAATCCTATATTAGCTGTCTGCGTTGTTTGTCCGTCGTAATAGCCCTGATTTAGATTTTCCATTGTAGTTCTATTTCCGTGAACTACCATTGGCCAATACAGCCTTGGTTTCTTATGTAAGATTGCGTCATCTTCTTTCTCGCTGTTGCCAACTCTGAGTGACTTTTTTATCTTTCATTCCCTCACATAAAAACTGAGGGGACAAAGAATGCTGTTCAATCTTCCGGATTGTGTAGTCGAGGTCCATGGAACTTATTCGTTCGATTCCCGGCGGTGTCAGGGGTTTTCTCTGCCTCGTGATGACTGGGTGTTGTGTGCTGTCCTTAGGTTAGTTAGGTTTAAGTAGTTCTAAGTTCTAGGAGACTGATGACCATAGATGTTAAGTCCCATAGTGCTCAGAGCCATTTGAACTTATTCGTTCCCGGCCGTGAAATCTTTCATTTCTTGAATTAAAGAGCTGTTCGTCTTGGAACCTTGAAGCCGTAATAACACGACACGCTAATCAACTAGATGATTAGCTTGAACACTCGGTGCTTTAGTAGCGGTCCGATTACCCGCGGTATGTGTTTACCTTCATCCGACACGACAATGGGTTCGCCGATCCACTGACGTTCTTCAGATACACAAGCTTCGGACGGAGGCAAAAACACTAAATCACAGAGACAGCAGAAAAACGTGTAGAGGTCTGTTTCCTTGGAACTCCTGAAACCAGTCACATATCGGTTCTGAGAGCCGGTAGGCTCTTATTCTGTTCCCTAAACGACATGGCGGAACAGTATCGAATGGCTTCCGGTAGTCAGGAAAAGCGGCATCCAATTCGCGCCGCTCTTCGCTGCGCATTGGATCTCGTGAACAACAGATTAAGCTGAATTTCGTTAGATCTGTTTGCGGAATCCATTCTTATTTTTAAAGAAGAAATTTCCGTTCTTCATAAATGTCGTAACACATGAGTTATTATTGCAGGTGACAATTACAAATCTGTTTTTTCGAATTTCTTGAGTAACGTTTCAAAAAATAACAGTTACAAGACCAACTGAAACGTCCCCTTAGCAAAATTATGAATAACTGTGCTAGTAAACTACTACGTTATTTGATACAAAGACAGCTGAGTAAAATTGAACGTACTCCGACAGTTCTCTCTTCACTTGTTCTGATCGTCACACAATACTTTTGGCGCAACGCAATCTGACTTTCAAAAATCCCTACAAAAGAATGGCCCTGACTAGCAATAACCTATACCTTTCATGAATCGCTTACCTAACAAAAATCTTCGTTACTCGAACTACTGCAATACAGCGAGCGCCAATACTGCCAGCTGAATAAAAGATTCTAGCTACTGAAGGCACTAATTACGGACAGGCATAGTTAGCAAACGAAAGATTTTTATAGACAACAAACAATGTATATACCTTACTAATGATCAAAAATCATCATATATATATAATCTCAATTCATGACATCCATCTTTACATATTTCCTTTTTCTGGCGGACACACGTCCAGATCGTCCGCTTGTAGTAACCTCTCAAAACTCTGGTATCTCTCTCTCCACATCCACCACTACCGGCGGCTCACCTCCAACTGCCCAACGCTACGCGCCCCCGCCCAACACTACACAAACGAATATTCCAACAATGTGTCTAACCAGCCACAAACTGTACACGACACGTTCTGTGATTTTCATACAGAGCGCTACGTGGCGTTACCAACATAAAAACCTAAACAGCCTACTTACACAACTACACATCTCTTTGCGTGACAAGGACTGTACGAAAAGAAGAACTACGCACATCTCCTACATTTTATTGATGGTGTAGGTAAAAGTGACCTTTAGCAGTCAAAAATGCCATTGTTGGTCGATCCCAATAGTGTAGATTTTGTTTTCATTCTGGAATTACAACTGAATTACTTTCATGACAATGTGTATTGCTCTTACAACGACACGTCACTCGATGTTGCTAACCGATGAATGTTAGTATGTAGTGTTGTTCGGCAGTTAAGTATCGAACTACGTATCTATAAAGTGAGGTTCCTTTCGGACGTCGATCCTGCCTTAGGTTCTTAGGGAAGGAAGCGAGGGGGGTCACGGGAACAAACGGAGATTAGGGTTTAACAAGGGAAAGATCAAATCTGGCATGACAAAACTCGTCCTGAAATTTTTGTGTAGGATGAATACAACGAAAGAAATGCACCATCAGAATCTCAACTGCTTAGACGTATGCAATTATTATTTACAAATTGTTAAAGTTACTCTTTTTTGTCGCACGAAGAACCGCGTAAGACAGCGGTTTGCACAATCCCCCCCCCGCCTAATCCGGAGTGACACAAACGAAATTAAAGCACCTAAACAATATAAAACATATCACGTATCATTAATGTTTTGAATAAGAGGGTATTTTTAAAACAATACTTGCATTGCATCTTAGCAACTAAAATTTTGACAGGGTCTTTCTTTCGGTGTATTCTTCCTGTATACAAAAAAAATTTAGGACATCTTTCGACATGTCGTACTGGCCCATTTCCTTGCAAGTCCCATTAAGAACGAGGTTATTAAGGGTGGAGCACTAGCTCGTTGGATGGGGTAGACAATCGGCCATGACCTTTGCCCTTTCCGAGGTACCAACCCAACATTTGCCTGGAGCGATTTAGGAAAATCACGGAAAACCTAAAACTGAATGGCTGGAGGCAGAGCTGAACAGTCGCCCTCCCAAATGCAAATCCAATGTGCTAGCCACTGAGCCACCTCACCTCAGTGAGGGTCAACGGTTGTTACATTCTCTTCCTCCCCCCCCCCCCCCTCCCACAACTCAAATTTAACTTGGTGCACTCCCACTTTAATGTGCCACAGATGCTTACGATTGTAATAACAATAAAACTTACGAAAGTGTTTAATAATAATAATACCACATATACTGCCCTCCATAAGTTTGAAATACCAAGTGACTATGGGTAATAGAAAGGAAATACATAATGAAATTGCCTTTTATTCTTTTCTAAATGTTTATTAAGCTCCAATAATACGTAAGTAAACGCAACTAATCATAGATTCCTCAAAACAGCCATCCTTTTTCGATAATCGCTGCCTTGCATCCTCTCGACATGCTACGGGTCAATTTTGCCAGGGTTTCCATCCTTGCAGCTGCTCCTCCCAGAGGTATGTCCCACTCATGATTGCCCATTTTCGGATCCTCCTGTCCAGCTCATCCCATTGTAGCCCGATTGGGCTACAGTCAGGGGACTAGGCAGACCAATACATGTTTTTCAAAATTTTCTGAACGTCTAGAGACTTCACATTTGACACAAGTCAGGTGTATGTTTTGGGTCATTGCCCTGTTGCAAGACAAACTCTTTCCCAACGAGACGCAAACCAGATGTTTTGGCATGTCGCTGGAGAATAGCATGATAATCCTTTTGGTTCATTTTTCCATTTACTTTCGCCAAATCTTCGTCTTTATTCCCTCCAAAAGATCCCCATACCATCACATAACTCCCTCCATACTTCACAGTGGGAATTACTCACTGAGCATTCAAGCGTCCATGAAGTAAATGACATACGAATTGAAGGAGTTCACTTGCAAATATTTCGAACTTGGTTTCATCAGAAAATAAGTCGCGCGGCGTAGCCGCGCGGTCTGAGGCGCCTTGTCACGGTCCATGCGGCTCCCTCCATCGGAGGTTGGAGTCCTCCTTCGGGCATGGGTGTGTGTGTGTGTGTGTGTGTGTGTGTGTGTGTGTGTGTTGTCCATAGCGTAAGTTAGTTTAAGTTAGATTAAATAGTGCGTAGGCTTAGAGACCGATGACCTCAGCAGTTTGGTCCCATAAGACCTAACCACAAATTTCCAGAATCAGCAAATAAGACTCTTTCCTGACACCCTGCTGTATAATGCTGGTGTATCGTAGCCCACTGAATCATTTTATTCTCGTTAACAGGGCGCAACAGTGGTTTGGTTCAAATGGTTCAAATGGCTCTGAGCACTATGAGACTAAACATATGAGGTCATCAGTCCCCTAGAACTTAGAACTACTTAAACCTAATTAACCTAAGGACATCACACACATCCATGCCCGAGGCAGGATTCGAAGCTGCGACCGTAGCGGTCGCGCGGTTCCATGCTGAAGCGCCTAGAACCGCTCGGCCACCCCGGCCCGCCAACAGTGGTTTCCTTGCTACTACATAACCATGGAGGTTATTTTCTGCCAGGCGCCGTCTCGTGGTTGACCCACTGGTGCATCCCTAGCTGTGTTTGGGTCAACATTCAATTCACTGACAGTTTTGAACATACACCGTTCAACAAAAGTTTGGAAAACTAGCGTATAATGTAGTCTACAATACTAGAGGGCTCACTGACCTAGGCACTTCATGCATTATCCAGTCAGAGCCCATATACGGGACGGTGTTCTCTACTGCCGTGCTTTGTGGCCGTTTCCCAGTTACGTAAATACACCGCTGCCGCAGCGACACACGGCCAATAGCTCAGTATCAACAGCAGCTTCATTCAGTTTGTGTTCAGCACTGCAATAACATCACACGTAGAGGCACACAACACTTTGACAGAATCAGAACAGTAGCTTTACTTTTAGCACGTCATACACAGCAAGGTGTTGCCGATCGGTTACGTGTCACTCAAAGTGGTGTGCCTAAGATGTGGAGGAAGTACAGAGAGACTGAAAATGTGAACGATAGACCTCGCAATGGTCGTCCTCCTATGACAACACTAATGCAGGATCGTTTCCGCCAACTATCGGCCCGAATGCGCCCAACTTCAGCCGCCAGAAATGCTGGATATGAGTTCTCCTAGGCAACAGGGATTCATATCTCAGACCGAACAGTGCGTAGAACACTGCAGCCGCACGGGATTAGCCGAGCGGTCTCAGGCGCTGCAGTCATGGACTGTGCGGCTGGTCCCGGCGGAGGTTCGAGTCCTCCCTCGGGCGTGTGTGTGTGTGTTTTTGTCCTTCGGATAATTTAGGTTAAGTAGTGTGTAAGCTTAGGGACTGATGACATTAGCAGTTAAGTCCCATAAGATTTCACACACATTTGAACATTTTTGAACACTGCATCAAGGTGGTCTTCACTACAGAAGACCAATGGGAAGTTTTGCACTGAACCAATAGAACACCGACGCCGTCGAAGGACCTGGGCTCTTGCACATTAACACTGGATCATTCAAATGGTTCAAATGGCTCTGAGCACTATGGGACTTAACATCTGTGGTCATCAGTCCCCTAGAACTACTTAAACCTAACTAACCTAAGTACATCACACACATCCATGCCCGAGGCAGGATTCGAACCTACGACCGTAGCAGTCGCGCGGTTCCGGACTGAGCGCCTAGAACCGCGAGACCACCGCGGCCGGCACACTGGCTCATTACAGAATTGAGTAATGTCATGTTTGCTGACGAGACCAGGATTGGTTCGCGACCGGACACTAGACGTGGTGGGTTTTGGAGAAGCGTTAGACGACACAGGAACTTCGATACGTTCAGGAAGTCCACCGGTTTGCAAGTGGAAGTGTAATGTTCTGGGTGGCAATGATGATGCGATGTCTGATCCCTCTAATTCCCATCCACGGCCATTCCTGGTCCCCCGATAAATCCAAGAGGTCCTAGAAACGATTGTAAGGTCCTACAGACATAAACTCGGCGACAACTCCTTCCTGGTCGATGGCAATTCAAGATCCTAACATACTCTAACGGTGTCCCGGTATCTTCAAAGACGCAGCATCAACCGAATGCCTTGTTCAGGACAGTCCCCAGACATGAATGCAACTGAGGATGCAAGGGACCTGTTGAAGGTGGCCACTGCACAGCGTCCGAATCCATCTGACACTCTTCAGGACCTCCCTGAAGCTGCCATTGAGGAGTGGGACATCACACCCCCAGATAAAATTGGTGGTCTCATTCTGTGCACGCCTTGCCGACTGGAAGCACTCATCCGTGTTCGGGGAGGACGTACTCACTATGATCATCATGTGATAAAGATTTCAGCTGTTTTTGTTTTCAAAATGTACGCTTAGGAGAGAGCCTGCTTTGTTTTGTAACTAACCAAAATCGTTCTTGTTTCCACTAGGAATTATGTTCATTTTGTTAATATATTGTTGTACAAACCTCAGTGTGTGTACTATAAGAGGTCATTGTACTAACTGTATGATATTCCGAACTTTTGTTGAGGTGTGTATTACGTGTACTGGTCACTACCAAGTACTTTTCTTAGCTTTCTGATATTTTCCTGGGTGATCCTGAGTGAGGACGATTGCCATAGGAGCCTATATCTCGATGCTGGTGTATGGTCTCGACAACAGCTGCCTTATTGGTTCAGAGTGACTATCTTTACTCGTGAATCATAATGAATATTGCGCTTTGGGGCCATTTTCAATTACTTTCTCTGCGTGTACTACCTTCTTTCGCCATATGTCCTACTTCCAAACAAACGGAAACAAGTGCTGAACTGTAAACAACGTACCTTTACACAGTCGTGCCGTTTACCAGCGCTACCTGGCGTGTTTAGTGGAACTATACTCCTGGAAATGGAAAAAAGAACACATTGACACCGGTGTGCCAAACCCACCATACTTGCTCCGGACACTGCGAGAGGGCTGTACAAGCAATGATCACACGCACGGCACAGCGGACACACCAGGAACCGCGGTGTTGGCCGTCGAATGGCGCTAGCTGCGCAGCATTTGTGCACCGCCGCCGTCAGTGTCAGCCAGTTTGCCGTGGCATACGGAGCTCCATCGCAGTCTTTAACACTGGTAGCATGCCGCGACAGCGTGGATGTCAACCGTATGTGCAGTTGACGGACTTTGAGCGAGGGCGTATAGTGGGCATGCGGGAGGCCGGGTGGACGTACCGCCGAATTGCTCAACACGTGGGGCGTGAGGTCTCCACAGTACATCGATGTTGTCGCCAGTGGTCGGCGGAAGGTGCACGTGCCCGTCGACCTGGGACCGGACCGCAGCGACGCACGGATGCACGCCAAGACCGTAGGATCCTACGCAGTGCCGTAGGGGACCGCACCGCCACTTCCCAGCAAATTAGGGACACTGTTGCTCCTGGGGTATCGGCGAGGACCATTCGCAACCGTCTCCATGAAGCTGGGCTACGGTCCCGCACGCCGTTAGGCCGTCTTCCGCTCACGCCCCAACATCGTGCAGCCCGCCTCCAGTGGTGTCGCGACAGGCGTGAATGGAGGGACGAATGGAGACGTGTCGTCTTCAGCGATGAGAGTCGCTTCTGCCTTGGTGCCAATGATGGTCGTATGCGTGTTTGGCGCCGTGCAGGTGAGCGCCACAATCAGGACTGCATACGACCGAGGCACACAGGGCCAACACCCGGCATCATGGTGTGGGGAGCCATCTCCTACACTGGCCGTACACCACTGGTGATCGTCGAGGGGACACTGAATAGTGCACGGTACATCCAAACCGTCATCGAACCCATCGTTCTACCATTCCTAGACCGGCAAGGGAACAATGCACGTCCGCATGTATCCCGTGCCACCCAACGTGCTCTAGAAGGTGTAAGTCAACTACCCTGGCCAGCAAGATCTCCGGATCTGTCCTCCATTGAGCATGTTTGGGACTGGATGAAGCGTCGTCTCACGCGGTCTGCACGTCCAGCACGAACGCTGGTCCAACTGAGGCGCCAGGTGGAAATGGCATGGCAAGCCGTTCCACAGGACTACATCCAGCATCTCTACGATCGTCTCCATGGGAGAATAGCAGCCTGCATTGCTGCGAAAGGTGGATATACACTGTACTAGTGCCGACATTGTGCATGCTCTGTTGCCTGTGTCTATGTGCCTGTGGTTCTGTCAGTGTGATCATGTGATGTATCTGACCCCAGGAATGTGTCAATAAAGTTTCCCCTTCCTGGGACAATGAATTCACGGTGTTCTTATTTCAATTTCCAGGAGTGTATAATGCGTTAATGTTTCCATCAAACATCAGTTTATTCAAAACAAGCTCTTTTAAGTGTAATACATCGGAGGTATAGCGCCGATTACAAATAGACAGGTGGGCGAGATCGTTTGGCTGCACGACGCAGAAGGCATATTGAGCAATTTTCTCTTTGCTATCTCTCGACCTACGAGAAAATTGATTATTACAGATTTTTTGAAAGAAATCTCTTTCAATTATTCCTTTATTTTACACACACATGATTTCGGCTATGTAGCCATTCTCAAGTAGATATTGAAATATTAAAATATGCCTTCTCTGTGACACGTCATCATCGAAAAAAAAAACAATGACAAGTTACAGGTCAGACACATTTATCATTTCATCATGCACTTGAAAATGACTACAAATCCGAAATCATAACTGTGTAAAACAAACGAACAATTAACAGTCAAATAGTGGAAATTTCTTTCAAAAAATTCTATATGACTATGGTCCCCCACAAAGGAACGAATATTACTGGCGTTTATAGTGGTAAATATAATGTACTTTCACGTGGTTCAGGGTGTTTTGTTGATTTCATGTATATTTTTTGAGTTTTATGGGGTGGGAGTGGGCGTTTTTGGTATTTGCGCACGAGGGCCTAAAAGTCGCTCCTTTTCAGTGCGCTCTAGCGCAAACACCGCTCACCAGAAAATCAAACCTGACTAGCGCATTTTGTAGGAAATTTCGTTAACTTTAAATCTGTACTAAACGATCACCTTCGAAAACGCATAGTTCGAGAAATAAGCAAAGAACTGAAGAAAGTGCGAAAATATTTATGTTTTTTGCGCTTTTCGTTATGGAGTCGACGTCCTAGAAGACAGCAAACATGAAATTCGGATTCAGCACCCTAAAAACCATAGAGAACCGTTGAGAAAAATACTTCCGCAAATTTGTTATGGAAAACCACCACTTCAATGGGCCAATATTAGAGGATATCAAAAAGAGAATTATTATTAGGTTCATACATACCTTTCACTTGCTTTAACAGTTGCAAAGGCACTGCTGACTTTCTGTTGTTTCCTTTCTCCAACAGTTCCGTGAGTGCTGGGGTCTAGTGCAGCAGGGGATACAACCCGTCGGCTTTGGACAATGACGTCACAAGTCGCCAGATAGCAGTTTACCATTTTCGCTTTTGCTGTTATGTTTCAGTTTCATTTTTTTACTGATTGCTTAATAAAGTGGATCTGTTTATTCTATCTCGTGAGATTTTTTTTAAAAAGCCAAAAAACACTTATCAGCCACTGAAGGGAGCTACAACACTAAGAAGAATCGCTTCTCGATTGGCGACTTGTGACGTCAATGTCCAAAGCCGACGGGTTGTATCCCCTGCTACACTAGTCCCGAGTGCTGGTGTTTTTAAATAATTTGGACGTGTCGCTAGAAACAGTTTTAAAACATTGTTTGCATTTTGCCGCGACATCAGCCATTTCACTAAAATACGTTCCATACTTCAGTTTTCGGCGGCGCTATGTCACAACTAAAGCTAAAAACCTTTTAACAAGAAGCACGCACTATAGACCTGGAAACCACAACAGACAATATGGCTGACAAAACAGATGACCAGGCCTGGTGGACGAAGCGCAGTGCGGCGGCGTAGGGCAATTCCACAGATGCAAACTCTTAACTCACCCGCTGCTCGGATATACAGGTAAAATCGACTTAATACAAATATTTTTTCCCATATGGTGTAAGAGTTGGCAGAATGATTCGGCTCTAAAAGTACTTGGTATCGAAGCAAAAGTACGAAATACTTAATTGTATTTACTTGTATCGGAACATCCTTATCTATGACGTCTTCCTTTCAGTGGTCAACGTAAGGGGGTAGACCAGGGTTACGCTGGATTTTGAAACCGATATTCCTGATTTTTTCTACAATAAAATAACAAATTACAGAACTAACTTTAGACCTTTATAGTACACCCTTAAGACAGTATCACGTACTTGTTTAAGTGAAAAGCGTGGCAACCATCGATGAAACGTCTTAGCGGAGTGACAGGGCGGTTGGTGAGAGTTGTGAACGCTTCATTCGTCAGCCTAGAGCAAAAAAAACTGGTGTTACTGTCTAATGTAGTACGTAGGGATATTTACAAAATGGTTATTAACAAAATGGCGGCACTTTGAACTAAAAATCCATTTTTTTGCAAAATATCAATAAAAATCGTGCATCAAAGAGCGAAATTAAAATATAACGCAAAAATCCTACGTACTACAGTGAAAAAAAACGACGACGCACAGGTTACAAAAAGGGATAATGTGATTTCATGAGTTATATTTCCCACCAACTTGAAAAATTTTGTTTCGAAAACAAGCGTTTAAAGTTTGAGCTTGTGTCTCAATAATTAAACTGAACAAACCTTTAATCAGTAATACCAGCAACATACACTTGGCATTTCTTCCGTTGATATCTAAACACTCTCATTTTGATGAAAGTAGATCGACTTCCTGGCTTCCCTTTATGAATATAAGAGTTTTTTTTGCACGATTGGCTTTGTATTTCGAATCTTCTCGATCCGTCTAAATACGTTTGTTTGTCGTTTTCAAGCACTCACTTTTTGCTTCGTATAAGAAACAAGCGAAATGACAAGCATACGCGAAACAAGCACGTCTACACTGTGTACTATAAACGAAATACGTTACGAAGAGAAATCTTGTTGAGAATAGTACAGCGTGGGGCAAATAAAACTGACACGGAGGACAGAGTTACAGGGTACAAAGGAACACAGGAAAGGAAAGGAAATATAAGACTAAGCTGACTATAGAAGATGTTGAAACTGACCCCATTTACCTCTTGGTACTTTTGGGCCCTGGTCAGAAGTTGCTGACGGCAGATCAAAGCTGGACAGGTGCAATTGCTACAATCTCCATCAGAAATATTCTGCTGCAATTCCTGAAGACAAAGAGGGTTCTTGCGATACGCAGACTTGAGGGCTCCACACGCAAAGTAATGGCACACTGACAGAGCAAGTGACCTGTGTGGCCAGCTAGGGCCGCGACTAGACTGACATCTGCTATTAACTCTGTCAGGCCTGAGGATTGTGTACTTGTGTTCCAACGTTCGGCTGGCTTGTAACCTCCCCCTTACTAATAGGCCTATTCTGCTTGGGATATAAAATATGACCGTGGATCGTGTGTATACCTAATGGAATTTTTCTAATTGGATTAGGCCATCTTTCCCGAAGAAGTAATACCGATAAGTAGGGGGAAAGTGTACAACCGATCTTTCTGACAGAAAAATCTACTAAAAAAAGTAATTAAACCGAACAGGGCTATAATTTGGAAAAATGAAAGTTATTTTGTGCATTCACTCACGAACAACACTGGACAGAAAAGGGGTACCACTGATCATAAATCCAAAAGTTACACTAATGAACGAAAAGGAAATAATTACGGTCGCCAGCCCATTAAGGCGATTATATCCGAAATCCTGTACAAGATGATGGGAAAGAAAAACATTTATTACTAAACACTGACGTGGCAACTGAAGGTTGTTACGTTTTTTGACACTAGTTTTAAGTGAGTATGTAATGATAAAGAAAACTGAGAAGTCACTTTTACGTTAAGTTTGTCATTAAATTTTGAAAAGGGCAATCGAGTAATGATTTGAAAATATCCACTTCAACTGTATGCTAGTATTGAACTTCGTTACGTGAACAATGACTTTCAGAGACCTCAACATAATGTCATCAAAGAAATTTAGAGAAAGGCAAGCACTTTTTACTTTGCAGTTACTTAATTTTCAAATTGGATTTCATATTATTGTCTGAACAACTGAGCCTTTTTTACTGACTTGAACAAAATTAAATACTAGAATACGTACCAAACCAAACAGCCATGTGCTCCAAGCTATATGTAAAATAAATAAAACTTCGGCACTCTTAATTTGTGCATTTTCTTTAGATTTGGATTTTTTCCAGTGATAGATTCTCAAACTTCGGTTAGCATATAAGGAAATAAAAGGGAACAAGGACACTGCTTGGTAACAATGCCTGGGGGCAATGAGGACAATCGCCCTGAATTTAACTATTATTTAAATAAAGTTCATGAATCAGATCACATTCAGTTGTGCTGCTGGGTTATCCGTTAATACTTTCTACCAATGAACAGTCTTATTTCAGTGCTGTGCGTTCGACGAAACTCGGAGCCGACGACGAATCTGTGTTGCTGGAACTGATGCCGTTGTGGAAGACAGTATCATCTTGTGGGGCCACGGCTAATTACAGGAAAGGGCAATTGTAATTAATACAGTCTCTTCCGCCCGTCCACTGTCCTTCCTCCTGCTACTAGTCATCTGGCCGGCGTGCGTACATGATGCCGCCGAAATGGTACTCCCTACTGCGAGAGCGTTAACACCACACTTCCGCACACTGCAAGCGGTGGAACCCGTCTCCCGCTCTCTCACGCGCTCTGCGCAACAACCCCCTACCCAAAGATTTTACAACGCACGAGCACTGCTATTATCGTTGCTAGTCGATGCAAATAACAATTCCCTTGGCTTTTGCCCAGAGCTTGTAAGTTTCACAGTAAAACACAGATAAATACAATAAAACGTCAACAGACTTCTGCCTAAATGTACACACACAATGAAGCCATGTTCTTACTTATTAAAAGAAAGCATTTAAATTACAAATAATTGCATACAGTTAATATATATATATATATATATATATATATATATATATATATATATATATATATATATATCGGTATCAGGTGCCATGCATTCTGTATTTTCGGTGTTACAGGCTGTATGGGCATTTGGTCCATCCTGGTGGAAGTGACTGTAGGTCTTTTCCACCTCCGTCAATGCTGCCACAAATTCACGTCAATCGTAACCATTCGTCCGGTCCACTTTTATTTGCCCCGCCCTGTATTTTAGTGGATTCTAATGCTGTCTTTGTTACTATCCGAAACTAACAGAACCCCTATTCCGTCGGTAACTTTATTGTTTACGTCTGTTGTATATGAGCACTCGAATGCGCCAGACCCTCATTCAGTAAATCGCGGTTTTAACACTTATGCCACACTTTATATATGAATGCGTAGGTGTTTTCTTTCGAAGTGTCCAAAAGAACAGGCATCAGGCGGGATTCGCAAGTGTGATATACACTACGGCCCATTAAAATTGCTACACCACGAAGATGACGTGCTACAGACGCGAAATTTAGCCGACAGGAAGAAGATGCTGTGATACGCAAATGATTAGCTTTTCAGAGCATTCACACAAGGTTGGCGCCGGTGGCGACACCTACAACGTGCTGACATGAGGAAAGTTTCAAACCGATTTCTCATACACAAACAGCTGTTGACCGGCGTTGCCTGGTGAAACGTTGTTGTGATGCCTCGTGTAAGGAGGAGAAATGCGTACCATCACATTTCCGACTTTGATAAAGGTCGGATTGTAGCCTATCGCGATTACGGTTTACCATATCGCGACACTGCTATTCGCCTTGGTCGAGATCCAATGACTGTTAGCTGAATATGGAATCGGTGGGTTCAGGAAGGTAATACGGAACGCCGTGCTGGATCCCAACGGCCTCGTATCACTAGCGGTCGAGATGACAGGCATCTTATCCACATGGCAGTAACGGATCGTGCAGCCACATCTCGATCCCTGAGTCAACAGATGGGGACGTTTGCAAGACAAAAACCATCTGCACGAGCAGTTCGACGACGTTTGCAGCAGCATGGACTATCAGCTCGATGATCATGGCTGCGGTTACCCTTGACGCTGCATCACAGACAGGAGCGGCTGCGATGGTGTACTCAACGACGAACCTGGATGCACGAATTGCAAAACGTCATTTTTTCGGATGAATCCAGGTTCTGTTTACAACATCATGATGGTCGCATCCGTGTTGGGCGTCATCGCGGTGAACGCACATTGGAAGCGTGCATTCGTCGTCGCCATACTGGCGTATCACCCGGCGTGATGGTATGGGGTATTGGTTACACGTCTCGGTCACCTCTTGTTCGCACTGACGGCACTTTGAACATTGGACGTTACATTTCAGATGTGTTACTACCCGTGCCTCTACCCTTCATTCGATCCCTGCGAAACCCTACATTTCAGCAGGATAATGCACGACCGCATGTTTCAGGTCCTGTACGGGCCTTTCTGGATACAGAAAATGTTCTACGGCTGCCCTGGCCAGCACATTCTCCAAATCTCTCACCAATTGAAAACGTCTGGTCAATGGTGGGCGAGCAAATGGCTCGTCACAATACGCCAGTCACTACACTTCACGAACTGTTGTTGTAGCTGCATGGGTAGCTGTACTTGTACACGCCATCCAAGCTCTGTTTGACTCAATGCCCAGGCGTATCAAGGCTGTTATTACGGCCAGAGGTGGTTGTTCTGGGTATTGATTTCTGAGAATCTATGCACCCAAATTACATGAAAATGTAATCACATGTCAGTTCTAGTATAATATATTTGTCCAATGAATACCCGTTTATCGTCTGCATTTCTTCTTGGTGTAGCAATGTTAATGGCCAGTAGTGTATATTACGTAAATTGAAATAAGAGAAGGGAAAGGGAAACTAATAATATCAGCTGCATCGGGACTTCATGCGGAATGGGTGGCAACGAGTGAAAAATGTTTGTTCGTAGCGGACGTCACATGACATCCGTTGAAGTTCTTTGTTGATCCCCTCACTCAGTATTTTTCATTACAGAGACCAACCTGCGCTCTGACCGAACACGCTGAGCTACCCTGCCGGCGCTACCAACGTGCTTGCGTTAACCACTGTTAAACACAGTGTTCATCGCAAATGCGCGGACTGTCTCGACACGCTCCACAACCGACTCACATTCCCACTCAGCGCCGCCTGTCGTATAACTGATTCGCCTCGGTGGGCGGTGAAGCCATAACCTTCAGTGCAGATGCGCATTTACGTTCGTCCTCCAGCCGGAGCTAAAATTAGCGAGGATGGAGCGCTCGGGCGGGGACGTCAGATAGAGGGCGTGGGAATATGCGTCGGCCGAGGAGTAGGATTGTTGATATTTTTTAAAAATCGGTAATCCGATCCATCGATATTAAATAAAATGTCATAATGGGAGCCGATATACCGAGAAAAAGTGTCCATGTATCGACGCAAAAAATATCGGCGTCCTGACCTATAAAAAAATCGGCAACACATTGTAAGTACAGAGTGTTACAAAAAGGTACGGCCAAACTTTCAGAAAACATTCCTCACACACAAAGAAAGAAAATATGTTATGTGGACATGTGTCCGGAAACGATTACTTTCCATGTTAGAGCTCATTTTATTACTTCTCTTCAAATCACATTAATCATGGAATGGAAACACACAGCAACAGAACGTACCAGCGTGGCGTATTGTATCACAGCCGTCCACAATACGAACACGAAGAGTCTCTACATTTGGTACCGGGGTTGCTTAGACAAGAGCTTTCAAATGCCCCCATAAATGAAAGTCAAGAGGTTTAAGGTCAGAAGAGCGTGGAGGCCATGGAATTGGTCCGCCTCTACCAATCCATCGGTCACCGAATCCGTTGTTGAGAAGCGTACGAACACTTCGACTGAAATGTGCAGGAGTTCCATCGTGCATGAGCCACATGTTGTGTCGTACTTGTAAAGGCATATGTTCTAGCAGCACAGGTAGAGTACCCCGTATGAAATCATGATAACGTGCCCCATTGAGCGTAGGTGGAAGAACATGAGGCCTAATCGAGATATCACCAACAATGCCTGCCCAAAGGCTCACAGAAAATCTGTGTTGATGACGTGATTACACAATTGCGTGCGGACTCTCGTCAGCCCACACATGTTGATTGTGAAAATTTACAATTTGATCACTTTGGAATGAAGCCACATCCGTAAAGAGATTATTTGCACTGAAATGAGGATTGACACATTGTTGGATGAACCATTCGCAGAAGTGTACCCGTGGGGGCCAATCAGCTGCTGATAGTGCCTGCACACGCTGTACATGGTACGGAAACAACTGGTTCTCCCGTAGCACTCTCCATACAGTGACGTGGTCAACATTACTTTGTACAGCAGCAACTTCTCTGACGCTGACATTAGGACTATCGTCAACTGCACGAATAATTGCCTCGTCCATTGCAGGTGTCCTCGTCGTTCTAGGTCTTCCCCAGTCGCGAGTCATAGGCTGGAATGTTCCGTGCTCCCTAAGACTCCGATCAATTGCTTCGAACGCCTTCCTGTCGGGACACCTTCGTTCTGGAAATCTGTCTCGATACAGACATACCACGCCACGGCTATTGCCCCGTGCTAATCCATACATCTAATGGGCGTCTGCCAACTCCGCATTTGTAAACATTGCACTGACTGCAAAACCACGTTCGTGATGAACACTAACCTGTTGATGCTACGTACTGATGTGCTTGATGCTAGTACTGTTGAGCAATGAGTCGCATGTCAACACAAGCACCGAAGTCAACATTATCTTCCTTCAATTGGGCCAACCGACGGTGAATCGAGGAAGTACAGTGCCTACCGACGAAACTAAAATGAGCTCTAATATGGAAATTAAGCGTTTCCGGATACATGTCCACATAACATCTTTTCTTTATTTGTGTGTGAGGAATGTATCCTGAAAGTTTGGCCGTACCTTTTTGTAACACCTTGTATACTGCGGGTTTTAGAGCTGTATATTTAAGTACTGATTTATTATTATATGTTCTGTTCTTCAACAAGCTAGTAGCCTGCTTACGCCCCTCAAAGCAAGAAAATTGAAAAGAAAACGATGCATTGCACTCATGGCGATAACCACATTGCTAACAATGGTACCTGCTTGTAAGTGGCACAATAAAGTTTGTCCGATGGGTCCGTCGTTTGGTTTCGTCACATATCGGATTTGTCCAGATCACTCCACGTCCAATTCCCTGCTTTTTAATTTCTGCAATCGCCAGCTACCTGACAGGTGTAGTGTCAAAACTGCGTGGTGAAGTTAAATGTTGGCAGTTTCCTTTAGTAGCGCCGAGCGCCGATTGTGTCAGCATTTCTCCTCACACGTCTCTGCCCAAAGAACAATCTTGTCATTTAGAGTTCTGTTCATGAATTTCAGCAACTGTTTTCTAAGAATGCCGATGTAAAGAAATAGCACACAAGTTGCGTTAAAAACTGATTTTTAAAGCAACCGGTGTGCTATTTCTTCGCATCGGAAATCTCGTTATTCCAATCACACCGCCGCCCTCTAGTGCAATCGGACTACTTCTTTGTGCCACAGTCAAATAGAAAGAATGGACGTGATGAAAGCTGAAAAAATAGTAAGACTTGTTCACACAATGAAACTAAAATTATGTTCTATTTCAATTTCAAAAGAGTAATTACAAGCATTTACCGAAAATTGCGAAAAAACATAATATTTAAAGGCGAACATTTTAGGTTAGGCTTTACCGTGACTGTTATTGAAATTAAATGAAACAACAAGTTTACTGTTGCCAATCACCGTTTTATTTATTTCCACGACGCGTTTCAAAGGTTTAAACCTCCATCATCGGTTGGATTTCATTAGTTAGTATGACATTTGTATGTGTGTTGTGTTACGATTTTTTGGAGGAACTTGTAGCTCTCATACAATCACTCTTTCCACCCCATCTCTCTCTCACACTTTCTCTCTCTCTTCCTCTCCTTCTGCCTCCATCCTCTCACATCTGTCTATTAATCCCAATCAAATATTGTTATTTATGTATAATTCTACTGCTGTAGCCAATATGATTATTGTAGTTAAAGTCTGTAACATCTCAAATGGTTCAAATGGCTCTGAGCACTATGCGACTCAACTTCTGAGGTCATCAGTCGCCTAGAACTTAGAACTAATTAAACCTAACTAACTTAAGAACATCACACACATCCATGCCCGAGGCAGGATTCGAACCTGCGACCGTAGCGGTCGCTCGGTTCCACACTGCAGCCCCTAGAACCGGTAACATCTCCAAAAAATGGTTCAAATTGTTCTGAGCACTATGGGATTTAGCTTTGGAGGTCATCAGTCCCCTAGAACTCCGGCCGGCTGTAACATTTCACTTGACTGTTATTAACAAGTATGAGGTTTAAGCCATTTAAACATTTCACCTGATAGTATAAACGAGTATGAAGCTTAAGCTGTTTTAACTTGTCAAATTCGGATTTATATGCCATCTGAAGTACTGAAGTACACACACATGTATTCGACACCTCAAAACAAACAACTCCATATCCTTTAAATAATTGTTCTGGAATAATGTTGTTACGATGTATATTCTTTATACTTTGCGATAATGTCTTCTCTTCTGCTATACGAACTTTGCACCCAGCAGATTCCAGACGCCATATTTGTTTTCAAATATGACAGTATATGTGTGATATGTTACGACAGCGAGAGGAACCTGTGACCACTGGAGGTACTCTATTTTCCTTATTTTATGTTTACTGTTAGACATCAGAAGAAACCCAAAACCATGTTCTGAAATAGTGTCTTGTTTCTCCACTAGACAGTGCCACAAGTTCCTCCAAAAATTCGTAACACAACACACACACAAATGTCATACCAACTAATGTAAATCCAACCGATGATGGAGTTTTAATCCTTTGATACGCGGCGTGGAAATAAATAAAACGGTGACTGGTAACAGTAAACTTGTTGTTACATTTAACAAAAATATAATATAAAATAAAAATATCGGCTGATGGTTTTGCCATATCGGTATCGATATATCTGAGCTATATCGATAAACATCGTGAGCCAGTGGCGCAGTGGTTAAGGCAGCTGCCAAGTAACCAGAGATCCCGAACTCGAGTGCCTGCCTGTCTGGCATACATTTTTCACTCGTCGCCGCCGATTCCCCACAAAGTTCCCTTGCAGCTGGTGTCATTAGTTGCATTTCTTTCCTTTCCTCTCTCCCCTTCAGTTTGTATAACACTGTATATGAATGAATTACAAAAAATAGACCCTCTATGGAACATTTTAAGGTAATAAAAAATTAGGCTCAAAAAATTTCTACCCTGGTCTATCCCATTAAGTGTTCTCGAGTAAAATTAATGGCCATAGTTCAGGCGAAAGGGAGTGAAAGCATCCATATGCTGACTAACGTGTTTCGAAGCAGGAATGCCCACGAAACCCGCTTCCTGCTACGCCAGTGCGATGTCTTCGCTACCGAGAACTGAGTAATGAGGAGCAGGTGCCCCGTCTGGCCCTCATCTGCAGTGCCGAAGTCCGCTCCTCTGCTGCCTCGGGCACTGTTCCTCGTATTGCGAAAGCTGCCTCTAGCTGTCCGCGACCTTTGCGGAAAACCACACGGAGTTCCGATACACCATTCAGCCTGGACGCGCGACTTCCCTTTTTCGTAGTGTAAAGCTGAGAGGCACCCACATGCCTTGCTCGTACTGTGGCATCAAACATTCAGGCCTGCAAGATGAGTGGACGGCCAAGCGAGTGAATTCTATGACTGATTATGAGCTCTAGTACTCACAATTAAGCTACAAATTATTCTCCTGTTTGAAAATTACGCATCGGAAACGGACAACTCACATCTGACTATTAGTAATTTACACAACTCTGATTGTTCACTACGCACTGGCAATACCACATTTTCTTTCTTACTCAATGGGTTTGATCAACACGTGGCCATCGCACTGAATATGAATGGCGCACACATAATAAATTCTGGATATCATGACTACACACTATTCGAAGAACAAGGCCACCAATCTTTTTCTTTTCACTATCTTTTTTATTCCGATAAATTCTATTATTTAATCATACAGTAAAGCTTTCAGCCGTTCGTAGTACCAGCACAGCAAGGCCGTTTTGGTTATTGTTACAAGGCCAGATCAGTCAATCATCCAGACTGTTGCCCTTGCAACTACTGAAAAGGCTGCTGCCCCTCTTCAGGAACCACACGTTTGTCTGGCCTCTCAACAGATACCCCTCCGTTGTGGTTGCACCTACGGTACGGCTATCTGTATCGCTGAGGCACGCAAGCCTCCCCACCAACGGCAGGGTCCATAATAACTGATGATGGTCGAAGTAGAGAGGATATAAAATGTAGACAGGCAATGGCAAGGAAAGCGTTTCTGAAGAAGAGAAATTTGTTAACATCGAGTATAGATTTAAGTGTCAGGAAGTCATTTCTGAAAGTATTTGTATGGAGTGTAGCCATGTATGAAAGTGAAACATGGATGATAAATAGTTTGGACAAGAAGAGAATAGAAGCTTTCGAAATGTGGTGCTACAGAAGAATGCTAAAGATTAGATGGGTAGATCACATAACTAATGAGGAAGTATTGAATAGGATTGGGGAGAAGAGAAGTTTGTGGCACAACTTGACCAGAAGAAGGGATCGGTTGGTAGGACATGTTCTGAGGCATCAAGGGATCACCAATTTAGTATTGGAGGGCAGCGTGGAGGGTAAAAATCGTAGAGAGAGGCCAAGAGATGAATACACTAAGCAGATTCAGAAGGATGTAGGTTGCAGTAGGTACTGGGAGATGAAGAAGCTTGCACAGGATAGAGTAGCATGGAGAGCTGCATCAAACCAGTCTCAGGACTGAAGACCACAACAACAACAACAAATTCTATCATGATTCAAAGATAACCTAAACACACCATTAGATTTTATACAACAATTACACATGAGAAACTCCGCCCAGTGGCCATGGCTTTACAACTTTACATTGGTGATTCTCTATCTTATGGTCTCGTAATTATCTAACACTACAGTGCACTTTCTGGATAGGATGGTGGATCTTTTGCTATATCTCACACTTCGACTCTCACACCCATCATCACGAAAATTATCTATAGACCGAGCGGTACAAAAACATGCATAGCCCACTGCCTCTGAACCTATCTTGCTACTCTCCCATGCAAACCACACATAATTAAATTTCATGAAATACACCACACTGGCAACATGGAATACAACACAAGGAATAGTCACAACGTTACAATCACTTCACTTTCAGCTTTCCCACTACAATTAGTAGTCATCCCAGTTTCACACAACACTGCCCCACTTCGTAACTTTTCTTTCCTACTACGAACTCTGGGGGATATATGCACGCCTTCCTGTGCAATGCAAGCCAAGTGGCGTTGCTGGATAGACGGCTGACTCACCTTGCTTCTCTCTCAGAGTATTAGAGTTTGAATCTGGCGTCACATGGAAACATAACACGCAAAGTAATATTAAGATCGTATTCGTCACACACGCGAGTCCTCAACTGATAACCTTGGACGAGTACTTCTCTTTATCCTTTGTCTCACACACAGATTGAGACTCACACAGTACTCACCACGTGGAAGTACTTGTCTCTAATTTTAAGTCCTGCACACGCCATTTCTTAAATATTTCCAACTTATAGTACACACGCCAGTAATTCAGCTTATCTTTAGCACTCGCAAGTATTTCAACTTATTGCTACACGTGGTTTCATTGTGACCGTTGGTCACTTCCGAAGATTACTACGATCCCATTAATATTACCCGCCTGACATTTAATTCTCCCCACAAAAGTTCCTGAAATAGAGAAATTATTATTCTAAACTACTCTTAAGTATTTCACATCCATACCATTCCCTCCAATCTTTTGTCTTTACGGAGCACACCTAAGACAGGTCTTACCAACACAAGATCCAGCGCCAAAGTGCTGAAACGTGACCGTTCTTCAGATCATCTCGCACCTCTGCCAAGGTGGGGGAGCACTTTTCTACCCTATTGGTCAGCCACATTTCAGGCGCTCAAAGGTCAGGTAAATTTCATCTCTTCGGTTCCACCAAAGGTGACCAAAGCACCGTCTCAAAGATGATCATATATTGCACATTCATTATCTGCGGTTAGCAGACGACCATACATTCATTCATTTCGCAGATCTCACCAAATTGGATAGAGGAATTTATTTTGTGGGAGTGCACAAGTGATCAATTAAATAAATAAATGGTCCTTCTTTCCTACACTGGTATCCGGCTTCGGTGTATTAAGTGAAATTGAGTTATTATTACAAAAAATATGTTGTTCTGACAAGAATAACGAAGAATGTTGTACCCATTTTCAATGTCGGGTGGTACTGTACCCTTTCAAAGCAACTCGCAGACTATCACGTAAATTCAATACTCTGTAGCTCGTCGCCTGGACAACCAACTACAGCGCTAAAGAGACAGCGGAGATTTCGTTAATAAACACGCGACTCAGCAATCCAGTGTCAATAAATAACCAACGCAAAGATATTAAGTTTCAAATAACAACAGCACATAATGCTGCAGAGAGTCAAATAAGGCGACCTAGAGTGACCTCGTAAAGAGTTGCACACGAAGTGGTGTGGCCGGCCGCGGCGGTCTAGCGGTTCTAGGCGCTCAGTCCGGAACCGCGCGACTGCTACGGTCGCATGTTCGAATCCTGCCTTGGGCATGGATGTGTGTGATGTCCTTAGGTTAGTTAGGTTTAAGTAGTTCTAAGTTGTAGGGGACTGATGACCACAGATGTTAAGTCCCATAGTGCTCAGAGCCATTTGAACCATTTTTGAACGAAGTGGCGTGTGCCTCGTATCTGACATGCTGAGAGTAGTCAAGGCGACTGCGGGCCAGCAAGCAGGGTGCTTAGCAAGGACGCAGCGGGAATTGGCCAAATGGCGAATGCTGGTACTGCTACTTCAAATGGCTCAAATGGCTCTAAGCACTATGGGACTTAACTTCTGAGATTATCAGTCTCCTAGACTTAGAACTACTTAAACCTAACTAACCTATGGACACCACACACATCCATGCCCGAGGCAGCATTCGAACCTGCGACCGTAGCAGCAGCGCGGTTCCGGACTGAAGCGCCTAGAACCGCTCGGCTACAACAACCGGCGGAACTGCTGCTGTGACGGCCATTGACAGAATGTTGCTGCATAAGGTATGTAATGAATGTGGCAAAATGGTTCAAATGGCTCTGAACACTATGGGACTTTACATCTGAGGTCATCAGTCTCCAAGAACTTAGAACTACTTAAACCTAAATAACCTAAGGACATCACACACATCGATGCCCGAGGCAGCATTCGAACCTGCGACCGTAGTAGTCGCGCGGTTCCGGACTGAAGCGCCTAGAACCGCTCGGCAACCAAGGCCGGCTGGAATGAATCTGACTATCGTTTGGAATTGTGTCGTGTGACCAGAGGGGCACTCATGGAAAATTTATGGTTGCAAAATCCCAACTTGCTGACATTACGGTTCTGTTCATGCAGTCGTCATACTATACTGGAAAAAAAAAATAGTACACCTGGAAAGACGATATCGATTAAAACCCGATGAAGGCATATATCATTTGGGTGGTAATAGATGTACCGATAAATGGTTTCAAACGCGGTCGCCAACAGATAGCGTGTCTATCCTTTAAAAGGAAATGCCCACAGTCATAGGCTCAGTGTGGTACAAACGAGTGAAGCAAGCACGCAACTATGCCACGGAGAATCACTCCTGCTTCCTACAGCCAAATGAGCGATTTTGAAAGGGGTCAAATTGTGTGACAGGATGGTCCTTTCGGAGAATTGCCACACAAGTTGGACGGCTGTGTCGGTTGTGGTCACGTGAACGTTCTCACACTCGTGCAAGCAGGCAAGGAACCATGCCACGGAGAAACACTTGCACTTCCTACAGCCAACTCAGCGAGTTTGAAGGGGATGAAGTTGAGGCCTTCCGAGTGGAGGGATGATCCTCCCGGAGAATTGCCACACAAGTTGGATGTGATGCGTCGGCTGTGCAACGATACTCGTATCAGTGGTCACGTGAACATTCTTACAGCCGTAGACAAGGTTATGGCCATCCACGCAGCACAGACGCCAGACAGGATCGTCGTAGTGTGAGGGCAGTGGTACACCGAACAGCTGGGGCAAGAGAGCTTGTGAGAACAAAAGTGTAAACACGAAGTGTTGCGAACCAGTTACTAGCAGAGGGACTAAGGGCATGCACACCGCTAGCCCGTCTGTCACTCACGCCACCGCATAGACGTGCACGGCTCGACTGGTGCTGTCAGAGGGTCACTTTGAAGATGGAATGTTGTGGTGGGGTCTTCAACGTTGAAAGCAGATTCACCCTGCACGGAAGTAATGGTCGTTCGTCCAAGACACGCTCACCCACCACCCCAGGCCTTACAGTATAAGGTGTGACAAGATACGACGACTCTCGTTCATCTTTGATGATGCTGGAGAGGACGGTAACCAGCGCTCGGAACGTGCAGAATGTTGTTAGGTCCGTTCTTTTGCCGTTCTTGCACCGGGAAGGTGATGCGTTTGTTCCAAGAGGTGCGCTCGGCCACACGCTGACCCTGAAACCCAATGCTCTTTGCCAGACGTACAGCAACTTGCATGGTCACTACGATCACCGGTCTTGTCTCCAATCCAGCAAGTGTGGGATATGATGTGACGATATGTGACTCATGCGATTCGTCAACCTACAACTCCTACAGAACTACGTGAACAGTCGGAGCAGGCGTGGAATAACTTATCCCAGGATAGAATTCGTCATATGTCCGATCGACTGTATGCCAGAGTCAGCGCCTGCATTGTCACCTGTGGAGACTACACCACATACTAACATGGGTGTTTCAGAATGGGTTGATAAGTGGTGCTTCAGAACCGCTTGTGCTCTTAATATGTAAATGTAAACATTTCACTAACTCCACTCCATATGCACAGTTGCAACAATATATTGTAAGTAGGCTGTTTAGGTTTTCCTGTTGGTAACGCCACGTAGCGCTCTGTATGAAAATCACTGGCTGTGCTGTGTGAAGTCTGTGGCTGGTCTGCATTGTTGCAATATTGCTATTGTAGTGTTGGGCAGTTAGATGTGAACAGCGCGTAGCGTTGTGCAATTGGAGGTGAGCTGCCAGCAGTGGTGGATGTGAGAAGAGAGTGTAAGGTGTCAGGCAAATCAACACCTTTCATGAAAACCCTGACCTGATACGCAAATCCAGTAGTATGTCACATAGCTCCGAA
Organism: Schistocerca piceifrons; assembly: GCF_021461385.2. Lineage (NCBI taxonomy): Eukaryota > Metazoa > Arthropoda > Insecta > Orthoptera > Acrididae > Schistocerca > Schistocerca piceifrons. The sequence goes on along the minus strand of NC_060139.1, from coordinate 112,531,182 downwards.
TAAATCGTGACATTAAATTAACCAAAGTAATACGAGTAACGAGTGATCAAATGGAATACCACAGACTTACACAAGAATGCCTAAATGCGTGTCATACCTTCCCACCTTGAGACAGACGCAGTTCCGAGGGGAGAAACGAGAACAGAAGCCGAGAGCAGAACCGTGTTAAGCTGGAAGGCCCTACGATAAGGGACGGACGGACACGCACGTCGCCAGCTAACCGCTAGGACCACACCACACGCAAGTTTTAGCGTGAGACTTTTTTGCGTCTCTGTTACGTCAAGACCACCCCCAGCCAATGTTAAAAGCTAGAGCCCTCCAGAAGAACAGTATAGATCTTACGATAACACAAAAAGGGCTACACCACCCGCAAGTTTTAGCGTGAGACTTTTTCGCGTCTCTGTTACGTTAGGACCACCCCCCCAGCCCATGTTAAAAGATAGAGCCCTCCAAAAGAACAGTATAGATGCTATGATAACACTAAAGGACCACACCAGCTGCAAGTTTTATCGTGAGACTTTTTAGCGTCTCTGTTATGTTGCAAACTTTAAAAACATTGCCCCACCACAAAAAGTATAACGTTTCTCATTGGATAGACAGAATTTTTGTAGGCAGAGCTTAAGGTGAACGTTGAGACCCTGATTGGTCAGATGAAAACACAGCCAGATAGTTTTTTTTTTTAACCAACTTCGGTAAATTGTTGTAAGGAGAAGTTAGGAGAGAGTTGCTTCCGAGATGGAGAGGTAAGCAGAGCTGCGCTGTCCGCCGCCCCCTGACGAACACCGACAAGGTAATGAACGCATGCGATGCCGCATAACAGCGCATAAAGCTTCACTCAGAACTGCAGAAGTCTCATCTGTTACATCCCCTTTTTGCGTAATAGTAGTGTCGATCGTCAATTAAAGCTCATGGTGTTCACATTTGCTACGTAAGTTAAAATCTGAAACGCGGTGATTTTTCTGTTATATAGTTATTGAGAAGCCACATCAGCCACTGGAATTTACGTCAAGTTAGATAAGTAATTAAAGATAACTGAGGGTCACTGTAGACCATTTTGATAGTTTTCTCTTTTGTGAAACTTAATTTAAACCCAGATTATAGATGTGATATGGCATAGGTCATTCTTCAATCCATTGTAGAACTTGGAAACCCACTCAGGGAATATTCGTTCACATTTTTGTTGAACGCAGTTGGTTTTTACCATCCTGTATTAAAACATTTCCTTTTATGAATAGTGAAATTTATAAACAATGTTTTGTGAGTAGAATAAAATTTCCAATGGTAAACTTAACTGCTTTTTCGACGTTATTTTACCAGCTAACTAAAAATAGGAAAGCCTTGAACCCCTTCCACTAAATTTAGTTAGTATTAAGATTCTTTTACAGGGAGTGCAGTGGAGCTGACGCTGAAATCATTAAGTATTTGGTTATATCATCGCTAGTCTCACTGAACTCTTCTGAATTCTACATGTCATGTGTGGTCTGGCGTCTCCTTACCAGCAAGAGGTCCCAGGTTCAAACTAGTCAATTCCCTAAAAAACACGCTCAGAGCGTCGTTGCGCGAAAGTGGTAGGGAGACACGATATAGAACAAACAGACACCACGCAGAATGTTTAGAAGAGATGGCAGAACTTTGAGAGCAGACTATCTGGACGTGTGTCCATCAGAAAGAGTAAATTTGTAATACTGGATATCATGTATGATGAATTTTGAACATTATTAAGGTAAATACATTGTTTGTTCTCCATCAAAATCTTTCATTTGCTATCTATGCCTATCAGAAGTTAGTGCCTTCAGTAGTTAGAATCTTTTATTTAAATGGCAGTATTGGCACTCGCTGTATTGCAGTAGTTCGAGTAACGAAGATTTTTGTGAGGTAAGTGATTCATGAAAGGTATAGGTTATTGTTAGTCAGGGCCATTCTTTTGTAGGTATTATTGAAAGTCAGATTGCCTTGCGCTAAAAATATTGTGTGTCAGTTTAGTGTTGATCAGAGTAGGTAAAGAGCGAAATGTCTGAGTACGTTCAGTTCTGCTCAGCTGCTTGAAAATCAAATAATGTAAGAGGTTGATCAGCACAGTAATTCACTAATTTTTCTAAGGGAACTTTTCAATATCTTGATGGAATTCTTCGACACTTAAAAGGCTGTACTAATTTTTCTTGGAAGTGTACTTACACATGACATACAAAAAAAGAAAAAGAAAAAAAAATTTAACAAATAGTGTACCAGCATACAGGTATTACTCACATAAGTATAGATAACTCCATGCGTGACTGCAGGTATTTTGTTATGAAGAGAAAGCCATGTCAGTTACTAAAATTGCTGATATATAGGAGGCGTGTTTTTCTAAGTAAGGTCCGTTTGAACATAAATACACAACGAAATGTTATTTCAAAAAAGTAAATTTATTTTCCAAGAGTACATACTTCACTCTATTTTTCGACAAAGTTACCAAGTTTATTGAAACACATATCACACCTCTCAAACAATTTTATAATATCCTCTTCATCAAAACTTGCCGCCTGCTCCAATAACCAAGAGTTCACTGCCGTTTTCACGTCAGCGTCATGATTGTAACAGTTGCCCCTGAGGTGTTGTTTGAGGTGCAAGATCAGGACTGTAGGGTGGATGATCTAAAACTTCCCAGTCAAAACTGTCCAATAAATCGCGGTTCTGACCTGCAGTGTGAAATCTTGCAATGTCATGGAGAAGGACGATTCCCTTTGTCAGCATGCCTCGTCTTTTGTTTTGAATCACTCTGCATATGTTTGGCAGTATGGTTCAAATGGCTCTGAGCACTATGGGACTTAACACCTAAGGTCATCAGTTCCCTAGGCTTAGAACTACTTAAACCTAACTAACCTAAGGACAGCACGCACATCCATGCCTGACGCAGGATTCGAACCTGCGACCGTAGCAGCATCGCAGATCCAGACTGAAGCGCATAGAACCGCTCGGTCACAATGGGTGGCCTTGGCAGTATCTTCTGCATTGATAGTGGTTCCTCGTTGCATCACGTCGACCAACAAAACACCGTGCCCATCCCAAAACACCAATGTCATGATTTTGCTCTGGGACAGAGTCTGTTTGGCCTTCACCTTTACAGGTGAGTGTGTGTGTCTCCATTCCATACCCTGTTGCTTCGATTTGGGCGTGATATGCGAAACCCATGTTACGATATGACTCAAGAAACCGTCACCTCAGCATGATAACGAGTCAAGAACTTCATCGCACACCCTAATCTTTGGTTTTTGTGGTCCTCTGTTAGGTGTTTTTCGACTCAACAAGAGCACAGTTTCCTAAACTTTAGGTGTTCAGATACAATGATGTAAAGCACTGATCTCGACATGTCAGGAAATTCCTTTGAGCTACCTTTTATTGTGAAGCGCCTGTTCTCACGAATCCTTGCTTCAACTGAAGCCACCAAATCGTCTGTAATCAAAGAAGAGCGAGCAGAGCGGTCCTAATCATGGACGTTGTCACGGCCATCTCTGAATTCTCATACCCACCTACGCACTTTGCTTTCTCTCATATCAGTATCACTCTACACTTCACAAATCTGTCGATGAATTTTTGCAGCAGACAGGTTCCTTGCTGACAAAAACCGTATCACTGAGCGAACCTCACACACGGTGGGCGAGTTTGAAGTATTTAACGTTTTGAAAACACAGAACAGAACGGTACAGGTTAGCTCCAGAGCTGAAACTCAGCACAGTTGTTCCCGAGGCATGCCGGTACACGACGCACGCGCTCGTTGCGGTATACACGCGAACTGCTAGTGTCTACAACAAAACGGACCTTACTTAAAAAAACACGCCTCGTACAACCGCGCCAGGTTCCTGGTGAGATCAAAGATTTTCTCCGATCGAGGACTGGATGTTGCGTTGTCCTTATCTTCCTACCGCCATAACTGACACGAAAATCGCCTGCATGGCGTTACATTACAAGCCAAAGCCTAAGCAACTTCGAAATAGGTTATTGCTTGGCCCTATTGAATATTCTGAATTGTCGAAACACACTGTCGTATCTTCCCCTGCTAAGATGACAGTATGGTTACATACCAAAAGTCAGGTTTCGTGAACAGGTTCTGTCCACGTTAAAAAGTTATACGTAATAAGATTTTGTTTGTGTAATTGATGAAGGAAAATTAATCTCCAAAGCATTCAGTCCCTTCTGCATAGTTACGGCTTAAAATTGGAATCTGCTACAAATTAGGAATTCTCAGTGATGCGTGCTTATATTTGTAGTTAATGTCACATAATTTGCACCAATTCGAAGTGATACATAAAATTCATGAAGTGAGTAATTCATTTACGTGACTTCTCTTAGCGAACATCAGAAGCTCAATATTACCTAAGTGGGAAATTTTCTTTCGAAATGCCACCAACCGGAAGAAAGCACAAGTCACGCCCCTGTCCATGTCCGAAAGAACAGACACCGTATATATAAGGCGTCCGCCCCGATAGCTGAGTGATCAGTGTGATGGACTGCCGTCATACGGGCCCGGGTTCGATTCCGGGGGGGGGGGGGGGGGGGGGGGGGAGCCGAGATTTTCTCCGCTCATGGACTGGGTGTTGTGTTGTCTTCATCATCATTTCATCCCCATCCGGCGCGCAGGTCGCCCAATGTGGCGTCGAATGTAACAAGACCTGCACCAAGGCGGCCGGACCTGCCCCGCAAGGGGCCTCCCTGCCAATGACGCCAAACGCTCATTTCCAATTTATATTTAAGGTGAGGGCGGCCAATGATGTGTTTAATACGGACGCACACCGGTCTCGAACTCTTCCGGGAATCGGCGAAATGCCGCGAGTAAAGACAGTAACGGGCAGTGGTACTACATTTGTAGTGTGTGGATATGTTGAGAATTTGGGTTTGACGGGAGGCGTGCTAGGGTATTCCGTGCAGTGGCGATGACCACTGTGACTGGATGTAGGTAGTAAGTTTCTACGGTACCAAACTGCTGAGGTCATCGGTCCCTAGGGTTGCATACTACTTAATCTAACTTAAACTAACATACGGTAGGGGCAACACACTCACCGATGCCCGAGGGAGAACTCGAGCCTCCGATGACGTGAGCCGCGCGAACCGTGACAAGGCGCCCGAGACCACGCGGTGTGGCTGGATGGCTTTGTGGCCAGAGGACCTGCCTAGTAAGCAGCATACCCAGTCCCGCACAAATTTTCGTCTTTACCCAGTGATTTAAATCTACGCCCTCTCGCAGTCAGTGTCTGTAATTCTTTTGTGTCCGGTCAGACGAGTCCCGATATCAGTCGGTAAGAGCGGATGGTGGGATTAGAGTGTGACACTGTCCCGACTACGCTATGGTCCCAAGCTGTCAACAAGGCATTGTGCAACGTGGTGGTGGCTCCTTAATGGTATGGACTGTGTTTACTGGGAATGGACTGAGTCCTCTGATTATATTTGGGTACTTGGAGACCATCTGCAGCCATTCACGGACTTCATTTTCCCAAAGAACGATATCATGTGAGCGGGCCACAACTGTTCGCGATTGGTTTGAAAGCGTGCTGGGCAATTCGAGCGAATGAATTGGCCACTCAGATCGCCCAGCATGAGTCCCATCGAACATTTATGGGACATAATCGAGAGGTAAGTTCGTGCACAAAATTCTGCACCGGCAACACTTTCGCAATTATGGACGGCTATAGAGGCAACATGGCTCACAAGGGAACCTCCCCATCGCACCCCCCTCAGATTTAGTTATAAGTTGGCACAGTGGATAGGCCTTGAAAAACTGAACACAGATCAATCGAGAAAACAGGAAGAAGTTGTGTGGAACTATGAAAAAAATATGCAAAATATACAAACTGAGTAGTCCAGGGGCAAGATATACAACATTGAGGACCATATGAGCACAGGAGCGCCGTGGTCCCGTGGTTAGCGTGAGCAGCTGCGGAACGAGGGGTCCTTGGTTCAAGTCTCCCGTCGGGTGGAAATTTTAATATTTTTATTTTCGCGAAGTTATGATCTTTCCGTTCGTTCATTGACGTCTCTGTTCACTGTAATAAGTTTAGTGTCTGTGTTTTGCGACCGCACAGCAAAACCGTGCGATTAGTAGACGGAAGTACGTGCCTCCCCAATGGGAACCGAAAACATTTGATCGCAAGGTCATAGGTCAACCGATTGCTCGACAGGAAAACACGTCGGATATATTCTATACGACACTGGTGGCGGCATGTGCATCACATGACAGGAATATGTTGTCGACCCACCTAGCTCGCACACTTGGCGAATGGGTAAAAAGATTCTTCTACCTTGCCTGATTTAGGTTTTCTTTTGTATGTGATAATCACTCCCAAAAAGTGATGAAAACATAAGTGTTTGTCAGATAATAATTGTCTGAAAATAAAAAATTAAACTTTTCTCTCGAGGGAAGACTTGAACCAGCTCCGCAGCTACTCACGCTAATCACGGGACCACGGCACTCCTGAGCTCATACTGTTGTTGAAGTTGCCTATCTTGCCATGGACTACTCAGTATGTATATTTTGCTTATTTTTTTCATAGTTCCACACAACTTCTTCCTGTTTTCTCTATTGATCTGTGTTCGGTTTTTCAAGGCCTATCCACTGTGCCAGCTTATAACCCAATCTGAGGGGGGTGCGATGGGGAGGTTCCCTTGTCAGTATATCTGCAGGAGATTTCCAACGACTTGTTGAGTCCATCTCGCCTCGAATTGCTGCACTAACCCGGGTAAAAGGACGTCTGATAGGATATTAGATGGTATCCCATGACTTTTGTCTCCTCGGTGTATAGCACCTAAGCACACATCCTTCCAGTAGCGGCCGCGAAGACGAGTTAAGAGTAATTGCACTGGGCACAGAGATATTTAAGCTATTATCCTTCTCACCCCTTCTTCATCCCTCAGGTGAATACAACAGGAGGAAACCTTAACACATGGAACAATGGGAAGTACCTTTTGCAGTGCAATACATAGTAGTTTGCGGAGTATGGGCGTAGATGCAGAATAATAACTACACATAAAATTTTCAATAAAAATACGGACAAATGCAAAACATAATTATGTTATCATGTAAAAACCGTGTTTGAATGTGAGTGAGAAATACGGTTAACTCAGATACGGAACTCTGCGACAGCGTCTACACGCAGCGGGCTCTAGATGCTAACTGCATGTCGCTCTGTGGCCAATAGTTCCGAGAAAGATGGACGCGTCGCCGTTTGCGCATTTACCTTTACGTAATGGGTGTGCCTGCTGGGACATCTACGTCATATCACGCGCGCCGGCGCGGAGTCCAGAGCAGACGATGTGCTTCGCAGCTATATTTTCTTCAGCTCGAATGCAGTCTCCAGTGCGCCGAGAGATGAACACCAGAACTACAACAAGCATAATTATGACTCAGAATACTTCCAGAGAAAACAAGATAGAACGCCGTGTGTTTCATATGCTTTGAAACAAAAACATAAGGCGTTTCTGAAGTACAAAAGGTCTTTCATCAACGTAATAATGTTGTTGTTGTTGTGGTCTTCAGTCCTGAGACTGGTTTGATGCAGCTCTCCATGCTACTCTATCCTGTGCAAGCTTTTTCATCTCCCAGTACCTACTGCAACCTACATCCTTCTGAATCTGCTTAGTGTATTCATCTCTTGGTCTCCCTCTACGATTTTTACCCTCCACGCTGCCCTCCAACACTAAATTGATGATCCCTAGATGCCTCAGAACATGTCCTACCAACCGATCCCTTCTTCTGGTCAAGTTGTGCCACAAACTTCTCTTCTCCCCAATCCTATTCAATACTTCCTCATTATTTATGTGACTACCCATCTAATCTTCAGCATTCTTCTGTAGCACCACATTTTGAAAGCTTCTATTCTCTTCTTGTCCAAACTATTTATCGTCCATGTTTCACTTCCATACATGGCTACACTCCATACAAATACTTTCAGAAATGACTTCCTGACACTTAAATCTATACTCGATGTTAACAAATTTCTCTTCTTCAGAAACGCTTTCCTTGCCATTGCCAGTCTACATTTTATACCCTCTCTGCTTCGACCATCATCAGTTATTTTGCTCCCCAAATAGCAAAACTCCTTTACTACTTTAAGTGTCTCATTTCCTAATCTAATTCCCTCTGCATCACCCGACTTAATTAGACTACATTCCATTATCCTTGTTTTGCTTTTGTTGATGTTCATCTTATATCCTCCTTTCAAGACACTGTCCATTCCATTCAACTGCTCTTCCAAGTCCTTTGCTGTCTCTGACAGAATTACAACGTCATCGGCGAACCTCAAAGTTTTTATTTCTTCTCCATGAATTTTAATACCTACTCCGAATTTTTCTTTTGTTTCCTTTACTGCTTGCTCAATATACAGATTGAACAACATCGGGGAGAGGCTACAATCCTGTCTTACTCCCTTCCCAACCACTGCTTCCCTTTCATGTCCCTCGACTCTTCTAACTGCCATCTGGTTTCTGTACAAATTGTAAATAGCCTTTCGCTCCCTGTATTTTACCCCTGCCACCTTTAGAATTTGAAAGAGAGTATTTAAGTCAACATTGTCAAAAGCTTTCTCTAAGTCTACAAATGCTAGAAACGTAGGTTTGCCTTTCCTTAATCTTTCTTCTAAGATAAGTCGTAAGGTCAGTATTGCCTCACGTGTTCCAGTGTCTCTACGGAATCCAAACTGATCTTCCCCGAAGTTGTCTTCTACTAGTTTTTCCATTCGTCTGTAAAGAATTCGTGTTAGTATTTTGCAGCTGTGACTTATTAAATTGATAGTTCGGTAATTTTCACATCTGTCAACACCTGCTTTCTTTGGGATTGGAATTATTATATTCTTCTTGAAGTCTGAGGGTATTTCGCCTGTTTCATACATCTTGCTCACCAGATGGTAGAGTTTTGTCAGGACTGGCTCTCCCAAGGCCATCAGTAGTTCCAATGGAATGTTGTCTACTCCGGGGGACTTGTTTCGACTCAGGTCTTTCAGTGCTCTGTCAAACTCTTCACGCAATATCATATCTCCCATTTCATCTTCATCTACATCCTCTTCCATTTCCATAATATTGTCCTCAAGTAAATCGCCCTTGTGAAGACCCTCTATATACTCCTCCCACCTTTCTGTTTTCCCTTCTTTGCTTAGAACTGTGTTTCCATCTGAGCTCTTGATATTCATACAAGTCGTTCTCTTATTTCCAAAGGTCTCTTTAATTTTCCTGTAGGCAGTATCTATCTTATCCCTAGTGAGATACGCCTCTACATCTTTATATTTGTCCTCTAGCCATCCCTGCTTAGCCATTTTGCACTCCCTGTCGATCTCATTTTTGAGACGTTTGTATTCCTTTTTGCCTGCATCATTTACTGAATTTTTATATTTTCTCCTTTCATCAATTAAATTCAATATTTCTTCTGTTACCCAAGGATTTCTACTCGCCCTCGTCTTTTTACCTACTTGATCCTCTGCTGCCTTCGCTACTTCATCCCTCAAAGCTACCCATTCTTCTTCTACTATATTTCTTTCCCCCATTCCTGTCAATTGTTCCCTTATGCTCTCCCTGAAACTCTGTACAACCTCTGGTTCTTTCAGTTTATCCAGGTCCCATCTCCTTAAATTCCCAGCTTTTTGCAATTTCTTCAGTTTTAATCTACAGGTCATAACCAATAGATTGTGGTCAGAGTGCACATCTGCCCCTGGAAATGTCTTACAATTTAGAACTTGGTTCCTAAATCTCTGTCTTACCATTATATAATCTATCTGATACCTTTTAGTATCTCCAGGGTTCTTCCATGCATACAACCTTCTTTCATGATTCTTAAACCAAGTGTTAGCTGTGATTATGTTGTGCTCTGTGGAAAATTCTACCAGGCGGCTTCCTCTTTCATTTCATAGCCCCAATCCTTATTTACCTACTATGTTTCCTTCTCTCCCTTTTCCTACACTCGAATTCCAGTCACCCATGACTATTAAATTTTCGTCTCCCTTCACAATCTCAATAATTTCTTTTATTTCATCATACATTTCTTCAATTTCTTCGTCATCTGCAGAGCTAGTTGGCATATAAACTTGTACTACTGTAGTAGGTGTGGGCTTCGTATCTATCTTGGCCACAATAATGCGTTCACTATGCTGTTTGTAGTAGCTTACCCGCATTCCTATTTTCCTATTCATTATTAAACCTTTGTGTTTATAACCCTGTAGTCAGCTGACCAGAAATCTTGTTCCTCCTGCCACCGAACTTCACTAATTCCCACTATATCTAACTTCAACCTATCCATTTCCCTTTTTAAATTTTCTAACCTACCTGCCCGATTAAGGGATCTGACATTCCACGCTCCGATCCGTAGAACGCCAGTTTTCTTTCTCCTGATAACGACATCCTCTTGAGTAGTCCCCGCCCGGAGATCCGAATGGGGGACTATTTTACCTCCGGAATATTTTACCCAAGAGGACGCCATCATCATTTAATCATACAGTAAAGCTGCATGCTCTCGGGAAAAATTACGGCTGTAGTTTCCCCTTGCTTTCAGCCGTTCGCAGTACCAGCACAGCAAGGCCGTTTTGGTTATTGTTACAAGGCCAGATCAGTCAATCATCCAGACTGTTGGCCTTGCAACTACTGAAAAGGCTGCTGCCCCTCTTCAGGAACCACACGTTTGTCTGGCCTCTCAACAGATACCCCTCCGTTGTGGTTGCACCTACGGTACGGCTATCTATATCGCTGAGGCACGCTAGCGTCCCCACCAACGGCAAGGTTCATGGTTCATGGGGGGGAACATACAGAGTATGCTGAATTTTGGAATAAACTAGAGATAATATTAACGTAATAATATCTCTAGTTTATTTTTGGTGCTCGAGAAAATCATGTAAGTTCTATTTTCATCCGATGTGTCGTACATCATGTCTGTATACTGGATAAATTCAGAGGTTTTCGATAGTCGATACATTAGCCACAGAGGTTCTGACTATAAGCAATGTGATCTTTGGTTGCTAATAGTTTTATCGTTGCTGTAGCATTCTTAAGATGAGCTAGTGAGTAAGTCGGCTGTCGGAGACACTTATGACCAGTCTCGAAATAGCTTGCAGAGCACATAGACAAAGATACAGAGTATGCTGAATTTTGGAATATGATTTGGTAAAGATTAATTTGAGAATCGGAGAATTTCAGGTAATGTTGCTGCATCACTCGCCTGCGCGTTAATTTGTTGTGTGTTTGGAAAGCGGGATTTTTGTGGGACTTTGCTTTATTGGTTCACATTAGTTAGTTTCCTTGTTCAGATGTGATTAAGGTATCAGTTCACATTGCTTGCAATTAAAAGCTGTAGACTAACCACTCCTTTACCATTTCAGTATGTAATTTCTTGTCAGCCATGTTTCTAATAAGAAGCAATTTTTGTAAAGATGATTGTTATAGACAATGAGTTTGCGCATTTACAATGTAGTTCTCTGAAAAAGGTTAGTCTCCCTTTAATCATTTAGCAAGTTTATATTCTACCACGGTCTCCTCACGGACTTTATTTTATGATTATGTGTGCTGCCCCATTGCACTCTGGGGAACACGGTGAGTAAAGTATATTCTGCTTGGTACAGGTACACTTCCTTGCATTGCACTCCACAAGGTTTTCTTTACTATTTAGCCAGTTAACCGCTGTGCTGAATTTTTTATGTTAATTGCCCTGAGCAGTAAAGAGTTTCTGTTGCCACAGCTAAGCCATAAAAATTAGTTGGGGCCAGATTTACATCACAGTCAGAACATAGTAAAATCATTCATAGTTAATGTGTTGCTTTTCAAAATCATTATCAGGATCAGTTTAAGTAAACATTAGTTCAGATTTCATTTCTTGTGCAGACAATCTCATTTTAACAGTGCAGTGTTACATTCGCGTGTGCATTAACTAAACTTTGGAATTTTATTTATGTAGTTCGCAGTTTTATAGAAACATTTTGGTTATTTATTCTTTCAAAATTCGTTTTGTAATTTTATGTAGCATTTTTGTTGTGTTAGTTTTGTGTGTTGAAACTGCGAGTCACGTACTTGTCACGCATTGTAGCACTGCACAATACAGAATTTCACAGGACGGTTTCTTTAGCGTATACTTTTAGGTTTCCTGATTATTTTGGTACGAGTCTATTCAAATACAGTTATACAATTTCAGATAACTTTGAAGATTTACCTAATCAGTAGCGTTCCGTAATTACAACATTTGCATTGTTTAGGACAATAACAAACTTACACCAAGTTTAAGACAGGAAACCAATCCATATTTAGTTCACAACAAATAAACATTTTTATTCAGAAAAGTTACACATCATCATTTAAAAGATTAAAAATTTACTAACAGCCCGACTCACTACATGCATTGTCGTGTTGTTATGAACAACAGCCCGCTGAAGTGTTGCGAGCTGGTAGTTACAGAGTTCAGCTCTTGCCGGTAACGAAGTAAGTCATGTTGGCAGGCTGGGCAATTAATCGCTCGTTAGTCGGCGGTCTGCACAGATGTATTTCTCGTTGCAGACCAGTTACATGTTAATAACGCTGTGTAGATTATTTAGTTTTATGATTTGTCGATCGTCTAATAATGTGAACGCACGACTCGGCGACGACTATGCGTTTGCTATTTTAACCAGTGTTAATTAAATTGGAAAATAAAATGCACTTTACTAAATTGTCTGACTGAGCCTAAGGATCTGAGTCAGATAGGGTAAAAGTCCATCTTAACCAATGGTGCCCAGTGAAGTTACGACACCTTACCATTGTAACTTTTTTATGTTTAATCTTGTGAACTAAACCTAGTCTGGCTTTCTGTCTTCAACTTCGTGTGTATCACCTCCCATCGATTCTTCCTCGAAATCTAAGCTTCAACTCGCAATGTCCCGTTGGATTAATTTGAAACTGCACGCCTGACACGCTCTCACAATTCTCGGTCATATTACTAATCTGTGTCAAATGTTCGACAAAATTAATTTCACGTGGTGCAGAATTCTCCTTTTGAAGTTCTCTCATTTCTCTTACGCGACCACTGGATCTAGTACTGCTAGCGGTAGTAATGACTCGCGACAAAATTGAAATAATAATAAAAAGATATTTTTCCACCAAAAATGAAACTTTCAATCACAAACTCCTCAGAAGGAGATAAATTGTCCCAAATAATAATTAATAAAAATTCCGTGATATATCAGGAAGGACCTCATGAAATTTGCGATACAATGGCTTCAGTCTGCACAGTTATCAATCTCACGCAAAGAACCAACAAATTCTGACAAAACAGGACAAACCCTGAAATACAAATGACAATACCAGTAAATAAAAGTTCCATTGAAACCTTCCGCTACTCAGACACATCATAACTACAAGCAAGCTTCGCTTGTCAAATTAATCTTTACCAAATCGTATTCCAGAATTCATCATCCTCTGCATCTTTACCTCTATTCACGGAAAGCTGTTTCAGACCGCTTAGTATCATAACCAACAGTCAACGCACCCACTAACTTCTCTTAGGATGCTGATGCAATAACAATATTACTAACAACCAAAGATCAGTGTTTTTATTCAGAACCTCTGTGGCATAACATATCAGCTACTGAAATATGTTTAGCCTACAAGTATGGAACATGACACATCCAATGAAAATTTAAGTCTCACAGCATTTTCCTTGAATACCAAAAGTGAACTAGAAACTTTAAACCGTTCACTACGTTGGAGCAACTACTTGAAGTGAAGACACAGGATGACTACAAATTTAAAGTGAACTTTTCCAAAGTGGTACGATCTAACTACCACCCTCACACAGACTGCGGTACCAGTGTAAAACAACGCAATACCGTAGACGGGGTGGCAGTGGCAGCATTTATAGGGGGAAGGTCACTGTTAGAGAGAGAGAGAGAAAGAGAGAGAGCGCTAGAGCATTCATGTCAGAGCTACGTATTGCATCATAGTTACTTAACTCTATCTCTTAAGCTAACGAATAATTTAATGAATGGAAATGAGGGTAACTTTTAGAGAAATATGACAGAATGCCATGGATTTCTGACACTTAAAAAAAAAAAGAGAAAACTGTATATCAATTATTTGTTTTCTTTACGCCTTAAGTGCACGTGTTTCTTTTTTATTCACGTTATCGGTGGCGGTTCTTTAAACCTAGCATACATAACACGATTCTACATTTTAGTTCTACGAATAATTCTTTGTTAATCACAGCGCAACGCTTCTGATGTAACAATATCTTAAACTGCAGCACGCTTGACAGAAATAAAATCAGATAGTAACAATAATAGTAATAGTAATAAGTACGTGTCAGAAAAAACGGAGACGGATATAAACTGAAATCCCGTAAGGGAACAGAAAATATCAAACGTGAAAGCAGGCATTAGAAAATGAACATTAACATTTTATTTTCAGAAACGTCCAACTACACTGCGGCAAAAAATTCGGGAAAAACATTAGTACAACCTTTTAAAGATTTCTAATTCCTCAAGATTTATTGTTACAACAGTGCATATGGAACACATTAAATGGTTACATTTACAGATCATGAGCACAAGCAGTTCTGAGGTATCATGTTTGGACCCAAGCTGAAACATCCATATTAGTACGTGATGTACCCTTCGCGGCCGGCAGTGCAGTCGCTGACTGTGGCATCTAGTCGATCGTGCACGTGGCGAATACTTTCCTGGGATACATTACGTCAAGTCCTCTCGAACTGCTCAAGTAGTTCTGTAGAAGTCGCACCAATGACTAATTTCATTCGTCTTTTCAGTGGTACGAAGATTAAATTGGGGTAGTTCTCCTGGGTCTTTCTTTGTAAAGGAACATTTGAAAACGAAATTAAGCATTTCAGCTTTTGTATTGCTACCCTCAATTTCAGTTTCTCTCTCACTCGCTAGGGACCGGACACTAATTTTTGTGCCACTAACAGCCTTTACGTATGACCATAATTTGCTTGATTTTTGTGAAAGGCAATGTTCTGCCACGGTAGTTACTGAAGGCATCACGCATTGCTCTCTTCGCAGCCAAATGTGTTTCATTCAGCTTCTCTGTATCTATAGCCCTAAGCTCAACTGTTTGAGCAATGACACATGAATGGATGCAGGATGCTTACGTATCTGTCACCTGTCACAGTCGTATCTAGACGTATCAGGGGTCCCGTATCACTCCAACTGCACACACCCCACACCACTGAACAGTCCCCTGCTGACATGCAGGATCCATGGATTCATGAGGTTGTCTCCATACCCGTACACGTCCATCCGCTCGCTACAATTTGAAATGAGAATCGTCCGACCAGGTAACTTGTATCCAGTCACCAGCAGTCCAATGTCGGCGTTGACGGGCCCAAGTGAGGCGTAAAGCTTTGTGTCATGGATTCATCAAGGGTACACAAGTGGGCCTTCGGCTCCGAAAGCCCATATCGATGATGTTTCGTTGAATGGTTGGAACGCTGACACTTGTTGATGGCCCAGCATTGAAATCTGCAGCAATTTGCGGAAGGATTGCACTTCTATCACGATGAACGAGTCTCTTCAATCGTCGTCGGCCCTGTTCTTGCAGGACCTTTTTCCCGGCCGCAGAGAAATGGCTCTGAGCACTATGGGACTTAACTGCTGAGGTCATCAATCCCCTATAACTTAGAACTAGTGAAACCTAACTAACCTAAGGACATCACAAACATCCATGCACGAGGCAGGAT
Source organism: Schistocerca piceifrons (assembly GCF_021461385.2). Lineage (NCBI taxonomy): Eukaryota > Metazoa > Arthropoda > Insecta > Orthoptera > Acrididae > Schistocerca > Schistocerca piceifrons. The sequence goes on along the minus strand of NC_060139.1, from coordinate 112,515,518 downwards.
TCGAACCTGCGACCGTAGCGGTCTTGCGGTTCCAAACTGCAGCGCCTTTAACCGCACGGCCACTTTGGCCGTCTCCGGCCGCAGAGATGTCGGAGATTTGATGTTTTACATAATTGCTGATATTCAGGTACACTCGTGAAATGGTCGTACGGGAAAATCCCCACTTCATCGCTACCTCGGAGAAGCTGTGTCCCATCGCTCGTGCTCCGACTGGAACACCACGTTCAAACTCACTCAAATCTTGATAACCTGCTATTGTAGCAGCAGTAACCGATCTAACAACTGCGCCAGACACTTGTTGTCTTATATAGGCGTTGCCGACCACAGCGCCGTATTCTGCCTGTTCACATACCTCTGTATTTGAATACGCTTGCCTAGACCGGTTTCTTTGGCGCTTCAGTGTATGGTATCTATTCTATGTGCGCCAATGTTTTGAAGTCTCCATTCGTTTACCGCAAAGGGGCCTAAAGACGATGCTAATGAAACGTGGAAACTGGTTGCTTAAATAATGAAATGGTTAGGAAGAATTACAACCGTTGATATCGTTTTTCTACGTGTTAACTTATGTATGGTCTGCGAAACCAGCGCGGCTAGACCCGCGGTCTAACGCGCTGCTTCCGTGCGGTTAGGCGTTCCGGTCCCCGGCACGAATCAGCCCGCCGGATTAGTGTCGAGGTTCGGGGTGCCGACTAGCCTGTGGATGGTTTTTAAAGCGATTTTCATCTGCCTCGGCGAATGCGGGCTGGTTCCCCTTATTCCGCCTCAGTTGCACTGCGCAAACACTATCTCCACATACGTGTACACCATAATTACTCTAACACGCAAAACATTTCGGATTACACTCGTCATCTATGAGACGTTCCCAGGGGGTCCGCTGGGGGCCGAACCGCACAATAACCCTGGGTTCATTGTGGGGCGGCGCTGGGGTGGGTGGACTGCTGTGGTCTGTTATGGGGTTGTGAAACACTGAGGGCTATGGCGAGACGAAGCCTCTCCGTCGTTTCTGGGTCCCTGGTTCAGTACACACACACACAGTGGTCTACACAGCCAAAATTGGTTCACAACAAACTATAAAATAAATATTATTTTACGACATCAGTACTGTGTAATTCAGTTTATACACTACTGGCCATTGAAATTGCTACACCACGAAGATGACGTCCTACAGACGCGAAATTTAGCCAACAGGAAGAAGATGCTGTGATATGCAAATAATTAGCTTTTCAGAGCATTCACACAAGTTTGGCGCCGGTGGCGACACCTACAACGTGCTGACATGAGGAACGTTTTCAACCGATTTCTCATACACAAACAGCAGTTGACCGGCGTTACCTAGTGAAACGTTGTTGTGATGCCTCGTGTAATGAGGAGAAATGCGTACCATCACGTTTCCGACTTTGATAAAGGTCGGATCGTAGCCTATCGCGATTGCGATTCATCGTATCGCGACATTGCTGCTCGCGTTAGTCGAGATCCAATGACTGTTAGCAGAATATGGAATCGGTGGGTTCAGGAGGGTAATACGGAACGCCGTGCTGGATCCAAACGGCCTCGTATCACTAGCAGTCGAGATGACAGGCATCTTATCCGCATGGCTGTAACGGGTGGAGCATTCACGCCTCAATCCCTGAGTCAACAGATGGGGACGTTTGCAATACAACAATCATCTGCACGAACAGTTCGACGACGTTTGCAGCAGCATGAACTATCAGCTCGCAGACCGTGGCCGCGGTTACCCTTGACGCTGCATCACAGACAGGAGCGCCTGCGATGGTGTACTCAACGACGAACCTGGATGCACGAATGGCAAAACGTCATTTTTTCGGATGAATCCAGGATCTGTTTACAGCATCATGATGTTCGCATCCGTGTTTGCCGACATCGCGGTCAACGCACATTGGAAGCGTGAATTCGTCATCGCCATACTGGCGTATCACCCGGCGTGATGGTATGGGGTGCCATTGGTTACACGTCTCGGTCACCTCTTGTTCGCATTGACGGCACTTTGAACAGTGGACGTTACATTTCAGATGTGTTACGACCCGTGACTCTACCCTTCATTCGATCCCTGCGAAACCCTACATTTCAGCAGGATAATGCACGACCGCATGTTGTAGGTCTCGTACGGGCCTTTCTGGATACAGAAAATTTTCGACTGCTGCCCTGGCCAGCACATTCTCCAGATCTGTCACCAACTGAAAACGTCTGGTCAATGGTGGCCGAGCAACTGGCTCGTCACAATATGCCAGTCACTACTCTTGATGAACTGTCGTATCGTGTTGAAGCTGCATGGGCAGCTGTACCTGTACACTCCATCCAAGCTCTGTTTGACTCAATGCCCAGGCGTATCAAGGCCGTTATTACGGCCAGAGATGGTTGTTCTGGGTACTGATTTCTCAGGATCTATGCACCCAAATTGTGTGAAAATGTAATCACTTGTTAGTTCAAGTGTGATAGATTTGTCCAATGAATACCCGTTCATGATCTACATTTCTTCTTGGTGTAGCAATTTTAATGGCCAGTAGTGTATTATGTCCATGTTCTACATCTACATCTGCTCCTACGTGACTACTGTGCTACTCACACTTAAGTACCTGGCAAAGGGTTTTTCATATCATCTTCAGTCTATTTCTATGCAGTTACACTCACTATCAGCGATGCAACAAAAATGAACGCATAAGAACTCTGATTTCTCTTATTTTATTACGAAGATCATTTCTCCCGATGTAGGCTGGATATAGTAAAATATTTTCGCCTTCACAGGAGAAAGATGGTGATTGAAATTTCGTGAAAAGATCTCATGTTGCCAATTGAGGAGGTATTTGGCCATGTAGCAGCGGCTCTGCGTCACGAAAACTGACGGTGAGAGAGAGAGCGGTATGCTGACCCCACGTCCCACGTTACCGCATCCAGTGGCGGAATTGGGTGAGGATGACACAGCGCTCGGTCGGTGACGAAGGAGCCACCAGTGCCTGCAGGGTTAATGTACGTGTGTAAATGGCGTAGACGTGGTTAATTTTCAGCAAATGATTTCTGTACTAGCAGTTGTCAAAAGCGAGTCCTGTCTGGTATCTACATCTACATCCATACTCCGCAAGCCACCTGCAGTGTGTGGCGGAGGGTACCTTGAGTACCTCTATCGATTCTCCCTTCTACTCCAGTCTCGTATTGTTCGTGGAAAGAAGGATTGTCGGTATGCCTCTGTGTGAGCTCTAATCTCTCTGATTTTATCCTCATGATCTCTTCGCGAGATGTACGTAGAAGGGAGCAATATACTGCTTTGACTCCTCGGTGAAGGTATGTTCTCGAAACTTTGACAAAAGCCCGTACCGAGCTACTGAGCGTCTCTCCTGCAGAGTCTTCCACTGGAGTTTATCTATCATCTCCGTAACGCTTTCGCGATTACTAAATGATCATGTAACGAAGCGCGCTGCTCTCCGTTGGATCTTCTCTATCTCTTCTATCAACTCTATCTGGTACGGATCCTACGAGCAGTATTCAAGCAGTGGGCGAACAAGTTTACTGTAACCTACTTCCTTTGTTTTCGGATTGCATTTCCTTAGGATTCTTCCAATGAATCTCAGTCTGGCATCTGCTTTACCGACGATCAACTTTATATGATCACTCCAATTTAAATCACTCCTAATGCGTACTCCCAGATAATTTATGGAATTAACTGCTTCCAGTTGCTGACCTGCTATATTGCACCTAAATGATAAACGATCTTTCTTTCTATGTATTCGCAGCACATTACACTTGTCTACATTGAGATTCAATTGCCATTCCCTGCACCATGCGCCAATTCGCTGCAGATCCTCCTGAATTTCAGTACAATTTTCCATTATTACAACCTCCCGATATACCACCGTGTCATCCCCAAAAAGCCTCAGTGAACTTCCGATGTCATCCACAAGGTCATTTGTGAATATTTTGAATAGCAATGGTCCTACAACACTCACCTGTGGCACACCTGAAATCACTCTTACTTCGGAAGACTTCTCTCCATTGAGAATGACATGCTGACAACTGATCGACGTTAGAGATATATGTCTATAGTTCTGCACATCTGTTCGACGTCCCTTTTTGAAAACAGGGATGACCTGTGCCCTTTTCCAATCCTTTGGAACGCTACGCTCTTCTAGAGACCTACAGTACACCGCTGCAAGAAGGAGGGCAAGTTCCTTCGCGTACTCTGTGTAAAATCGAACTGGTATCCCATCAGGTCCAGCGGCCTTTCCGCTTTTGAGCGATTTTAATTGTTTCTCTATCCCTCTGTCGTCTATTTCGATATCTACCATTTTGTCATCTGTGCGATAATCTAGAGAAGGAACTACAGTGCAGTCTTCCTCGGTGAAACAGCTTTGGAAAAAGACATTTAGTATTTCGGCCTTTAGTCTGTCATCCTCTGTTTCTGTACTATTTTGTTCACAGAGTGTCTGGACATTTCGTTTTGATCCACCTACCGCTTTGACATAAGACCAAAATTTCTTAGGATTTTCTGCCAAGTTAGTACATAGAACTTTACTTTCGAATTCATTGAACGTCTCTCGCATAGCCCTGCTCACACTACATTTCGCTTCACGTAATTTTTCTTTGTCTGCATCGCAATTGAATACCGTTCGTATTGTGGACTGACGTTGCGTGCTGGCTACATCTATCTGCTTTGCTACGGGTAAGCGGCAAAGCGTGGCACTGTGTGCAAGCACCTGCAGGTACAGAAAAGAAATTCCTACACCGCAGAGTGGTAAAAGATGCGGAGTCGGCAACAGACACGACAGAGAACAAAAGACTGGCAGCCGGGGTTTATCGCGGCGGTGCGTGGCGGCGCTGCGGTCTGTCACGTTCTGCGCTGAGCGTCTGGAACGAATCGGCCGACCGGCTGGACGCTGCTGGCGGAACATCATTAAGGAGGCGTCGCGGCCGCTGTTCCTCGCAGCCTGAGGCCCGCGATGCTGGTGGGTGATACGGCGAGGGCGCTGGAGGGGCGCCGCCAGATACCATCTGCGGAGGCCAGCGGAAGTGGGCTGGACCGGCCGGACTGGACGGCTGGACGGGACTGGACCGCGGTGCGCTGGGCGCTGCGCCGACATTAACCTGGCGCGCCGGCGCCGCGGGGCTGCCTGCCTGCCGCGGTCCCTGACGCCGTGACCTTGGCCGGGGGTTGCTGCCCCGGCAGCTGCGCCATCTCCAGCTCTACGTCTCCCGTTCTGTCCTCCGTCAAAGCAAGGCCAACACTGACTGATAAAAAGAACAATACGTCTGTTTGGGTGGCAGCTTTCCACCGCAACTACGAGGGCTCTTCGGAAAGTAAGATACGATCGGTCGCGAAATGGAAGCCGCTGTGAAAATCAGAAATATTTTATTTGCAACAGTTAGCTACACTTTCTAGTTATTTCTCTACAGTATCTCCGATCCGACTTAGACATCTGTCGTAGCGTTGTACCAACTTTCAAATACCCTTGTCAGGTAAGACAGAGATTTAGGAACCAGGTTTTAAATTGTAAGACATTTCCAGGGGCAGAAGTGGACTATGACCACAATCTATTGGTTATGAACTGTAGATTAAAACTGAAGAAACTGCAAAAAGGTGGGTATTTAAGGAGATGGGGCCTGCATAAACTGAAAGAACCAGAGGTTGTACAGAGTTTCAGGGAGAGCATAACGGAACAATTGACAGGAATGGGGGAAAGAAGTACAGTAGAAGAAGAATGGATAGCTTTGAGGGGTGAAATAGTGAAGGCAGCAGAGGATCAAATAGGTAAAAAGACGAGGGCTAGTAGACACCCTTGGGTAACAGAAGAAATATTGAATTTAATTGATGAAAGGAGAAAATATAAAAACGCAGTACATGAAGCAGGCAAAAAGGAATACAAACGTCTCAAAAATGAGATCGACAGGAAGTGCAAAATGGCTAAGCAGGCATGGCTAGAGGTCAAATGTAAGGATATAGAGGCTTATCTCACTAGGGGTAAGATAGGTACTGCCTACAGTAAAATTAAAGAGACCTTTGGAGGAAGGAGAACCACTTGCATGAATATCAAGAGCTTTGATGGAAACCCAGTTCTAAGCAAAGAAGGGAAAGCAGAAAGGTGTAAGGACGATATAGAGAGTCTATACAAGGGCGATATACTTGAGGACAATATTATGGAAATTGAAGAGGATGTAGATGAAGATGAAATGCCAGATATGATACTGCGTGAAGAGTTTGACAGAGCACTGAAAGACCTGATTCGAAACAAGGCCTCGGGAGTAGACAACATTCCATTAGAACTACTGACAGCCTTGGGAGAGCCAGTCCTGACGAAACTCTACCGTCTGGTGAGCAAGATGTATCAGAAAGGCGAAATGCCCTCAGACTTCAAGAAGAATATAATTATTCCAATACCAAAGAAAGCAGGTGTTGACAGATGTGAAAATTACCGAACTATCAGTTTAATAAGTCACAACTGCAAAATACTAATGCGAATTCTTTACAGACGAATGGAAAAACTGGTAGAAGCCAACCGCGGGGAAGATCAGTTTGGATTCCGTAGAAATGTTGGAACACGTGAGGGAATACTGGCCCTACGACTTATCTTAGAAGAAAGATTAAGGAAAGGCAAACCTACGTTTCTAGCATTTGTAGACTTAGAGAAGGCTTTTGACAATGTTGACTGGAACACTCTCTTTCAAATTCTGAAGGTGGCAAGGGTAAAATACAGGGAGCGAAAGGCTATTTACAATTTGTACAGAAATCGGATGGCAGTTATAACAGTCGAGGGACATGAAACGGAAGCAGTGGTTGGGAAGGGAGTGAGACAGGGTTGTAGCCTCTCCCCGATGTTATTCATTCTGTATATTGAGCAAGCAGTAAAGGAAACAAAATAAAAGTTCGCAGTAGGTATTAAAATCCATGGAGAAGAAATAAAAACTTTGAGGTTCGCCGATCACATTGTAATTCTGTCAGAGACAACAAAGGAGTTGGAAGAGCAGTTTAACGGAATGGACAGTGTCTCGAAATGAGGATATAAGATGAACATCAACAAAAGCAAAACGAGGATAATGGAATGTAGTCGAATTAAGTCGGGTGATGCTGAGGGAATTAGATTAGGAAATGAGACACTTAAAGTAGTAAAGGAGTTTTGCTATTTGGGGACCAAAATAACTGATGATGGTCGAACTAGAGAGGATATAAAATGTAGACTGGCAATGGCAAGGAAAGCGTTTCTGAAGAAGAGAGATTTAAGTGTCAGGAAGTCGTTTCTCAAAGTATTTGTATGGAGTGTAGCCATGTATGGAAGTGAAACATAGACGATAAATAGTTTAGACGAGAAGAGGATAGAATCTTTCGAAATGTGGTCCTACAGAAGAATGCTGAAGATTAGATGGGTAAATCACATAACTAATGCGGAGGTATTGAATAGAATTGGGGAGAAGATGAGTTTGTGGCACAGCTTGACTAGAAGAAGGGATCGTTTGGTAGGACATGTTCTGAGGCATCAAGGGATCACCAATTTAGTACAGGAGGGCAGCGTGTAGCGTAAAAATCGTAGAGGGAGACCAAGAGATGAATACACTAAGCGGATTCAGAAGGACGTGGGCTGCAGTAGCTACTGGGAGATGAAGAAGCTTGCACAGAATAGAGTAGCATGGAGAGCTGCATCGAACCAGTCTCAGGACTGAAGACCACAACAACAACAATTGGAGTAATCGACAGGAAGTCAACGAGTAAAACAGAAGAGATATCAGGCGCCCCTCAAGGAAGTATTATATGTCCTCTGCTGTTCCTAAGCTACCGGGTGGTTATAATTATACTTTCTCCATTTAACATGATATAACACGGACACTAATTACCATACGAGTACCAAACGTGGTAGCATAAATGTCCAGAGAATGGGATGCATGATTTCCATGCGTCACAGCGCCACCGTCAGTTCCAACTATAGCAACCAGCTGCCGTGATCAGTCATCTTGATTCTTAGTCTCACATCCATGACCAGTCGCCGTGCACTTGTTGACGTGTCAACATGAGCTTGAACAAAAGGAGCAGAGCATTGTTGGTGAATGTCTGTTATTGATGGAACAGTAATGCTGCAGCTGTATTTTGAGAATATCGCCGGCTGAAAGGATTACGAAAGCTTCCTCTTTCTCCATCTGCTGTGCGGAGCACGACGAAGATGTTCGAGTCAACTGGAGAACTGGGCGTCGCTCCTGGAAGACGCCCACGACCGGTTGCACCACATGTGGTTGATGAAATCGCTGATGTTATGGCAGACAACGCTGCGCTCAATTCCCAATCGTCAGGCAGTGCGCATGATGTGTCACGACAATTGAACACCCGTAGTCCAGTGTACGGAAGGGGGTATACTGGTGCTATCCTGATGTCATTGCATGAAAGTGGCCTCGTCAAAAGATATAAACAAAATAAGCTTGGCATCGTCGAACGGGTACAATAACACAGTGTAGACAAGGCTACATTGGCGGCAGAAACATTAAGTGAACGACGCTGCTGTTCTTACTTCGCTATTCGACGATTTAGTTTATATCCTTTGACGATGCCACCTTGACTGACTTATATTAGGATAATACCGGGTGGTTATAATAAAACTTTTCCTATTTAGCACTTTATAACACCGAAAATAATTACCGAAGAGTACCAAACTTGGTACCATTAATTTCCAGAGAATGAGGTGCATGATTTCCAAGCATTACTTTACCACCGTCCATTTCCAAATATGGCCACCAGGTGCCGTGATCAGTCATCGTGATTCGTAGTCACACACACCTGACCAGTCGTAATGCACTTGCTGACGTGTCAACATGAGCTTGGACAAAAGAAGCAGGGCGTTAGTGGTGAAGCTCTATTATCAAAACAACAGTAATGCTGCAGCTCAACTTCGAGAACATCGCCGGCTGAAAGGATTACGGAAGGCTCCCCTTTTTCCACCTGCTGTGCGGAACATGATGAAGAAGTTCGAATCAACTGGAGAACTGGGCGGCGCTACGCGAAGAGGCCGACGACCGGTTGCACCACAGGTGGTTGACGAAATCGCAAATGTTATGGCAGGCAACGCTGCGCGCAATTCCCGATCGCCAGGCTGTGCGACTGTTGTGTCACGTCAGTTGAACATCCCGTGGTCCACTGTACGGAAGGTGCTTCGAACCTTTCTCAAATGATATCCGCACAAGATCCACATCGTACAGCAGCTTGCACCACAGTACGGAAAACCACGTGTTGACTTCTCTCTCCACTTTCTCACAAGGATTGAAGTTGGCGAGGACTGGCCTTGGAGCATCCTACGGATAGAAGAAGCTCATTTTTCCCTGACGGACAAGGTAAACACACAGAATTGCCGAGCGTGGGGATCTTCACCTCTAGTCAGTGTGCATGAAGTTCCTCTGTATGGTGAACGTGTCACCGTATGGTGTGGCTTCACGGCTACTTTCATCACTGGCCAATTCTTTTTTGAACAGGTTGGCGCTCAAGGACCAAAGACTTGCAGTGTAACTGGCCAGCGTTACCGTGATATGTTTCGCCAGCATGTCATACCCGCCCACAGGAGAGAAACGCATTGAACTCAACAGTTTTCATGCAAGGTGGGGCCCCACCGCACATCGCTCGCGAAGTTCATCTGCTTCCCAGAAACACATTCGGAAACGATCGAATTAACAGCCGATCGTTCCTAAATGCATAGCCGGTACGAACACCCGATCTCACTCCTGTGATGTCTGGCTGTGGCGCTACCTTAAGGACGGGGTTTACCATGGGAACATTCACAAATGTGCTGATCTGAAGCGCAGCATATGAAGAGAAGTAGCCAGCACACCTAAGGACATGCTTCCTTCTGCCGTGCAGAATGCAGTCCTGCGCTTTCAGACTCTTCAGGACACTGATGGGCGCAATACTGAGCCTCTTTTGTAACAGTAATGGTACCGGTATGTAATGGTATGATGTACTGTAGCAGCACATTAAAAGTGTTTCAATTGCATTGATTCTGCATTATTTCTCTCTCCTATGCCCTTGAGATTAATGCTACCGAGTTAGGTACTCGTACGGTAAATAGTGTCCATGTTATAACGTGTTAAATAGGGAAAGTTTAATTATCGCCACCCGTTATATAAACAGTTTAGGAGACAATCTGAGCAGCCCTGTTACACTGCTTGCAGACCACGTCTGGTAAAGTCACCAGGAGATCAAAACGAATTACAAAATGACAGACACGATAGCTGTCTGGTGCGAAAAATGGCATCTGACTCTAAATCATGAAAAGTGTGAGGTTCCAGTCCTCCCGCCAAGGAAAAATTACTGGTGGTACCGAGAATCGAACCCGGGTCGCCTACGTAGCACTAAACTACGGCGTCGGATCCCAGGTACACTTCCTGGTAAAAATAGGATAGCACCGAAAAGCCATAATCAGATGTCAACGTAACTTCGTACGTGTACACATCATCCGCGTGTATGTGGATGATTGAAGTTGCAGTTCTCTGTGACAGGTAGAACTTCCACCAGAGTATACTGGTGTTGCTCTTGTTGAGTGTGCTAACCTGGTATGGTAGGGTGTACAAGGGGCGTGAACAGCGTCAGATGTCGAGTGATCACTGTGAAGGACAGGGAGATACCGCGCACTCGTACGAGGCAGCTTTATCAGCACCAGACGCAGTTTGAAGGTGGCCTCATTGTGGGTCTCCATTTGGCCAGCTGTTTCCAGACGTGTGGAGCATTCGAATGTGAAAACTGCCCGGTGTTGTACTGTATGGAACATGAGGTGCAGGCATACGCATCGTAAAGGTTCTGGTCGACCACCTCTGATCATCACAAGGGAGGATCGCTGTATTAATTTATTTAACCTGATCAGATTAGCGCCATCAGGCCCTCTCTTACATCGGACCAGTGTTCCACACATGCAGCATTTCGCACATCAGAGTTACATCATGAAAATAGTTTAAATAAGAAAATTAGATTACTCTAGTGGCAATATGTAATGACTAAGACCTAATAAAGTAAATGCTGGCAGTATTTTTACAACAGATGCTATACATACAAATTACGATAAAAGCAATAACAGTAAAAAAATCAAATAATAATGATAAAAATGAGAAAAATTGGCAATAGTAATAAAGATTTGTGCAGATGTACATTAATATCTTCGTATGTAAAGTAGATGTTTACTAGTATAGCGAGTTTTGGGGAAGGGAGATTTAAGGAGGGGGAAAGAGGGAAGTAATGAGGTGAAGTGGATTCATGTACAGAGGAAGGCATTACTGTAGCTTAAGTAGATACATCATTAACTGTTTTTTGAAGCCGGACATGTATTGAGCACCAAGAGGACCCATTCTCGCAATGATTTGGACTCTCACAGCGGTGTTACTCCTGGCTCATGGTGTGGGAAGCCATTGGATATGAGTTCTGGTCACGTCTGGTAGTGTTTGGGGGAGCTCTTGATGAGACATCAGTACATCAGAGACATAACGTTACCTCTTACGTTAGAGTATTGAGGATGCCATGTTACAACAGAAAGTGAGCTGCCTGCGTGACGCTAATCTACTCCCGTAATCACCAAGATCCCCAGATACGAGGCGCGTTTTTTAAATAAGTACCGTTTTGAAATAAAAAAAACACGTGCTAAGATATCTCAATAATTTTATTTTTACATGAAAGCCTGTACCTTAATCTACTTTTCTACATAATTTCCATCAATATTGAGGCACTTGTCATAACGTTGTACCAGTTTATGAATACCCTCCTCGTAGAAGTCTGCCGCCTGACTTCTTAACCTCTGCATCACCACTGTTTTGACTTCGTCACCGTCTTGAACACGCTGATCGCCCAGGTGTTTCTTCAAGTGCACGAACATATGGTAGTCACTTGGCGCAAGATCGGGGCTGTACGAAGGATGATTTAGAGTTTCCCATCGAAAAGATGTGATGAGATCTTTGGTGTGATTAACCACATGCGGACGGGCATTGTCTCGCAGTAAAACGATGACCTTGCTCAACTTCCATGGACTGTTGCTTTGATTCTGGTGTGACGTAGGCCACCCATGTTTCATCGCCCGTAACAATTTGGCTTAAGAAATCATCACCGTCGTTGTGGTACCGCTCAAGGAAATTCAGTGCTCTGTCTAAACATTTGGTTTTGTGCAAATTCGTCAACATTTTCGGTACCCAACGTGCGCACAATTTTCGGTAATCCAAGTGCTCGGTCACAATTCCAAGCAAAACACTACGAGAAACATTAGGAAAGTCATCCCGCAGGGAGGAAATCGTAAAGCGTCTGTTTTCTCTCACCTTACTGTCCACTTCCTGCACCAAACTTTCATTAACGTCCAAAGGACGCCCACTCTGTTGTTCATCATGCACATTTGTGCGGCGATCTTTAAATGCTCTCACCCACTTTCTTACCATTCCATCACTCATAATGTTTTCTCCGTAAACTGCACAGATCTCACGATGAATATCGATCGCTTTTAGGCCTTTAGCACTAACAAATCTTATAACAGCCCGTACTTCACAGTCGGTGGGACTCATGATTATCGGAGGCATCTTAAACACTGAGTACACAACGTAAACAAGGAATAATCAGACTGTAATGGCGTCAGTGCGTAGATTAAGGTACAGGCTTTCATGTAAAAATAAAATTATTGAGATATCTTAGCACGTCTTTTTTAAATTTCAAAACGGTACTTACTTAAAAAACACGCCTCGTATATACACCATTGAACACGTATGGAACCAGCTCAGATATCAATTCCATCTCACTGCTAGTGTCGAGACCATCAAGGAACAGTTACAATAGTTGTGAGCCACTTTGCCTCAAGGACAGTATATAATGGCTTTACGGCACGCTTGCAAATTGAATCAGTATATGTATCCACGGAAGAAAGGATGAAACGTCACATTGACAGTTGGGCTCATACTGCCAAGTTTTTTTGTAAATGTGACTTGGTTTTGTAATCACCGAAATATCACCCACCCTCTCAACCTGTGAAGTTTCATTTCATTTCCTCTTCCCCTTCTGAAAGCTTCACCCTTTTTTACTCTTTTTTTTTTCAAGTTATGTATGTACGTCATGATGAGCCTCTTGCCTATTTGAGGCAGGTAAAACTCATACAAAGGCGAACGAGTCATTAAACTTTTGTTCTTCTATTGTTATGTCATGCAGCAGCTTTAGTCAATTCCGACCATTAATTTCGACATGTGCTGATAATATGTATCTGTTTTTCAGCTACAACCCGCTGCCTGTGTAGTGTTAAAAGGTATACATGCTGATTCAGGTGCCCCTACCTATGGTTTTTACGCAACTCGTAACACCTTCAGGAACCTCGCCCACAATTTTCATACTCTCTCGCTGGCTACGCGCAAATTATTTGTCCCACACAAAAAAAATGAACAGCACATCATTGTGGGAAATTTAATGTAGTTAAATTTTGTACATCTACATCTACATTTATGCTCCGCAAGCCACCCAACGGTGTGTGGCGGAGGGCACTTTACGTCCCACTGTCATTACCTCCCTTTCCTGTTCCAGTCGCGTATGGTTCGCGGGAAGAACGACTTCCGGAAAGCCTTCGTGCGCGCTCGAATCTCTCTAATTTTACATTCGTCATCTCCTCGGGAGGTATAAGTAGGGGGAAGCAATATATTCGATACCTCATCCGGAAACACACCCTCTCGAAACCTGGACAGCAAGCTACACCGCGATGCAGAGCACCTCTCTTGCAGAGTCTGCCATTTGAGTTTGCTAAACATCTCCGTAATGCTATCACGCTTGTCAAAAAACCCTGTGACGAAACGCGCCGCTCTTCTTTGGATCTTCTCTATCTCCTCTGTCAACCCGACCTGGTACGGATCCCACACTGATGAGCAATACTCAAGTATAGGTCGAACGAGTGTTTTGTAAGCCACCTCCTTTGTTGATGGACTACATTTCTAAGGACTCTCCCAATGAATCTCAACCTGGCACCCGCCTTACCAACAATTAATTTTATGTGATCATTCCACTGCAAATCGTTCCGTAGCATACTCCCAGATATTTTACAGTAGTAACTGCTACCATTGTTTGTTTCGCTATCATATAAATCGTACAGTTTAGGATCCTTCTTTCTATGTATTCGCAATACATTACATTTGTCTACGTTAAGGGTCAGTTGCCACTCGTTGCACCAAGTGCCTATCCGCTGCAGATCTTCCTGCATTTCGCTGCAATTTTCTAATGCTGTACCGCCTCACGTTTTCGCTGGAGGCCACGGTTTTCGAGTTACTCAAGGAAAACGCGTTTGAAGGAAACTTTTGTAAATTTCTCGAACAATTTTAAAACTACAGCCTCTAGCGAAAATTTATCTCAGTACAAAATTCAATCGCATTATACTGCATATAAAAAGTCCTATTAATTTTTTCTGTAGGGCAAATAGTTCGTGCGTTTCGAGCGAGAGAATATAAAAATTTGCGTGTGGTATTTGAACGCGTTGCAGGCAGCGTAAAACCCACTGGTATGGGCAGCGTTGTCACCCTCCATATCAGTCGCATTACAGGAATTGCTCAAAATATCTGACAGGATTGGCGACGCAAACATAGCAACATTTCAACATGGAACAGTAAAATTCCCGATGACACCAGAGTCTTTTCGAACAGCTGCACAGACGCGATGGATATTCTCTTTTAGGTGGTTGATGTACACTCCTGGAAATTGAAATAAGAACACCGTGAATTCATTGTCCCAGGAAGGGGAAACTTTATTGACACATTCCTGGGGTCAGATACACCACATGATCACACTGACAGAACCACAGGCACATAGACACAGACAACAGAGCATGCACAATGTCGGCACTAGTACAGTGTATATCCACCTTTCGCAGCAATGCAGGCTGCTATTCTCCCATGGAGACGATCGTAGAGATGCTGGATGTAGTCCTGTGGAACGGCTTGCCATGCCATTTCCACCTGGCGCCTCAGTTGGACCAGCGTTCGTGCTGGACGTGCAGACCGCGTGAGACGACGCTTCATCCAGTCCCAAACATGCTCAATGGGGGACAGATCCGGAGATCTTGCTGGCCAGGGTAGTTGACTTACACCTTCTAGAGCACGTTGGGTGGCACGGGATACATGCGGAAGTGCATTGTCCTGTTGGAACAGCAAGTTCCCTTGCCGGTCTAGGAATGGTAGAACGATGGGTTCGATGACGGTTTGGATGTACCGTGCACTATTCAGTGTCCCCTCGACGATCACCAGTGGTGTACGGCCAGTGTAGGAGATCGCTCCCCACACCATGATGCCGGGTGTTGGCCCTGTGTGCCTCGGTCGTATGCAGTCCTGATTGTGGCGCTCACCTGCACGGCGCCAAACACGCATACGACCATCATTGGCACCAAGGCAGAAGCGACTCTCATCGCTGAAGACGACACGTCTCCATTCGTCCCTCCATTCACGCCTGTCGCGACACCACTGGAGGCGGGCTGCACGATGTTGGGGCGTGAGCGGAAGACGGCCTAACGGTTTATGGGACCGTAGCCCAGCTTCATGGAGACGGTTGCGAATGGTCCTCGCCGATACCCCAGGAGCAACAGTGTCCCTAATTTGCTGGGAAGTGGCGGTGCGGTCCCCTACGGCACTGCGCAGGATCCTACGGTCTTGGCGTGCATCCGTGCGTCGCTACGGTCCGGTCCCAGGTCGACGGGCACGTGCACCTTCCGCCGACCACTGGCGACAACATCGATGTACTGTGGAGACCTCACGCCCCACGTGTTGAGCAATTCGGCGGTACGTCCACCCGGCCTCCCGCATGCCCACTATACGCCCTCGCTCAAAGTCCGTCATCTGCACATACGGCTCACGTCCACGCTGTCGCGGCATGCTACCAGTGTTAAAGACTGCGATGGAGCTCCGTATGCCACGGCAAACTGGCTGACACTGACGGCGGCGGTGCACAAATGCTGCGCAGCTAGCGCCATTCGACGGCCAACACCGCGGTTCCTGGTGTGTCCGCTGTGCCGTGCGTGTGATCATTGCTTGTACAGCCCTCTCGCAGTGTCCGGAGCAAGTATGGTGGGTCTGACACACCGGTGTCAATGTGTTCTTTTTTCCATTTCCAGGAGTGTATTTCACACTTGATGTACCTCAACAACTGAAAGTGTGCACGAGACGGGCAGGGCTACACATTGCACTTCCACGTCAATCTGTAGTCTAGTTGTTTTCCAATAACTGGGGCCTCGTAATACGTGATCCACAAGGCACGTGTTGCAGCCAGCGTAAAACCCACTGGTATGGGCAGCTTACCTGCTAGGGGCATATTTTCCAATAGTACAAGCAGCGTGTCCTCCAGAGTGTCAACAACACTCGTTTGATCGTTCGTCACGGTAGTTTGCATTGGAAGGCAAGGCAATCGGGAGTAATACAATTCCAGATGGGTACAACAGGGATGCAAACATAGGTACAACAAGGATTAGCGCCTGCACACTTAAAAATTTGATATACGAGGGTGAGTCAAATAAAAACCTTAAATATGTTTTTTAAATATTATTTATTGTGCAGAAGTGGTACAAAGCTGTATCACTTTTCAACATAATCTCCCCACGCTCAATGCGAGTCCTCCAGCGCTTACAAAGTGCATAATTTCCTTTAGAAAAAAATTCTTTTGGTAGTCCGCGCAACCACTCATGTACCTCTTCATCAAAACGGAACTTCTTTCCTCCCATTGCGTCTTTGAGTGGTCCAACCATATGGAAATCACTTCGGGCAAGGTCTGGTGAGTATGGTGGATGAGGAAGTCACTCAAAATGCAGGTCTGTGATTGTTGCAACTGATGTACGGGCAGTGTGGGGCCTCGCATTGTCATGTTCCAAAAGGACACGTGCTGACAGCAATCCACGTCGCTTTGATTTGATTGAAGGCCGCAGATGATTTTTTTAGGAGATCTGTGTATGATGCACTGGTGACAGTCGTCCCTCTAGGCATTAATGCTCCAAAATGACGCCATTTTCGTCCCAAAAGAGAGTCAGCATAACCTTCCCTGCTGATGATTCTGTTCGAAACTTCTTTGATTTTGGTGATAAGGAATGGCGCCATTCCTTGCTCGCTCTTTTCGTTTCCGGTTGGTGGAAGTGAACCCAGGTTTCGCCCCAGTAACGATTCTTTCAAGGAAGCCTTCACCTTCTCGTTCAAAGCGCCGAAGAAGTTCTTCACAGGCATCAACACGTCGTTCTCTCATTTCGGGAGTCAGCTGCCGTGGCACCCATCTTGCAGACACTCTGTGAAACTGGAGCACATCATGCACAATGTGGTGTGCTGACCCATGACTGATCTGTAAACATGCTGCACTGTCATTCAGTGTCACTCGGTGGTTTTCCTTCTCTATGGCTTCAACTGCTGCAATGCTCTGTGGAGTCACAACTCGTTGTACCTGACCTGGACGAGGAGCATCTTCCACTGAAGTCACACCATTTGCGAACTTCCTACTCTATTCGTAGACTTGCTGCTTTGACAAACATGCGTCACCGTACTAAACCTTCATCCGTCGATGAATTTCAATAGGTTTCACACCTTCACTACGCAAAAACCGAGTAACAGAACGCTGTTCTTCCCTGGTGCAAGTCGCAAGTGCGGCGGCCATCTTTATACTGATACTGCGACGGTATGTGTGCATCTGCACTATGCTGCCACCTACAGGCCATTCTGTACGCTGTTTGTACCACGCTTACCAACCTACAGGATAACGGCGAGAAATTTCGCTTTGTTATGGGACTTAACATCTGAGGTCATCAGTCCCCTAGAACTTAGAACTACTTAAACCTAACTAACCTAAGGACATCACACACATCCATGCCCGAGGCAGGATTCGAACCTGCGACCGTATCGGTCGCGCGGTTCCAGACTGAAGCGCCTAGAACCGCGAGACCACCGCGGCCGGCTATATATCAATTCATGACATCCATCTTTACATATTTCCTTTTTCTGGCGGACACACGTCCAGATCGTCCGCTAATTGTAACCTAATACCCATTCTCACATCGGATCGTTTGTACTAGAACTACAAATGCAGCAGAAACTTTATAGTGTCAATGGAACGCCTTAGATTTAAGCGCATGTGATTTTGGCAGCATCTCTACCGCCTCAACATGATTCCACATTCTTCGTGTGAATGCTGCAGTGAGAAAGATGCTGACCACATTTTCTCCAACTGCGACGGAAGACAACAAGAAACCACGACACTATAGCATATGATGATGTCCTACAATGCATTACCAACGAACATTCAAACAATTTTAGCGACAGAAGACCTAAAAGTGTAGAGATTTGTTTTCTTGGGGTCATCAGTCTTCTGAGTGGTTTGATGTAAACCATCTCGAATTCCCCTCCTGTGCCAACTTTTTCGTCTCAGAGTTGCACTTGCGCCCTACGTCCTCAATTATTTGGTGGATGTATTTCAATCTCTGCCTTAAGGTACAGTTTTTACCCACTACAGTTTGCCATGCTTCATTTCAACGGTTTCAGGATGTTACACACTTAAAAATCAATCTCAGGCTGGCTCCATAAGTGATGTCCAGAAGCCATTTAAAAAACATGAAAAAGTGCAGCTGACGCTTGTTTATTACGTTCCTATTTGTTCCGTACTGCACGCGTTTGTACAGCAGCATCCACAATAAATGTATTACTGTAGGGTATTGTCATAAGACGGAGTAGTTGGTAACACATTTCGTACAACGCCAGTGCATCACTAACAACGCATTTTGGGATGTACGATGATCGTAACAATTTTTCTTTTTTTGATCCTGGAATCATTTGCTGACGTTTATTACAATTGTTTAGAAATGCAGTATGTAGTGTTACATCCTTGTTGAATATCCACAACGGCAATAAACGACCATACCTATCTCACATCCTATAGAACATGATATCTACATCTACATCTACGTGTCTAGTCTGCTATTCACAATAAAGTACCCGGCAGAGGGTTCAATGAATCACCTTGAAGCTGTCTCTCTACCGTTGCACTCTCGAACGGCACGCGGGAGAAACGGGCACTTAAATTTTTCTGTGCGAGCCCTGATTTCTCTTACTTTATGGTGATGATCATTTCTCCCTGTGTAGGTGGGTGCCAACGGAGTGTTTTCGCAATCGGAGGAACCTGACTGGTATACAATCTGGACCGGAGGCCTTGCCTTTGTTGAGTGATTTAAGCTGCTTCATTACTCCGAGGATGTCTACTTCTATGTTTCTCATCTTGGCAGTTGTTCTTGATTTGAATTCAGGAATATTTACTTCGTCTTCTTTGGTGAAGGAGTTTCGGAAAACCGTGTTTAATAACTCTGCTTTAGTGACACTGTCATCAGTGACTTCACCGTTGTTATCGTGCAGTGAAGGTATTGATTGCGTCTTGCCAGTGGTGTGCTTTATGTAAGACCAGAATCTCTTTGGGTTTTCTGCCAGATTTCGAAACAGAATTTCGTTGTGGAAATTATTAAAAGCATCTCGCATTGAAGTACGCGCCATGTTTCGAACTTCTGTAAAACTTTGCCAATCTTGGGGACTTTGCGTTCTTTTAAATTTGGCATGCTTTTTTCGTTGGTTCTGCAACAACGATCTCACCCGTTTTGTGTACCATGAGGGATCAGTACTATCTCTTTGTAAACATTCCACAACTTTTCTACACTTACATTATCAGATCGGAAGGAATGAAGACTGCCTCTTAAAAAGGCGTTAAGAGCATTTTTATCAGCTTTTTTTTAATAGATATTCTTTGCGTTTCTTTTTTATGGTTGTCGGTGTTACGGTGTTCAGCCTAGCTGCAACTGCCTTGTGGTCGCTACTCCCTGTATTCGTCACAATACTCACTATTTGTCCAGGATTATTTGTTGCTGAAAGGTCAAGTATGCTTTCGCAACCATTTACGCTTCGAGTGGGCTCATGAACTAATTGTTCAAAATAATTTTCAGAGAAAGCATTCAGTACAATTTCGGATGACGTTTTATGCCTGCCGCCGGCTTTAAACGTATAATTTTTCCAGCATATCGAGGGTAGATTAAAGTCACCACCGACTATAATTGTATGAGAGGGGTACTTATTTGAAATGAGACTCAAGTTTTCTTTGAACTGTTCAGCATCTATATCTTCTGAATCGGGGGTCGGTAAAACGATCCAATTAATAGTTTAGTCCGATTGCCAGGTATAACCTCTACCCATACTACTTCACACGAACTATCTAATTCAATTTCGCTACAAGGCAATAAATACTCCACCACCAACTGTATTTAATCTATCCTTTCTGAACACTGTTAGATCGTTTGGAAAAAATTCGCCTGAACTTATTTCAGGGTTTAGCCAGCTCTTTGTACCTACAACTATTTGAGCTTCAGTACTTTCTATTAGGGCTTGTCCACAAACTGTTGCCTCGCAGACACTGCTTTACGACAGGGTGCATAGTCTTGCTGATAAAGCCATTGTCTCCTATTGCAGCCAGTACACAATCCTGTATAATCCGTCGTATCATTCTACAACATTTTCTTAAGCACAGTAGGGGATCACACACTCACCACGAAAGACACCTCTATACCGTAACTTGGTTGGTTGGTTGGGGAAGGAGACCAGACAGCGTGGTCATCGGTCTCATCGGATTAGGGAAGGATGGGGAAGGAAGTCGGCCGTGCCCTTACAGAGGAACCATCCCGGCATTTGCCTGGAGCGATTTAGGGAAATCACGGAAAACCTAAATCAGGATGGCCGGACGCGGGATTGAACCGTCGTCCTCCCGAATGCGAGTCCAGTGTATACCGTAACACCACTTCCTCCATACTTCACTGTTCTCCAGGCATCCACCAAATCCAAACCATTCCACAGAGTATAGCGTGACTCATGACTGCAAATCACTCGTTTCCAGTCACACACTGCCCAGTGACGCCTCTCTTTAAGTCACCTAAAATGTCGCTTAGCGCCGACTACACAAATTTGTAGCTTATGAGGAGCTCCTCGACCATTGTAGACCATTCTTTTCGGACTCCGTATGCTCACCCATTGTGCTAGTTGGACTGCTGGTTGCAATTCCTTCGGCTGATGCGGGTTTTTACAACCCCCACCCCTGTCCCTCAGTACATGACGTGCGCCAGATCTTGATTTAGCTGTGATTGTTCCTTCGCGTTTCCACTTCACTGTCACGTCACCAATAGTCGACTTGGGAGCTTTAGAAGGGTTGAAATGTCTCTAATGGACTTTTTTCTCAGGTGACATTCAATGACTGGACCACGTTCGAAGTCAGTGAGCTCTCCCGAACGATCCGTGCTGCTGTTACAGCTTCCCTACTGACAACATTATACTCCCCACCTTCTTTTGTACTGGCGGATCCGTCACTCTTTACATCTGCGTGTCCGAATACTTTTATTCAGATGATGTATATACTCTCTGGGCTGGACCAAAAGTGACACACGCGATCTGGATGAGCCAAACATCTTTAAGTTGACACGTAAATTCTCTGTTTGTCCTTTCCGTATTAGCTTGACATTTGTGTGGTTCTTCCAAACCACGAAAAAAAGTAGGTGAAAGAACTTGCCCCCCTTCTAACAGCCGTGTACTGCAAGCCTCTAGAGTTACGGAAGGTTCCAAATGATTGCGAAAGAGCACAGGTAGTCCCAGTTTTCAAGAAGGGTCGTCGACAAGATGCGCAAAACTGTAGGCCTATATCTCTGACATCGATCTGTTGTAGAATTTTAGAACACGTTTTTTGCTAGCGTATCATGTCATTTTTGGGAACCCAAAATCTACTCTGTAGGAATCAACATGGATTCCGGAAACAGCGATCGTGAGAGACCCAACTCGCTTTATTTGTTCATGAGACCCAGAAAATATTATATACAAGCCCCCAGGTAGATGCCATTTTCCTTGACTTCCGCAAGGCGTTCGATACAGTTCCGCACTGTCACCTGATAAACAAAAGTAAGAGCCTACGGAATATCAGACAAGCTGTGTGGCTGGATTGAAGAGTTTTTAGCAAACAGGACACAGCAAGTTGTTCTCAATGGAGAGACGTCTACGGACTTTAAAGTAACCTCTGACGTGCCACAGGAGAGTGTTATGGGACCATTGCCTAGTAGATAGCGTCGGAAATTCCATGCGGCTATTCGCGGATGATGCTGTAGTATACAGAGAAGTTGCAGCATTAGAAAACTGCAGCGAAATGCAGGAAGATCTGCAGCGGATAGGCACTTAGTGCAGGGAGTGGCAACTGACCCTATAACATAAACAAATGTAATGTATTGCGAATACATAGAAAGAAGGATCCTTTAATGTATTGTATGACAAACACTGGTAGCAGTTACTTCTGTAAAATATCTGGGAGTATGCGTGCGGAATGATTTGAAGTGGAATGATCATATAAAATTAATTGTTGGTAAGGCGGGTGCCAGGTTGAGATTCATTGTGAGAGTCCTTAGAAAATGTAGTCCATCAACAAAGGAGGTGGCTTACAAAATACTCGTTCGACCTATACTTGAGTATTGCTCATCAGTGTGGGATCCGTACCAGGTCGGGTTGACAGAGCAGATAGAGAAGATCCAAAGAAGAACGGCGCGTTTCGTCACAGAGTTATTTGGTAAGAGTGATAGCGTTACGGAGATGTTTAGCAAATTCAAATGGCAGACTCTGCAGGAGAGGCGCTCTGCATCGCAGTGTAGCTTGCTGTCCAGGTTTCGAGAGGGTGCGTTTCTAGATGAGGTATCGAATACATTGCTTCCCCCTACTTACACCTCCCGAGGAGATGACGAATGTAAAATTAGAGAGATTCGAGCGCGCACGGAGACTTTCCGGCAGTCGTTCTTCCCGCGAACCATACGTGACTGGAAGAGGAAAGGGAGGTAATGACAGTGGCACGTAAAGTGCCCTCCGCCACACACCGTTGGGTGGCTTGCGGAGTATAAATGTAGATGTAGATGTAGAAGTTTAATATCTGGCATATTTGGACTGTAACCGTGATGAAGAATGAACTGGCTTCACGAGAAGAAAAGGAAACTCTTACACAGACTTACGGTCCGAAGATACATGTCGATGGTAGATGCCGAAATACTGCTTGCAGTATGATTAGTACTCGAACCGATCTTAAGGCTGCTTCGCTTGGCTGAATGCAGAGATTTTACTGCGAAATTGTACCATATTTTTATGTTGTTGTTCTGATGGGTATTTTCCAGACGTAAAGAGACGACTCGAAGGCCCGCATCCGTTGGGATGTAACCGCGTTCGTCGATCGGGGGATTCCCTTCTTTGGCAAGCCTCTGGCCGTGGACTCACCAAGCCGCGGTCGCTTCCTTGCTCTGGCCTCTACGACACTTCTCCCTTCTCTTCCGCCTTTACACATTTAGACCACGCAGCCACTTCGGATGTTGCCATCCTTCCATTGGATTCCCGTATCGCTACTTCTTCCTGAATGTGATGCTATACTGTTACTGTTAGTCAGTTGTGCCGGCCTCGGTGGCCGAGCGGTTCTAGGCGCTTCAGTCCTGAACTTCGCGACTGCTACGGTCGTAGATTCGAATCCTGCCTCGGAAATGGAGTGTGTGATGTCCTTAGGTTAGTTACCTTTAACTAGTTCTAAGTTCTAGGGGACTGATGACCTCAGATGTTAAGTCCCATAGTGCCCAGAGCCATTTGAACCATTTTAGAGCCATTTGTTAGTCAGTTGTTGCTTAGGACCTTTACCAGATGCTGCGAAAGGAGAACTTACTTTCATCAAATCCCCTTGAAAAAACCTGACATCCTGGATGTATGTTAAAACTAAAACAATAAAAAGAATTTGTTTGTCGCATCCCACCGTTTCTTGTAGTGAAGCGAACAGCAGGCTGACACGCTTGTAAGCGATATTTTGCATTCCGCTGGGACCTCATTATATTATAGGCCGCTATAAGACAAAATGAAAATAAAAGCTCCAAAACTAGCGGCATAAAGGTAGTATGTATTTTGATATTTTACACAACAGGGTTGTTTCGGCTTATTGCCATTAACAAGTGACCTGCGGAAATAACATTGATAATACTATCAATTATATGTTTACATTTGCATTGGTACCTACGTCTAGTTGGAAGTGACGACCATATTGCATCTATAAAAATGTGTTTTTGTCAAGTTAGTATTTTTTTTTTTTTTTTTTTTTTGGTAGTCACGATGGTTAAAGAAACGTTTTTGAGAGAGATATTTTGACAGTTCTTTACTACGTTGCTTGCAAAGGTATACAGCTTACCAGAGATGATGTTACATTTCATGGTTATTATTTTCCTTTGAATTTCATCCACAGTTTAACATAACAGTGGCGACATTACGTCTCGCTTTTGTTACCACCAGCGATAACTGCGTCCCAATCGGCCAACATACAACATTTTTGAATACGATATCGGAAAATAGAGGATGCAAACGTTTATATTAATTTGTTCCATAGTTTTTATAATAGGGACGGTATTTAGGGCCGCAAAATGAACAATATCACATATTTTATGCTGGATACAACAGCATATAGTATGCCTATTCAACGATTTGTTTAAAACTTAATTTTAAATACAAAACATGATATCGGATCCTATGGAGCATAAATATGTCACGTTCAGAGCCAGTGACATACATCGACTACTTTTATAAAATGTTCTGGACAAAGTCAACGACCCCCGCCTTCGCTGTAGATCGTGTGATTCTACGAACAATATGTTCTGAAGAAGACGGTTTTAAAACCTTCGAAATTATGGTCAAGGTTTAATAAACCTGTGTTTTGCAATTGGTTGGTTATTCTTGTTAATCCACTGAAGTTCTCGAATGCACAGTTGCTGAATTGCAGCCACGTTCAAAATCTCAAAATTCTAACATTTATATTCCTTACCGCCACCAGTCCTCTCAGCTACAACTACACTACTGGCCATTAAAATTGCTACATCAAGAAGAAATGCAGATGATAAACGGGTATTCATTGGACAAATATATTATACTAGAACTGACATGCGATTACATTTTCACGCAATTTGGGTGCATAGACCCTGAGAAATCAGTACCCAGATCAACCACCTCCGGCCGTAATAACGGCCTTGATACGCCTGGGCATTGAGTCAAACAGAGCTTGGATGGCGTGTACAGGTACAGCTGCCCATGCAGCTTCAACACGATACCACAGTTCATCAAGAGTAGTGACTGGCGTATTGAGACGAGCCAGTTGCTCGACCACCACTGACCAGAAATTTTCAATTGGAGAGAGATCTGGAGAATGTGTTGGCGAGGGCAGCAGTCGAACATTTTCTGTATCCAGAAAGGTCCGTACAGGACCTGCAACATGTGGTCGTGCATTATCCTGCTGAAATGTAGGGTTTCGCAGGGATCGAATGAAGGGTAGAGCCACGGGTCGTAACACATCTGAAATGTAACGTCCACGGTTCAAAGTGCCGTCAATGCGAACAAGAGGTGCCCGAGACGTGTAACCAATGGCACCCCATACCATCACACCGGGTGATACAGCAGTATGGCGATAACGAATACACGCTTCCAGTGTGCGTTCGCCGCGATGTCGCCAAACATGGATGTGACCATCATGATGCTGTAAACAGAACCTGGATTCATCCGAAAAAATGACGTTTCGCCATTCGTGCACCCAGGTTCGTCGTTGAGTACACCATCGCAGGCGCTCCTGTCTGTGATGCAGCGTCAAGGGTAACCGCAGCCATGGTCTCCGAGCTGATAGTCCATGCTGCTGCAAACGTCGTCCAAGTGTTCGTGCAGATGATTGTTGTCTTGCAAACGTCCCCATCTGTTGACTCAGGGATCGGGACGTGGCTGCACGATCCGTTACAGCCATGCGGATAAGATGCCTGTCATCTCGACTGCTAGTGATACGAGGTCTGCGTTCCGTGTTACCCTCCTGAACCCACCGACTCCATATTCTGCTAACAGTCATTGGATGTCGACCAACTCGAGCAGGAAATGTCGCGATACGATAAACCACAATCGCAATAGGCTACAATCCGACCTTTATCAAAGTCGGAAACTTGATGGTACGCATTTCTACTCCTTACACGAGGCATCACAACAACGTTTCACCAGGCAACGCCGGTCAACTGCTGTTTGTGTATGAGAAATCGGTTGGAAACTTTCCTCATGTCAGCACGTTGTAGGTGTCGCCACCGGCGCCGACCTTGTGTGAATGCTCTGAAAAGCTAATCATTTGCATATCACAGCATCTTATTCCTGTCGGTTTAATTTCGCGTCTGTAGCACATCTTCGTGGTGTAGCAATTTTAAAGGCCAGTAGTGTATTTTCCGTCTCCCTCTATCTCCATTGCTCTCTACTAGACGGTTTGTTGCTGTTAACAAATGACAAACTTGCGTTTCAAATGGAAAAAAATCGCCTGTATCTGGAGTCCTTTACAGGTGGCTAAAAGCGGAAAAAAATCCTATGTTTTGGGGGCAACCTGCTCTCTCTATACGGTCAAGTACTGTGTATAGGTCTAACAGTCATCCGGTTTGTGCATTTCCTTACAGTAAACTTGGGAAGCGATCTTTACTTAGTGTCAGAACGGTTCCGCTAACCTTCCGCGAGCGCATTGTGTCCGAAGGTGCTGGGATGGTTCTTCCGGCCTCGCGCTTCTCACTTGAAAAAAATGGCTCTGAGCACTATGGGACTCAACTGCTGTGGTCATCAGTCCCCTAGAACTTAGAACTACTTAAACCTAACTAACCTAAGGACATCACACACATCCATGGCCGAGGCAGGATTTGAACCTGCGACCGTAGCGGTCGCACGGTTCCAGACTGTAGCGCCTAGAACCGCTCGGCCACTCCGGCCGGCTTCTCTCTTGAGCTCACGGAATGTAAGCGTCCAGGGCCGCACAACCAAGCTGGGGCTCTCCATAAGAACTCAGAGGCTACTACTAACTGGAACTTGAAGTAAAATAAATGAAACGTAATACTCTGTACTGTAACTCCTATGAAGTGAGACTGCACATCGTTCATCCCAGTTCGGTACAACTTCATGGCGCTGGGGCAAAATAGCAGTCTCTGATTCTCATTTCCTGAGGGATTTGTACGTGGAGTTACTATTAGGATTTATCGCTACTTGGCACAGTATTACTATAGTCATGCTTCGCCATACTGAGAGTTTGATAAAATTTCCAGTTCCTCGAGACTTATTAACGAGGCTGTGGAGTTCATACTCGACAGATGACCGCCGGCCGAGGTGGTCTCGCGGTTCTAGGCGCTCAGTCCGGAACCGCGAGACTGCAACGGTCGCAGGTTCGGATCCTGCCTCGGCCATGGATGTGTGTGATATCCTTAGGTTAGTTAGGTTTAAGTAGTTCTAAGTTCTAGGGGACTGATGACCACAGATGTTAAGTCCCATAGTGCTCAGAGCCATTTTTTGACAGATGACCTGTTGCAGGGGGTGCCAGTGGACTGCTGAGAAAACAGCCAACTGCCGGTGCCGCCCGACCTCATATAGATAAGCGCAACACAACAGCTATTTAGTTGCTGTTTCTTGCGGAGGTCTGCGCGGGCGCGCGATGCAGCTGCTGATGTAAGATCCCAGAGCAGAACAGTTGACAGACGCAGCTGGTGCGGAGACAGTGCGAGACCGCCCAGCGGTGGTGACGCAAGGCCGCCGTTGTCGCCGGCACTTCCGACGCGATTCCGCGAACCGCGTGGGTGGGGTGCTACGCGTCGCGACCCCTCTGTCTTCACATCGTTAGGAACCGCGCCGCTTATTAGTCAGTTTCTAAATGGCTGCCATTAATTATTTTCACGTCTTGTTATCCGCCAATAGTACTTCTTCTGATAACGTAGACTCGTGGCTCGTGCCTCGTTACCGCTGACCGGCACCTGTAAAGAAATATGACATCAGACAATGGATTTGCTAGCGACAGTCTAACGACCTGTGCGTGCAGTATTATCTGATGAACACAGTGTGTTTAGTTAACATATTCTTCGTGTATTCCTTGAAAGGAGAAAATATGAAAATGCTGTAAATGAAGCAGGAGGCAAAAAGGAATACAAATGTCTCAAAAATGAGATCGACAGGATGTACAAAATGGCTAAGCAGGCATGGCTAGAGGACAAATGTAAGGATGTACAGGCTTTTCTCACTAGGGGTAGGATAGATACTGCCTACAGGAAAATTAAAGAGACCTCTGGAGAAAAGAGAACCACTTGTATGAATATCAAGAGCTCAGATGGAAACCCAGAGCTAAGCAAAGAAGGGAAAGCAGAAAGGTGGAAGGAGTATATAGAGGGTCTATACAAGGGCGATGTACTTGAGGGCAATGTATAGAAATGGAAGAGGATGTAGATGAAGATGAAATGGGAGATACGATACTGCGTGAAGAGTTTGACAGAGCACTGAAAGACCTGAGTCGAAACAAGGCCCCGGGAGTAGACAACATTCCATTAGAACTACTGACAGCCTTGGGAGAGCCAGTCCTGACAAAACTCTACCATCTGGTGAGCAAAATGTATGAGACAGGCGAAATACCCACAGACTTCAAGAAGAATATAATAATTCCAATCTCAAAGAAAGCAGGCGTTGACAGATGTGAAAATTACCGAACTATCAGTTTAATAAGTCAGGGCTGCAAACTAATAACGCGAATTCTTTACAGACGAATGGAAAAACTGGTAGAATTTAGTATTGGAGGGCAGCGTGGAGGGTAAAAATCGTAGAGGGAGAGCAGGAAATGAATACAATAAGCAGATTCAGAAGGATGTAGGCTGCAGTACGTACTGGGAGATGAAGAAGCTTGCACAGGATAGAGTAGCATGGAGAGCTGCATCAAACCAGTTTAAGGATTGAAGACCACAACGACAACAACTACTTCTTCGTGTCTGTAACGGAACTGGGTACGGTGCCTTCTGCATTGACGTAAGAATCTAGTTTATGTTGAATTCCTTAGGGCTGGAACAAATTTATCATTTGCACTCAAGTCTTTGTAGGTAAATTCCACTATGCCATGATAATTTTTATTTACATTTTTCGTCGTTTCGTTGTTTACGATTATTTAGACACAGGTTATTCACCTACGATCAAAATTATACTCGTATAACTCTTCACTTTGAATATATCAATAATAATTATTCTGCACACAATGATTCCATATTAGATTGTTCATATTTAATTTTTTTAACGTAAAAAGCGAAAGGTAATACAGAAGTCTAAAAAGTGAGTAACTGAAAATCTAAAATAGCTATAGGGGAATTAACAGACTGCCAAAGCTTGCAAGACTGGCGAAACATACTTGCCGCCCATAGAAAAATTAGAGAAATCTGTGGAGAAAGAGTAACAGCTGTATGAATATCAAGTTATCAGACAACAAGCCAGTACTAAGAAAAGAAGCGAGAGCTGAAATGTGGAAGGAATACACTGTCGAAAAAATAAATAAATAGTACACGTGGAAAGACAACTTCGATTTTGATTCAATGACGACATATGCCATCTGAGGGATAGTAGATGTTTTGACAATGGTTTCAACGTCTTCCACCAACAGGTAGCGTAGTGGCCTAGCTACCAGAGCGCCATCTGTGTCTATGCTTTAATAGGGAATGCTTACAGCCAGAAGGCTCATTGTGGTGCAAACATGTGAAGAAAGCAGGTAACCATGTCTCGGAGAAGCACTCCTGCTTCCTTCAGCGAACTAAGTGAGTTTGAAAGGGGTGAAATTGTGGCCTTCCGAGAATGGGATCCCTATCACATAGGGCTGACGGATGACATCGAAAAAATCTAACAGGTAGCCTAATGCTCGTTTTCTATTATCGCGAAATAGACAAGAGAATGCTACGAATATGGTACGCGAGCTGACGTGGCAGTCATTAAAAGAAAGACTTTTTCGTTGTATCAGAATCTTTTCGCGACATTTCAATCAACAATTTTCTCCTCGGAATGGGAAAATATTTTGTTGGCACCCAATTACGTAGGGATAACGTAATAAAATAAAATATAACTCGCACGGAAAAATTTAAGTTTACGTTTTTCCCGGGCCCTTTTCGAGCGTGTAGTGCTAGCGAAATAGCTTGAAGGTGGTTCGGTTCGATGAATCCTGTACCAGGCAATTAATTGTGAACTGCGGAGTAGTCATGTAGAGGTAGATGTAGACCCAACCAACATCGGATGTTCCCTGTGATAGCGGCGATATGGTGGTAACAGATTATCCTCGTAAGGGGCAAACCGTAACAGGAGCATACTGTCGAAATCTCCCAACGAAGTTAGGGGAGGGTGTCAAAACATAGCGTCGACAGACGCTATCGTAGGAGTTTTTCCCTCCACGACATCCCCACAGCTCATTCTGCACACGACACAGTCATGCATGCCACCTTCTTTAGGTATCAAAATTTTATTGCCCCTCCCTCTCCCCGTATTCTCCCGACATGGCGGCCAGTGACTGGTTCCTCTTTCCTCAGACGAAGAAGCCGTTGCATGGCAGGCATTTCCAGACGGCAAGGTGATTTTTTAAGTGAAACTTTTCCTGAGCTGCCGAATGGAGACTTTCACAATCAAGGTTTCCTCCAAGTCACCCTTTCTGTCAAAGGTGTATCGTATTGCAAATGGTTCAAATGGCTCTGAGCACTATGGGACTTAACATCTGAGGTCATCAGTCCCCTAGAACTTAGAACTACTTAAACCTAACTAACCTAAGGACATCAAACACATCCATGCCCGAGGCAGGATTCGAACCTGCGACCGAAGCGGTCTCACGGTTCCAGACTGAAGCGCCTAGAACCGCTCGGCCACACCGGCCGGCTATCGTACTGCAGGGTGAATATATAGAGAAGGACAATCAACATCACCAAGTTTCATGAGTACAGCGTGATGCTTTCGATATGATAAAGATATTGTTGAGGTATCGTCCAAATATCGCGGTGGCAACGCACATCGAAACCACGGACATTAACGATACCTCGCTGTGATACACGACGACGAATGGGAGAGGCTGAAGAAGACATGACCTCTCTCTCAGCACAGCAATGACCTCACACCGAGGTCAATACAGAGCCGAGCTTAGAAGCGCTCTGCCCCAGTTCGTGATTTCAGTTGAAGCAGTCAACGTCATCGAGTCGATTAAAGAATAATACAAGTCTCAGATGGAAATGTACTTTTGTAAATGTTGAGCATTGCACTTCAGAAGAATAGTTTGTTAATTAATGCGTTAAGTGATGCTTTAATAGTCAGCGACAACTGTAAATTATCAAACAGTCCTGTGGCAAAGGATTGTATCAAGTTAAAGAAATCTCTTGATCATTCATATTATAAAGTGAACTAATACTTCATATGTTGTAGTTCGATGGGTCCTCTCCCAGAGCAATCAAGGAGCTAACAGTAATTGCCGGACGACTGTAGTTTCGTTTGGTCACAGGAGTTACGACTGTACCCCATTTTAGTTGATCACCTCAAGAGGTTTGTGTGGAATGCGGATGAGAAGACGGTTAAAAACTACCTCCTTGCTGTTTCATTTAAGACGTTAAAGAGATGTGGAGACCAAAATGGATCCGATAAACTTCTTATGAACGCTTCACCTAGTCACTTGCTGTTCACAAGCCGATGACTTCTTTACAGAGCAGCAGATTGCGCTTCTCCTTTGGTCCTTCCATTACCCACGAATTTCGATCAAAATAATAACATTAAATAAGTTGGAATCTTACCTGACCACGGCTCTATGCCATTACGGATTGAGCCCTAGCTCAGGTGGGAAAGGATTTGCAGACAAATCAGCTGAAACTCTTCTTAAGTAGTCATTTCAGGACTTGTCGACTAACCAAGGGAAACAGCGAAGTACGAGGGTTGGAACTTTAATACTGACAACAATATATTTACAGCTCGGTCAAAATAGATGCGTGTTTCAAAGTTTTACTGACCTTCAAAGTAGTCACCAGCATTGGGAATAACCCGTTGCCAGCGATGTGGAAGTCGTAGGATACTCTTCGCAGTGCCAGTTGTGTCGACAGTTCGAGCGGCGCGGTCTATTGCCCGACGAATTTGTAGCAGTTCTGAAGCAAATGCTGTGAAGTGTTTCCTTTCAGTTCAGAAATCGAGTTGAACTTACGAGGACTTAAGTCAGGGGAGTTCAGTAGGTATAGCACATAGCAGTTCCATGAATCAAACAAATCAGTAACAACTTGCACTGTACGTGCTTCAGCATTGTCCTGCAAAATGACGGTCATGTTCTGCAGAAAGAGTCATCACTTCTGTATCTAAGCTGGTCGCAGGCTGTGTTCCAAAAATCAACAGCATAGAGACAGGAGTGATGACACTTTCTGCAGGACATGACCATCATTTTGCAGGACAGTGCTCAAGCACGTACAGTGCAAGCTGTTACTGATTTGTTTGATTGATGGAACTCCCCTGACTTAAGTCCTTGTGAGTTCAACTCCATTTCTAAACTGAAGGAAACACTTCACAACATTCACTTCACAACTGCTACAAATTCGTCGGGCAATAGACCGCGCCGCTCGAACTGTCAACATAACTGGCACTGCGAAGAGCATCCTACGACTTCCTCGTCGCTGGCAACGGGTTATACACATTGCTGGTGACTACTTTTGAGGTCAGTAAAACTTTGAAACACGTATCTACTTTGACCGAGCTGTAAATAAATAGTTGCCACTTTTAAAGTTGCAACCCTCGTATTTAAATCTGCATAGCAGTCACTCGTTCCGGATATGAGTCCAGCGCAAACTTAGATCGAAGCCACCTCTTACTGTCAGACCCAGAGTTCTTATTTCAGCTTACACCGAGTCTGCGGAGAATTTTTGCCGTGCCGGTCTGAAACTATGTTTTATTAGACCAGCATCAGTCCTATCAAACGAAAGTACCAAGATATCATTCACTCATTATGTTTTTAATATCTGCGCTACGCAAAGCAAGTTAAGTTAAAAATACACTCCTGGAAATGGAAAAAAGAACACATTGACACCGGTTTGTCAGACCCACCATACTTGCTCCGGACACTGCGAGAGGGCTGTGCAAGCAATGATCACACGCACGGCACAGCGGACACACCAGGAACCGCGGTGTTGGCCGTCGAATGGCGCTAGCTGCGCAGCATTTGTGCACCGCCGCCGTCAGTGTCAGCCAGTTTGCCGTGGCATACGGAGCTCCATCGCAGTCTTTAACACTGGTAGCATGCCGCGACAGCGTGGACGTGAACCGTATGTGCAGTTGACGGACTTTGAGCGAGGGCGTATAGTGGGCATGCGGGAGGCCGGGTGGACGTACCGCCGAATTGCTCAACACGTGGGGCGTGAGGTCTCCACAGTACTTCGATGTTGTCGCCAGTGGTCGACGGAAGGTGCACGTGCCCGTCGACCTGCGACCGGACCGCAGCGACGTACGGATGCACGCCAACACCGTAGGATCCTACGCAGTGCCGTAGGGGACCGCACCGCCACTTCCCAGCAAATTAGGGACACTGTTGCTCCTGGGGTATCGGCGAGGACCATTCGCAACCGCCTCCATGAAGCTGGGCTACGGTCCCGCACACCGTTAGGCCGTCTTCCGCTCACGCCCCAACATCGTGCAGCCCGCCTCCAGTGGTGTCGCGACAGGCGTGAATGGAGGGACGAATGGAGACGTGTCGTCTTCAGGGATGAGAGTCGCTTCTGCCTTGGTGCCAGTGATGGTCGTATGCGTGTTTGGCGCCGTGCAGGTGAGCGCCACAATCAGGACTGCATACGACCGAGGCACACAGGGCCAACACCTGGCATCATGGTGTGGGGAGCGATCTCCTACACTGGCCGTACACCACTGGTGATCGTCGAGGGGACACTGAATAGTGCACGGTACATCCAAACCGTCATCGAACCCATCGTTCTACCGTTCCTAGACCGGCAAGGGAACTTGCTGTTCCAACAGGACAATGCACGTCCGCATGTATCCCGTGCCACCCAACGTGCTCTAGAAGGTGTAAGTCAACTACCCTGGCCAGCAAGATCTCCGGATCTGTCCCCCATTGAGCATGTTTGGGACTGGATGAAGCGTCGTCTCACGCGGTCTGCACGTCCAGCACGAACGCTGGTCCAACTGAGGCGCCAGGTGGAAATGGCATGGCAAGCCGTTCCACAGGACTACATCCAGCATCTCTACGATCGTCTCCATGGGAGAATAGCAGCCTGCATTGCTGCGAAAGGTGGATATACACTGTACTAGTGCCGACATTGTGCATGCTCTGTTGCCTGTGTCTATGTGCCTGTGGTTCTGTCAGTGTGATCATGTGATGTATCTGACCCCAGGAATGTGTCAATAAAGTTTCCCCTTCCTGGGACAATGAATTCACGGTGTTCTTATTTCAATTTCCAGGAGTGTAGTATTAATTGCCTCTGCTACGCTTCAGTGATTGACATTCACTTACAACTGGTATCTCGAACTCAGGATTTGATTAAATATTTGGTAAAAAAGTATTCTCTTCAAGAGTATTTTTCCCACGCTCCATCCGCAAGTCCAAAGAGAAGAAACCTTGTCTGCGACAGAATTTTTGCAGTACCGGCCTGAAACTTCGTTGTATTAAACTACCATCAGTCGTACTAAAGATAAGTATCAAGATCACATTTGCTCATTACGTTTTTAATGTGTGTTCCTCAACGTAAGTTAAGTTAAAAATAGCATTAATTGCCTCTGCTTCACTGCAGTGATTGACACTCTCTTGCAGCTGATGTCTCGAACTCGGGATTTGATAAAAGGTTGGATGAAAGGACATTCGCTTAAAGAGTATTTTTCGCACAGTCCATCTGGCAGTGCAATGAGAAGAAACCTTATCATATGACGGAAGAAAATGTTCTCTCCACTGTACAATTTATAGTATTAGCAGTTATGGATGTCTGAACCAAACGAAATTTCAAGACGTTTGCTTTAATAGAAATGTTAGATCAACGGTTCACATCATTATCCACCAGGAAATCATACAACCGTACGCACTTTGCACTTACCAGAAATACCGACTTGAATTTCTTTACGGCTTTTGAAGGAAACAGCTTTTACTGTTTCTAAAGTATATAATTGAGCACTGGATTCGACTATGTTAAGTAACGTTTTTAAGGTGCTTCATTAGATTTGTACAGTCTCCAATGTATGTAATTCTTCTGAAGATGGCAGTGAATGAAATATAAGTTGTCTTCAGACGATAGGGCCAACGGACTTGCCGCAGTGGTAACACCGGTTCCCGTCAGATCACCGAAGTTAAGTGCTGTCGGGCTGGGCTAGCACTTGGATGGGTGACCATCCTGTCTGCGGAGCGCCATTACGTAGCGGGGTGCACTTCAGCCCTTGTGAAGCAAACTGAGGAGCTACTTCATTGAGGGCCCGCATCTCGTGGTCGTGCGGTAGCGTTCTCGCTTCCCACGCCCGGGTTCCCGGGTTCGATTCCCGGCGGGGTCAGGGATTTTCTCTGCCTCGTGATGGCTGGGTGTTGTGTGATGTCCTTAGGTTAGTTAGGTTTAAGTAGTTCTAAGTTCTAGGGGACTGATGACCATAGATGTTAAGTCCCATAGTGCTCAGAGCCATTTGAACCTACTTCATTGAGAAGTAGCGGCTCCGGTCTCGTAAACTGACATACGGCCGAGAGAGCGGTGCTGTGACTACATGCCCCTCCGTATCCACATCCAGAGACGCCAACGTGCTGAGGATGACACGGCGGTCGGCCGGTAAAATTAGGCCTTCCAAGGCCTGTTCGGATGGGGTTTTAGTTTTTTGACGATAGGAGGTAGTACTATGACAAGCAAGCGAAACGTTTTAATGTGATGCGTATTGGTGTTCCGTTCATAGTAGTACTCGTGTATCGAACGTTATATCAACGTGACACCTCTCATTCACCGACTGAAGCTACAACACCTTCATGAAGGATATAAAATTCTCCAGATAGAATTTTGTCCCTGGTTGAAATTTCACAAGCTATGGGCCTTAGTTTTAAACCAAGCAGCGCCATCTCTTCTTCAGTACAAGCTCCATAACACATGTCGGTGCTAATCCGTGATCTTAGACGGTTGTCTAATGTAACGACTCGACTGTACTTGGATACGTGTAAGCAACTGGGCGTGCTGACCGTTTTTTTAACTCGAAACATCTGAGTCCACATAGCCTCTGATGTCGTCTCGAGAGTTTGAGGATAAAACTTTAGACAGAGAAATACTCTTTGGACCCAGCCCGATGCCCATAAAATGAAGTTCACCAAGGACGCAAGTATCGGCCGTGGAAGCCTGCGTTGGGTAGGCTCAAAATGAGCTGATGGAGAATGCGAAAAAGTGGCATTTCCCAAGGGAGTGTGCTGTCTCCGATACTGTTTAATGTGTATACAATGATCAACCATTCAGCAATGGAACTCGATCCTTCATCTATGCAAATGACACAGCTGTCGTTGCTCAAGGAGCGACATTTGATGAAGTAGAATCCAAGCTAACATCTGCTCTCGACGAACTTGATATCTACTATGACAACAACCACTCGAACACAATCCGCATACAACTCAAGTGTGTGCATCCCACATACGTAATGAGGAGGAAAGAAGGCTAAACACCACCTGGAAAGTGCACAGTTTAAATCACTCTCTTCACCGCAAATACCTGTGGTTAAAGCTGAACCGTGTTTTAGCTTAAAAAAAAAATCCTGTACAAACTTTAGGAAGAAGGTCTGCATCTTCCGCATACTGACAAACACCACATAGGGAGCGCAGCCCACCATCCTCACAACATCCGCTCTTGCTCTTTGTTTCTCTGCTGCTGAGGACGCTGCTCCAATCTGGAGGAACTAACCGCGTTGAAGTGGTTCTTCACTAGACAGGCAAAATCAACTCCACCGAATAAGATCCTTCCACTCATGGGAGTAACACCTGCAGATCTAAGAAGACTGGTAGCGGCAGAGGCTGATCAGAAAGAGCAAGAAACAGATCCAAAGTATCAATTGGAGATCAAGCTTATCCATCACGATTTAAACCAAGAAAAATCTTTCTTCTTGTAACAGCACCAATTCCAGCGACAGCACAAGCCCGCCGAACTGACCTGTGCAGAACAATGTCCCTTGGAGGATTATGGTCAGCAAAAGAGAAACTCCATATGGCTGTCATTTGCAATACGGGACTTGGAAGACTCCCAGTAGATTGAGAACTGTATTGGCAAGGTGGACGTTTAATCTGTTAGTGGGGTATCAGTGATGAACTTTGTGAATGTGGAGCAAGGCGGAACTCTAAACAGTTGCTGGTTTGCAGTTTTTACTTAATCGTAGCAGAAGTATCAAGATACTGTACATAACAACAAGCTACAAACTATGTATTAATACAACTGTAACACATATTACATAGCTAGGAAATTTTAGACGGAAAGCTGACCACATCTAACACATTTGGGGTGGACTTCGCAGATATTCGCAGAACATCTCTAGTCTCGCAAGGTGTTCTGTTTTTTCTTAACACGAGTGTACTTTAACACCAAACAATCTTCTAGACAAATATCAGTCTGGTTTCCGAAATACCGCAGCACGACGACTGCTCTTATAAAAGTGACTGACGAATGGAAACAAGCTATGGACAAACAAGAGACTATTGTGATATGTTTCTTGGATTTAGGCAAACTTTCCGAGACAGTCGGCTTTGATATTCTACTTGCTAGATTCAAAAGTCTAAATTTTTGTTAAAGTGCTGTACAGTGGTTCCATTTTTACCTTACATCCCGCCAACAGTATGTAATGATCGGAACAAAGAGGGCACAGTGGAGAAACGCAGTACCAGGGGTCCCTCAAGGATCAGTACTGGGCCCATTACTTTCCTCATTATACAGGTATGTTAATGATGTGTAGACTATTACCTCCCATTGCAGATATCATTTACACGCTGAGGACCTTCAATTCACCTAAGCGCAGGCCCAATAAACTTGGGCACAGCCATCCAGCACGTAAATGTGTTATTAGAGTGCAAAACCTAGGTTTGAAACTTAACCCTTCTAAACAGGAAGGAATCTTTGTCGCTCATGAAAGACTTGTTACCATGCGGTTCAGAGTCTCGTCCACCTGTAATGCTAAACAGCGCAGAAATAACCTTTTCTTCTTTTGCAAATAACTAGGGTATTATTGCAGACCGCGACTTAGACTGGACTGTACATACAACTGTAGTCTGTAAGACGGTGTCAGCGTCACGTGATTCTCTACAGGAACATAAAAAGGTACTTCCTTTCTAGCTTAAGAAGAAGCTCGAAGAAACACTAATACTCCTCATATTTACCATGGTGATGCTATACTCCAATGCCTTTCGTATGAGACTTCAGGCCGACTGGAATTGAGAATGAATGTTTGTGTGGGATACAGTTGTGTTGTACGCTATTTCGAACATGTCACTTCCGCCTATGAGCAGTTATCAAGGCTATATGCCAGTAAGTGTAGAAATTATCATAGCCTATGTTTGCATTATACTCTTCCCAATCACTACACTGTCCCTTACTTATCTTCAACCCTTATACTACTATTTGAATAGCACAGCAGAAACATTCGTTCTCAAGAGAGTAAAATCCTCTCTGTACCACTACACAACACTGCCATGTTCTCTCTATCATTTTCTGTACCAGGAACCCAGCTTTGGAACAATCTTCCTCAAAATATTAGAGAAATTACAATCCTTTCAAACCTCTAACGGCGGCTTATGGCCCCTCCCTTCTATCACAGTAGCACTCTCTTCCACACACTTGTTTTGTAGCTCACTCTCGTCAATCCTCCTTTTTCCCGGTTTTTCCTTCCACCTTGTCTACATAGTTCTCTGTGTACTTTCCTAACAGCCATTGTTACTTTCATTTCAATCGTCTCCGCTTTCTTTATCCATTCCATCTCCTATAATATCGAACAATTCGTCAGATGTGTCAAATTAATCAATATTATTCTTAATGCCCCCATTGTTTTACTGTTATTAGTGTTATTATTGTTATTATTATTGCCAGTTACCACTTTTATTAATAGTGTAATTATTGTTGAGATTGTTAGGTAACAACTAATCGATATCGTGATGTACACTACTGCCCATTAAACTTGCTTCACCACGAAGGTGACGTGCTACAGACGCGAAATTTAACCGACAGGAAGAAGATGCTGTAATATGCAAATGATTAGCTTTTCAGAGCATTCACACAAGGTTGGCGCCGGTGGCGACACCTACAACGTGCTGACATGAGGAAAGTTTTCAACCGATTTCTCATACACAAACAGCAGTTGACCGACGTTGCCTGGTGAAAAGTTGTTGTGATGCCTCGTGTAAGGAGAAAAAATGCGTACCATCACGTTTCCGTCATTGATAAAGGTCGGATTGTAACCTATCGCGATTGCGGTTTATCGTATCGCAACACTTCTGCTCGCATTGGTCGACACCCAATGACTGTTAGCAGAATATGGAATCGGTCGGTTCAGGAGGGTGATACGGAACGCCGTGCTGGATCCAAACGGCCTCGTATCACTAGCAGTCGAGATGACAGGCATCTTATCCGCATGGCTTAAATGGATCGTGCAGCCACGTCTCGATCTCTGAGTCAACAGAGGCGACGCTTGCAAGACAACAACCATCTGCACGAACAGTTCGACAACGTTTGCAGCAGCATGGACTATCAGCTCGGAGACAATGGCTGCGGTTACCCTTGACGCTGCATCACAGACAGGAGCGCTTCCGATGGTATACTCAACGACGAACTTGGGTGCACGAATGGCAAAACGTCATTTTTTTGGATCAATCCAGGTTCTGTTTACAGCATCATGATGGTCGCATCCGTGTTTGAAGACATCGCGATGAACGCACATTGGATGCGTGTATTCGTCATCGCCATACTGGCGTATCACCCGGCGTGATAGTATGGGGTGCCGTTGGTTACACGTCTCGGTCACCTCTTGTTCGCACTGACGGCACTTTGAACAGTGGACGTTACATTTCAGATGTGTTACGACCCGTGTCTCTACCCATCATTCGATCCCTGCGAAACCCTAGTTTCACCAGGATAATGCACGACCGCATGTTGCAGGTCCTGTCTGTTCCTGGGAGCATTCTGAAACAAACTGCACGCCGCCATTTTTCAATCAATTCCTATATGGTGATTTTTGCTGGCACAAAACATCCTGGAAAAATCTCCAGAAGCAAATTCTGTGTTTTTACAAAAGACCAAGTGCGAACGGACGCTTCAACAATGGAAACACGCTCGAGTAACGAACACGGCATTACCACACATTCACACTGACCCGGCTTCACACAACGAGGCTTTCTTCTCAACTGCTTTGGATTCAGGTTTCACTGGCTGCGGATGCAGCTGCCGTACACAACAACAAACTTCCGCGCAGTGTCGGAACGTCAGAGGAAATGGTTAGCTCGCGCGCATCATAACACAAGAACTGACAAGAGTATATACACTGAAGAGCCGAAGAAACTGGTAAACCTGCCTAGTATCGTAAGGGCCCTCGCGAGCTCGCAGAAATGCCGCAACACGACGTGGCATGGACTCGACGAATGTCTGAAGCAGTGCTGGAGGCAACTGACACCATAAATCCTGCGGGGCAGCCCATAAATCCATAAGTGCACGAGGGGGTGGAGATCTCTTCTGAACAGCGCGTTGAAAGACATCCCAGATATGCTTAATAATATTTATGTCTGGGGAGTTTGGCAACCAACAAAAGTGTTTAAACTCGGAAGAGTGTTCCTGAAGCCACTCTGTAGCAATTCTGGACGTGTGGGGAGTCGCATTGTCCTGCTGGAATTACCCAACTTTGTCGGAATGCACAATGGACATGAGTGGATGCAGGTGATCAGACAGGATGCTTATGTACGTGTCATCTGGCAGAGTCGTACCTAGACGTATCAAGGGTCCCATATCACTCCAACTGCACACACCCCAAGCCATTACAGAGCCTCCACCAGCTTGAACGGTCCCCTGCTGACATGCAGGGTCCATGGATTCACAAGGTTGTGTGCTTATCCGTACACGTCCATCCGCTCTATACAATCTGAAACGAGACTCGTCCGATCAGGCAACATGTTTCGAATCATCAGCAGTCCAATGTCGGTGTTGACTGGTGTAGGCGAGGCGTAAAGCTTTGTGTCGTCCAGTCATCAAGGGTACACGAGTGGGCCTTCGGCTCCAAAAGCCCTTATCGATGATGTTTCGTTGAATGGTTCGCACACTGACACTTTTTGACGGGCCAGCATTGAAATCAGCACCAGTTTGCAGAAGGGTTGCACTTCTGTAACGTTGAGCGATTCTCTTCAGGAGTCATCATTGGTCCCGTTTTCTTGCAGGATATTCTTCCGGCCTCAGCGATGACGGATGTTTGATGGTTTACCGGATTCCTAATATTCACGCTACACCTGTGAAATGGTCGTACGGGAAAATCCCACTTCATCGCTACCTCGGAAATGCTGTGTCGCTTCCTTCGTGCGCCGACTATAACACCACGTTCAAACTCACTTAACTCTCTATAACCTGCCATTGCTCGCCAGACACTTGTTGTCTTAAATAGGCGTTGCCGACCTCAGCGCCGTATTCTGCCTGTTTACATATCTCTGTATTTGAATACGCATGCCTACACCAGTTGCTTTTACGCTTGAGTGTATGAATGTCGTCAAACGTGCTCACATGTGTGCGGAAGTGGGCAGAGGACAATTTCAGCACCTACTGTTAATGTGAGTAATCGCATTGAATACATACGTTGATTTTATGTTCACGTGCTGACTTTACTCGTCGGTTTCCGTGCGGCACCCTGTGTTACTATTATTACCAGCTATTATGTTTTGTTAATGATGCATATTACTATTATTGTGATTGTTATGTAATGTTATTTGTACGAGGGTCACTCCAAAAGAAATGCACACTTTTTTTAAAAAAGTCCGTCTTTTATTCTACATGTTTGAATGTTTTACAGTGTGTAGATACATCCTTTAGAAACAATATTTTCATTTCTCGACATAATTTCCGGCCCTCTTACGCCATCTTGGAACCAGCGCCTGTATACCCGCACGGTAAAATTCTGGACCAACCTGTTGGAGCCACTGTTTGGCAGCGTGCACAAGGAGTCATCATCTTCGAACCTTGTTCCACGAAGAAAGTCTTTCATTTCCCCCAAGAGATGATAGTCACATGGAGCCAGGTCAGGACTGTAGGGGGCTGTTTCAGTGTTGTCCGTCCGAGTTTTGTGATCGCTTCCATGGTTTTTTGATTTACATGTGGCCGTGCATTGTCATGCAACAGCAAAACATCCTGCTTTTGCCGATGTGGTCGAACACGACTCAGCCGAGCTTGACGTTTCTTCAGTGTTGTCACATATGCATCAGAATTTATGGTGGTTCCACAAGCAAGAGTCCTTTGGAATCGAAAAGCACTGTAGCCAAACTTTTCCAGCAGAAGGTGTGGTTTTGATTTTTTTTTTCATGGGTGAAGTTGCATGATACCACTGCACTGATTGCCTCTTCGTCTCTGGTGAAAAATGATGGAGCCATGTTTCATCACCTATCACAATTCTTCCAAGAAATTCATCTCCACCATACTCGTACTGTTTCAAAAGTTCGCTGCACATACCTCTTTTTTTTTTTCTTTGTGAGCCACTGTCAAGACTGTGAAGATCGTGGGAATCCACCTGGCACTAGCCTTTTTTAACGCCAACACTTCCTTCCCTATCCCAACGTAGCGTGACAATTCGTTCACTGTGATGCGTCTGTCAGCAGTCACCAATTCGTTAACTCTCTGCACATTGTCTGGAGTGTGTGTGCAGTACGAGGCCTGCCGCTGCGAGGACAATCCTCAATATTGCCGTGCCCGCTTTCATCACGTAACCTGCTTGCCCACCGACTAACTGTACTGCGATCGACAGCAGCATCTCCATACACCTTTTTTAACCTCTTGTGGATGTTTCCCACTGTCTCGTTTTCAAAGCACAACAATTCTATGACTTCACGTTGCTCCTGACGAACGTCAAGTGTAGTAGCCATCTTGAAGACATGGTGTGACGGCGCCACTGACGGGAGCAGGTTGAACTAAGTTTGAAAACAAGCGGGAAGGATGTATCTAAACACTGTAAAACTTTCACACATGGAGAATGAAAGCTGTATTTTTTACAAAAATAGTGTGCTTTTCTTTTGGAGGGACCCTCGTATGAGTTGCTCCTGGTCAGATGTAAGAGAGGGCCTAAGCCCCTAATCTTCAAGCTAAATAAGCAATAAATAAATCATCAGAATTCCGCATCGTCTCCTCCTGAAGTGCTCACCAGCGCCCGCGCGCAGCAGAGAGCACAGTGTTTGAGGGACGGCCGTTGCCCGCAGCGGGCCGCAGCCCGCCGTCCGGCCAATAGCGGCAGGAATCCGCGAGGCGGCCGGTCCGCAGGACGTGGCTCGTTAGCGCTTTCGCAACGGAAGCCGGCGGAAAGCGCCGCGCGGGCAGACGGCGACAGCGGACGCTGCCACGCGACTCCCACCGGCTGTCCACGTCTCCGGTCAGCCCTCTGGTGCGTGGCCAGTGGGCGGCTGCGGGCATCCCGCCGCTTCGCGATGTGGATGTCCGTAGTAGCACTTACTCTTTCTTCTCGGTGAGGCCAGCTAAGCACTATGTACCAATTTCAATCCATTGTTCCTCCACTTTCCCTGTCGTTTCTTCCAATACTCTTCCAACTACGATGAAATTTACGCTCTGCAGCGGAATGTGCCCTGGTATGAAACTTCCCGACTGATTAAAACTAGACATGTGAAATAATCGCGTCTACTGCCGGATGTTTGTGTCACTAAGGCACAATATTTCGGCCACGTAATTCGTTGCCCTCTTCAGGTGCTACCTGAGAATGCCGAAATGGAGGATCTTGTCCAGTGTAAATACTGGACAAGATCCTCCAATACGGCATTCTCAGGTAGCACTCCAAAAGAAAAGCACATTCAAAACGGTGTAAATCTGTACCTTCGACATTGCACTTGAGGCACAGGGGTGAGTCCACCAGCGCGATGCGATGCAGTTACTGTCTTGTAGTATATTTGCCATTGACGAGAAGGTATCACGTTAAGGTGTTGCCAGTGGTGTGGTGTGGTTGATGGATCGTTTTCCAAACTGTAGGCTATGAAACCTGGGGGGTGACGTGTTTCGACGGGGTTTCGGAGTGGTACGTTCGGAGAAGGGGTAGATGTCGCGGGTGGTCGTCTTCCTGGTCCTGGGGAGATCGGCGCACATGTAGCTGTATTCCATAAAGAAACGGCCGATGTGCGACATCGGAGGTGGGATGTGTGCCAAAGACGCCGATGGAGGTCTCGAAGCAGGTGCGAACTCGGAGGTCAACACTGCAGTAAAACTAGCATTTTGGCTTTTCCGTAAACGGAAGATAGTATTGGTGTAAAGTGCCGTGGTCCTGGCTCTCACGTTACCAGATCGAGACCACCATCCCGCTCCGGTAAGGTGAGGGCATCATACTGGACTCTGAAGATGTATCCGGAGAATATAAAATAACCGAAAGCCGCCTGTAGTCTGGCCGCCATTGTCGCAATGGTGGGCAGAATCTGCGCGATGTGGGGTATCCGGACTGCCAGATGGGTATTGACGAAGGTGACTCTCTGTCACATATTCAGCGGGAGTAGTAGGTGATTCTGTATGTTTGCCCGGATGCGTTGCAGTAGCGCCCGAAAATGGATCGCCGAGATTCGGCGAATGTCTCGCGTGTTCAATCCGAGACAGCGAAGGGTGTCCACCAGTTGAAAGGGGGCTACACTGTCTGTTGGAAGGCCACGGCCGATCTTCATGGCGCATGATTTTGCGACGTTCATAGCGCTCCCTGCCCCTGCAC
Source organism: Schistocerca piceifrons (assembly GCF_021461385.2). Classification (NCBI taxonomy): domain Eukaryota; kingdom Metazoa; phylum Arthropoda; class Insecta; order Orthoptera; family Acrididae; genus Schistocerca; species Schistocerca piceifrons. The sequence goes on along the minus strand of NC_060139.1, from coordinate 112,470,806 downwards.
TGTAACAAGTAATCCATTGCATGGCAGCTTGTACGTCGCCTGCTGAACATACGACGAGGGCCAAGTCGTCCGCGTAGGTTCGGTAGCGTAACACATGATCTCGGAGTGGAATACCTGTCCAGCGTCGCCATAATACGCAAATGGATGGTTCCATCGCAATGGCATAAAGCACCGTCGACAGTGGGCAACCCTGCCGTGAACGTTCGATCCGTATAGGTTCTGTAAGTCTGCCGTTGACGAGAAGACTTGGACGTTGCCCTGCGTGAACGTCGGGGGAACTGCCAGCCGGTCCATCACTGCGTTGAGGAATGCATGATTGACGTGGTCAAATGCTTGGTTGAAGCCGACCGAGATTAAAGCGCCTCGTAGAAAGGATATTGCGGAGACATGGCTCAGGCGCAGCCTGGGATATGGTTCCAGATATGGAAGTTTCACTCTGCAGCAAAACGTGCGCTGAGTTTCGCGGGAGAGAAAAAAATGTTCAAATGTCTGTGAAATCTTATAGGACTTAACTGCTAAGGTCATCAGTCCCTAAGCTTACACACTACTTAACCTAAATTATCCTAAGGACAAACACACACACCCATGCCCGAGGGAGGACTTGAACCTCCGCCGGGACCAGCCGCACAGTCCATGACTGCAGCGCCCTAGACAGCTCGGCTAATCCCGCGCGGCTCGCAGGAGAGAATCTGTGAAGTTTGGAAGGTAGGGGACGAAGTACTGGCGGAAGAAAAGCTGTGATGATCGGTCATAAGTCGTGCTTGAGTAGCGCAGACGGTAGAGTGCTTGCACGCGAAAGGCAAAATCTCCCGAGTTGGAGTCTCGGTCCCGCACACAGTTTTAATCTATCAGGAAGATTCATTTTTTCATTTGTTCACTGAACTTTTTTGTTCTCGTGTGTTGTAAATCAAAAGACCTAACGAAAGTCGTTTACAATGCAGTGCAACGTTTCTGACTGTGAAAATACAAACATCGCTGAGAACGTATTTATTGCAAGAAAACTGCAAAAACAAATGCGCCAGTTAGACATTTCATGTAAATTGGGTTCCAACACAAATATATGGCGCACCCATTTGGTTACATGGTTATAACTGTGAATTATTGTTTACCCTAGATTAACTCACAGGAAACCAATGCATAATTTGTTTTGATGAAAGCATGAAAAAACCGTCTGATAACGAATTGTGAAAAATTCGAAACCGGTAACGGTACTTTTTAAATAACGAATTGTGAAAAATTCGAAACCGGTAACGGTACTTTTTAAATAAAGTAATCTAAAACCAATTTGTGGCTCACTGCCGTACACCACCAACAATTTGTTTTATAAATGTTGTTGTTTTGACTCGCTATTATTATTCATTCGGGACGGGGTGTCACAATATTGACTTGAAGGCGCAGAGTCCTCTAGTCCGTACGCAGGTCCTTGATACCGCCAGAGATGAAGATGCGGTCATGGCGACTTCTGGGTGTTGTACGGATGATGGCTGTATATTTCTTTTCCGCGCAAATCTCTGACTACGTCCCATCTCTCCATTAAGATTGATTCACAGTGGACGTCAACGGATCGCATGGAATTTCACCGTTAGACAAAAGTGTAATCGCACTAGACGGAATATGAATAAAACATCATTTCCCTTAGCCCTGTAGCTGTCTATGAAGGCGAGGTTGTGAGATACCGTAAGTGGTACAGAAAGTCGGAATATAGTATCAGAATTATGGGAAGCAGAGTAACAGAGAGGAAGAGAGAGAGAGGGGGGGGGAGTTTTATTTTAATGTGATTTGTTCAAATATTTTGTAAAGTGTCTGCTTTCTAGAATTTATCTGGTCGTCAGACAACTGTTTATTGCGCGTTACGGCTCAGCGTGTGTGCTGGTTTTCTGGGAAACTGAGGAGGTGTTTGTTTTTACTGATTATTATGACACTCATATCCTTTTCTATTGTGCTTAACTATGGTATTTCTGGTTAAGGCCGTCTGCAAATGTTGAGTGGTTTATAAAGCATTTTCATGCCATGGTGTGCTTTTTATGTCTCACGTAAAGCGTCGTGCCAGTCATCCCGATGTAGATTTTGTCACAGTCTTTGCAACTAAGCTAGTAGACAGCAAATTCTTACTACCTCCATGATTTTGGTTTCAGTTTTGGAATCTGTTTCTATATCGAATTATTAGTTTTAACAACAACAGTTGTGCATTCCTAGGAATATTTAATAATGTACAAATATATTTTTATCTTTAACGTGAGCACTGTTGCTCTAAACCATTTCATAACTATTTACTCTATGTAATGTAAAAATTTTTTACTTGTGATGAAGGCTGCCTAAGAGCAGTTGAAACCTACGTAAAGTTGGAATTTTTACCTGTGCAACCGAAGAGCTGTATTTTCAAGTAATATTATAAGTTTAACAACAATGATTACGCCCTGTTTTTTAAATATATTGCCCGTTTTGTATGTGAGTTTATTGCAGTACGTCATTGCACGCGATTTTCTATCAGTGTGTAGCTCGCATGTCTTGGAGTGGTTTGCTTTGTTTGTTTCATCTTTTTTGCCTATACTTTTCCGTTGAGTTTAACTACTAGAGCTTCTTTGCATTCATTTTTAATGCTATCTGTTTGATAGTGGCTAGATCTTTTTGGTAATTAAAAATGTTTATGGGAACCTAATTGAGCCTATTTAGCATGTATGTAATTGCAGATTTTTTTGTGGTTCTGTGGAAAATTTCAGGTTGCACTTATTATTGTGTTTCTGCATATCTCACAGGTGTCGACGAGATTGCCTCTTGCTTTATTTATTTATTTGGCGTATGCTACATCGCTTTAAATAATATTACAATTACCTCAAACTATTAACTAATATCCAGGACATGAATATAGTATACTGATACCTCCGTCATCATCAGGAAATGCTCTCAGAGGACATCCTTGAATTACGTGGTAAGCAGTCTGCTTTTCAGCGCCACAGTCACAACTTGCTGAAGTTATTTTCTTTCCACTTGTACTGAGAGTCGGCGCACTGTCCAGTTTTGGTTGTTTGCGGTTAAGAACCGACCAGACCAAGCGTGGCAATTCAAAGCCGCGTAACCTGGTCGACATGCTCGGCATCTTAAGTTGTTCCCTCGTAGCGTTCATACAGGCCCAGACAAAAAGTCCTCCCGTCTTTGTAGAGGCCACTGTTTTGAGCTGTGGTGGGGTTACTGACGTGGAGGGGGCACCGATTCATAACGGTATGTTTGTCATTTTCAATAGTCGTAGTGGCTTGGCTAGGTGAGCGTCGCGCTGTTTTTGCGGGAGAGTGTATTCCAAATGGTAGTTCTGTAGTTACTGCTCAGCGATTCTGTTCGAACTTGAGCGATATGATTCTGTTGCTGATATAAAGCTGTTCTAGTTTGGGTAACAGACTTTAGAGCATCAGTTTCTGCACTGGCCGATCTCGTACTGTAACAACACCGGGAAATGTGTGAGAGCATCTGTCCAGCAAATCTCCAAAGCGTTCTGGACTTAAACATGCAGCTGACCAAGGGTTGTGTAATACGAGTATAAGAAGAATACTGCACAGATATCTTCACATTCACCCATACTAAATGATGATTGGCCAAGCATTAAGTGAGAGAGATTTTGAAACTCACAGAGCTGTGTGTGAGGAAATTATTCAGAGCACTCCTCCTGGCGCTGTTTTGATTTCCTCCGATGAGGCTCATTTCCACTTGTCAGTTACTGTAAGTAAACAAAATTTCCGTTACTGGGCAGCAGAAAACCCACAGGAACTTCACCAGTGACCATTTCTCAGCCATAGCGCGACAGTTTGGTGCGCCTTCGAAGAATTTGGCATTCGGGTCCGCATTTTTTCGAAGAAGATGGCGTAACGATAACGGTTAATTCAAATCACTACTGTCATATGGTAGAGACCTCCCTCCGACGTAAATTAAACCAGTTTGTTGGGGACAATGAAAAGGGACAAGTCTGGTTCCAACTAGACGGAGCCACACTTTTCGGCATTCTCTAGAAATTTTGAGAGAGTTGTTTCCTTGCCGTCTTCTCTCTTCGCGGGGAGATATTTCCTGGCCTCCAAAGTCACCCGATTTATCAGTGTGTAGTTTTTTTTTCTTTGGGGACACTTAAAGGTCCAAGTGTACAAAGGAAGTGTCTGTCTTTCCATCGAATGACACGAAGAACAATGGACAACTTCTGGGAAATGCTTCGTCAATGAGTCAGCAATGGAGGACGCCATTTTCCGGAAATAATTTCAAAATTCAGGTCTCGTAAACTGGCATAACGGCCGGGAGAGCGGTATGCTGACCATATGCCCATCCATATCCGCATCCAGTGACGCCTGTGGGCTGAAGATGACCCGGCGGTCGGTCGGTACGGTTGGACCTACATGGCCTGTTCGGGCAGAGTTTAGTTTGGTTTTAATTTTAAAAGTCAGCTAATGTAAAATGGCATAGTATATGTTGTTCACAAATAACGGTACTTTCTCTGTACTTTGATCGTTTGTACTCAATTGCTGCAATACGGTAGGGCTTTTTTACGTGCCCTACATCTGCCATGTATGTCTCCAGAACTTATTGGTATCAAAGCCAATTCTAGCTGACATCCTTCCGATTTCCAGGGCTGGGTGACGAGAGCGAAGCCTTACCTTTGCCGATGCTTGGAAAGTCTGCCCGAACAGGGAGATTAGAATTATTGTGTAGTTTCGGTGCTGCTGTACAAGCGTGCGTTGCCGCCGCAGAGGTAGTATGTGGCGTAGCCAGAAAGTGGGTGTGGGTGTAATGGTACCAGTTATAAGATGGCTGGTACGGTTGAGCTGCATTTCAACAAGTTTTGTGTGAAAGGTATCTTACATCTACACTACTGGCCATTAAAATTGCTACACCAAGAAGAAATGCAGATGATAAACGGGTACTCATTGGAGAAATATATTATACTAGAACTGACGTGTGATTACATTTTCACGCAATTTGGGTGCAAAGATCCTGAGAAATCAGTACCCAGAACAACCACCTCTGGCCGTAATAACGGCCTTGATACGCCTGGGCATTGAGTCAAACAGAGCTTGGATGGCGTGTACAGGTACAGCTGCCCCTGCAGCTTCAACACGATACCACAGTTCATCAAGAGTAGTGACTGGCGTATTGTGACGAGCCAGTTGCTCGGCCACTATTGACCAGACGTTTTCAGTTGGTGAGAGATCTGGAGAATGTGCTGGCCAGGGCAGCGGTCGAACATTTTCTGTATCCAGAAATGGCCGTACAGGACCTGCAACATGCGGTCGTGCATGTGCATGTGCATGTGCTGAAATGTAGGGTTTCGCAGGGATCGAATGAAGGGTGGAGCCACGGGTCGTAACACATCTGAAATATAACGTCCACTGTTCAGAGTGCCGTGAATGCTAACAAGAGATGACCGAGACGAGTAACCAATGGCACCCCATATCATCTCGCCGGGTGATACGCCAGTATGGCGATGACGAATACACGCTTCCAATGTGCGTTCATCGCGATGTCGCCGAACAGGGATGCGACCATCATGATGCTGTAAACAGAACCTGGATTCATCCGAAAAAATGACGTTTGGCCATTCGTGCACCCAGGTTCGTCGCTGAGTACACCATCGCAGGCGCTCCTGTCTTTGACGCAGCGTCAGGGATAACCGCAGCCATTGTCTCCGAGCTGATAGTCCCTACTGCTGCAAACGTTGTCGAACTGTTCGTGCAGATGGTTGTTGTCTTGCAAACGTCCTCATCTGTTGACTCAGAGATCGAGACGTGGCTGCACGATCCATTTAAGCCATGCGGATAAGGTGACTGTCATCTCGAATGCTAGTGATACGAGGCCGTTGGGATCCAGCACTAGGTTCCGTATTACCCTCCTGAACCCACCGAGTCCATATTCTGCTAACAGTCATTGGATCTCGACCAACGCGAGCAGCAATGTCGCGATACGATAAACCGCAATCGCGAGAGACTACAATCCGACCTTTATCAAAGTCGCCAACGTGATGGTACGCATTTTTTCTCCTTACACGAGGCATCACACAAACGTTTCACCAGGCAACGCCGGTCAACTACTGTTTGTGTATGAGAAATCGGTTGGAAACTTTCCTCATGTCAGCACGTTGAAGGTGTCGCCACCGGCGCCAACCTTCTGTGAATGCTCTGAAAAGCTAATCATTTGCATATCACAGCATCTTCTTCCTGTCGGTTAAATTTCGCGTCTGTAGCACGTCATCTTCGTGGTGTAGCAATTTTAATGGCCGGTAGTGTAGGTATCTTATATCTAGAAAGTTATGTTTAAAAAACAAAAATGTTCAAATGTGTGTGAAATCTTATGGGACTTAACTGCGAAGGTCATCAGTCCCTAAGCTTACACACTACTTAACCTAAATTATCCTAAGGACAAACACACACACCCATGCCCGAGTGAGGACTCGAACCTCCGCCGGGACCAGCCGCACAGTTCTTGGCTGCAGCGCCTGAGACCGCTCGGCTAATCCTGCGCGGCAATGTTGTGTACGTTTTAATGTTCTTCCTCTATCACAAACTTTTTGTTCTCGTGTGTAGTATTTACGCTCTTGTGTAATTTCTGTATTTTGTCCTGAGGTTCATCTACCATCCACATTGCAGACAATGTTGACATGTGTAGTGTAGACGATCAGATAGCGCTCAAAACCGGTGTAACACACATTTCCTGCTATGTTACAAACGTAGATTCAACTTCCTTAATATGACTGTTTATGGTGAGTCTATGCACTAAGAACTTGTAAGTCAAGGGATGACTACTTATTTGCAATTATTTTGAAATTTTCAGTCCCTGACTGCCGGGCGAGGTAGGTGATAACACTGTCGTGTTTTCCGTGCCCCCGGGATGTTCCAGCGGCTTGGTGACAAAACTTGGTGTCGTACGGCTGTGGCAAGCTGCTGGTCGAGGAGACGGTTGCGAGAAGGACTGTTTGGCTTCGACTGTGAGGCAAGGCGGTGTCGTTAGCTTCTGCGTTACGACAGCGGCGGCCGCAGCGCCGGGCCTACAGGTCGATGTCTGCACTCGGGCCGTCTCACGCTCGCCACCACATCTGGACGACAGGCCAATGAAGGAAAGAAGGACCTTTTAAATGACGAAGTGATCATGAGAAATACTTCACTGTTTATATTACGAGGGTCACCCCAAAATAAATGCACACCATTTTTGTAAAAATACAGTTTTAATTCTCCATGTGTGAAAGTTTTACAGTGTGTAGATACGTCCTTCCCGCTTGTTTTCAAACTTAGTTCAACCTGTTCCCGTGAGTGGCACGGTCACAGCATGTCTTCAAGATGGCTGCTACACTTGACGTTCGTCAGAAGCAACGTGCTGTCATAGAATTCCTGTGCTGTGAAAACGAGACAGTGGGAAACATCCACAAGAGGTCGAACAAGGTGTATGGAGATGCTGCTGTCGATCGCATTACAGTTAGTCGGTGGGCAAGCAGGTTACGTGATGAAAGCGGGCACGGCAATATTGAGGATTGTCCTCGCAGCGGCAGGCCTCGTACTGCACACACTCCAGACAATGTGCAGAGAGTTAACGAATTGGTGACTGCTGACAGACGCATCACAGTGAAGGAATTGTCACGCTACGTTGGGATAGGGGAAGGATGTGTTTGCAGCATACTGAAAGTGTTGGCGTTAAAAAGCGTTTGTGCAGGTGGGTTCCCAGGTTGCTGACAGAGGCTCACAAAGAAACAAGAAAAATGGTATGCAGCGAACTTTTGGAACAGTACGACAATGGTGGAGATGAATTTCTTGGAAGAATTATGACAGGTGATGAAACATGGCTCCATCATTTTTCACCAGAGGCGAAGTGGCAATGAAATGAGTCGCATCATGCAAATTCACCCAAGGAAAAAAAAAATTCAAAACCACACCTTCTGCTGGAAAAGTTATGGTTACGGTGTTTTTCGATTCCGAAGGACTCTTGCTTGTGGACATCATGCCAAGTGGAACCACCATTTATTCTGATGCATATGTGAGGACACTGAAGAAACATCAAGCTTGACTGAGTCGTGTTCAACCACATTATCAAAAGCAGGATGTTTTGCTGTTGCACGACAATGCACGGCCACATGTCAGTCAAAAAACCATGGAAGCAATCACAAAATTCGGATGGACAAAAGTGAAACACCCGCCTCACAGTCCTGACCTGGCTCCTTGTGACTCTTTGGGAAACTGAAAGACTCTCTTCGTGGATCAAGGTTTGAAGATGATGACTCCCTTGTGAACGCTACCAAACAGTGGATCCAACAGGTTGGTTGTGCGGGTATACAGGCGCTGGTTCCGAGATGGCGTAAGGCAGTTGAGAGGGATGGGAATTATGTGGAGAAATGAAAACATTGTACCTAAAGGATGTGTCTACACACTATAAATCTTTCGAACATGTAGAATAAAAGATGGATTTAAAAAAAAAAAGTGTGCAGTTCTTTTGGAGTGACCCTCGTAGTAGTTGAAAAAATAGAACAACACACGGACAGTGGTTTCCAGAAATAACTGCAATCAGCCGCCTTTTGTGATTCATCAATTTTTGTTTACTGTGATTAATTTAGAATCAGCTAACGATTTATCGTCAGATGGTAGACATTTAATGAATGTCTGGAGCAATGAGAGGGTCGTGCGACTGCTGCGGTCGCAGGTTCGAATCCTGCCTCGGGCATGGATGTGTGTGATGTCCTTAGGTTAGTTAGGTTTAAGTAGTTCTAAGTTCTATGGTACTGATGACGACAGATGTTAAGTCCCGTAGTGCTCAGAGCCATTTGAACCAATGAGAGGGTCGTATATCAGTGGTAAGATATGAAAATGAAACAAGTCAGCACCGAAGGTGGCAAGAACTATTTCGTTTTTATACCTCGTCACATCCACACGACCTCCAAAATGCTCCAAAAATTTCTTAAGTGTATACGATCTGATGATGAATCACTAGGCAACTCGAAACCGGTCATGATTAATAAAAATTGAAGAATCACAAAAGGCGACTGTTTGCAGTTATTTCTGGAAGCCTTTATTCATCGAAGTCGCAGTGTTCCACGTTCATAATGCATAAAAGTTTTAGCATCCCAACAGACGATCATCAGAATACTTCCATACAACCACCATTCCCTCAGTCCCCCTCAGTCTTCCCTGATTCCCTCTAAATGTCCTTCAAAGAAAATCCAAATCCGTCTTAACATGCGGAATACCCCTCCTCCCATAACGTACAAAGACACATTTTACTCCTCTCTTACTACCCACATTCAACATTTAGCAATCTCCCTCCCCTAATACCAACAACTCCACTCACCTAACATCTTAACATAATAAACATGCTATTCACATTGAAAAATAAAGTAGAATGCTCCAAATTCTTGTGTGTACATATATTTTACGTATTTGCACTCAACAATGTCTTATTGAATAATTATCTGGGTTAGCTCATCACTTAGAAAGAAAATACTGACTGCATAAAGGCGAGTAGTAATGATGATATCTGGTGTTCACTTACAGACGTCATGTAAGTACATCTTCAAGGAGCTAGGCACTTAAACTGCGCCGTCACAATACATACATTCGCTACTGAAATTCGTCATAAATAATCCATCACCATTTGAAAAGAACCATGATGTCCATACCTACAACATTAGAGGAGAAAATGATCTTTACTTCCCATTCTTAAAGCTGTCAGTGGCTGAGAAACAGGTTGAATATGTAGCAACAAAAATCTTTGATCATTTGGCTCAAAAATGGTTCAAATGGCTCTAAGCACTAACTAACCTAAGGACATCACACACATCCATGCCCGAGGCAGGATTTGAACCTGCGATCGTAGCATCAGCGCCGTTCCGGACTGAAGTGCTTAGAACCGCTCGGCCACAACGGCCGGCTTTAATCATTTGGCCAATAACATAAAATGTCTGATATGTAGCAAACCAAGTTCTGAAAATAACTTAAAATCATTTCTCCTGGAAAACTCTTTCTATTTCATAGACGAACTTGTACTGAAAAGATTGTCTTTAAGTGTAGTTGCATGAGTAGGACTACAACAATTGTGTGTTCATTAATGTTAACACTAACCCTGTATAGATATCCTGTAAACTGACACGTCCCACATCATTTCGATGGAAGAATTGTTCAAATTATCTATGGTATGTACCAATTCACCTCCCCCCCCCCCCCCCCCCCGCCCCGTCACATCACCCGAAAAGAAAATTGGCGCATGTTAACGTCGTGCAGTACGTCTTCCCAAAGCACTCGGGGGGGGGGGGGGGGATGTGTGGATGGGCAAGCCAGTCAGTTTGCCGAATGTCTTCTCGTTCCTCGAACACCTCCACCTGAACTATTCGATGTGGTCACGCAATGTCATCATAAAAATGAAATCAACGAAGACTGCAAATAACTTTGGCCGGTTAGTGCACCTTGTTCAAAGATTTCAAGGTTCCTACGCCCACCTAACATTTTACTTTCCCACACAATAACACGCGGATCACCAAAACGATCAGGTTGGACACTCTACTTGGTTACATTACGAGTTTCCAACTCTCACCGTGTGAAGGTACGTCCAGGATCGCTACTTAGTCGGAATATGTTCTCATCCGAGAAGAGCACATGAAACCATTCCTGATTGGTCCAGCCCCTATGCTCTTGGCACCACCGCAAACAGTACCGGGTAGCGAAATGCAGGAAGATCTGCAGCGGATAGGCACTTGGTGCAGGGAGTGGCAACTGTCCCTTAACATAGACAAATGTAATGTATTGCGAATACATAGAAAGAAGGATCCTTTATTGTATGATTATATGATAGCGGAACAAACACTGGTAGCAGTTACTTCTGTAAAATATCTGGGTGTATGCGTGCGGAGCGATTTGAAGTGGAATGATCATATAAAATTAATTGTTGGTAAGGCGGGTACCAGGTTGAGATTCATTGGGAGAGTCCTTAGAAAATGTAGTCCATCAACAAAGGAGGTGGCTTACAAAACACTCGTTCGACCTATACTTGAGTATTGCTCATCAGTGTGGGATCCGTACCAGATCGGGTTGACGGAGGAGATGGAGAAGATCCAAAGAAGAGCGGCGCGTTTCGTCACAGGGTTATTTGGTAACTGTGATAGCGTTACGGAGATGTTTAATAAACTCAAGTGGCAGACTCTGCAAGAGAGGCGCTCTGCATCGCGGCGTAGATTGCTCGCCAGGTTTCGAGAGGGTGCGTTTCTGGATGAGGTATCGAATATATTGCTTCCCCCTACTTATACCTCCCGAGGAGATCACGAATGTAAAATTAGAGAGATTCGAGCGCGCACGGAGGCTTTCAGACAGTCGTTCTTCCCGCGAACCATACGCGACTGGAACAGGAAAGGGAGGTAATGACAGTGGCACGTAAAGTGCCCTCCGCCACACACCGTTGGGTGGCTTGCGGAGTATAAATGTAGATGTAGATGTAGATGTATGGATCATTGGGCAAAGAGACCTCTGCCACGCAGCCGCCGTGCCAATGTGGAGCGTGAGGCTGCGTGCCTTCCGGTCCTATTAAATGTGGTTCCAATCGCTCCCGTCGATGGAAGCGGGTCATTACTCGCCTGGTGAATAATATAGCCCGCATCTGCCGCTACAGTTGATCATGGTCGACCAACTCCTCTCCTTCTGGCAGCACTACCTGTGGTAGAGAATGCTCTCCGTCCACGTGGAACATTGCTGTGAGCAACACCAAACTTGTGGGTAACACGTGTCACACTTAGTCCATCCTCCAGTTCCCTGATGATTACTCATTGTATGAAGTCATCCAAATGTTGGCTCCAGGGTATGTTGTAATGAAGAATTCCGCCACAGTGGACCGTAACTGCTCGCTGATGGACTCACACACACACACACACTCAGACACAGGGTTATTTGGTAACTGTGATAGCGTTACGGAGATGTTTAATAAACTCAAGTGGCAGACTCTGCAAGAGAGGCGCTCTGCATCGCGGCGTAGATTGCTCGCCAGGTTTCGAGAGGGTGCGTTTCTGGATGAGGTATCGAATATATTGCTTCCCCCTACTTATACCTCCCGAGGAGATCACGAATGTAAAATTAGAGAGATTCGAGCGCGCACGGAGGCTTTCAGACAGTCGTTCTTCCCGCGAACCATACGCGACTGGAACAGGAAAGGGAGGTAATGACAGTGGCACGTAAAGTGCCCTCCGCCACACACCGTTGGGTGTTCCTTCAACAGCCTGTTGGTGCGAGGCGAGCCCCATTTGGCGCTACTGTCGTGCTGACCTCATGCCATGGGACATCCAACTCGCTGTGCATGGCTGGGAGAATCTGGCAACGTGCCCCTGCAATTTCATTCATTTCCATCGAGCAGTTAATATGTTATGGTTACCTTATCTGTACTGAAGCGCCAAAGAAACTGGTATAGGCATAGTATTCAAATACAGAGACAAGTAAACAGGCAGAATATGGCGCTGCGGTCGGCAACGTCTATATAAGGCAACAGGTACAGGGTGTTTCAAAAATGACCGATATATTTGAAACGGCAATACAAACTAAACGAGCAGCGATAGAAATACACCGTTTGTTGCAATATGCTTGGGACAACAGTACATTTTCAGGCGGACAAACTTTCGAAATTACAGTAGTTACAATTGTCAACAACAGATGGCGCTGCGGTCTGGGAAACTCTATAGTACGATATTTTCCACATATCCACCATGCGTAGCAATAATATGGCGTAGTCTCTGAATGAAATTACCCGAAACCTTTGACAACGTGTCTGGCGGAATGGCTTCACATGCAGATGAGATGTACTGCTTCAGCTGTTCAATTGTTTCTGCATTCTGCCGGTACATCTGGTCTTTCAACTGTCCCCACAGAAATAAGTCACAGGGGTTCATGTCTGGCGAATAGGGAGGCCAATCCACGCCGCCTCCTGTATGTTTCGGATAGCCCAAAGCAATCACACGATCATCGAAATATTCATTCAGGAAATTAAAGACGTCGGCCGTGCGATGTGGCCGGGCACCATCTTGCATAAACCACGAGGTGTTCGCAGTGTCGTCTAAGGCAGTTTGTACCGCCACAAATTCACGAAGAATGTCCAGATAGCGTGATGCAGTAATCGTTTCGGATCTGAAAAATGGGCCAATGATTCCTTTGGAAGAAATGGCGGCCCAGACCAGTACTTTTTGAGGATGCAGGGACGATGGGACTGCAACATGGGGCTTTTCGGTTCCCCATATGCGCCAGTTCTGTTTATTGACGAAGCCGTCCAGGTAAAAATAAGCTTCGTCAGTAAACCAAATGCTGCCCACATGCATATCGCCGTCATCAATCCTGTGCACTATATCGTTAGCGAATGTCTCTCGTGCAGCAATGGTAGCGGCGCTGAGGGGTTGCCGCGTTTGAATTTTGTATGGATAGAGGTGTAAACTCTGGCGCATGAGACGATACGTGGACGTTGGCGTCATTTGGACCGCAGCTGCAACATGGCGAACGGAAACCCGTGGCCGCTTGTGGATCATCTGCTGCACTAGCTGCGCGTTGCCCTCTGTGGTTGCCGTACGCGGTCGCCCTACCTTTCCAGCACGTTCATCCGTCACGTTCCCAGTCCGTTGAAATTTTTCAAACAGATCCTTTATTGTATCGCTTTTCGGTCCTTTGGTTACATTAAACCTTGAAAACTTCGTCTTGTTGCAACAACACTGTGTTCTAGGTGGTGGAATTCCAACACCAGAAAAATCCTCTGTTCTAAGGAATAAACCATGTTGTCCACAGCACACTTGCACGTTGTGAACAGCACACGCTTACAGCAGAAAGACGACGTACAGAATGGCGCACCCACAGACTGCGTTGTCTTCTATATCTTTCACATCACTTGCAGCGACATCTGTTGTTGAAAATTGTAACTCCTGTAATTTCGAAAGTTTGTCCGCCTGAAAATGTACTGTTGTCCCAAGCATATTGCAACAAACGGTGTATTTCTATCGCTGCTCGTTTAGTTTTTATTGCCGTTTCAAATATACCGGTCATTTTTGAAACACCCTGTATCTGGCGCAGTTCTAAGGTCGGCTACTGCTGCTACAATAGCAGGTTATCAAGATTGAAGTTTGAACGTGGCGTTATAGTCAGCGCACGAGCGATGGGATACAGCATCTCCGAGGTAGCGATGAAGTGGGGATTTTCCCGTACGACCATGTCACAAGTGTATCGCGAATATCAGGAATCCACTAAAACATCAAATCTCTGACGTCAGAGCGACCAGAAAAAGATCCTGCAAGAACGGGACCAACGGCAACTGAAGAGAATCGTTGAACGTGACTAAAGTGCAACCCTTACACCAACTGCCGCAGATTTCAATGCTGGGCCATCAACAAGCTTCACCGTGCGATCCATTCAACGAAACACCATCGATATGGGCTTTTGGAGCCGAAGGCATTTTACGACGGCACTATTATTTTTAGTAGCCGTCAACTGCAATCAATTGCAAGAACCTTCGCAAAGTGTTCCCGATATCAACTTGACAGGGTTTCATCCGATATCCAGGAAAACTCAGCACCGAATCCCACACTACAAGAACTGTACAACAAGGATGTAAAGAACACCAATGTTACACACAATCCAAACAAACAATTATATTAGCGTTGACTGAGCACTGCGTCACTTGTGAGAATGGGAGACGAACATACCAGCATCATGGTGTAGGCACTGATCTGCTATCGGCTTGTGATAAAGGAGGTGACAGACATTATAGGGCGAGATAATTTTATTCATTTTTTACAAGAACCAACAGGAAATAAATCGAATAGAAGATAAAGAGAGAAGTATTAGGGTTAATAAAAAAAATTGAAAAAGACGTTCAGATGTCTTGTGAAATGAAAGTACGGAAAAACGAAATGAAAGTCGGGTACAAAATACGCAGATTAAAGAAGCATTTGACGCACCTTTGAATAATGTTCGAAATTACGTACAGCAAATGAGATGCTCAAACAACAGCGATGGAAGGAGACCACTAAGTGAACTTCCACCATACTAATATGTCAGCACCCTTTAAAATTCAAAGTTAAACATTGAATTTTAAATTCTCGGTTAGCGTCTGATTTCCTACACGTAGTATCGAGCTTCATTCAAAGTGGTGTCAAATGTTTTTCTTATGTCTTTTATTACTTTTATTACATTTTCTTATTACTTTTTTAATTTTCCGGTTTTGTTCAGAAAGCGTTAAACACAATTTATTTAAATATCGACTGGTATTCTATTATATAGATCAAAAGAAAGCAGCAAAGTTTCAGTTTATGCGGTGATTTGACATTTTCTGACACATTACTTACGTTGCTACCAGAGCAGCTGCCGTGATATATTTTAATTTTCCATCAAACCACTAAGTTTTTCTTGATTGTCACGATTACTTTCAAGCAGTAAACTGTTTCCTTGCAAAACCAGATCTCATGCTGGTGAGTTTGCCACCCCATGAGTCAATTTATGAAAATTCGGACAAAAATTAATTTTGTAATTTGTAACTAGCCATTTTTTCATTCCACACAGACATTTGACTAAAAAGGATGTGAGTCAGGGAGTGTTTCTACTCTACTATACAACTTACATCAAAGAAACAACGATTGAAGTAAAAGGATTCTGGAGTGCAGTTTAGGTTCAGGGTGAAATAATATCAATGATAAAATTCAGTTACGATATTGCCGTGTCGAGTGAAAGTGAGGGAGAAATACTCCAATGACTGTTCCCTACTTGGAGCTCATCTCCGTTACACGCGTTACTTTCAAGGCTATGTATAGCAATGCCACCTATCGGAACTTAATGAAAGATAGGAGTTGAAGTGGGAATAGTCCAAGGTGCTCCACAACTAATTCCGCATTCTTTCAAGTGAAATTGACCGAGAAAAAAATGTGTTTGTTGCATTACTTACTGAACACCCCTTATAGATATGTTAATACAAGTGTTAACTATGTTGATCATTGCAAATGTGGTTGCTGGTGGATTGTGCACATATTTAATCTTGTGAATGAGTTCGTATGTGTTCTTGATGGAGAATTTGTTTTCAGAGTTGTAGCGGCTGTTTAGAAGAATTAGCAGTTTGCTATTTAGTCTATATGAAGTGTTGTTCCCAGAATTAACAATAGGTCTGATGCGAAAATTTTGCTTGTGGATTTTACGCTGAGACAAAAGCAAGATGCAGTGGGGTTCATTGAGATGTCACACATCCCCCATTTAGTTAGAAAGAAATTACGATTCTTAAGTGTGTCTAAATTTTGGCCTTGAATTTAGAAGTAGGATCAAAGTCTATTCAGTTTATTTGTTGCCGTTGAAAAATTCCATGTTTTTTGTCAACATAGTCATTTTCATACATTCCGACTCCACAATTACCTTTACCAGCCTTGACTGTTAGAGCTGTACTGTTAGAAAGTTTGTTGTTGACACAGTGTAGAGTTCTGGTCCCGGTTTTTACGTGAATTGCTGTTTTCTAGTGTCCTGTGATTATTTTATTCGCTTTGAAGGCTTCCCAGGAATTTAATTTTTCAGCACCACGCGTATGCTTTTACATTACTGCCATAAAGCTTTGGCTCTATCTTGTGCATTAGACCTCTGTTTCTGAGGACAAGGTCACTATTGTCTTTTTGACAGAGAAGCTGCCTTTTCGTTTCAGAGCTTAAAGTTTGTTGTATTGCCTAAACAATGGTTTCTGATTTTCTTTTTCAATTACATTTTCAATATATTGTAATATATAGGAGAATAGAAGGTCTAAAAGGCAATTTCCAAGTTACAAATGCCGACTCTACATTTGTTTGTTGGGGAGGTCTTTCTCTGTATTCCACTTTTATCTCTGTCTTCAGCCACATGACTTCCCATTTTGCTTCAACTATTTTAGGGGTACTGTTACTAAAGTTGATCACTTCTATGTACTATGGTGTTTGTTGGAATGGTCGACATTGTCGTTATTTTGCAGTCCTTGCTAGATTTCTTTCTTATCGTTGAAAAGCGTGCACATTTCTCTGTCGGACTTCCTGCATTACGCTACAATTTTCTGGCGTTGCTTACCTCTCTGCATATAGAAACATTATCAGCGAACAGCGTTGTGGAACTTCCGATGTCAACCACTATGTCATTTATATAGTTTGTGTATCATCCTATAAAACTCCCTGGAGTTACACCAAAATATACTTTTACGCCAGAAGATTTCTCTCCATTCTAAAATATTATTTCGCCTTAAGACGCTATCTGATCATTAAACTGGTCGTGTAACTTATAAAAAATATCATAGAGACGAAAGTACTTTTTCGTAACCGAGCTATTTTTTTCATTACAGAAATTCTTCCAAACCGTATGTGGCATACAGTGGCTCAATGGCTCTGAGCACTATGGGACTCAACTGCTGTGGTCATAAGTCCCCTAGAACTTAGAACTACTTAAACCTAACTAACCTAAGGACAGCACACAACACCCAGCCATCACGAGGCAGAGAAAATCCCTGACCCCGCCGGGAATCGAACCCGGGAACCCGGGCGTGGGAAGCGCGAACGCTACCGCACGACCACGAGATGCGGGCTGGCATACAGTAAACCAGTGCTTAACAGTATTGGTTAAAAACAATCTTGGTTGCCATTTTAGTTTTTTTTTTTTTTATTTTTCAACGACGCGTTTAGCCTTATTTGGGCATCTTCAGGTTAAATCTTTTCTAGATGGACGCGAGAGGCACCTAGATCTGTATAACGCATTCCAGTTCACAGGAGCGAGTAACAGTAAGATGGGGGCTCAGGTAGTAAGCATAATGCGCCACAGCGTCGTGTGGCAGTATTACATTATAAATGCAGTGCAGACGAATAGCGTGTAACGTGACGACCACTGCTCGCTGCAGTCGACGCACCTGTTTTCTTCCACGAGCTTCCACTTAAGTCAGCTGGGAGCTGCTGTGTCGTAGGCCTTAGTTTCTGCTAAGTTGGCCGCTACTTTAACGACGAAAATATTATGGCCGCGTTGCAACAGGCGGCCGGCGAACGTTGCTCAAGCGGACGACATGCCGGCGGCAACATATTAGATCCAGTGGCTGCGGCAGCGTACTGTGTAGATCCAGTCGCTGCGCAATGCCCACTATCGGATTTCTTTCCTCACATATGCCAAGCCACACCCCTTTCCAGTACAGTGGAACCTGGTTTATATGATGGACATCCAGACTGTCAAAAACTCGCATAATCAGGAAATTCAGAAAAAAATAGAATAACAAATCAAAATGGTAAAGAGCAGCAACCAGTCGACGTTTCCGTTGTATCTTTATTAAAACAGACCCAGATTTTGGCTAGTAACTAGCCATTATCAACGCGAAATATACAAAAAGTACGTAGAGCGTAGCACACAAAAATTACAGCTCGCGACATAACCTACATCGCTTGTACATTAAATTACATACGGGTTTTTCAGAGTTGTTGTGCGTACCCTAGTGTTGTTCGGGCTCTTGTCGCAGTTCATTAAAGGCTACTGTGTAATGAAGGTAGCCCTGAAGAGAACATATAGGTTGGCTGTGTGGCGCCCTCTGTATGAGTTACGTAATTCATTACTGTGGTAACACCGCCAGACAGCACACTTGCTAGGTGGTAGCCTTTAAATCGGCCGCGGTCCGTTGGTATACGTCGGACCCGCGTGTCGCCACTATCAGTGATTGCAGACCGAGCGCCGCCACACGGCAGGTCTAGTCTAGACTCCCTAGCACTCGCCCCAGTTGTACAGCCGACTTTGCTAGCAATGGTTCACTTTCTACATACGCTCTCATTTGCAGAGACGACAGTATAGCATAGCGTTCCGCTACGTCATTTGCTACGACCTAGCAAGGCGCCATATTCAGTTACTATAATTACTTCAGGAATGTTTTCTGAACAGATAATATTGTGAATCATGTACCGTCAAGAGCGACGTTCAACATTAATCGATTAAAGTTAAGTATGAAACTAATTTCGTCCGCTTTCTGAATTCTCATTCCTTGTCATGTTCCAGACCTCACGTCAGTATAGTTCTTCCCTCCACACGCCAGCCTGCGTGAGCTAAAACGTGTGCATTTCGGCCTCCATTCGTAACACGGTGTTGGCTCTTCTGCCAACACAAAAATTACCTTTATAGTAAAGTAATTACGCTGCCTCATAAAATTTAGAAGTTGCATAGGAATAAAGTGCAACTAAGATTATTGATGTTGCTGGCTGACATACCACCACATCTAACAGTTAATATTAGAAGATATAAAAATGCCAGATTCACTCATTGTGAGCCAATTATCTTGTTAATCTTTAAAAGCATAGGTAAAATCAGTTTTATAAATTTTACGAACAGCTAGGCGCCACATGATCTATGCTGTGGCTATTGGAATTATTTGAATATTTTTTCATTTATATTTTATCGTCGTGACGTGGTATGTGGCTCATATTACTTGCTGAATAGTTGATACACTGAAGACACAAGAGAATGGTACATCTGTCTAATATCGTGTAGGGCCCCCGCGAGCACGCAGAAGTGCCGCAACACGACGTGGCATTGACTCGACTAATGTCTGATGCACTGCTGGGGGGAATTACCATGAATCGTGCGGGGCTGCCCACAAATCCATATGAGTACGAGGGGATGGGGATCTCTTCTGAATAGCACGTTGCAAGACATCTCAGGTATGCTCAATAATGCTCATTTCTGAGGAGTTTGGTGGCCAGCGCAACTATTTAAAGTCAGAAGAGTGTTCCAGGAGACACTCTGAAGCAATCTGGACATGTGGGGTGTCGCATTCTCCTGCTGGAATTGCCCAAGTCCGTCGGAATGTACAGTGGACATGAATGGATTCAGGTGATCAGACGGGATGCTTACGTACGTGTCACTTTTCAGAGTCGTATCTAGACGTATCAGGGGTCCCATATAACTCCAATTGCACACGCGTCACACCATTCAGACAAATTTGAACAGTCCCCTGCTGATATGCAGGGTCCACGGATTCATGAGGTTGTCTCCATACCCGTACACATCCATCCGCTCGGTGCAATTTGAAACGAGACTCGTCCGACCAGGCAACATGTTTCCAGTCATCAACAGTCCAATGTCGGTGTTGACGGACCTAGGTGAGGCGTAAAGCTTTGTGTCGCGCAGCCATCAAGGGTACACGAGTGTGCCTTCGGCTCCGAAAGCCTCTAACGATGGTGTTTCGTTGAATGGTAAGCACGCAGACACTTGTTGAAGGCCCAGCATTGAAATCTGCAGCAGCTTGTGTAAGGGTTGCACTTCTGTCACGTTCAACGAGTCTCTTCAGTTGTCGTTAGTCCCGTTCTTGCAGGATCTTTTTTCTGGTCGCAGCGATGTCAGTGATTTGATGTTTTAGCGGATTCCTGATATTCGCTGTACACTCGTGATATGGTCGCACGGGAAAATCCCCACTTCATCGCTACCTGGGAGACGCTGTGCCCCACCGTTCGTGCATTGACTATAACATCATGTTCAAAATCACTTAAATCTTGATAATCTGCAGCAGTAGCAGCAGTAACCGACTTAACAACTGCGCCAAACGCTTGTCTTATACAGGCGTTGCCGACCGCAGGTATAAATGGAAATGTCGTGTGGCTAGGGTCTCCCGTCGGGTAGACCGTTCGCCTGGTGCAGGTCTTTCGATTTGACGCCACTTCGGCGACCTGCGCGTCGATGCGGATGAAATGATAATGATTAGGACAACACAACACCCATTCCCTGAGCGGAGAAAATCTCCGACCCAGCCGGGAATCGAACCCGGGCCCTTAGGATTGACAGTCCGTCACGCTGACCACTCAGCTACCGGGGCGGGCCGACCGCAGGTGGGAAGGAAGATAATTTAATGAAAATAACGACACAACACACACGCACCTAAAATTTATATGCACACAAAAACATGATATATATATTATTTTCAGATACGTTTTGACGTAGTATTTGATGAAAAATAAGGTTACTTTTACACACTAAAATAATCCTCAAGTTTCTTTTGGGTCAGCATCGTATGTCGTTTACGTGTAGCACGCTCATAAGGCATTTCACAGTTATCAGTTGTGTCGAAACTGTTTCCATATGACGTTCCCAACAATATATTGTTTTTTTTCCGTTTGCGTTGTAGTCCCTGTATATGTCATGTCTCCAGATTGAGTGCCAGCTTCGTAACATGATCCATCATCACTATCGTCATTATCTGCAGACGGACAAACAGTGATAACGTTATCAGAAACCCTCATTTTGAAACAAAAAGTTTGCAGCTTTCTTCCAATTATTCTCCCAGTCTGATGCCTTTGAAGTACCAGTACCAGATACAGTAATAAGTTTTTCAACGGTTCTCCTTTATCTATTCTGCCAGCGCATCTAAATTTTTGCCCCTGAATACAGGCAACTTTTATCACAGACATATAATTCTACACTCGCAACAAACGGGGCAATTCAGTATTGTACAACTCAATGTTAACTGACACTGTGCCAAGATTTTATGAGCGTCACTGTTGATTGTTGCCGCTATTACTTCCAGACTACCAAATACTGTACAGTTACTGTACTAAAATAAAATAAAAAATTAAGATTAAAAAAAGATGTGAATAAACGAGAGTTTCAGGGTAGTGAGGGCCAGGTATGGGGGTTCCGATTTATTCATGAATCAAAATATTCCACAAAGCCACAACCGTCCTTTAACCCACATACACCGAGGCTACAGAAGCCATGGGATATCTCTTAATATCGTGTCGGACATTCTTTAGCCCGGCGTAGTGCAGCAGCGTCTAGACGTGGCATGGAGTCAAAAAGTCGTTGGTAGACTCCTGTAGAAATATTGCGCCATGCTGCCTCTATAGCCGTCCATCATTGCGGAAGTGTTGCAGGTGCAGGATTTTGTGCATGAACTCACCTCTCGATTACGTGCCGTAAATGTTAGATAGGATTCAAGTCGAGGGATCCTGGTGGCCAAATCACTCTCCCGAACTGTCCAGAATGTTCTTCAAAACAATCGCGAACAGTTGTGGCCTGCCGGCCGGGGTGGCCGAGCGGTTCTAGGCGTTACAGTCTGGAACCGCGCGACCGCTGCGGTCGCAGGTTCGAATCCTGCCTCGGGAATGGATGCGTGTGTGTGATGTCCTTAGGTTAGTTAGGTTTAAGCAGTTATAAGTTCTAGGGGACTGATGACCTCAGAAGTTAAGTCCCATAGTGTTCAGAGCCATTTTTGAGTTGTGGCCTGGTGACATGATGCATGATCATCCATAAAAATTCCATCATTAATTGAGAATATAGAGTCCTCGAATGGCTGAATGGTCTCCAAGTAGCAGAACATAACCATTTCCTGTCAATGATCGGTTCAGTTGGACCAGAGGACCCAGTCCATTCCATGTAAACCCATCTCACACCATTATGGAGCCACGACCAGCTTGCACAGTGCCTTGTTGACAACTTAGGTCCATGGGTTCGTAGGGTCTGCACTACATTCGAACCCTACCATCAGCTCTTACCAACTGAAAGTGGGATTCATCTGACCAGGTCACTGTTTTCTAGTCGTCTAGGGTCCGACCAATATGATCACGAGCCCAGGAGAGGCACTGCAGTCGAAGTCGCACTTCTAGCAAAGCCACTCGCATTGGTCGTCTGCTGCCGTAGCCCATTAACACCAAATTTCGCAGCACTGTCCTAACAGATACGTTCGTCATACGTTCCACACTGAATTCTGCTGTTACTTCAAGAAATGTTACTTGTCTGTTAGCACTGACAACTCTGCGCGAACACCACTGCACACGGTCATTAAGTGAAGGCCATCGTGCACTGCGCTGTTCGTGGTGAGAGGTAATGCCTGAAATTTGGCATTCTCGGCACGCTCTTGACACTGTCGATTGCGCATAATTGAATTCACTAACGATTTCCGAAATGGAATGTCCCATGCGTGTAGCTCTAGATACCATTCTGCTTTCGAAGTCTGTTAGTTCCCGTCGTGAGGCCATAATCTCGCCGGAAACCGTTTCACATAAATCACCTGAGTACAAATGACAGCTCCTTTTTTTTTTCTTTATTGTGATTTCATTCCTCTGCCCCATGTGGGCAGGGGAGGGCTGTCAGCGGCACAATCCGCCGCTCTTCAGCCGAGTGGCATGACAACTAATAAAATGTTACACACATAAGGCGATAAAAGAGGGGAACATAAAACAGAGTGATGGGAGAAAATGGAGCTAAAAATAGACTGTCATGGAGACGTTCATGGGGGACAGTTAAAAAAGTCACCAGAAAGTTAAAAAACACAGTTGGCGATGCTTAAAACACAGAGAAGACACTGATGGACATGCACAGGTTAAAAGTCGGCCACAGTATTAAAAACACTCCAGAACAACACACTTAAAACCCACTTGTAGCACACAAGACAAAGAAGAAAACTGCCAGGTGGGACCTGCCGAGGGAAAGGTCAGAGAGGATGGAAAAGGATGGGAGAGCAAGGGGCAGCAGGGGAAGCGGCGGGATGAAGAGAGTAGGGGCGGACAGTTCCGCTAATTCACTGCCCTTTTATACCTAGTGTACGCGATACTACCGCCATCTGTACATCTACACATCGCTATCCCATGACTTATCATCTTAGTGTATGGCTAATGCTGCAGCCACACTGTATACATTGTCAACAAGAGGCTAAAGCATAAGATTTTTCAATATCGAGATCTCGTCAACCAACCTCTCAGTTTCTCTCCTCACTCCCCGCCTCTTTCAAGACACTGTAGCAAAGCTAGTAAAAATATAGCGGAGAAGGAGTCCTGAAAAGAAAAGGTGATTTATGTTCAAGGGTAAAATAACGAAGACTGAATCACTGTACAAAATAAATTATGTAAATAAACTGGCAATGAATAGTTAAGTAATCCCCAACAGAAAACCCATTCTAGTACGTAACAATATGCAGGGTGAAGAAAGAGTGCGGAAACTTTGTGGCAGATGAAATCTGTGTGCCATACTCGTACTCGAACCAGAGACCTTTACCTTTTGGAGGTAAGTACCTTTCGTAGGCAAGCGTTCTTATCAAAGCACGATTCAAGACCCACCGTGAAAGCCCCATTTCCGCCAGTATCTCTCTTCAAAATGGCTCTGAGCACTATGGGACTTAACATCTATGGTCATCAGTCCCCTAGAACTTAGAACTACTTAAACCTAACTAACCTAAGGACATCACACAACACCCAGCCATCACGAGGCAGAGAAAATCCCTGACCCCGCCGGGAATCGAACCCGGGAACCCGGGCGTGGAAAGCGAGAACGCTACCGCACGACCACGAGATGCGGGCTATCTCTCTTCGTCTTTGAAGTTTGGAGGGTAGAAGAATGGTACTGGCATGAGGAGGGATAGAAGAAGCTGTGAGTTTGCTTGGATCAGAGTACTTGCCCGCGAAAGGTAAAGGTCCCACCTTCTAGTCCAAGTCTGGCACACAGTTTCAACCTGCCAAGAAGATTCAGGTCAATGCACACTGCGCCGCAGGGTGAAAATTTATTCTCGAAGTGTATCGAATATTTTGATACTCATCGAAAAAATTCATACATGACTTCGGAAACGCAAACTGTCTGATATATGAACTCTTCTTCATAGAAGGGGTTCAGCATGGCGTCCATTCATGACACTTGTTCAGAGGAGGTACTTAACATGACGTCTACAGATGAGAAATGCAACCGTCTGCCCTTCGGCGCACTGAGGAGTATTTGCACTCTAAAACCGGTCAAAAATCAAAATCGGAAGTTACTTTACAATCCTTTCAATCGTGTAAATCTTCAAGGTCGATAACCTACCCACCATTCGGCAGCCAGTACCTGCTTCTTCGTTCACACCACCTATGCAAAGTCAGTCGCAGGCCTCACATAGTGGGAAATACGTATGTTCGTCTGTGTGCTCTTGTTTGTGACATTTATTTGTCTCGCTTTTGTGGTTACGTTTAGATAAATACACCTACTGGATATGGAAATGAAAGGTATTTGCTTTATCTTCCATCATATCTTTATGGTTGTGCTGTAGTAAACTGTAAGTATATAGACGGTATTTCTATTGGTATTTCTGTTACAGGAACGAAATTTAGATCGATGATAATTGTTTAACATGGTAATAGTCCACCCTCATCCGCCATTTTCCTTTTATTCAATCAAACTGATATGTTAAATTAGTTAAACTACTGCGAAATTTAGATCGATGATAATTGTTTAACATAGTAATAGTCCACCCACATCCGCCATTTTCCTTTTATTCAATCAAACTGATATGTTAAATTAGTTAAACTACTGCAACATACAATTTTTCGTTTATTCTGTCGTAGATTATTTGAGAACAGCCAAAAAATTAGCAAAAGAGCATTGTACAATGTTTTGAAGCAATTTAACGTAAGGAAAATGGATGAGAAGTTCTTGTTCATGGAAAAAAAACGTGAGATGTTAAAACACCTTACTGATGTACTAACCGTTTTAAGTCGTGGTTTCAGCTATTTTAAGAGTGAGTTCAAGACAAAATGGACAGCTGAAAATAAAGAAATTGTTAAACAAATAAAAAAAACAGTTCAAAAGGCTTTCAAAGAAGAAATGGGTCTCCTCGTAGACATTCCCAAGCATGACTGTGGAACTACAAATGATGGCAATACATCCAGAAGATTTTTTGCCGACCGAGGAAGTTCTTCTCGAATCACTGGCCTCAATGTAGATTTAATTTAACGATTCAAAGTAATACTGGAAGTGATTTAGAGTGGCAACGGCAATGATACTGATAAATTTGATGCCTTTGCCCATGTAACTGCGAAAATGTACACGGATTGTATGGCTGGTATTTTATTCGACCAACTGGTCACAAGGTTTTAATGCATGGTGCCGAAATCGTTTCTAAAGCAGTTCTACCTAAGGGTCAATTTTCGGAGGAAGCAGCTGAGAATCGTAACGAGCACAAACACTGACGTGCAGAAACATTATGACCACTGCCCATCTCCAGTGGTTAGCACACTGGACTCGCATTCGGGAGGACGACGGTTCAATCCCGCGTCCGGCACCGGCCGGAGTGGCCGAGCGGTTCTAGGCGCTACAGTCTGGAACCGCGCGACCGCTACGGTCGCAGGTTCGAATCCTGCCTCGGGCATGGATGTGTGTGATGTCCTTAGGTTAGTTAGGTTTAAGTAGTTCTAAGTTCTAGGGGACTAATGACCTGAGAAGTTAAGTCCCATAGTGCTCAGAGCCATTTTTGAACACGCGTCCGGCCATCCTGATTTAGGTTTTCCGTGATTTCCTTAAAATCGTTCCAGGCAAATGCCGGGGTGGTTCCTTTCTAAGGGCACGGCCGACTTACCCGTCCTTCCCTAATCCAATGACACCGATGTCCTCGCTGTTTGGTCTCTTCCCCCAAAACAACCCAACCCCAACCACTGCCCATCGCGAGATTGAATGCCTCCTGGTGGTGTTCCGGGCATGTGATGCATTAAGGAAAGAACACGGAACAGAGACGACTGGGCAGTCATTACAGCGAAGATACGGACTGGAAATGGGGAAATTTACTGATCAAGCGGTTTTGACAAAGGGTACATTGCTGTGGCGCTGCGGCTGGAAACGAGAAGCTGGTCGCTTATTGGCGTACTATTCTCGTGAGCACCTGCAAACAGTGGTTGAAGGATGGTGAAATAACGAGTGGACCGTAAGGTATTGGACGTCCATCTCGTCATAAAACGTTGAGTTCAGACGTTTCCCGACAGTGTAATCCAGGACAGGTAGCGATTTCTTGCAGATCTGACGACAGAGCACAATGCTTTGGCAGGCAGAAGTGCTTCGGAGTACAGCGTGCAAAGGCTGTTGTTGAAGGCGGAGCTCCACGGCACACGTCCCCTACGTGTTCCTGCGTTGACCCAACGACATCGTCAATTATGTTGACCCAACGACATCGTCAATTATGATTGCAGTGGGCACAGCATCACTGAGTTTCCACCGTGGATCAACAGAAAAATGTCGCCTGTCGAATGAATCGCATTTCTTGTTATAGTAGGTAGATGGCTCAGCAGGTCGATGGCTCGATCCTTACACGCCGTCATCCGGGTGAATGGCTGCATGAAACATGCACCGCGCCACAGATGCTGCACGATGAATTGTGCTATGGGATACACTGAGTTGGGATTCGATGGGATCTTTGGTGGTAATCGAAGGCATCACGACAGCAGTGGACTATGAAACTTATATATTTAAAAGTGTGAATCTGTACTTAAATTGCTGAATGACTGAGAAGACGATACTTCTACGTTATCTGATTCTGAAACAGCTGAGTAAAACTGAACGTACTGAGCCTACTTTCTCTTTATTTTTTCTTATCATGTCAACACTGACTCACAATATTCTAGCGCAACGCAATCTGACTGCTCAAAAAAAAAAAAAAAAATTACAACCTCACTTCAAATAATTAATTCAAAAGAATGGCCCTCACTGAAAAGAAATCTTAACAAAAACCTATACATTTCATTAATCACTTACCTCATAAAAATCTTCATTACGCGAACTACTGCAATACAGCGAGCGTCAATATTGCCAGCTAAATAAAAGATTCTAACTACCAAAGCCACTAACTACTAATAACCATGTGGTTAGCAATGGAAAGCTTTTGTTGCAAACCAAATAATGTATTTTTTACCTTAATTATGTGACATTCAGTTCAAACACGAATATAAATCGTCATTGTCATCCAGTACAAAGATATACAATCATGAATAACTTTCAATCTCCAAGTCGGATACTTCTAGATCGTTAGCCTACGCTAACACTTCAGACCTCTACCCTCCATGAATGCTAACTTCTCGCATCTAACACCCATCACTGCTGGCTGTTCACCTCCAACTGCCCAACAGTACTTCCATCACTGCTGGTGAGTAACTTCCAACTGCCCAACACTCCTGGCGACTAACTTCCAACTACGAATTCAACCAGCCACAGAGTCTCTTACAAAGAAATCGCGGTCAGAGATCCAATGCAAAGCGCTACACAGCGCTAACAACACAGAAGCAGCTCTACGTGAACATTGTTGCAGACCACCTGCATCGCTTCACGCTTCAACTCTCCACCTATGGCAATGACATCTTTCAGCAGGATAACACTCCCTGCTGCAAGGTCACAATCGTGGCACTGCGGTCTGAGGAGCATTATATGAACCCACTTCGATGTCTTGCCCAGCAAATGTGCCTGGTATCTGCCCGTTGGAGCACATATCGGGCACCAAGTGCGCGTGCTCGCAGACCACCACCACCCCGCGATTTGCGGGGATTGCTTGACCTGTGTGTCGACATCTGGTGCCACATACTTCTGGAATCCTGTCAAGGACTTGTAGAATCCATGCCAAGCATAATCTCCATTGCATTGTGTTTTAAAAGTGGAACAACACGCTTTTAAACTGTTAGTCATAATGTTTTAGCTCATCCGTACGGCAATACAGAATAAATTAGAATAAAATCTGTGTAGTATCCACACGCGAAAATGTTCGTAAACTTTCACGTGTGGATACTACACAGATTGTTACTAAGTTCAGGCTCATGTTTAAGTTGTAGCAAACCAAGTCATCACAAGAAAAGTATCCCATTTTCGTAAGAGGCAATCAGTCTAGTGGTCGAAAGCACACCGTCTAAACCACTAGATGAAAACAGCGACGAAACTATAGAGGGAGGCAGAGATGACGAAGAGGACAGTGACCAGCAGTTTGACAGTGAATAAAGATATGTTAAAAATAGTTTGCATGTAAAATTTGTATATTTTGTTAATGAACACGTAATTGAGGTAAAAAATGTATTTCATATGATTCCATTGTGAAAAAAAGCATAAAATAATTTTGACCGGTTTTTGGTTGGAAATACTCGTACGTGCGGTGTATGGAATGACACATTCCTCACAATACAATTGTTAATGACTCCGTAGCGGAGCGGTCAGCGTGACTGACTACCATGCAGATGACTCTGGCTCGATTCTCGGTACTCCCAAGGACTTTTCCTTAGTGGAAGGACTGGAACGGAAAGAATTCAGCTTATTGACCCCTGTTGAGGAGCTACTTGACTGTGTTGCAGTGACACCGTGGCTAATGGATGGCATGACGGTCGGTCGGCCATGATCGGTCTGTATGTCTGTATTTATTTTGTATTATCCTGATTGTTCAAGAAGCACTGCTGACACGAGACGTCTGATGCTTACCGTAGTTGCCAATCAAAGCAAATTGGTGCCAGAATTTTCGTCCATTCACAGGCATTCGTAATGAGCGAGGCCTACCACCATCTTCCTTTTTGGGTGTTAGACCACCTATATCCATAATAAACTGGAAAAGTCAGCCATCTAGATGTTTTGAGTGAGTAGGGCATGTCCTTGCAGGTTACTTCCAGTTGGTAAACTGCAGCAGGAAGTGAACAGAATGTCAAATCAAACACCTTTCAGCCTTCTAATGTCCTTGGAGGTTACTACCAGTTGGTAAATCACAACAGGAAAGGAACGGAATGTCAAAAAAAGCACCTTTCAGCCGTCTAAATTTGTTATTTTATTGAGCTACCAGTTTCGGAGATGTTGTTGTTGTTTTGGTCTCCAGTCCGAAGACTGGTTTGATGCGGCTTCCGTGCTACTCTATCGTGTGCGAGCCTCTTCATTTTAGAGTAACTACTGCAACCTTCATCTTTCTGAATCTGCTTACCGTATTCATCTCTTGCTCTCCCTCTACGATTTTTACCTCCACACTTCCCTCCAATACTAAACTGGTAATCCCTGGATGTCTCTGAATGTGCCTATCAACCGATCCCATCCTCTGGTCGAGGTGGACCACAAGTTTCTTGTCCCTCAGTTCTGTTCAGCACTTCCTCATTAGCTACATGATCGACCCATTTTATCTTCAGCGTTCTTCTGTAGCACCACATTTCGAAAGCTTCTATGCTCTTTTTATCTAAACTATTTTCGTCTATCTTTCGCTTCCATACATGGCTACACTCCAGACAAATACTTTCAGAAAAGGCTTCCTAGCTCTTAAAACTATATTCGATGTTAACAAATTTATCTTTTTCAGAAATTCTTTTCTTGCCATTGCCAGTCTACATTTTATATCCTCTCTACTTCGGCCATCATCGGTTATATTTCTGCTCAAATAGCAAAACTCGTCTACTACTTTCGAGTGTCTCATTTCCTAGTCTAATTCCCTTAGCATCACCTCATTTAATCCGACTGTATTCCATTGTCCTTGTTTTGCTTTTGTTGCTGTTCATCTTATATCCTCCTTTCAAGACTGTCAATTCCATTCAACTGCTCTTCAAAGGGGTTTACTGTCTGAGACAGAATTACAATGCAGTCTGCAAACCTATAAGCTTTTATTTCTTCTCCCTGAACTTTAAATCCTGCTCCAAATTTTTCTGCCGTCGGCTGGTGATGTTTGAAGTGATTGCTGTCTCAAAAATCTACGGATCTACGGATACCATTCATCGAATGTGATTTGGCGTAACCACAAGCGCCGGAACGAAGAGGAAGAACGCAAGACCAGAGAAGGCGGTGAGGCGACGTCGGCCAGTAGCGCGCTAACCAGGACGTCACCACGGTGGGAGCGGCATCTAGCCGAAGTGAATATAGGCACCGCTCCTCCCAGCCTCGGACATTAGTGGACAGTATTTGCAGAGTGTTAGCACAGGCTAGGCAGAGAGTGCTACGATAGCAGTTATTAGTGATCTGCAAACTGTGTTTCAAACTTCCGTGAACATTATATGTACCAAAGGGCTCGGATTTAAGTTGCATGCAGCTCATCGCTTGCGACACCATAGTTATTTCAAACTTAAGTATTGTCAATCTGATTTATTGAAAAAAAACTGCTAATGTTGTTTGAACTGTTTTATAGCAATCCGAGAACGCAGCACCCCTTAGGCATCCTATATGGGACGAGTGGACATGATCCCACACTTGGCGACGAAGACCCAACAGAATGCTGGCATATGTTTTGACTGGACCAGTGGTGGGAATCTTCCTACACGTCTGTCGGGGGACCTAAACATGGCGTAATATAACGCCGAAACTGGTAGCCCAATAAAATAACAATCTGAAAATTTAGATGGCAGAAAGGTGTTTGATTTGACATTCCGTACTGAACAGCCGAGGTCCCGCAACCATCTGTGAAAAGATGCGCATACAGGGAGAGAAGGAAATCGTCTCCACCATATCGCAATCGCTCGTATTACTAACATGTAATGGAAAAGAGAAAAAAGATGTGCTGAATCATTCGGTAAAAATAAATGTTAAATAACTTGCGATAGTAGACAAGACATTAACACTATATACCCCCAGAGTTGCGACAAATTTCCTGTGCAAAAACACAGGCTAACACGGAGAAAATTACAGTACAACACAAACTGAACCACACAATTGACTGCAGATTACACATTGCTTCAGTGCGTAGCTACGATATTGTGATGCAGAAAAGCATCAAAACACACCGTTGACTCTGTTGACGAAGCGCCAATGCATCGACTGTGCGCATATTCACGGTAAAAAGTCGTTCAACCGCAAGGAAAGGATATCGAAGTGAAGAAGAATTACAGGATCTGTTGAAAAGAAACAACAGTTCAATAGACACTTAATACGGGTCGTGAGTAAACGGAAGATGGCAAAGTGAATGAGGTATACCAGAAGTGAGATTAGCGATAAACTTAACGACAAAGTTGGGGACCACGTAGTAGACGAAGTGAAGGAGATAATTGACGTTGGAAACAAAAAAATAATGGATGACGTACGATCCAAGGAGGACGTGAGAAACAGAATAACAGAAGCTTAAGAAGCGTTCCTCGCTGAAATACGTGCTATAGTATCAGACATAGGCTTTAATTTGACGAATATTACACTGAGAACAAAAGTCTTGAGCACAATATTGTATTGAAGTGAATCATGGACAGTGGTAAAACCGGAAATTAAGGGAATGTGTTTGAGAAGAGTGAGGAGGTTATCCACAGAACTGGAAAGGATATAGGTATGTCGCAAATACTGATTATAACAAGCGGCAGCATAATCGAGGTATTACTTCCTTGGTAGCAAAGAGAGCTGTAGAGAGGAAAATCTGTACAAGAAGACAGAGATTCGTAAACATTCAATAAATAATTGAGAGAGTTTGTTTGTGTGAGTGCTACCCTGAGAAGAAGAGGTAACTATACGAGAAGTCCTGGCGAGCCACATCAAATCAGTCAGAGGACTGATAACACTGAAAAAAAGACTGATAGTGAGAATTCTGCATTATCACTTTGGAAAGGACATTAGCGAGTCCCTTTCCTGTCGTTGCCTTTTCCGAGCTGTACTGCGTCTTTAACGACGTCACTGTTGAAGGGACGTCAATGGCGAATCATCCTTCTTTCTTCTTGTCTCTCCCATTTGTTTATGTATTTCGTATAGATGTCATCAATAAAGCTATATGCATACCTAATTGTAGCCACAGCAGAAGGTATGTCACTTCTTCTCTTTCATGTTGTCTACAGCAAAGTACCGCACTCTGAATAGAAGTCATCAGATTTTCTGGTATTTCGGCCTTAAACAATATAGTGGGTGGCGTGAGTCGAAGCAGAGACGGTGAAGAAGTACCAACAGCAGTGCTATATCAGGCTTTGCACTTTACTCTGATGTAGGAATGACGCGACGCCTTTTTGTCGAGTGAGAACGTTGCTAGAAGTACCGGATGAAGAATTCCAGACTTATTGCATGTGTGTAAACTATAGTGTCTCCCGCCCTTGAATAACCCATGAGTAAACGATCTTCCCCTAAAGGATGTGCCATGAATTCCGAGATACACCGTTTCAGTTCCTCCAGCGATACCGAAGAACTGCGTTTTGATAAGCAGTGCAAATTAAGAAAGGGATTTCTCCATAAACAGGAACAACGCTAGATCGAAATAACATAAATCTATAGTCTATCTTACCGTCAGTACGGGGATCACTTGAGAGGCAACACCAGACCAGGTATGCGAGGATTGGGAAGGGGCACGGGTTGAGGGAGGGGGGTGCAACTTGGTAAATTTGATGGGGTCACCCTATCATATGCCAGTTGTGATGTGGGGGAACAACAAAAAATGTTGATCACGAGATATGGGGATTTGAAACACATTCCTTTCGAATACGGGCTTAGATCTGAAGTACTGAGTCAGTTCATTAGGTGATTCTACATCGATTGCGTAAATGAAGCAGGCAAAAAGGAATACAAACGTCTAAAAATGAGATCGACAGGAAGTGTATAATGGCTAAGCAGGGATGGCTAGAGGACAAATGTAAGGATGTAGAGGCTTGTCTCACTAGGGGCAAGATAGATACTGCTTACAGGAAAATTAAAGAGACCTATGGAGAAAAGAGAACCACTTGTATGAATATCAAGAGCTCAGATGGAAACCCGGTTCTAAGCAAAGAAGGGAAAGCAGAAAGGTGGAAGGAGTATATAGAAGGTCTATACAAGGGCAGATGTACTTGAGGACAATATTATGGAAATAGAAGAGGAGGTAGATGAAGATGAAATGGGAGATATTGATACTGCGTGAAGAGTTTGACAGAACACTGAAAGACCTAAGTCGAAACAAGGACCCGGGAGTAGACAACATTCCATTAGAATTACTAACGGCCTTGAGAGAGCCAGTCCTGACAAAACTCTACCATCTGGTGAGCAAGATGTACGAGACAGCGAAATACCCTCAGACTTAAAGAAGAATAGAATAATTCCAATTCCAAAGAAAGCAGGTGTTGACAGATGTGAAAATTACCGAACTATCAGTTTCATAAGTCGCAGCTGCAAAATACTAACGTGGATTCTTTACAGACGAATGGAAAAACTGGTCGAAGCCGACCTCGGGGAAGATCAGTTTGGATTTCGTAGAAATGTTGGAACATTTGAGGCAATACTGACCTTACGACTTATCTTAGAAAAAAGATTAAGGAAAGGCAAACCTACGTTTCTAGCATTTGTGGACTTAGAGACAGCTTTTGACAATGTTGACTGGAATACTCTCTCTCAAATTCTAAAGGTGGCACGAGTAAAATACAGGGAGCGAAAGGCTGTTTACAATTAGTACAGAAACCGGATGGCAGTTATAAGAGTCGAGGGGCACGAAAGGGAAGCAGTGGTTGCGAAGGGATTGAGACAGGGTTGTAGCCTCTCCCCGATGTTATCCAACCTGTATATTGAGCAAGCAGTAAAGGAAACAAAAGAAAAATTTGGAGTAGGTATAAAAATCCGTGGAGAAGAAATGAAAACTTTGGGGTTCGATGATGAGATTGTAATTGTGTCAGAGACAGCAAAGGACCTGGAAGAGCAGTTCAACGGAATGGACAGTGTCTTGAAGGGAGGATATAAGATTAACATCAACAAAAGCAAAACGAGAATAATGGAATGCAGCCGAATTAAGTCGGGTGATGCTGAGGGAATTAGATTAGGAAATGAGGCACTTAAAGTAGTAAAGGAGTTTTGCTATTTGGGGAGCAAAATAACTGATGATGCTCGAAGTAGAGAGGGTAAAAAATGTAGACTGGCAATGGTAAGGAAAGCGTTTCTGAAGAAGAGAAATTTGTTAACATCGACTATAGATTTAAGTGTCAGGAAGTCGTTTCTGAAAGTATTTGTATGGAGTGTAGCCGTGTATGGAAGTGAAACATGGATGATAAATAGTTTAGACAAGAAGAGGACAGAAGCTTTCGAAATGTGGTACTATAGAAGAATGCTGAAGATTAAATGGGTAGATCACATAACTAATGAGGAGGTATTGAATAGAATTGGGGAGAAGAGGAGTTTGTGACACAACTTGACAAGAAGAAGGGACCGGTTGGTAGGACATGTTCTGAGGCATCGGGGGATCACAGATTTAGCATTGGAGGGCAGCGTGGAGGGTGAAAATCGTAGAGGGAGACCAAGAGATGAATACACTAAGCAGATTCAGAAGGATGTAGGCTGCAGTAGGTACTGGGAGATGAAGAAGCATGGACAGGACAGAGTAGCATGGAGAGCTGCATCAAACCAGTCTCTGGACTGAAGACCACAACAACTACAACATTATTTCTTGGATTTGTAGATTGAACAGCAAGGGCGAAAGATCGCACCCCTGTCTTACACCTTTTTTAATCCGAGTATTTCTTTCTTGGTCTTCCACTCTTATTGTTTCCTCTTGTTTCTTGTACATATTGTATATTACGCGTCTTTCCTTGCAGCTTAATACTGGAGTGAAGACCACAACAACAACAACAACAACAACAACACATCGATTGGGTGCAGTGCCGCCTGCTAGTGTATAAAATGCATACTTGAACCATCAGCTGTTTTTTTTTACCCAAATTCTATCGGTTTCGTTGGAATCGAAAATTCACCTTGCTTGCTTGGCCTAGTAGTATCCTTAGGAATGTTGAGTATCCACCTACAAGCCACCTTAAAGTGTATAGGGGACGGTACTTTGTCTGCCACATTCGTTTCCCCTTTTTCTGCTCCAGTCACTGGACTCGCATTCAAGAGACGACGGTTCACATTCACGTTCGACCAACCACATTATTTTCTCTATTTTTTCCCTAAATCAGTCAAAGCAAATGCCGGGATGGTTCCTTTAAAAAGGCCCGAGTCATTTCCTTCCCCATCCTTGAAACAATCGGAGCTTGTACTCTAGTCGTAATGACGTCGAGTTCAGCAGGACGTTAAGCCCTGATCTTCCTTTCTTCCCGTTCCAGTCAACTGTGACCTTGAACACTCTAATTTCACTTTCTCTTCACAAGAACTATAGGAGGTGTAACTTGGGGCCCACGGTGGCTATCAGTTTCAATCTTTTGCTTTCAGAGTGTTTATTATTCTTCTTCTCAGATTGTGTAGAGAAATGTCTGCCTTGTGAGGTGTTGGATGTGCACTTGAGGTCCAGTAAATGTTTGACTTTGAAATGATCCGATGTCTGTTGGCACCCACTGGGGAGCCACGGCTGTTAGCAATTCCGGGTCGCAGCGGATTGGAACGGTTTGATTGTGTTGAACGAAGTTCGGTAATCGAAAACTACCTTACTTGGTCGGAGCCTTACATTTTATAATAGTTTAAAACATTTTCATTGTATTTGATTGTATCAGAAGTTTTGAATATTTACTTGCTTTGAAGGTGCGTAAATGCTCTTGTAAAAATTTATTGTTTAATACTTATGGATTACCTATGGAGTTTATTTAAATGAGTAGCCTAAAATTCAAAAAGGAGGGCACCTTTACCAGAGCATCGTAAGAATTTAGAAATCTGGCAAGGAGTTGTTGTCGTGTAAATTTTGTGCTTGTGAATGATTTTTAATTTTGTTTTTAAATTGGACTGATTGGAAGTAATGCTTTGTGTGAAAGTTTTAATTTCATGTTTTCTTTTTAATTCACCCGCCTGGGCGTAAAAATTTAGAAAACTGTAATTAATCTTTTGTTTTAATAAATGTTTGAAAATATTAATCTACCTTTTGACACCCAGTCCTCGCTTCGCTGGCGACTTGGTACAGAGGAAGAAACAGCATCATCTGCGAAAAGCTTCGTGGATCTTCCGACGTTATTCACCACCATTTATGAGGGATACTGTAAGGTTATAATGTGATTTATAACGCGTGTGAAACGAAAGAAAACTTCAGTTAATTGTGCCAATAAGATACAAACGTCCCATTGCATGTTTCAAGGCTCTGAGACGTTCTTTTTAACTCAACATTCAAACCAATTAAATTCAATGAGAAAGTTGCTTGCAAAACGGAAGGCTACGGTTCGACGTTCTGTCGAGGACGGGATCATTAGTAACGGAGCAGTCGCTCGGCTGGACAAGTAAAGGTAAGCAAACCGGTCATGCTGGTTGTTAAGGACGATATCCCCGGGTCTGCTTGCACACCGAATGATCGAAGAAATCATTCAGTGTTTGAATAGGAAAAAAAGTTTTCAATCGATCCAAAAAACATAACTTCAGGCTTTCAGCGGAATAGATCAAGGGTCCGAATGAAAATTCGTTGCTCAAGACTCTAGCCAGATAGGCCATAATGCCTGACAGCTTTATCTTAAATTGTTGACTCAACATCGCACTATGAAGCCAAGGAAGGTGCCCCAAAAGATAAACGTAACTAATGAGAATTTCAATGTCTTTCAGAAAATACCCAAACGATATATTTTGTAACTTCATATTCCACGATGATAAGACTGATATGATTGCATTAACCTCAGTGTCAAGTGTGTACCAGGGATATGAGCAAGGGGGTTAAGGGGGAGGTGCAGGAGGACTCACATTATTTTCAAGGTGACTGGGGAAATAGTTTTAAGATTTCACGACAGATGGTTCTGGGTACACTTGCTACGAGTCTGTATCCTCCGCTTTTCTTCGTCAAGCACTGTGAAGATCGTTAATTTCTTTCTCTAGTGGTGGGGGACAGCTGGCACACCCCTATACCGATCCTACCCCAATCCCCCTCCACCACTGAATACGTCCATGCTTAAAACGTAGATTATTTCTCACTTTACATGGAAACACGAAGACCTAACGATTTAGTTTTGTGACGATTGTTGATGAAGTAGAAAATCAAAGTAAAAATTCTAGTTATTCAAAGAAAGTCAGTTTTTACGTCACACCATGAGCTGACGATAAACCGGTAGCAAAAAAAGATTTGTTTGGTAAAAGTTAGTTAGTTAGTTATTCGCTCCGCAGATTAAATTCACGATTAACTTTATGATGTGGTACGTGTCAACGTTGCAAACGTGTAACACTTATGTACAACTAAAATAAATAATAATTATATGGCTGCATGCAGGTCACTTGTTTTTAATGATTAATCGTATCTATTCAAGAATTCCTCTAAGGAAAAGAAAGAGCTGTTAAGAGAAAGCTCTTTAATTTACATTTAAAAATATTTGTGCTGTCTGTGAGACGTGAGACATTTTATTTGGATGACAAGAGTGTCAAAAATTAGATTCGTTGTAGGATGGTTGAGATCCTTTTTCCTTCTAGTTTTGTGCCTGTGAATACGTCTGTTACTCTATTTATGAAACCCACTTACTACGATTTCTCCCTTATGTAACAAATAGAATCAGGAATAAACTGAG
This sequence comes from Schistocerca piceifrons, assembly GCF_021461385.2. NCBI lineage: Eukaryota > Metazoa > Arthropoda > Insecta > Orthoptera > Acrididae > Schistocerca > Schistocerca piceifrons. Next base: position 112,432,801 of record NC_060139.1, on the reverse strand, counting down.
GTGCTTTTTCAATGCGATGGCGTTTTCGTTTGTGCGCAGTGTCCAAATTATAATTAATGGAATATCGGATAGCTTGCAACACTGTCTATTGCGCTGACGAGTAGGTAGCACAATCATGTTATTATTTAGAAGCTTAAACCACCAGTAATGCAGATTAGTTTCACACGTGCCTGCACAAGTTTGCATTTTACATCCTGTGGGAAGATATTACGGAACTTTTTAACGGCATAGAGGAGAGTGGGCGTCTTCCCGCATGTGGCGACAGCAGTTTCTAGCCAGCTAAGACACTCACTCAAGTCCGTCACTGTATTTTGGTAATGTATTTGATTACTGACAAGAAGAATAGGAGCTAATTTGGGGAATAAAGAACATATTAATTTCTTGTAGGATAAAAAAATTACTTGGGATTTTCCATATGTAGTTTAAATGCCACATTTTGGGCCCATATTATCACTGAAGTCGGATCATCACTCATGTGGACCCCAGTATTGGTGTTTTCAGGTTCGGTACTTACATAAACCTAGAGATTTCCTGCATAGAAATGATATTTTCGGCAGGAAAGTAACGTACGGAAGGCAGTGTAAGTTACGTGGGCTTAAAAGAAACGAGAACTAATTGCATTAGGTTTGGTGAGTTGCTGCATTAATACGTCATAAATGTGGTGTCATCGCCAGACACCACACTTGCTAGGCGGTAGCCTTTAAATCGGCCGCGGTCCGTTAGTATACGTCGAACCCGCGTGTCGCCACTATCAGTGATTGCAGAGCGAGCGCCGCCACACGGCAGGTCTAGAGAGACTTTCTAGCACTCGCCCCAGTTGTACAACCGACTTTGCTAGCGATGGTTCACTGACAAAATACGCTCTCATTTGCCGAGACGATAGTTAGCATAGCCTTCAGCTACGTCATTTGCTACGGCCTAGCAAGGCGCCATGTTCAGTTACTATTGATATTGTGAATAATGTACAGTCAAGAGCGACGTTCACCATTAATGGATTAAAGTTAAGTATTCCACCAGCTAGGTCCGTTTTTCTAAATTCTAATTTCCTCGTCCTGTTCCAGACCTCACGCCAGCCTGCGTGAGCTAAAACGCGTGCCTTTCGGCTTCTGCAAATAACACGTTGTTGGCTCTCCTGCCAACCCACACCAATAAAAAAGCTGTTGTTGCTGTGGTCTTCAGTCCTGAGGCTGGTTTGATGTAGTTCTCCATGCTACTTTATCCTGTGCAAGCTTCTTCATCTCCCATTACTTACTGCAAGCTACATCCTTCTGAATCTGATTAGCGTATTCATCTCTTGGTCTCCCTCTACGATTTTTACCCTCCACGCTGCCCTCCAATGCTAAATTTGTGATCCCGTGATGCCTCAGAACATGTCCTACCAACCGGTCCCTTCTTCTTGTCAAGCTGTGCCACAAACTCCTCCCCAATTCTATTCAATACCTCCTCATTAGTTATGTGATCTACCCATCTAATCTTCAGCATTCTTCTGTAGCACCACATTTCGAAAGCTTCTATTCTCTTCTTGTCCAAACTATTTATCGTCCATGTCTACATTTAATATCCTCTCTACTTTAACCATCATCAGTTATTTTGCTCCCCAAATAGCAAAACTCCTCTACTACTTTAAGTGTCTCATTTCCTAATCTAATTCCCGCAGCATCACCCGATTTAATTCGACTACATTCCATTATCCTCGTTTGCTTTTGTTGATGTTCATCTTATATCCTCCTTTCAAGACATTGTCTATTCCGTTCAACTGCTCTTCCAAGTCCTTTGCTGTCTCTGACAGACTTACAATGTCATCGGCGAACCTCAAAGTTTTTATTTCTTCTCCATGGATTTTAATACCTACTCCGAATTTTTCTTTTGTTTCCTTTACTGCTTGCCCAATATACAGATTGAAACCACTGCTTCCCTTTCATGTCCCTCGACTCTTATAACTGCTATCTGGTTTCTGTACAAATTGTAAATAGCCTTTCGCTCCCTGTATTTTACCCCTGCCACCTTTAGAATTTGAAAGAGAGTATTCCAGTCAACATTGTCAAAAGCTTTTTTCTAAGTCTACAAATGCTAGAAACGTAGGTTTGCCTTTCCTTAATCTTTCTTCTAAGGTAAGTCGTAAGGTCAGTATTGCCTCACATGTTCCAACATTTCTACGGAATCCAAACTGATCTTCCCCGAGGTCGGCTTCTACCAGTACTGTAAAAAATGTTGGTTTGAACATCGCATTGCTTTACTAGACATGGTCCTATTGCTTCGTTTGACCTATAAACTGACTTACTCAGACAGTTATAGCGGAAGCTACAGCTAAAGATGATCTTCCACACACGATGCAACTTGGCATTTCTCATATTAACAGTTCATTTCCAGAAAGAAGTGGCAAGAGACCGAAAAAGTTCCAGGATACAGCGATTTCAGCCGAGTGTATTCTTGGAAATTGATAGAATCATTTCCAGTTTGTCTAGCCACTATATGTTCTACAGTACCCTAGATAGTAGTAATTAATCATGCTGAAAGTTTTGACTTTGGGCAGCAATCAGAATGACCTGGCGTCTTCGTCATTTTCGCAATTGCTCTTTCTTCGCGTACGTATACTCTATCTAAGCGTGTTATGTCATAGCTGTATTTCCTTTTGTAAAATTTACTCCGCAAGATAACTCCTAATTACAAAGTACGCCAACCAACGCTTTCCCCAGCACCTATCACGTTTTCTGTCTCGCTTTAAAATTAAAGAACCACTGTCATATGTGAAATTAGTATTCCCAGATAACCTCAAAAGCCCCTTGCGTGACAGCTCTTTACATATTTGCACAAACGCTAAACGTATCAGCTGTGACGCATTTCACCGGGTTATCTCGCTTCGGAAAGACACCGTGGCGTCTGCGCAGACATGTCAGAATTCCGCAATACCCTGGTGCACTTGCAACACTGCAAACATTTACGAGAGCATCCAGGGCTGCGAGCTAGGTCAAGAGCTGCGGCGAACGATAAGGAGAAATCACGCTTCTCCCGAAACAATTCCGCAATTTTTCGTATCAGTTGATACTGCAGTATATTTCAGTATATACAGGGTGTTACAAAAAGGTACGGCCAAACTTCCAGGAAACATTCCTCACACACAAATAAAGAAAAGATGTTATGTGGGCATGTGTCCGGAAACGCTTAATTTCAATGTTAGAGCTCATTCTAGTTTCATCAGTATGTACTGTACTTCCTCGATTCACCGCCAGTTGGCCCAATTGAAGGAAGATAATGTTGACTTCGATGCTTGTGTTGACATGCGACTCATTGCTCTACAGTACTAGCATCAAGCACATCAGTACGTAGCATCAACAGGTTAGTGTTCGTCACGAACGTGGTTTTGCAGTTAGTGCAATGTTTACAAATGCGGAGTTGGCAGATGCCCATTTGATGTATGGATTAGCACGAGGCAATAGCCGTGGCGCGGTACGTTTGTATCGAGACAGATTTCCAGAACGAAGGTGTCCCGACAGGAAGACGTTCGAAGCAATTGATCGTAGTCTTAGGGAGCACGGAACATTCCAGCCTATGACTCGCGACTGGGGAAGACCTAGAACGACGAAGACACCTGCAATGGACGAGGCAATTCTCCGTGCAGTTGACGATAATCCTAATGTCAGCGTCAGAGAAGTTGCTGCTATACAAGGTAACGTTGACCACGTCACTGTATGGAGAGTGGTACGGGAGAACCAGTTGTTTCCGTACCATGTACAGCGTGTGCAGGCATTATCAGCAGCTGATTGGCCTCCACGGGTACACTGCTGCGAATGGTTCATCCAACAATGTGTCAATTCACATTTCAGTGCAAATGTTCTCTTTACGGATGAGGTTTCATTCCAAATTGTAAATTTTCTCAATTAACATATGTGGGCTGACGAGAATCCGCAGGTAATTGTGGAATCACGTCATGAACACAGATTTTCTGTGAACGTTTGGGCAGGCATTGTTGGTGATGTCTTGATTGGGCGCCATGTTCCTCCGCCTACGCTCAGTGGAGCACGTTATCATGATTTCATACGGGATACTCTACCTGTGCTGCTAGAACATTTGCCTTTACAAGTACGACACGACATGTGGTTCATGCACGATGGAGCTCCTGCACATTTCAGTCGAAGTGTTCGTACGCTTCTCAACAACAGATTCGGTGACCGATGGATTGTGTGTGAGGAATGTTTCCTGAAAGTTTGGCTGTACCTTTTTGCAACACCCTGTATAATGTTTGCACGGGGGCGTGCTAAAAAGTAATGCAACCAATGTTTTTATGTGAAAACTCCTAATGCTTCTTAAATAATACAAACTTTATTAACATTCTACATCTTCATTCTTCGTGTCAACACATTTATTTCTCAACATTTCTCCCAACGAGAGACCAGTTTGTTGAAACCGTCACTGTAAAATGTTTCACTTTGTGGACAGAGTCACAACCTCACCTCTACTTGCGTAGTGTCATCACTGTCAAACTCAAGTCCTCGAATGTGTTCTTCAAGGTTTGGAAACATGAAAATCTGATGAGGCCAATCTGGGACTGTATGGAGGATGATTGATGGTGTCATATTGTTGCAGATGTCACAGTGTTCGTTATGTGGTCTCGCATTGTCGTACTACAGGAAAGAGTGCTGCACGTGTGGACAAGCTCTTCGAATTCGAAACTCGATTGCGGCACCCCAGCACAGTTTCGTTACACTGCGCCATGTTGTACGCTACGATTCGGAGCCATCTAGCGGTAGAGGGCTGTAAATATAGCAAATATGAAAATAAAGATGTAGAATGTTAATAACGTTTGATTCACTTAAAAAGCGTTAAGAGTCTTCACATAAAAAATTCGGAGGCATTACTTTTCAGCACGCCCTCGTCGTAAATATGTGAAACCCATTCTCCTTTGTACAGTGTTTTCAATACTGCTGCCATCGGAGCTGATCTGTCAAGAGGTAGCAAACAATATTGGGTTCACGGGTTTGTAGGAAATTTGCACAGCTCTTCGCCATTCACAGAAAAAAAGTCGTCACCTAAAAGCTGAAACACAGTCGCGAATAAAGACAGTGATCCACTAAGTACAGAATCTGTTTCTTCATTTCCAGTCTATGATCACAAAAAAAGTCATCAGACTTTTTGAGAACATTTCTCGTGAAGGTAAACAGCAATCTAGCTAAAAACCTTTAAAAATGGATTAAAAACACTCTTGACCGCAAAACAGTTGACATTTGTGGAGCCACAACACCCGCTCCGTTCGAAGCCACCACCTACCATCATGGCATAAATAATCTGAAGATGGTCACAATCTGGCCGAAACCGTTTACCATTCAAATATACATTGTTTTGCGGTCAAGACTGTTTTAACCCATTTTCAAAATATCGTCAGACTGTCGATTTCGTTCCATAATGACCATCTTCAGATTTAATTTAAACAGGAGGAACCTTATACCGGGTGGTTACAATTAAGCTTTCCCTATTTAACACGTTATAACACGGAAATAATGCAGAATCAATTCAACTGAAACACTTTTAATGCGCTGCTACGGTACATCATACCATTACATACCGGTCCATTACTGCTACAAACAGGGCTCAATACGGCACCCATCAGAGCCCAGAAGAGTCTGAAAGCGCAGGATTGCATTCTGCACAGCCGAACGAAGCATATCCGTAGGTACCTCTCTTGATAAGCTGCGCTCCATATCAGAACATATGTGAATGTTCCCCTGGTAAACCTTGTCCTTCAGATAGCCCCACAATCAGAAATCACAGTGGGTGAGATCAGGTGATCGTGCCTTCAAGCATTTGGAAATGACGGGCTGGTAATTCGATTGTTGCCAAACGTGTTTCGGAGAAGCAGGTGAACTTCACCAGCAATGTGCGGTGGAGCCCTATCTTGCATGAAAACTGTTGAGTTCAATGCGTCTCACCGGCCGGGGTGGCCGAGCGGTTCTAGGCGCTCAGTCCGGAACCGCGCGACTGCTACGGTCGCAGGTTCGAATCCTGCCTCGGGCATGGATGTGTGTGATGTCCTTAGGTTGGTTAGGTTTAAGTAGTTCTAAGTTCTAGGGGACTGATGACCACAGATGTTTAGTCCCATAGTGCTCAGAGCCATTTGAACCATTCAATGCGTCTCTCTCCTGTAAGGTGAGTAAGACATGCTGCCGAAACATATCGCAGTAACACGGGCCAGTCACACTGCACGTCTTTGATCCTTGACCGCCAACCTGTCCAAAAAAGAATGAGCCAATGATGAAAGTAGCCGTGAAGCCACACCATACGGTGACACGTTCGCCATACACAGGAACTTCATGCACAGCGACTGGAGGTGCAGATGCCCACACTCGGCAATTCTGTGTGTTTACATTATCCGTCAGGAGAAAATGAGCTTTCACTATCCATAGGATGCTCCAGGGCCAGTCCTCGGCAACTTCAATCCTTGCGAGAAAGCGGGGAGCGAAGTCAACACGTGGTTTTGCGTACTGTGGTGCAAGCTGCTGTACGATGTGGATCTTGTACGGATATCATTTGAGAATGGTTCGAAGCACCTTCCGTACAGTGGACCACGGGATGTTCAACTGTCGTGACACAACGCACGCATAGCCTGGCGATCGGGAATTGCGCGCAGCGTTGTCTGCCATAACATTTGCGATTTCATCAACCACCTGTGGTGCAACCGGTCGTCGGCCTCTTCCCGGAGCGACGCCCAGTTCTCCAGTTGACACGTCAGCAAGTGCATTGCGACTGGTCAGGCGTGTGCGACTACGAATCACGATGACTGGTCACGGCACCTGGTGGCCATATTTGGAAATGGACGGTGGTAAAGTAATGCTTGGAAAGCATGCACCTCATTCTCTGGAAATTAATGGTACCAAGTTTGGTACTCTTCGGTAATTATTTTCGGTGTTATAAAGTAATAAATAGGAAAAGTTTTATTATAACCACCCGGTATTATCCTAATATAATTCAGTCAGGGTGGCATCGTCAAAAGATATAAACTAAATCGTCGAATAGCGAACTATGAATAGCAGCGCCGTTCACTTTATGATTCTGCCGCCAATGTAGCCTTGTCTACACTGTGTTATTGTATCCGTTCGACGATACCAAGCTCATTTTGTTTATGTCTTTAGACTAGGCCACTTTCATGTAATGACATTAGGATAGCACCAGTATACCCCCGATCCTTTAACTAATCGATCTCCCAGCTTCAGATGGGTGACTACTTTACAAATGAGTTAATGGGTTAAATATTTGACGACAAGCAAGTAAGCGAGAAAATTTTTTTCGGAAAGGTTTCAAATTATGCTTGATGTCTGTTGTAAGTCGCTAAGTGCCCTCATTATGAGAAACTTCTTCTTCTTCTGTAGTGATCAATCCAAGGATTGGTTTGCAACAGCTACAATGGCAGCTTGTCTCCATTCTGTGCGTCTTTCAGCTTTTCTCTTCATTTCTTTATAGGTGTTACATCCGACATCTTTCACGATTTGATCCATGTACCTCAGTCGTGGTCTTCCTCTTGGTCTTTTCCCTCGACATATCCCTCTATGATTGTGTTCAGGAGTCCTTTATGTCTTAACAGATGGCCTGTAAATTGCACTCTTCTTTTAACAATGAAACTCCAGAAGCTTCTCTTCTCACCTGCTCTTTCCAGAACCACTTCGTTTGTGACCTTGTCGATCCATTTTATTTTGAGCATGCGTCTATAGCACCACATTTCAAAAGAATTTAGCTTCTGCTGTTCCTCTGTCCCGAGAGTCCATGTTTCACACCCATAGCATGCCACACTCCACACATATGATTTCAAAAATCTTTTCCTGGTTTCAGGGCTGATGCTCTTAGATGTTAATATGTTTTTCTTGTTGTTAAAAGCAGCCTTTGCTTGAGCTATTCTACTTCTCACTTCTGCCTTGCTCCTTCCATCCCTGGTAATATTACTGCCCAGATAAGTAAATTTATCAACTTGTTCAAGCAGTTCATTGCCTACATGAACTTGGACTTTCACTTGATCTTCTTTGTCGCATGCCATTACTTTTGTTTTTGCTTTATTAATTCTCATATTATATTCTTCACCCATAACTTTATCCATTCTATTCAGTAGGACTACAAGATCTTCTTCACTTTCAGCCAGGACAGCTATATCATCGGCATTTGAGAAACCAGATGTATATATTCTGCGTAATTTGCGCTCCATTTCAAGGAAAAGCAAGTTTTTCAAGCATCTCAATGTTTGTGACGTCATACTCCTGAACTAGTCGTCAGACAATATTTTTTAAGGTCTATTCAGTGATATATGCAGATACTGTCTGAGAAGCGTGTTGTGAATAAAGTTAGTAATAAAGAATGAAGAAACAAACAGTCTTGGTTGCAGGATTGTGATAATTTATTTACCAATGATGCGTTTCGCCTGATTCAAGCATCTTCGGTTTGGTTGATAGATGGTGTTAGGCACACGGGATACCGAGCACACAAAACGTCCCAGTAATGACTGAACTACATTGCAAGCGTCGACAAGGACACCACGCAAAGAATATTTGAGGGGGGAAATTATTTCCTGGGGCGGTTTGTGTCTTTGGTACCCCACGTGCTTAACACCATCTAATATCAGCCTGAAAGTGCTTGAATCAGGCGAAACGCGTCATTGCTAAATGAATAATAATTACAACCCTCCAGCCAAGACTGGTCGTTTCTTCATCACATATTACTGGTTGCTGTACCATCCCATCTATGAGTCGCGAAAAGTAATAAAGAAGTAATAAATTAGAATGTGCCTGTTGTAGTTTCACTGCGTGCCATTTTAAGCTGAACATACTTTCTCATTCATTTAAGCAAAGCCAAATTTTTTACGCGTCTCAATGTTTACGACGTCATATCTCGTGAACTGTGTGTCGTACAGTGATGTAATTTTGCAGGTACATTCAGTGGTACATGTGGAAACTGTATGTAAACTGTCTGTAAACTGCGTTGTGAATAAATTCGGAAGTAAAGAAGTAATAAATTGAAACGTCAAGTCTGACGCTAAGGTTTTATTGCATGAATAGCGAAAATTATTTTGTTGATGGTATCAGCGAGAAACAGTTTCTTAAAGGTTTGAAAATATGTCTAAAATTTGTTGAAAGTCGATAAGTTCTCTCATTCTCAAATACTGGATGGATAAAGTCCAGATATTTGAGTGCCGTCAGTTACTCTGCCTCAAGACAAACACACAGTTTCTAACTGTAGCACTTGCGTTAAATTTTTGACATAAGATTATATGTGTTAATGAGCAGATTATGACAGCGTGTTAAATGTTTAAATTTGGTCAATAAAGGGAAGATCCAGAATGAGATTTTCACTCTGCAGCGGAGTGTACGATGTTAAGAAACTTCGTTACAGATCAAAACTGTGCCGGATCGAGACTCGAACTTGGGACCTTTGCTTCTCGCGGGCAAGTGCTCTACCGTCTGAGCTACCCAAGCGCGACTCACGCCCCGTCATCACAGCTTTACTTCTGCCAGTATCTTGTCTCCTACCTTCCAAACTTCACAGAAGCTCTTCTGCGAACCTTGCAGAACTAGCACTCCTGGAAGAAATACTAAAAATAAAATTTTTCCTGCCCCTCAGAGCCGTTAGATAGGCAACTTACAACTGTTATCGGGTTCCGGGGTCTGGGATAGTCGCTCAGTAGTACAGATAAAGCTCTTATTTTGATCATATATGAAGATGGTCATTAGTGACCGAAATAGGCAGATGATAATGTTTTGTGATCATCGACTAGAATTAAAAAACAAATTCTGCAAGTGTCATTTCAAAAGTTCTGCAAGTTGAAAAACAGAACTGAGGAAAACAGTTTACTTTTCTACTTTACAGGTCTTCAATATAATCTCCATTCTTGCTTAAGAAATCTTCCCAACGTTTTGTCAATTTCTGTATTCCCGATAGGGCACCTTCGTTGTTGAGCTGTCTGATTACTCTGGTCACCTCACTGGAAGCTTCATCAGTTGTATCAGAACGTTTTCCACAGAGTTGTTCCTTCAATTTTGGAAACAAATCAGGGTCTGGTGGGCCCATGTCAGGACTGTATGGCGGATGGGGAAGTACCTCCCGTCCATCTTTGTCGAGCGCTTCTCTCACCGGTACGGCAATATGTTATCTTGCACCGTTGTGAAAAATGAGGACACCAGCTGGAAGCATGTCAGGCCTTCTTCGGCGAATTTTCGGGCGCAAAACATTTTTAAGAAACAGGTTGTAGTACGCATCTGTTACAAACGTCCGCTGGGGCGTTCTGTCTCTAGTTATGGCCCCATTCCTGTAATACGTAAAGATCATCATCAGTTTCATCTTTGATTATTGGTGGCGGAATCTTTTCGGAAGTGGAGAGTCGGCATCTATATATTGAGGCGGCTGAGACCAGTTCTAGCTCAGAATCTCGTATCCAGTTCTCATCAGGCGCAACAGCCCTGCTCAGAAACCATTATCCTTCTGTTCGAAGAAATTCTTTTACGATCTCCTTTCTGCTCTTCACTCATATCATGCGAAGCCCATCTGGCAGCAGCTTCTCTCATCTTTCAACTTTTCAATCATGATAGTGTAAACTGAAGTGTCAGACATTCTGGCCTCCTATGCAGTTTACTCACGTTTTTCTTCGATCCTTTCTCAAAAAGTCGTAAACAACAACTTGAGAGGTTTAGTCTGTTCCATTTGATGGCCTTTCACTTCTCGGTTTGTTCTCATTGCTCACCCGACTTTCAAGGAAACGAGTAGACCACCGTGATACTGTCCTACAATCCATTACACTATTCCCACACACTTCTCACAAAGCGTTGTAAATTTCCGTTGCGTTCTTTCCACGTAGGGATTCAGTTTAAATGTACGCTTAAGCGCCAAAAAAATTGATGTAGGCATCCGCATTCAAATTCAGAGATATGTAAAAAGGCAGAATACGGCGCTGCGGACAACACGTTCTGGTGCAGTTGTTAGACCGGTTACTGCTGCTACATTGGCAGGTTGTCAAGAGTTAAGTGAGATTGAGCGAGATGTTATAGTCAACGCACGAGCAATGGGACACAGCACCTCAGAGGTAGCGAGAAGTGGAGATTTTCCCGTACGACCATTTCATGAGTGTACTGTAAATATCAGGAATCCGGAAACTTCAAATCTGCCACATTGCTGAGGCCGGAAAAAGATCCTACAAGAACGGGACCAACGACGACTGATAGACGTGATAGAAGTGCAATCCTTCCGCAATTTGCTGCAGATTTAAATGCTGAGCTATCAACAAGCGTTATCGTGCGAACAATTCAACGAAATATCATCGATATGGTCCTTCAGAGCCGAAGGCCCACTCCTGTACCTTTGATGACTGCACGACACAAAGCTTTACGCCTCGCCTGGACCCTTCAACACCGACATTGGACTATTGATGACGGAAGACACGTTGCCTGGTGGGAGGAGTCTCGCTTCAAATTGTATCGAGTGGATGGACGTGAACGGGTATGGAGGTGACCTCATTAATCCATGGACCCTGCATGTTAGCAGGGAACTGTTCAAACTGGTGGAGGCTCTGTAATGGTGTGGGGCATGTGCAGGTGGAGTGATATGGGACCTGTGATACGTCTAGATATGACTCTGACAGTGAAACGTACGTAAGCATCCTGTCTGATCACCAGCATCCATTCATGCCCATTGTGCATTCCGACGGAATTGGACAATTCCAGCAGGACAATGCGACACCCCACACGTGCAGAACTGCTACACATTGACTCCAGGAACATTCTTCTGAGATTAAACACTTCCGCTGGCTATCAAACACCCCAGACATGAACATCATTGAGCATATCTGGGATGCCTTGCAACATGCTGTTCAGAAGAGATCTGCACCCCGTCCTAGTCTTACGGATTTATTGACAGCCCTGCAGGATTCATGGTGTCAATTCCCTCCAGCACTACTTCAGACATGCGTCGATGGCAAGTCCTGTTGCAACACTTCTGCGTGCTCGAGGGGGACCCACACGATATTAGGCAGGTGTACCATTATCTTCGGCTCTTCAGTGTAGGATAGCTGGTCGCTACGGGTAAACCGACCTGACGCGCAGCTCCGAATCCGTATCAGTATCCAGGATATCAAGTATCAGGTACATCAGTTATGGGCCAGCTTTCCTCAGGAGAGGATTCTACGGCTTTATGACACCCTTCCCAGTCGAATCAGTGTATACGTCGAGCTTAGAGATTCTGCAACGTCATACTGATAAGTGGGTTCATACTACCTAGTTCTTTGGAAATCTGAGTCCATTCTGACATCACTGAAATACCATTACATACCGTCCTGACACGTGAAGTTTCATTTCTCTTTCACCTCTCCTTCTGGATGCCTCAGTTTCTTTGTTTTTTTTTTTTTCAGCCTGTTAATTCCAGGCGAACTTTAAGGTTTCATCAAATCTCCGGCATCCATTCCCACGGGTTCCGTCATGCTGTGATCTGGTACAATGAACGGTTGCCGAATGCCTCTCGTCGCTTTAGAGGCAATTTGTGGACTGTACGGCAAAGGGACAGGATTTCCGACTTATTGCCAAGCCCTACAGTGAATATTTCAGTGATGGGTTCGATCTTCAACACAATAATCCAACAGAATACAGTGCCCACCTCATGAACACATTCCTCCTGGAGGGAGGAACCGACCGAAAGGAATTAACTGGGCCGGCCGGTGTGGTCGAGCGGTTCTAGGCGCTTCAGTCTGGAACTACGCGAGCTCTACGGTCGCAGGTTCGAATCCTGCCTCGGGCATGGATGTGTGTGTTGTCCTTAGGTTAGTTAGGTTTAAGTAGTTCTAAGTTCTAGGGGACTGATGACCTCAGATGTTCAGATAGTGCTCAGAGCCATTTTAACCATTTTGAATTGCCTGGGGTCTCTGTTGACATGAAATGGATTGAGAATGTTTGGATCTCTCCCACACATTGGTCAGGAGAGTCGCCGCCGTAGACAGGCTTGAGCAGTAACATCTCGACCACCGTGTGGACAGCATGCAAGGTGGATACGAGCATGGTACAGTTCCACAGACTGGAGCAACACTTTACTGGATATTGTTCAGCAGCGTGCTCTGACTTCGCAAATGTGTAAAGATGTGCACTTTCAAACAGGTTACTTTTATTTTGTTACTGATTTGTTTTATTTTATAGTAAAAGTTTTTTATTTTCTTTATATTTTTAATGTTTCTTACGAGCTAGGAAATCTCTTGTAAGGGTATTTGTTTACACTGTAGCCCTGTACTGAAGTGAAATGTGGGCGATAAACAGTTCAGACAAGAAGATACTAGAAGCTTTCGAAATGTGTTGCTGCAGAAGAATGCTGAAGATTAGATGGGCAGAAGGAATTGGGGAAAAAAGAAATTTATGGTACAATTTGACTAAAAGAAGGGATCAATTGACAGCACACATCCTGAGGCGTCAAGTAATCGTCAGCTTCGTAAAGAAGGGAAGTGTGCGGGCAAGGTAAACATTGTAGTGGGAGTCCAAGGTTTGAACACAGTAAGCAGCTTACAAATGGATGCAGGTTGCAGTGCTTACGTGGAGATGAACAGCCTTCTACAGGATAGACTAGAGTGAAGAGTCACATCAGACCCGTCTGAGGAGTGAAGACCACAACAACAAGGATTCTACTTTCATTCCGTGCATAAAATATACTGGAAATGGCAATTATATTCACAGAATGAGATTTTCACTCTGCAGCGGAGTGTGCGCTGATATGAAACTTCCTGGTAGATTAAAACTGTGTGCCGGACCGAGACTCGATCTCGGGACCTTTGCCTTTCGCGGGCAACTGCTCTACCATCTGAGCTACCCAAGCACGACTCACGCCCCGTCCGCACAGCTTCACTTCTGCCAGTATCTCGTCTCCTATCTTCCAAACTTTACAGAAGCTCTCCTGCGAAACTAGCAGAACTATCACTCCTGAAAGAACGGATATTGCCGAGACATGGCTTAGCCACAGCCTGGGGTATGTTTCTAGAATGAGATTTTCACTCTGCAGCGGAGTGTGCGCTGATATGAAACTTCCTGGCAGATTAAAACTGTGTGCCGGACCGAGAGTCGAACTCGGGACCTTTGCCTTTCGCGGGCAACTGCTCTACCATCTGAGATACCCAAGCACGACTCACGCCCCGTCCTCACAGCTTTACTTCTCCCAGTATCTCGTCTGTTCTAGTTCTGCTAGGTTCGCAGGAGAGCTTCTGTAAAGTTTGGAAGGTAGGAGACGAGATACTGGCAGAAGTAAAGCTGTGAGGACCGGGCGTGAGTCGTGTTTGGGTAGCTCAGATGGTAGAGCACTTTCCCGCGAAAGGCAAAGGTCCCGAGTTCGAGTCTCGGTGCGGCACACAGTTTTAATCTGCCAGGAAGCTTCATATTCGCAGAACTTTATTCCGCACCTTCCTGGCACTTGCGTGACCTACTGAAGCAGACGTTCGGCGAGGGGGTTATCGATCAGCTGACTGCACAACACAATCCTGTTACTTGCAAGTGCCTCTCCGCCTGTTCTTCAAGAACGAAAGCGTTCGAGTTTTGCAGATGTGACCAAAACAAATGAATTGCTCCAAAGATCTAGTAGGCTCTTACGATTTGATACGAATTGATGACGGAAATGTTGAGATAAGCATAGTCTTTCAGTTGTAGAAAAGAAATGGGTGGAATAAGAATGCCCCGTGGCGAATACAATGATCACTGATGCATCCAAATGTACGGCATATGGAAATGAACGAGTAGATGTCTTAGCAAAACAAGCATCTCTACGTGGAGCTATTACGTATGATAAACTCCGACTCACATATATGATACTCATGCTCAGAATGCGGTTGTCATCGGACTGGCAATAGAAGTGGTAGAGGACATCTAAAATCAAAGGCAGTCAATATGCACTAATTCATGTCACGATTTCAAGACTCCATGGTCTAATAAAACACAGAAATCGAGGAACTTCACGATCGTTACAGCAGGCCCGAAATTTAATCATTGGATGTTCAGCAAAAACCTCTGTTGGCTCAGACTAAGCGCCACCCCTCTGTGTTTGCGAAGAGGAAGAAAATCCAAGCCATATTTTCCTTTAATGCTCTAGGAACACGTCAGATAAACTAAGTAATCTTCGGGCTCTTAGTCATCAGTTCCCAAGCAGCCTCCAAAGTTTGTTAGGAGTCAATGATACAGCAACGTATTAACTATTTTACGACTTCGTCAACATCCCAATGTAGCTCCCTGCGCTCCTAATCTAATGCTCTTAGTAATTAAAATGCCGGGGGAAAACCAAAGCACGGTTAGGTGTTTATATTTCCAAGTGCTTCACAGTAGGATATCGAACGCTCTGCATATAAATGTATGTCACTATGTACGTCCTACATTTGTGTGTCTGAATACTAGTGTATGAATATATATGGCTGTAATACCCAAATCTGTATTTTGTCCTAATGTTCTGGCTAGATGGTACTAACAGATCTGCACAAATATTCAATTATCTAACCGCACCTTAGGACATACAAAAGAACATTTTATTGCTACTTCAGATACACAGCCACTATATGAATTGTCTTCGAAATATCCCAGATGTGTACCAATTGCGATGTATCATTTCTTATTGTTTCACTAGTAGCGTACTACCTCTGTGTATCCTGCGTTATATTTTCGTCTTGTTTATGCATTTCAGTACACTGTGGACCTAAAATTTGTTTTATGTCGGGATCTCTCCTTTGTTAAGCCTATGCAACGTCGTACCAGGGTACAGTTTAAACTAATGTATACCCTGAACTGTCAAAACAAATTATAGTGCAACATTTCCAGCTTATGGCTGTATAGACATGTTCCGAAAGCTAATAAATTAAAAAAAAGTATGGCTTTTAAGATAAGACGTCACAGTCTAACTTGTGCACATTCTAAGAAACGGAAAACTCACAGTAAATCCATGGAGATATTTTCCGTCTATGAAAGGCAGTTTTTTATTTTGCCTTACGCGTTTCGCTTCTTTTATGTATGAAGCATCTTCAATGGCAAGTGTTGTGTTGTGATAAATGGGGGTGAAAAAACGCCAGAAATCGGCCATTTGGAGCATGGGGGGCGAATGAGCACATCTCCAGGACCACATATGTGGACTAACAACACAGGCAATCGCCACTGAAGATGCTTCATAAATAAAAGAAGCGAAACGTGCTTGGAACAAAAAAACTGCCTTTCATTTAATTCCATAGACAGAACATACCTCCATGAATTTGAAGTAACTAGGAACCACGGAAAACGGAAAAAAATGACGATTACAATAAATTGTTTCTAAAAATTACATTTTGTTTAGTTTCACTGCAGTCAGTCCTTCTTGTTGATGTGTGCCAAGTTACTTCTTTTCGTCCGCATTTCAGACGCATCTTTATATGGCAGCGGACGAATAGGTTTTGATGTATCAGCATGTCCATCACAACCAGAAAAGGAATGGGCAAGGTGTGCAATGAAGGCTATTCATTGATACAGTTTATCCACACAATGAAGTTCAAAACAGGTACGGTTTTTTACCTTAATACTCTCTGCTTTCACAATTACCTGCCTTTTATTTGGTGCCCAGCTGTCATTAAATATCCTAAACTGCTGAAAGAGCAGACAGCAAACACAGTTCTTTCTGGTTTTCATGCGTCTTGGATGAATCCTCGCCTTAAAAGACGTAGTAGCTAAACGCTCTGGTTACACACGCCCACATTTCTCAAAGTTTCATTCCATACTCTGAACTGGAACGTGGAGCCTCACGATATGAGCTCAGCAAACGCTCTACACCAAGGCACTGCCACATCACTGGCTGATGTAATGCATTCGCGCCGCTGCATCATCCTCCTCCGAGCGAAGATATGAGATGCTAAAATTATTACTTACATAAACGGAACTGACATTTGGCAGGGAATTAATTTTTGCCGCATCACGAAGTGCAAGAAAACTTAATTTTATTCCTTCCTAAAGAATGCTTTAAAACTGTTGACATTGAAATTGACATATCTGTCTGTATTATTACAACTACGTTAGACATCTGGCGGTAATGGTGGTACATACGTCCTAATACCAAAGTCCGATTGGTAGATAGAAATTTTTAGTCCCGAACGTTCTGAACACGCCAGTATTCACCACGCTACTACTGAAAATGATCTAAGAACTAGATTTTAAATCCAGAGTAAGAAACACTACACACAAACAGGTGTCGTACGAGACTTTACCATGCAGTAGTGTTGTCACAGATACAGTACCACTAGTGTATCCTATATCTATCTTGCTTTTACTATCATGGGATAGTGGCTATCCTTGCCCAAAATGGTATTTTTGTTTTGTTCCCATTATAAGTTAAGTAGGTGTGTTGATACCATGTATTATTACAACTACGTTAGACATTTTTATAGTATTCGAAACATATTGAAATTATTTTTGCTATTTAAGTGGACTACTTTATTTAGGAATTGAAAATTTATTATTCTGGTTAATGGTTCAGAAGTCAAACCTCAAGCCGGCCGTGGTGGCCTAGCGGTTCTAGGCACTTCAGTCCGGAACCGCGTGACTGCTACGGTCGCAGGTTCGAATCCTACCTCGGGCACGAATATGTGTGATGTCCTTAGGTTAGTTAGGTTTAAGTAGTTCTAAGTTCTAGGGGACTGATGACCTCAGATGTTAAGTCCCATAGTGCTAAGAGCCATTTGAACCATTTGAACCATCAAACGTCAAGAATGTTGGTCTGTGTATTGGAATACATAAAGAACATCTTTGCCTCAAAATAAAAGTCTACATAAATTTCTACAAAATATTCTCGTACCTGTCTGATGAAGGTCAACACTCGAAACTAGTTACGGATACATTATATACTCAATCAAAAACGCTATGACTGACTGCTGTTTGTCTCCTATTTTAATGTACACACACATTTTGGTAAGTAAAACGTAATACGTTGTCTTTCGTAAACATATCATGCCATACTTCCGGCAGAAAATAAAGCCTATGTATAAAAATCATTAACAATATTATAAGAAACATTCAAGGAGAAAGAATCACAGCGAATTATTTTATAATGGAGTTAAAAAATCAGTAAACGATAAACGGAAAGTCTCACATTTTAATTATCTAGTTAGTGACATCACTTAGGAATGTAAGAATGATACACATAAAAAGCAACCTATGTTCTGCTGAAAGGTTAATGTGTAGTTAAGAAACAAAATACAAAAACACAGCTGGATGAAGCATATTAAACTGTATAAAACAATGATTGTTGCAGCAGTGATCTATGAAAACGACAGAGAGTTCCATTCAAGAGTCAGAAATTAGATTTCTAACAGCAGTAAAAGGAAGTAAAATGACAGATTAATTCACGAACTGCGAAATATCTACATACAGTATGTGATCAAAAGTGTCCGGACACTTCCAAAAATATACGTTTTTCACATTAAGTGCATTGTGCTGCCACCTACTGCCGGTTACTCCATATCAGCGACCTCAGTAGTCATTAGACATCGTGAGAGAGCAGAATGGGGCGCTCCGCGGAACTTACGGACTTCGAACGTGGTCCTGTGATTGGGCGTCACACACGTCTGGACGCGAGGTTTCCACACTTCTAAACATCTCTAGGTCCCGCGGTTTCCAATATGATAGTGAAATGGAGACGTGAAGGGACACACACATCACAAAAGCGTACCGGCCGACCTCGTCTGTTGACTGACAGAAACCGCCGACAGTTGAAGAGGGTCGTAAGGTGTAATAGGCAGACATCTATCCAGACCATCACACAGGAATTCCAAACTGCATCAGGATTCACTGCAAGCACTACGACAGTTAGGTGGGAGGTGAAAAAACTTGGACTTCATGGTCGAGCGGCTGCTCGTAAGCCACACATCACGCCTCACTTGGTGTAAGAAGCGTAAACATTGGACGATTGACCAGTGGAAAAACATTGTGTGTAATGACGAATTACGGTACACAACGTGGTAATACGATGGCAAGGTGTGGGTATGGCGAATCCTCGGTGAACGTCATCTGCCAGTATTTGTAGTGCCAACAGTAAAATTCGGAGGCGGTGGTGTTATGGTGTGGTCGTGTTTTTCATGGAGGGGGCTTGCACCCGTTGCTACTTTGCGTGACACTATCACAGCACAGGCCGACTTTGATGTTTTAAGCACCTTCTTGCTTCCCGCTGTTGAAGAGCAATTCGGGGATGGCGATTGCATCTTTCAACACGATCGAGCACCTGTTCGTAATGCACTGCCAGTGATGGAGTGGTTACACGACAATAACATCCCTGTAATGGACTGGCCTGCACAGAGTCCTGGCCTGAGTCCTATAGAACACCTTTGGGATGTTTTGGAACGCCGACTTCTTGCCACGCCTCATCGACCAACTTCGATACCTTCCCTCTGTGCAGTACTCCGTGAAGAATGGGATGCCATTCCCCAAGAAACCCTCCAGCACCTGAGTGAACGTATGCCTGCGAGAGTGGAAGCTGTCATCAAGACTAAGGGTGGGCCAACACCATATTGAATTCCAGCATTACCGATGGTGGTCTCCACGAACTTGTAATTCATTTTCAGCCAGGTGTCCGGATACTTTTGATCACATGGTGTATCTACAAATCAAGAAATGGATTCAACACAAAAAAAGGCCAAGTACGAGTAGGACTTCCGCACTGAGCGTTCTGTGGAAACTTTATTATTGTTATACATTATTGCCCTGAAGACAGTGGTTGAATTTTAATGTAACATGATTATTGAATTTTCCCCTTTTTCCTGTTTTCTTCCTCTTTTTCTCTTCGCAAAACCTCTTCATTCTTTGGCTGTGTCCGTGTTTCCATTGTTCTGTCCATATTTTCCCTGGTGTCTTCCTTTCTTTTACTTCAAATTTCGTGTTCATAATTTTGTTTCTGAACTTGTCTTTTTCATCTACAATTTCTTTATTGATTCCTGCTTGTTTTACGTCCTCTTCTAATACATGAAACCAGTTGGTATTTTTTGAGTGAGCTGTCAACTACATCAAAAATCCTCTTTGTGAATCTGGTGTTGTTCATTCTGTGTATGTGCCCAAAGAATGTTAATCGACGTTTTCTGATTATGTCTGTGAGTCTGTATGTGTGTTTGTATAATTCTCTGGTTGGCCACTTCATCCATATACCATCCCTATGTACTGTCCAAAAACGTTTTCGAAGGATTTTACTTTCTGTCTTTTCTGTCTCTGTGGTCGTTTCTGATTCCCCGATTGTGGTCGTTTCTGATGCGTAGAGGGCTTCTGGTAGTATAACTGCGTTGTAGTACCTGAGTTTCGGCTGTCTTGTCATGTTTCTTTTATTGTAGTGCGTCCATGTGAGTTTGTACGCTTTCGGAAGTTTCTCTGTCATTTTGTATTGGGTGCCTTGTTTGATCCTCCTTTTTGTAAGTATTCTGTAAGATACTTGAATTTTTCCACTCAGTTAACCAATCCGTATTTTGTGTGCATGACTTGGGTATTGTTGTTCTTTCTTACCATATATTGTGTTTTCTTGCATATCTGTAACCCCGTTTTATTAGAGACTTCACGTAAATATATTGTCCGGCAATCAGGACTGTGGAAGACGGGTGTATTGGACATAAGCGTCACACACGCTTACAACAGCCGAGCAAATCCGCTATTGCAGAACATTGCCTTGGCACCGGTCATCCTATGGAATACAACAACACAGAGATTTTGGCTTGCACGTCCAGCTATTGGGATAGTGCTTTTACGGAAGCTGTTGAAATCAAACTATCAAGCAACCTTTAAAACAGAGATGGTGGACTTTGTTTAAATGCTGCTTGGAATCCGGCTCTGTCTCTCATTAAAAACAGAGGCACAGAATTAGTGCTACCTCACCTGTTGATTAATAGTCACTATAGATATTTCTGATCTTGGTACCTTTGGTTGTGTGTTCACTCTGCGGTTACTTGTTCTGTATGTGGTATCTTCCTTGTTTTTCCTCTGTGAACCGAGGTATTAAATTCCCTTGCACATTGTTTCCTCCTCACAGTTGTGCCTTGAGAATGGCAGGGTGTGCTCCTGTCGAAATATGGGCGGTGGTCGACGACGTCACCCGGCAGCAAACCCGTAAGTTATTTGAATATTCCAGGGCTTCTTGCGCTTCTTCTCTGTTGTTGCTCAGTATTGCCGAGTCATCTGAAAATGGTAGGCATTTTATGATTGTCTTGTTTGCATGTGTTCTTCCTAACTGAATTTCTTTTACTTTTTCTTCCCTCTGATTGATAATTTTGTCCAGTATTATGTTGAACAGAAATGGTGAGAGACCATCTCCTTGTCTGACCCCTGTGTGTATCTCAAATGACTGAGATTTCTTCCATAAAGTTTATTTTGGGTGTGGTGTCTGTGAGTGTCTGTTCTATCTTTTCTGTCCATTCCATATTCTTCTAGTGTGTCAAAGAGAGTCTGCCTGTCAATGGAGTCATAGGCCTTGTTAAAGTCCAGAAACATAAGTACAGTGTTGTTCACCTGTCTGACCTTCAAGAGTGTTCGCAGGTTCCATATTTGTTCAATACAGGATCTTCCCTTTCTGAACCCTGCCTGGTATTCAGCTACCTTTGTATCCACTTGTAGTTCCAGTCTGTTCAGTATCACCTTGGACAGAATTTTTTAAGTGGCCGGTGATAATTAGATCCATCTGTAATTATTAGGGTCTGTCCTGTCTCCCTTTTTGTGGAGTGGGTGAATCAGTGTGCCTTCCCATTCCCGTGGAATTTTCTCTGTACTCCAAATTTCCAAGAAAATTTTATGAATTTTCTTTGTAATATTTTGGTCTGTGAATTTCCAGATCTCGGTGATAATGCCATTTTCAATTGGGGCTCTGTTGTTATTTAGTTGTTTTATAATCTCCTCTACCTCTGTGATTGTAGGCGGCTTCGAGTCTGGGTTTGGTACTGGTTTCGTGAAGTGTAATTATTCTTTGGGCTTCTTACGGTTGGGAAGTTTATCAAATTATCGTTTAAGAATGTTGGAATTTTCTTTAGTGTTTGTTTCTAGAGATCTATTTGTTTTCTGAAGCTAGTATTTGGAGGCTGATAACCCATTGTATTTTCCCTGATTATTCTGTAGAAATTTCTCGTATTATTTTTCTTGAAGTCTTCCTCGATTTCATTTACAAACTTAATTATGTATATTTATAGTCCATCATGGGAATAAGGACTTTTGCCTGTTATTGATATCAATGCCGACAATATATTGCTCCTGGGAATCCTACGAGCGTATCAGAATCTCTACAGTAGTTCCTCAGATTCCCTCTGACACAAAAATAGAAGCAAACAGGGGACTTCAGTTCATATATTACGTAGAGAGATAAGATTTAATAAAATAATTTTCCTTACTAAAGTATGACTACAACTTGCATTTTATGTTGCATGCAGTAATGTTTGTCCATCATGCTTTTTTGACGTATGATGAATGCAAAGTACAGAGATGAGCCAAAAAATACTTAAAATCATGTTGGTCCTTGCTGGAACGTAATTCAGCAGTGCTTCTGCGTGCCATGGATTCAACACGCACTTGATAGTTTTCCAGAGGTTTGTAGCACCAGATGCCTACTCACAGGTGACACACTTCCCGTAATTCTAGGTCAAGAGGAAGCACCCTAAAGGTTTTGATGAGTGAGTTTTCGAGTAGGCCTAGCAAAATACGTGACGTAAATAGACGTATCTTTTGACTGAATTGACTTATAAGTTTAAACGTCCTACATCTCCAGGGTATCATAGACGCTAACATGTGATATAAATATGAACTTGATATATCTATCCGTTCCTGAAAAAAAAAATGCTTCTTAGCAACAGACGGAAAGTCATCGAGTAAAACAGAAGTAATATTCGGCGTTCCCCAAGGAAGCGTTATAGGCCCTCTATTGTTCCTGATCTATATTAACGATATAGGCGACAATCTGAGTAGCCCTCTTAGATTGTTTGCAGCTGATGCTGTCATTTACGGTTCTGTCAAGTCATCAGATGATCCAAACGACTTGCAAAATGATTTAGAAAAGATATCTGTACGGTGCGAAAAGTGGCAATTGACCTTGAATAAGGAAAAATGTGAGGTTATTCACATTAGTACTAAAAGAAATCAGCTAAATTTCGATTACGCGATAAGTCACACAAATCTGAAGGCTGTAAATTCAACTAAATACTTAGGGATTAGAATTACACATAACCTAAATTGGAACGATCACATAGATAATATTGTGGGAAGAGCAAACCAAACACTGCGATTCATTAGCAGAACACTTAGAAGGTGCAACAGGTCTACTAAAGAAACTGCTTATACCACGTTTGTCCACCATATTCTGGAGTATTGCTGAGTGGTGTGGGATCCGCATTAGGTGGGACTGACGGATGACATCGAAAAAGTACAAGGAAGGGCAGCTCGTTTTGCATTATCGCGAAATAGGGAGATAGTGTCACAGACATGATACGTGAATTGCAGTGGTAATCATTAAAATAAAGGCGTTTTTCGCTGCGACGGGATCTTCTCATGAAATTTCAGTCAACAGTTTTCTCCTCCGATCGCGAAAACATTCTGTTGGCTCCCACCTACATAGAGAGAAATGATCATCACGATAAAGTAAGAGAAATCAGGGCTCGCACAGAAAAATTTAAGTGCTCGTTTTTCCCGCGTGCTGTTCGAGAGTGGAACGGTAGAGAGACAGCTTGAAGGTGGTTCACTGAACCCTCTGCCAGGCCCTTTATTGTGAATAGCAGAGTAATCACGTAGATGTAGCTGTAGATGTAGATCTAGCAGTCGGACAGACAGTCGGGCGGACAGACAGACCACAAAGCGATCCTATAAAACTTCCGTTTTTACAAACTGAGGCACAGAACCTCAATGAACAAATGAATGGTGACTGATTCCTTCATAAAATTAAAAACCGTAAACCAAGAGGATGGAGCAGTCTGGTCAGACAAATTACTGGTGTCTACCTTGGCAATACCCACAACAACACAAAATTATGACGACCGTCAAGAGGTGGTGAAAAAAAACTTCGCGACATTTTTATGGTGACTGTCAGTAACTTTTTACGTTGTAGCGAGCGGAATATTAACACATTGAAATCGTGACAGAGCGAGACGACGCAGCAGTTACTGCAGTGGAACTGCAAAGTTCAGATTCCTTTCCCTTCGTTTAGATTTTCCGTGGTTTTCTTAAGCCGCCTAAACTAAATACCACGAATGGAAGGGCGAAGCCGATTTCGTGCCTAATACTGCGCCAGCATAAGCTTCCGCTACATCTACATACATACTCTGCAAACCATCGTGAAATGCATGGCGGAGGGTACTTAGCATGGCAACTATTGTATCATGTGTCAGTACTATCGCTCATGAAAACCACACATTACATGTTGTACCGCCATACAGCGAGACCTTCAGAGGTGGTGGTCCAGATTGCTGTACACATCGGTATCTCTAATACCTAGTAAGCACGTCCTCTTGCATTGATGCATGACTGTATTCGTCGTGGCATACTAGTCACAAGTTCATCAAGGCACTGTTGGTCCAGATCGTCCCACTCCTCAACGACGATTCGGAGTGGACCCCTCAGAGGGGTTGGTGGGTCACATCGTCCATAAACAGCCCTTTTAAATCTATCCCAGGAATGTTCGATAGGGTTCATGACTGGAGAACATGCTGGTCATTCTAGTTGACCGATGTCGTTATCCTGAAGGAAATCATTCACAAGATGTCCAGTGTGGGGGCGCCAATTGCCGTCCATCCCTCGCCAATATGTTGCCGAGAGCCCTTCCTGGCACAAAGTAACAATGCGGACGCGATCGAACCGCGCTATTGACCGCCTAGGCATAGTTGCGCTGCAGACAACACGAACTGTGTACCTCCTTGCTGGTGGAATGACTGGAACTGATCGGATGTCAAACCCCCTCCGTCTAATAGGCGCTGCTCATGCGTGGTTGTTTACATCATTGGGTGGGTTTCAAATGGTTCAAATGGCTCTGAGCACTACGGGACTTAACGTCTGAGATCATCAGTCCGCTAGAACTTAGAACTACTTAAACCTAACTAACCTAAGGACATGCCTAAAACCGTTCGGCCACCGCGGCCGGCTGGGCGGGTTTAGTGACATTTCTGAACAGTCAAAGGGACTGAGTCTGTGATACAATATCCGCAGTCAACGTCTATCTTCAGGTGTTCTGGGAACCGTAGTGATGCAAAACTTTTTTGATGTATGTATTTGTTGCCGGAAAGAATGAATATCCAGACAAGAGTTCCTATTAGAAATGACTACTACTCGGTTTTCATTACAATCTGTATGAACAAACGTAATCGGAATAAAGAGACCTACTGGTAGGAGAGAGTTGCATACACTACCACATTTCATACTGGTCGAGTACTTTCGTACTTCCCACTGTCAGTGTTGTGAATTTTTAGCGGGTTACTGGCTTGGTTGGTCACAGAGATTTGGGGGCTAGAATGAGTTTTTTCCGTGCTGCAACCACGAAGTTGGCATTTGGGTTGATGTGCTGCACACAGTCAGCACAGTATTAAGCACTTACATGTTACGCACATCGAAGGCAGGACAGCAGCAGAATGGTGCTTCTCGGCTGGCAGCCGTATCTCCTTGCGGCGGAGTGCAGCCGTTGCCTAGCAACAGCGGCAGCAGGCAGCAGGCAGCAGGCAGCGGCGTAGTTTCGGTGGTGACCTCCACGGCAGGAGGCGCGCAGTCGCAGTGTGTAATCAGCCGGCCCCGGCACGTGCGCAATCGCGTGTGGCCCACGAGCGCGCCACCCGCTACCGGCCGCTCTGAGAAGCGTTCCGAGGCTCACATGCGGCCAGTCACGACTCACTACACGTTCCACTCGGCCGCTGCCCAGGTTCTGTGTCGTTTGGCCGTAGAAGACGTGCGCAGCTTCATGTTTTGCTGCGGACAGTGGTTCTTCCGAGGTACCCACTGAGGAGTCCATTCCAAACACTTCCCTTCCCTACAGTTACCAGCCAATTTACCTGCTTATGAGCACACTGGACGGAAAAGGAATCATCCCTAGGAGACGATACGCTAGTACAGTGTAACACCGTTTCCACAAGGCCGTGCTGAAAAGTAGTGCCTCCGAAGTTTTAATGTGAAAACTCTCAAAGCTTTTTAAATAAAATAAACGTTATTAACATTCTTCATCGTTATTCAACACGTTTACGTATTTGCAACCCTCTACCGCTGAAGGACTCCCAATCGTAGCGTGTACCGTCGTGGCGGGTAGCGTAACTACACTACTGGCCATTAAAATTGCTACACCAAGAAGAAATTCAGATGATAAACGGGTATTCATTGGACAAATATATTATACTAGAAATGACATGTGATTACATTTTCACCCAATTTGAAACATTGATCTTGAGAAATCAATACTCAGAACAACAAATACTGGCCGTCATAACGGCCTTCATACGCCTGGGCATTGAGTCAAACAGAGCTTGGATGGCGTGTAGAGGTACAGCTGCCCATGCAGCTTCAACACGGTACCACAGTTCACCAAGAGTAGTGACTGGCGTATTGTGACGAGCCAGTAGATCGGCCATCATTGACCAGACGTTTTCAGTTGGTGAGAGATCTGGAGAATGTGCTGGCCGGGGTAGCAATCGAACATATTCTGTATCCAGAAAGGCCCGTACAGGACCTGCAACATGCGGTCGTGCATTATCCTGCTGAAATGTAGGGTTTCGCAGGGATCGAATGAAGGGTAGAGCCAAGGGTCGTAACACATCTGAAATGTAACGTCCACTGTTCAAAGTGCCGTCAATGCGAACAACAGGTGACCGAGACGTGTAACCAATGGCACCCCGTACCATCACGCCGGGTGATACGCCAGTATGGCGATGACGAATACACGCTTCCTATGTGCGTTCACCGCGATGTCGTCAAACACGGATGCGACCATCATGATGCTGTAAACAGAATCTGGATTCATCCGAAAAAATGACGTTTTGCCATTCGTGCACCCAGGTTCGTCGTTGAGTACACCCTCGGAGGCGCTCCTGTCTGTGATGCAGCGTCAAGGGTAACCGCAGCCATGCTCTCCGAGCTGATACTCCATGCTGCTGCAAACGTCGTCGAACTGTTCGTGCAGATGGTTGTTGTTTTGCAAACGTCCCCATCCGTTGACTCAGGGATCGAGACGTGGCTGCACGATCCGTTACAGTCATGCGGATAAGATGCCTGTCATCTCGAGTGCTAGTGATACGAGGCCGTTGGGATCCAGCACGGCGTTCCGTATTACCCTCCTGAACCCACCGATTCCATATTCCGCCAACAGTCATTGGATCTCGACTAAAGCGAGCAGCAATGTCGCGATACGATAAACCGCAATCGCGGTAGGCTACAATCCGACCGTTATCAAAGTCGGAAACGTGATGGTACGCATTTCTCCTCCTTACACGAGGCTACAGAACAACTTTTCACCAGGCAACGCCGGTCAACTACTGTTTGTGTATGAGAAATCGGTTGGAAACATTCCTCATGTCAGCACGTTGTAGGTGTCGCTACCGGCGCCAACCTTGTGTGAATGCTCTGAAAAGGTAATCATTTGCATATCACAGCATCTTCTTCCTGTCGGTTAAATTTCGCGTCTGTAGCACGTCATCTTCGTGGTGTAGCAATTTTAATGGCCAGTAGTGTACTTAAGAAGTCTTCATGCTACTCGCATATCGGCGGGGAACTTACTCCGTTTGCACGGCATTTCGTTATCAGTCTGTAGTGGGACAGCTGTCAACGCTTTCCGGAAATCTAGGAGTATGGAAACTGCCTGTTGCCTTTCATACATGGTTCGTAACATATCGTGCGAGAAAAGGGCAAGCACAGCTTCGCACTAGCGATGGTGCTTCTTAAATCTGCGCTGATTTGCATACAGAAATTTTTCTGTCACAAAGAAATGTATATATTTGAAGGCAAAATATGTTGAAGAATTCCGCAGCAAACTGATGTTGATGTGGGTGTGTAATTATTCGTGTCCGTTCTTTTATCCTTCTTACATAAAGGAATCACCTGTGCTTTTTTCCAGTCGCTTGGGACTTGGCTCTGGGCGAGAGATCCGCTATAAATGCATGTGAAGAAAGGGGGCAGTGCCGCAGAGTCTCTAAAACCGAATTGGGATTCCGTCCGGACCGGGCGACTTACTTGTTTTCAACTCTTTCTGTTCCTTCTTATCACCAGAGATGCTTATTTCTCTGTCCTCCGTACGGGAATGTGTGTGACAATCAAAACATGGTCTGTACAATACTCCTGTGTGAATGACTTTTTAAACGCGAAATTTAAAACTTCAGCTTTTCTTTTGCTGTCTTCTATTGCCACACCAGACTGGATAAAAAACTTCGACCCGCTTAGTGATTTTACGCAGGATCAGAATTTTCTCGGATTCTCAGCAAGATCCTTCGCTAAGGCCGGTATTAAACACTCAAATGTACATTCGCGAAGTTCCTTCGTCAAACAAAACGTGACAGTGTAACGAGCAAATTTGTCAAAGTTAGGCCTTTGTCAAATTCTCTTTGATCAAATGTAGCGCCTCGGCTTAGATTTGATTAAAGAAAGAGTTCGTCTTCTGTTAATGCATTGAGAATGCAACCGCTTGGAGCGCTAGCATCGCTACATCTCTGGGACATCTAATGTTTATCAACATGGGTTCGAAAATTGCTTCGTGCGTCGCACCTACAACGAAATTGATAGAAGTGTACGAGGCAGACAAAGCACTGTATAGCTTGCGGCATCCCGAATAGAAAAACAGAGTAAGAAGAAGCAACAGAAACAAAAAAATTGCAGAGGCCATTAGCCGTGAAGTACGGCCAGGATGTACCCCAAGGACATAAAGGAGAAAATATATAAATTTTGTAGAAATAAAAATATTTTTTAATGGCTATAGTATGTACTGAATAGTTATTTTCCTTCATATATTTCTCCTTCAGTCCTTTATAAACAGCTTCACGCGTTTCTAGTATTATTTTCGGCAATGTGCACAGTGGTATTCGAGTGCAATACTGTAAAGTAGAGTAGCTTTCCCCTGTTGCAAGAAATCGCGATGTTACGGTAAGTCTCTCTTTTGCGGGTACAGCATTTCATAACATGAGCAGGCACTTTCTTGAGCACATATTGAAATGTACTCTTGTCCATTCGCAAGCGCTTTTCATACGACTTCGCGGCCTCGACTTGCAGCTCCCCTAACAGTTTGTGTTGGCTGCTTTTAGCATCTCGTCGTGAAACCCACGGCTTCACCCAACTAAGTTTCCTTTTCCTTGACTTCTGTCCCTTTTCCAAATGTAAATACAGTGCAGCTGCATTACATGCAATTGCAGAGCACAGTACAGTAATAAGTCTTCGTCGACCATTCTGAAGGAACTATGATGCCAAAGATCTTTGTCGAAGAAAATTTGATGACAGTGTAATACCCCTATTTGCACCACGTCAAACATCTCAGTCAAAGAAGATATGATGAATATTTGATCACATTTCTTTTTCAAAGAAAATTTCTACTTAGGTATGACGGCGTAAGATGTATTCTTCGCGCATCGAACTTTTTAGAGACGTTGCTTGTTAATTACCTCAGTTCGGCGGGGAAGATATTCATCAACTGATTTTCATTTATGCTATATCCAGCTGAAGCAACCCGTTCATGATTAGAACGCGAAAAACTATCACATTGCGCGGTTGTTGATTGCTGCGATTCTCGAGCTGTTCCAGACAGTCCCATACATTATCCGTGGGATTAACATCGGGTCGGTATGTGATAGCGTGCCTGAATGCTCGCCAAAACAGAATCGTATTCTTGCGGCCTGGCGCACACGGCTGTTGACATCACGCAACACAGAATGTACACGGCATACTCACCACAAAGATGTAGCACAAAGGGCAACACACCGAAAATGTTGAAATCAACACGTTGGTTCATGCATACGGTTCTTAAATAAAGGGTACGAAGTCATGGTACGAAAGACCCCTCCTAAGAAATCACACACGCCCGGGTTCCCGGGTTCGATTCCCGGCGGGGTCAGGGATTTTCTCTGCCTCGTGATGGCTGGGTGTTGTGTGCCGTCCTTAGGTTAGTTAGGTTTAAGTAGTTCTAAGTTCTAGGGGACTGATGACCATAGATGTTAAGTCCCATAGTGCTCAGAGCCATTTGAACCATTTAAGAAATCACAGAACCACCACTGGGCTCCTTTGATTTGTAAGAACTTAAGAGTTGCGCTCGACGCCATATTGAAACCAAGTAGAAGCGAAATGATAGCTGCTTGCTACTGCGGCTGGAAATGCACATTCTTAAGAAACAGAATTAATCCAACCGACTAAATGAAATCTTTTACGAAAACAGACGCTAATGAAACAAGTTGTAATAAATTTTTAGTTAAAAACTTATCACTTAAGCTTTTAAATTCATTACATTAACATTTGTAAGTTGTAAACTGCCACTGCTTTCAGCTTCATATGACAATGAAGCTACTTTGTTGTCTAAATACGCTTTTTCCTTGCATGAATTTATTTTAATTCGTAAGTTTTCTTTTGTGTGACATTGAGCTGATAAATTAACTTCACCTCCAACAGAAACAGCTGTTACAAGACACTCTGCTGGAGTTTCAGTGTTTGTACCAGCGCTGCCTTTGTCACTCATGTTTTCAACTTTAAAGCAACACAATTACTTATATTTCTGGATGAAAAGCCGTTAATGACGGTGTGCAGCCGTCCGAAATTAATTCGAAATAAATTGGGGTGCAGGGACAGCCGATGTGGTCAGCCTGGCGTGTTCGGTCAGAGAGCTGACTGGTCTCTGTGATAAAAAACTGAGTGAAGGGATCAATAACGAACTTCAGCGGATGTCACGTGATGTCAGAATGCAAAAAAAAAAGTTGTTAAGACAACCGCTAGAGGTAAGCGGGAATCTGGGTTCGATTTCTGGACCGTCAACAATTTTCATGTATCACTAATAGGTTGCATATCTAGATGATTCGATGATACTCGCAGTTAGTGAATTTATTTCATATTGACATATATATTACTTTAAAAGAAGACAGTAGGCTACTTTAAAATTAAATTTAAGCAAATGTTTTGATTTAGACACGGCCCTATAACTTCACTCAAACATACACTACTGGCCATTAAAATTGCTACACCAAGGAGAAATGCAGATGATAAACGGGTATTCATTGGACAAATATATTATACTAGAACTGACATGTCATTACATTTTCACGCAATTTGGGTGCATAGATCCTGAGAAGTCAGTGCCCAGAACAACCACCTCTGGCCGTAATAACGACCTTGATACGCCTGGGCATTGAGTCAAACAGAGCTTGGATAGCGTGTACAGGTACAGCTGCCCATGCAGCTTCAACACGATACCACAGTTCATCAAGGACAGTGATTGGCGTATTGTGACGAGCCAGTTGCTCGGCCACCATTGACCAAACGTTTTCAATTGGTGAGAGATCTGGAGAATGTGCTGGCCAGGGCAGCAGTCGAATATTTTCTGTATCCAGAAACGCCCGTACAGGACCTGCGACATGCAGTCGTGCATTATCCTGCTGAGATGTAGGGTTCCGCAGGGATCGAATGAAGGGTAGAGCCACGGGTCGTAACACATCTAAAATGTAACGTCCACTGTTCAAAGTGTCGTCAGTGCGAACAAGAGGTGACCGAGACGTGTAACCAATGGCATCCCATACCATCACGCCGGGTGATACGCCGGTATGGCGATGACGAATACACGATTCCAATGTGCGTTCACCGCGATGTCGCCAAACACGGATGTGACCATCATGATGCTTTAAACAGAACCTGGATTAATCCGAAAAAATGACGTTTTGCCATTCGTGCACCCAGGTTCGTCGTTGAGTACACCATTGCAGGCGCTCCTGTCTGTGATGCAGCGTCTAGGGTAACCGCAGCCATAGTCTCCGAGCTGATAGTCCATGCTGCTGCAAACGTCGTCGACTGTTCGTACAGATGGTTGATGTCTTGCAAACATCCCCACCTGTTGATTGAGGGATCGAGACGTGGCTGCACGATCCGTTACATCTATGCGGATAAGATGCCTGTCATCTCGACTGCTAGTGATACGAGGCCGTTGGGATCCAGCACGGCGTTCCGTAATATCCTCTTGAACCCACCGATTCCATATTCTGCTAACACTCATTGGATCTCGACCAACGCGAGCAGCAATGTCGCGATAGGATAAACGGGACTCGCATTAGGCTACAATCCGACCTTTATCAAAGTCAGAAAGGCGATGGTACGCATTTCTCCTCGTTACACGAGGCATCACAATAACTTTTCACCAGGCAACGCCGGTCAACTGCTGTTTGTGTATGAGAAATCGGTTGGAAACTTTCCTCATATCAGCACGTTGTAGGTGTCGCCACCGGCGCCAACCTTGTGTGAATGTTCTGAAAAGCTAATCATTTGCATATCACAGCATCTTCTTCCTGTCGGTTAAATATCGTGTCTGTAGCACGTCATCTTCGTGGTGTAGCAATTTTAATGGCCAGTGGTATATTATGCAATATGAATCCTATTCGTTTACTAATGACGGCTGATGAGTGTCACAAAGAAACTTTTGTCAAGCATTGTCCTAGATACGAGATGTGTTTCAGCTTTTCCATTATGTAACTGTTGATGAGGAATGTAGTCTTCTTCATCATTTTCTTACAGCAGTAATTCTAACAATAAATCGCGATCACTAATTTGAGAAACTTTTCACCGCTGAGCTGCGGGCTACTTGTACGTGACGCCGTCAGGCAGAGAGCTCAAATAAAATATTTTAACTTATATTTTTTCCATTCCATAGTGAGCTATGGCTTTCCCTCCAATTTGAAAAACAAATTCGGTATGTTAGTTACATTAAGTACAAAGCAATGTATGACCTGAAATGAACCAAACGTAAAGTAGTCAGTGACCACATTTTTTACTGCAAATCGTTCAAATTTTATGCTGCGGAGTACTAGTAAATTAAGTATCACAATATCTATGACCAATATTAAAATAAATAAATAAAATAAAAAATAGCCACATCATCATCGAGGTATTATATGAAACTATAAGATATGAAAGAAAGAAATTTTGCGCGGCAGTTAGTTTCCTCAGAATCGGACGAGAGGTATCATGTACAGTAGTGAAGAAAGGCGTAACAATTCGTTTCTAATTTTTTAAAGGAAAGGGAGAACCTCTGCCAAAGAAGTAACTCCAGGAGTTTCCATAGCTGTTATTCACTTGCATACAGTATTTTTTGCAGCTTAATCAGCTTTCGGAGTTGGAATTAAAATCCATGGAGAAGAAATAAAAAAACTTTTGAGCATCGCCGATGACATTGTAATTCTGTCAGAGACAGCAAAGGGCATGGAAGAGCAGCTAGACCGTGTCTTGAAAGGAGGATTTAAGATGAACATCAACAAAAGCAAAACGAGAATAATGGAATGTAGTCGAATTAAATCGGGTGACGCTGAGAGAGTTAGATTAGGAAATGAGACACATAAAGTAGTAGATGAGTTTTGCTATTTGGGGAGCAAAATAACTGATGATGGTCGAAGTAGAGAGGATATAAAATGTAGACTGGCAATGGCAAGGAAAGCGTTTCTGAAGAAGAGAAATTTGTTAACATCGAGTATAGATTTAAGTGTCAGGAAGTCTTTTCTGAAAGTATTTGTATGGAGTGTAGCCCTGTATGGAAGTGAAATGTAGATGATAATAGTTTAGACAAGAAGAAAATAGATGCTTTCGAAATGTGGTGCTACAGAAGAACGCTGAAGATTAGATGGGTAGATCACATAACTAATGAGGAGGTATTGAATAGAATTGGGGAGAAGAGGAGTTTGCGGCACAACTTGACTAGAAGAAGGGATCGGTTGGTAGGGCATATTCTGAGGCATCAACGGATCACCAATTTAGTATTGGAGGGCAGCGTGGACGGAAAAAATCGTAGAGGGAGACCAAGAGATGAATACACTAAACAGATTCAGAAGGATGTAGGTTGCAGTAGGTACTGGGAGATGAAGAACCTTGCACAGGATAGAGTAGCATGGAGAGCTGCATCAAACCAGTCTCAGGACTGAAGACCACAACGACAACAACAATGAGCTTTTACAGTTTAAGGCAAGAAAATCGGAAAACTCATTTTCCTCATTTACAGCTATTAGCCACTTCGTGGTAATCGCTCTTTCCTCCCCATTGTGATCTTTTCTCTTATTTCTCCTCCTCATATACCTGTACTTCTGACTTTAACAGTATATCAAGCGAGTGTTAACTTGCAGGTAAGCCCAGCAGCTAAAACGTACAATTAATAAAAAAACAAAGCCTATCCGTTCGCCTTTTGCTTCGCTAAAACGTACAATTAATAAAAAAAAACAAAGTGTATCCGTTCGCCTTTTGCTTCAAACACAGCTGTTTACTCGGTTTCAATATGGCAGGCTTCGCGCATGCGCATTGATTCCAGTCGAATTTCCATTCTGTATACTGCGTATTCTGTGACCACAACCGCCTCACACTCTGGGTTAAACGCTTCATTCGGCCACTGTTACATTCGACGCATTTTACCATTTCAAAAGATGGAAAATCGTGATTCCTCCGTCTACACTACTCCCATCCGGTCAGTTACCGTCCAGTAAGCAATTGCTTTTTTAGAGGTACCCGACACCTAATTCCCATTGTATGTAATTCCCTTCGCAATGTCAGCGCACTGACCGATGGCGGCAATTCCTGTCGTGTTTGAAATCACTTGTCATCGACAAGGTGTGACAGTCGACCCCACTCTCTGTCGGTCAGGATGTTTCTACGACCACTGATCTTTCACTGTGTTACGTAATTAAGAGAGGTACATCATGCCTTGCAGACACGTTCGACAATCCGCGTTGACACACTAACAATTCGGCCAGCTTCACTCACACCGGGGTCATGGACATGTCCAAACACGACAGCTCGTTCCTGCCACTCTGTTGTATCTTTACGTAGAGCCCCTCTTAGTGCGGTGATTCCATACAACCGACTGGATATAAATATCGCTTCCTGTCATGGCTTACGTCACCGGGGCGGGGGGGAGAGGGGGGGGGGGCGGTCACGTGTCTGCCTGCTGCCAGTTCTACACCATGTGGAGCGCCGCGAAGGTTATATAAGCACCAGAACGAGTCAAAAGAAAACAAGTGTATTGCTTTGTCATGCCAAAGTACTATGAAAATGTATTTTTTTTTACTTCAGCTTCTCCGCATCTCAACGAAGATTGGGCGGTGACCAAATACTCGAAAATCGATGTTGTGCGAAGCAGCATATTTTTTTAAATACTAGCGGTTACTCCAAATGCGCTACAACTACTGCTTACTATTTCCGGTAGAGTGTGCTGGTCGTATCCCTGTGTCTTTGTATAGGATAACTAAAAAATGTGTACCTACTTCTAAATATCAACGAAAATTTATTTTCGTATCTATAAGTCCACTTTGCCCATCGTAGCTGAGTGGTCAGCATAGCAGGCGAGTCGCCCTTTTGGGGTATATGATCCTCATCATTCCTCTTGTCTGTCTTTGGAAAGCTGTATCGCCGGTTTCTCTGTTATATATAGAGAAAAAAAGAAAGAAAAAAAATTGGTTTATATGTACAGGGTGTTACAAAAAGGTACGGCCAAACTTTCAGGAAACATTCCTCACACACAAAGAAAGAAAATATGTTATGTGGACATGTGTCCGGAAATGCTTACTTTCCATGTTAGAGCTCATTTTATTACTTCTCTTCAAATCACATTAATCAAGGAATGGAAACACACAGCAACAGAACATACCAGCGTGACTTCAAACACTTTGTTACAGGAAATGTTCAAAATGTCCTCCGTTAGCGAGGATACATGCATCCACCCTCCGTCGCGTGGAATCCCTGATGCGCTGATGCAGCCCTGGAGAATGGCGTATTGTTAT
Organism: Schistocerca piceifrons; assembly: GCF_021461385.2. Taxonomy (NCBI): domain Eukaryota; kingdom Metazoa; phylum Arthropoda; class Insecta; order Orthoptera; family Acrididae; genus Schistocerca; species Schistocerca piceifrons. The sequence goes on along the minus strand of NC_060139.1, from coordinate 112,396,917 downwards.
CACAGCCGTCCACAATACGAGCGCAAAGAGTCTCTACATTTGGTACCGTGGTTGCGTAGACAAGAGCTTTCAAATGCCCTCATAAATGAAAGTCAAGAGGGTCGAGGTCAGGAGAGCGTGGAGGCCATGGAATTGGTCCGCCTTTACCAATCCATCGGTCACCGAATCTGTTGTTGAGAAGCGTACGAACACTTCGACTGAAATGTGCAGGAGCTCCATCGTGCATGAACCACATGTTGTGTCGTACTTGTAAAGGCACATGTTCTAGCAGCACAGGTAGAGTATCCCGTATGGAATCATGGCGGAGAATCGAGGAAGTACAGTACATACTGACGAAACTAAAATGAGCTCTAACATGGAAATTAAGCGTTTCCGGACACATGTCTACATAACATCTTTTCTTTATTTGTGTGTGAGGAATGTTTCCTGAAAGTTTGGCCGTACCTTTTTGTAACACCCTGTATATAGGGGAAAAGAGAAAGAAAAAAATATTTGGCTAGCACTGAGGCTATATATATATACAGCACATGCTTTGGAATGTGTTTTAATGTTTCATATATTTTTGAATAGATATCACTTTAGGAACATTTCTAAATTAGGCTTAACACAAAGTTTGACATTTTTGGCTCTTCAGATTATGGGGTACAAACATGGAACAGTCCATTACTTTCAAGCTTGCTAAAGTTAAAACGAATAATGGAAAATCTAATAAATTCATCGTCGAAGAAAACACTATAAAAGATAACACATAGAAAAACCCATGAAGTATACCATTTTCAGTTAAAAACTCCTTACTCTAAGTAATTTCACTTGCAGATGTCACACACTTATCGTCCTTATCGTAACTTGGACACACAGTGTGCTCCCACTTTTCGCACGTTAGACACATTACCCACTCTCACCGTGCCTCGTCCTGGAAAACTTTTGTCTGAGCAAGGGTGGACATCATACTCAGATGATTCTTGGTTCCCAGGCTTTGGCGGCCTCTGATTCTTTGTCTCCGGTTTATTTTCGTGAACAATTCTAGAGATCTCTTGTTTGGAGACCATGTTAAGACAGCTGTAAAACCTTGTATTTCCTGCCTGTGGTCTTCTTTATTTGAGGAACGGGTGAGATTTACAAAGGTGTAATTTCAGATGTGACGGAAGATGTTCCTGCCTCGACTTCAACATTAGGCTTTCCATTTTTAGAAGCCACCCACCTGCAGGAGGCTCACTGACTGGATAATTGGTTAAACCCTCAATTGTTCCTTCACTGCTGGCAATGAAATCTGCTACCTCCCCTGTCTGGCACTTAAGGTACGTCTTCCCATACAGTCCGGCGATGCCCATGTTTGTTACTGGACGTGGTTTTTCCCTCGTGCATACGCGTACCTGCTCGTAGTTATAGGCTTTCAAAGGACTCATGTATGTTCCAGCTAGCAGCTGCATCTTGTGTGAGGCATGAGGAGGTAGACACAAGATGCTGACACGGCTTTCAAGTGCGACCCTTACAACATCCAGATTTCTCGAGTAGTTATAATGCCCATCCACAATCAGAAGCACCGAAGATTCTGCTGTTGGCTTCGCCTTTCTTAGGAAATGTTGAAACTAATCAGCGACGAGCTGGCTTTGAATTCGTACAGAGAGATGGCATGCAAGAATTGTCCCAGGTTGGGCTCCTCTCATTAGCTGATTGCTGCAGTTCTTAAAAGGAAATATCATCATTGGCGGGGCAAAATTTCCTGTAGCACTCACACAGGTGACAAAGCTCGTAAGTGATCCATGCTCTGCAGAGAGATGGCTGCTAATTGCCGCTTTCCCTTTCTTGCAACGACGTGGGAACTTTGCTCTGCATAATGCTTAGGCCAGCTTCATCGACGTTGTGTATTCTGTCCGGTGGAAAGCTGTTTTTCTCCATGTCTTGTAAAAACAGAGAGAAAAATATTGGCATATTTTCTCTTGTGAAACGTAGAGATCTATTAGATGAGTTTGTTGTGAGTTTTTCGAATCGAAACATCCCTTTTGTGCCACTCCAAGAAAACGCGTAACCACCCTGTTCCAGCCATTTCACCCAACTGAAAGGCCGTTTCAAGTAAGTGAAAAAGATTAGCTTTCCATTGTCATGCTATATTCAACCAGCTTTTTTTCATGTTCGGGAGATGAAACAAGTTTTTTCTCACGTTTAGTCTTTGTGGCTAAATCATCTGGTAAATCTGATTTTACTAGCGTAAATAGAGATGCCCTGGGAACATGAGAAGTTTTTGCCACCTTCAGTAAGCCCGTCTTGTTTCCTCTAACTTTTTTAAATTGCTGTTTGAATAGCAGACTCATCCCACTGCTGTTGGGCTCGTTAAGTCATTTCTGTACTGAAGCAATACCTATAAATAAAACATGTTCTGAAAGCACTGGTACAAATAAGGAATACTAGGGTACTGCCATTCCATATTAGAGGCACAGCCATCTTGAAATTCAGAAACGCAAATAAAATCGAAAATTAAACACACGATTTTACAGCTTAATGTCTTATCTAAAAGTCTGTTTAGAAAATGTATTAATAATTTATGTATTATAGCACGAACGAAACTGAAAAGCACCAACCTGCAGCCATTATTCCTCCTAGCGAATTTGTTAAAACAGCTTCTGTCACTCGCAATGGCTGCCAGCTGCAATATGAATACATCCTAAAGCAGTCTACAATTGCTGAACGTAGTTTTCAAGCAGTTAACCAGAGAGCATAGTACTTCACATTATTACTCCTATTCTACATTTGGCTCTTCTCTCTCATATATATACACTACTGTCCATTAAAATTGCTACACCAAGAATAAATGCAGATGGTAAACGGGTATTCATTGGACAAATATATTGTACTAGAACTAACATGTGATTACATTTTCACGCAATTAGGGTGCATACATCCTGAGAAATCAGTACCCAGAACAACCATCTCTGGCCGTAACAACGGCCTTGATACGCCTGGGCATTGAGTCAAACAGAGCTTGGATGGCGTGTACAGGTACAGCTGCTCATGCAGCTTCAACACGATACCACAGTTCATCAAGAGTAGTGACTGGCGTATTGTGACGAGCCAGTTGCTCTACCACCATTGACCAAACGTTTTCAATTGGTGAGAGATCTGGAGAATGTGCTGGTCAGGGCAGTAGTCGAACATTTTCTGTATCCAGAAAGGCCCGTACAGGACCTGCAACATGCGGTCGTGCATTATCCTGCTGATATATAGGGTTTCACAGGGATCGAATGAAGGGTAGATCCACGGGTCGTAACACATCTGAAATGTAACGTCCACTGTTCAAAGTGCCGTCAGTGCGAACAAGAGGTGACCGAGACGTGTCACCAATGGCACCCCATACCATCACGCCGGGTGATAAGCCAGTATGGCGATGATGAATACACGCTTCCAATGTACGTTCACCGCCGTGTCGCCAAACACGGATGCGACCATCATGATGCTGTAAACAGAACCTGGATTCATCCGAAAAAATGACGTTTTGCCATTCGTGCACCCAGGTTCGTCGTTGAGTACACCATTGCAAGCGCTCCTGTCTGTGATGCAGCGTCAAGGGTAACCGCAGCCATGGTCTCCGAGCTGATGGTCCATGCTGCTGCAAACGTCGTCGATCTGTTCGTGCAGATGGTTGTTGTCTTGCAAACGTCCCCATCTGTTGACTCAGGGGTCGAGACGTGGCTGCACGATCCGTTACAGCCATGCGGATAAGATGCCACTCATCTCGACTGCTAGTGATGCAAGGCCGTTGGGATCCAGCACGGCGTTCCATATTGCCCTCCTGAACCCACTGATTCCATATTCTGCTAACAGTCATTGGATCTCGATCAACGCGAGCAGCAATGTCGCGATACAATAAACCGCAATCGCGATAGGCTACAATCCGACCTTTATCAAAGTCGGAAACGTAATGATACGCATTTCTCCTCCTTACACGAGGCATCACAACAACGTTTCACCAGGCAACGCCGGTCAGCTGCTGTTTATGTATGAGAAATCGGTTGGAAACTTTTCTCATGTCAGCACGTTGTAGGTGTCGCCACGAATGCTCTGAAAAGCTAATCATTTGCATATCACAGCATCTTCTTCCTGTCGGTTAAATTTCGAGTCTGTAGCACGTCATCGTCGTGGTGCAGCAATTTTAATGGCCAGTAGTGTACATCCACTTATAGCTTGCAGCATGTACTCATTAGCACCATCACAAATACGCCTAACATAAATATACATGCAACACAGGCCTTACAGGATGAACACTATCAGCCAGAACATTATGACCACCTACCCAATGGCCGCTATGTCCAACTTTGGCATGGATAACAGCGGTGACGCGTCGTGGCGTGGAAGGTCGCTCGGTAGGTCGGTGGAGGGAGTTGTCACCACATCTTCTGACGCTAGTCACCTCATTCCCGTAAATTCCGGGAAGGGGGTTCTGAGCTGTGGCGCCACGTTCAATCACACCCCAGTCGTGTTCGATCGGGTTCAGGTCTGGCGAGCTGGGGGAACAGCACATCAATTGGAACTTGGCTCCTCTAACCACCCCATCACACTCCTAGCCTTGTGACATGGCGCATTATCTTGTTGAAAAATGTCACTGTCGTCGGGAAACATGATCGTCATGAAGGGAATTAAGTGGTCTGCAACCAATGTATGATACACCTTGGCCATCATGGTGTCTTGTACGAGTCCCACTGGACCTATGGATCCCCACATGAATGTTCCACAAAGCATAATGGAGCCGTCGCAGCTTGCCTCCGTCCCGCAGTACAGGTGTCAAGGAGCTGTTCCCCTGGAAGACGGCGGACTCGCGCCTTCCTATCGGCACGATGAAGAAGGTATCGGGATTCATCGGACCATGCAACGCTCTGCCACTGCGCCAACGTCCTGCGTCGGTGGTCACGTGCCCATTTCAGTAGAAGTTGCCGATATCGTAGTGTTAACATTGGCACATGCATGGGTCGTCGGCTGCGGAGGCCCATCATTAGGAGTGTTCTGTGCACTGTGTGTTCTGACACACTTGTACTCTGCTCAGCGATGAAGTCTGACGTTAGTTCCACCACAGTTCGCTGCCTGTCCTGTTTTACCAGCCTGCCCAGCCTACGACGTCCGACATCTGTAACAAGGGGTAGCCGCCAAACCCTCAAGACGTCTGGACGTGGTTTTACCACGTGTTGAAGACACTCTCCACAGTACTTCTCGAACACCCGACAAGTCGTGCAGTTTCCGAAACGCTCGTGCCGAGCCTCCGGGCCATCACAATCTGCACTCGATAAAAATCAAATGGATCGTGCGCCTTCCCCATTCTACAGACGGCCAGCGCGTTCACTGATACTACATGCAATCGTGTGTATGTCTGACTAGACCTCATTCCTCGCTAGGTGACGCTGCTGTCACCTGGACGGGTTTATATTGACTGTAGGTCAGTGATCGAAATGTTCTGGCCGAACAATGTATAAATGCAGTAATAATGTGTGTAAGCTGGTAAATACGAAATTAACTTTTTTTTAGCACATACGCAGGAACTTTATCGGAGTCATATGTACCCACATCATCCTCCGATTCATACAACTGGTTCATGGAAAGTATTCTCTTTGCATGACCACCGCACACGTTACGATTACACGCAGGTATGGTAGAGACATTTACCACTGTTTAAGTGCTCACGTAATGGCAAAGTCGCCGCTAGCTGGAATCCCAATTCCAAGATAGAGCTGCTATCACTCGGATTATCGTGTAACTACCGGGACTAAAGAGCATCACTTACTTTATATCGCATGCAGTAACTCCCATCGAGTGTCGCTTACCATTGTTTACGTCCGAGGCCTTCATATAAAGTAGCAGGGTGCAATCTTATTGTAATAACACATCAGTACCGTACATTGCAAAAAAAATGGTTCAAATGGCTCTGAGCACTATGGGACTCAACTGCTGTGGTCATAAGTCCCCTAGAACTTAGAACTACTTAAACCTAACTAACCTAAGGACAGCACACAACACCCAGCCATCACGAGGCAGAGAAAATCCCTGACCCCGCCGGGAATCGAACCCGGGAACCCGGGCGTGGGAAGCGAGAACGTGTAACGCCGGAAATGCATATCCTCCTATTTCCATCTATTGTACTATTATTTTTTTCCTTGTTTTGTTACCTCAAGATATGACATTTCTGTCTCTTTATATATTGTAATTGCTTTACTGTTTGGATATATATATATTTATGCACTTATGTCGATGTATAATTGGTTTGTTTCGTAAATATTATTTGTATTTTTACGCTGGGTCTTGCCTAGGGAAAACTGCTATCGAACGATTACGTCGATAGGTCGTGTGAAGAATCAAAGTGTGTAGGATCTTTGGTAGTGTTAACTCTGCCGCGTGGAGCGCGGGCTGGGCAGTCGGAGTCTGGCGGGAGTAGCGAGTGGAGCAGGTGTTGTGTGACGCTCCCGCGAGTTGCCGCGCTTTCGGGGTTTGGCAGCATGTAATTGCGCTCGACTCGCGATGATAGTTTCTGACATGGTGTCGCGGACGGGAAGCATTAGCTGGCGCACATCAAGAGCCCGTTTCGCCTGGTGACCGTGTCGAGAAGAAGGCGCGCCAACATCCAGCTTCTGCAACAGCGACGGCCGACAATGAGTGACTGTCGCCACCTCCTCGATCGACGGCTTCAAACCTTCAATCAACCAACAAGGAAGACTAAAAGCACGTAAAGTTTCAGAACTGTATGGCAGACCTCAGCTTTTCAAATTGTTCCATTTGTCTCGCAAAATTACAGCAACTTAGCATGAACCTTTGTTGCTCACTGTCCCAATTTCATTGCCAAGCAGGGTCCCTTCCTTTTCCGAAATGAACCCGAGTGTCGTTGAAATTCAAACGCCAGCATAATTCCATTTCACTGCTTTAATTTCAAAGTTCAGTTAAAGTCTCAGAGCTGGCTACAATATTCAGATTACACAAGCACGAATTAAGAGTGCGAGCTTTGTTACCGTATTTTAGCTTACCTGTGACTGCAGCTCAGCTTGGTACGTACTACATTTTACTATTGTTAATTGTTCAGAATCATTTAATTCAAGATCAAAGTTAAATCTCTTATTTCTAAATTGCGTAGATTCAAGTAGCTTTTGAAATGATTGTTGAGGTAGTCCAAGACTAACTGTATGTTACTGAATTTCGATGTGCTTCAGAAAGAAAGCTCACTATTCACTTCAGTCACTAAATTAACTTTCGATTTTCCAGTTTCATTAATTCTTTTGCTAAATTAAGTGTAGCGAAATTTATTACTTCTGACAAACTTTCAGATTTCACACTACACGTGTCAACCTTCAGTTGCCACGCTTCTAGTGTTAATTATATGTGTAACAACCTTTCATTTTCAGTTACTATAGTAATTGTCCTTAGGACTGGCGACCGTGATTTCCCCCAAATCTCAAATATCTAATTACCGCTAGTTAATTGTTAACGTAACGGCCGCACATTTACTTTCTTTATTAACTTTACCCCTTTTCAAAATTAATTTCCACCAGTTTCATTTGCATTTTTCCTTTCATTTAGATGTAACCCTTTCCTCCCTCTTTACCGACAGGTTAACTTCGGTGACGATTGCTTTTCCAAAACTCCCATTAGGTACACGCGGTTTCATTTTTCACTGTCATTAAGGTCGGTAAGTGAGGGGGGAGGTTACACGTGGCGACCTGGTGACAGGACAATCTTCGGATTTGAGGTTGTTCTGGACACGAATTTTGTATGTTGCAAATCTCGTAACAAAGTACTGGTTACGTACAGGCCGTTACGTCAGCGAGAATAAGTAGTGGGAGTAATCCTAATTATATTTGAGATTTGGCAGTTATATTGAAAATTATTAAAATGAGTGAAGGCAACAATTGCCAAAATTTGGTGGACTTGGATACGGAACAATCGGTCGAAGAGTGGGAAACGCGCGCCGCGGTACCCATTGTTCAGGGGCAGGCGGCTAGCATGAAAGACGCGACCGCGGAAACGCAACAAAGAGCAGAAATGGAATTCCAAAGTTTAGAAAATGTTTTGGAATCAGAAGTGAAAATCAAATCTGAATCCCTTGATGACGAATACGGGGGGACAATTAAAGAGGAAGCCGCTACGGAAGTAAAACCGGTAGTTTCCGGGAATTTAACTGATTTATTGAATGTTTTGATTAACGAAATCAAGAGTCAATCGGCCAAGCAAGAAGATCAGGCTGCCAAACAAGAAGCTCAGGCTGCCAAGCAAGAAGCTCAGTCTGAAAAATTTGAACGGATGCTAGACAATCAGAACAAAGCTATTAACGTTGTTATCAACAATGTTGGAGTTGTTAACACAAAAGTTGATAAAATCAAAGAAGATATTGTTGTAATTAATACCGAAATCGGTAATCTTAAACAGGAAATGATAGGCGTTCAGGCGGAAATTGCGAGCATAAATACTCGTTTTGATTCCGAAATTAGCAGAATCGAGAAAAGTGTAGGAGACGCAGTTGCTCCGATCATCGAGAATAAGGTGACGGAACAAATTCAATTAGTGAGAAAAGAGGATCATCAGAAGGTGGAAACTTTAAAGGCTGTAGTATCCGAAGTAGATACCAAAGTGACGAAGCAGGCTAATACCTGCGAAGAGAAAAAGAGGGAAGTGGAAACGCTTGCGACAACCACTTGCCAAGTGATTACGAGGGTGTCGGAATTAGAAAGGAAACTTGACGAAAAACAGAGCTATGTGCCAATCTGTGCACATAGTTCGGAGTTGTTGACGAAAGAGGAGCGGTTCGACCCCTTGAAAAAACGCGGTATACACCCGACGGATTTCATTAAAAATTGTGAAAGAGTTTTACCCAGATCATGGACTGATGAGAGAAAAATTAATGCGATTATTGATGTGTTGGCTGGTGATGCCAAGCGTTGGGGCTTAAACCTCAACATTACGAACCTGACTTTTGACGAATTTAAAAATTTGTTTCTGGCTGAATACTGGTCAGAGCAAAAACAGCAAAGTGTCTGGCGCGAATTTGTCGTATCGAGGCCTTTCGATGCGAATTCGCGCGGTTCGATGAGGGAGTTTTGTGAGGGCTGAATCCGCAAGTTGGAATATTTGCGTGATCGCCGCACGGAATCCGAAATAGTCTGGGAACTCTACAAGAAGCTTCCAGATGATACAAAACGCTACGTAGGAAGCAATTACAGGACAATCAATGATTTCCTGGAAAGAGTTGAGGGCGAGGACAATTGGCGCGATAATCGCGACAGTGGTAGAGGCCGTGGTAACAACAACGGGTGCCACAGCAACCACAACAACGATAACCGTGGGAATAATGCATACCGCAACCATGGCAATAATAACAATAATGGTTCGGACCGTAATAACAATCGGTACAATGCAAATAATTACCGGAATGACGGAAACCAGTATCATACTAGCGTGATACGGGCTGCGCAGAATAGTAATAACGCCAGAGGGTGTGACCAGCCGCCTCAGCAGTATCCGGGGAGCGTATCTGCTGGGACGAGACAGGGAAACCATTAGCCGCGCCGGTGAGGGGCCGACCGGGCGTGGAGAAATTTTGGCGGCCCAATAACAAGAGAAAACCCAGGTGTCGTCGTTATGAAAATTCCGTATGGAATAATCAACGGCGGGAGAGTGTGCCAGTATTAGGAGAAAGGAGTGCGCCCACAAGTAGTAGATCAGCTGTATACACGGCAGTAGAAAATACATTCACTGTCAGTGTGAACAATTTAAGTAGTGTTCCGGAAATCGATTATAAAGTGGCAGCTGTAATACCCACAGCGGAACTGGAGATTGAGTTTAAGAATGATTCGCAATTGTTGAGAGAAGATCAGATGTCGGATAACACGTCCGCCATTGAGCGAGGGGATGCAGAGAGGGATGAGGTCTGGTTAAGGCAGTTCGGTCGCTTATACGACGAACTAAGAGATTATAGGGGCCTGTACGGGAGAAGTATTTATGGAGAGCGCGGGCAGAATTTGCCGCGTCTCGTCCCACAGGAAGATAGTATTTGTGAAGTGATGGAAAGTTCTGGCCCTAACCGGCAGACTTTACCAGAAATAGTTGATGTTAATGGGGAGCACGAGCAAGATGCGTCGTGTTTCGTCCCGCAGGAGTTGAATCTTGAAGTAGTAACGGAAAGTTCTGGCCCTAACCGGCAGACTTTACCGAAAGTTGTAATGGTAGAAGTAGCCGACCCATCCGACGCGAACATCCAGTTTAAACATTGCGAGAGTATTAAGGAGAAAGATTACGAAAATTTTAGTGATAGCCGAACACGATTGGTAGAAAAGCACGTAGATTACAGCGTGTATGAGGTTAGAGCTGACATTATACGGTCAGAAGATAACAGTGTGGGTTGCGCAGATCTAGAGGAAGTAATTGCAGATACTACTGGGCACATGTCTCCAGGTAGATTGGCAGAAGAGATCAATCTGATTAAAGAGGAATCAACGAAGGTGACAATTAGTGAATTGATAGCAAAGCAACACTCACTAGTTGACGAGTTACAGGAAAAGGTTTCGGTATTGGAGGCGAAGCTACAGACTAAGCCTCAGGACAGACGTGTTGAAATTAAAACTGTATGTGAACAGAGGCTGAAAAAGCCGCCAGATAAACCGGATTTAGGATCAAAGCCGGATGGTTTTTTCTGGAATGACCTGGATATAGACGAGGATTTACTGTGGGAAAATAAAGAAACAGTCGAGGACAAGTGTAGACAGATAGTAGTGTCTGTTAATATGCACGACCTACAACTAAACGTGTTGATTGACACCGGTGCAGAATTGAGTGCTGTATCTGGGAAAATATTTGAGTTACTGAAAGATAGACCTGGCATCGCAGTTATGCCAGTAACAGGAGTGAAAATTATCGGTGCTACTGGGAAGGCCAGTAAACCGGTCACAAAACAGATTTTTGTCCATTTCGAGATATGTGGGGCAAGATTTGAACAAGAGTTTGTCGTCGTGCCAGACTTGACTACGGAAGTAATTATCGGGTTAGATTGGCTATTAAAGTACCGTGCAGTGATTAATTGCGAAAGCAAAACTTTGACATGTACGTCACAAGATAAAACAATAGTAGTTAGTTTTGACGAGGCAGGAGACGGTGTGCATAGGCAATACCAGCCTATACACATTGTTAACTGGCCGGATGACATTGACGTAGGAATGGGTTTGAACTGCCGTAACATGAGGAATTTCGGCATTGACAAAAGTGTAGAAAGTGAATTGGAAGAGATAATCAAATTCCCTCCACGGATTAACATTAGTATTGGTGTGAAAAAAGATCGTTTGCGAGAAGTAATGAAGCTAAAAGCCGATGCTCGCACACGTCGTCATGACGCTAAAGTGCGTTTTGCTAAGTTTGCAATCGGAGACTTAGTACTTGTAAAAGCCCATGAGAAATCGAGCGAGATAGACCATGAAATCTCTAATTTTAAGTTTGTTTATAATGGACCATATAAAGTCATTGGTATACCTCACACAAATGCTTGCGGAATATTGTAGACTTGAAATTGTACCAACCTAGGATCGATTAATACCACACAATGGGTAATTTGTACAATATGTAAATATAGAGTGTAAGATTTAAGGTTTGCTAGATTGCCATGCTTTTGACTGACCAAGAGGACATTAAAGAAGTTGTAATTAATAAGTAATTAATTTTGACTAAATGATTTAAGAGAGAGTGATTATTTATCAATTGAAAAATCCAAGCTGCTAATTTAAGTTTTCAGCTGAGTCACAGTAGATTAAGCAACGTAAATATGATTTTGTAACTAGCTGTAAGATTTCATGAATATGTGTTTTACTAGTCATTGCCGATGTACTTAGACGCTGTTTTAAGTTTCAGGCTAGTACATGCGTGTGATGATGGACAGTGTTGAGTTATCCACTGTGATAGTATTAAGGGACTCCTTGAGATTACTCGGGAGTGAGTTTTTCCTAAAGAATTCAGTGAAACGGACGTTCTGGAAACGCCGTCACAAGGGCGAGTGAGATCAAGCGTGCCGCACACGCGGGCGCAACAATACTGGCAAGGCGAGCCGCTGTCGGCTCTTGTGCCGCTGTTGGCTCTTGTGCCGCTGTCGGCATTCTTTGTACTTGCGAGTACGAAAGGCGGAATAGTTTTTCTTCCCGGACAGCTGATGTGAAAGAATTCTGCTGTCAATATTTATGTTTTTTTCGATCTACTGAATATTATTTTCTTGTTTAGCGTTAAGTGGAATCTCATGACGAGATATTAATTATGAAAAGGTTATGTAAAAATGTGTATTCTATGTAATTAATTATTAATTTGCGTATTTTGATCTACCTGTTTTTATGACCATGTACTCTGATTAATTTTGTAAATAGTATTCCATTTCTTGATACTGTTAGGAATTTTGACGATTTTGGAATAGCTAAACCATTTTCTATATCTTCTATGAATTTTAATATGTTGTCAACCTGTTTTATTTTGTGCAAGATGACAGAGTGGAATAAGATTAGGAGTGTCTCCACTCAATTATTATGGTCTAAAAAAAATTTATTTATGCTTAATTAGACGATTGCTAAATTTTGTTGATGTTTTGAGCATATGCATTTCCGCTGTTTCTTTTTTGGGACATTTTCTGAGTCTGTTTACGTTACACGAACATCCTCAGACAATGTGGGGCACGTGTAACGTCGGAAATGCATATCCTCCTATTTCCATCTATTGTACTATTATTTTTTTCCTTGTTTTGTTACCTCAAGATATGACATTTCTGTCTCTTTATATATTGTAATTGCTTTACTGTTTGGATATATATATATTTATGCACTTATGTCGATGTATAATTGGTTTGTTTCGTAAATATTATTTGTATTTTTACGCTGGGTCTTGCCTAGGGAAAACTGCTATCGAACGATTACGTCGATAGGTCGTGTGAAGAATCAAAGTGTGTAGGATCTTTGGTAGTGTTAACTCAGCCGCGTGGAGCGCGGGCTGGGCAGTCGGAGTCTGGCGGGAGTAGCGAGTGGAGCAGGTGTTGTGTGACGCTCCCGCGAGTTGCCGCGCTTTCGGGGTTTGGCAGCATGTAATTGCGCTCGACTCGCGATGATAGTTTCTGACATGGTGTCGCGGACGGGAAGCATTAGCTGGCGCACATCAAGAGCCCGTTTCGCCTGGTGACCGTGTCGAGAAGAAGGCGCGCCAACATCCAGCTTCTGCAACAGCGACGGCCGACAATGAGTGACTGTCGCCACCTCCTCGATCGACGGCTTCAAACCTTCAATCAACCAACAAGGAAGACTAAAAGCACGTAAAGTTTCAGAACTGTATGGCAGACCTCAGCTTTTCAAATTGTTCCATTTGTCTCGCAAAATTACAGCAACTTAGCATGAACCTTTGTTGCTCATTGTCCCAATTTCATTGCCAAGCAGGGTCCCTTCCTTTTCCGAAATGAACCCGAGTGTCGTTGAAATTCAAACGCCAGCATAATTCCATTTCACTGCTTTAATTTCAAAGTTCAGTTAAAGTCTCAGAGCTGGCTACAATATTCAGATTACACAAGCACGAATTAAGAGTGCGAGCTTTGTTACCGTATTTTAGCTTACCTGTGACTGCAGCTCAGCTTGGTACGTACTACATTTTACTATTGTTAATTGTTCAGAATCATTTAATTCAAGATCAAAGTTAAATCTCTTATTTCTAAATTGCGTAGATTCAAGTAGCTTTTGAAATGATTGTTGAGGTAGTCCAAGACTAACTGTATGTTACTGAATTTCGATGTGCTTCAGAAAGAAAGCTCACTATTCACTTCAGTCACTAAATTAACTTTCGATTTTCCAGTTTCATTAATTCTTTTGCTAAATTAAGTGTAGCGAAATTTATTACTTCTGACAAACTTTCAGATTTCACACTACACGTGTCAACCTTCAGTTGCCACGCTTCTAGTGTTAATTATATGTGTAACAACCTTTCATTTTCAGTTACTATAGTAATTGTCCTTAGGACTGGCGACCGTGATTTCCCCCAAATCTCAAATATCTAATTACCGCTAGTTAATTGTTAACGTAACGGCCGCACATTTACTTTCTTTATTAACTTTACCCCTTTTCAAAATTAATTTCCACCAGTTTCATTTGCATTTTTCCTTTCATTTAGATGTAACCCTTTCCTCCCTCTTTACCGACAGGTTAACTTCGGTGACGATTGCTTTTCCAAAACTCCCATTAGGTACACGCGGTTTCATTTTTCACTGTCATTAAGGTTGGTAAGTGAGGGGGAGGTTACAAACGCTACCGCACGACCACGAGCTGCGGGCCGTACATTGCACTAATGGAAGGGAAAGTGTAGTCAGCAATCACTGTAAGACACTTCTGTGCAGTTACAGTAGCTGCAAAATGGAATGGTCCTATGATTCCCCAAAGCGACAAACCAAATCATACACACAACACGCATATTCGCAGCCTTTTCTGTAGTACTGTGGGGACTGAAATGAGTCCAGGACATACACTTACGCCGATTGACAGCCCAGTTCAATTATGACAAGTTCATGCGTCCAAAAATGCTACAGCCCAGCCTACTTCTCTTCAGAACGTGTCGCACGCTACTAACAGTGAAACCACTGACACTCGGAGTCACGATACTTGTAGTAAATACTGAAACAGTTCCAGCACTACATTCCAGCATTCTACATTTGCAGCCAGTCGAGGCTGCTGTGCATATCACATTGTTTTGTCTCTTGGAGAAGTGACTGATAGCCTTGTAGATGGACCAGTCCCGCATCACGTGTCCACTGTCCCTGAACCGCAACAACTTTCTCAAATGAAATTTTCATGCCTGTTTTCTGGGTCATTTCATGTAGCTCTTCTAGTACCATCTTTCCCGTATATTCTAAGACAGCTTCATCAACAGCTACCTCCCACGAATCATGACCCTAGCCTAGGTGGGGTGACTTCCTTGCTTCAACTACACAGATGGTGTGACCACAACGAAGGAGTATCTGTGGAGAGGCCAGAATAACTCGTGATTCCTGAAGAGCGTTAGCAATCTTTCAGTAATTACTGGGCCAACAATCTGAATGACTGACTGATGTGGCCCAGTAAAGTTAACCAACAAGTTCTTGCTATGTTGGTACTGTGAACAGCTAAAATCAAGGGAAAATTACAGCTATTATTCTACCTGAGGGCATACAGCCCTACTGTATGGCCTAAGAATGATGGAATGGTCTAGGACAAAAAAATTCCAGATGTAAAATAGTCCCCAATCGATTCTTTTGGAGGCTACTACAGAGGAGGTCATCATCATATTAAATCTCTTGATTACGTAAGTAGATTAGAGAATTTAGAAATGGAAGTAGACAGGTTAAAGTTATAGTAGGTGGTAGAAAGAACAAGACTTCCGGTCCGGTGAGTATTGGGTTATAAACACAAAATGAAATAGGGGTATTGCAAGAGTAGGTCTAATAATGAATAAGATTATAGGAATGTAGGTAAGATACTACGAACAACATATTGAACGCATTATCGTAACCAAGGTAGACACAGTGTAGTTTAAGCTAATTCCGGAATAGGTTTTTCCTGATGTCAAAGCGAATTTTTTCCTAATCCTTTCTTGCGAATATAGGCAGACACTTACAGAAAATTTAGATGTCGTCTTTGGAGAAGTGTTCTACACTGTTCCACCTGTTGCTGCAAGAGAAGTTGCTGGTAATGCAAACTGGATTATACATTACTGCATCATGGCCCACTTGTACTTTACCCCCACAATCTCATCAGTGTGCCAGACCACTGTCGTGAATTCAAAACTGTCACTAGTCGCAAGATCAGTAGGGGTAAATGACGTAACAATAGCAGTGGACCTGAAATCCATGTCTGCAATCCTGTACACATACACTCATGCTCATAAATTAAAGATAATGCTGATACACGGTGAAACAACGATCTGGTAGGCGGTTTCCGGGTTTAAATCACCACGGTGTATGACCATACGGTGCATTTGACCTGCGGTCGTCGCACGGTGGCGCTGGCAGCAGTCCACACACGCAGAGGTGTGTTGGTACATGTCAGAGTACGGTGCAGCGAGTAAGTGTGCAGACGTTTTCAGACGTGCTAATGGTGAGTGTGTGTTGCAAATGGCTCAAAGAACACATATTGATGACGTTATGAGGGGTAGAATACTAGGGCGACTGGAGGCTCGTCAAACACAGCAGGTCGTAGCACGGGCCCTCCGTGTGCCACAAAGTGTGATCTCAAGATTATGGCAACGATTACAGCAGACAGGAAACGTGTCCAGCCGCTACATTATGGGACGTCCACAGTGTACAACACCACAAGAAGACCGATATCGAACCATCAGTGCCCGCAGACGACCACGGAGTACTGCAGGTAGTCTTGCTCAGGATACTAAACGCAGTCACTGGAGCAGATGTCTGCAGACACACAGTCTACAGATGACTGAACAGACATGGTACATGGACATTGGAGCAGTGGTCCCAGGTTATGTTCACGGACGAGTCCAGGTATAGTCTTAACAGTGTTTCTCGCCGGGTTTTCATTGGGCGTGAACCAGGAACCAGATACCAACCCCTTAATGTCCTTGAAAGGGACCTGTATGGAGGTCGTGGTTTGATGGTGTGGGGTGGAATTATGATTGGTGCACGTGCACCCCTGCATGTCTTTGACAGAGGAACTGTAACAGGTCAGGTGTATTGGGACGTCATTTTGCACCAGTATGTCCGCCTTTTCTGGGGTGCAGTGGGTCGCACCTTCCTCCTGATGGATGATAACGCAAGGCCCCACCCAGCTGCCTGCGTGGAGAAGTACCTTGTAACAGAAGATATCAGGCGATTGGAGTGGCCTGTTGTTCTCCAGACCTAAACCCCATCGAGCACGTCTGGGATGCTCTCGGTCGACGTATCGCTGCTCGTCTTCAAACCCCTGCGACACTTCAGGAACTCCGAAAGGCACTGGTGCAAGAATGGGAGGCTATACCCCAGCAGCTGCTCGACCACCTGATCCAGAGTATGCCAACCCGTTGTGCGGCCTGTGTACGTGTGCATGGTGATCATATCCCATATTGATGTCGGGGTAAATGCGCAGGAAACAGTGGCATTTTGTACCACATGTGTTTCAGGACGGTTTTCTCAACTTATCACCAATAATGGTGAACTTACAGCTCTGTGTCGCGTGTGTTCCCCACAAAGACCTTGTAAAAAATAGCTAGACTCACTTATGGCGCTGTAGTCGCGGGATAATTTGAATCTTCGGCTGGACGCCATTATAGTGGTTGTAGTCTGATGTATTGTGTAGTATTGTTGTTTATGAAGATCCCGATTCAACGTTGTATATTTGTTGGGGCGTACATACAGTATTTGTTACTCGTAATTCTACTGTTTGTACGTTCCTATCAAAAGAAGTACAATGGTGAAGAGTTGTGCAGCGATTAATTGTACAAATAAATTCGAGAAAGGACCGAATATTACATTTCACAGGTATGTGGATATTTTAAGTTGTTTTGTATGTCAGTGCACTTGCTTAATAAATGTTTTTGTAACGTGGTATTAGCATAATGTCTGTGCATTTATTTGAAGGTTGCCTTTCTCAAAACCACAGCTGTTACAAAAATGGTTAAACGCTGTCAGGAGGCAAGATTTCCGACCGACAGAATAACTTTTTATATGTTCTGATCATTTTGAAGAAAGTTGGCTGATCGGTAGCGTTTTCATGGTCTAGTTTAGGTTGAAACTTGATAATTTGGTTGTGAGTTGCCAAAGCACTACGCCATATATAACGCACTTCTCGTCATAAAATCTAAAGCAAGGGAGAGTCAGAAAATATCTATTAATATAGTGGACAAATCTTCGAGTATTTTGATGAATTTGCGTACATCTATCGTAAATGAACTACGAAAAATGCTAAGGGTCCAGTACATAACTTTTAGCAAGGCAGATTCCATGTAGCACGTAAGATAAATTCATAAACAGTGACTAGTTGCTGTTTGTTCATAAATTAAAAAGTATATTGTAGTAACGTATTTAAATGAGGCATATGTTTGTCACTTAACTCAAGGTAAGGCATTTTATAACCAAAAGCGATGTATAAACGTTCGAACTCCGCGCGTCAGTTTACCACTCTAATGGCCGCCGGCCAGCTATTCAATTTGTCCGCTCTTCACTGTCGACCACTCGTGTGGTTGTGGGGGCCTGGTTCCCCATGTGCGTATGCTATTAGCGCCAGTTTTGTGTAGTGCCACGTTTTGTAGCACCACATTTTGCAATTATCCTTAATTTATGAACATGAGTGTAGAAATACAGGCGCCACAATTTTACTACGTACGAGGGCGTGCTGTAGAGTGATGATGTCTTCGAATTTTTTGTTATCTTGACACGGCTGACGTATTACATGTCATGCATACTATCGATCGACATTCCCGTTTCGCTAACGCAATTTGCAACTCTTTGCCGCTGGAAGGCTCCGAATTGCAAATTGCAGCATGGCAGCGTGTAACGTAACTATGTGGGTGCGTGAGAAAACAGTGTGCTGTAATCGATTTGCAAACGCAGAAAGCGTCCTCCAATTGAAATCAATAGAAACATGAAAGCTGTATACGGCGATGATTGTATGGACATCATTAATGTGGGACGTTGGGTTGGCCGTGCTCGTAATGGAGGACACGGTGGTGCTAACCTCAGCGTGTGTGACAAAACTCGGAGTGGACGAGCCTTAAGGCATCCGATGAAACTCATCGGAATCGGGATGATAAGCTCATCAGAGAAAATCTTGGATAACACAGACACTGCTCTCAGAGTGGTGTGTCAAGAGAACGTATACAGGCCACCATTGCAGAACTGCAGTACAGAAAACTGTGTGCACGGTAGATGGTTTGAACGCTCACTCCTGACATGAAACAGAGGAGACTGGA
The DNA here is from genome assembly GCF_021461385.2 of Schistocerca piceifrons. Taxonomy (NCBI): domain Eukaryota; kingdom Metazoa; phylum Arthropoda; class Insecta; order Orthoptera; family Acrididae; genus Schistocerca; species Schistocerca piceifrons. Next base: position 112,378,020 of record NC_060139.1, on the reverse strand, counting down.
CTCCTGCCAACAATTTCTTTTGAGAATGAGATTTTCACTCTGCAACGGAGTGTGCGCTGATATGAAACTTCCTGGCAGATTAAAACTGTGTGCCCGACCGAGACTCGAACTCAGGACCTTTGCCTTTCGCGGGCAAGTGCCCTACCAACTGAGCTACCGAAGCACGACTCACGACCGGTACTCACAGCTTTACTTCTGCCAGTACCTCGTCTCCTACCTTCCAAACTTTACAGAAGCTCTACTGCGAACCATGCAGAACTAGCACTCCTGAAAGAAAGGATATTGCGGAGACATGGCTTAGCCACAGCCTGGGGGATGTTTTCAGAATGAGATTTTCACTCTGCAGCGGAGTGTGCGCTGATATGAAACTTCCTGGCAAACTAAAACTGTGTGCCGGACCGAGACACGAACTCGGGACTTTTGCCTTTCGCGGACAAGTGCTTTCAGGAGTGCTAGTTCTGCATGGTTCGCAGGAGAGCTTCTGTAAAGTTTGGAAGGTAGGAGACGAGGTACTGGCAGAAGTAAAGCTGTGAGTACCGGTCGTGAGTCGTGCTTCGGTAGCTCAGTTGGTAGGGCACTTGCCCGCGAGAGCCAAAGGTCCCGAGTTCGAGTCTCGGTCCGGCACACAGTTTTAATCTGCCAGGAAGTTTCATATCAGCGCACACTCCGCAGCAGAGTGAAAATCTCATTCTGGAAACATCCCCCAGGCTGTGGCTAAGCCATGTCTCCGCTATATCCTTTCTTTCAGGAGTGCTAGTTCTGTATGGTTCGCAGGAGAGCTTCTGTAAAGTTTGGAAGGTAGGAGACGAGGTACTGGCAGAAGTAAAGCTGTGAGTACCGGTCGTGAGTCGTGCGTCGGTAGCTCAGTTGGTAGAGCACTTGTCCGCGAAAGGCACAGGTCCCGAGTTCGAGTCTTGGTCGGGCACACAGTTTTAATCTGCCAGGAAGTTTCAATTTCTTTTGAGTTTTGAGCGTGAGGGTGACGGGTACCTTAACAACATTGTGACTGGCGATGGAAGCTAGGTTCACAATTCTGAAACCGAAAACAAGAGAGCATCAATGGAATTCCGCCACAAACCGTCACCGACGTCAGAAAAATACAAGACTATGCCATCAGCAGAAAGTCATGCTCACAGTGTTCTGGGATGATCAAGGTGCGGTGAATTCGGGAGTTATGACTAAAGGCGTCGCCGTAACCCACACGGTCCTGTATTCGATTCCCGACAGGGTTGGGTTCTTTTTTCTGCCCAGGGACTGCATGTCTGTGTGCTCCTCATCCTTTCATCATCATCATTCGCTAGATTGGACTGTATCAAAAAGATGGGACTTTGTACGGACACTGATGAGAGCGCAGTTGAGCGCACCACAAACCGAACACCATCATCAGCACCGCCATAAACTCTTCAAGGTACTGCGCGACCCTCAGAAAACTGAAAGCACGAATCCGCAGAGTTCGTCCTCACTTGGAACACGCTCTCTTTCAGCGTGGCAATGCCAGACCACACACGAGCACTGCGACATCTGCAGGAATCCGACACCTTGGACTCACTGTCATCGATCACCCTCCATACAGTCTCCCACTTGCTCCATCCGGTTTTCATCTGTTTCCAAATGTAAAGAACACCCTCATGGGCTCCACTTTGATAGTGAGCCGCGCGGAGTGGCCGCGCGGTTTGAGGCGCCATGTCACGGACTGCGCGGCCCCTCCCGCCGGAGGTTCGAGTCCTCCCTCTGGCATGGGTATGTGTGTGTGTAGTTCTTAGCATAAGTTAGTTTAAGTAGCGTGTAAGTCTAGGGACCGATTACCTCAGCAGCTTGGTCCCTTGGGAATTCACTCACATTTGAACATTTTTTGATACTGATGAAGTGCTGCAAACAGAAGTGAGGTTGTGACTCTGTTAGCAAAACCGAACATTGTACTGTCACGGTATCAACAAACTGCTCTCTCGTTGAGAGAAATCTGTTCGTCGCCAGGGTGACTATGTTGAGAAATAAATAGGCAGACAATAAGAATAAAAATGTAGAATGTTAATAAAGTTTGTTTTATTTAAAAAGCTATAAGAGTTCCCTCATAAAAAATTTGGAGGCGTTACTTCCGGCACGCCCTCGTACTTACATATAACAAATGATGCTCTAGTACGGTGAGCTTTTAAACTATTTCTGAGAAATCGATGTTGAAATTTTTATCAATTTATTGAATACCATACAACAGTGCCAGCCGTGGAGCAGTGGCGTTAACGCAAGCGACTGTGGCCCGAGACTAGCCATCTGCCCGTATTGCGTTCGAGTCTCCCCAATCTTTTATTCTAACCTTTCACTAAACACTCGTATGATGATTCTTCAGTCATTGTTGAAGGTCCTGGTAACAGCTTCATTTAAAAAACGCAGTAAACGTACTTTTAGAAGCACAGAAATTAACGAGCGTTCTGAATGGTTATAATCACTACTGGGACCAAACTGAAGCGGTCTTATATCAATTTTGAGGCTGAGATGCTGCACCGAGTCGCATCAAGGAGGTCGCAATCGTTGATTTGATGTTACGAATCGGCTACCTCCTTCTGGTCAGGGAAAAATGGTTTGACTTAAGTTCGCAGGCTTCCACGACCAGTTTCATTTCTAAATATAAGGTTAACAGAGTTTTTGTTTTGCATGTCGGTATTCCGGTTTCTATGGGTTTATTTATCGACTGTAATTTTTTATTTCTAGTTCACTGTTGTTATTCGAGTTTGATATTGTCATTTTGTCATTTAGAGATAATGAGTTGAGCTGTCGACGCTAGAAAATGAAGAGCCAAGTGGAGGAATCTACATCTACATTTATACTCCGCAAGCCACCCAACGGTGTGAGGCGGAGGGCACTTTACGTGCCACTGTCATTACCTCCCTTTCCTGTTCCAGTCGCGTATGGTTCACGGGAAGAACGACTGCCGGAAAGCCTCCGTGCGCACTCGAATCTCTCTAATTTTACATTCGTGATCCCTTCGGGAGGTATAAGTAGGGGGAAGCAATATATTCGATACCTCATCCAGAAACGCACCCTCTCGAAACCTGGACAGCAAGCTACACCGCGATGCAGAGCGCCCCTCTTGCAGAGTCTGCCACTTGAGTTTGCTAAACATCTCCGTAACGCTGTCACGCTTGCCAAATAACCCCTGATGAGCAATATTCGAGTCTAGGTCGAACGAGTGTTTTGTAAGTCACCTCCTTTGTTGATGGATTACATTTTCCAAGGACTCTCCCAATGAATCTCAACCTGCCACCCGCCTTACGAACAACTAATTTTATATGATCATTCCACTTCAAATCGTTCCTTACGCATACTCCCAGATATTTTACAGAAGTAACTGCTACCAGTGTTTGTTTCTGCTATCATATAATCATACATTAAAGGATTCTCCTTTCTATGTATTCGCAATACATTACATTTGTCTATGTTAAGGGTCAGTTGCCACTCCCTGCACCAAGTGCCTATCCGCTGCAGATATCCCTGCATTTCGCTGCAATTTTCTAATGCTGCAACTTCTCTGTATACTACAGCATCAGCCGCGAAAAGCCGCATGGAACTTCCGACATTATCTACTAGGTCATTTATGTATATTGTAAAAACCAATGGTCCCATAACACTACCCTGTGGCAGGCCAGAGGATACTTTAACGTCTGTAGACGTCTCTCCATTGAGAACAACATGCTGTGTTCTGTTTGCTAAAAACTCTTCAATCCAGCCACACAGCTGGTCTGATATTCCGTAGGCTCTTACTTTGTTTATCAGGCGACAGTGCGGAACTGTATCGAACGCCTTCCGGAAATCAAGGAAAATGGCATCTACCTGGGAGCCTGTATCTAATATTTTCTGGGTCTCATGAACAAATAAAGCGAGTCGGGTCTCACACGATCGCTGTTTCCGGAATCCATGTTGGTTCCTACAGAGTAGATTCTGGGTTTCCAGAAATGTCATGATACGCGAGCAAAAAACATGTTCTAAAATTCTACAACACATCGATGTCAAATATATATGCCTATAGTTTAGCGCATCTGCTGGACAACCCATCTTGAAAACTGGGACTACCTGTGCTCTTTTCCAATCATTTGGAACCCTCCGTTCCTCTAGAGACTTGCGATACACGGCTGTTAGAAGGGGGGCAAGTTCTTTCGCGTACTCTGTGTAGAATTGAATTGGTGTCCCGTCAGGTCCAGTAGACTTTCCTCTGTTGAGTCATTTCAGTTGCTTTTCTATTCCTTGGACACTTCTTTCGATGTCAGCCATTTTTTCGTCCGTGCGGTGATTTAGAGAATGAACTGCAGTGCGGTCTTCCTCTGTGAAACAGCTTTGGAAAAAGGTGTTTAGTATTTCAGCTTTACGCGTGTCATCTTCTGTTTCAGTGCCATCATCATCCCAGAGTATCTGGATATGCTGTTTCGATCCACTTACTGATTTAACGTAAGACCAGAACTTCCTAGGATTTTCTGTCAAGTCGACATATTCTTCTGTCTGAGTTCAACTCAGAGGTGACAGCAGCCAGAAACATTTTCGCCGTAAATGTGAATAATGCCACTGGACAGAGCACGGAAAGATACTGGTTTTTCTCGTTTTTAGGAAGATCGTTTTGAAATTGTTGACGCTCCACGTTCAGAAAGACCTTCGGCGTGTAATGAAAATGGGTTAAACGCATAAATCAAATGGTTCAAATGGCTCTGAGCACTATGGGACTCAACTGCTAAGGTCATTAGTCCCCTAGAACTTAGAACTAGTTAAACCTAACTAACCTAAGGACATCACAAACATCCATGCCCGAGGCAGGATTCGAACCTGCGACCGTAGCGGTCTTACGGTTCCAGACTGCAGCGCCTTTAACCGCACGGCCACTTCGGCCGGCTAAACGCATAAATCCACAATGATCCAAGTCAGTGTACGAGAGAACTGGCAAATGTGATGAACTGTAATCATTCCACTATCGTCGACACTTGCATGCCGTGGGGAAGGTTCAAAAGTCGGGTGTATGGGTACCGCATGCCTTAAGCCAAAATCACAAAAATCAGCGGGTGGCCATGCTTACTCGTCATCAAATGGCCCGTGAACAACACCGGCCATTCCTACCTATCCTGTGCCGTTAATGGTGACATGAAACGGTGTGTTTACGCTAACGTAAGAAAGAGAGTGGAATAGTTGAGCCCAAACAAAGCTGCAACTCCTCGTACAAAGACAAGTGCTCATTCGCAAAAGACAATGTCATCCGGTGCAACAGCGACGGTGTGGTGAACTGTGAAATGCTTCCCTGAGGTGTAACCATCACTGCTGACATTTATTGACAGCAAATTGTCAATAAATGAGAAGCCTTGCAGACGAAGTCCAAGAACTACGACCAGCATCGCGAGATGATGCTACTCTTACGACAGCTCGCATTCTGCTAGGCTGATAAAAAACACTGCATAGGATTTGATTTTCGAAGTCACTCCGCACGCACCTTATTCACCTAATCTTGCGCCCTCAGATTTTCACCTTTTCCGCTCTCTATCGAACAGTCTTCAAGAAACTTCCTTCCCGGATGAAAATACACTCCGAACGTAGCTCGACGAGTTTTCGCCTCAAGAACACGTGACTCCTACAATCCCGGAATCGAAAAGTTACCCCAGCGTTGGCAGACTGTGTAAGTAGGCTATTTGGTTTTTATGTTGGTAACGCCACGTAGCGCTCCGTATGAAAATCACTGACTGTGCTGTGTGCAGTCTGTGGCTGATTGGCATTGTTGGAATATTCGCTGTTGTAGTGTTGGGCAGTTGGATTGGAACAGCGCGTAGCGTTGCGCAGTTGGAGGTGAGCCGCCAGCGGTGGTGGATGTGGAGAGAGAGATGGCAGGGTTTTGAGACGTTACTATTAAGTGGAAGATCTGGACGTGTGTCCGCCAGAAAAAGGAAATTTGTGAAGATGCATGTCATGAACTGATAGAGATATATATGATGACTTTTGAACGTTGTTAAGGTAAATACATTGTTTGTTCTCTATCAAAATCTTTCATTCGCTAACTATGACTACCAGTAGTTAGCGCCTTCAGTAGTTAGAATCTTTTATTTAGCTGGCAGTATTGGCGCTCGCTGTATTGCAGTAGTTCGAGTAACGAAGATTTTTGTAAGTGATTCATGAAAGGTATAGGTTATTGTTAGTCAGGGCCATTCTTTTGTAGAGATTATTGAAAGTCAGATTGCGTTGCGCTAAAAAAATATTGTGCGTCAGTTTAGTGATTATCAGAATAAGTAAAGAGAGAAATGTCTGAGTCCATTCAGTTTTACTCAGCTGTCTTTGTATCAAATAACGTAAGAGCTTTTCCGGGACAGACATTCATATTTTTTCTAAGGGGACGTTTCAACTGTTGTAAGCAGTGAAGAATGTATTATTGACGACTAAATTATCTGTTTTTACGTATCTGTTGTAATTTAGGGGAAAACGCTACGAACCTAGGCACTAACGGAATAAAATAGTTTTGGGTATTAGGTCGCGTCGTTGTAAAACAATACAGCAAACTAAATAGTCGAGTTTCGATCGACTTGCTGCGTTCCTCCAGCAGTTAGCCCACCTGAAGATGACCGCAGCAAGTCGGTCGAAACGTCGGCTATTTAGTTGTCGTAGTGTTTTGCAATACCGCGGCCTAATAACTTTAATTATTTTATTGAAATTGGTATGACATTTGGCGGGAATTCTTTATTTTCCAAATGTTACGCCAGACAGTGATTTTGTCTCAGGGGCACTGTAAAGAGATGGCAGTGTAATTTAGGTTTCTGCCGCTGTGGTAAAGCGCTGTGTCATCAGTGTAGAGTCCTACCTGGTCACGAGGAATGTCATCTGCATGTAAGAGGTATAGGACGGAACCAAGTATAGAGCCTTGTGGCACTCCTGCCTCGACGCTCGTATTTAAAATTTCTTATCTATTCATTATAGAAAATAAAATTCTGTTGTGCAGAGAAGGTTTAACTGTTATTAGTATGTGGAGAAGGCACTTGAATTTTGACATTTTGTACACTCGTCCGCAAGGCCAAACACTGTCCAACGCAGTACGAGCAGGTTTTGTCCAACGCAGTACGAGCAGGTTTTGTCCAACGCAGTACGAGCAGGTTTTGTCCAATGCAGTACGAGCAGGTTTTGTCCAACGCAGTACGAGCAGGTTTTGTCCAACGCAGTACGAGCAGGTTTTGTCCAGCGCAGTACGAGCAGGTTTTGTCCAACGCAGTACGAGCAGGTTTTGTCCAACGCAGTACGAGCAGGTTTTGTCCAACGCAGTACGAGCAGGTTTTGTCCAACGCAGTACGAGCAGGTTTTGTCCAACGCAGTACGAGCAGGTTTCTGTTCCGCCGCTATTGCCGGGTGCGTTGAAGCCGCTGCCCGACTGCTGGCACTCTCGTAATATTTTCTCAGGCTCGTAAAACTGTGAACCTCGATTTCTAGGAAAAGTCTGTGAAGCTCACCGTACTAGTGCAGCATCCGTTACATCTACGTGCTTAAAATCGTGCGAAAGACGAGCGGACTCCGTGAGCCATTAGGTGTCTGCTTCCCTTGTCGGTAATTTCACCGCCTGCCACAGTCGACAGTCTATTCCCGGCTGGCGTCTCGCAGAGCTGAGGCGACGCCGCCGTCGACAGCTGGTGACGTCTTCGTCCGCCGTCTGCCCCTTCAGTCTCAGACTCACTGCTCTAAAACGGCGACGTGTTGCAAAACTTCCCGCCCGATTTTCGCCACTTGGCCAGCGGTGTCGCAAACCGTGCGATAACCGCGAATCGCCGCGCAGCCTGTTGTAAGCAGCGTCTGATAACGCGGCCGGCCCACTTTTGTTTTTATCCGCTCGCGGCCATTTGCCGAACCGCACCGACCGACTCTGCGAAAACGCGTCACCCTGCCGAAAGAGGTCAGCAGCCTAGTCGCCGCCCACCATTCAGAAAATGTCTCTCTGTCTATCTCTGGGCCCATACCTGACACGAGATCCTCTTCTTCTAACTGTGCAAGCCTTCTACTCCATTTTACGAGGTATGTCCCCAAAGTAAGTTCCGTTTGGTTATACAGGGTGTTACAAAAAGGTACGGCCAAACTTTCAGGAAACATTCCTCAGACACAAGTAACGAAAAGATGTTATGTGGAAATGTGTCCGGAAACGCTTGATTTCCATGTTAGAGCTCATTTTAGTTTCGTCTGTATGTACTCCAACGTGATCAAATTGTAAATTTTCACAATCAACATGTGTGGGCTGACGAGAATCCGAACGCAATTGTGTAATCACGTCATCAACACAGATTTTCTGTGAACGTTTGGGCAGGCATTGTTGGTGATGTCTTGATTGGGCCCCATGTTCTTCCACCAACGCTCAATGGAGCACGTTATCATGATTTCATACGGGATACTCTACCTGTGCTGCTAGAACATGTGCCTTTACAAGTACGACACAACATGTGGTTCATGCACGATGGAGCTCCTGCACATTTCAGTCGAAGTGTTCGTACGCTTCTCAACAACAGATTCGGTGACCGATGGATTGGTAGAGGCGGGCCAATTCCATGGCCTCCACGCTCTCCTGACCTCAACCCTCTCGACTTTCATTTATGGGGGCATTTGAAAGCTCTTGTCTACGCAACCCCGGTACCAAATGTAGAGACTCTTCGTGCTCGTATTGTGGACGGCTGTGATACAATACGCCATTCTCCAGGGCTGCATCAGCGCATCAGGGATTCCATGCGACGGAGGGTGGATGCATGTACCCTCGCTAACGGAGGACATTTTGAACATTTCCTGTAACAAAGTGTTTGAAGTCACGCTGGTACGTTCTGTTGCTGTGTGTTTCCATTCCTTGATTAATGTGATTTGAAGAGAAGTAATAAAATGAGCTCTAACATGGAAAGTAAGCGTTCCCGGACACATGTCCACATATATTTTCTTTCTTTGTGTGTGAGGAATGTTTCCTGAAAGTTTGGCCGTACCTTTTTGTAACACCCTGTATAGAACAAACGTGTACAGATACAGAAAAAATATTTATTGTGCAAAAATCCACAACTGTTAAACTACTTCTCTACACAGAATGAGATTTTCACTCTGCAGCGGACTGTGCGCTGATACGAAACTTCCTGGCAGATTAAAACTGTGTGCCGGACCGAGACTCGAACTCGGAACCTTTCCATTTCGCGGGCAAGTGCTTTACCACTTTTTTTCAAATCTCATTTTGTTCTATATTGATCACTGAATTTGTTTGCGGCGGACGTCCGATGACACTCGTTCAGGTTGTTCGTTGATCCGTTCACTCAGTTTTTTATTACAGATGGTAGCCAAAACCCTCTGACCGAACACGCTGAGCTACCTTGCCGGCACCATCAGAGCTACCCAAGCACGACTCACGCCCCGTCCTGACAGTTACTTTCGCCAGTAGCTCGTCTCCTACTTTCCAAGCTTTTTTACATAGCTTCCGAAATTCTGTAGCCACTTGTCATAGCATGGCACAAGATTTTGTATGTCTTCTTCATAGGAGCTTGCCGCCTGTGTATTCAGCCATGTGGTAATACACTCCTGGAAATGGAAAAAAGAACACATTGACACCGGTGTGTCAGACCCACCATACTTGCTCCGGACACTGCGAGAGGGCTGTACAAGCAATGATCACACGCACGGCACAGCGGACACACCAGGAACCGCGGTGTTGGCCGTCGAATGGCGCTAGCTACGCAGCATTTGTGCACCGCCGCCGTCGGTGTCAGCCAGTTTGCCGTGGCATACGGAGCTCCATCGCAGTCTTTAACACTGGTAGCATGCCGCGACAGCGTGGACGTGAACCGTATGTGCAGTTGACGGACTTTGAGCGAGGGCGTATAGTGGGCATGCGGGAGGCCGGGTGGACGTACCGCCGAATTGCTCAACACGTGGGGCGTGAGGTCTCCACAGTACATCGATGTTGTCGCCAGTGGTCGGCGGAAGGTGCACGTGCCCGTCGACCTGGGACCGGACCGCAGCGACGCACGGATGCACGCCAAGACCGTAGGATCCTACGCAGTGCCGTAGGGGACCGCACCGCCACTTCCCAGCAAATTAGGGACACTGTTGCTCCTGGGGTATCGGCGAGGACCATTCGCAACCGTCTCCATGAAGCTGGGCTACGGTCCCGCACACCGTTAGGCCGTCTTCCGCTCACGCCCCAACATCGTGCAGCCCGCCTCCAGTGGTGTCGCGACAGGCGTGAATGGAGGGACGAATGGAGACGTGTCGTCTTCAGCGATGAGAGTCGCTTCTGCCTTGGTGCCAATGATGGTCGTATGCGTGTTTGGCGCCGTGCAGGTGAGGGCCACAATCAGGACTGCATACGACCGAGGCACACAGGGCCAACACCCGGCATCATGGTGTGGGGAGCGATCTCCTACACTGGCCGTACGTACACCACTGGTGATCGTCGAGGGGACACTGAATAGTGCACGGTACATCCAAACCGTCATCGAACCCATCGTTCTACCATTCCTAGACCGGCAAGGGAACTTGCTGTTCCAACAGGACATTGCGCGTCCGCATGTATCCCGTGCCACCCAACGTGGTCTAGAAGGTGTAAGTCAACTACCCTGGCCAGCAAGATCTCCGGATCTGTCCCCCATTGAGCATGTTTGGGACTGGATGAAGCGTCGTCTCACGCGGTCTGCACGTCCAGCACGAACGCTGGTCCAACTGAGGCGCCAGGTGGAAATGGCATGGCAAGCCGTTCCACAGGACTACATCCAGCATCTCTACGATCATCTCCATGGGAGAATAGCAGCCTACATTGATGCGAAAGGTGGATATACACTGTACTAGTGCCGACATTGTGCATGCTCTGTTGCCTGTGTCTATGTGCCTGTGGTTCTGTCAGTGTGATCATGTGATGTATCTGACCCCAGGAATGTGTCAATAAAGTTTCCCCTTCCTGGGACAATGAATTCACGGTGTTCTTATTTCAATTTCCAGGAGTGTATGTTCTTTCAGCTCCTCATCATCGTTGAAGTGTTGACCAGCAAGGACAGATTTTAGGTGTAAAAAGAGATAAAATTCGCCAGGAGCGAGGTCCGGGCTGTACGGAGGATGATCAGACGCGTCCCAGTGAAATTCCTGTAAGAGTTGTTTGGTCACATTCGCCGTGTGAGGTCGGGCATTATCGTGGGAAAAAACAACTTTTGACAGTAATCCTCGACGCTTGTTCTGTATTGCGCGGCGCAATTTCTTAATGGTCTCGCCGTAACCATGCGCATCGATTGTTTAGCCTCATGGTAAGAAATCAATCAGCAAAATCCCTATCTGTCCCAAACAATGGTGCACATGACTTTTCGAGGTGTCATGATTTGCTTCGCGTTAATCTTCATTGGGGATGAAGTGTGCCTCCATTCCATTAATTGCCGTTTTTTTCAGGGGTTTCATCCCCCGTGACTATCCCAGAAAGAAAACCATCGCTTCCTTCATTGTACCGAGTCAAAAACTGAAGTGCACTGCCCATCCGTTGTTTTTTGTGTCGTTCAGTATAAATTTTGGGTACCCAACGTGAGCAAAGTTTACGAAATTTCAGTTTTTCAGTAACAATTTCATGAATTAGTGATCGTGAGAATTGCGGAACTTCCATAGCAAGTACACTAAGTGTAAACTTACGGTTATCCTTAATCTTCTCTTCAACTGTGTGAACCAGTTCATCAGTAACCACAGACGGTCGTCCACTTCGTTCTTCATCGTGCACTTGACCACGTCCTTCATTGAACAGTCTGCCCATCTTCTAACCATTGAATCACTCATAGCATTTTGTCCGTAAACCTCGCAGATTTGCCGATGAATTTCCTTTGGCTTTACTTTCTTTGTATTTAGAAAACGAATCACAGATCTGATTTCACACGCGGCGCCATTTTCAATTACGGCTGACATTATAAAGAAGCACTACAAATCACACGTCGACAGCAGCGACCTGAAAATGGCGACAATGTCTTCTCCTTGAGTCAGATTAACTGCTGCGCATGCTCGGAACTGCGATCTTAGCGATGACGCGGATTGAGATAGAAACGGAACTTACTTTGTGGACGACCCTGGTATATCGAACCTGTGTATCTAACTGCTATGATCTCAGAGTCAATGCCCCGAAAATATTCCCCTTTTATACAGGATATTGACTCATGAATCAATATTAAAGCAATCCGACTTCTTTTTATGAGATAATTGGAGGTAGAAAGCACTTTCATAGCGCAACAATAAAAATGGGTGATCTTAAAAGTAATGTCCACGTAACACATTGTTACAGTCAACACACCAAACCTGTTTACACAACCTGAAAGTATGCTGCAACCTCCCTAGCAGAGAAGGTATGTGCAAAGGAGATGTACAGGATTGCTGTAAGTAAATTTTCGCTACTTGAGAGGTCCCCCACAAAAAACGAGTGATCATAGGACAACGAAACTTTGTGCAACCATTTGTACGGACATGTGGAAGAGAAAAAACGAATAAATCGTAGAGAGAAGCTCATTTTAATTTCCACGTGAGGTGATAATATTTATTAAAGTCGTACCATATTTGCGTTCCAGGTTACAAATGTTGCTCAGTGTGACGACCGTCAGCATCCACGACAAACTGGAACAAGGAATTTTGATATTTTTAAAAACATCACGAATCCGATGCATCGATGTTTAAAAAACTTTTATTTTTATATCTCGACACATCGTAAACGGGTAATGACATATCGATGTATCGGCGGGAAAAATATCGACGTATCTGCCTGTAAAAATATCGGCTTTCAGAAGCGACATAGTGGCCTGAGTATAATAAATTTCCTTTACTTCACGTCTGTGGTCACAATTTTTTTTTTTTTTGTCTGAGACTACCAGTTTCGGTCTATAATGACAACCTTCAGATACGTTTTACAAAAACACGTCCTAATATAGTGGAGCCATAGTGGCATCGTCAAATGTTATGTTCAGATAAAACAGATCTGAAGATGATCATTATAGACCGATGACATTATAGACTGAAGATAAAAAAAACTGTGACCATAGAGGTGAAGTAAGGGAAAAAATATCGGCTCCACGTTGTAAATATACTACCGATTTAGAGCTGTATATTTAGGTATTGATTTATTATTAGATATCCTGTTCATCAAAGGGTTAGCAGGCTGCCTATTCCCCTTAGAGCAAGAACTGAAAGGAAAACGATGCACTTTCATGCTTGGCGATAACTACTTTGTTGCAACAATGGCGCCGGCAGAGGTGGACGAGCGGTTCTAGGCGCTACAGTCTGGAACCGCGCCACCCCTACTGTCGCAGGTTCGAATCCTGCCTCGGGCATGGGTATGTGTGATGTCCTTAGGTTAGTTAGGTTTAAGTAGTTCTAAGTTCTGGGGGACTGATGACCTCGGAAGTTAAGTCCCATAGTGAGATTTTCGCTCTGCAGCGGAGTGTGCGCTGATATGAAACTTCCTGGCAGATTAAAACTGTGTGCCGGACCGAGACTCGAACTCGGGACCTATGCCTTTCGTGGGTAAGTGCTCTACCATCTGAGCTACCCAAGCACGACTCACGCCCCGTCCTCACAGCTTTACTTCTGCCAGAACCTCGTCTCCTACCTTCCAAACTTTACAGAAGCTCGCGAAAGGCAAAGGTCCCGAGTCTCGGTCCGGCACACAGTTTTAATCTGCCAGGAAGTTTCATTCAAGTCCCATAGTGCTCAGATCCTTTTGAACCATTTTGTAACAATGGTAAATGCATGTAAGTGGCACATTAAAAGGTGTCCGACGGGTCTGTCGTTGGGTTTCGTCACATATCGGATTTGTCCGGAACACTTCATGTCGACTTACCTGTTTTTTTTTCATTTCTGCCAACGCCAGCGACGTAGCAGTTGTAGTGTCAAATTTGCCTGGTGAAGCTAAACGTTGCAGTTTGTGTTGGTAGCGCCGACCGCCGATCGCCGATTATGTCAGCATTTCCCATCAAACGTCTCCGCCCACCGTGAAAACCAATCTTGTCATTTAGATTTTTGTTCGTCATTTTCAGCAGCTGTTTTTGAAGAATGCCGATGTGAAAACATAGCACAGTGGTATTCCTTCACAACGGAAATCTTGTTATTCCATTCACACTGCCACCCCCAATGCAATAGGACTACTACTTTTGTGCCACGTATATCTGCTTCACACAGTCAAAGAGAAAGATTGGACTTGATGAAAGCTAAAAAAGTAGTAAGACTCCTTCACACGGTGAATGAAAAATTGTGTTCTACTACAATTTCAAATAAACAACTTCTGAGTATTTACCAAAAATTGCGAAAAAAATATAATACAAAATAAAAATGTCGGAACTCCATATTGCCATTCTGATATCGATATATGATGAAATCGGACGGAAAAGTCGCCGAGATATATCGGTATTTTTTGGAATAGAATATTGATATATCGATGTATCGGTATTTTATTAACATCCCTACCTGGAACTGCACTAGCGATTGTTCTACTTTTGCCCAAACAACGGCGGACCGTGGAGTTGTCAGCTGCGGTGACATAGTTCGTGCACTGCTCAAAGATGTTGCACTGCGTCCAGCATTCACTGTCATGGCAACAGCAACTTCTTCAACAATCTGTGGTGTAATTGGCCGTCGCCCTCTCCCAGGAACAATTCCCTAGTTACCAGGTAATTCGGATCTACGAATCGTATTCTTCAACCCCGGTGCGGAAAGAAGGACCTCCCCGTATTTCCTTTAATGCGCCGATACTCGCGGAGAGCAGCAACACTATTGCTGTTCTTTTGATAAAACAGCTTTACAGGTAAAGCCGAGCCGTTATGTTAATATATTCCGTCATATTTTAGTATACATTCAGTCTTTTGAATTTTCACATTAACAAAGCCGAAATTACATTGTTCACCCAAAATACAAAAATACATCCGATCACATCAGAGGCACGCTTACTACTGCTTCATTCTACAGTAGTAACCATATTCCAAAGGGTTTAAAATTTTTCGTGACAAATGAATTTCTATTAATTTCGATTATTATTTCATAAATGAACCCAGAAAAGAACATAGTAAACAGTGGTAAACTCGGCCGCAACCTCCTTGTAGGTTTGCATTTATTTCATTGGTGGAAATTTTGGGTTTAAATTAGTGACTGTCCGTGCGCTGGCGATAAGGTGTACAACTGAGACCTTTACTTGCAGTGGATTACCAAGGCCAAAAAACCGTGCAGCATTTTCAGATTCAGTTGGTTATTAGCGAAACTTAACTTTCGCCTCGTGGGTATGGCAGTTCGTCGTGTGAGCTTTTGTGTTTAATCAGGTTCTTTACTCAGTTTCATTAACTTGGCCATAAGCTGTGCAGCACCTTGAAATTCAGTGGTTTAATAGTGAAACTTAACTTTCGTCTCATATGCATGATTTTAGTTTTTGTGTTTTACTCAGTTTTATTAACTTGGTCTTGAGCCGTGTGGCATAATTTCTGTTTGCTGAGTTTGAGATATTTTTTTTATATTTTGTGAAGTTCGTAATTTGACCTTTCAGTTATCTTAAGGGGTATTCCCTGTATTAATATGTGTGTTCTAAAACCAGGTTCTAGATAGTTGTCAAGCTTGAGGACTCATTCAAGGTAACGCTGTTTGTAATGCCTAGCTACTAAATATTCCCTTGGAGGGAGGGGCAAGCTTAACTATTTATTTGTTCTATCTGTTTGATTCAAGTAGCCATCTGCCCTTGTAATTTTGGTGTAAAGTTTACATAAATTGTGTGGAAAGGCGATAGTTATTATATTTCTATAATTCCTTACCAGCAAGTTAAGTTTCGCCTTTCCATAGTTAAAGCTCTCATGTACTTCCTTTAACTTCAAACGTTCTACCTATATGTGAGCGATGGTGTAATTCAATTTTTGAGGCAGTTCCTTTGCCTGTTCAAATATTTGCGTATATACATGGTGTGCTGAGGAAAATTTTAATGTAATTTTCGTTCTCATTGCCATTCCTTAGATTTATATTTTTAATTATAACTCGCTGTTCTTTGCTCGAGCGTAATTTGTTATTGCATTTGTTCTTTGGATGTAAGAAAATTTATCAGATCTGCCATGCCAGCGTGTTTTTCTAAAAATTACCATTTCTTAACTTAATGACTGTGACTGTTTAAGAAGATTGCTGGCGCTGATTCCTTGGTGTAGCGAGAATTGAAAGTTCAGTCTGCCAGTCTGTGGTTAAAATTTGAAACAGCTTATTTTCAATTAACAACCCCTTTTGTTCACAGATATTTGGTGGTTACTGTATTTTATTCTGTATTATCATGATCATTGTAAATAAATGTGATCATTCGAAGGACAAATGATGCAAGAATTGTGTACTCTTCCTTCCACGTGTTTCTTTTCCTATCCGAACAGGTATATTGAGGTTTCACCAATGTCTAACAAAATTGCTTGGAAAACACTTCCGCCGATTCGTCATTTTGTAACACGACTCGCATATTCGTTGTTAACTTTAGCTTTCACGTATCTCCACAAAGTAGATGACTTCAAGGAAGCGCTCATTTCACGAGCAGCTGTTGATCTTAGAGTGACACACTGAAATATCGCTTTCAGTTGTATACTTTTTCGCAAAATGTCAACATTGAAAGCGGAATTTTTTTATTGTTATGAAAACATGCGACAGCAGAACAGTGAAACTGAACGTAACTTTTTTTCTTTTTTTGTTATGAAAACATGCGACAGCAGAACAGTGAAACTAAAGGTAACTTTTGTTTCTTTTTTTTTCCTATGAAAACAAGTGACAGCAGAACTAATTTAGAGCACAATAAATTTGTCGAGCCGTTCTCAAGCGATGATCTTCCGTATATTCTGCATTTGATTTTTATTTATATACATGCCCCTTACCGGTTGACCATCTTCGTAATCTACAAACGGGACACTGAAAACGAGGTAGTTAGCACTGCGTCTGGTAGTGGCTCGTCTGATACGCATTTATTACTCCCAACCAGTAAAATCAATACCTTACTTATCATGCCAGTACCAGTAGCACCCCAATTAACAGATATCCAAGAAAATCGCTTTACTTTTCGATCTTTCAGTCAAATGCGATTTTTTTAATTTTCGATAGGCTCTACAATAACTGCGTAAGGCATTTCAGATATCGGTAGGAGGCAAGTGCGTACCACCACTGCCATGTTTAGTAAAGCACTGTTCTGTTCAAACCAACCACCGGGTTTCGGCCAGCTTTACTAGTTATGAAACGTCCTTCACTAAGATCAGTGTCATAGCTATTTTATCCTTCTAGCTTGCTCCTCTTACCTCCTAAAAGTCTTAGTCATCGTCATCATCCTCTGTTTTCATTATTATTTTTAGTCTCATTATTTCTACTTTGCTTCTCACCTTCACCCTCTTTCTCTCTCTTACTCACTTGCGTTTTCCTTATTCCATTTCTCTTGTCTACTCTGTCTTCCTTTATCTGTCCCAGCGCCTCCTTCTTTCGTCAGCCTTTCCCTCTATCTCATCCTCCTTTCGTAACTCTGCCTCTTATTGTTATCAATTTCCTTGTATACGTGACGTTCGGAAAGGTGTGCGCTATTTTTAAGTCAGTCTACCGGACCTGTCTGAGCTCTACGTGAGCCACAAGCCTAACTCTTGCTGATGCTCTGGTCTCCAGTCCGAACAGTGCTTTGATCCAGCTCTCCCTGCTACTCTATCCTGTGTAAGCCTCTTCATCTCCATACAACTACTTCAAATTACATCCTTCTGCTTACTGTTTTCGTCTCTTGGTCTTCCCCTACGATTGTTACCCCCTACACTACCCTGCAATACTAAACTGGAGATTCTTGTTGTTTCAAAATGTGTCCTACCAACCGATTCTTTCTTTTAGTTAGGTTGTCCCAAAAATTTCTCTTCTCCCCAATTCTGTTCAGTACCTTCTCATTAGCTAAGTGTCCTCTCCTTGTCTATTTATCATCCATGTTTCATTTTCATACATGGCTATACAGTATATAAATATCTTCAGAAAAGACTTTCTGGCGCTTAAATCTACATTATATGTTACCAAATTTCTCATCCTCAGAAAAGCTTTTCTTGTAATTGCCGGTCTACATTTTATATCTTCTCTACTTCTGCCAACATCAGTTATTTTGTTGCGCAAATAACAAAAGTCATATACTACTTTAATTGTCTCGTTTCCTATGCTATTTCCTTCAGCACCACCTAATTTAATTCGACTACATCATCCTTGTTTTGCTATTGTTGATGTTCATCTTATGTCCTCCTTTCAAGACAATGCTGATTTCTTTCAACTGCTCTTCCAGGTCCTTTGCTGTCTCCAACAGAATTACAATGTCGTCGGCAAACCTCAAAGTTCTATTTCTTCTCCATCGATTTTAATTCCTACTCCAAATTTTTCTTTTGTTTCCTTTTCTGCTTGCTCAATATTCAGACTGAATAACATCGGGGATAGGCTACAACCCTCTCTCCCTTCTCAACTAGTGTTTCTCTTTCGTGCCCATCGACTCATACCTGTCATCTGGTTTCTGCACAAATTGTAAATAGCCTTTCGCTCCCTGTATATTGCCCTGCCAGCTTCAGAATTTTAAAGAGAGTATTCCAGTCAATATTGTCAAACGCCTTCTCTACGTCTACAAATGCTAGAAACGTAGCTTTGCCTTTCCTTAATCTATCTTTTAAGATAAGTCGTAGGGTAAGTATTGCCTCGCATGTTCCAATATTTCTACGGAATCCAAACTGATCTTCCCAGTGGTCGGCTTCTACCAGTTTTTCCATTCGTCTGTAAATAATTCGTGTTAGTATTTTGTAGCCGTGACTTATTAAACGGATAGTTCGGTAATTTTCACACCTGTCAGTACCTGCTTTCTTTGTGATTGGAATTACTATATTCTTCTTGAAGTCTGAAGCTATTACGTGTGTCTCGTATTTCTTGCCCACCAGATGGAAGAATTTTGTCGTGGCTGGCTCTCCCGAGGCTCTCAGTAGTTCTGACAGGATGTCGTCTTCTCCTGGAGCCTTGTTTTGACTTAGGTTTTTCAGTGCTCTGTCAAATTCTTCTCGCAGTAACATATCTCCCATTTCATCTTCATCCACGCCTTCTTCTATTTCCATAACATTGCCCTCAATTCCATCTCTCGTGCACAGACCCTCTGTATACTCCTTCCATCTTTCATCTTTTCCTTCTTTGCTTAGGACTGGTTTTCCATCTGAGCTCTTTATATTCGTACATCCGCTTCTCTTTACTCCAAAGGCCTCTTTAATATTTCTGTAGCCGGCATCTGTCTTTCCACTCGTGAAATATGCTGCTAAATTCTTACATTTGATATGTTTGCACAGCATTGTATGGTAGTGAAACATGGACTGAGGGAAAACCAGAACAGAAGAGAATCGAACCGTTTGAGGTATGGTAATACAGACGAATGTTGAAAATTAGGTGAACTGATAAAGTAAGGAATGAGGACGTTCGGTGTAGAGTCGGAAAGGAAAGGAATATGTGGAAAACACTGACAAGGAAAAGGGACATGATGATAGGACATCTGTTAAGACCTCAGGGAATGACTGTCATGGTACTAGAGGGTACTGTAGAGAGCAAAAATTGTAGAGGAAGACAGAGATTGGAATACATCCAGCAGATAACTGAGGACGTGGGTTGTAAGTGTTACTCTGAGATGAAGAGGTTCCCACAGGAGAGGAATTTGTGGCGGGCCGCAGCAAACCAGTGAGAAGACTGATTACTAAAAAAAACACATAAATAAATTACCTGCCGACTGCTTCATTTGCTGCATTTTTATTTCTCCTTTCATTCATTAAATTCAGTACACCCTGTGTTGTCCAAAGTTTTATATGCCTGCATAATGCTCCATCTGAAGCTCTCAACAGCCTCTGATCCCTTCATCATATCCAGGTCCCATATCCTTAATTTCCTACCTTCCTGCAATTTCTTTAGTTTTAATCTACAGTTTATCAACAATAAATTGTGCTGTGAGTCCACATCTGGCACTGGAAAAGTTTTGCAATTTAAAATCTGGTTCCGAAAGCTACAAGATGAAAATTTTGTCTTCAAAAGAGGAAATAATGTCCATTAATTTGATTCTATCAGTTTGTAGGTTTAGCGTATACAGATAATGGATTTCAAGACGCAGAACATCGTCGAAAAGAACTTCCACGTTATCCAAAGTAATGTGGTGATATCAGTAGCTCTCTCGATATTTATTTCAATTTGTTCCACTTCTTAATTGCAAACATTTTTCGAAAACCTCTATCACACTAAAAAAAAATCTAACGGAAACTGAAAGTACCACAAATTTCAAGTAAAATATGTCATTTGAAGTGCCGTAAAATATCACACTAAAAAAATTCTTACGGAAACTGAAAGTATCACAAATTTCAAGTAAAATACGTCATTTGAAGTGCCGTAAAATGACGACACCATGGTGGCGATCTAAAATCAAGACCTCTAAGTCCAAAGATGAATGTTTATAATGCTGCGTTACTTAGGATTTCACCTCTCTGAATTCCATACCATAGTAGTTATCACGCGGGACATTCTTAAAATCCGTTAAACCGCTACGTGCCTATCTCTTTCTTTTGCGAAGAAACTTTGAAAATAATCAATCCACGACTTACAAGCCACTTTCCTTTTGATCTGAAGATTTTCTTCTATAACGACGATCTCAAAGAGAGCCAGTGTGTTGCAATGGATTTCCGTCACATGAAGTCTTCGCTTCGCTGTACGAGCACCGCGAATTTCCAGAGAATCTCACACGCTTTATTTGTTTCCTACAACAATACTTTTGCTGCCTGTAAGCTGCCTGCTTCGAGGAACGCAGAATACAGTGTTCGCCTGTATTCTGGGGGAAGTACAGATTCAAAATTTGTTGACTGTCGTTGCTAACAGCTGACAATCTGGTCACAACGACAATGAGTGGGGGTAGAAATGGGTTTAATGCGTGTGTATACCACAGTGTCACCAGGCAAGCCGGTAACCGTGATGCGGTGCAGTCGCAACACGAGTCTATTCCGTGGCAGCGACCGTTGTTTGGAGTAACGAACCTTGAATTCCTGAAGACCGTGGCCACTGCTGACATCACAAGAACGAACAAGTGGCAGCCGGAAAGCCGTGTCCTCCGTTTGGAGACGGAACTTACGATTCCCAAGGTTGCAAAAAACCAGTCCGGTATCACTGGCGGTGCTTCTTTTCGCGCTACAAGGATGTCGTACATTATGAGGACGCAGCAGAAGGCCAGATCCAAGGCAGATAGAAAGGAGAAATACCGTGAAATCCCGAAGCTACGCGCCACAGGGAACAAGCCACATTCCACCAAGTCCAACACACCTTGTCAGATTTCCTGGTCGTCACAGCTTGTGACGGTTCGCCTATGACAACGGTCGTTGCTTAATTTTAATCCTCTTGTACCGCATGAAGACGAACAGCGAACAGCCAAGCGAAACTACATGTGGGGGAAACGTTATGTGCTAGTGTTCGTAAAAAATATGTTGCAGAATCTATTTACTGTAGCGACGCCACGCAGTATCCAGAGGTGCTGGGGAAGAAGAAATTGCCCGATAACCCCTTCGTGAGCAACCAAGGCAGAGTGAGAGTACACCGGCAGTCAAAGAACGTCGGGACGCCGCTGCTGCAGAACACGAAAACGATGTTAATATCGCTGTAGCCAGTCTTGCTTATGTATCTGTAATCGACTGACGCAATACCATGTTTTTCGCCAGACTAGAATTCTACTCAATTAATACAGAATCTGAATTGCCTTAAACTATTTCACCACCATCATCTTCTTTTTCTAGCACCTTCATCCCGTATCGGCGCCGGATCGGCGTGGCTAGTATCGGATTTGCCACAGATAAAATTTTTAAGGGTCGCCGGATGTCCTTCCTATCCCACCGTGTTACCCCCCCCCCCCCCCCCCCCGGCAACAGAAATTGCGTACTCCAATTATCTGCATGTGAAAGTGAGCAAAAATTTTCTCGAAATGTTTGTGAATCATGTAAATGATTCAGAACTCGGATACCAGACCAGTGTTTACCTAGGGGAAAGTGACTAAAAACCATATCCAGGGTGGCCGGCACACCGACCCCCGTTGTTAATCGCGGCACCTCCCTGTCCTGGGAACAGCGCTGTAACGTGCACAGCTATCCGGGCGAGTACTTTAAAAAATTTCACAATATCGTAGAATGAAGGCTTTCACGGCAGGTGTTGTCATCACTCAACACTTCCGGGCTGAGACGCCGTGTTTATAATGCTGTGTTACTTAGGATTTCACCTCTCTGTGTTGTCCAAAGTTTTATATGCTCTCTCCTGACGTTTCGCCTTCGACAGCGGAAGGCATCCTCCGAGGACAATCGGCGAACTGCAACGAGAGGGCGAATGAGCGCCATATATATAAGCCATCCAGAGGGCGCCGCTGTCAATCACGTGACGTCAGCTGTGCTATGATCTCTGATATTGCCAAGTCTCTCAATTGAAATTAATCGATTGTCACGCTGTCGCTGCAATGTTGACATCCCTATCTTACCCAGCTTAATGCCTTCATCTTTTCTATTAAAATTATTGCAGTGTTTGGCAATCTCAATGGCCTCTCTGTACACTCGCGCATAATAATGCGACGTCTTTGCTATGATGGTCGTCTCACTGAACTTTATTTCATGATCACCCGGAAGTGTTAAATGATATTTCACAATAGTTAGGGAACAACGGCGTATTTCATGTCTCTCGCGTTTTTCGGAATATAAGAAAAAAATTGTTACAGCATTTATACCCTTGTGATTGGTAGTTTTGTGTTATTGAGGAGACAGTATTTTGCAGTGATTATTTATCTAAGTTTCGTATTGAACAGTTTCATTTAATTTAATGTGGGGGAAAATTACGGACCGTGTCAAATGATTATTCTTTGGAGCTGATAGAAACTTTTACTGAATTGGAAAATTTTATATTTCGCGTGCAGAGACAACTTCCATTTAGCAGTCAGATGCAGAAATTTCTGTCAGGGACATAATTTTAATTAACCGTTGCGCATTCACTGGAGTGTATTTTAGGCCGAGACTGCAACTGATCTCACCTGGAGTGACTTAATATTCTTTGCGCGTCTACAATAGGGAATGAGTGAAGATAGTCAGTGTGGGAACACTCAGTATTCATCTTGCAACATCTACATCTACGTCAATATGCCGCAAGCCACCTGAAGGTGTGTGGCAGAGGGTGTTCCTGTTACGCCGGCTGCTGTGGCCGAGCGGTTCTAGGCGCTTCAGGCCGGAACCGCACTGCTGCTACGGTCGCAGGTTCGAATCCTGCCTCGGGCATAGATGTGTGTGATGTCCTTAGGTTAGTTAGGTTTAAGTAGTTCTAAGTCTAGGGGACTGATGATCTCAGATGTTAAGTCCCATAGTGCTTAGAGCCATTTGAACCATTTGTTTCTGGTACCCCCCTTCCCTCTTCCACTCGCGAATGTTGAGTGGGAAGAACGATTGCTGGTAAGCCTCTGTATTACTAAAATTTGTGGAATTTTCTCGTCGTGGTTATTACACGAGATGTATGTCGGAGGAAATAATATTTTGTCCGAATCTTCCTGGAAAGAACTCTCTCGAAATTTCAGAAGTAAACTTCTCCATGATGCAGAACGCTTCTTTTGTAGCGCCTACCATTGTAGCATTTTGAGTATCTCTGTAACGCTTGCGCACCGACTAAATAATCCCGTGACTAATCGCGCCGCTCTTCATTGGATATTCTCTATCTCTTTTGTCAGTCCTCTATTTCTTCTCAGTCCTACTTGGTAAGGGTCGCAGATTGTATGGCATTTATTGGCCGGGATATCCCCTTCGGGGTTCGGCCGTCGTATTGCAAAGTCTTTTTAGACACCCAGTCCTCTGCCGGGAATCGAACCCAGGTCCCCTTGCGTGGTAGACAGTAGCGCTACCGCTGCCCTACGGATACAGGTTGATGAACAGCACTCAAGAATCGGTAGAACAAGCGCCTTGTAAGCCACTTCTTTCGTGAATAAGTTACATCTCTTTAAAATAGTTACTATGGTTCTCAGTATGGCATTTGTTTTCCTACTATTTGTTTTATCTGGTCATTCCACTTCAGGTCGCTCTGGATGGTTACTCCTCGATAATTTTACGGTAGATACTGTTTCGAACAATTTGTCACCAATAGTGCAGTTTTACAGTAGTGGATTTCTTCCCTGCGCAATATGTTATACTTACTCGCATTTACGTTCAAGTTCGACTGTTAGAATCTGCACCATTTAGTAATCCTCTGCAGGTCATTCTGCAAATCGGTACTGTCTAATGACGTTACTACCTCCTAATAGACAACCGCATCATCTGCGAACAGTCTTAAAGAGCATCCGATGCTTTCTACTGGGTCATTTATATGCACCGTAAAGTCCCGCCAGGATAGCCGAGAACGCTGCTTCCTGGACTCGGGTAGGCGAGCCGGCCCCGGATCGTATCCGCCCGGCGGATTAACGACGAGGGCCGGTGTGCTGGCGAGCCTGGATGTGGTTTTTAGGCGGTTTGCCACATTCCGCTAGGTGAATACCGGGCTGGTCCCCACACGTCCCGCCTCAGTTACACGACTCGCAGACATCTGAACGCGTTCGCACTATTGCATGAATTACACTCGACGCAGACAGCTGGGGTACACTAATTCCGTCCCCGGGGTACGGGGTGGCGGCAGGAAGGGCAACTGGCCACCCCTTCATCCTAACCTTGCCAAATCCGTTCCTAACAATGCCGACACTGCGTCGGTGCGGGACACGGCAACAGTGAAAGAAAGAATTTATATGTACCGTAAACAGAAACGACACTTTCACGTTTCCTTGGGGCACGCCAGAAATTACCTTTACATCTGTCGATTTTGTTTCGTTGAGCTCTTTCTGCGTGAAAGTCTTGACTCCAGTAGCAAACCTGGTCCGATAGTCGGTAAACTCGTATATTTTTGACTAAACGCCAATGCGGGACGCTGTCAAATACCTTCCTAAAGTCAAGGAACACGGCACTAAACTGAGCTCCGTTGTCTATCCTGCCGTGGGTCTCATAGAGGAACGGAGCGAGCTGAGTTCCTCAGGGCTCTATTGGCGGAATCAGTGCCGATTTTTGTAATGTTGGTTCTCCAAAATCGTCATAATTCTTTAGTATAAAACATGTTCCACAATTCTACAACAAACGTAGGCAGACCACCAAAACCTTCTTCAGACCTCGTACGGCCCTGACAGTCTTCCTTGTAGTTCGTAGTTGGTCAATGGTTGAATATTACTTTTAAAGGAGGCAAATTAACCTAACCAGACATATGGTAGTAACACGCCCTAAAAGAGAAGCGTGCTCGATCTGATGTGCTGTAGAAAGTGCAGCCATGGTAGAAAACGCTTGTGTGAACCCATACCTGTGGTTCATCAATAACATAGTCTTCTTACTAATTACAACAGCCTGTCAAGACTGGGTAACTTTTCGTTTCAGCGACTGTAGATATCACGTGCTTTTGAGGTGAAAACTCGTCCAGCCATGTTCGGAGCACGCTTTCATCCGGAAAGGACGTTCCTTGAAGTACAGGGTGTCCATAAAGCCCCTTTACAAATGGTTCAAATGGCTCTAAGCACTATGGCACTTAACATATAAGGTCATCAGTCTCCTAGACTTAGCACTACTTAAATCTAACTAACCTAACTAAGGACATCACACACATCCATGCCCGAGGCAGGATTCGAACCTGCGACCGTAACAGCAGCGCGGTTGCGGACTGAAGCGCCTAGAACCGCTCGGCCACTTCGGCCGGCTATATATTCTGGGGATCATGACAACATACTATTCGAAGGAAAAGGCCACCAATCTTTTTCTTTTCACGATCTTATTTATTCCGATAAATTCTATAACCTAAACACACAAATTCTATAACCTACAACAATAACACATGAGAAATTCCGCCCAGTGGGCATGGCTTTACATTGGTGGTTCTCTATCTTATGGTCTCGTAATTATTTAACGCTACAGTGCACTTTCTGGATAGGATGGTGGATCTTTTGCTATATCTCACACTTCGACTCTCACACCCATCATTACGAAAATTTCCTCCAGACCGAGCGGTACAAAAAGCAACGTGCATAACCCTCTGCCTCTGAAACTATCTTGTTGCTCTCCCATGCCAACCACACATACTTAAATTTCATGAAATACATCACACTGGCAACATACAATACAACATAAGGAATAGTCACAACATTATAATCACATCACTTTCAGCTTTCCCACTTCAATTAGTATTTATCCCAGTTTCACACGACACTGCCCCACTTCGTAATTTTTCTTTCCTACTATGAACTCTGGAGGATATATGCACGTCTTCCTGTGCAGTTCAAGCCAAGTGGCGTTGCTGGATAGACGGCTGACTCACCTTGCTTCTCTCTCAGAGTATTATAGTTTGAATCAAGCGTCACACGGAAACATAACATGCAAAGTAATATTAAGAACATATTCATCACAAACGCGAGTCGTCAATTGATACCATGGACGAGTACCTCTCTTTATCCTTTGTCTCATACAGATTGAGACTCACACAGTACTCACCACGTGGAAGCACTCGTCTCTAATTTCAAGTCCTGCACACGCCATTTCTTAAATATTTCCAACTTATAGTACACACGCTAGTAATTCAGCTTAACTTAAGCGCTCGAAAGTATTTCAACTTATTGCTACACGTGGTTTCACTGTGACCGTTGGTCACTTCCGAAGACTACTACGATCCCCTTAATATTATCTGCCTGACATTTAATTCTCCCCACAAAAGTTCCTGAAATAGAGAAATTATTATTCCAAGCTACTCTTAAGTATTTCACATGCATACCATGTCTCCACTCTTTTGTCTTTACGGAGCACACCTAAGACATGTCTTACCAACACTAGATACAGCGGCAGAGTGCCGAAACATGGCCGTTCTTCATGTCAGCTCCCACCTCCGTCGAAGTGGGGGAGCACCTTGCTATCGTATTGGCCAGCCACAGTTCAGGCGCTCAAAGCTCAGGTAAATTTCATCTCTTTGGTTCCACCAAAGGTGGCCAAAGGACCGTCTTAAAGATGATCATATATTCACATTCACTGTCTGCGGTTAGCAGACGACCATACATTCATTCATTTCACATATCTGACCAAACTGGATGTAGGGATTTATTTTGTGGGAATGCGCATGTGATCAATTAAATAAATAGTCATTCTTTCCCACACTGGTATTCGGCTTCGTTGTATTAATTGAAATTGAGTTATTATTAGAAAAAATATGTTGTACTGACAAGAATAACGAAGAATGTTGTACCTATTTTCAATGTCGGGCGGTACTGTACCCTTTCAATGTGTGTGCTTCGGCTTTCGATAGACAGTGTGACCCAGAAGCTCATCTGATTATCTGGAACATGCCTTGGGAATTAGAAAAAAAAATTAAAAATTTAAATGCTGAAGCCATCACTCTCCCAGCCTGTGAAGTAGTCTTTGCCGCCTCTGGTCTACTCTAACGAGTCTTTGGGCATGACACTTGTTTTGCGTGGGATATAGAGTGTCACAGTGGTAGGAAGTTTCACCAACTGTCACGAATCTGCTCACAAAATCCTGTGAATTATATTAAACACTGTCAGATGTATGATAGAATCTACTTCCGTATACGTTTTCGACCAACGCAGCAAACGGAGAACGCACAGAAGCGCTCAGCTTTTTATACGAATATTTTTATCACACATTGTTCGTTCAACAAGCTGACAGTCTTCTTTGAGTCTGAGAGTCTTCCACTCTGTATTATAAAGTGTTTTTGTTGTTTTCAGAACGTTTGTCTCAACTGCCAGTTGATTTTATCGCCTGCACTTGTAAGATAATATTTAAGATCACTAGTCCAGATGTAAACATTACTTAGTGCCGTAATGATCTCGTAAGAACTCCATGCAATTCAGTCTCAGACTGTGCACCACAAATGCTTTAATAACGTCACAGGTCCCAATGACTAGATGGCCATCAATAAACATCAATATGTCGCTTACGGTTGAAACCTTAGACAAAACCGTTGCAACAATTAGCCTTGTCGAGAAAACGAGGTTGAACACAATTTATCCTTCTTTCATACACATACAACTTTTAAGGGGTCCATTAAGGGTTCATTACTATTCGCTAGCACACTTGAGCAGATGTAATTTCGATGGATTGCTCACGCGCTGCCTTCGATATGGAATATCTATGCTACAATAGAATCTCAGGTCAGAGCAGTGTTGGCAGTACGTCGAGTTTTGTAGCTCGCAGAGGGCACTCGTGTTTTGTAGCTCGCACAGAACACTTGAGTTCTGGAGTACGGACAGGGCTGTCCAACGGCTGACTTGTGTTGGGCCGGTCGTGCAGAACAATGGCAGTGCCTGAGCGATGTAGTATAAGGTAAAAAAAAACAAAACATTATTGTCCTTTGTTGCCGCGCGCATATGTTAACTGCCACAACTGATTTAACCACAATTATAATGTTGAAGTCCCATGTAATTCCTTGCAGAAATGTTTCAATAATAACTTTTGTTCTGAAGAAAACTTTTTCCAGTCATTTATCTGAGTTTAAAGATTTTACGAATTTTTCCTATGCATACTCATGTTAATTAGGCAAAAGAAAATCAGTTGTTTTACTACAATTGAAAATCTAGCGGCCAGCATTGCACTGGGCTGTGGCAAAAATTTCTTATTGGAACAGACATCATTGTGAGGTAAGAATTTTTCAGTTTATTCAGAATGACTTCACAGAGCAATGACGCAGCGCTGCTGACGTCAAAACTTATTAATCTCGATATGCAGTCAGTCTTCAATGGAACGTCACATTAAAACTTGAAATTTTATTATTGGAAAGAAATTTTTATTGGGAACTTAAAAAAGATTTTTTTCTGTTGGGAAATTACAATAAATGTGAATATTATAATTATTTTTCTGTTGGGAGGTTACAAACTGTTACATCGAGCTGGCTAGTGTAACTGATAACCGGCCGCTGTGGCCGAGTGGTTCTAAGCGCTTCAGTCGGAAACTGCGCTGCTGCTACGGTCGCAGGTTCGAATCCTGCCTCGGGCATGGATTAGATTAGATTAGATTAGATTAGTACTTGTTCCATAGATCATGAATACGACACTTCGTAATGATGTGGAACGTGTCAGGTTAATAAAAGGTGTCTATACAAGATATTACATTAGACAAAATATTACATGACATTCAATAATTTTTTTTTTTTTTTGAGGTTGGGAAATTACCCACTTACTATATCCAAAAATTCATTTAATGATTAGAAGGAGTTGCCATTAAGAAATTCTTTTAATTTCCTTTTAAATGCTATATGGCTATCTTTCTGACTTTTGATGCTATTAGGTAAGTGACCAAAGACTTTTGTGGCAGCATGATTTACCCCCTTCTGATCCAAAGTTAGATTTAACCTTGAGTAGTGAAGATCATCCTTTCTTCTAGTGTTGTAGCCATGTACACTGCTATTACTTTTGAATTCGTTCGGATTGTTAATAACAAATTTCATGAGAGAATATATATATATTGTGAGGCTACAGTGAAGATTTCTAGCTCTTTAAATAAGTGTCTGCAGGATAATCTTGGATGAGCACCAGCAATTATTCTGATTACACGCTTTTGTGCAATGAACACTCTTTCACTCAATGATGAGTTACCCCAGAATATGATGCCATACGAAAGCAGAGAACGGAAATAGGCGTGGTAAGCTAATTTACTCAGATGTATATCGCCAAAATTTGAAATGACCCGAATAGCATAAGTAGCTGAACTCAAACGTTTCAGCAGATCCTCAGTGTGTTTTTTCCAGTTCAACCCCTCATCAATGCATACACCTAGAAATTTTGAATATTCTACCTTAGCTACCGATGTGTGTGATGTCCTTAGGTTATTTAGGTTTAAGTAGTTCTAAGTTCTAGGGGACTGATGACCTCAGATGTTAAGTCCCATAGTGCTTAGAGCCATTTGAACCATTTGTAACTGATGAAGGAACCAAAGTACAGTACTTCTTTTCAAAGCCTTAAATGTATCGAAAGTACACTGGGGTGACAAAAGACATGGGATACCTGCTAATATTGGCACGGATTCAACAACTCATTGGAAGTCCGCTCCAGAAATTTGTATTGAACCATGGTGTATGTACAAAAAAAAATTAAAAAACTCCCGAACAGGCCATGAAGGCCCAGCGGTACCCACCGGCCGCCGTGTCATCCTCAGCCCACAGGCGTCACTGGATGCGGATATGGAGGGGCATGTGGTCAACACACCGCTCTCACAGTCGTATGTCAGTTTCCGAGACCGGAGCCGCTACTTCTCAATCAAGTAGCGCCTCAGTTTGCCTAACAAGGGCTGACTGCACCCCGCTTGCCAACAGCGCTCGGCAGACTGGATGGTGACCCATCCAAGCGCAGCCTAGCCCGACAGCGCTTAACTTCGGTGTTCTGACGGGAACCGGTGTTACCACTGCGGCAAGGCCGTTGGCATAGTGTCTGTATAGCCGTCCATAATTGCGAAAGTGTTGCCAGTGCACGATTTTGTGCGCGAGCTGACCTCTCGATTATGTCCCACAAATGTTCGATGAGATTCAACGGGCGATTTGCGTAGCCATATCATTCGCTAGAATTGCCCAGAATGTTCTTCAAAGCAATCTCGAACAATTGTGGTCGGGTGACATGTGCACTGCCGTCCGTAAAAATTCCATCATTCTTTGGGAACATGAATAGCTGGAAATGATATTCAGCTAGCCGAACATAAACTTTTACAGTCAATGATCAGTTCAGTTGCACCAGAGCGCCCAGTTCATTCCACGTAAACGCAGCCCACATCATTATGGAGCCACGACCAGCTTGCACAGCGCTTGACCATGAGGGGCCCAGTGCTTCGTGGGGTCACCGCCTCACTCGAACCTTACCATCAGCCCTTACCAACTGAAATCAGGACTCAGCTGATCAGGCCACGATTTCCCAGTCGTCTAGGGTCCAAATGATACACTACTGGCCATTAAAAGTGCTACACCACGAAGATGACGTGCTACAGACGTGAAATTTAACTGACAGGAAGAAGATGCTGTGATATGAAAATTATTAGCTTTTCAGAGCATTCACACGAAGTTGGCGCCGGTGGCGACACCTACAACGTGCTGACATGAGTGAAGTTTCCAACTGATTTCTCATACACAAACAGCAGCTGACCGGCGGTGCCTAGTGAAACGTTGTTGTGATGCCTCGTGTAAGGAGGAGAAATAGGTACCATCACGTTTCAGACTTTGATAAAGGTCGGATTGTAGCCTATCGCGATTGCGGTTCATCGTATCGCGATATTGCTGCTCGCGTTGGTCGAGATCCAATGACTGTTAGCAGAATATGGAATCGGTGAGTTCCGGAGGGTAATACGGAACGACATGCTGATCCCAACGGCCTCGTATCACTAGCAGTCGAGATGACAGGCATCTTATCCGCATGGCTGTAACGGACCGTGCAGCCACGTCTCGATCCCTGAGTCAACAGATGGGGACGTTTGCAAGACAACAACCATCTGCACGAACAGAACGACGACGTTTGCAGCAGCATGGACTATCAGCTCGGAGACCATGAATGCGGTTATCCCTGACGCTGCGTCAAAGACAGGAGCGCCTGCGATGCTGTGCTCAGCGACGAACCTGGGTGCACGAATGGCAAAACGTCATTTTTTTCGGATGAATCCAGGTTTTGTTTACGGTCGCGGTGGCCGTGCGGTTCTAGGCGCTGCAGTCCGGAACCGCGGGACTGCTACGGTCGCAGGTTCGAATCCTGCCTCGGGCATGGATGTGTGTGATATCGTTAGGTTAGGTTTAAGTAGTCCTAAGTTGTAGGGGACTGATGACCTAAGATGTTAAGTCCCATAGTGCTCAGAGCCATTTGAACCAACCAGGTTCTGTTTACAGCATCATGATGGTCGCATCAGTGTTTGGCGACATCGCGATGAACGCACATTGGAAGCGTATATTCGTCATCGCCATACTGGCGTATCACCCGGCGCAACGGTATGTCGTGCCATTGGTTACACGTCTCGGTCACCTCTTGTTCTCATTGTCGGCACTTTGAACAGTGGACGTTACGTTTCAGATGTGTTACGACCCGTGGTTCTACCCTTCATTCGATCCCTGCGAAACCCTACATTTCAGCAGGATAATGCACGACCGCATGTTGCAGGTCCTGTACGGGCCTTTCTGGATACAGAAAATTTTCGACTGCTGCCCTGACCAGCACATTCTCCAGGTCTCTCACCAACTGAAAACGTCTGGTCAATGGTGGCCGAGCAACCGGCTCGTCACAATACGCCAGTCACTAATCTCGATGAACTGTGGTATCGTGTTGAAGCTGCATGGGCAGCTGTACCTGTACACTCCATCCAAGCTCTGGCTGACTCAATGCCCAGGCGTATGAAGGCCGTTATTACGGCCAGAGTTGGTTGTTCTGTGTACTGATTTCTCAGGATGTATGCACCCAAAAGGCGTGAAAATGTAATCACATGTCAGTTCTAGTATAATATATTTGTGCAATGAATACCCGTTTATCATCTGCATTTGTTCTTGGTGTAGCAATTTTAATGACCAGTAGTGTACAAACACGAGTTCAAGAGAGACTCTGCAAGCGATGTTACGCTGTTAGGAAAGGCACTCGTGTCGATCGTCTGCTGCCATAGCCCATTAAAGGCGCACTGTCCTAAGGGATACGTTGGTTGTACGTCCCGCCTTGATTTCTGCTATTATTTCATGCAGTGCTGCTTAGCACTAATAACTCTACGCAAAGAACGCTGCTTTCAGTCATTAAGTGAAGGCCGTCGGCTACTGCATTGTCCGTGGTAAGAGGTATTGACTGTAGTATCTTTCTGGTGGCCAGTTCGACTTCTGTCGGCAGATATCACGTTTTCGTAAATGGCAGCTATTCCGTAACAATGTTCTGGTGAAAGCGTACTTTGGAGTACTGTATCTCACATGACGCAGCGAAATGTAATCAGACACTCCTTTCCCACGACGTGATGAGGACATCAAGTGCCTCTCACATATAGACAAATGTACACTTTTATCGGTATATATCACGCCTAAGGCTCGCATGACCTCATCTCCATGCTGAAATCTTGAATTTCCCAAACGATTATCAGACACAATATTTACTCTTACGACATCCGATCATGTGAGAGCTGCGTTATCGCTGGTCTGAAATCAATGTAAGACAGAAATGGGAATCACTAGCACAGCTTTGAAAGCGGGTGAAATAGTTGAAATGGAGTCGTTCACCTTGAGAATTTTTTATCAAAGAAACTCACTATTTACGTCCATGTTGTAGTTAAAACAATAAAGTATAGCCTCCCATTCTTGCGCCAGTGCCTGTCGGAGCTCCTGAAGTGTCGTAGGGGTTTTAAGACGTCCAGCGACAAGTCGACCTAGAGCATCCCAGACGTGCTCGATGGGATTTGGGTCTGGAGAACAGGCAGGCCACTCCATTCGCCTGATATCTTCTGTTTCATGCTACTCCTCCATGATAGCAGTTCGTGGGGCCGTGCGTCATCATCCAACAGGAGGAAGGTGGGACCCACTGCACCCGTGAAAAGGCGGACATACTGGTGCAAAATGACGTCCCGATACACCTGACCTGTTATAATTCCTTTGTCAAAGACATGCAGGGGTGTACGTGCACCAATCATAATACCACCCCACACCATCAAACCACGACCTCCATATAGGTCCCTTTCAAGGACATTAAGAGGTTGGTATTTGGTTCGTGGTTCACGCCAGATGAAAACCCGGTGATAATCACTGTTCAGACTATAATTGGACTCGTCCGTGAACATGACCTGGGACCACTGTTCCAATGACTATGTACTGTGTTCTTGACACCGGCTTTACGGGCTCTCCTGTGACCAGGGGTCAGTGGAATGCACCATCCAGGTCTCCGGACGAATAAACCATGTCTGTTCAGTCGTCTGTAGACTGTGTGTCTGGAGGCAACTCTTCCAGTGGCTGCGGTAAGGACCCAAGCAAGGCTGCCTGCAATACTCCGTGACCGTGTGCGGGCAGTGATAGTGAGATATCGGTCTTCTTGTGGTGTTTTACAATGTAGACGTCCCGTACTGTAGCGCCTGGACACGTTTCCTGTCTGTTGGAATAGTTGCCATAATCTTGAGACCACACTTTGTGGCACACGGAGGGCCCATGCTACGACCGGCTGTGTTTGAGCAGCCTCCAGTCGCCCTAGTACTCTGCCCCTCATAATGTCATCAACATGTGTTCTTTGAGCCATTTTCAACACACAGTCACCATTAGCACGTCTGAAACGTCTGCACATTTACTCGCTGCAACGTACTCTGACATGCACCAACACGCCTCTGCGTATGTGGACTGCTGCCAGCGCCACCGTGCGACGACCGCAGGTCAAATGCACCGCATCGTCATACCCCGAGGTGATTTAAACCCTCAAACCGCCCACCAGAGTGTTGTTTCACCATGTATCAGCATTATCCTTAATTTGTGAGCATGAGTGTAGATCCATGACTCATTAAAATGATACTTCGGTAATATGCACAGCTGCTGGAAGTGGGATTATATTTTATTTAAAAACCTTATTCTTTTCATTACACAGACTTCCACCATTGTCCCATTGAGCAGATGAATAGTTCAATTTCACCTTAG
Source organism: Schistocerca piceifrons (assembly GCF_021461385.2). NCBI lineage: Eukaryota > Metazoa > Arthropoda > Insecta > Orthoptera > Acrididae > Schistocerca > Schistocerca piceifrons. The sequence goes on along the minus strand of NC_060139.1, from coordinate 112,343,376 downwards.
CACGTCGCATCCAAAAAAAGGATACTACTTGAGAACTGACGGACAAGTCAAGCAGAAAGAGCATACCTTATATCGGTAGGCTCTACTCCTGCTTTCATCATATTGTGGTATGTATACAAACAACCACGTGAGAGCAAAACGAAACAACGGCCCATATCTGAAGCGAGCATCTACCATCCAGCACAAAATCCCTAGACACGTGACGAGTACAAGAAAACGATTGGAGACGGTTGTATAAGACGGTCAAATTACTGCTCCCTTAACGTAATATCACGTTCAGCTTATTTACATGATAGCTACACACCAAATTTTGGGTGCGAAATTAACAGATTGCACCGATTCGAAGCATCAGTTTTCCACGGACTGTTTATAATTCCTACCTAACTCAGAGTTTCATCTTGTTTTCATCACAGTGTAAATCGTGCTTTTTAAGTGCCGATATTGTATATGAAGGTTGCAGGGCTGCGGTCTTCAATACGAGCATGCGTGCTGAATGTCTGTTCGGCTATAGACGCTGAAACGTCCCCTTAGAAAAATTTATGAATGACTGTGCTGTAAAACCTCTTACGTTATTTGCTTTTCAAACAGCTGAGCAGAACTGAAAGTACTCAGACATTTCTCTCTTTGAAACTTCCTGGCAGATTAAAACTGTGTGCCGGACCGAGACTCAAACTCAGCTCAGTTGGTAGAGCACTTGCCCGCTAAAGGCAAAGGTCCCGAGTTCGGGTCTCGGTCCGGCACACAGTTTTAATCTGCCACGAAGTTTCATATCAGCGCACACTCCGCTATAGAGTGAAAATTTCATTCTAGAAACATCCCCCAGGCTGTGGCTAAGCCACGTCTCCTTTCTTTCAGGAGTGATAGTTCTGCAAGGTTCGCAGGAGAGCTTCTGTAAAGTTTGGAAGGTAGGAGACGAGGTACTGGCAGAAGTAAAGCTGTGATGACGGGGCGTGAGTGCTTGGGTAGCTCAGTTGGACGCCGGCACGGTAGTTCAGCGTGTTCGCTCAGAGAGCCGGTTGGCCTCTGTAATAAAAAACTGAGTGGAAGGATCAACCACCGAACTTGAACAGGATGTCTTGCGACGTCCGCAACGACCAAACACAACGATCAATAACGAACAAAACAAAAAAAAAAGAAAAGAAAAAAAGACGTTGGTAGAGCACGTGTCCGCGAAAGGCAAGGCCCCGAGTTCGAGTCTCAGTCCGGCACACAGTTTTAATCTGCCAGGAAGTTTCATATCAGCGCACACTCGTGTAGAGTGAAAATATCATTCTATTTCTGTTTTTACTTATTCTGATCAACACTAAACTGACACACAATATTTTTAGCGCAACGCAATCTGACTTTCAACAATCCCTACGAAAGAATGGCCCTGACCAACAATAACCTATACCTTTCATGAATCACTTACCTCACAAAAATCTTCGTTACTCGAACTACTGCAATGCAGCGAGCGCCACTACTGCCAGCTAAATAAAAGATTCTAACTACGGAAGGCACTAACTACTGATAGGCATAGTTAGCAAGTGAAAGATTTTGATAGAGAACAAACAATGTATTTACCTTAATAGTGTTCAAAAGTCATAATATATATATCAGTTCATGATATCCAGTATTACAAATTTACTGTCTCTGATGGACACACGTCCAGATCATCCGCTCTCAAAACTCCGCCATCTCTCTCCCCACATCCACAACTGCTGGCGGCTCACCTCCAACTGCCCAGCCCTACACGCTGTTAACAGCCAACTGTCCAACACTACAATAGCAAATTCCAACAATGCAAACCAGCTACAGTCTGCACACAGCACTGTCAGTGATTTTCAACAAGTGTTACCAACATAAAAACCTAAATAGCCTACTTACAACGCTATGAGGTAAGCATTCGACCACTTTTACTTTTCTCTGCGCTTATTTAAAATTCCTCATTTAATCGATAATCCTACTTATTGTGAAATTTGTTTTCTGTTTGGAAAAGACATTAAAGCGGTTAAAATTCGTCGGCAGATTAGTGAAGTTTGTGACCGATGGGATGGTAAAAAAAGGGTTTATAGCGTTTAAGGATGAAGTGTGTGGGTCATCACCTATCATCAATGAAGCCTTGGTGCAGAATGTTTATGCAGTACAGTTCAAGAAAACACTTTATGAATACGTTATTTTCTAATGAGTTCCCTCAGATTTCAAGAAGTGTTTTTTTTTATGAAATTCGTAGAGAACACTTTAATGGTTTATGTCTAAATGGCCGTGCTGAGGTGGTTGCCAAATTTGGCACTAGAATCTTATGAGAATGGATTTCAGAAATAGGTTGTATGTTACGACAAGTATTTATATCAATCCAGTTTATGCTGAAAAGTAGACTAACAGAGAAGCTTTCTTGTAATAATACATTCTTTTCTAATAACGCACTTGCATTTTGGGTTGCCAGGTCTCCAGCTTCAGTCGTACATATCCGTCTCTTTACGGTCCTGTCTCGCCAAACATACAGGGTAAACACTAATAAAACCGACAAACTACAGGGACAGATTCCTGACTGGAAATTGAGGAAAAAATGTCTAATGAATATCTGTCCAGAAATACATTGTTGCCACGGTAGACAGCGCTGATGTGTTCCATGTGTGTTTCAGGCAGTGTGTTTGACGCGGCACACTGTAAGCAGCAGAATGGTTCGGTACTCATCTTGGGAACAAGCCGAGACGGTGTTTGTGTACGAACAAGTAGATGGAAACGGTCAAGGGGCAGCATGGCTATACCAAAACAATTACCCTCACAGGCACCAACCTCATCACACAACATTTAAAGTCCTTTTTGGGCGTTTGTGCGATTTTGGGACTTTTCATACAGGCGAACGTGCAGGGAAGTGGCGGACTGTGTGTGCACCAGATTTGGATGTCCAGGTTCTACAGGATTTGAGACGAACCCTAGTACAAGTTCCAGGAAAGTGCCTCCCCAACATGGCGTAAGCCAAAGTACGCTTACGTGTATCCTGCATGATAACCGCTGCTTTCCCCATCAGCTGCGGCCAGTGCACGGATGATCAGCAGCTGATTTCCCTCTACGGAAAGGATTTCGTCGATGGTTTTTGCACCAGATCATCTCAATTATGGGATTTCTGTCGTTAATCCTCTTTACCGACGAAGCAAACTTTATCAGTTCTGGTATTAGCATAATCGTCATCTGCCGGCTACAGAGATTCCTTGGGGAATGCTTGAGACGTCTCATCAGCATCGGTTCGGCATCAATGCGTCAGCAGGGATTATTGAAGACCACGTTCTTGGACCCGTCATTATTCCACAATGCCTCGGCTTAGGAACGTACCAGGATTTCGTGCGGAACACTCTGTCTGGGCTGCTTCAGAATGTGCCTTTGGAAATACGACAGGTCATGTTACGTCTGCATGACGGAGCAACAACCTACTCCCTCCATACTGTTCGCCGACACCCCAACAACATCTTCCCCGGACGTTGTATAGGACGAAGTAGAGAGCGCACAACTTTTAGGCCGTTGCAAGCGCGAGGAGTGAGTGTCAGGAGGGATGAGGAGTAATACCATCATGACCTACCTTCCCTTACACTTCGGTCGTCCCCTCTGCCCTCGGACTTTCTCCTGTTATACCCGCAAAACGCAATTTATCCCTTAATAGGGCTCCACTGCACTTAGATGTGGCACACATAATTAAAATTTGTCCGTGACTTATTTCATTTAAGGGTAAAGATATACAGTACTGGCCATTAAAATTGCTACACCACGAAGACCGTGCTACAGACGCGAAATTTAACCGACAGGAAGAAGATGCTGTGATATGCAAATGATTAGCTTTTCAGAGCATTCACACAAGGTTGGAGCCGGTGGCAACACCTACAACGTGCTGACATGAGGAAAGTTTCCAACCGATTTCTCATACACAAACAGCAGTTGACAGGCGCTGCCTGGTGAAACGTTGTTGTGAAGCCTCGTGTAAGGAGGAGAAATGCGTACCATCACGTTTCCGACATTCATAAAGGTGGGATTGTAGCCTATCGCGATTGCGGTTTACCGTATCGCGACATTGCTGCTCGCGTTGGTCGAGATCCAATGACTGTTAGCAGAATATGGAATCGGTGGGTTCAGGAGGGTAATAAGGAACGCCGTCCTGGATCCCAACGGACCCGTATCACTAGCAGTCGAGATGACAGGCATCTTATCCACATGGCTGTAACGGATCGTGCCGCCACGTATCGATCCCTGAGTCAACAGATGGGGGACGTTTGCAAGACAACAACCATCTGCACGAACAGTTCGACGACGTTTGCAGCAGCATGGACTATCAGCTCGGGGACCATGGCTGCGGTTACCCTTGACGGTGCATCACAGACAGGAGCGCCTGCAATGGTCTACTCAACGACGAACCTGGGTGCACGAATGGCAAAACGTCATTTTTTCGGATGAATCCTGGTTCTGTTTACAGCGTGTATTCGTTATCGCCATACTGGCATATCACCCGGCGTGATAGTATGGGGTGCCATTGGTTACACGTCTCGGTCACCTCTTGTTCACATTGAAAGCACTTTGAATAGTGGACGCTACATTTCAGATGTGTTACGATCCGTGGTTCTACCCTTCATTCGATCCCTGCGAAACCCTACATTTCAGCTGGATAATGCACGACCGCATGTTGCAGGTCCTGTACGGGCCTTTCTGGATACAGAAAATGTTCCCCTGCTGCCCTGGCCAGCACATTCTCCAGATCTCTCACCAACTGAAAACGTCTGGTCAATAGTGGCCGAGCAACTGGCTCGCCACAATACGCCAGTCACTACTCTTGATGAACTGTGGTATCGTGTTGAAGCTGCAGGGGCACCTGTACCTGTGCACGCCATCCAAGCTCTGTTTGACTCAATGCCCAGGCGTATGAAGGCCGTTATTACGGCCAGAGGTGGTTGTCCTGGGTACTGATTTCTCAGGATCTATGCACCCAAATTGCGTGATAATGTAATCACATGTCAGTTGTAGTGTAATATATTTGTCCAACGAATACCCGTTTATCATCAGCATTTCTTCGTGGTGTAGCAATTTTAATGGCCAGTAGTGTATTTTATAACATTAAAACATAGTTTCTGATAATCTGCGATTTTTCTGTCGCGTCGACGCGGAAACGGTTAGTCCTAGACACAAAAATCAGTAGGTCCTTGTCTGTAGGAAATTTAATGTAGTTTAATTTTACGCGGGGAAATATTTTCGAATTTTTCAAGAGAAACATAAAAGATTGATCTGCAGGCGCCACCGCCGCCCCCTCCCCTCCTCACGTGCTCACACGTCCTAGCCGGGTTTTTTAGAATATTGTTCACGCCGCTCACTTATCCACAACTGTACAAAAATACACAGATGTCAGCCCACTGCCAGCGAAAAGCAGCTGATATTTTTGTCTAGTTCTAGCAGCGAAGTTCAGCTCCTCACGTGACATTTATTTCAGAGGCCAGAAAACGCCAGGTGGCTGTGGAGGTCATCTGAACCGGCCTGACACAGCTGCAACTATTCCACTGCTGCCGAATAGCACTTTGTCAGTGAGCTACGCTATTCTGTATTGATTTCTCTAGCGACGTGCTTACGTTACCGTGGACGTGGATTTTATTGTATACCCGTATTGCAGATATGTACCAGCAAACATACAAAAAGAATTACGTAATTTTGCTTTTTGATGTGGTAATTAAACCTTGTACTGGAGTGTGCGGTTTTTTTAAGCTTCCGGGCAGATTAAAACTGTCTCTACGGGAGCGAGACTCTAATACGGACGGTGCCACAAGTTTGGAAAGTGCCGGGTGGTTATAATTAACGTACAACTACTCACAGAGGTTCAACTAAATACATTACAATTACGAACAACTTAAATTGGAAGGAACACATAGAAAATGTTGTGGGGAAGGCTAGCCAAAGACTGCGTTTTATTGGCAGGACACTTAGAAAATCTAACAGACCTACTAAGGAGACTGTCTACACTACGCTTCTCCGTCCTCTTCTAGAATACTGGTACGCGGTGTGGGATCCTTATCAGATACGACTGACGAAGTACATCGAAAAAGTTCAAAGAAAGGCAGCACGTTTTCTATTACCGCGAAATATGGGAGAGAATGTCACAGAAATGACACAGGATTTCGGCTGGAAATCATTGAAAGAAAGGCGTTTTTCATTGCGACGGAATCTTCTCACGAAATTCCAATCACCAACTTTCTCCTCCGAAAGCGAAAATATTTTGTTGACACCGACCTACATAGGGAGGAACGATCAAATGGTTCAAATGGCTCTGAGCACTATGGGACTTAATATCTGAGGTCATCAGTCCCCTAGAACTAAGAACTACTTAAACCTAACTAACCTAAGGACATCACACAGATCCATGAGCGAGGCAGGATTCGAACTTCCGGCCGTAGCGGTCGCGCGGTTGCAGACTGTAGCGCCTAGAACCGCTCGGCCACAACGGTCGGCAGGAACGGTCACCAAGATAAAATAAGGGAAATCAGAGCTCGTACGGAAAGATATAGGTGTTCATTCTTTCCGCACGCTGTACGAGATTGGAATAATAGAGAATTGTGAAGGCGATTCGATGAACCCTCTGCCAGGCACTTGAATGTGATTTGCAGAGTATCCATGTAGATGTAGATGTAGATGTAGAATGTTGGCTGTACTTATTGTATGGCAGCGAAACTCAGTAGATATTCTAATGCTATTATACGGAACTAATTAAAGCTGGAAAAAAAATGAGGTCCAGTTATGGCCATCAGGTGAAAATCTGGCGCTCTGAATCCAAGGACAGAAATTTTTGCATTTGTAATGGATTAGGAACGGGACGTCGGCAGAAAAGCCCAAAAAAGTGAGAAAAACGTAATGTTGATTTTATTACAAACCGCCCCATACACAATTTGTTCAATAAGAGCACCGGAGGCGACGACGAGGTGCTGCATCCGTAAAACGACTTGGCAAACTATTGCTCGCAGCAGTTCCGGTGGGATCTGAACAAGGTGTGCCTGTATAATGGCCTTCAGAACAGGTAGAGGCCGAACGTGCCCCTGGCAAACGCGTTCTTTCAGATACCCCCGGAGCCAAAATTCACATGGATTTCGGTCAGGTGATCTTGCAGGCCATGTATCTGGAAAACCTCTGGAGAGAACACGTTCATGGAAGATTGCATTAAGCAGATCTATCACTTGGCGAACAAAATGAGGTGTTGCCCCACCTTGCTTGAAAACATTGGTTTCCACACAGTTGCGCTCTTGCAAAGCAGAAACCAAATGCTGTATAAGGAGGTCTAGACAGCGTTCAGGCGTCACACCTGATAGGCTGTCTTCAAAGAAGAACCACACAGTCACGTACGGTGAGTACAGTGGCTCTTTCTGTACAACACACGGTTTAACAGTTTCCCAAGTTCGGCAGTTCTGTGTATTCACTGCACACCGTAGAGTAAAATGTGCCTCGTCATTCCACAGAATGTTACCCGGCCACCTGTCATCAAGTTCGATCCGTGACAGAAACCGAAGAGCAAATGCAGAACGTTGCTGCGGATCACGAGGTTTCAGTTACTGCACCTTCTGGATCTTCTCTGAGTAACAGAGTAAAACAGACCACGAAACTTTCCGTGCTGTTGATCATGGGATGGGCAAATCTCGTAACACTGCAACAGCACTGACACTACCCGGGGCACGTGCTGCGTGGTCACTCAGAGCAACAGCAGCCTCGTCGCTCCGACCCCGGTAGCTGAGTGGTCAGCGCGACAGAATGTCAATCCTAAGAGCCCGGGGATCAGGAAGATATTGGGCGAGTAGAAACCATCATGAACACAATCCTTAAAGCGTCAGGCGTCCAAACCAACACCAGAATAACAGTACTACTGCCGATAGGGAATCAACGACTCAAACCAGACAGGCAGTGGTACAAAATAGCAGAAAGTCATAAAGTTCTTGGAATATTTATACACTCTTGTGCACTTAGAAAGGCCGCATGTAACTGGAGAGACGTGCTACACACCATAAGAGGACTATCTAGACAGCACGCGAACCGGAGACTAACAATTCACCAGAAAAATGGCTCTGAGCACTATGGGACTCAACATCTTAGGTCATAAGTCCCCTAGAACTTAGAACTACTTAAACCTAACTAACCTAAAGACATCACACACACCCATGCCCGAGGCAGGATTCGAACCTGCGACCGTAGCAGTCCCGCGGTTCCGGACTGCAGCGCCAGAACAATTCACCAGAAAAAAGACCTGATAAACACGACGACCCTATCGAAACCATGGTACCTGGCGCAAATCTTAAGCATCCCGACCGAAATGGCGTGACCACTTACGAGCGCGGTGTACTACCTGCTGTGGCGTCGAAATATATTCAAAGTGGCGCAAGCAACGTCCTCGCTGCCAAAGAAAGAAGGGGCTAGGTCTAGTTGATGTAAAGACCAAATGTGCAGCACTGCTATTAAAACGAACGCTCGCCATCCCGGACAAAAACCCTGACAGCGCCACAGCCACGATGATTGCAAGGTACATGCCCGCATCAGAACAAGCGCCGGTCGACACAAGGCACGCCCCTTCAGAATGCGACACGTCAGGCTGCACTATGTAAACAAAAGTTACTCTATGGACACCGTGGCGAACCCTGGCCACAGAACAGCAAAGAGAATATACTGGCCCTCAGGGGGAAACAGGCGAAAAACAAAATTGAAAACAAACTTCCGCAGTACAATTGGGAACAAATTTGGGAAAATGTCTCGGAAAACATGTCGCCTAAAGATGCAAAGGAGACGTGGTAAAAATGGGAAACAGAACGGTACCAAACAAACAAAGACTGGCGGAGATAAAACTCGTTGCAAGTGACAAGTGCGACTTATGTGCCATGACCGACACCCTCGAGCACCGATTCACCTGCGTGAATGCCACCAACTTATGGAAAGCACGCCAGAAGATGGTGGCCCACATCAACAGACCGGCGCCGGGAAGTATCACAGTGGAAGCTATCTGCCCCAGACTGCAACCCATTTCCACGACCCAAGCGACTGGCGACTCTCTGGATCCTCGCCATGACGGCACGCGCCATCGCAGCGAGGAGGCAGACCGACCAGCTGGCCTTCCTGATGGACCTATGGGAGGAAAACAAGACGAACCAGCAGCACAGACGTTACCGCGAGAACTTCAAAAACTTCCTGCAGATTCCACTGCAGACAGCAACCGGCAGAGTCCTCCCCGGCCCGTGACCCTCAGCACCGCCACCAACCACCTCACCACACTCACCTCGAGAAGAAAGTGTGCAGTGAAAGTGAATAAGTGCACCATAAAAGAGAAAGAGAGACGAAACTGAACATTGCTTTCGCAGACATTTTATACAGCTGACATTTACTGTAGATGCAAGAGGTGATCTTATCAAGATTATAGAACGATTAGTTACCAGCTGTAGACAGATAAAGAGGAATCTCAGGACGGACAAGAAACAAAATGCCACCGCCTAGCACTGACACTGTGGATGCTTTGTAATCGCTGTTCTATGAATGCTGCAACAGCTAACTTTAACAGGGAGTCTGCTTATGACACTTTTTTGTTGCGATATTGAATCGTATAAATTATTGTAAATTACGGAAATTACTGTGTGATTACACGGTTGTAGAACATTCACTGGAAACAAGCACAACCATAAAGTAGATAGGAATATGCGCACGAAGCAATTTGAAATGGAGCGATCATATGCAACAAATCGCACTAAGACAAATGCCAGACCGAGATTCTTCGGAAGAACACTCAGGAAATGTAGTGCACTCACTAACGAGGTAGCTTACAACACACTCGTTCGAGCAATAAGTGAATATTGCTCGTCAGTCTGGAATCCGTAACAGACTGGATTGATAGAGGAAATAGGGAAGATCCAAACAAAAGCAGCGCGTTATGTTACTGGGTCTTTTAGTAAACCCGAAAGCGTCAGGGAGATGCTCAGATGACTGCCTCCGCAGCCGAACTCTTTTCATCGCTGGCGTCGGGGCGGAGGAACCCAGGTTCGATTCCAGGTACCTCTTCAGAGCTGTCTTGGATAAGGGTTGGGGGTTGGGTTGTTTGGGGAAGGAGACAAGACAGCGAGGTCATCGGTCTCATCGGATTAGGGAAGGATGGGGAAGGAAGTCGGCCGTGCCCTTTCAAAGGAACCATCCCGGCATTTGCCTGGAGCGATTTAGGGAAATCACGGAAAACCTAAATCAAGATGGCCGGACGGAGGATTGAACCGTCGTCCTCCCGAATGCGAGTCCAGTGTCTAACCACTGCGCCACCTCGCTCGGTCTTGGATAAGAAGGTCGGGTACGAGGCCCACTCAGCCCGAGTGAGGCCCGAATGAGGAGCTGTCTGAATAAAGAAACAGCAGCATCATCCAAATTAATCTACTGGCAATGACGACTGGAGGGACATGGTGCTCACATTGTAAGGTGTCTATAATTTCGCACCTTATAAACACTCATCCACATACTTTATCCTGAACTACAACCACAATTAGGTATCATTTGATAGGTTGTACATCGTATATATGAATAGGTAAAGGAGACTGACATTGTCGCGTACGCCTTGTAAATAATTGTTAACGCTTATTGCATGAAAGGCGACGGAGTGTCTTTATTATCAGAACGGCGTAATGAATGATTGCCTATACTAGTAGAGGTTGGAACGCCAGTGGAGATGAAACGACAGGCAGAATTCAAGCTCTGGGTGGAAGGTCCCCACAGGTGTTGGTCCTGCTTAAAAACAGGAAGTAGCTAGACGGACGTCGTGGCACCTGAGCTCTGGAGCACAATAGGGTGACGGCCAGCCGCTATTGTAGCAGGACCGGAGGGATAATCGGGAGCTCTGCAAATTTGGACGCAGGTGAGAGGAACGAAGAAGCGCCACATCGGAAAACACGCAGGCTGGGGTATTTCCAAGGATTTGTGTTCTCAAACTTTCCGCAGTGGGCTACATTCTGGAACCGTGCGACCGCTACGGTCGCAGGTTCGAATCCTGCCTCGGGCATGGATGTGTGTGATGTCCTTAGGTTAGTTAGGTTTAAGTAGTTCTAAGTTCTAGGGGACTGATGACCTCAGAAGTTAAGTCCCATAGTGCTCAGAGCCATTTTTTTTCCGCACTGGACGACAAAAGACTAAGAAGAAGCGGAATGATCTGTAGAGAAGGAAAATATTCCGTGGTCTCGGGAATATGATTCGTTTTCGGAATTACGATGGTGGGGAGACAAGCCTTGCTGGGAAGCCAGCGCTGGAGAGACATGGTCTTCCATTGTAAGCGCCCGTGTGTGACGGTCGCTCGGTATCAGCTGTTTTGGTACAGACGGACTTGCTGTCTTTGCTCTCAGGGGACTTTGTAGTTAGAACAGTTAGGCACTGTACTGTTGCCAACCAATACGATTCTGGACTTCACCTCCGGGTTGAAGTCGTCGTTGAGTACGCAGCGTTGAGAGCACTTCCCTCTGCCTACACTTACGTTGAGACGTTATCTGAACTCCTTCCTTGCGGCTGGGAGTTTGCGTTTCTCGTCTGTAGAACACAGAGAGGAGAAGACAGTATTAGAGTGTATTAGTCAGAGGACCGCCTTCTGCCGTCCTAGTGTTTGAAGGAGTTTATTTGTGGCTAGAGTTCTTCCATCGTCGCAGACGAGTACGAGAACCATCACTTCGACGCACCGGACGCAGTACATACGGTAATATCGCAAATTGCTTCGGCTTATTAGGGCTATAAAGCTAAACAGCTGTGATCACGTTATTTTATTTCCACTGAGGTTCCACACCACCGTAGATCATCTTTGAAAGTAGTGTCTTCTAGTGTTGGTACGTAGATGATGTCAGTCGCGATATTAGACCGTGCAGTCATAATAAGGGGCAGAGTTGGGTAATTGATTAATAATTTTAGTTAGGAAATATAGACAGCTGTACTTAAAGGGTTGATTTTAATCTATAATAAATACAGGGTGGACCATTGATCGTGACCGGGCCAAATATCTCACGAAATAAGCGTCAAAAGAAGAAACTACAAAGAACGAAACTTGTCTAGCTTGAAGGGGTAAATCAAATGGCGCTATGGTTGGCCCGCTAGATGGCGCTGCCATAGGTGAAACGGATAGCAACTGCGTTTTTTTAAATAGGAACCCCCATCTTTTATTACATATTCGTGTAGTACGTAAAGAAATATGAATGTTTTAGTTAGACCACTTTTTTCGCTTTGTGATAGATGGCGCTGTAAGAGTCACACACATATGGCTAACAATTTTAGACGAACAGTTGGTAACAGGTAGGATTTTCAAGTTAAAGTACAAAACTTAGGTACGTTTGAACGTTTTACCTAGGTGACCTTATCATTTCTGAGAACGCATGCTGTTACAGCGTGATTACCTGTAAATTCCACATTAATGCAATAAATGCTCAAAATGATGTCCGTCAACCTCAATGCATTTGGCAATACGTGTAACGACATTCCTCTCAGCGAGTAGTCCGCCATCCGTAATATTCGCACATGCATTGACAATGCGCTGACGCATGTTGTCAGGCGTTGTCGGTGGATCACGATAATAAACATCCTTCAACTTTCCCCACAGAAAGAAATCCGGGGACATCAGATCTGCATTTAGATTGCCATCGATAAAATGGCGGCCAATTATCCTTCCTCCCATAATGCCGCAACATACATTAACCCGCCAAGGTCGCTGATGTTCCACTTGCAGCCATCGTGGATTTTTCGTTGCCCAATAGTGCATATTATGCCGGTTTACGTTACCGCTGTTGATGAATGACGCTTCGTCGCTAAATAGAACGAATGCAAAATATCTGTCATCGTCCCGTAATTTCTCTTGTGCCCAGTGCAGAACTGTATACGACGTTCAGAGACGTCGTCATGCAATTCCTGGTGCACAGAAATATGGTACGGGTGCAATCAATGTTGATGTATTATTCTCAACACCGACGTTTTTGAGATTCCCGATTCTCGCGCAATTTGTCTGCTACTGATGTGCGGATTAGCCGCGACAGCAGCTAAAACACCTACTTGGGCATCATCATTTGTTTGCAGGTCGTGGTTGACGTTTCACATGTGGCTGAACACTTCCTGTTTCCTTAAATAACGTAACAATCCGGCGAACGGTCCGGACACTTGGATGATGTCGTCCAGGATACCGAGCAGCATGCCCGTTGGGCAGTTTGATCACAATAGCCATACATCAACACGATATCGACCTTTTCCGCAATTGGTAAAAGGTCCATTTTAACACGGGTAATGTATCACGAAGCAAATACCGTCTCCACTGGCGGAATGTTACGTCATACCACGTACTTATACGTTTGTGACTATTACAGCACCATCTATCGCAAAGCGGAAAAAGTGGTCAAAATAAAACATTTATAGTTCTTTACGTACTACACGAATATGCAATAAGTATGGGGGTTCCTATTTTTTAAAAAACGCAGTTGATATCCATTTGACCTATGGCAGCGCCATCTAGCGGCCCATCCATAGCGCCATCTGGTTTCCCCCTTCAAGCTAGATAAGTTTTGTTCTTTGTAGTTTTTTCGTTTGACGCTTATTTCGTGAGATATTTGGCCCGGTCACTATCAATGGACCACCTTGTATATATTGAACAATAATGTTTATCATTTAGTAGTATTAGTTGTCTTCATCATTCATTTACGTTTAGATTGTAATTTATATGTAAAAAAGAGCATTAAGAGATCCTAAGAGCTGCTTCAGGGGATAGTCAGACAGGGCCAAATCATCATTTTAGCGTTTGTTATTTTACGTTGCGCACATTCATTTTTACACCCGCCTCGAGTAGCATCTTGGAACATGTACCCACGATCATAGATCGCTCCTCCTACTGCATTGTAGGTAGAATTCGACCAGTCGGAACGGACCCGTGAGTGGCGTTTTCTTTTTTTAGATGCTCAGCCACCTCCACTGGCGGACGCTCTAAGACAGGCGTTCTGCGTCACTGTGTGATTTTGCTGTTGAAGTTCCAAGAGCGTACGTTCCTTGAAGAGTCAACCAATAAGCTGCTTCCTCGTGCGTATATCTCGCGAAAAGGCCATGAAGGTAAAATTAGAGAGATTCCAGTTCACACGGAGGCTTACTAGCAATCGTTCTTCCCACGAAACGTTCGTTGCCGGAACGGGCAAAGGGGGAAGTAGCAATGGTACATTAAGTACCCTCCGCCACACATAGTCAGATGGCTTTCAGAGTATAGATGTACAGGGTGTTTATAAATTAAGTGTACAAAAGTAACTTTTAATGGTGAAAAAGGTAATTAACATATAGAAATGTTGATGTAACACTGAATGCAATATACCTTCGAGTTTTATTTACAACTGTTCAATGTGGCTATCTTTTGTAGCGCGACAAATGTGCCATCTGTAATCAATTTCCTGACAAATCCTATAAAGCAGGTCTTGGAGTATAGTCATGGGATAGCGGTATACAGGCACAGGGTGTTCGCAAATTCCCGTTACAAACTTCTAGGACTTGTAGAGCAGAGTGAGTACATACACTACTGGCCATTAAAATTGATACACCAAGAAGAAATGCAAATGATAAACGGGTATTCATTGGACAAATACATTATACTAGAACTGACTGGTGATTACACTTTCACGCATTTCGGGTGCATACATCCTGAGAAATCAGTACCCAGAACAACCACCTCTGGCCGTAATAACGGCCTTGATACGCCTGGGCATTGAGTCAAACACAGCTTGGATGGTGTGTACAGGTACAGCTGCCCATGGAGCTTCAACACGATACCACAGTTCATCAAGAGTAGTGACTGGCATATTGTAACGAGCCATTTGCTCGGCCACCATTGACCAGACGTTTTCAACTGGTGAGAGATCTGGAGAATGTGTTGGCCAGGGCAGCAATCGAACATTTTCTGTATCCAGAAAGGCCCATACAGGACCTGCAACATGCGGTCGTGCAATATCCTGCAGAAATGTAGGGTTTCAAATGGCTCTGAGCACTATAGGACTTAACTTCTTGAGCTCACCAGTCCCCTAGAACTTAGAACTACTTAAACCTAACTAACCTAAGGACATCACACACATCCGTGCCCGAGGCAGGATTCGAACCTGCGACCGTAGCGGTAGCGCGGCTCCAGACTATATAGCGCCACCCAGGCCGGCAAATGTAGGGTTTCACAGCGATCGAATGAAGGGCAGAGACACGGGTCGTAACACATCTGAAATGTAACGTCCACTGTTCAAAGTGCTGTCAGTGCGAACAAGAGGTGAACGAGACGTGTAACCAATGGCATCCCATGCCATCACGCCGGGTGATACCCCAGTATGGCGATGACGAATACACGCTTGTGCGTTCACCGCGATGTCCCAAACACGGATGCGACCTTCATGATGCTGTAAACAGAACCTGGATTCGTCCGAAAAAATGTCGTTTTGGCATTCGTGCACCCAGGTTCGTCGTTGAGTACACCATTGCAGGCGCTCCTGTCTGTGATGCAGCGTCAAGGGTAACCGCAGCCATGGTCTCCGAGCTGATACTCCATGCTGCTGCAAACGTCGTCGAACTGTTCGTGCAGATGATTGTTGTCTTGCAAACGTCTCCATCTGTCGACTCAGGGATCGAGACGTGGCTGCACGATCCGTTACAGCCATGCAGATAAGATGCCTGTAATTTCGACTGCTAGTGATACGAGGCCTTTGGGATCCACCACGGCGTTCCGTATTACCCTCCTGAACCCACCGATTCCATATTCTGCGAACAGTCATTGGATCTCGACCAACGCGAGCAGCAATGTCGCGATACGATAAACCGCAATCGCGATAGGATACAATCCGACATTTATCAAAGTCGGAAACGTGATGGTACGCATTTCTCCTCCTTACACGAGGCATCACAACAACATTTCACCAGAGACGCCGATCGACTGCTGTTTGTGTGTGAGAAATCGGTTGGAAACTTTCCTCATGTCAGCACGCTGTAGGTGTCGCCACCGGCGCCAATCTTGTGTGAATGCTCTGCATAGCTAATCATTTGCATAACACAGCATCTTCTTCCTGTCGGTTAAATTTCACGTCTGTAACACGTCATCTTCGTGGTGTATCAATTCAGGGGCCAGTAATGTACCATTTTGAACAGGAACTCATGTCCAGAAGCGTCATCCAGCGACGCTACAGAGCGTCAAAGTTACAGGCGCCGGTGGCTGTAAACGTACGTACGCTCATCAACATAAGTTTGAAATACTATCGTAAAATGCAGTCTACGGTACCAAAAGTGTCACTGACCTAGGCAATTCATGCATTATTCAGTTAGAGTCCATATACTGGGTAGTGTTTACCACTGCCATGTTTTATGGCCGTTCGCCAGTCATGTAAAACGTACTCCTGCCGCAGGGGCACACCGTTAGAAGTCCAGTATCAACAGCAGCTTCATTCAGTTTGTGTTCAGCACTGCAGCAACTTGCCACGTAGAGGCATACAACACTTTGATAGTCAGGATAGTGGCTTTACTTTCAGCTGGTCACATACAGCAAGATGCCGATCGGTTACAAGTCAATCAAAGTGGTGTGTCTAAGATGTGGAGAAAGTAGAGAGAGACGGGAAATGTGAACGATAGACTTCTTAATTGTCGTCCTCGTATACCGAAGCCCCTTCTTTAGTCTTTTTCTTCTTCTTGTTTGTCTCGGCTTCTTGAGATCTCTGGTGAAGAGAAACGACACAACAAGTTCCGTAGTAGTCTAGGGCAATCAGTGAAGTTACACAGCAGTTAATAATTCAACTTTTGAAACTGCCGGTTTATTGGCATTTTTGGAAAGAGAAACACTCTCATAGTCTCATGCGGTTAGCAAACTTCGTGTAACATTTTGTGTGTGTAATGGGCCTTCTTACGTCGCAAATCGTTGCAACGAATTAATTAAGCTGCTTTACAGTGTTGCTAGGCAACGTAATCAACAAGGTGATACGTGTATCAATTAAAACTGGACCTCGATATTTTGAATAAACTTTCGGTTCATTTTTTTGTCAGAATCAGCACTTGTCTCAAAATTAATTTCCAACTTCGTGCATTAAGTCCAAACGCAATTGCAACTATTGTACCCGATTTAATGGATAGCTCAATCACGCACTGGCGTCTAACGTATTTCAAATCAAGCGCAGGTTTCAGTTTTCCCTAATGGGCTAAACGACTCTTTTGTAATAACGTGATGTTATTGGACTGAAGCGCCTAGAACCGCATGGCCACTGCGGCCGGCCAAAAAAAAAAAAAAAAAAAAAAAAAAAAAAAAAAAAAAAAAAAAAGAGAGAGAGAGAAAAGTACTTTTAATTATAATAATAACAATGAAACTTTAAAAAATGAAGAAATTAAACAACGGTTTCAAAGAGCATTGCACAAAGATAGCGATGGCATATCCACAATAAATAAGGAAGCGGGATGGGAGGAGATCAAAAACGAAATAGTTGAAATAGCAAAAGAAAATTGTCTCGTGAAAAGAGTAAGAAGACATCCATGGTGGGACAATGAATGTGATGAGAACCTGGAGAAGAGACAGAAATTGTGGCAGAAATGGAACTCCACAAAAGATCCTCAAGATCTTGACAATTTTAAAATCCAGAGAAGAGAAACAGCTAAGCTTTTCCGTAATAAAAAAAGAAGACAATTTCAGGATAACCTAGAACAGATTGAGGAAGACTTTAAAAGAAATAATTCTAGAGATTTCTACAAAACTTTTAGAAAACAGCTAACCAAATACCAATCCCCAAATTTATGTTTTAAAGATGAAGAGAACAAGCTAGGTTTGACAAACAAGACTAATTGTGAAATATTAGCAAAATATTTCGAGAATCTACTAAATTGTGAACCACCCAAAGATAAAATGAGTTTTGAAAACCACCGAAATACTAATACCGAGTCAAAACCTTCAGACGCTGAAGAAATAAAACACATAATACACAGTCTAAAAAACAATAAAGCCCCAGGTGAAGACTCCATAGTACCAGAAATCCTAAAAATAATGGATACCAACCTCCCACAAGTTTTGGAACATATGTTTAAGAAGATCTGGGACGAAGAAAGAATTCCTGAAGACTGGCAGTGTGCCCTGATACACCCACTACACAAAAAGGGGGATAAGATGAATGTTAATAATTATAGAGGGATCTCGCTACTACCAGTAGGATACAAAATTTTGTCAAGGAAATTACTTCAAATCGTGGAGCCAGTTCTGGATAAAAAAATAGGTGAATATCAAGCAGGTTTTAGACAAGGTAGATCCTGTGTTGAACAAATATT
Organism: Schistocerca piceifrons; assembly: GCF_021461385.2. Classification (NCBI taxonomy): domain Eukaryota; kingdom Metazoa; phylum Arthropoda; class Insecta; order Orthoptera; family Acrididae; genus Schistocerca; species Schistocerca piceifrons. The sequence continues at coordinate 112,325,106 of NC_060139.1, read as the reverse complement.
TAACCTGAAAACACTAATTCGTTACAGAATCTCAAGAGGCCAGAGATTTGCAATAGTATTTGTAGATTTCAAAAAAGCATACGACTCGGTAGATAGAGAAACATTACTGAAAGTATTGGAAGAATTTGGGGTCGATAAGAAAACAATTCAAATTATCAAACAGACGCTAACAAACAGTAAGGCCAAAGTTAAATTTATGGGTGAAATTTCAAGGAAGTTCGAAATTAAAACAGGTGTTAGACAAGGTGATGGTTTATCCCCAATCCTCTTCAACTGCGTACTGGAAAAGATATTGAGAATATGGAAAGAAGAACTCAAAGGCACCAAGAATGACATCAGAATTGGAACAAAAAAAGAAAAAATAGAAGTGGGCTGTTTAGCTTTTGCAGACGATCTGGCAATAGTTACAGAAAACGAAGAAATAGCTCAGAACTACCTGGAGAAACTACAAGAAGTTTCGGCCAGAGCTGGACTGCAGATTTCATTTGAAAAAACCGTGTATATGTCTAATCATAGAAATAACAAGAAAAATCTTATTACTAAATACGGCAATATTAAGAGAGTAGAAAAATTTAAGTATTTAGGTGAAATAATTCAAGTGAATGGTTTAGACAAGAGTGCAAACCAGGCGAGAGCAAGGAAAATGGAATTTGCTTTTCAAAAAACCAAAGACATATATAACAAAAAAAACATTTCGATTCAAGCTAAATTAAGACATTATAAAACTGTCATTAGACCAGAATGCCTGTATGCATCGGAGTGCCTAACTCTTAACAAAAAGGGGGAAATAGAAAACATGGAAAAGAAAGAAAGGAAAATTTTGAGAAAAATATTAGGACCGAGAAAGATTGGAGAAGAGTACAAGCTAAAGAGTAATAAGGAAATATACAAAACTATTGAGAAAGTGAGTGAGGCAATGCGTAAACGCAGACTAACGTTTTATGGTCACCTGTCGAGGATGGATGGAAACAGACTAACAAGAAAAGTGTTTGAACATAGTAACAGGAACGAAAAAACCAACAATAAATGGATACAGATGGTGAAAAAGGATTTGGCCTATTTTAATGTCACCCGTGAGTCAATCAGGGACAGGGAAAAGTGTAGACAAATAGTGAACGAAATTAAGTGTTTTCCAGAAGAAACGAAACTAAAGAATAATAACAGGAAATGGTCGGAAGAGCGGAGGAGGAACCACTCGAAAATGATGAGGAAATACTGGGAAGAGAGAAAAAAAGATCAAAAAGCCGGGCAAGTGAATTGTTGAACGTGGTCCAAAGATGGCCGAAATCGAAAGAAGAAGAAGAAGAATAACAATGAAAAATCCTCAAATCTGCTCTCTCTCTCTGTCACCCTCCCCCCCCCCCACACACACACAAACACACAAACAAACAAAAAAGAATAGAAATGCACAGACACCACTGAAAGATTCAGAACATAGATTTACTAAATTCAGAACAACCGCCAAGAACACCTTCATCTGTTCCACCGTCGGCGACCTTGTTTTTACACCTTCAACTGTTCCACTGTCCGCCATGTTTGTTTTTACAGCTGGTAAACAGTGAAACAGTGACAGTGACAGTTCCGTATGCAGTGTTTGACAGTGATGAAGATGAGGAAAAAGAAAACGTAAGTGAAACATAATGTAAATAGACACACACACACTCACGCATACACACACACACACACACACACACACATATATATATATATATATATATATATATATATATATATATATATATATATAGAATTAATTAATTTCAGGTATATAAATCACAATTTCCAAATCGTAATTTTGGCTTAAACAATTTATCTACTTTAAGGTGTAAGTTGTTGCAGATGACAAACTGTGGAACAAAACAGTCACTGTAGAAACTTTATAATCAGAAAAACCACAACATGTGGTAAAAAGGTATGAATTCATAATTTTAAGTGCTTTTTTCAAATATCTGTAATTACGATTTAAAAACTAATAGTTACATTTATACAAACAGTAAAGAACATTCTTTTATCTTTAACAGCCATAAAATAAAAGCCCACTGAAGATGCTGCAACTGCAGTGAAACATGTTTGAGTTAAAAAACAAAATTGTGTTTCGCTAAAGGCGGACTCCATCCAAAAACGTATATTTGTTAAAGTAAACACGGAAAAAGGAGCTTCAACCCCAAGATGATTAACGAGAGAGATTAACTTCTACTCCATTCATAAAAGTTTTGATGTAACGGCGTGTTAAAGCAGCCCACTATGTGCCAATAGCAAAAGCACTCGCCTCCTGCGTTCCTCTTCCCGTCCACGTAAGAGGGCCGGCCGTGAACTTCAGCAGCGCCCGCGGCGGCTGGCGCCGTTTTGCTGACCTCTCCGCCGTCTCTTGCCGGCTGCAGTTGTCAACAGGATGTCGTAACGGCGAGAGCTCGAATATGCGCAGACCGGTGGAACAAAGGCGCCTGCTGCCGAGACCGGAAACCTGAGCTGAGCTGAGCTTGCATTACGCGGAAGCGAGAAGCGCCCGCCTTGGGCATTCCAGTGTGTGCAGAAGGCCGTGTCTGCGCGAGCAGAGGAAACGAAACTCGGGAAGCCGGGGACTGACTGCTCGGCAACGTGCAGCCGCGTTGCAGCCATTTCCGTTGGCGTAACCAGCGACATTTCATTACGATACTGCGAAAGCAGAGCTACGAAATGGAGTCATCACTTGTAGCAGTCAGCTGTTTGCACAGCGGTGTTGCATTTGTCAGCGACAATGAGTCGGCCGAAATTAGGGATGGCGGCTATCGAGGGAACAACTGGTTTTCGTTTATGTTGCTTTTTTTTCCGTACCGGTTTATCCGGACTCTTAAAACATCTCAAAACAACCCGTTTCTGAAACAACAGATTTTCGTTATTTTGTTACTGTTTATTTCCTGTAAAAGCAGAAATCGAAGAAATACTGAAAAATTTTGACTCTCTTAGTTTCAAAGTACACAGAATCAAAATATTAAATTAAATAGGGAAATAAAAGAAAATTTAATCCTCCACCCTTCGCTGCTTTTCTCGAAAAGTGATAAGTGGTTGAATAGTACAAAAAAAAAACCACCAGTATTCTCCTGTTGTTTCTAATTTTTTGAAACCCTTCTCAGAAATCACGTTGTAATCGGCGATCACACCGCTGTTTGGGCATTACGAATAGTCTGTGCTAAAGGGTGAAAACTGAGGTTGAAGAACTCTGTTTTTCGTGTCAGTTTATCCATTTTCAAGAACTATAAGTAGAGAAAGGGTTATTACGTAGACACAGGTCGCAGGTCAGCTACTTTCTATTTTAATTGTATACTACGAATGAATTGTTGTTACATTGTTAATTTATTTCCTTACCCATAATTTCCTTCCTCTTTTATTATTTCATTGAAATGGCAGACCAATCTTTCAAAGCAAATGAAGCATTGTACTCCACTGCTACATCATTTCGTAAAAATATTTCCAGGCTAGGATTGGTGCCATCTGCAATACAATGGACGTCCGGCGACGACAGCGAAAGCTACAGTATAGACCAGATAGGGCCAATTCTTACACATTGGGCGCACGCGCGTGCCTTAAGCCACGACACACGACAACATGGACATTATTGTCTTAGCAATGCTGTGTCAGCTCTCATGTGTTTGTTGCTCGTTTCTGCCTGCATTGTTATTAAAATATCACTGATCGCTTTTCCCATTTGCTGTAATAACTCAATATTTCAAACCAATGAAAGTTTTGCGGATAAAAATCACTCTTTTTACTAAAAAAAAGGTTAAATTTTAATACTGCTGCTATGACTAACTGATGTTTGGTTTTTTAGTCAGTTATTAGTAAAAAAATAAAGAAGACATCTGTTACGACCAAGACCAAATAAATACCATAAATATCGGTTATTCAGAACTGACATACCGGTATTGGTTTTAACTGGTTAGTTTTTTTCAACCCTAGTTGAACCACGGGCTGAAACAATCGTACCTCACTGACACCGCATATGTACAAATTGCGAATTTTGGGTCAAAATTGTCACATCTCACTGATACCCGCTCTTATCAAAACGGGAACTTAGAGACTACTACACATACCAATTTTACTGAGTGAGATACGGATTTCCGTCCTCTTCTGGAGTATTGCCTCGTGGTATGCCATCCGTATCAGGTAGGATTGAAGAAGGATTTCGAAAATGGTCAAAGAAGGGTAGTTAGTTTCGTATTAACGCGAAATAGGAGAGAGAATGTCTCGGATATGATATGCGAGTTGGGGTGGCAATCATTAAAACAAAGGCGTGTTATCTGTTCACGAAATTTCAATTACTAATTTTTTCCTCCGAATTCGGAAATATTTTGTTGGCAGCCATGAACATAGAGAGAAATAATAATCGTAATAAAATAACAGAAGTCAGAGCTCGCACGGAAAGATTTAAGTGTTTGTTTTTCAAACGCGCTGTTCATAAGTGGAACGGAACAGATATAATCTGAAGGTGGTTCGATGAACCTTTGCCAGGCACTTAAATGTGAACTGCAGAGTATTCAAGCAGATACAGATATCCATACACACTTCGGAAGCCAACTAATACCAGTACGACCATCGACGGAGCGAGTTTTCATGTAGCGAACAGATTTTTTTTTTTTTTTTTTTTTTTTTTTTTACATCTTCTCATAAAATTAAATATACGTTCGGAATTTCAGTACGAAATTAAAAAGGGAGATTAGCGTTTAACGTCCCGCCGACAAGGAAGTCATCAGAGGAGGAATACAGAATTAATCGTGCTGAACCATCCTTTGCCATACTAGGATCTCGGGTATTTAACAGTCATGATGTCAATGTTGCAACAAAGATCCTCGTATAAAATTCGGTTGTGATTTGCATACTGCTTCGTGGATTTGAATCCTGAACACGTTACAGACAACATATTAAAAAGCTGAAACAATATCACCACCAACGATGATGTCTGATGACGATTCTGCACATAACGTGGCAAGACAGACACACAAATGTATCATTCTGGAAGAGACTCTTACTAGCAGTACAGAAGCGATGGTTTTCAGAAGCTAGTTGCAATGGGCAGGGCATGTTGGTCGCAATCCCAAATAAGTGTTTTACTCTGAATTAAAAGTGGGGAAACACTGTATTGGAGAGCCGGGCAAACGATCTAAGGATTTAAGTAAGCCTGAGATGAACCTGATACATAAATGTCAAGAATTTGGAGACTGTTCATCCTCGAGGGCACTAGTCCATCGCGGGGCACTTCTTTTTGAAGAAAACAGCCGATAAACAGCGACTGATAACAGGCAGCTTAGGAAAGGAAAGGAAATGCTGAGACGAAATGGAAGGGTAGAAGCTGCTCCATTAGGAACGGTCTGTTATCACTGTGCTCGAACTTATAGATGACTGGAAGGCAATCCCACTCGACTGCGAGTGTTCGCTGTGATGACGATGATGATTACGATGACGTCGATGCCGACAATGACGACGAGCGCAGTGGAGCGCAAACGGAGTGTGTCTGCTCAGCACAGTCCAAACACGTTTGCCTGCAGCAGCTAAATCGCTGCCCACTGTTACGTAACAACCCTTATCATTTTAAAATTAGCTCTGATTCCAGCAGTAGTGTCCAGTTAATTAAGTTGTCACAAGGCATCTAAATGGTATCAACAAGCAGGTTCTTTGCTGGCTGGCTGGCTCTGAGCACTATGGGACTTAACAGCTACGGTCATCAGTCCCCTAGAACTTAGAACTACTTAAACCTAACTAACCTAAGGACAGCACACAACACCCAGCCATCACGAGGCAGAGAAAATCCCTGACCCCGCCGGGAATCGAACCCGGGAACCCGGGCGTGGGAAGCGAGAACGCTACCGCACGACCACGAGATGCGGGCGCAGGTTCTTTAATAACAGTACAAAGTATTTTTAGAAGCGGCAACGAGCTGCAGAGTACATGTAATATAGTGAAACCAATTCTGGAAAACAAATACGTATTCAAAATTTTGATAAAAACCATGCGCTGCACAGCTATGCTCCTGTCACGATGTCGACCTGCAGAAATCTATATAAACAAGCAAAGCAGAGTCGTAAGTTCATTATAAGTGTGTACCGTTGTAATGTTGATGCATTGATTTGTTCTGAAAGCGGTGCTGATATTCAAGATAATAAAAGCGGGTTAAAAGCTGTGAGCTATCTGGGGAAGTTAACCATGCATTACTGAGCAACTGTTTCACCAGGTATACAATCTAGCTTACCAAAATGCCAACCAGACTAACATTAATTATAATCTTTTAATAGTCATCTTACGACAACTGGTGACATATATATATATATATATATTAATAGAATTTAAATGAAAAGAAAAAAATCAGTTTATATTTCAACATTTATTTTAATATTGATCGTTGTTCCGTTAAAATTTCAGCATATTAAACTTGATTAATAACTAAACTGCTGCCTTATTTAGGATTGTGTAAATGTGAGTTTGTAATCTTACGGAACACATCAAATATGGAGCCAAGATTGGGAGACTGCATACGACACTGCATTCATAAAATAACACACGAAGAACGTTGAAACATATGCAAGAGGAAATTAACCACAACCAACCGATTCAATTTTCACCCAAACAAGTTACGTTCGTAGCGCAATCCTGTCTGTCATGAAATTACCACACACTGGTATACTAAATTCATACTAACTCTCTGTGAAATCTTCCCGAAAAGAATAGCTGAGGGCTACTTTGATGATTACACCACATGCTTCACGTGGTCAACTTGGTTTACACGAAGAGTGTAACTCCACTATAATGTTGATAATTAAAATAAATTACATCGAAACGCAATTTATAAAAGAAAAACCTCGAACTGGTTACTATCGTCTTACTATTAGCCTGATGGATCAAACAATTGTATAAGCACGTGGTACTGGTCTCACAAAGTACCCCCACGTGGGTTGAACATAAAGAAAAATTGCTATATTGAAAAATATTGTCAAGACAAGACGTTATAATCTCACGCACATTCGCATTTAAGATTGATGATCTTAGTTAGAGTTACTGATCAACACGTGGTTCCACTTTACTCACAAAGTAGTGACAAAGCAACTACCGGAAGATATTCTGAACTTCACACTCGAATTACACTGCGTTGCAATTTAAGATAACATTAGGTATTTTAGAGCTAAACCTGAAATAAAGATGATTAAATTTTCAGTTAGGCTCAACTTAAGAAATCCATTGTCCTACGGACTTAGCAGAGACGCGCTTAGCCAGAGATCTTACCACTTCAGACGCTCGCTGCGGACAGACTGCCGTGGGTCCCTTCCTGAGGGGTGCCTCACAAATACAAACGGAAGTGACCAGAGAGGCAGCTTCCTATACCAACATGACAGGGACGGACAGAACCATGCTAAGAATAGAAACCTCTTTGCTTTTAGACAGCGTAGCTACCTGTTCCGACGTTGGTCCTACTGTTCTCCATCAGACAGGCTTGTCTGCTACCAACAAGCATGCAACTAGAAATACATTTGCTCATTCATTCTTTCACACAGAAGGGAAGGGGGTGATAGTATCTTATCATATACAGTATATAAAAGAAAGCGGATGTAGGTTCCGTATGAGACTGTGTGACATGAATTACATATAAACTGTTTTAAAGTGTAGTAGTGCGACAGATCGTTCTTGTTTATGTGTAAAAGTAACACGTTCCTAGATGCCTATTACAAAATAGACGCTTCTTTGTTACTCTACAAAACAAAAGAAGTCGATGGAGGATACAGAATAACGGCATTCTACAAGGAAATGTGTTAGCCGGACTATATATAATATCTACACCAATGACCAACCAATTGTACCTGTCACAAGATCTTTCATCTATGCAGATAATTCAGTAGTTGCTGCCCAAGGAAGAACCTTTGAGGAGGTGGAAAAAAAACTTACTACAGGTCTTCAAACACTGTCTGCCTATTATGATCACAATTAACAGAAACCCAATCCCTCTAAAACACAAGTGTGTGCTTTCCATTTACGGAACGGAGAGGGTATAAGGAACCTAGACATAACCTGGAGAGGACAACAACTGACTAACTACGATACCCCAAAATACCTGGGAGTAAAGCTAGACCGTTCCCTCACCCTCAAAGTTCACTACAAGGACACAAAAATGAAAGTATGTGCTAGGAACAACATCATTCGGAAACTGACAGGTAACAATTGGAGCACACAACCAGATCTGCACTATCCTTATGCTTCTCCGCTGCTGAATATGCAGCACTCGTGTGGCAGAACTCCAGCCATGCCAAACAAGTGGACATTGCCCTTAATGAAACAGGACGCATTGTCACTGACTGCTTGCGGGCAACTCCTATTAATAAAATATATCATCTCATGGGCATAGCACCTCCACATATCAGAAGAAGAACAGCAGCAGAAAAAGAGAAGCGGAAACAGGAGACAGATCCAAGACACCTCTTGTTCGGATGTGAATACCAATATCCAAGATTAAGATCAAGAAAGAGTTTCCTCCGTTCAAGAGAACCACTTTTAACGTCACCTGCGTATCGTCGAATACAGCTTTGGCGCAACCCACCATCAGAGAGGTACTGGAACAACCCTAAAGAAGATCTTGCTAAAGGACGTCACCTCCCGTATAAAACATGGAAGGTTCTCAACAGGCTGACAACTGGTGTATCCTGATGCAAGGTCAATTTGAAGAAATGGGGTTTCTCTCCAGGAGATGGACTATGCGAGTGTGGCGAACATCAAGATCATCAACACCTGCTCAACTGTAGAAACACCCCAGCCCCATGCCCGATGGACGATCTGGTTATCGCCAATGACACAGCAGCTCAAACGGCGGAATTTTGGATGCCATGTGGAATTTAATCATGTACTTATATTGTTTGTAAATTTCTGTCTATCGGCTATATATGTATGTTATGTTCTCAACACGAGTAAATAAATAAAAACTATTAGAACAGTCAACTCATATAACCACTTGGATGTAACCGTCTGTAGGGTTATGAAATGGAATGATAACACAAGCTCAGTCGTAAGTAGGGCAGGTGGCTGACTTCGGTTCATCGACAGGATACTGGGAAAAAGAAGTCAGTCAACAAAGGAGAGTACTGAACAACATTTGGACCCCTCTTAGAGCACTGCTGAAGTGTGTAGGACCCATATCAAATAGGACTAAGAGAGGACACTGAACGTATACAAAGAAGAGCAGCACGAATGATTACGGGTTTGTCTGACGTGTGGGAGAGCTTCACGAAGATGCTGAAAAATCCGAATTGGCACACTCTCAGCGATAGACGCACATTATTCCGCAAAAGCCTGTTTGCAAACTTTCAAGAGCCAGTATCGTATGAAGAATCAAGAGGTGTCCTTCAGCCCCCTACATATCGCTCCTACAGGGACAGTGAAGATTCGGCTGATCACCGACTGTATGAGGAATTTACGTAAGCAGTCATTCTTCCCGCACTTTGTACGCAGTTTGGACAAATCCTAACATGTAAGAGTAGTACCATGCTAAATTCCCAGTGCCTTGTGCTTCACAGTGGTTTCCATATTATGTACGAACACAGTGTGTCCCAGTTCCGTTAAGACTGTGGCTGTGAAAAATTAGTCATAGGTTACGTTAATGAAATCACCGTATTTTTCTAAATTAATCTGCCCCTAAATCAATACACAGCTGATATCGTTTTAACACTGTTTTGAAACTGTCGCTGTAGTCCTTTTTGGAATTGCCCTCAGTACAGCAGTACAATTTTATCTGATGTATTTAATTGCGTCGTAATGGTGTCCCTTCATTGCTAATTACAATTTGGGGAACAACCAGAAGCCGGCTGCTGCCAAAACCGACAAATACGGCAGGTGATCCAGACTGTGATGCGTTTGCTGGCCGAAAACTGGATCACGATCTTCGATTTGTGGCTCAAAAAACTTGATGTTGCCTCGCTGCTCCACCGCCATTTTACGACGAGTGTCAGACACGTACTGTTTAAGTTCGCGGCTAGGACGCCAGTTCCAACTTTGACCTTCTACGTGGCTGTTGTTGAAACTTCAAGGATCGTAACGCCATAACTCGCCACGAGACAGCATTGCAGTATGGTAATTTCACACAAGGAGTGCCAACAGAATGGGACACGCTGTTTACACGCAGACGAAGATGCAATCCACACCATTCTAGATGCTTTCTTCTCTCCATGGTACCAATATTAATTCTGCTTCCATTATTCAACTGATGCATTCGTTTCTGCCTATTATTGTGGTTTCGCAATACCTTCTCCAGTACATAACTCAAATTGCATGGACCATTACTTTCTTTGACAGTGTCCATTCTGCCAAGTATGAAACAGTGCTTCCCGCATAGTAGTAGTCATTTCTTTGTATGCTTGAAGATATTGTGATTGCAATAACACTGGATATAGCTGCTGAGTCACGACCTTTGTTTGACTTATTTTATTCTGTATACCTAGCTCTCCTTGACTAACCGATTTGCAACAGTCCGTTGTGTCACTGTGGTGCAAAGTGTTCTTCAAATTGCTGCTCCAGATGCAATACGATTTGCCAGGGCTACACTCCGAACACGACGGTCTTCCCTATCGGGCGTGCCACATGGCCCTCCGGACCCCGGTCTTCTTGCCACCGTACATTCTCGTAACTACCGCTGCGATCAATCATGTACAGTAGCTACGTTCCTGCCAAGTCTTTCTGTACTATCGCAGAAGGAACATCCAGCTTCTCGTAGCCCTATTACACAACTTCTTTCAAATTCACTGAGGTGTAGATATTGGCATTGTTGACTAATATCAGCTCACCACCTCCAATTTCAAAGTAACGGTCACGATCGTTACAGCGTAAGTTTAAAGCAAACCTGATTTACATCCTCATAAAGGCGCTATTAGAGTCATTCTTGTACGACCGGCGCGAAATTTGAACAGACATCATTTTTCACATGTACATTAATGGCCATTAAAATTGCTACACCACGAAGATGACGTACTACAGAAGCGAAATTTAACCGACAGGTAGAAGATGCTGTGATATGCAAATGATTAGCTTTTCAGAGCATTCACGCAAGGTTGGCACCGGTGGCGACACCTTCAACGTGCTGACATGAGGAAAGTTTCCAACTGATTTCTCATACACAAACAGCAGTTGACCGGCGTTGACTGGTCGGACGTTGTTGTGATTCCTCGTGTAAGGAGGAGAAATGCGTACCATCACGTTTCCGACTTTGATAAAGGTCGGATTGTAGCTTATCGCGATTGCTGCTCGCGTTGGTCGAGTTCCAATGACTGTTAGCAGAATATGGAATCGGTGGGTTCAGGAGGGTAATACGGAACGTCGTGCTGGATCCCAACGGCCTCGTATCACTATCAGTCGAGATGACAGGCATCTAATCCGCATGGCTGTAACGGATCGTGCAGCCACGTCTCGATCCCTGAGTCAACAGATAGGGACGTTAGAAAGACAACAACCATCTGCACGAACAGTTCGACGACGTTTGCAGCAGCATGGGCTATCAGCTAGGAGACCATGGCTGTGGTTACCCTTGACGCTGCATCACAGGCAGGAGCGCCTGCGATGGTGTGCTCAACGACGAACCTGGGTGCACGAATGGCAAAACGTCATTTATTCGGATGAATCCAGGTTCTGTTTACAGCATCATGATGGTCGCATCCGTATTGGGCGACATCGCGGTGAACGCACATTGGAAGCGTGTATTCGTCATCGCCATACTGGCGTATCACCCGGCGTGATGGTATGGGGTGCCACTGGTTACACGTTTCGGTCACCTCTTGTTCGCATTGACGGCACTTTGAACAGTGGACGCTACATTTCAGATGTGTTAAGACCCGTGGCTCTACCCTTCATTCGATTCCCGCGGAACCCTACATTTCAGCAGGATAATGCACGACCGCATGTTGCAGGTCCTGTACGGGCCTTTCTGGATACAGAAAATGTTCGAATGCTGCCCTGGCCAGCACATTCTCCAGATCTCTCACCTACTGAAAACGTCTGGTCAATGGTGGCCGAGAAACTGGCTCGTCACAATACGCCAGTCACTACTCTTGATGAACTGTGGTATCGTGTTGAAGCTGCATGGGCAGCTGTACCTGTACACACCATCCAAGCTCTGTTTGACTCCATGCCTAGGCGTATCAAGGCCGTTATCACGGCCAGAGGTGGTTGTTCTGGATACTGATTTCTCAGGATCTATGCACCCAAATTGCGTGAGAATGTAATCACATGTCAGTTGTAGTATAATATGTTTGTCCAATGAATACCCGTATATCATCTGCATTTCTTTTTGGTGTAGCAATTTTAAGGGCCAGTAGTGTAGAAACTCGCCTACCAGCTTTCGATCATGTCGCACAATTGCTTCTTCGCGTTGCGAACATCACTAAATTACGTTCTGCTGCCAAGTTCTATTACGTTTGCACATCCACAGGAGCTTCAACAGTTGACCTAAAAAATCGTTCTTCCGAGGAGATCGTAGCAAAGTTAAGGAGCGAATAACAACGCGAAACCAATTGGCACTAAATGGACTTGCCGCAGCTACGTGACAACTTTTCTCGGCGCGGATTAAAGTCGGCGGCGGTGTTTATGCGGCGCGAAGCGCTTACGCAAGCCCTTGACCAGCGTCTCGTTACCATGACCCAGTTGGTGGCGCTATCCTTGGCCGGTCGCATTGTCTTCGCTGTGTGAGACCGCCTTCCCTCCTCACTGCAGCCTTCTGCAATAACCCGCCGGACTGCTTGCCAAACAGATCATATTTCCTACTGGCGGCCCACCTACAGCTGTGTCAAACCGAAGCTGTGCACGTATTACGAATACTGTTTGCAGGTTTCGAAACCCGTCTATTTTACACCCGTTCTCACATACACCTTTGAACTCCGCCTTTTTCTAATCCGCTGTAAGAATCGCATTTTATTCCGTTGTACGGATTACCTTAAGCTCATTCAATGGAGCCGAGCGGTCTGAGGCGCATTGTCACGGTCCGCGCGGCTCCCCCTCGTCGGACGTGCAAGTCCTCCCTCGGGCATGGGTGTGTATGTTGTCGTTAGTCTAAGTTAGTGGAAGTTAGATTAAGTAGTGCGTAAGCTTAGGGACCGATGACCTCAGCAATTTGGTCCAATAAGACCTTACGACTAATTTCCAGTGTCATTCAATGGCTTGTCTGACTTTCCCTTTGTAAATCCCATCCGTCGATCCAGTGTCAACCAACAGAGTACCTTAGAGGGTCCTTGAGCATTTCGTGGAACAAAAAATGGAAACTTATTTTTTAACGTCTGTCTTCTGACTGATTTGATGTGAAATGCCACGTTTTCGTCACCTGTGCCCACTCCATCTCAGAATGGCTCTGACTCACAATATACTCAGTTACACTGACAGGAAAAAAATCTCAACAGCAAAAAAGTAATTAATGTAGAGCAATCAAATTTCGGGAATACATTTATCTAGGTAACATATTTAAATGATTAACATTGCAAGATCACAGGTTAATGTTGTCGTTGTTGTTGTGGTCTTCAGTCCTGAGACTGGTTTGATGCAGCTCTCCATGCTAGTCTATCCTGTGCAAGCTTCTTCATCTCCCAGTACTTACTGCAACCTACATCCTTCTGAATCTGTTTAGTGTATTCATCTCTTGGTCTCCCTCTACGAATTTTACCCTCCACGCTGCCCTCCAATACTAAACTGGTGATCCCTTGATGCCTCAGAAATGCCCTACCAACCGATTTCTCCTTCTAGTCATGTAGCACCACATTTCGAAAGATTCTATTTTCTTCTTGTCCAAACTATTTATCGTCCATATTTCGCTTCCACACATAGCTACATTCCATACAAACATTTTCAGAAACGACTTCCTAACACTTAAATCTATACTCGATGTTAACACATTTCTCTTCTTCACAAACGCTTTCCTTGCCATTGCCAGTCTACATTTTATATCTTCTCTACTTCGACCATCATCAGTTATTTTGCTCCCCAAATAGCAAAACTCCTTTACTACTTTAAGTGTCTCATTTCCTAGTCTAATTCTCTCAGCATCACCCGATTTAATTACACTACATTCCATTATCCTAGTTTTGCTTTTATTGATGTTCATCTTGTATCCTCCTTTCAAGACACTGACCATTCCATTCAACTGTTCTTCCAAGTCCTTTTCTGTCTCTGACAGAATTACAATGTCATCGGCGAACCTCAAAGTTTTTATTTCTTCTCCATGGATTTTAATATCTACTCCAAATTTTTCTTTTGTTTCCTTTACTGCTTGCTCAATATACGAATTGAATAACATCGGGGAGAGGCTACAACCCTGTCTCACTCCCTTCTCAACCACTGCTTCCCTTTCATGCCCCTCGACTCTTATAACTGCCGTCTGGTTTCTGTAAAAACTGTAAATAGCCTTTCGCTTCCTGTATTTTACCCCTGCCACCTTTAGAATTTGAAAGAGAGTATTCCAGTCAGCCGGCCCAAGTGGCCGTGCGGTTAAAGGCGCTGCAGTCTGGACCCGCAAGGCCGCTACGGTCGCAGGTTCGAATCCTGCCTCGGGCATGGATGTTTGTAATGTCCTTAGGTTAGTTAGGTTTAACTAGTTCTAAGTTCTAGGGGACTAATGACCTCAGCAGTTGAGTCCCATAGTGCTCAGAGCCATTTGAACCATTTTGAAGTATTCCAGTCAACATTGTCAAAAGCTTTCCCTAAGTCTACAAATGCTAGAAACGTAGGTTTGTCTTTCCTTGATCTTTCTTCTAAGATAAGTCGTAAGGTCAGTATTGCCTCACGTGTTCCAACATTTCTACACTACAGGTTAATGTAAGCGCGGGATAAGCCATTGAATGTGAAACACTGGTACACTAATACCGGTGTTACAGCCAGAATGTTGAACGCAAGCATGCAAACGTGCATGTACTGTGTTGTACAGGTGCCGGATGTCAGTTTGTGGGATAGAGTTCCCATACTTGTTGCACCTGGGCGGTTAATAAAGGGACGGTTATTGCAGTTTGTGGATGACGCTGGAGTTGGCGTCCGATAGTGTCCTATTTGTACTCGATTGGAGACAGATCTTGTGATCGAGCAAGCCAAGGCAACATGTCGACACTCCGTAGAGCATGTTGGGTTACAACAGCGGTATATGGGCGAGCGTTATCCTGTTGGAGAATACCCATTGCGATTCTATTTATGAATGGCAGAAGAACAGGTCGGATCGCCAGATTGACGTACAAATTTGCAGTCAGGGTGCGTGGCATAACCACGAGAACGCCCCTGCTGTCATAGGAAATAACACCCGAGACCATAACTCCAGGCGTAGGTTTTGTGCGTCTAGCAAGCAGGCAAGTTGGCCGCAGGCTCTCAGCTGACGTCCTTCTAACCAAAACAGGGACATCACTGGCAGCGATGCAGAACCAGCCTTCTTCAGAAAACACCACAGACTCCACGCTGCTCTCCAATGAGCTCTCGCTTGACAGGACGGAAGTCACAGATGGCAGTGGTTTGGGATCGGCTGAATGCACGGTACAGAGCGTGTGCCTCGGAGCTGTCCTTGAAGTAACCGGTTTGTAACAGTTGGTTGTGTCACTTTGGTACCAGCTGCTGCTCAGTTTGCAGCTGCAGATGCAGTACGATGCACCAAAGCCATACGGCAAAAACGTTGATATTCCCTCTCAATAGTGCCACGTTGCCCTCCACAGCCACGTCTTCTCCCGATAGTCCGTTCTCGCAGCCGCTGCTAGAAATCACGTGCAACAGGTCCATTCCTTTACAGTCTTTCTGCAATATTGCAGAAGGAACACCCAGCTTCCAGTAGTCCTATTACACGATCTAGCTAAAATTCGGTAAGGTGTTGATAATGGTGTCTTTGTCGCCTTTTAAAGGCATTTTTGACTAACATCAGCTCACGACGTCCAATCTCAAAGGTAACTAACGCTCACGACCTTCACAGTGTGTGTTTAAAGCAAACCTGATTTGCAGCTTCTTAGTAGCGTTACTAGCACCATTCTTATACGAATGGCGCGAAAGTTGAATAGACATCATCTTTCAGACGTAAAATCACACCTATCGAATTTCGTTCTAGGTGCTGCAAGTTTTTTCCGTCAGTGTGTTTGTTGGATACATTTCGCTCTCTGTCCATTCACAGTGAAAATGTCCTTAATTCATTAGACAACAAATTAGAGGCAACTGGCATATTCTGTGACCTGTCAAATGCTTTTGACTGTGTGAATCACAGCATTCTTTTAAGTAAATTAAAATATTATGGCACCACTGGTAGTTCTGCAAATGGTTTCAGTCATATCTTACTAATAGAAAACAAAGGGTGTCATTACGTAACACTTCAGCAGTAGGCAATGAGACTTCATCTGACTGGGAAGAAAGTACATGTGGTGTTCCCCAAGGTTCCATACTAGGTCCACTACTTTTTCTGGTGTATATTAATGAGCTGTCATCTGTTACATTACCAGATGCCAAGACTGTCTTATTTGCAGATGATACAAACATTGCAATAAATAGTAAATCAAATATAAAATTAGAAAGAGCAGCTAATCAAATTTTTACTGACATTAATAAGTGTTTCATAACCAATTCACTGTCAAGCTTTGAAAAGACCTACTAAATGCAGTTCAGAACTTCCAAGAGATTTCCTTCTAGTGTGTGTATAAAATATGATGATATGGAAATAGGAGAAGTTGAGAGTGTAAAATTCTTGGGATTACAACTTGATAATAAATTCAGTTGGGAGCGACATACCAACGAACTGCTAAAGCACCTAAACAAGCTGTGTTTGAAATGCGAATGATGCCAGACATAGGAGATGTAAATATAAAAAGCTGGTATATTTTGCTTATTTTCATTCCATTATGTCGTATAGTATCACATTTTGGGGTAACTCCACAAACCGAGAAAAAATTTTTAGAAGCGTATAATAAGAGTGATGTGTGGTGTAAATCCAAGAACATCATGTCGAAACCTGTTCAATGAATTGGGCATACTAACCACAGCTTCTCAGTATATTTATTCCTTAATTAAGTCTGTTGTAAGTAATACATCTCTTTTCCCAACTAACTGCTTAGTACACAATATCAATACTAGGAATAAGAACAATACACATAAAGATTTAAAATCACTTACTCTAGCTCAGAAAGGAGTCCGGTATTCAGCAACGCATATTTTCAGTAAGTTACCAGCAACCATTAAGAATTTGGTTTCAGACAAGGGACAATTTAAAGATAATTTAAAAGAATTTTTGGTGGCCAACTCCTTCTATGCCATCCATGAATTTCTCAACAAGTGCAGTACACCATTTTAATGAAAATTTATTTTACTTTAATTTTTGACAGTACTTGGTTGTAACAGCTAAGTAACTACCTACTGTGTGAATCATGAATTTAATGAAAGCAGATGTAAGTATTAAACCTGTGAATATGAGAAGTTTAATTTTAATTCATGTACATAATTTTACTGTTTATTGACTGAGGATCATAAAAATTAATGAAACTCAAGTTTTTCTTATTACATTTTTGTAATGTGTTTATCTGACATGCTCCACATCGAGGAGGATCCCCTCTTTTGTGGGTCTGTGGAATAAGTGATAATGTAATATAATCTAATCTAATCACACAAGTTTTGGTACCTACAGTTCCTACCGGATTTTGCGGAGGAACTCTTCATTACTTATCAATCCACATAATGATCAGAAACCTGTAACTCCATATCTCAAACGTCCCTCTTCCGGTTTTACCACAGTCCACGAATCACTTCCGTACCATGCTCCAGACGTACATTCTCAGAACAGTTTGTTCGTATTGAAATCCATCGACGCTTGCTGAAAATGTATAGAGACGATGTGGTAGACAGAGTTAGGTGAAGCAGTGGGCACTGCGTTCCAGTAGTGGTAACGAGACTGTGTATACGTCAGATTCCAACCGACACTCCTCATTTCAGCTACCGTCCCTCATAATAGCGTCTAATTCCACTCATCCGTGATGATTGGCAGATTATGACCACGGAATTGTGCGCACCGCCGAATGTGGGATGTAATGCCTATACAAGACCAGAAAATGCACGTATAAAGCAAGCTCAAACATCTGACTACTTTAAAAATAAGTTAATGTTTCAAATATTTGACGTTAAGCTCGTAACCGAGAAAAAGTTAAGAAATGGTTTTACATCGTGTTTAGAGTTTATTGGAAGTCGCTAAGTGCTCAAATTCTAAAACAATGGATAGGTATAGTCTGGGCAATTTGCACTCCGTTTAAGGAAAAGCTGGTATTTCACGTATATCAATGTTTATGACGTCATATCTCCTGAACTATGTGTTGAACATTCTCTGCAAAATGTGTTGCGAACAGAGTTAGTAGTACAGAATCAAAAAATGAAAACGTCATGCCTGATGCTGAAGTTTGACAGCGTGAACAGCCAAAATGTAGTAATCGATAGACTTGTCTCCTTTCACAATTTTGAGAGAGGTGTCAACGAAAAAAATTTTTCCAAACGTTTGAAATTATGTGTGAAGTCTGCTGTAACTCGCTAAGTGTTCTTATTCTCCATTACTGGATGAATATAGTCAGAGTATCTGCGCGCCGTGACTTAACACTGCGTCAAGATATGTACACAACCTCTAACTTAACACTTGTCTTACCGTGTTAAACTGTTGTAACATGAAATCATACCTCTTAATGAGTAGATTATAACACCACTTTAAATTTTTAAATACTGCCCCTATTTATTTATTCGAATAACCGTTTTGGAGGATGCGTTAAATCAACTTTGGTTTTGTTTCTTTTGTGTTTAATTTTCGTTGCTCCCAAACTTCCTTCATCCTTCCAGAGTGTTGTCCCTTTTCTTCCTCGGTCCTCTTTCCCCGTTTCACATACATCTTCACTCCTGTAAATCTGTCTTTTGTGTCTTGCTTTTCGAAAATGTAGTCTGTCAGCTATTCTGTCCATTCAAATTCCTGTGTTTGTCATATCTTTGTCAATTTTGTGAACCCTGTGAGTTTGGATTTATAGCTGTTTAGTATATTGAAAATCTGCTTGGTTAGCTGTTACTGTCCATTCGCTATATGTGTCCATAAAATTCTAGTTCCGATTTCTGCATTACATCAGTAAGTTTTTTTCCAATTTCAAATAGAGATCTCTGTTTGCTCTCAATTTTTATTCAACATTACTATTACTTCTAGGTTCCACTATTTTTCTTACAACTCTTCTTTCGGCCTTCTCGAGTTTTCCAAGATCCCCCAAATATCGATAGTTTAAGTGTATCTGTTGTATACAGTGTTTAAGGCCTTACCACTGTTTAATGGTGTCTTAGCTCTATGCTCCAAACAAAGTTTTTTTGTTACATAAGTTTTGTGTCATACAGAATGCGCTTTTATGTACTGTGTTTTTAGATATTGTGTTGCTATGAATATTAAGAGTTTTTGGTAGGGTGTCATTGACATATGTCATGAAGTATGTTTTTTTAAATGGTATTTTTAGTCCCATTTTGTCGGCTTGTTTCCGTAGTTTTGTAACTAGTTCTTTGGCAATGCCCAATCAGTCACTAATTAAGGCCATGTCATCTGCGTAAGTTAGACAATTTGTGGTGATTTTATTTGGGTTACTTCCTAGCTGAACCCCCTAGTATTGATGGATTTCCTCCATTCTCTCACTGCCTTCTCCAATGCGTAGTTGGAAAGTAGAGGTGATAAATCATTTCCTTGTCTTCCTCCTGATTTTATTTCAAAAGGTTCTCACAGTTCACACATAAATTTTACTTTCGACGTTTGTTAAAATTCCTTTAATTATTTCTGTTTATTTTTTATTGCCGAGTTCGAATTCCTTTATAGTGCTGATTACTGCATTTTAAACAACTGAGTCATACATTTTTTTAAAACCTACAAAAGTTATCACGTATTTCAAGTTCCTGATTTTCCTCAATTCTATTATTTTCTTTAGATCTACTATTTTCTCTGCTCATTATCTTCCCTTCATAAATCCTGCTTGATATTTTCCTACTTGTGGATCGAGTATTTGTTCAACCCAATTTAAAAGTGCCATGGGCAAGATCTTATACGTCACTGGTAATATAGCTGTTAGGATAACTTTTCCTTCCTTCTTTGTTTAGTAGATCTACTAATGCCAGTGTCCATTCTGGTGGTAAGCTATTTGTTGCCCAAACTTCATTAATGATTTCAGTTAGACATTGAATAATACTGTCATAACACGTTTCCACAATTCAGCTACTATACTGTTCTTCTCCTCATGCTTTTATTATTTTAAGTTGTTATATGATTTCTCTGATATCCTCTACTGTGGCTTTGAGTCTGGCTGTATGTAGATTATGTTATCAGAATGAAATTCTTCTTTCGGTGGGTCGCAAGAATTCTGCAGTTCCCGGTGTTACTATATGCAGTCTTCTATATTTTAGGATCCATAAATTGTAAACTTGACGGTCTATACTTCTTTAAACTATTTTTGAATGTTTTATGAAAATTCTTTGTGTTGTTCTGCTTAGAATATGACCCAATTGACGTTAATTGGCCTTTTGACGCACGTTTGCTTGCTTGTATAAAATTTTTCCTGTTCTCATCTTTTTATTTCTGTTCCAGATATAATCGTTATATGAAATATTTAAAATAATTTTTTTTGCCCTGGAAGCTGTTAGATAGACAAACTGTAACTGGTAGCAGGTTACTGTGCTGCGGGGTCCCACAGAGGTGCGGACACAGGAGTAAAAAAATCGTCAAATGGCAATTTGGGCGGCCGGGGTGGCCGAGCGGTTCTAGGCGCTACAGTCTGGATCCGCGCGACCGCTATGGTCGCAGGTTCGAATCCTGCCTCGGGCATGGATGTGTGTGATGTCCTTAGGTTTGTTAGGTTTAAGTAGTTCTAAGTTCTAGGGGACTGAAGACCTCAGACGTTAAGTCCCATAGTGCTCAGAGCCATTTGAACCATTTTTTGGAAATTTGGCGGGGCCTGCTGGTCTAATACGACGCTAAAGGCGAAATTTTCTGAAAACAGTAGTCACTGGAGATGAAACGTGCTGCCCCATTACGGGCCTAAACCCCAAGACATTCTATGAAAAGAAATAGGAGGCTTTAATTTCGTAATGACCATCGCGGTAGACTTCCTTCGGTGTGAACTGCTCCGTTTGCTGTGCTGGTCAGCTTCTTACGTCCTTCTTGATTCGCCCAGCATGCATTCTTAGCGCCTTCAAGGTAGAAGAATTTCTTCACTTCATGTACTACATGGTCCTTATGTCTCATGTAAAGTTTGTACCTAACCTCATTTATATTGCTCCTTAATACGAAGGCACTTCAAAGAGTAACACTGGACATCCACAGCTGTTATTCACTGTCAATGATAAAATCCATTACAACTGTAAAAATCATTTATTTCTTAAAAGTGAAGCACTACCCATCTTCAAATGGATATTAAAATGTGAACCCACGAAGGATGCATAACTGCTTTAGCCTTAATTATGCATCCTTTGTAGATACACATTTAATATGCGCCTGAAGATGGAACGTTTTTCCTGAAACTGTGTAGTGCTTTCCTTTTTAAAAATAAATAATTTTTACGACTGTAGCGGATTTTATCATTGACAGTTCAAAAACAAAGTTATATATTGTTATGGCAGACTCGGTAAAGTTTACTGAATACTCCACAATACTTCAAAGTGACCCAGATACGTGAATCTTTTTTCAACACAGCCACCAAGGTTCTGTAAACAGTGGTCGGAAAGTTTTAGCAACTGTTTTACTTTTTGGGGAAAGAGATCCGCTCCTCAGCCTGCCTGCCTGCTTACATCTAATACTTTCTCCTCTTTGGGGAAGTGTGAGGGGGAGTTTGTAGCCTTTCGGCTTTTACTCCCCTGTGTACTTGTGCGTGTGATTATTTCTGTACTTTTTTGATGTCTGTGAGATGTGATGTTTGTTCTGTGTGAGTCTGTTACTTGCCTGAGGTTTGGCGAGATAATTGTAGTATTTTGGGTAGGAGTAGGATTTGGGAATGCGTATTGGAATTTTTCTCTTCGACTTAGTCGTCGAAGATCGTCATGGGGCGATTGTGTTTACCGCGGGACATGTCATACCGACCTAGGGAGTGGATGAGGGCGTTTCCCGACCTGGAAGTACCTTCATAGAAGGCCCTTGCCAGGTCTTGGAAACGCTCTCTCAGGAGTGGGATTTCCGCAGCGGCATGTAAATCGTCAATAGGGAATCCAAGGGGTAAACGCAGTGCCCTCCTGAGGGCGCGGTTCTGCAGCCTCTGGAGAGTGTCCAGGTGCTGCTTCGCCGCGTATCCCCAGACAGGACACGCGTATTCCATGACTGGCCGGATCAGGGCCTGATATACGTTCACTCCTACTGAGCAGGAAAGGGAGCTGGATGAGTTGAGGATTGGGTACAGGATGGACATTCTGGCGCAGACCTTCCTATGGACTTCGTCTATGTGGGGTTTCCACGTAAGACGAGAGTCCAGGTTACGCCAAGATACTTGGCGGTTCTGCGCCAGGGGAGTTGGGTTCCGTTTAGGTGAAGGTGGAGGGGGGGGGGGGGGGCGTTGAGGAGGTTCGCGCCTTCCGAGCCTACGGGTAATCAGCATCGCCTGCGTCTTTTCAGAATTGATGGTGATTCGCCAGCGACGGGCCCAAGTTTCTGTGTCATCTAAAACCCTTTGTAGCCTACGGATGACCAGGTCCTTGTTCGCGTTTCTTGTGTAGAAGGCTGTATCGTCAGCGTACTGAGCGGTGTGCACCAGGGGGGCCGTTGGTGTGTCCGCAGTGTACAGACTGTACAAAACGGGCCCCAGGACCGATCCCTGTGGCACCCCAGCACGAATACGCCTCTTGGTGGAGGTGGCTGTTTCTACTTTGACAGAGAAAGTTCTGTTCGAGAGATAGCTTTTGATCTGCTTAACTATACTCCCGGGGAACCCTTGAGTGTACAACTTGTAGAGTAGCCCTCTATGCCATACCGAGTCAAAGGCTTTGGCTACGTCTAGTAGCACTATCCCGCAGTAGCCTCTGTGGTTGAAGCCCTCTGTGGCTGCTTCAACCACTCTCATGATCTGTTGTGGGGCAGAGTGGTTCTGCCGGAATCCGAATTGGAAATCCGGCAGAATTTGCTCTCTGGTGATATGTTCTTGTATGGGTCTTAGCAGGAGGCGCTCATAGATCTTGCTGAGAGTTGGCAAGAGGCTAATCGGCCTGTAGTGCTGCGGGAATGTCTTTCCCTGGTTTGTGTATTGCGACCACTTCCGCGTGTTTCCAGCAAGCTGGGAACTCGCGGGTACGAGTAATCTCGTTGAAGACGTTCGCGAGGTGTTCGATCGCCGTGGGTGGGAGGTTTTTGACCAACTGGTTGGTGACATTGTCATGTCCTGGCTCCTTTTTGGAGGGGAGGGACCTAACTACTTTTGCCACGTCTTCAGGGGCAAAAGCTGTGGGTTCGTCTTCTGGGTCCTCCTCAGCATTGAGGAAGACGGCCAGTTGACGACGGACCACTCTTTCATGCTCATCATCCTGGGGTTCAGCCGCTTGGAACTGCTTCTCGAAAGTGTCGGCGAGGGCGTTGGCCTTTTCAGCATGGCTGGAGGCCATACCCCGCTCGCCGTGCAGTGGCGGCATCCTAGCGCGTCTTTTTGTGAATTGTTTGGTTGCTTGCCAAAGTGTGTGATCGTCTACTTCGAGGCTTCTGAGGCGGTTTTGCCATTGCTGGTTTCTGTGCTCATTGAGCGCTACCTTCAATTCTCTCTGTAGACGATTGAGCAGCCTCCTTGTGGCCTGGTTTCTGGTTATCTTTCACTCTTTTGCCACTCTGTTCTTATGTCGAATTTGAGCTAGCAAGTGTTCCGGGAGCTGTATTTGCGGCGGCGGGCCATCCCTTTGTGGAGGGGTGGCCTCTTCTGCTGCCTGCAGGATGGTACCTGTTAGGTCTTGTAGCGCTTGTTCTACTGTTTCGGGAGTAGGTGGCGGAGCGCGAGCGATATCAGAGGCGACAGTTTCTCGGTATCGCTCCCAGTTTGTACGTTTGTAAGACGTCTGGTACCGTGGGAGTGCTACCCATTCTCCCACGTCGACCTCTAGGATCACTGGGTTGTGGTCGGAGGACATTCTGTTGATCGTCCTCGCGGTCACAAACCCCGTAATCCTCCTAGTGAGAGCTATGTCTAACACGTCGGGCCTGCCTCCATTTTTTGGAAAATGTGTGGGCTCGACTGGACCCCATGTTTCGAAATGGTGGTTGCGCGCTAGTTGTTGCAATCTGGCGCCTGCTCTGGAGGTTACTCTAGAATTCCAATCAGGATGTTTGGCATTGAAGTCGCCCTCTATTATGAGTTTGCCTTCAATTTGCCCTAGAGTAGCTATGTCTCCCTCATCTATCTGGTCTTGTGGGGGTCGGTAGATTGCAACGATTGTTAGGGGTCCAGTGGCAGTGGTTACTTCCACTGCCACTGCTTCGATTTTATTGGTAGCTGGTAGGAATACCTGGTGGTGGGGGATCCCTCTTTTTATGTATATGGCCACTCCTCCGCCATGGGTTGGCCTGCCTTTGCGATAGCTAACATAGTTGGGGACTGTCGCTTTTGTTCCCGGTTTTAAGTGGGTTTCCCCCATCATACATATGTCGATGGAGAACTCCTTCATGAGTTCTCTGAACTCGACCTCTTGGTTAACAATGCCGTCTGCGTTAAAGACGCACATTGTCAGGCCATGGAAAATCCGAGCTTATGTTCCGTCTCTAATGACCTCGATGTCAACAAGAAGTTAAACCCAATCTTCCTTCCGTCCTAGAGCCGCTCCTTGGTCATGGAGACATTCGAGAAGCTCTATGTGAACGTTTCACCGTTGGAAAATCCCTTTCCTCCCCAGAAGTTCTTCCAGCTTGCCGAAAACATGGGAACCGCAAGCTGCAAGATCTGCGCTTCCCGATCAGCATCTGTGCAGCCTTGGTTAATTTGTTGGAACCATGTTACTACGGCTGGATGCAAGGAGTCGTAATATCATAGACAGGTAACACCGCGACCAGATTGAAGCAAACTGAACACAACTTTCTCCCATGTTTTCGGAAGTTAAAGAAAGAGGTCGATATAGGATACAGGCAGACGAAGTGTCAAATATCTAAGAAAAACGTCCGACTGTTAACTTTTAGCAGCTACCGCCAGACGCGAAATTACTCCCGATTATGACTCACGAACAAATGGAATACATCATCAATTAGTGATAGTGCGTACATATAAATATTCCAGTCCCAGACGACCTATCGCGTGATATTCGGAATAAGAAGGCATGGTCTGAAAAATTCAATTTGTGTCATTTAATACACCTTTAATATATGTAAGACACATCCAATATAGAAAATTCCAAAATCAGTTGGATATATGTGTAACTCAGAAGTTCCGGAGGAAAGAGTTAAGAGAAAAACTTTCTAGAAAAAATCTGCTTTTACATAAATTGTATGTAGCATATGGTTAAATTTGTATCTGAATTTGAAATAAGTAACATAAATTGTGTGTTCTGCGGATCAAATACGTAAACTATGTCTCATTAATCAGGTACATTACGACCTAACGCATATAGCCAGTGGAATACACAACTAAGTGGTTTGCTGATAGTAAATTTATGGAGTTAATACGTAAGACACACCTATCTAAACTAGCTTTCTCCTGAATCTGTTTCTCGTCTGATCATTATATAGATCCAAACTTTGCAAAATGACTAACCATGTATAAAAGCATACCAAGACTGTCTCATAGAGTAATTTGAACTTTTTTACGTTCCATACAAAGTGCTCCTACTGTAATCTGAAGTTATAATTTAAAACAAGTAGCTATCTGCTCCCAGGAAGTTACTAGCCTTTTTTCTGTAATCCATATTTTCTGACGTGAAAGCATACTTCATTGCTGCTGTGTGACTGACATTTACCGGTACTTCATAACACTAATACAAAAAAGACTAATTCACCATCCAGCAATAAAATTTTCGTCGCAACAGAAACTTATCCTACTAATCGCCGGCCGGAGAGGCCGAGCGGTTCTAGGTGCTACAGTCTGGAACCGCGCGACCACTACGGTCGCAGGTTCGAATCCTGCCTCGGGCATGGATGTGTGTGATGTCCTTAGGTTCGTTAGGTTTAAGTAGTTCTAGGGGACTGATGACCCAGCAGTTAAGTCCCATAGTGCTCAGAGCCATTTGAACCATTTTTTTTCTCCGTCGCCATAACATTGTCCTAATATCATACGGTTTAAGGCATAAGGCCCGAAGAGCTTGTATTTCAAGCTTTGTTGCACACGCTAACAAATACGTCAACGTACACAAAACGCAGAACATATGTAACAATGAGTATACGAATCTTCAATCTTTTTAGAGATATTTGTGTGCATTTATACTCTGAGCACACGGCAGGCAAGATTTAGAAAAAAATTCAACAAAACCATGCACAAACTCTCTCGCTTTCCAACAACTGCAGGATGACTTCCCAAAATATGGCGGCCAATAATATAGCGTGGCACAGCTTGGAGCGCTGAATAACGTGTCACAGTCTCTCTATGTATTCTCTACCTCTCTGACTGGATGCTGTGGTGCATTTGGTCCATTGCCCTGCATACTTCATCTTTGGAGTACGTTTCCATTTGCAGCGCCATTTCAATCAAACACTGTATCGAGCGAGGTGACGCCATAGTTAGCCCACTGGACTCGCAATCTGGAGGACGACGGTTCGAATCTGCGTCCGACTATCTAGATTTAGATTCTCAGTGATTCCCCTAAACGCTCCAGACATATGCTGAGATGGTTTCTTTGCAAGGGCACGGCCTGTATTCTTCCCCATCCTTAGCAAAAACAATTCGAGTTTGTGCCCCGTCTCTAACAGCCTCGATGTCGACGAGACGTTAAACCTTAATCTTCCTTCCGTCTTTCCTTGACGCACCTGTAACCAATAGCGCAGCAGAACTTTGTCTGCGGGGAACTCCGAACATGTAACCTTGACAAAGTGCCAGTGTCGTTGCGTTATGCTCTTAGCGTGGACGACATGTGTAAGGTACCTTCTGAAGTCCCGACGTACGTTTGTCTTCCTTAGGTTTACTTTCAATCCGTATTCTGCGCCCAGCAGACAGTCCTTCCTATTCATTTGGTCCTGTAATTCTTACATTCGAAGAGGAGAGCATCAGCGGCTCTAATAATCAATATCCTTTGACCATGAATCGTAATCCCACTTCAGAAACGTATAGGCACGGTATTCAATATACTGAGCAATTCACCATTTGTCAGCGACACTCTTAATTTCGGTACATTTTTCATAGCTCTTCTTCATAGTTTATTGACTGTTGCCACTCCTGGAATTCAGTTCCTAGCGAAACAGAGACGGTCTTTTCCTGACGATGTTATTTCTAATTTCATCAACAAGGACTGCAGTGGTGTCCGTAAAAATCGGGATAAGGTCTCGCGAATTGAGGATTCCGTACAAACTTAATTATGTGCACAAAGGTGACAGAAGTCATGAGGTGGCGATATGCCTATATACACATGGCGGTAGTATCACGTCCTCAAAGTATGAAAGGGCAGTGCATTAGCGGAGCTGTCATTTATGCTCTGGTGAGTCATGCGAAAAGGTGTCCGACGACATTATGGCCGGACGACGGGAATCAGCATAATTTGATCGTGGAATGGCACTTGGAGCTAGACGCAAGGGACATACCATTTCGGAAATTGATAGGGATTCAACACTTCGAGACTCACAGTATCAAGAGTGTGAAGAGAATACCAAATTTCGGGCATTACCTCTCACCACCGAAAACACAATGACCGACGGTCTTTACTTAACGACCGAGAGCAGCGGCGTTTAAGTAGAGTTGTCAGTGCTAACAGACGAGTAACACTGCGTGAAATACGCACAGAAATCAATGTGGGACGTACGACGAACTATCCGTTAGGACAGAGCGGCGAAATTTGGCGTTAATGGTCCATTTTAACGGACTACCCACGTGAATGCCTTTGCCTATAGCGTGACATCGCCTGCAGTGCCTCTCCTGGGTTCCTTACCATATTTGATGGACATTAGACGACTCGAAAACCGTGGCCTGGTAAGACGAGTCCCGAATTCAGTGGGTAATACATGATGGTAGGGTTCGAGTGAGGTGCAGACCCCACGAAGCCACGGAACCATGTTGCCAACAAGGAACTGTGCAAGCTGGTGGTGGCTCCATAGCGATGTGGGCTGTGTTTACATGGAATCGACTAGGTCCGCTAGCCCAGCTGAACCTACCATTGACTGGAAATGGTCATGTTCGGCTACGTGGTAGACCATTTGTAGCCATTCATGGGTTCCATGTTCCCGAACAACGAAGGCATTTTTTTGGACGACAATGCACCATGTGTACAGGCTACAATTATTGGCGACTGGTTTGAAGAACATTCTGGACAGTTCGACTGAATGATTTGGCCACCCAGATCGCCCTACATCATTCCCATCGAACATTAGTGCGACATAACCCGTAGGTCAATTCGTGCACAAAACCTTGCACCTGCAACACTTTCGCAGTTGTGGAGAGTTATAGAGGCAGCAATGATCAGTATTTCTGCAGGGGACTTCCAACGACTTCTTGACTGGATGCCACATCGAGTGGCCGGTCAAAAGGAAGACCGACACGATAGTATTAGGTACCCCATAACTTCAATCACTTCAGTGTGTACAGATAGTTCGTCCATCGCAACAATCGAGAATCTCAATGATTATCGATGTCGATACGGGCAAGATATACATCTAACCATTGCTGACATAAAAAGATCTTAACAGGACTGACGAAGAGTTAGATAACAAATCACAGAAAAATATTTTTTCGTATCATCTAATTAGAGATTAACAATTTTCGGATTTTTTTCTTTCCTTGCTATTGTGGAATCTTGCCAAATTTCATGATTCTAGGACAAAGGGATGTAATCTGTAGGTTTTAGTTAGCGAATATGCCGGTACCAAAACATGTCACGTACATTTTTTACACGTCGATGGGAGATAAACCTTAATATGCGACATAAATTTCAACTTACACTACTGGCCTATAAAATTGCTACACCAAGAAGAAATGCAGATGATAAACGGGTATTCATTGGACAAATATATTTTACTAGAACTGACATGTGATTACATTTTCACGCAATTTGGATGCATAGATCCTGAGAAATCAGTACCCTGGACAACCACCTCTGGCCGTAATAAAGGCCTTGATACGCCTGGGCATTCAGTCAAACAGAGCTTGGATAGCGTGTACGGGTACAGCTGCCCATGCAGCTTCAACACGATACCACAGTTCATCAAGAGTAGTGACTGGCGTATTGTGATGAGCCAGTTACTCGGCCACCATTGACTAGACATTGGTGAGAGATCTGGGGAATGTGCTGGCCGGGGCAGCAGTCGAATATTTTCTGTATCCAGAAAGACCCGTACAGGACCTGCCACACGCGATCGTGCCTTATCCTGCTGAAATGTAAGGTTTTGCAGGGATCGAATGAAGGGTAGAGCCACGGGTCGTAAAACATGGGTATGTGCTGGCCAGGGCATCAGTCGAATATTTTCTGTATCCCGAAAGACCCGTACAGCACCTGCCACATGCGGTCGTGCCTTATCCTGCTGAAATGTAAGGTTTTGCAGGGATCGAATGAAGGGTGGAGCCACGGGTCGTAAAACATCTAACAAGTAACGTCCACTTTTCAAAGTGCCGTCAATGCGAACAAGAGGCGACCGAGACGTGTAACCAGTGGCACCCCATACCATCATGCCGGGTCATACACCAGTATGGCGATGACGAATACAGGCTTCCAATGTGCGTTCACCGCGATGTCGCCAAACACCGATGCGACCATCATGATGTTGTAAACAGAACCTGGATTCATCCGGTAAAATGACGTTTTGCCATTCGTGCACCCAGGTTCGTCGTTGAGTACACCATCGCTGGCGCTCCTGTCTGTGATGCAGCGTCAAGGGTAACCGCAGCCACGGTCTCCGAGCTGATAGTCCATGCTGCTGCAAACGTCGTCGAACTGTTCGTGCAGATGGTTGTTGTCTTGCAAACGTCCCCATCTGTTGTTGACTCAGGGATCGAGACGTGGCTGCACGATCCGTTACAGCCATGCGGATAAGATGCCTGTCATCTCGACTGCTAGTGATACGAGGCCGTTGGGATCCAGCACGGCGTTCCCTTTGGATCTCGACCAACGCGAACAGCAATGTCGCGATACGATAAACCGCAATCGCGATAGGCTACAATCCGACATTTATGAAAGTCGGAAACGTGATGGTACGCATTTCTCCTCCTTACACGAGGCTTCACAACAATGTTTCACCAGGCAACGCCGGTCAACTGCTGTTTGTGTATGAGAAATCGGTTGGAAACTTTCCTCATGTCAGCACGTTGTAGGTGTCGCCACCGGCGCCAATCTTGTGTGAATGCTCTGAAAAGCTAATCATTTGCATATCACAGCATCTTCTTCCTGTCGGTTAAAATTTCGCGTCTGTAGCACGTCATCTTCGTAGTGTAGCAATTTTAATGGCCAGCAGTGTAATACGTCTACCCATTCCTAAGAAAAAGGGTTTTGAACAGTCGGACAGACAGACGGACGGACAGGAAAGTGATCCTATGTCAGTTCAGTTTTTACTGATTGAGCGACGGAGCGCTAAAACGACTATAACGGAAAGCGTGCATGGTTGGACTTTTATTTACACTCCAAGTACGGAATTTGAAAACAGGTTAAGCACCAAATCGGTGCTCCAAATAAGGTTTACAAGACTGATACATCTGACGGACCATAACAAGTTGAGGGTTGCCAGAACGGAACTGAAGATGTAAATCTGCGATTCAGGTAACCGAAAGACCGTCCTTAGTTCAGTTTATCTGTTCCGACAGCACACATCTACAATCACGTTTTCCGTGATATTCGCTTAAAGTAAATGTCAACAATCTTCCTTTGAAAAAGGAGACTGCAGGTTCCATTTCCTATCTTTGCCCAATCCGAGTTCGGTCTCTAATGACCTCGTCGCTGACAGAACGCTTAATCTTACTTCCTTATTTTTTTCAGAAAATTCTAGCAGTTTATTGGTAAAAACAGAAAGTTGCATAGCGGGTTTACTGTAATATGGTAGGATAATTAAAAATATTTAAAGAAATGTACGGTGTACTTGCTCATAAAGACGACGGATTATCTATGAAAACATCAACTGATTAGAACGGAATGGCTTAAGAAGCTTTCATCTTTTTTTCCAGCGCAGTTGGAACTAGTTTTCCTCTTGAGTAGCTGCGGACTTCAAGTTGTATTGAGAAATGACAGCAATCTGAAATAAAGGCAACAAAAACATTGCCTAACGAAGCCTTGAAGCTGCACAAAAAGCTTTAAATAATGGCATCGTAGTTACTCAAAGAGCAGGGGAGCGGAGAACGGATAACCGTCAAGGTAAACGAAAATTCCGACCTGAATGCATTCACTTAGTATCTGATGTAAGCGCCAGCTGCACCTACAGAAACACGTAGTCCTGCTCCGCGACGAACAGACTTCTCGCTCCCGCCAATTGGATCAAGTAAACTGCCATTCGTCTTCCGTTTCGTAGATCTTTTCTGCTATTACTATCTCTTTTTTAAAACGCGAGTTTTCTGTGTGCGTTAAAAATGAATAAGGAAGCAGCCCGAATGAAACGTGATATGAGTATGACGAAATATGAAAGCAGGTGAGAGGTCGATTTATACAGGGAAATTAAATACTGTTCTATCGTTCCACTGATGTGAAAAGAACACAAAAAAGCGTTACTGGGGCAAAATAATTGTTAAAACGTTGAGATGAGCCCTCAAAAAGTTATTTTTACTGTGACAAGAGGACGCGAGCGCCAAGAAGACACAGTGTAGAAACACGTTTAAAGCTGTTTTGTTACATGCCTTATACGAGACTGATAAATAGAAGTCGACCTCAGACACTTGTTTTTCGGTTTGATATTAAGCTATGGGAGGAAGAGTTCTGGTCGGATAACGAATAAGGTCAGTAGCAACGGCAATACTAAGCGTACTAACCGATTTGATTCCTTTACTTTTCCCTTTCAGTAGGTAAAGAATAGCATATAACACAACAGGGTACTGAAGTTCTGTTTTGTTCCTTTTATGTGACGCTCAACCATAGTTTGGACAGATGTTCTTTCTCAGAGGTAACGGTGCAGATACACAGGTAAGACAAAACATTATGACTACCTACTTAAAAGCACGTCTTGAACGCAATTCAGCAGTGACTCTGCGTGCCATGGATTTGACAGTGTTTCATAGGTTTCCAGAGGTTTGTGGCACCCAGTGCCTACGAACAGGTCACACGCTTTGTAATGCCACTTCCTCGGACGAGAAATAAAAATAATAAATTAGCTCCCAATACCCCAAAGATTTTCCCCCAAGTCCCAAATTCCCAGAAAAGTGAATAAGCGAACGAAGTTCCATTTATCACTCTTATTAGAACAATAACAAGTAATTAAATCAGGAATCTAAGACTTGACAATTTAGCAGTCTACGAAAGAAAGATTAAATTTCCGTAAAATTAAAATCAAAATCATAATAAATCGCAAAATTAGCATAAATTAACATTCGCAAAGTAGAACCAACGATCCCAAAGAATACTCCGTGTGAGTACTCTTTGGAAATCGTGAGTAATGACTAAGTATAATTCAATGCATTGTCACTACGTTACGAGAGTTAGCCAAAGCAGGTCATATATTTGAATGTTCGTACATGTAGGCGCGCTTAGATTGTTTTTGAGATTGAATAATTGCGATCTATTATGACACAGTAATACGATCTTTTGACTTCAAATATCACGGCATTAGAATTCGAACGGAGGACTTTTACCTACTAGAATGAAGTGAACTTTTAACTAGATAATTGAACTAAACATTACTTAGACAGTGATTTAGGCAACGAACACTGATCGACAATTTTCATTCATAATTAGCCAGTGGTTTATGGAACTTAAGTGATAGGTCCGAAGCGTATAATTTAAATACCCCCAACACCTGGGAAAATTTTCTTCTCAAGGGTCGGTTAGGAAGTGACGGATACTGTGCAATGAAACACCCTCTCGTGCCAAGCCGTGCATTTGTAATTTAAAATTTTATCAAATTATTGACATGAAACTCCCAAGTAATAATGACGCGCAGCGATAATATTTGACTGTAGCGCTCGGCGCTTGTGTAGAATCTTTGACTCAAATAACAAGCCCACTGTTACGATTTCTTATTCCTTAGATACTTGAAATTACGACCAGCTTGTAGGGAATTTGTTGTGGATGTGACTGTATTGGTTTTATCATTAATATTTCATCATTAATCAGTTAAACATCGATTACGAACGATTAATTACGATTCTTGTTGAAGTAAATATCTCACGCACGTCGACATTTCGGTTCAGCACTGTTATTTTGTGTAACATCGTCTTCTTAACTTGATAACGATCTCAACACTTTACAGACTGTCGCCGAGTTTTAGCCGAGGCCAAGTATAAATCAAACCAAATCATCAAGAAGAAGAGGCGTTATAACTTCCCGTAATTTGCGGGCGGTTGGCTTGTGGGCGCGGAGATAGCGCCCGGTAGCGTCCCAGCTGGGTTTCATCGTATCCAGATAAGGCGAATTTGATGGCCAAGACATCAACGTGAGTTCACTATCATGCTCCTCAAGCCATTGGAGAACGATTCTGGCTTTGTGAAACTAGAAGTTATCCTGCTGGACGATACCATTGCGTTGGGGAAAGACATCAAGCGTAAGAGGTTACATGTGGTCCCTAGTAATGTTCACGTAGTTCACAGCAGTCGTGGTGCCTTCGTCTACTACAGCAGATCCCATGGAAGCCCAGATGAATGTCCCCCCTAACGTAATACTGCTCCCACTGGCGCCTGTGTCCGTGGCGCGCTGCGTGTATCGAGCACACGTTCGCTTAGATGGCGACGTATCTGCACACGACCATCGACCGGGTTGTATGGTTGCGGGGATTTGATTTTGCTCGCTTATTCTTGAATTGAGAACAACTGTGTGAGGTGAAATGACAAGTTCATTGTCGCAATATTTGTCACCAATTACAGCTTTTCACACAGTTTTCAACTTGCCAACATAAAAACAGCGCAATGGATAATGCATCTTGCCAACATCAAAAAGTGAAATAAGTTTATACACAACAATGTTAAATATTAACTCTCTGAAAGAATATTAATCTTAAGCACAATATTATGAAAGTTTAATTGGAAGTTTCTTTACATTAAACCTAAGCACAGTAATATAAATGTTTAATTGGACATTTGTTTACAAAATTGCTCCTACACATACGTTATGATGTTGGTCAGTACTACGAAAATCGTCCGATTACGGTTCAAAGTTCGGTACTATTTATGATGACAATCAAGTCCACGGTGGATGGTTAGTCAAGTGACAAATTTGAGCGCAATGTTACCCAAAGCCGCTCGAGTTTACAGTGGACGCAAGCTGGTGAACCAACGAAGTTTACGCCACTGCACGCGGTATTTACCTTAAGCTGCGACGTGCTGCTGTCTGCAAGGCCGCTCTCTCCCACTGAAATTCCTACAAACTAATCTGCCTTTGCTGAACTTTCCAGCAGAAACTTTCCCTATGTTTCTCGTTATGCGAGAAAACATGTACTCAGCCCTAGTCTTATTAAATGGCGATATACAAGCGCGTGGTTGGAGCAGCGTTCATATTATAGTGCCCTCTCAGTTCTCGCAAGAACAAGTGACTAATTTGGCTGGTTTGGCTCCACAGATGGAGCTAAACGTTCCTACAGCTAATTTTAGCTGGAGTGCAGCCGCTGTGAACGCAGTGTTCACACCAGTTTCTTCTCCGCATCGTACAGAGCGTTAAGGGGAGGCGGAGGTGCCTATGCTGCCCATGTTAAAATCACTAAGTTTGAGGAACATTTATGAATAAACTACCAAATAGAAAAATTTGAATTTTTTTTTTACATACAGAGTGGTTTAGTATTGCAGTTATGACAGAGGGATTTTGGAGTATCTTTTCTAGTTTTCTTCCAATTATTTTTTTATTAATGACCCAAATTTTTTTACAAATAATTGCTTTATAGTTAAAGTGAAATGAAACTACTGAACATATTGCCAAATGGCTGTGTTACAATGTACGTTTGACCACTAGTAGTGCTGTATAAAAATTTCATCTCTCTAGCTTGAGTGGATTTTGAGAAAATGTTCCTTATATTCGAAAAATTCTAATTTACAGGAAATGTCTATCAAAGTTTCTTAATACATTCCTGGACTATAGGATGGATTATCAGGGTCTTCTTCTTCATCCTCCAAAAGCTTCCTCTTCTGTCTTCTTTTCTGGCCTGTTGTTCCATCAAACTTCATATGCCTTTCTCTTCTTTCTGCTCCTCTTATCCTTTCTCTGTGAATATTTCTTAGTGCTCGTACAGTGTTCACCCCAGCTGTAAATCCTAATGCCTTCAGAACTTCACACTTCACACTGTTCCCTTGGTGGTAGGTTGCTATTGCATCATAAATGCCAAAGTGCAGTGTTTTTATGCTTACAAACACCCTTTTAGGAATCACTTTCCAAATCAAATTGTTTACGCTCTCATTAGGATTCTGCGTCTTTTCGTGTAGACATTTGTGTAACAATTCTGGCTGTGCTAAGTTATGAAAAATTGGTTTTGTTGCATTTATCACAGCTGCTGGCAAACCATGTTTGTGATCATAGTCCTTTTTTGCATTATATTTGCACCAGGAATCTTTTGGGCACAGGCTGTGTTGAGGGTATTCATTGGAAGAAGCAGTTGAAGGAACAATGCCCACACTGCTTTTCGCATGTCACTACCATTACTAGTATTTTGCCTTATAGCATACCCATAGTATCTCTGTAGACGTTCAATCACCTCATCAGTAAGCCTGCCTCTCCCTCCTATTGTCTTTCCATCATTGAGCTTACTTGAACCCAAAGTTTGTTTGAGCCTTCGAAGCCGTGCACCCATACGCTCTTAGCGCTTCATTTGTCACAGAAAACAATGTAGCCAACCCTTGCACACTCGCTGTATGCGTAATATAAGGCGCTGTATGCGTAACAGGCCGAGAAAATCCCAAGCAGTTCGCCAGGAAGTCACGAGAGGGTGTTAGATGCATTCAGCGGCCGCCCATTTCCTCTGCAGGCGTGGGGGAAAATGGTAATAACTCCACTTCTAGGGCGAGTAGAACAATATTTCAAAGTTTACATTAAAGAGGAATGTTCCAATTAATTTTCGGTAGCAAAAAAAAAAATCGTAATTTTTTGGATTTGACCACCTCCGGCTCCCCTTAAGCTCTCCGTTCTGCACTTGACTCCAGTTCAGAGAAGAGTCCTCCACACAAAATTTATCTCTTGTCCTACTCATGGCAGAACTGCCTCCCTCCAATCGGGTTCCTTTTTCACGTCACGGCATTTTTCGACCAATAGGAGCATTCCTCTCATTTAGGTCTCATCTTCACCTTCCCATTGCGATTTGTAAAGGTCTCACGTAAGGTGCGAATCTGACCATTTATTCTGCCACCTTACAGGGTTTAACAATAAATTGGATTCGACCGACCAAGCGACACGGTTCCATTGATCCACTGTCCAATCTCGATGATCCCGTGGCCGCTGTAATCATAAATGACGATGTTGTTGGGTCAACAAGGCAACACGTTGGGGTCCTCTGCTGCGGAACAACATGTTCAACACTGTACACTGACGGGTGTGCTGCCTGCGCCGTACTCTGTCGTCAAACCTGCCACAGATCGCCGCCTGTGCTGCTTTAGAAGGCAGGCAAGCCCTCGATCACTGTGTTCTGTGACGAAGCATGGAGGTCCAACTTCTTGTCGCCTACACGTGGTTTCAGCACTCTTCAACCGCTTCCCACAGATGCTGAAGATAGTACCGCGCAAACAGCCGACCAGCTTCGCCGTTTCCGAGACACTCGCTCCCAGGCACTGGGCCACAACAGTCTGATTTTAGTCTAATTCGCTGAAGTAGATGGATTTAGGCTTGTGCGCCACTTATCATTGCTTTACCACGTAAAGTGCCCTCAGCGCCACCACGCAGCATACAACCAAGCCTTGGGCAGTGGTCATAATGTTTTAGCTTATCAGTGCATAGTATACAGCCGGCCGGGGTGGCCAACGGTTCTAGGCGCTACAATCTGGAACCGCGCGATCGCTACAGTCGCAGGTTCGAATCTTGCCTCGGGCATGGATGTGTGTGATGTCTTTGAACCACCATGTTTAACAGAACCACGTTCGTACAAATAAAATTATGATACCAATAATATTGTAACGAACTGTTTTAATGTGGGAGCAAGCAAATTGTAAAATGTGTCTAAAGGAATGAAGATATTTACTGTGGCTGTAAGAAAATGCATCTGTAACTATTTTTCTGAAGATTGCCACAAGAAACTGCAATTAACTCTTAGTTATTGTTTTGAGCTTGGCGAGGGGTAATATAGTAGTAATGTACTAGTAATCCCTGTAGGAAGGACTATTCTGATTTTTTTTTAGTAAAGAACAGTTGT
This sequence comes from Schistocerca piceifrons, assembly GCF_021461385.2. Classification (NCBI taxonomy): domain Eukaryota; kingdom Metazoa; phylum Arthropoda; class Insecta; order Orthoptera; family Acrididae; genus Schistocerca; species Schistocerca piceifrons. The sequence goes on along the minus strand of NC_060139.1, from coordinate 112,287,596 downwards.
ATGAATAGGCGTTATATTTTTCCCTAATGTATACGACACATAATTTTGGTTAGAAACATCCAGAATTCTAACCAGATTGCCTGCGGTGGCAATAATTTTAAATGTGGATTTGTTGAGTTCCAGCCTGATCAGCTCCATAGACGTAATTTTTCGTTTCAGATGGTAATAAACTAAAAGTGGGAATTGAAGTAATTCATTCCCTTATCATTTACTTCATGAAATCAATGTAAATGCCGTGTGACTAGGGCCTCCCGTCGGGTAGACCGTTCGCCGGGTGCAAGTGTTTCGATTTGACTCCACTTCGGCAACTTGCGCATCAATGGGGACGAAAATGATGATGATTAGGACAACACAACACCCAGTCCCTGAGCGGAGAAAATCTCCGACCCAGCCGGGAATCGAACCCGGCCCCTTAGGATTGACACTCAGCTACTGGGGGCGGACATTAAATCAATAATTGGTCACGAGAGTATCAACCCTATGCTTCCGCAAACTTCGTCATCAAATACGCAATAATTCTAACTCATATTAGTACGTTTAAACCACAAAAAATGGACACTAGATCCAGAGATTCTAAACTTTCGTTGCAAGGAGGGCAAATGCATTTTAATTACTGTCTGGTGAGTAAAGTAAGGTACCTAATTTTCTTAATTAGAACTGAGAAAGTTTCTCTGTTAAAAATCGTTTATTCATTTTAATCAGAAAGGATAACACTAACAAAGTAAATGAAAAGCAACTACTTTTACTCTTTTCATATATGTGAGAGAAGTACGTCTATTGTAAAGGTAAGAATTATTAGTGTCTAGATGTGGAACCATTCAGCATTAAGTAACACCACAGTTGGACGAACGTCGCAGATTTTTTAAAAAAATCCGTTAACAGTTATCGGAATAAACTACCTTTAAAAGTAAAGCTTCGAAACCCGTTACTGAAACAAATGTACTAGACAATATTTTTCAAAACAGTGGTTTTGGAATTTTATCACTGGGTCCATCTGATGTGACACTGACTAGCATTTTATTTGTACGATCAGCAGCTATATCATTATCATTCTTATTTTCTATCACTGCGTGTGCGCCAGCTTGCTGGCAGGGTGTGCCAAGAATATTTGAAAAACGAAAAGCCATGAGAAAATAACGTTTCATTTACGTCATTGATGTGTATCGAATGTATATATATGTGAGTGCAAAGTTTGAACTAGCGGTTTACTACTATTAACAGGCTGACTTAGTCACCGCTGTATTTTGGTACTCAGCAAGGGCGTATAATTATGTCATCTCTAAAGGAGTTACGCGTGAAAAACTAGTGCTACGTTATCGTAAATGACTTCATGATCCACAGTTGCGTGAATATGCGTGTAGTTTCCTATTGAAAGCAAGCACAACAAGCAGCCATATTCAACACCTCTACTTCTTCACAACTGAACTGTACCACGTCCGAATCGACGGGTTATTTTTTAGACAACAGTACATTTCTTTACTTCGTGAGAGACATAACTTTTGTAACCTTTTGTATGAGCGGATCCTCTTTCTTATACACAAGTGACCTAGAGGTTGAAGCGTATAGGTAAATATTGTTCTATTCACCGAATGTGTATCTGAAGGGGGAGTTACAATATGTATGAGGCATTTTACCTCCGGACGTTAGTTGTTCAGAAACGACTTAGGATTGGCAATATAAGTAATACACATATATCTTCAGTGATATGTTGTCACAGTGCATCAGTTGGCATGCCCTTGCTGCAAGGCACCAGGACCCAAACGACCGCACGAAACTCTGACCACAGCAAAACAAAACTGCAAAAATCTCATTGGCAACACCGGTCAAAAGACAGCAAACGAAACGTGTATTTCCATCTGAAGAGGAAATCATACATACATACATACGTATCCTAAAGGCTAATGCCTTGTCTACCCAAATACTCTCTTCTGTTATTGGCTGTTCGTTCCAGTTCCGTATCGTCTCCTCGGTGTCTTCCAAATAGATAATCCTAGGCCGCTCTCTTCCTTTCTTTCCCATCAGTTTCTCTTCAGGAGTGTTAACGATGAAAATGTTATATCTGATGGCATTTCCCATAAATCTTAGTTTCCTCTTTCCTATTTCTTTTAATAATCGTCTCTCTTCATGGACTTTCAGGCCGGTTTTCCTATCCGTCCAGCTCGTTCTTCTCATTTTCCGTCGTATCCACATTTCAGCAGCTTCAGATCGATTCTTTTCTAAGGCAGCCAGCGTCCATCTTTCACTCGTACGAAGCAGTGTAAGCCATACAACTGACTTTGCAGAGAATTTTCCGACATCTCTATTCATATGTTTGCCGTTGTAAAAATTGAAACACTCAGAAGCTATGTTCTGCAAAATGCCACGATAAGAGGACATGCAGGACAGCGGAACCATAATACGTACTTTAAATGACACACAGGCGGCGTGCACGAGGCGCAAAGCGCCCTTTTTCGTGTGGCCAGAGCGTTACGCAACGTTCAGCCAATATGGAGCCGACGTACGAACTGGAAACGTGTAACCAAGTGCCACTATACCTCACCGACATCGTGGGATACAATATTGGCATGTGAGTGCGTTCGAACGGGGCAGAATGACTGATCTCCGTGAGACAGATACGTCGTCCAGTGACATTGCTGCTCGTATGGGGTACACTGCTTCAACAGTGCGGCGTATGTGGACCCAATGGAGAGAAGAGGGTCGTACACAGCGCCGATAGGGTATTGGACGACACAATATGACCACAGCGCGAGATGACCGCCATCTTGCACACTTGGCTGTAACGGACTGAACTGCTTCATCCGCAGTGTTGGCGTGACATCGGAGCACTGCAACGGGCGTGAACATGTCTGCGTTGACAGTTCGACGCCACCTTCTAGGCTGGATTGTTAGCATCCCTGCCATTATGTCGGCTTCCACTGATCGAAATCAACCAACGTCGCAGACTGCAGTGGGCACGTGAATGCCGACCTGGCGTGCTGAGTGGCAAAATATAGTGTTTCGGACGAGTGCCGCTTCAAATTGCCCTACAGTGATGGCCGCATACGCGTTCTAACAACACTGACTCAAAGGAAGGCCTCGGCGCTTGTTCGTGACGTCACGTCAGCTAGGCACGGCGAACGCCAGGTCTGTTGCAGGCATACTCATAATGGTGGTGTCTCCCTCTCTGCCACTGGAAAATGTGAAACTATTGGCGGTAGTTGACCAACACACGTTGCTCTGAGAGATTTCTGCAATCAATTAATTGTGCAATTCATTACACTTCTTAACAAATAGTGTACTCCTGAACTTAAATTTCCACCTGTTTTAAGGATTGACATACAAAAACAACTTCATGGTCCAGCAGCAACAGAATTCGTGCTTCTTTACCTTATTTGTAAATCTGAGGAAGTTACGTTTGTACTGGGTTGCTTTTACAAGAAACTGTGAACATATTGGTGCTCTTCTTTAGGTCTCTTGGTTGACTGTAGGGAGAGGAGCACTGAATGTTAATGAAATATCTTGCGATTGTACACGTTGGGGGAGGGAGTGGGGGACAGATGAAGAGGCAAAAGAGAGATACTTGTTTTATCAAATAAAATTTTTTTATCTTATAAAGTTTCTCCTTTCAGTTGCAAGAGGGGAATATTTATCTTTTCTAATGTGCATGTTTAAAAAAGTTTAAGCTCAGCAGTATTTTCGATGTATGAAGCTATTTTGTTTCCTGTTTAGAATTCCTTTCGTTGAAAACGACTGTAATCTAATGACTGGCAACAGTTGGAAATTTACACATGTAAATTAGTTCACATTTCCAGTGACGATGTCAAACGAAAATAAATAAATAAATAACAGAAACGAGTTATTTGTAAGGGGGTTGGGGTAAGTTTCGATAACAAAATGGATCAAGTAAATATAGTTACTTGAATGTAAAATTTCCGAAGCTTGCAATGGGGCAAAGTATCTTCTCATATTGATCTACGTTTGTTTCGACAGGATTCAGTAATACAGAAATATGATCTTCATTTGTAGCTTTACGATAGTAAGAAAATCTTTCATCTACATAAATTTGGAGAATCTAGAACAATACCAAACATTTTGTCCAAAAAGAAGAGATTTATAGTGATAAGCACGCCCAGGCGTTTCTGCCTGCAAGAGACCTGGCGTTCGCCGTGCCTAGCTGACGTGACGTCACCAACATGCGCCGAGGCCTTCCTTTGAGTCGGTGTTGGTTCTAAGCCGTCGTAGGTGAACGCAATCCGGCAGACTGTGTTTATGAGCGGCATAGCGGACACACGCCAAATGTGATGGTTTGATACACCACTACCTTTATCACCCGATCTCGCCTCCAACGTCTTGAGGGAAATCTGAACAGCTACCGCTATATGAGGGAGGTTTCACCGTCATGTCGTTCGACATGCCGTATTTCAGCAGGACAACGCCTGGTCGTACGTGGCGAGGAATGTGCAAGCCTTCTTCGAAGAACAACAGATACCACCACTTTCCTGACCTGCTCGTTCGCCTGACATGTCACCCATCGATCACGTCTGGAATATGATCGGTCGGCAGACCGTTCGTTCAGGACTTCCTGCAGCCACAGTTGATACCCTGTGGACGCACCTACAACCCGCGTGGCAGGGTATTCTCCAGCGGCATATTCAGGCGCTCTTTGATTTCATGCCACGACGTCTAGCGGCTCTGATTGCAATGTATGAGGTGCTACTCCTTACTTAAATTCCACAGTCACAGTGCATGTGTGGGTCTGTAACATTAATCATATGTGTAATGTCATATCCCTAATATTTTGGTTGTGGTCTTCAGTCCTTAGACTGGTTTGATGCAGCTCTCCATGCTACTCTATCCTGTGCAAGCTTCTTCATCTCCCAGTACCTACTGCAGCCTACATCCTTCTGAATCTGCTTAGCGTATTCATCTCTTGGTCCCCTCTACGATTCTTACCCTCCACGCTGCCCTCCAATGCTAAATTTGTGAACCCTTGATGCCTCAGAACATGTCCTACCAACCGGTCCCTTCTTCTAGTCAAGTTGTGCCACAAACTCCTCTTCTCCCCAATTCTATTCAATACCTCCTCATTAGTTATGTGATCTACCCATCTAATCTTCAGCATTCTTCTGTAGCACCACATTTCGAAAACTTCTATTCTCATCTTGTCTAAACTATTTATCGTCCATGTTTCACTTCCATACATGGCTACACTCCATACAAATACTTTCAGAAACGACATCCTGACACTTAAATCAATACTCGATGTTAACAACTTTCTCTTCTTCAGAAACGCTTTCCTTGCCGAAAGCCAGTCTACATTTTATACCCTCTCTACTTCGACCATCATCAGTTATTTTGTTCCCCAAATAGCAAAACTCCTTTACTACTTTAAGTGCCTCATTTCCTAATCTAATTCCGTCAGCATCACCCGACTTAATTCGACTACATTCCATTATCCTCGTTTTGCTTTTGTTGATGTTCATCTTATACCCTCCTTTCAAGACATTGTCCATTCCGTTCAACTGCTCTTCCAAGTCCTTTGCTGTCTCTGACAGAATTACAATGTCATCGGCAAACCTCAAAGTTTTTATTTCTTCTCCATGGATTTTAATACCTACTCCGAACTTTTCTTTTGTTTCCTTTGCTGCTTGCTCAATATACAGATTGAATAACATCGGGGAGAGGCTACAACCCTGTCTCACTCCCTTCCCAACCACCGCTTCCCTTTCATACCCCTCCACTCTTATAACTGTCATCTGGTTTCTGTACAAATGGTAAATAGCCTTTTGCTCCCTGTATTTTACCCCTGCCACCTTAAGAATTTGAAAGAGAGTATTCCAATCAATATTGTCAAAAGCTTTCTCAAAGTCTACAAATGCTAGAAACGTAGGTTTGCTTTTCCTTAATCTTTCTTCTAAGATACGTCGTAGGGTCAGTATTGCCTCACGTCATCCAACATTTCTACGGAATCCAAACTGATCTTCCCCGAGGTCGGCTTCTACCAGTATTTCCATTCGTCTGCAAAGAATTCGCGTTAGTATTTTGCAGCTGTAACTTATTAAACTGATAGTTCGGTAATTTTCACATCTGTCAACACCTGCTTTCTTTGGGATTGGAATTATTATATTCTTCTTGAAGTCTGAGGGATTTTCGCCTGTATCATAAATCTTGCTCACCAGATGGTAGAGTTTTGTCAGGACTGGCTCTCCCAAGGCTGTCAGTAGTTCTAATGGAATGTTGTCTACTCCCAGGGCCTTGTTTCGACTTAGGTCTTTCAGCGCTCTGTCAAACTCTTCACGCATTTCATCTTCATCTACCTCCTCATCCATTTCCATAGTATTGTCCTCAAGAGCATCGCCCCTGTACAGACCCTCTATATACTCCTTCCACCTTTTTGCTTTCCCTTCTTTGCTTAGAACTGGGTTTCCATCTGACAAGGGGAGGCCGCCAATTGTGAAATTCAGATTCGATTCATACTGCGCATAATAAAAGCTCAGGGCCGAAGGTGTAATGTGGCAAAGCACCAAGATGCACTTCTCAGCCGTTGTCGAGAAAATCGACAGTTAAAAGAAACCGTTGCGGTGAAATACTCTCTACGATTAATAACCTACTACAGCGTCGTGGCGCAGCGGTAAGCGCTCGGGTTCGTAATCCGAAGGTCGCCGGATCGAATCTCGCGCCATGCGACTTTTTTTTATTATTAGTTTTTTGTAATTCAAATATACACTCCTGGAAATTGAAATACGAACACCGTGAATTCATTGTCCCAGGAAGGGGAAACTTTATTGACACATTCCTGGGGTCACATACATCACATGATCACACTGACAGAACCACAGGCACATAGACACAGGCAACAGAGCATGCACAATGTCGGCACTAGTACAGTGTATATCCACCTTTCCCAGCAATGCAGGCTGCTATTCTCCCATGGAGACGATCGTAGAGATGCTGGATGTAGTCCTGTGGAACGGCTTGCCATGCCATTTCCACCTGGCACCTCAGTTGGACCAGCGTTCGTGCTGGACGTGCAGACCGCGTGAGACGACGCTTCATCCAGTCCCAAACATGCTCAATGGGGGACAGATCCAGAGATCTTGCTGGCCAGGGTAGTTGACTTACACCTTCTAGAGCACGTTGGGTGGCACGGGATACATGCGGACGTGCATTGTCCTGTTGGAACAGCAAGTTCCCTTGCCGGTCTAGGAATGGTAGAACGATGGGTTCGATGACGGTTTGGATGTACCGTGCACTATTCAGTGTCCCCTCGACGATCACCAGTGGTGTACGGCCAGTGTAGGAGATCGCTCCCCACACCATGATGCCGGGTGTTGGCCCTGTGTGCCTCGGTCGTATGCAGTCCTGATTGTGGCGCTCACCTGCACGGCGCCAAACACGCATACGACCATCATTGGCACCAAGGCAGAAGCGACTCTCGTCGCTGAAGACGACACGTCTCCATTCGTCCCTCCATTCACGCCTGTCGCGACACCACTGGAGGCGGGCTGCACGATGTTGGGGCGTGAGCGGAAGACGGCCTAACGGTGTGCGGGACCGTAGCCCAGCTTCATGGAGACGGTTGCGAATGGTCCTCGCCGATACCCCAGGAGCAACAGTGTCCCTAATTTGCTGGGAAGTGGCGGTGCGGTCCCCTACGGCACTGCGTAGGATCCTACGGTCTTGGCGTGTATCCGTGCGTCGCTGCGGTCCGGTCCCAGGTCGACGGGCACGTGCACCTTCCGCCGACCACTGGCGACAACATCGATGTACTGTGGAGACCTCACGCCCCACGTGTTGAGCAATTCGGCGGTACGTCCACCCGGCCTCCCGCATGCCCACTATACGCCTTCGCTCAAAGTCCGTCAACTGCACATACGGTTCACGTCCACGCTGTCGCGGCATGCTACCAGTGTTAAAGACTGCGATGGAGCTCCGTATGCCACGGCAAACTGGCTGACACTGACGGCGGCGGTGCACAAATGCTGCGCAGCTAGCGCCATTCGACGGCCAACACAGCGGTTCCTGGTGTGTCCGCTGTGCCGTGCGTGTGATCATTGCTTGTACAGCCCTCTCGCAGTGTCCGGAGCAAGTATGGTGGGTCTGACACACCGGTGTCAATGTGTTCTTTTTTCCATTTCCAGGAGTATATATATATATATATATATATATATATATATATATATATATATATATATATATATATATATTAACGAATTGCTTATGCATGTTGGTGAAGCCGGATCGCTCTCCAATTGTACCGCCTCCATTTTTCCCTTTTTTTTTTAACAGGGTGTACCAAAGCTCTCCCGTCCGCACTGATTTTCGACGATGTTATAAGTTGCGCTAGGCACTGCATCTACCTTCTTTCGAAATTAGCACGCATCTACGCTGTTATGCGGCGGCTCGTTTCGGCCCATTCAACATCTGTCCTTCAAGTGTAACGAGCGAGTAACGGAGTTTATATTTCATACCTGGCACAGCAAATTTGTGTTCGTGGTGTCTCTATTCTAATTCGAACGTTTGACTTACGCTATACGTATTCGTTTCGGAGTATCGTTTCTACGTCTTCCGTTAACTATACGTGGATAACATTATGAAGATAATTAATAACATTTGTGAAATGCAACTTTGTTTGCAGAAAATGTTCGAAGTCGCCAGTTTTTCCACGACAAACGTCTTTCAACAACTTATTATATGCATAATTGTTGCAACTGATTGCCGGGAATTATATATATATATATATATATATATATATATATATATATATATGTGTGTGTGTGTGTGTGTGTGTGTGTGTGTGTATGGCGCGAGATTCGATCCGGCGACCTTCGGATTACGAACCCGAGCGCCACGACGCTGTAGAAAATTATTGATCGTAGAGAGTATTTCACCGCAACGGTTTCTTTTAACTGTCGATTTTCTCGACAACGGCTGAGAAGTGCATCTTGGTGCTTTGCCACATTACACCTCTGGCCATGAGCTTTTATTATGCGCAGTAAGAATCGAATCTGAATTTCACAATTGGCGGCCTCCCCTTGTGAGCTCTTGATATTCATGCAATCCCTAATAGATGGAATAAATTTCATTCTGATCGCATCCCTCGGTCTTGGTGTTTCACTTTTCCCAACCAGTAGAATATGTTTCTTAGTCTGTTTCGACAATCCATTCCTTCTCTTCTTTTCCATTAAGAACCCATTGGCTTCTGTGATTATACAACCGACATAATAATATTGTTTCGCCTGATCAGTTCTGGCGTCATCAATTTTTATATTGGTTTTAATTTATTCAATATATTTTCGTACCACCACTACTTTCGTTTTCCGTTCGTTCACTTTTAATTTACATATCTGAAGATTGTCTGATAGTATTGGCAGCAATCTAATTATTTCTTTTTCTGAGTCTGCAACTATTACGATGTCATCAGAAAATCTGATACAACGTTGAAAGTTCTCTTTAATTAATAAAAATTTGACTGACGTACTCTGTTTTGAATAATAAGAGCTGAGCAGAAATAATAATGAATCGTAATAGAAAATTGAACTCTCGTAATGAGAATGCAAGCCTTTAATATTGGTAAAGTGAATAATCTGACTGCAAGAACTTTGAACAATATAAACTGTCTGAATAATGAACTTTGGCATAAAACCTACGATAATCAGTTTTCCAAAACTGATCACAGATCCCAGAACTAAAACTGATACACAACACAGAAAAATATGTCTCTGAATGAGATAAGTTGGCCATGATTTAATATAAAAAAACATCAAAATATTTAGTCCTTAGGGTACCTCTACTCTGCGCAAATGTGGATAACGCGTTGCAGTACTGTTCTGTCTTGCGCGCCGCTATGCTAAAGCTGCAAATTACTGTATCTACGCAGAGACACTCGTGAGGTGCAATGACTTCTCTGTCAGTTTTAAATCGAAGTACTTACGGAACACACTTGGTTTCTTCTCTTCTTTTGAAAAAACCATGATCAGTTAAAAATTTTAAGAGAAAGGTAAGTGAAAAACGGCGCTGCAATAATAAAAGAGTGACTTAAAAAAATATATATATAATTCCTGTTCACGTAAATAAAAGATTCCATTACACTTCCTCCTTCTCAGATCAGTTACCATTAAATAATCATCTTAATTAAACACATCGATAAATTGAGACTTTACATTTCAAACATAACATTACAACTGCTTCCTCACTGTAACACAGTTAACCACTATCTGCTACTGCGCCTAAGCGTACACCAAAGATGATAACCTAACCCTGCGATACAGCTTACAACATCACTGCTCGCTCACGTGTAAAATCTCGATAGCAAAGATATGACATTATTGTACAATCGATTAATACTCAAATAGCACCTATCAACGTATTCTTTCACCATTGGATTTTATTCCCTTTGTCTTCTTCTTCATGATCTGGATAGCTCCCTGTTTCGAAAAATAAGAGCTGAGCAGAAGTAATAATGAATCGTAATAGAAAATTGAATTGTCGTAATGAGAATGCAAGCCTTTAATACTGGTAAAGTGATGGTCGTCAGTGATAATAATCTAATAATAATCTTCAACTATGTAAATTCAATCCAAGGATAGGAGACATCCTTGTCCAAGTCATTTTCTGATCGTAGGCTCTTGCTTCTACCTTATTAACGTTTATTTTTGTGTTTTGGCTCAGATTTGAGTGATTAAACATTCTTCAATCCATCTGTATAGTCCTATTTTCTTCACAGCTTTAAAGAGCAGCTCCCAGTTCTCACCGTAAAAGCTTCTTCTGAGTCAATAAAGTAAGATAAGTTCTCTAAGTAGGCTGTTTAGGTTTTTATGTTGGTAACGCCACATAGCACTCTTGTGTAAGTAGGCTGTTTAGGTTTTTATGTTGGTAACGCCACGTAGCGCCCTGTATGAAAATCAGTGACTTTGCTGTGTGCAGTCTGTGGCTGGTTTGCATTGTTGAAATATTTGCTATTGTAGTGTTGGGCAGTTGGATGTGAACAGCGCGTAGCGTTGTGCAGTTGGAGGTGAGCCGCCAGCAGTGGTGGATGTGGGGAGAGAGATGGCAGAATTTTGAGAGCGGACGATCTGGACGTGTGTCTATCAGAAAGAGTAAATTTGTAATACTGGATATCAGGAACTGATATGTATATGATGGCTTTTGAATATTATTAAGATAAATACATTGTTTGTTCTCTATCAAAATCTTTCATTTGCTAACTATGCCTATCAGTAGTTAGTGCCTTCAGTAGTTAGAATATTTTATTTAGCTGGCAGTATTGGCGCTCGCTGTATTGCAGTAGTTCGTGTAACGAAGATTTTTGTGACGTAATTGACTCATGAAAGGTATAGGTTATTGTTAGTCAGGGCCATTCTTTTGTAGGGATTATTGAAAGTCAAATTGCGTTGCGCTAAAAATATTGTGTGTCAATTTAGTGTTGTTCAGAAGAAGTAAAGAGAGAAATGTCTGAGTACGTTCAGTTCTGCTCAGCTGTTTGAAAATCAAATAACGTAAGAGGTTTACTAGCAAAGTAATTCATAAATTTTTCAAAGGGGAGGTTTCAGTTCTTATATTCATATCCTATCCTTTTCTCCAATAGCATAGGCAAACCAAAATCGCTTTCATTGTTCCTCTGCCTTCTCTAAATCCAAATAGGCCTTCTCCATTATGCTTGTCTTCTTCTGCTTTTATCCTGCTTCTATCTATTGGGTTGGTGCATAAGTTCCTAGCGTTTTTCCACATATTTAATAAAAGCAAGAGATATACATAACAGAAACTTTAATCATCAATAACATTTTTTTTTTCGTTCACTATTTAGAGCAGTCTGCCAACACGATTGCAGAAATCATATGGGTCATGTTCGGAGCGCATTTCCTTCCCGAAAGGAAGTTCCTCGAAGGTTGTTCGATAGAGAATGGCAAAGGTGAAAATCTGAGGGCATAAGATCAGACGGATAAGGTGGCTGGGGACTAACTTCCCAGCCCCACTCCTGTATAGTGTTTTCTGATACTCGAGAAGAAGGCGGCTGGGCGTTATCGTGGAGTACCGTCATTTCATGCAGTCCTCCTGGTCGTTGTTCTTGGACTGCGTCTCCAAGCGGTCTCAGCTGTTGACGATAAATGTGAGCAGTGACGGTTACCCCTTCGGGAAGCAACTCGTAGAACATCACACCGTCGCTGTTCCACCAGATGCGTAACATTATCTTCTGTGTATGAGCGCAGTCCTTTCTACCGGGAGCTGTGCTTGGTCTCAATCATTCCTTTCTTTTCCTTATGTTGGTATAAGTACACCGATTCTAGTTCAAAATGGCTCTGAGCACTATGGGACTTAACAGCTATGGTCATCAGTCCCGATTCTAGTCACTAGTAACAACACAGGATGGGGTTGGTCGGTATTGTTCAAGAGCCAAGTGATGACGAGTAAGCAGATATGCACATATGGCCGACCCGCTGATTTTTGTGGTTTAGAGCATACGATTACATACGATATAGAGATATAGAGGTAACATTCCGTTAGAACTACCGACAGCCTTGGGAGAGCCAGTCCTGACAAAACTCTACCATCTCGTGAGCAAAATGAATGAGACAAGCGAAATACGCTCAGACTTCAAGAAGAATATAACAATTCCAATCCCAAAGAAAGCAGGTGTCGACAGATGTGACAATTACCGAACTATCAGTTTAATAAGTCACGGCTGCAAAATACTAACGCGAATTCTTTACAGACGAATGGAAAAACTGGTAGAAGCCGACCTCGGGGAAGATCAGTTTGGGTTCCGTAGAAATATGGGAACACGTGAGGCAATACTGAACCTACAGCATATTTTAGAAGCTAGATTAAAAAAAGGCAAACCTACGTTTCTAGCGTTTGTAGACTTAGAGAAAGCTTTTGACAATGTTGACTGGAATACTCTCTTTCAAATTCTGAAGGTGACAGGGGTAAAATACAGGAAGCGAAAGGCTATTTACAACTTGTACAGAAAGCAGATGGCAGTTATAAGAGTCGAGGGACATGAAAGGGAAGCAGTGGTTGGGAAGGGAGTGAGACAGGGTTGTAGCCTCTCCCCGATGCTATTCAATCTGTATATTGAGCAAGCAGCAAAGGAAACAAAAGAAAAGTTCGGAGTACGTATTAAAATCCATGGAGAAGAAATAAAAACTTTAAGCTTCGCCGATGACATTGTAATTCTGTCAGAGACACCAAAGGACTTGGAAGAGCAGTTGAACGGAATGGACAGTGTTTTGAAAGGAGGATATAAGATGAACATCAACAAAAGCAAAACGAGGCTAATGGAATGTAGTCGAATTAAGTCGGGTGATGCTGAGGGAATTAGATTAGGAAATGAGACACTTAAAGTTGTAAAGGAGTTTTGCTATTTGGGGAGCAAAATAACTGATGATGGTCGAAGTAGAGAGGGTATAAAATGTAAACTGGCTTTCGGCAAGGAAAGCGTTTCTGAAGAAGAGAAATTTGTTAACATCGAGTATTGATTTAAGTGTCAGGAAGTCGTTTCTGAAAGTATTTGTATGGAGCGTAGCCAGGTATGGAAGTGAAACATGGACGATAAATAGTTTAGACAAGAAGAGAATAGAAGCTTTCGAAATGTGGTGCTACAGAAGAATGCTGAAGATTAGATGGGTAGATCACAAAACTAATGAGGAGGTATTGAATAGAATTGGGGAGAAGAGGAGTTTGTGGCACAACTTGACTAGAAGAAGGGACCGGTTGGCAGGACATGTTCTGAGGCATCAAGGGTTCACAAATTTAGCGTTGGAGGGCAGCGTGGAGGGTAAAAATCGTAGAGGGGACCAAGAGATGAATACACTAAGCAGATTCAGAAGGATGTAGGCGGCAGTAGGTACTGGGAGATAAAGAAGCATGCACAGGATAGAGTAGCATGGAGAGTTGCATCAAACCAGTCTCAGGACTGAAGACCACAACAACAACAACAACAACAGAACATACGGTACTTAAGACACCCGGTTTTTGAACCTTCCCCACTGCATTCAAATGTTACACAGTGGTGGATCACAGTTCATCACATTTGATAGTTCTCGAGTTCACCGAGTTGGATTATAATGTATTAATGCGTTTAAACTTCCTTCATCAAACCACTAAAGTCTTTCTGAACGTGCAGAGTCACTAATGTAAGAACTATCTTCCTTACAACAAGAAAACAAATTTCTTGTTGTGCTCTGTCCAGTGACATTACCCCCACAAGCGGAGCAAATGTTTCTGTTTGCCTCCGCTGCTGTCACCCCTCTATTGAACTGAAACAGAAGAATACGTCGGAAAAGTTCCGATTTCTCCACTTGGCACTCCATTTTCTAGCATCCACGGCTCCACTCAGTATCTCAAAATGGTAATATGTAAACTCAAATAGCAACAGTGGACTACAGATACAAATTTATAATCTATAGATAAACTCTCAGCAACGACAATACCAACCTGAAAAACAAAAACGCTACAAACTTATGCACCAAACTAATATATTAATGAGTACGTTGGAGGCATGTGATAACATTCAGTGTTGTGTAACTGGTGCAGTAAATGACATTCATATTTCAGATACGGTAATGGTTCTGCATTTGCGTTGTCTTCTGACACGATTCTTGTTTCGAAGCAGCCTCTTATCACTCTGAATAATTGGTTTTTCATGTTGTTACCTAACCTTTTCAGCAATATTGCAGGGATTCCATCAACATAAATCGCTTTCTCTTCTTCGAGACTTCGAAAGGCGTGTTCAGATTAAGGTCTCATAACTGAAGGACATTGCATTTATCTTTAACTAATCTCTTCAGTTAGATTATTTTCATTCGTGAAGTGCTTAGAATAATGCAGTTCTGCTATTTATTCTTCCCAACGAGCAAATATTTCACCACTGCGTATCGACAGTATTCCCTTTTTAATTTTTACGACTTCGTCATCGAACCGAAATCGACAACTTCAGGCGGATAAATGTGATAACTATGGCACAGTCAGCTTAACAGCTCGTGCATAAAAACTGCCGGTCAGTCTAGTAATCGTGAACCGTAAAACCGTTTCCTCCAATAAGTTATCTATTTTCTTATTCTGTTTTTGTTCCTGGCCTCTCTAACAGCTCAAAAATGGTTCACATGGCTCTAAGCACTATGGGACTTAACATCTGAGGTCATCAGCCCCCTAGACATAGAACTGCTTAAACCTAACTAACCTAAGGAGATCACACACATCCATGCCCGAGGGAGGATTCGAACCTGCGATCGTAGCAGCAGCAAGGTTCCGCAATTGAGCGCCTAGAACCGCTCGACCACAGCGGCCAGCGTGTAACAGCTGCTGACTACGGACACCAGAAGGTAAGTGACAGTCTTTGGGGAGAGGCTGTAAACGGGTAGACGCGGGAGAAGAGATAAGACGCCCCACATTTCCAGAGGCTCCCGGCTTCCGCGTTGGGAGGGAGGTGGTACTTATCTGCGTTTCTAGCGACGGCAGCCCGTTATGGGACGGGGCACTTCCGGCGGTGCGATGCCGCAACAACTCAACCAGCTGCTCTGTGTGCGCCCGCACTGCGTGTATTGTACGTGAACCCCACCTTCCGTCCCACGTTGCAACGTCTGCCTGTTCATCTCGTTCGAATCGCTGAGTTGGTTCGTCCTTCCCTGGGCAATTTTGTGTAAACTGTCAACTGCGTGTCGAATTATCGGGATATTGGCCTGGTAGCTGACGCTCGTAAGTGTACAGTAAACAGCTGGAATGAAGGAACTCTTGAATCAAACTGCAGTTGGACGAGTGCGAGACGGTAGACGAAGTAACTCTAACACAGTAAGAAGGCAGGAAACGAAACACACTGACGGAAAAAAATAGAATGACCAAAAAATAATCAATGTAAAGGAACGAAATTTAGGGAATACATTTGTCTAGGTAACGTATTTAAGTGATTAACATTGCAATTCAAAATGTATATAAAAATTCTATTTCAAAAATAAAAATTGGTAAATATCTATCACATGCATTCCAAGTCACAAAAGGATTACGTCAAGGATGTAGCATCTCACCTACATTGTATAAAATATATACAGAAGTAACTTTACAGAATTGGAAGAAAAAATGTCTTGCTATGGGAATACCAATAAATGATAGAACAATATACTCGTTACAATTTGCAGATGACCAACTGATTATAGCCCAAGACTATGAGGACATAGAGTATATGACCAGAAAATTGATTCAAGAATATAACAAATCAGGTCTAAATGTAAACATGAATAAAACAAAGTACATGGTAATTGGTGGAGTGAATGGAGACTTAATATTAGAAGAGGGGATGGGAACAATAACAGCTACTGAGGAATATAAATATTTAGGTGTGAAAATTACAAATGATGGGAAACAGGACAAAGAAATTAGATCAAGAATAAATTCTGGAAAGACGACAATCTCTTTATTGAATGGAATTCTCTGGGACAAACACATAACAACTGATAACAAAATAAGGATTTTTAAAACAATAGTTAGGAGCATTATTACATATGGTTCAGAAGTGTGGACAACAAAATGGCAACTGAAATCAAAATTATTAGCCACAGAAATGGATTTCTGGAGACGTTCAGCAAGAATATCAAGACGAGAAAGAATAAGAAATGAAGTAAACAGAGACAAGATGAAATGTAAAAATTCAATTATTGATTTCATCGAGCACAAACAACTTAAATGGTATGGACACATCAGACGAATGGAACAGGAAAGGCTACCAAAATGCATAATCGACTGGGTACCAATTGGAAGAAGAAAAAGGGGACGACCACCTGATACATGGATACAGGGAGTTCAGTCAGCATTGAGGAAGAACAACATTCCTGAAGATTTATGGACAAATAGAGAAGAGTGTGTAACCTCCCCCCTCACTTATCGACCTTAATGACAGTGAAAAATGAAACCGCGTGTACCTAATGGGAATTTTGGAAAAGCAATCGTCACCGAAGTTAATCTGTCGGTAAAGAGGGAGGAAAGGGTTACATCTAAATGAAAGGAAAAATGCAAATGAAACTGGTGGAAATTAATTTTGAAAAGGGGTAAAGTTAATGAAGAAAGTAAATGTGCGGCCGTTACGTTAACAATTAACTAGCGGTAATTAGATATTTGAGATTTGGGGGAAATTACGGTCGCCAGTCCTAAGGACAATTACTATAGTAACTGAAAAAGAAAGGTAATTACATATATAATTAGCACTAGAAGCGTGGCAACTGAAGGTTGACACGTGTAGTGTGAAAACTGAAAGTTTGTCAGAAGTAATAAATTTCGCTACACTCTGACTTAATTTAGCAAAAGAATTAATGAAACCGGAAAATCGAAAGTTAATTTAGTGACTGAAGTTAATAGTGAGCTTTCTTTCTGAAGCACATCGAAATCCAGTAAAATACGGTTAGTCTTGGACTACCTCAACAATCATTTCAAAAGCAACTTGACTCTACGCAATTTAGAAACAAGAGATTTAACTTTGAAATTGAATTAAATGATTCTGAACTATTAACAATAGTAAAATTTAGTACGTACCAAGCTGAGCTGCAGTCACAGGTAAGCTAAAATATGCTAACAAAACTCGCACTTTAAATTTGTGCTCGTGTAACCTAAATATTGTAGCCAGCTACTGAACTTTGAAATTAAAGCAGTGAAATCTAATCATATTATTTTGATGCTGGCGTTTGAATTTCAACGACACTCGGGTTCATTTCGGAAAAGGAAGGGACCCTGCTTGGCAATGCAATTGGGACAATGAGCAACAAAGGTTCATGCTAAGTTGCTGTAATTTTGCGAGGCAAATGGAACAAGATTAAAAGCTGAGGTCTGCCATACAGTTCTAAAACTTTACGTGCTTCCAGTCTTCCTTGTTGGTTGATTGAAGGTTCGAAGCCGTCGATCGAGGAGGTGGCGACAGTCACTCATTGTCGGCCGTCGCTGTTGCAGAAGCTGGATGTTGGCGGGCCTTCTTCTCGACACGGTCACCAGACGAAACGGCTCTTGATGTGCGCTAGTTAATGTTTCCCGTCCGCGACACCATGTCAGAAACTATCATCGCAAGTCGAGCGCAATTACATGCTGCCAAACCCCGAAAGCGCGGCAACTCGCGGGAGCGTCACACAACACACCTGCTCCACTCGCTACTCCCGCCACACTCTCACTGCCCTGCCCGCGCTCCACGCGGCAGAGTTAACACTCCCAAAGATCCTA
The DNA here is from genome assembly GCF_021461385.2 of Schistocerca piceifrons. Taxonomy (NCBI): domain Eukaryota; kingdom Metazoa; phylum Arthropoda; class Insecta; order Orthoptera; family Acrididae; genus Schistocerca; species Schistocerca piceifrons. The sequence continues at coordinate 112,269,422 of NC_060139.1, read as the reverse complement.
CAAACTTTGATTCGTCACACGACCTATCGACGTAATCGTTCGATAGCAGTTTTCCCTAGGCAAGACCCAGCGTAAAAATACAAATAATATTTACGAAACAAACCAATTATACATCGACATGAGTGCATAAATATATATATACAAACAGTAAAACAATTACAATATATAAAGAGACAGAAATGTCATATCTTGAGGTAACAAAACAAGGAAAAAAAATAATAGTACAATAGATGGAAATAGGAGTATATGCATTTCCGGCGTTACAAGTGGAGAACAATAATGAGTGACTCACTGTAATCTAGAATAGGTGCTGGAAAAATGTACTCACATTGTAAATCCAGAATAATAATAACATTGCAAGATAGCGCATTAATGTAAGCGCGAGGTAAGCCATTGCAAATGTGAAATTGCTGGTAAATAAATAACCAGTGTAACCGCCAGAATGTTGAAAGGAAGCATGTAAATGTGCATGCATTGTGCTGTACAGGTGGCGTGAATCAGTTTGATGGGATGGAGTTCCATGCCTGTTGTACCTGGACGGTCAGAAAGGAACGGTTAACGCTAGAGTTGTCGCCCGAAGATGTCCCGTTATCTACTCGATTGGAGCCAGATCTGATAATCAAGCAGGTCAAGGCAAAATGTTGACACTCTGTACAGCATGTTAGGCTACAACAGTGGTACACTCTGTGATCCAAAGTACCCGGCCACCCCCAAAAAACATACGTTTTTCATATTAGGTGCATTGTGCTGCCACCTACTGCCAGGTAATCCATATCAGCGACCCCAGTAGTCATTAAGACATGGTGAGAGAGCAGAATGGGGCGCTCCGCGGAGCTCACAGACTTCGAACGTGGTCAGGTGATTGGGTGTCACTTGTGTCATACGCCTGTATGCGAGATTTCTACACTCCTAAATATCCGTAGGTCCACTGTTTTCGATGTGATAGTGAAGTGGAGACGTGAAAGGACACGTACAGCACAAAAGCGTACAGGCCGACCTCGTCTGTTGACTGACAGAGACTGCCGACAGTTGAAGACAGTCGTAATGTGTAATTGGCAAACATCTATCCAGACCATCACACAGAAATTCCAAACTGCATCAGTATCCATTGCAGGTACTATGACTGTTAGGCGGGAGGTGAGAAAACTTGGATTTCGTGGTCGAGCGGCTGCTCATAAGCCACACATCACGCCGGTAAATGCCAACGACGTCTCGCTTGATGTAAGGAGCGCAAACATTGGACGACTGTACAGTGGAAAAAAGTTGAGCGGAGTGACGAATCACGGTACACAATGTGGCGATCCGATGGCAGGGTGTGGGTATGGCGAATGCCCGGTGAACATCAACTGCCAGCGTGTGTAGTTCCAACAGTAAAATTCGGAGGCAGTGGTGTTACGGTATGGTCGTGTTTTTCATTGAGGCGGCTTGCACCTCTTGTTGTTTTGCGTGCACTATCACAGCACAGGTCTACATTTATGTTTTAAGCACCTTCTTGCTTCCCATTGCTAAAGAGCAATTCGGAGATGGCGTTTGCATCTTTCAACACGATCGAGCACCTGTTGGTAATGCACGGCCTGTGGCGGAGTGGTTACACGACACTAAGATCCCTGTAATGGACTGGCCTGCACAGAGTCCTGACCTGCAATATTTTGGAACGCCGACTTCACGCCAAGCGTCACCGACCGACATCGATACCTCTCCTCAGTGCAGCACTCCGTGAAGAATGGTTTGCATTTCCCAAGAAACCTTACAGCATCTGATTGAACGTATGCCTGTGAGAGTGGAAGTCTAAGGGCGGGCCAGCACCATACTGAATTCGAGCATTACCGATGGAGGGCGCCACGAACTTGTAAGTCATTTTCGGCCAGGTGTCCGGATACTTTTGATCACGTAGTATACGTGTGCGAGCGTAACAATATCGGAAAACACCCCCTGGAATACTGTTTATGAAAGGCAGCACAACAGGTCGAATTACCAAACTGAAGTACAAATTTTCAGTGAGGGTGGATGTGATAATCAGGAGTGTGTACCTGCTGTCATATGTAACACACCCCAGATCATAACTGCAGTGTAGGTCCAGTGCCTATAGCAAGCTGACAGGTTGGCTGCAATCCCTCAATGCCTCCTTCTAACCGACACACGGCCATCCCTGGCATCGAGGCAGAACCAGATTTCATCAGCAGAGACATCAGGCGTCCACTCTGCCCTCCAATGATCTCTCCCTTGTCACTTTAACTCGCAAATAGTGGTGGTTTGGGGTCAGTGGAATGCACGCTATAGGGCGTCTGGCTCGGAGCTGACTTTGAAATAACCGATTTTCAACAGTTCGTTGGGTCACTGTGGTGACAACTGCTGTTCAGATTGCTGCTGCAGATGCAGTACGATGCGCCAGATCCATACGCCGAACACGATGATCTTCCCTCTCAGTAATGCCACGTGTCCTTTCGGATCCCGGTCTTCTTGCTATCGTACATTCTCGTGACCACCGTGCCCGGAATCATATACAGTGGGTACATTCCTGACAAGTCTTTCTGTAATATCGCAGAAGGAACATCCATCTTCTCGTAATTGATTACACGGCCTCGTTCGAATGGCTCTGAGTACTATGGGACTTAACTTCTGAGGTCATCAGTCCGCTAGAACTTAGAACTACTTAAACCTAACTAACCTAAGGACATCACACACATCCATGCCCGAGGCAGGATTCGAACCTGCGACCGTAGCGGTCGCGCGGTTCCAGACTGTAGCACCTCGAACCGCTCGGCCACTCCGGCCGGCACGACCTCGTTCAAACACAATGAGGTGCTGATAATGGCTTTAAAGGCATTATTGCCTAACGTCAACTCACCACGTCCAGTCTCAAACGTAACTAATGCTGACAGCGGTTGCAGCGTTTATTTAAAGCAAACCTAATTTGCTTCCTCACAGTAGCGTTTCTAGCACTACATTTACGCGACTGACGCGAAATTTGAGTAGACATCATATTTCAGATGTAGGAAGATGCCTGCCAACTTTCGTTTATGCCGCACAACTCCTCCTTTCTGTTCCGATTGCAATGCGATTTTTCTCCTCAGTCGAGAAGAGACATCATAACAGAATAATCCTCTTTTGGGTGTTGGTGCTCTTCTTTCTTTCCGAGCTTTCTGGAAAAATTGGTATGATGTTCGTCCTTGTGCAAGACAGTCTTTGATTTTTTTGCTTTTACCAAATACGTTTCAGCACCTATTGTGCTATCGTTAGTGGGATTATTTTCCAGTCTGAAAATTATCATAATATTGCTGCATTTGAATTTCAACCTAAAGTTATTTATATACATGAGAAGAAGTGATAATTAGTCATCAAAAAATGGCTCTGAGCACTATGGGACTCAACTGCTGTGGTCATAAGTCCCCTAGAACTTAGAACTACTTAAACCTAACTAACCTAAGGACATCACACACATCCATGCCCGAGGCAGGAGTCGAACCTGCGACCGTAGCGGTCGTGCGGTTCCAGACTGTAGCGCCTTTAACCGCTCGGCCACTCGGCCGGCCAATTAGTCATCAGTTGCGCATTGGTTTACATATGTAGGATAACTGCACATGTCACCTGTTACGCGAAATATTGCATGTTTTTCCTGTGGCGAAAATTGGGGCTGGAATATAGGGTTGGATTATAAATAGTTATGTAGTTTTGCACATATCTTACGCGATATTAAAAAGGCGTATTTTTGTTGGTAGATTTGCGACTACCACACGTTTTCTTAGAGCCTGTCATATGCAAAACAAATCAAACGGTTTCTGTTTTCCTTCCATTTCAAATCGAAACGTGCGTCCTTTTTTTTTTTTTTTTTTTTTTTTGTCACTTACGATTTTTGGTTCTTATGGGCTTCATTCCAGTTATTTACTAAGTCTTAAGGCACTAATTTTCTTTATACTGGAACATCTGACGGTTTTTCACGCATTTTCATTTGCTTCGTCGCAACACATAAGATTTCTGTTGGCATCTAGCGTGTTAATTACCATTATTTGCCGTTCATTTGTTTCGACGCGCGTTAATTTGACGTGTGTTGCACGAATTTCAAAGTGTTCACTGACATTCAGGATCTTAACTGTTTGTGTGGTGGCGGAGAGGGGGGGGGGAGGGAGGAAGAGGTGGTTGTTTATACAAATCTTTTATTTTGCAGGGTGGTGTGAGGGGAGGGGGGAGGAAGAGGTGGTTGTTTATACAAATCTTTTATTTTGCAGGGTGGTGTGTATTCATTTAATACGTTTTTGTCTTGGTCTATTGCTTTTTTGTATGTGGTAATTATACCCTGTTGTTAACTTTCGGTACAGAACTTTTAAATCATTTTCTACATTTGCTGGTTTGTTATTCTCTGCCATTAGATGGTCTGCAAATGTTGAGTGGAAAATCTCACTGTTTTATGGCCTTAGTTTTAAGAACTTTTAAATCATTTTCTACATTTGCTGGTTTGTTATTCTCTGCCATTAGATGGTCTGCAAATGTTGAGTGGAAAATCTCGCTGTTTTATGGCCTTAGATGTTTTGTGTATCTGGTCCTGAACCTCCTACATGTCTGGCCCACATATACAGAATGACGCAAGTGCATGTTAGATGGTATATGCCAGATTGGCTATATTCCTCTGCTTTAGTGGTTTGCCTGACTAGCTTGTTCTGTATGGAGTTGTTTGTTCTGTAATATATTGTGACCACTTATGTTTTTAGTATATTTCCTATCCTGCGTACAGCTTTGTTGTTGTACATCATTATGTCCCATTTCTGCCTGTTGCTTTGTTGTGTCTTGTCGTGTGTGTGTGTGTGTGTGTGTGTGTGTGTGTGTTGTCTGTTTCTGTACCTTGTTGTTTATTTTCTCTACTGTCTTTGTATCACAGTCATTCTCCATAACAAACTGTAAAATATCCCGAAAAAAGCTTTCTTGTGGAAATTGCTTTGTTAACTTACTTTATTGTTTTGGGCACTGCTTTGAAATAGTAAAAATTTTAGTTGCATCCTAGTGGAGACCTATAAGAACATAATGACAGAGATAAAGATTTTTATTTATACATACCACTTTGTCCACATTCTTTAAAATGAGAACCAAAAGAAGTTTCATTTTTGTCTGCGTTCAATGTTATATAAATCGAACATCAGAAGATTTGCCGGTAAATTGTATCCCCTGTGAAATTTGTACCTTGGCGAGGAGACGTGGCAACTCAAAGATACTGGTAACGGGAAGTATTTGTGGACAAACGTGTCGGTCCTGAAGAGGGTCAGCAACCTTTTTAGTAGTTGCAGAGGCAACAGTCTGTTGACCTACTGAGCTGACCTCGTAACATTACCGAACGAGGTCCTGCTGCGCTGGTACTGCGAATGGATAAAAGCAAGGGTAAACTACAGTCGTTATTTTTCACGAGAGCACGCAGCTCTACTTTATGGCTTAATGATGAGCGCATCCTCTTGGGTAAAATAGTCCTCCATTCGGATCTACAGAGAGGGACTGATGAGAAGAATGTCGTCATCAGGAAAAACAAAACTGGTATTCTACAGGTTGGAGGGTGAAATCTTAGACCATGTTTAGATAGATTAGAGAATTAGAAAGGAATTAGTGAAGTGCGATGGCTGCAAGAACAGGACTTCTGGTCATGTCGGTACAGTTTTAGTAACACAAAATCAAGTTGGGGTAATGCAGGTGTAGGCCTAGTAAAGAGTAAGAAAATAGGATTATGGGCAAACTACTATGAATAGCATTGTGAATGACGCAATATCGTAACAAAGATAGACAAGAAACCAACGCACTACATATCGTATAAGTTTTATGAAAAGTCCCCTTTTGAAAAATTGTACAAGACTGTGCTTATCCTGACACACAATATTTTTAGCGCAACGCAATCTGACTTTCAAAAATCCCTACAAAAAAAATGGCCCTGACTAACATTAACCTATGCGTTTCACAAATCGCTTACCTCACAAAAATCTTGGTTACTCGAACTACTGCAATACAGCGAGCGCCACTACTGCCAGCTAAATAAGAGATTCAAACTACGGAAGGCAGTAACTACTGATAGGCATAGTTAGCAAATGAAAGATTTTGATACAGAACAAACAATGTATTTACCTTAATAGTGTTGAAAACTCATAATATACATAGCAGTTCATGACATCCAGTCTTGCAAATTTCAAAACTCCGCCATTTGTCTCCCCACATCCACCACTGCTGGCGGCTCACCTCCAACTGCCCAGCGCTACGCGCTGTTAACATCCAACTGCCCAACACTACAATGGCAGACAACAATGCAAACTAGCCACAGACTGCACACAGCACAGCCAGTGATTTTCATACAGAGCGCTACGTAACGTTGCCAATAACAAAACACAAACAGCCTACTTACAGTTTATATACCATCTAGCGCCGCTGATGAAGAAGAGACATAAAGAATGTACGAGGGCAAGCTGAAAACCAATGCCCCTCAAGTTTATATGCGGAAACCCATAAAGCTTTTTAAATAAAACACATCTCATTAACATTCTACATTTTTTATTATTCATCTGTACATATTTACTTCTCAGCGAAGTCACCCTGGAGAGGAACACATTTACAAGAGACCAGTGTTTAGATACCGTCACCGTAGAACGTTTGCCTTCGTTGACAGAGCCACAACTCACCTTTCTTTGGACCAGTTCATTATTGCCAAAGTTCATTATTATTACCTTTTACTTTTTGAAATAGATTATAACCGGATGGGGCCAAGATGGGGACTATATGGAGGACGATCGATGATAGTGAACCCAAGGAGTCTGATTACTGGAGATTCGCATCGCTCGTGTGTGGTATGGCATTGCCGGGCTGAAACAAAGGGTGGTCCACTTATGGACGAACTCGATTACAGCACGCTGTTTCCCACGCACCTACGTAGCTGCGTTACACACCGCCATGTTACACGCTAAAATTCGGAACCTCCTAGCGGCAGAGGGCTGCAAATACACTGAAGCGCCAAAGAGACTGGTGTAGGCACGCGTATTCAAATACAGAGACATGTAAACACGCAGAATACGACGCTGCGGTCGACAACGCCTATACAAGTGTCTGGCGCAGCTGTCAGGTCGGTCACTGCTGCTACAGTGGCATGTTATCAAGATTTAAGTGAGTTTGAACGTGGTGTTATAGTCTGCGCACGAGAGATGAAGTGGGGATTTTCCCGTACGACCGTTTCGCGAGTGTACCGTGCATATCAGGAATCCGGTAAAACATCAAATCTCTAACCGCTGCGGACGGTAAAAAGATCGTGCAAGATCAATGCTGGGTCATCAACAAGTGTCAGCGTGCGGACCATTCAACGAAACATCGTCGATATGGGCTTTCGGAGCCGAAAGCCCAGTCGTTTACCCTTGATTACTGCACGACTCAAAGCTTTATGCCTCGCCTGGGCCCGTCAACACCCATATTGGATTTTGATGACTGGAAATATGTTGCCTGGTCGGACGAGTCTCGTTTCAAAGTGTATCGAGCAGATGGACGTGTATGGGGTGGAGGCCACCTCATGAATCCATGGACCCCGCCTGTCAGCAGGGGACTGTTCAAGCTGGTAGAGACTCTGTAACGGTGAGGGGCGTGTGGAGTGGTATGTGATCCCTGATACGTCTAGATACGACTCTGACAGGTGATACGTACGTAACCATTCTGTCTCATCACCTGCATCCATTCGTGTCCACTGTACAATCCGACAGACTTGGGCAATTCCAGCAGGACAATGCGACAACCCACATGTTCAGAATTGCTACAGGGTGACCCCAGATACACTCTTCTGAGTTTAAACACTTCCGGTGGCCGCCAAACTCCCCAGACATGAGCATTATTGAGCACATCAGGGATGTCGTGCTGTTCAAAAGACATCTCCACCCCCTCGTGCTCTTACGGATTTATGGACAGGCCTGCAGGATTCGTGGTGTCAATTCCCTCAGCACTACTTCAGACATTAGTGGAGTCCATGCCACGTCGTGTTGCAGCACTTATGCATGCTCGCAAGAGCCCTACATGATATTGGGTAGGTGTACCAGTTTCTTTGGCTCTTCAGTGTACGTAGTCATGAAGAACAAAGATGTAGAATGTTAATAACTGTTGGCTTATTTGAAAAGTTATAAGAGTTTTCACATAAAAAAATTGGAGGTAATACTTCTCAACACGCCCTCTTATGATGAAATAAAGGAATTTATTCAGATAATTAAGGAATATGAAAATTTAACTGTGGTGGATGACTGGAATTCATTGGTATGAAAAGGAAGAAAAGGAAAAATAGTGGTAGTACATGGGCTACGGGCAATGAACGAAAGATGTAGGCGCCTGGTAGAATTTTGCACTGAGCATAATCACTACTAACAGTTTAAGAATCATGAAAAGAAAGTCGTATTCGTGAAGAGATCTTGGGGACACTGAAAGGCTTTAGACTGATTGTAAAATAGCAAGACACAGATTTTGAAACCATGTTTTAAGAGTAAGATATTTTGAGGAGCAGAAGTGGACAATTGGTTATGAACAGCAAATTAAAACTGAAGTAATTTCAAAAAGGTAGGAAGTGAAGGAGAGTAGATCTGGATATACTGAAGAAACTAGAGGTTGTGAGAGTTTCAGAGGGAGCGTCAGGAAACGATGAACTAAAACAGGGGAAATGAATACAACAGAAGATAAATGAATAGCTTTCAGAGGCAAAAAGGGAAGGCAACAGAAGATCGAATAGGTAAAAAGAAAAGGCCTAGTATAAACCTCTGGATACCAAAAAGGATATTGAATTTAACTGACGAAAGGAAAATAGATCAAATTGTAGGAAATCAAACAGGCGAAAGGTGGTGCAAACGTCTAAAAAATAAAGAAGACAGAAAGGGCAAAATGGCTAAGCCGGAAAGGCAAGCGGAAAAATGCAATGCTGTAGAAGCATACATAACTATGCAAATGATAAATGCCGCCTAAAGGAAAGGCAAAGAGGTATTTGAAGGGAAGTAGCTTTATAAATATCAAGAGCTCAGATGGTCAATCCTTCTTAAGTAAAGAAGGGAACGTTGAAAGGTGCAAGAAATATGGAGAGGGTTTTTACAAGGGGAAGAAACTAGAGGACAGTATTATAGAAACAGAGGAGGATGTTGGTGAAGATGAGATAGGGGATACGATACAGAGAGAAAGATTTGACAGAGCACTGAAAGACTTAGGTGAAAACAAGCCCTTTAAAGAAGACAGCATTCCGACAGAATGATCGAGATCCTTTAGAAAAACTTATTCTTCCTGGCGTGCTAGATACAGGGGCGGGCGAGATAGCCTTCCGTTCCAAAGAAGGCAGGGGCTGATGGGTACGAATTCTATAGAGTCTTCAGTTTAATAATTCATCGTTGCAAATTATTGATAAGGATTATTTGTAGAAACATAAAAGGGGGAAGATTTGTCTGATGTGATAGAAGAAGAAACAGAAGTCGATTCAGAAGAGATAGGGGAACCAGTATAAGAATCATAATTTAAAAGAGCTTTGGAGAAGATCAAATAAGGCAGAAGGGATCGATAACATTCCATTAGAATTTCTAAAATCATTAGGGGAAGTGGCAACAAAAAGGCTATTCCCGTTGGTGTGTAGAATGTACAAGTCGGGCAAATATACCATCTGATTTTCGGGAAAACATCATCCACACAATTCCGAAGAGTGCAAGAGCTGACAAATGCGAGAACCATCGCACAATCAGCTTAACAGCTCATGCATCCAAGTTGCTGACAATAATAATATACAGAAGGCTGGAACAGAAAATTGAGGATGTGTTAGATGACGATCAGTTTGGCTTTAGAAATGGCGAAGGCACCAGAGAGGAAATTCTGACGTTCGGTTGATAATGGAAGCAAGACTAAAGAAAAATCAAGACACGTTCATAGGATTTGTCGACCTGGAAAAAGCCTTGGGCAATGTAAATTGGTTCAAGATGTTCGAAATTCTGAGAAAAATAGGGGTAAACTATAGGGAGAGACGGGTAATATACAATATGTACAAGAACCAAGAGGGAATAGTAAGAGTGGACGACCAACAACGAAATACTCGAATTAAAAAGGGCGTAAGACAGGGATGCAGTCTTTCGCCCCTACTGTTCAATCTGTACATCGAAAAAGCAATGACGGAAATAGAAGAAAGGTTCAGGAGTGGAATTAAAATTCAAGGCGAAACGGTATCAATGATACGATTCGCTGATGACATTGCTATCCTGAGCGAAAGTGATGAAGAATTACATGATCTGCTGAACGGAATGAACCGTCTAATGAGTACAGAGTATGGACTGTGAGTAAATCAAAGAAAGACGAACGTAATGAGAAGTAGCAGAAATGAGAACAGCGAGAAACTTAACATCACGATTGATGGTCACGAAGTAGATGAAGTTCAGGAAATCTGCTACCTAGGCACCAAAATAACGCATGATGGACGGAGCAAAGACATCAAAATCAGACTGCATTGGCAAAAAAGGCATTCCTGGGCAAGAGAAGTCTACCAGCCGGCATAAACGTTTTCTGGGTGTGGTACCGCGTCGTGATGTATAAAACTACTGCTGTTGGAGAAAAACCAACGTTTCGGCCACGGTTGCAGCGGCCTTCCTCTGGGTCTACAGGTGCGTTCTAGCTATGCAGTGTCCCTTATATTTTGTTGTTACTGTTCACTGCCCATGCCGTTACGTCATAATTTTAAAAAGGGAGTTAGTTTCATTGGTCACTTAAGGAAGAAGGAGAGGGAACTTTGTTTTAATAGGTTGTTTCAGTGGAGGGAGAACGTAACCTCGGTTGTCTATTGGCTCTTGTGTTATGTGCCATGATTGATGGTCACCGTGGAATGAGAAATTGGCTGCTGTTTACCAAATACTGAGTCCATCCTCCCTATTCATGTTCTTGGGGTGTTTACGTATTTAGATGGCCTCTCTGATTTTGCATTTCGTCATAACCGGCTGCTTGGCCAACACACAGGCTTCGCAGAGTTTCATTTCTTTTTCCCCAGTCTTGCTGATGTTCTGCCACTGCAGATTTGTTGTGTTGGCCTAGACGAATATAGCGCTCGTGTTCCCGAAAGCGCGTTGCTATTGGCCTGCCAATCTCACCGATGTATGCCCCTCCACATTCGCATTCCACCTTGTACACGCCTGCAGGGTGTAATGCATCCACCTTGTCCTTTAGTGGAGTCTAGCACGTCCCGGTCCCTGCGACCACTATAGAAGACAGGCTGCACCTCAACCTGGCGAAGGTGTTTGCCTATTCCAGATGGTTCAGATGGCTCTGAGCACTATGGGACTTAACTTCTGAGGTCATCAGTCCCCTAGAACTTAGAACTACTTAAACCTAACAAACCTAAGGACATCACACACATCCATGCCCGAGGCAGGATTCGAACCTGCGACCGTAGCGGTCGCGCGGTTCCAGACTGTAGCGCCTATAACCGCTCGGCCACTCCGGCCGGCTTGACTATTCCATCAGTAACATTTTTCACATAAGGTAAGAACACTGTTGGCTGCAGTTTGACTATTGAACGACCGGCGTGTATGATTACGAACCTCATCGCAGCAGTTCAACGTTTCCTATGGTGCTGTGCAGAATACTGTTCACGACCCATTGAAATTTAGTAAAGTTAATGCTCGCTGGGTGCCTAAGAACCTGACAGACAACACAAGGGCGGGCGAGTGATAATAAACTTGGATCACTTAAAGCGTTGTGACGCAGAAAGACATGACTTTCTGAAAGGTCTGAAAGATATCTTCACTGGTGGCGAGTCATGGGCGTACCACTACACGCCCGGAACCAAGCAGGCACCTAAGGAGTTGAAACGTATTAGTTCCCCAGTACGAAAAAAAATTAGAAGTGAATCAGTGTGTTAGGAAAGTGCTTGTGACAGTGTTCTATGACATGCTAATGGGATATGTTATTGGTGGTTTCGCTGAACATGGGATCACTGTGAAAGCCGCAACCTACATTAAAACTTTGGTTGTGTCATGCCCTTCGTGACAAGCGCCACCACATTAATGCTGAAGAAGTGAGGCTTATTCATAACAATGTTCGCCCCCTTGTTGCCGCTCCTGTTCGTGAGAAAATCGCCAGATTTTAGTGGGAGATGCTCCAGCATCCACCACACAGTCCGGACATAGCACCGACGGACCTTCATCTGTGCCGGCCGAAGTGGCCGAGCGGTTCTAGGCGCTACAATCTGAAGCCGCGCGACCGCTACGGTCGCAGGTTTGAATCCTGCCTCGGGCATGGATGTGTGTGATGTCCTTAGGTTAGTTAGGTTTAAGTAGTTCTAAGTTCTAGGGGACTGATGACCTCAGCAGTTAAGTCCCATAGTGCTCAGAGCCATTTGAACCATTTTTTTGAACCTTCATCTGTTTGGTCCAATGAAGAAATTACTGGACGGCCAACGCTTTGCGACAGATAAGCAAGTGAAATCAACTGTCCGGAGATAACTATACACCAACCAAACGGACTTCTACGAACAGCGAATACTGAAACTGGTACCACGATGGGAGAAATGTGTTGAGAGCGTTGCTCACTAGTTAGAAAAGTAAGTAAAAGATGTAAGTTCATTTGTGATTCTTTTGTTTTGTCACCAATTAAACTTTTCAGTAATAACACTACGGTGCGTTAACATGTTTGTTTGCGTGGTCATCCTCCGCGACAACGACAGAAACATTTGTTTTGCAAATAAAACTACCTTTCTTGCTGCAACTGTAATTTATTTCTCCCAGACGCGTCTGTGAGAAATAAATTACAGCTGCAGAAAAAAGGTGGTTTTATTTACAAAACAAATATTATTGTGCGCTACTTTGCTTTCTTCCCTCGTATGTATCGTGGACGTTATTTTAGATTGTGCAAATAATAAATTGTTAGTGAATAAGAAAGTCATGAGACATTTATGAAGTTTGCAGAGACACGGATGTAATTACGATATTTGTACAGACGACAGCGACACATTATATTCAATTAAACGTAAACTACAGTTCCTACCTTCAATCCTAGAAGGGGTGCCGCAACAACAGATTTTGAAGTACATAGCAGCGGAATATAAATTCAGTATATGTAACGAGTCCGGCCTCATGCGAAATCGATATGTATCTACATGGATTATGCGAATGAAGTTGTCCCCTTCTTAGCAGCAGTCCGTCATCGGTCGATGAAGCAACTTGGCAAGGCAACTGAGAAAAGTTACAGAGAATTCTCTATTACAAAACAGGTCGCCAGACAGATTCGGGTAGCTATAGGCGTATACTGATGACATCAATCTATTGTAGGATACGGAACACGTTTCATACAGGTCTGTGATGAAATTTCCGGGGAACGGAAACCTACTCTGTAAGAATAAACCTGTATTCCACAAACAGTAATCTTGTGAACCACAACTCGCTCTAATAATGTCTAGAATGAAGTAGGCAGCGGTTAGCAAGCTGATTCCTTGTTGCTTGACTTCCGGAAGGCATTCAGTAGTGTTCCCTACTGTCGCCGAGTGAATAAAATCGTGCGCTTAGCTTCTTCGTCCGGACCAAGCAAATCTATCGTAAAATGTACGAAGAGTATGAGTCGCAAACAAAGCGAAAGAGGAGAATAAACTTAGAAACACCGAAGTTACTCCGGGCTTGGTTAGTGTAATAACTTTGCGCATGGATTGGTTAGCTTCATAGTTTTACACGCATTCTTTGTGAGCTGCAGGAAAACAGCGATAGCTCCATAAATATTCGTTTCTATGAAAAATGGCATACAGTTTTTTTGATTCCTTTCAACATCCTCTGTACGTCTTTTAATGTACCGTACATATCGAAAATTGATCCTGTTACATGATCTGGTGGGTAATGTCGGAAATTTCATAAGGTTGTTTGCAGATCATGTGGTTGCATATAGAATCAACGACAGAAAACTGTAGCAGAGTGTAAGAATGGTTAACTTGTTGCAAATCCCTGTAATGGGGGCCGGCCGCGGTGGTCTCGCGGTTCTAGGCGCGCAGTCCGGAACCGTGCGACTGCTACGGTCACAGGTTCGAATCCTGCCTCGGGCATGGATGTGTGTAATGTCCTTAGGTTAGTTAGGTTTAAGTAGTTCTAAGTTCTAGGGGACTGATGACCACAGCAGTTGAGTCCCATAGTGCTCAGAGCCATTTGAACCAACCTGTAATGGGGTACGGTGTTTCGTAATTTGGTTGTTTATTTTATTTTCAAATCTTCTTTCACGGTGCACTTGATGACGACAGAGTCGTCTCGTAAGTGTTGAAACTGACGTGTGACATCAGTCTATGAATCGTTTAAACAGTTAACTGCGTGTCGGGTTTTCTGAGATGGGAATCGATAATTAGTCTGGAATTTACCTAAACGGGCATGGGAGACCGTGAAATTAGAATATATATTTATATCTTCAGCTGCTGATGGGCGTTGATATATATCATCGAGGAAAGGTGGAAATGTGTGCCCCGACTGGGACTCGAACACGGGATCTCCTGCTTACAAGGCAGACGCTCTATCCATCTGAGCCACCGAGGGCACAGAGGATAGTGCGACTGCAGGGACTATCTCGCGCACGCCTCTCGCGAGACCCACATTCTCACCTTATATGTCCACACTCTACATTCGTAGTGTCCCTACCCAGCACACTCATTACTCGTGGAAGACATTCTTACGAAGTCCCGTAAGAGTTCGGGTAATATGTGTGCATCCGTACAGAAGAAGAAGGTGATGGCCGGTATTGCCAGAACTATATACTTATATGGATATGGTGTCTGTTGTTTCGGGCATGACAAGTATATCCATATAAGTAGACACTAGAGCTGCCCGGTATACCAAATATACCGTTGTTCATGCGTCGTATTGACTCGTATAGGTCTGGTTCATTCCACTGTTTCGTTAAGCTTGCACTCTGGGCGTTAAAAGGTGTCGATAGAACAATACAGTGTAAAATAGTGCGTATAAATAATCGTGTACACCTGTTATTATGTTGGTCTGCAAGTTTTCGTGGACGTTTCCATTGAGGGTAAAGTCTTCTAGGTTTTTACGCCGCATTACGTTCGTCTTGAAATTTCTCCTTCACAAATCGACTTTTCAACCTGTCTGCTGAGGCCTTCTTCACGATCTTTTAGTGTCTCCCGTTAGCTGAACACTGTCGAAGACCAGCGATATTCGGTACCTTGCTTCATTTCCCTGTTAATTAGCATTGAAGTTAGCCCATTAGGCCACTGCCTTTGTCTGACCGCCCTGCATAAGCACCAACATGTAGACAAGGCATTAGCGTGACGTTCGTGTCTTTCCGTGGTGCGTGTGCTAAATGCGGCAGCGTGAACTATGGTGACGATATTAGCAAATGTCTGCAAACAGGACCAATGTCCAGTTATTATTTTCTTAGCTGCCGAAGGACAAACACCAATAGACATTAACTGGAGAATTAGGAATGTGTATTGCGCAGCACGTCCGTCGAAAAACCTCCCTTGTAGAATAGTAGGCCAAGTTCCGTGTTGGTCGCGATTCGACACAAGACGCCGATCGACCTTGGAGGCCAGCCTCGTCCATTACATTCCACACTCCAGATACTCTTGTACCCGCCCTATATTCCTTATCTCTCTTCATACGGTTATCACACCTTCAGCCCCTTAAGAAATGCACTGAAAGGTGGACGATTCCTGTCTCACGTGGATGTGCAGCATACAGTTATGGAATTATTCACGCAGCAGGAGGCGGTCTTTTAGCAGAAAGGTATCTTCAAAAATGGTTCAAATGGCTCTAAGCACTATGGGACCTAACATCTGAGGTCATCAGCCCCCTAGAACTAAGAACTACTTAAACCTAACTAACCTAACACATCCATGCCCGAGGCAGGATTCGAACCTCCGACCGTGGCAGCAGCGCGTTTCCAGACTGAAGCGCCTAGAACCGCTCGGCCACAACGGCCGGCAAAGGTATCTTCAACCTGATGATTGCAATGCTCACGGTGATTTTGCCTTATTGACATACCAATTCTGGACTGTACGGCCTTCGAACGGAAACGTTTTGATCGTCCGTTGTACTTGGCGAGAAGTTCTTCCTTTGCACCACCCCTCTTTCGTTTATCGTGGTATTAATTAGTGTTTACATTCCATAAGCATGCATGAGCTTCATAAGTACGAAACACGGTACAGTAGTTACGCTACGGAGACTGTCTCAAAACGATCAGTGCTTGAGCAAGCGTGGTCCATACTTTGTACATACGCTGAACCATGCATACGCATGAACGTTTGCACAAGCATGCATAATCGAAATTCGATCACACATCAAGCTGCTTGTACAGTCCTATCTTACACATGCTCAAGCATGCTTGGGCAAGGACGCTCGCGCATGCGTACTTGTCAAGCATGCAGTTACATGTGTAGCTACCTCTAGACAGCACATTTAGTCATATGTATTACTCTGAGATGAAGAGGTTGGCAAAGGAAAAGAAGAAGTCGCATGGCGCATAAAACCAGTCAGAAAACTAGCGGCCAAACTGTGGCATCGTACGGTATCGATAACACACCAGACAAAGAGCAAACCGTGTTACAGCCTCGGCAATCCGCGGCCAGCTTGACAGCACACCCCTTGCAGCACGAAGCGCCAACACCGAGTCGGCATAAGAAGTGTCGGGCTCCGGGAGCCAAACACAGTGGCCATGTGTGTGTGAGCTGTGTTTGAGTGAATGTGTATGTGTATGTGTATGTCTTCTGTTTGGGAAGAAGGCCTTCTGCCCGAAAGCTTATGTGTTTATTAGTGTTTTTGTTGTGCCTGTCTGCGACTCAACATCTCTATTATACAGGGTGATCCATTGATCGTGACCGGGCCAAATATCTCACGAAATAAGCGTCAAACGAAAAAACTACAAAGACCGCAACTTGTCTAGCTTGAAGGGGGAAACCAGATGGCGCTATGGTCCGCCCGCTAGATGGCGCTGCCATAGGTCAAACGGATATCAACTGCGTTTTTTTAAAATAGGAACCCCCATTTTTATCACATATTCGTGTAGTACGTAAAGAAATATGAATGTTTTAGTTGGACCACTTTTTTCGCTTTGTAATAGATGGCGCTGTACTAGTCACAAACATATGGCTCACAATTTTAGACCAACAGTTGGTAACAGGTAGGTTCTTTAAATTAAAATACAGAACGTGGGTACGTTTGAACATTTTATTTCGGTTGCTCCAATGTGATACATATACCTTTGTGAACTTAACATTTCTGAGAACGCATGCTGCTACAGCATTATCTGTATATACCACATTACTGCAATAAATGCTCAAAATGATGGCCGTCAACTTCAATGCTTTTGGCAATACGTGTAACGACATTCCTCTCAACAGCGAGTAGTTCGCCTTCCGTAATGTTCGCACATGCCTTGACAATGCGCTGACGCATGTTGTCAGGCATTGTCGGTGGATCAAGATAGCAAATATCCTTCAACTTCCCCACAGAAAGAAATCCGAGGACGTCAGATCCGGTGAACGTGCGGGCCATGGTACGGTGCTTTGACGACCATTCCACCTGTCATGAAATATGCAATTCAATACCGCTTCAACCGCACGCGAGCTATGTGCAGGACATCCATTATGTTGGAAGTACGTCGCCATTCTGTCACGCAGCAAAACGTCTTGTAGTAACATCGGTAGAATATTACGTAGGAAATCAGCATACATTGCACCATTTACATTGCCATCGATAAAATGGGGGCCAATTATCCTTTCTCCGATAACGCTGATGTTCCACTTTTCGCAGCCATCATGGATTTACCGTTGCCCAATAGTGCATATTACGCCGGTTTACGTTACCGCTGTTGGTGAATGACGCTTCGTCGCTAAATAGGACGCGTGCAAAAAATCTGTCATCGTCCCGTAATTTCTCTTGCGCCCAGTGGCAGAGATGTGCACGACGTTCAAAGTCGTCGCCATGCAATTCCTGGCGCCAGAAATATGGTACGGGTGCAATCGATGTTGATTTAGCATCCTCAACACCGACGTTTTTGAGATTTCCGATCTAGCGCAATTTGTCTGCTACTGATGTGCGGATTAGCCGCAACAGCAGCTAAAACACCTACTTGGGCATCAGCATCTGTTGCAGGTCGTGGTTGACGTTTCACATGTGCCTGAACGCTGGTCCCGGCGGAGGTTCGAGTCCTCCCTCGGGAATGGGTGTGTGTTTTTGTCCTTAGGATAATTTAGGTTAAGTAGTGTGTAAGCTTAGGGACTGATAACCTTAGCAGTTAAGTCCCATATGATTCACACACATTTTTTGTGGCTGAACACTTACTGTTTTCTTAAATAACGTAAATATGCGGCGAACGGTCCGGACTCTTGGATGATGTCGTCCAGGATACCGAGCAGCATTCATAGCACACGCCCGTTGGGCATTTTGATCACAACAGCCATACATCAACAGATATCGACCTTTCCCGTAATTGGTAAACGGTCCATTGTAACACGGGTAATGTATCAAGAAGCAAATACCATCCTCACTGGCGGAATGTTACTTGATACCACGTACTTATACGTTTGTGACTATTACAGCGCCATCACAAAGCGAAAAAAGTGGTCCAACTAAGGCATTCATATTTCTTTACGTACTACACCAATATGTAATAAAAATGGAGGTTCCTATTTTTAAAAAACGCAGTTGATATCCGTTTGAGCTATGGCAGCGCCATCTAGCGGGCCAACCATAGCGCCATCTGGTTTCCCCCTCCAAGCTAGACGAGTTTCGTTCTTTGTAGTTTTTTCGTTTGACGCTTATTTCGTGAGATATTTGGCCCGGTCACTATCAATGGACCACCCTGTACGGTGAGTATCAATCTATCCTTTTATAATTTTGTCGTTATTCTATCCTGAATTCATCATTGTTAAATCACTTTTTACTGTTGCAATTTCTTTCCCATAAATGTATGAAGAAACCCTTGACCGAAATGCAACTCTGAAAGTATCGAAAATCCGAATTACGAGAATTTTTCGTGAGTGCGTAACTGGGTCACAGTACTTCCGGAAGTTAAAAAGAGACGCGTCGTCGCTGTGGGCGACGTAACAGTTGAAACGCGTGTGGTCGGACGGCGGCGCCTGGAGAAGTGTGGTCGCCACGCCACCCCCACCTCCATCTCCACCTGCGTCTATTTGTGTCCGCCCCCCGGGGCCGCCCCCACTTGCGTGCAGCGGGAGGCGGCACGCGTCTAACTGATCCCAGTATTTACATCGGCCCCGCTATCAGTAAACGCCCTCATTACGGGGCCATTAGCAGCCGGCGAATGACCTATTAACGAATCGCCAATGTAAACACGTTGCCCAACGAGCGCAGACGACGTCCGATGTGTCATCATCGCTTAAACGGCGCTACCGATAGCTGACGAAGTAGAACGGAGTCCTCGCGGAAACAACAGTTACCGTCTTTCTTGTATCCTGGTATAATGTCGGAGGGCTAACGGCCTGTGATGGACAAAAGAGGAAGCGGAAGTTCGTCTGGCTCAGCTGGGAACTTTGCCTGTAAGATGCGGCTGATCAAAGACTCTGTTGTGTGTTTACACAGCTGCATTTTTGCATCATGAATCAACCGACTTTGCCGGCCGGGATGACCGAGCGGTTCTAGGCGCTAGTCTTAAACTGCGCGACCGCTACGGTCGCAGGTTTGAATCCTGCCAAGGGCATGGATGTGTGTGATTTCCTTAGGTTAGTTAGGTTTAAGTAGTTCTAAGTTCTAGGGGACTGAGGACCTCAGATGTTAAGTCCCATAGTGCTCAGAGCCATTTTTAGACCTTGGTTGCGAGTGGGCATTGATTGAAATCAATGGGGAAAGTTGAAAATTTGTGCCTGACTAGAATTCGAACCCGAGTCTTATGCTTACTAGTTAGTTGCTCTGACCACTGAGGCATCCGGATCTGTAGTGGTCATTGGAACTGCGTGGACAACCGTAGCACGCCTCCTGTAATGTGAGAACAAATTTATCATTTTCAGGTTAGGTTTTTTATTTCAGTTTTTCTTTTTTCTGCTCTTTCAATAAGGTTACATTTAAAATAGAAGAAGTTTATTTAGTTAAATAGAATCAAAGCGGCTAAGAATATAATATATAGGAAAAATCATATAAGTGGTGATATTTGAGGGATTTAGATTAATAATTCCCAACTTATCCACACACTACAAATGTAGTGCCCCTTGGCCATTATCCTCGTTGGCAGTCTGACAGAACGGACGCCAGAGGACAAATAATAGTGAACGTTATAAATGAATGTAATCCTTTCATTTTAAACAAACCAAGCCAACCGCAAACTTACCGCGGAAATAGTGGAGTAAGCAGCAGTATAGACATTTGTGTGGCAAATGGGGCATCTTTAATAATGCTGCGAACTGATAGGTGCTATATAGGACAATACTCAGTGACCATAACGCAATAATTACACACACTAAAACAAACACAGGCATAGACACAGACACATCACAACACGCAAGGTTGCTGCTACGCAAAGCAAACTGGCAAAAATTAAGGCACACCTTTGAAGAGTTTCCTCTATGTGTCACCCAAGGAAACATAGATTGCAGAGCCCACGTTCTTGCAGACTTCCTGCAGAGGGCACAAGCTACAGAAATACTTGCAATACGCGACGCACCCAAACAAAGGGCACCATGATCAGCACTATTAAGAAGACTAAGAAAAGACACTCATGATAAATGACGATATTACCAGAAATCTAAGGAAAGAGAAATTTGACTTCGAACGCCAAAACACGATACAAAGACGAACTACATAAGACCAGGAAAGACCACCGACCATAGCAGGAAATGGACGTCACGAGGAGGAGGGAGTGGCAAGTCGCCACACCCGGTGAGATTACTGATGAATAGTTTCACGGAGTAGAACATTCCAGTGATCAGAGAAGAATCGCTAGTAAGATTGGAAAAGGCGTGGATCAGTTTCTGACTGGAGTAACACCCCAGCTTCGCGGTGGGGGAGGGGGGGGGAGTTAAGAACTACGCTACTTGTCAATATTTGGGATTGCGGACAACTGCACAATGTCGATCAATAGGACCCTGACAAAAATTAAGGACTTTTTATCGCCGCCAGCAAACAAGTAGCAAACTGCGTGTCCATAAATCCACATCATAGAGATCGTCTTCGCTTGTGGAAAGTATCTCGAGTCTGGAAAGAGGAGCAGCGGAGGAGGTATCTCATGAGGAGTAATTAAGGTTAGCTCCGTCACACCGAGAACCAGACAACTATCGCCGCTCCAACCACCAGGCGATTCTGTCCGGCGACACACAAGGGGGTGCCTGCAAGGTGAAGTCTAGGGAGGCGTGAATGGCAAACTTGCTTTCCGTTGATCGTAAGGTACCATGCATTCTGGGCGTCAGTGCCAAGATAAGGAGCGCACACCGATCGTCATACGGCACTCCAGTCGGTGTAGGGATGCTTCCTATCAACCGCATTTAAAGGCAGCCGCCATGAAGCACGACGACGACGGGAGTTCGAAAACTGCCAACGTTCAGAGGCCAAACCCAGCGTGATCAACGACAGCCCCTATATGCCCGCCAGAGTACCGGACCTTTGGTTTGGTAACATGGCGCCGCGTAACGTCGACTTACAGCTCTTCATTCGCCAGTTTTATATACATAGTGGTACTAAGTGTTGTGACTTGGCAAGACAGCCAAGACACTACGAGGTGAAGCCGAAAGGCACGCGTTTAAGCTCACGCAGGCTGGCGTGAGGTCTGGAACAGTTAAAGGAGTTATACTAGCAAGAAAAGTACGTAGCTGCTGGAATACTTAACTTTAATCCATAATTGCTGAACATTGGTCTGACGGTACATGCATCACAAGATAATTAGCAAATGATAATGGCGCCTTGCTAGGTCGTAGCAAATGACGTAGCTGAAGGCTATGCTAACTATCGTCTCGGCAAATGAGAGCGTAATTTGTCAGTGAACCATCGCTAGCAAAGTCGGCTGTACAACTGGGGCGAGTGCTAGGAAGTCTCTCTAGACCTGCCGTGTGGCGGCGCTCGGTCTGCAATCATTGACAGTGGCGACACACGGGTCCGACATATACCAACGGACCGCGGCCGATTTAAAGGCTACCACCTAGCAAGTGTGGTGTCTGGCGGTGACACCACACTAAGGATAGAGAAATGATTTCTGATAACATCTTATAGCCGGAGGCGCATTTCGTCTCATATAAACCGTTCTCGTTCATACGCATTTGGTCATTCAAGATGCGACTGAAAAGTTAATTTAATAGTATACGCTTTTGGACGTTCATGATCCGATGGAAAAGTTAATTTAATCGTGGCTTAGAGATAGAAAATCGCCATGGTGGACGATGAATTCGGACACGAAGACAAGGCGTTAGGCGGAAGTAAACAAACGCGCGCAAGCAGTGCAGCATGCGGAATGCAAACAAGGCGTCCGTGCCTCGCCACTGCCAAAGGCAGGCTACTAGTGAGCCCTCTGGACACCGTGCTTGTTGTGTAAGACGGCAAGAACTATGCCCCTCACATGAAGTCATTAAAGATCACCTAACTCACGTTGAGCGAACAGTAGGGCTGAACAAAAATGACTGACAAGGCACAATGCATCTTGTAGAGGGTATAGTATGGACGTATTGTAATAATTAATGTCGGGTGATGGTTTTAAAGTAATTCACACGATATGAAAACTGTGGAAACGCATCGATTTACTGGAGGCTAGTTTATCCCAGGGAAGTATTCGAGTTGACCCCCATGGGCGGCGGAGGAACGACGAAGGGAAGCGACAATAGGCAGCTTAGGGCAGCTCAAGCTCTGAGAAAGCGGTAACGGGGTGCGGCCTCCAGCTGCCTTAAGATGAGTGACAGTGAGTGGGTGGTTGACCACATGCTGGTGTACTGGGAAGCAGACGGAGAACTTGTGCGCCTGTTGATAAATGTCCGTCGTCCCGTTTTCAGTAAAACATGCGAGAAAGCTGCGCAAAGCTACGGTGCAGTGGTCAACAGAGGCCAAAATATGCGTGTTCGTGACTATAGCAACTTCACTCTGAATTCACTGTCCGCAGAGTCTGAAGTAAATCAGGTGAAGAGCGACAGAATGAAATACGCCAGCCTCCGATGGGAACGTAGGACCAACGAATTTGAAGTACTCTCCTGGGAGTCAGAATTCCGGAAAACTTGGTGTTTGTGCAGACGCTAACCTTGATGGGTGGCCTGGGTGGAGCTAAATAGCAGAAGTTGAGAGAAAGGGAAATTTTGTGGGAATTTGTTCACTTCCCAGTGCAGGCATTGGTCGGCACTGGGAAGCAACACATAATTAATGCGACTTGCGCTGCAATTGGCGTAAGTGATTTTGCTGGAGGGGAAACCAAGGCAAAGAGCGGACTGGGAGAAGTCTCCGTAGAGGTCTTCCGTTCCCAGCTTGCCTAGAGTGCGGACGAGGTGTTCTTTACTCAGCTTGCCTGAGAAAGAGTGAGCATCTCTGCAGTTTAGGACTTAGCAAATGGGACAATTGAGGTAGGAAGTTTTGGTTCAGCTATGTACTGAGCAAGATAGCTAGGAGTGAATAGACGAGCTCAGCCTTGCAGCACCACGAGGTTGGTCGACGTCCACACAACGACGCCGTTCCGCCACGCTGTATTCGGTGATATTGCGCCCGCTCCGGCCACTGATTAATTTGTTGGATCACGTCGGCAAAGTTTCCATGAGGGTTTCATGGGCCGTGTATTGTAGAATTCTTCTCGCACTTCGCATTACGCCTGGGTCAGTCGATAGGAATTACTTTTGATTTATCGTGCTTTACTCCACGCAAACGCAATTTATTACCACTGCCTGATAGGAGAGTCTTGTAATGTGATGATTGAAGGTCGGGAGTTAAAATAAATTTGTGCTAATCGACTGCATCTGTATTCAATCAAGTAGTTGAAATCCCAAGTCACTTTCTTCATTAATTTTATGTTCAACATTTGCATCTGGTGTTCAATAGCTGAATATCACATCAATGTGCACCCCTTTTTAATTAAAAGTGATCAATTCTGAATCAGTTAATGTCAACACTGCCACCAGAGTTCAAACAGGAGTTACAGGGCCTTATTACTTTTTTTTGCGTTATCCGATATTGTGGCAGTTTTGCACTCTCTGTTGATTTGTTAGTCAATTAGTTGGGGCGATCACACGCCAAACCCAGATAAGTGACGGGTGGGGTGTTACAGCTGCAATGGACGGACTACCCTAGCATGCCTCCTGGCAGGCCCAAATTCTCAGCTTATCTGTACGCTACTAATGTTGCGCCCCTTGCCCATTAGCCTCATTACTCGCGACATTACGCCGATTCACGTAAGAGTTCGAGCCTGGTGCACATCTGCACCGAAGAGATCACTGACCATCTCGCCTCACTTATAAGAATTTCATATGTACGTATCAAAATCTAGCGTGAAGGTACGAGAGGTGATCAGTAAGTAATGCAACACTTGTTTTCTTAAAGCAGGTTGGTTTTATTCAGGAGTCCAGTACACCATACTATCCACACTCTTTAGGCCACAGCACCCTATTTTTCAACACAATCTCCGTTCAGTGCGACGCCATTACTCTACCTTACTGGGAAGGCCTGTATGCCGGCATGGTACCACTCTACTGGGCGACATCAGAGCCAACGTCTTGCTGCATCAATAAGCTCCTCATCATCCACAAACTGCTTCCCGCGGAATGCATCCTTCTTTGACAGACAGATGGAAATCGAAAGGTGCGAAATCCGGGCTGTAGGGTTGATTAGGAAGCACAGTCCAGTGAAGTTTTGTGAGACCCTCTCAAGTACGCAGGCTTCTGTGAAGCCTTGCGTTGTCATGAAGATGTTTGTTTGTATTTTTTTTTTCAATGAACACATTGCAGGAATCACAACTGAGTGCGGTTGGCCGGCATGAGGGGGGTTGGACACATCTGCGCGACCTTGTTGCGATGATGACAGACGCCTGGCCCAACGACTCACTGTGCTTTTGTTCACTGCCAGATCTCCGCAGACATTCTGCAGACGCCTATGAATATCTGCAATACTCTGGTTTTACACCAACATAATTTTAATGACAGCTTTCTGACTGGAATGGACACCTGTTACAGACTCCGCTTTCAAGGCTACGTACAACGCCACCAGCTACTGAAACCTCAAGAAACTATGCAGGCGGTTGAGGGAACATCCCAAGATGTCACACAACAAATTCTACACTTTTTCAACTTAAAGTGGCCGAGAAAAAATGTGTTGCATAAGTTATTGAAAGCCCCTCGTTTTTGTCTGAACTGTAGCCTTCCACGAAGGTGTAGGCTACGCTTGCACAAAAATGGGGGAACGGCGATGCGTGTGCTAACATCACAAGTTCACCAATTCGCGCCGCGCTCCCTCTGGTCACGGTAATGGATTTTCTGCTCTTGTGTCTCCTTAATCCTTGCTTCATCGTTTGCTTTGGCTTAGTGACACGTTGCAAAGATTGTTGAAGAACTTCCTAGTTTTCTACAAATGTTCTCCCTCAAGAGATACGAAAATATCAAAATCAAAACTCTGTTCATGTTTTGCAACACCTGCACTGTAAATAAATATGAAAGTGAACAGATGAGAGATGTTTTTTACTTAAAATTGCTTCCAGCAGTGAAAAAAATCAACTTTATAGAAGGATATATCTGGATCTCATTTGATATTTAGAAAGAAAATAGATCTGGGTCTCATTTGACATTTAGAAAGGACAAAATGAAAAGGCTGTACTGTCTTATAAATATTGTTTAACATGATTGTATGCATGTATTTTCCCGTGTAAATAACGTTTGGCTGACACTTTTCCTATTCTTTCACTTCTCAGCAGTGTGGATAATTTACCGTATGACCTCTGCCAAGAATGCCCATTTTATTTGGTCATTAATAAAAAACTATTACCATTGACAGTCCCTTAATGGTGTTATCTTATTTCGACTTTTTATATGGAGGGCAGTGGCTCATAACATCAGTTTCACTGTTCAGGTGCCAAACTGCACAGCAGACACATCGAGTTTTGGCGAGGACGTGTAGACAAAGACGAGCACTAGTGGCATGCGAAGTCCAGTACACGAACAGCAAGATAGGGGCACTGCAATAGATTCACTTGCCTCATGGTCTGTATAGCACCTGGCCTCACATGGGTTGCACTATCTAGGGCTAGGATACTTGTTTATAACATGCAGTTAGGAGCGAGATAATTCATGACGCTCTCGCTCAGAGTTACGTCATATCTCGCTTTTCGGAGAAGTTTTCAAAGAGCGAGCTAAAGCCTGATGTTCTAAAGCCACAAGTATCGCCTCACGATCTTCATTTCAGTCTTGAAACCACATAGTCTTTCAGCCGTTCTAGTTTGCTAGGCATTTTTAATCATAGACAAAACGGAATCAAAATGTAAGGAGTAGGTGTGTATCCAAATCACAAAGCTAACTCAATAAATTCGTTCTTCCTAGGCAATATGGTAAATATAAATAAAACCTATCAAAATAGTATGACAATTTCGTTGAGTTTTTAATACACAAAGCGAAATCAGTTAATCCATATATACTAGCCAAGTAAATTCAATGTAAGTTTGTATTTGTAAGGACAAGACTGTGGCGCTTAGTTCTGTCAATGACGTAAACTTTCGAAAATAGTTCTGTCATTGAGGTAAAAAACAGCGCCATCTATTGGTTCTTTAGTGTACTACGAAACTAACAGCACAACCTTTTGGTCCCTTGGTGTTCTACGCCATGATGATCGTATCAATGAGGTAAACATCCGAACTACAACGCTGAGCAGACTCCTAAAACTTTAGATTAAGATATCTTTTTTCTGTGGTCCGATTCTGATGAAATAAAGCCTATTGTCGCCCCAAGCTACATTCAAGTTTTCCGAATGAGATTTTCACTCTGCAGCGGAGTGTGCACTGACATGAAACTTCCTGGCAGATTAAAACTGTGTGCCCGACCGAGACTCGAACTCGGGACCTCTGCCTTTCGCGGGCAAGTGCTCTACCATCTGAGCTACCGAAGCACGACTCACACGCGGTACTCAGCTTTACTTCTGCCAGTATCTCGTCTCCTACCTTCCAAACTTTACAGAAGCTCTCCTGCGAACCTTGCAGAACTAGCACTCCTGAAACAAAGGATACAGCGGAGACATGGCTTAGCCACAGCCTGGGGGATGTTTCCAGAATGAGATTTTCACTCTGCAGCGGAGTGTGCGCTGACATGTTGCCTGTGAAACCCCCATGAAAATACGTCTATTAGTTTTAGAGCGTGTCCAAACAGAGGAAGTTTTTTAAAAATAGTCTTACTGTGTTCTTATTGCACACCCTACATTAACCGCATTAAGTTCTTGGCAAACATTTTCAGTGTACAGACATAATGATTTTACAATTTTATTTTTAGTATGGATATAGAATAGATATATATTCACTTTGAGGACTCACAGTTAGAGATTATTGAAGTTGGTGGAAGGAAACCATTCAAATATTATGTAATTTCAGCGAAATTCGACGTTCCGGATCCGCAGACGAGATGCACTTCTAATCGGAAACATTGGAGAGGAAAGATAGTGATCAGAGTAGACAGTAATGAAGGTGACGTACACATCAACGTTCTCTAGTTTTTATCCATCTACGTTTTGGACAGAAAAGCTGCTGTAAATTCTGATTTATGACGTCCTGTGTAAAATACTAACCACTGTGATCTGTTTTTAGTCATTTAAGTAGAAAAAGTCACGGTCTGTTTGTGATGTTACCAAATTAACGACTACCGAAGTAAACTCCTTTACCCATCGTTCTGATTTAAAAGCTATTCCAGTTGTAATTTCTTGATTGTCACTGCTGCCTTTGCGTGCATTCTGTCGACAACAAGTCTTGTTCAGAAGACTGTAAGGTACAGTCTTTTTAGAAGGCACAGGCCATACGTGAATAAAACGGGAAAAAACCCTGATAAATAGTACAATGGAAAGTCTCCTCTGCCGTGCACTTCGAAGTGGTTTTCAGAGTATGGATGTAGATGTAAATTCGTCCCGGTCTTTAGTGACGGCCGCAACTCGATGGTCCTCTTTACTGCTCCATCAGACATATTTAACGAAATTTCTTCGTGAAACGTAAAGGTTTGCGATATTTCTTCAACTGAATTACCGATATTGGTTTAGTATGACGATGTCCATGATTTATTTGTAAACATAAAAATGCAGTATTTCAATACAAAGTACCCGTAGAGAGATAAATGCTGCCAAAATTAAGAATATTCTCTGTTAACGTAAGGTAGGGAATGAGGAGGTTCTGCGCAGAATCGGAGAGGAAAGGAATATGTGGAAAACACTGATAAGGAGGAGGGACAGGATGATAGGACGTATGTTAAGACATCAGGGAATGACTTCCATGGTACTAGAGGGAGCTGCAGAGGGTAAAAACTGTAGAGGAAGACAAAGATTGGAATACATTCAGCAAATAATTGAGGACGTAGGTTGCAAGTCATACTCTGAGATGAAGAGGTTGGCCCAGGAGAGGAATTCGTGGCGGGCCGCATCAAACCAGTCAGAAGACTGATGACTGAAAAAAAATAAAAAATAAATAAAAAGACTGTCGTCCGCTTCAGCCCCAACGTGGCAGCTCCACGAGTAACACTGCTGCCCAGTCCTCTCTCTCTCTCTCTCTATGTAGACCCAGACGTTGACTTGCCAAGAACAGTCAATTGAAACAAAAAAATCGCCGTGTAAAAGATCAAAGACATTACACCTTCTTGACGTGTACAATTACCGAACACTGATCCGCTGTTGTAAAATACTTAAGAGTTCATGCTTGTACTCTGTTTTATCACCGTAAAAAAAAAAAGTATGTACTCGTTCTTCACGTAGAGCTGGTCGACTAACGCTCATGTTGACTGCTGGTTCTTTTCAGTGAACAAATATTTCAACTGTTCACAATGTAGGACACATTAGATTTGACCTGATATTTCACACCTATTAACCTTGCATTGTTTATATGTAATATATTTTAGTCAAATCTCAGGCATTCAGTGGAACGCCATATTACAAATTCATTGCACATATTTTTATTTCTTTTTTCGAATTTAAATTGATTTAATCGCTCTATCAAAGGCATATTTTTCTGTGTCCATACACTCTATACAGCAAGTCTTTAGTTCTCTGACATCTGTAAAACTATTATTTTTGTTACTCATATGAAGCTGGGCCACGTTTTGTAAATTCTGAGCGTGTGTACTGCAACAAAACATAGAATAACGTGTGTAAAAGCAATTTACAGGGAATTCAACAGTCCTCATATGGTGCATACGCAGAAATGTGTTAACTTTAAATTGCATAACACAAATACAAGACGAATTTGTCACACAAAAATACATACCACGTAATTTTGTGAATGTTTCTGTGAAGGTCAAAAAGAAAAAAAAAGTCTTTCGTAATTTTGCTGAACTGCGAACGGAAAACTAAGTGCACCAAATGAGTAACGAGTGCAACAGGAGGCGCCAGAGGAAAGCAAGGACATCTGTAAGAACCATCTGAAAATGAAGTTGTAATACATCCTAAACCGATACTGGTTTGTTTGAAATATACTTTTTGACAAAATACTTGTGGCTAAATCTTAAATTATAAACCTAATACACTGCCAGAAAAGTGTGCTACTCCCTTAAGGACAGGTCATTTTACTAGCAAGTGAGGTAACAGGTAGTTCACCATTCCAGGAATATACGGTAGCAAATTCAGACCCAGTCTGGAACCGCGCGACCGCTACGGTCGCAGGTTCGAATCCTGCCTCGGGCATGGATGTGTGTGATGTCCTTAGGTTAGTTAGGTTTAAGTAGTTCTAAGTTCTAGGGGACTGATGACCTCAGATGTTAAGTCTCATAGGGCTCAGAGCCAAATTCAGACCAAATGAAACACACACATCACAGTAAAGGGTGCCCGAACAGTCGCATCAATAAACAGTGTACCGCCCCCCTCCCCCACCTCCTCCGCGCCCTCCGGCGGCAGCGCGGGCGTGTATTCTCGCGGCATAACGAAGTGCTGAATGGCATCCTGCGAAGATAATCCCAAGCATTTTCAGCCTTTTGTTGCAATTCGGCAATCGTTCCTGCAGGTCATAGAGAACGAGTAAGTTCCCGCTTCATCATGTCCCATACGTGTTCAATTGGCGAGAGATCTGGTGATCTTGTTGGCCACGTCAGTTGTATCGTATACCGCAAAGAACACGTTGCTTGCAGCAGGTGTATGTCCACAGGGTGGCGCACGAAATGTGTTACCAATTGTTTCTTTCACAATTTACGACGCACGTTAGATATCCCGCTGGCATCTCTACAGCAGTGCCAGCAGAGCTTGGAAAAAGAAATGAGTTACGAAATGACGTGTAATTCACGATACTGCCGCTAGGAGACTAGTAAGCAGCAATGGCTGACAATGGAAGACTGACGACACAGCAACGATCGGCAATTGTGTTACTTTTTCGTGACACGAAAGCCTTGTTGTGACTCAGAGGCGTTTTCGACAACAGTTTAACACACGATAGGTGCCTTGCAAGAAGACCATCCACAGGTTGTACAATAAATTTGTACAGGAAGGAACAGTATTGGAAGCGAAGCGACCTCGGCGTAAGGCTGTTAGTTCGCCGGAGAATATTGAAGCGGTACGAGCTGTACAGAGAAGTCCCGGGAAATCGTGTAGAAAGGCAGCAGTGCAACTGGGAATATCCAGACGCTCCGTTCAACTCATTCTTAAAAGTGACCTCCATATGTACCCATACAAGATGACCTGTGCACAGAAGTTCACTGAAGAACACAAGCAGCAGAGACTACTGTTTGCTCAGTGGGCTGAGGATAGGGAAGAAACCCTCAACAACGCTTGGTTTTCAGACGAGGCGCATTTTTATTTAGACGGTGTGGTTAACAAACAAAGTGCACCCTTTTGGGCCACTGAAAACCCACAAGTGCTTCATGAACGACAACATTATGCTCCGACGATTACAGCGTCGGCAGCAATTTCCAGTAACGGACTTATTGGACCCTTTTTCTTTGAAGAAACTGTGAACAGCGAGCGTTATTTGAGCATGCTTTGCAATAGCTTCATTCCACAGCTTCTAGCTACTGCCTTGCCCTTCAACACGCAATGGTTCATGCAAGATGGAGCAAGGCCACATACTGCGAACACTGTGTTGGAGTTTTTACACGAGCGTTTCGACATGCGGATCATTTCACTCAGGTTTCCAGGTCGCTTCAATGACGGACAAAATTGGTCCCCCAATAGTCCAGACCTCAATCCATGTGACTCTTTTCTTTGGGGGTACCTAAAGGAAAAAAATTTCCCGTAACGTCCACGTGATTTAATGGAGCTCAGCAGACTTATTCTTCAAGCTTGCAGTGAAATTACGGAAGACATGTGCTGTAGTTAGGAGACGAAATGGTGGACATATTGAGCATGTGCTGAGTTAGAACAAATCTCCATGGACGACTCTTCATTGTAGTATATGTTCCTTTCAGATTGTATTGACAATAAAGTTTATATTCAAAAACAAAATGATGCGCAGTTCATGCGCCACCCTGTACATGCATTGTTCTGCTGAAAAATCGTACCACCTTTCTACAGATAAAATGGAAGTAGCACCGTGATAACATCGCCTGCAATGCAATAGGCACTGGTTACTTTATACTGCAGTAACGTCAAACGTTACTGCGAGCTGCAACTGATGGATCCCCCTACCATGAAGCCACCATATTGTGGGCAGCTCACCAGGTCTATGCCGTACACGTGTACATCCATCCCTCGCTTACAAACACAACTACTCTCTTCACTGAGGACTAAAGAGTGCCATTCCACTCTCTTACAAACCCTGTTTGGCGGTGTCGCGATGTCAGTGTTAGCCTGGCCACAGGCACACGTGATCACAATCCTGCTGCAAGCACACGATTTCCAACGGTCCACGACGGCACAGCAGGGTGCCCTGATTCCGTCCGTCGATGACGGTCGAGAGGCACGATGGTCCATCATGATGTGTGTCTGTACTATGTGGAGGTCCAGAACGTGGTCTACAGGTGTGGTAATGTTCCATAGACCACTTTCAAAAGCAGCAACACGGCATCGATACATTGTGCCCAACATGTGTAACAAGTCATCGATACAACCATCCAGCTTGAGAGATTACAGGGCACTCTCACTTCTGATTCGGTGTCACGCCGCTTAATGTTCTTAGGGAAGATGATCTGACTCCATACATCATGAGAAAATGGTGGGCAGTAGTTGAAACTCTTGCTTGTGAGCTCTAGTGAAGGAATAGTGGTAAGCTTTACCTGCATTCAAAGAAATAGGATGCCCTTTTTGAACCACTGCAGTAAAAGCGTACGGCGACTGAGGGCTGAGGGGAAATTTTTTTCTGCAGAACCTGGGTGAAAACATTTCCAGACTGCCTACTTCCGCGGTCTCATTGTGCAGACACGTAGGCGGTCGGTCGGTGGCCGCATCCAGGTAGGCTGACCAGCGCCGAGAAGTCGCAGCTGCAATGTCACAAAGATAAGTAAACCTTTTTAACTCATTTGTGTGGCTTTGTTACTAATTTGTTGGTGTGCTGTAGAACCCTCGCTCTCCTGTAGAGTCCTGCATGACCGATTAAGCGAGCACAAAATACGGGATGGGGCGAGCACACCCTAACTGGATAGGCTGCCCGCACTAGTTCTAGTAACCGAGCATAGAAGCCGTGACCGAATACGTAGCACGTAACTTCAAACACATTACACGTGTCATTATTCGTGTGAGACTGCAGCCAGTACGGGCTTCTCATTTGTGGTGTGGCCCTCTCTCTGTAATCATGCAGTGCGAGGAAGCCAGTGCAGTAAGACGTAAGATTGAAACCAATGTTTATACATTGAAGAGACGGGAAGGTCTAAAAAGCCAAGTATGGAGCACATTTTTGTTGGTTGTAGACGAAAACAGTGCGTCTACTGGGTACGTATCGTGCATAAACTGCTCCACATTATTGTGTTTCCAATCGGGAACCACTCATTTAAAGAAACACAGTTGCAAGAAACCTCACAAAGATACAGCTCCTTCAGGGATACAGGCAGTAATAAAAAACACTATTACAGCAAAGTGTGTTGCAGTGTGTGCGAAAGATATGAGACCTTTTAATGCTGTTTGCGGTGAAGGTTTCAGAGAACTAGGCCAAGCATTAATACATCTAGGTGCGCATTATGGAGAAGTTAACGTGGTGGATGTGAAAGAAATGGTTCAAATGGCTCTGAGCACTATGGGACTCAACTTCTGAGGTCATTAGTCCCCTAGAACTTGGAACTAGTTAAACCTAACTAACCTAAGGACATCACACACATCCATGCCCGAGGCAGGATTCGAACCTGCGGCCGTAGCAGTCCCACGGTTCCGGACTGCAGCGCCTAGAACCGCACGGCCACCACGGCCGGCGGCAGATGTCATGCCACATCCCTCTACTATAAGCAGACATGTCAAAGAACAAGCTGATGTAATACGAAACAGCATAATGCCTTCTGTTACTGCGGAAGTTATTAATAAAACATGTGCTGCGACAGTTGATATGTGGACTGATTCGCATAATCAGGTGCACTATTTGACGCTTACAACACATTACATTAACACAGATTGGTCTCTTGTGATCAATGTTTTATTTACAACAAAATTCCCGGACGTTAGGAAGACGGGAGTAAATGAATTTAGCTGTGTTACGCACCCGCTCTTGGAAACGTTACTTTTGTATTAAAAAAGAGAGAGAGACAGAGATAAATACATCGTGTGTGTGTGTGTGTGTGTGTGTGTGTGTGTGTGTGTGTGTGTATGAGATAGAGAGAGAGAGAGAAAAAGAGAGAGAGAGAGATGCTTTGGATTTGTACAGTACAGTGCAGCGAGCCGGGGCGGAGCGAAGTGAGACGTCAGCGGTGACCGGTCGTGCTCGGTTATCCGCGTGTCCAGAATCCGGACATCAGACATGGGGCGAGTACGTGACCGAGCCGAGTCGAGTGGGGCCGGACACGAGCGGCTCGGTCCCCTCGTCAATAGGCGAGCTGTGACCGGTCAAACATTGAGCGTTGCAGCACTCTACTCTCCTGTCCTGTTACTGACCCTCGGGCATAGTTGTGCAATAGTGGCAGGGAGAAATTGTCTTAGCGGTGTACTGCACCACAATCCGTTTCACGAACTCACAAACTCGGCCTCCACAGCAGTAGCGACGAGGCGTGCACAAAACTGGCGACGAGGGTTTACAAAAAGTGTGACGAAACTGAGCAGTGATAGAAGCTTTCATCTTTCCTTCTACGGCGGAAGCAGGAGTTCCGAGAAAGGGTGCCGCCTTCGGAAGCCCTGCTGTGCCGGCAAGTGGCCCGGCGATAAGAGCGAGAGAGTGTGCGCCGGCGCTGCTATCTGCTTCCAGAGCTTCCCGTGACTCAGTGGGAGCGCTCGCCGACGCAGCCGGCGTGGCCCACGTTTCGCCGTCGTCCGGTCTTCCAGGAAACCCGCCTGCGGCCGGCAGACGAGCCGGCGTCCGTCCGCCCCGACGCCAGAGTCCACTCAACTTGGGCTTTGTGAACGCCTAGAGCTCGACACAGCACTGGAAGGCCAAGGACCGTGGAACAGGAAGTAAATAGTAAAGAAAATAACGCATCTAACGAAGGTAGTGTATCTAACTGACGAAAGCAGAAAAATGCATTTAAGCACTCCGTCTGCAGGCCACGAGTGGCCTACCGCGACCATCCGACCGCCGTGTCATCCTCAGTGGAGGATGCGGATAGGAGGGGCGTGGGGTCAGCACACCGCGCTCCCGGTCGTTATGATGATATTCTTGAGCGATGAGAGTTGGCAATACTATCTTAGGATGTAAAGGTTGGCTACAGCGCGCATACACAAGCTCTGGAATCTAAGATATTGTTGTCGCGCCTCGCAGCGCACGGATTAATTAGTGGTAGTTTTGAAGCCAGTGTAGGAGCCCGCCTGGTGCGGTGCGCACATGTGTTGGGCGAGGGGGTCGCCGCCGAGCTGCCGTACTGCCGTGTCCGCTAGCAGCGACACAGGATTTGGTATTTAGTTGATATTTTTTATAATTTGCAGCGCACTTATTAGTTTAAGGAAAAGTGTTTGTGTATGTGCGTAGCAGCAGACGGTAATTTTGATAATGATAGGAGTTGAATTCTTAAGGGGAAACCATTGTTAGATTAAGTATTGATTTTTGTCATTGATTTCTTTTGTAACTGTCAGGGAATTGTTTCACTATGTATTCAATTGAGAAGTATTTCAGTCTGTCTCAAGAGTTTGATTAACTTGCAATATTGCTTTAATGCCACTGGAGGCAGATTTACAGACGAAGCGATTGTTCAAAGAGCTTCTAGCGTTTTGTTAATTGAATGAGAAAGAATCGCTTTCAGAATACAGTTTTTTGTTTGGGTTATCATTTATCGAGTTTAGATTTGGCCAAACCCTTTCTCTTGAACTACATGTGGTTGTACTAAGTGTGGTGTCACCGCCAGACACCACACTTGCTAGGTGGTAGCCTTTAAATCGGCCGCGGTCCATTAGTATACGTCGGACCCGCGTGTCGCCACTATCAGTGATTGCAGACCGAGTGCCGCCACACGGCAGGTCTAGAGAGACTTCCTAGCACTCGCCCCAGTTGTACAACCGACTTTGCTAGCGATGGTTCACTGACAAAATACGTTCTCATTTGCCAAGACGATAGTTAGCATAGCCTTCAGCTACGTCATTTGCTGCGACCTAGCAAGGCGCCATTATCAGTTGCTATTGATATTGTAAAGAATGTACAGACAAGAACTACGTTCAACATTAATGGATTAAAGTTAAGTATTCCACCAATTACCCCCTTTTTTCTGAAGTCTAAATTCCTTGTCCTGTTCCAGACCTCACGCCAGCGTGCGTGAGCTTAAACGCGTGCCTTTCGGCTTCCCCACAACAAAAATCCAAATGGCTCTGAGCACTATGGGACTTAACATCTGTGGTCATCAGTCCCCTAGAACTTAGAACTACTTAAACCTAACTAACCTAAGGACATCACACACATCCATGCCCGAGGCAGGATTCGAACCTGCGACCGCAGCAGTCGCGCGGCTCCGGACTGAGCGCCTAGAACCGCTAGACCACCGTGGCCGGCTCCCCACAACATTAGTGGGTTGGCTCTCCTGCCAATCCACAACACTAAGCAGCAGCGGCCGCAGGAACAGCAGGAGCCGCCATACAGAACATGCATTGCACTCAGCATGAATAATAGGTTTTTTATGTTTTTGTTAAATAATGGAATGCAGCAGATCAAGCAGTGGCAACAGAAAGGCCAAGTAAGTTATTTGTTGCGCACAGGACCAATAAAAAAAATAAAGTTTTGCCGCTCTGTAATAGTAAAGTTAACATGACTACAAGCAAGAGATTTTCAGTAGAAAACACGAGATAAGAAGATAGAGCTCGCGACTTTCACCGAAGCTGCTACTAATCAGTCCAGTAGCTCCTCAATTGGCATCACGAGGCTGAGTGCACCGAGAAAAATGGCAACAGCGCATGGCGGCTGGATGGTCACCCATCCAAGTGCCGGCACGCCCGACAGCGCTTAACTTTGGTGATCTTAAGGGAACCGGTGGATCCACTGCGGCAAGGCCGTTGCCAGAAAAACACATTGACGGGAAAAAATCGCGACACCAAAAAACGGTTAATGTAGTGTAACGAAATTTAGGGAATACATTTGCCTACGTAACATATAAAGGGTGAGTCACCTAACGTTACCGCAGGATATATTTCGTAAACCACATCAAATACTGACGAACCGATTCCACAGACCGAACGTGAGGAGAGGGGCTAGTGTAATTGGTTAATACAAACGATACAAAAATTCACGGAAGTATGTTTTTTAACACAAACCTACGTTTTTTTTAATGGAACCACGTTAGTTTTGTTAGCACATCTGAACATATAAACAAATCCGTAATCAGTGCCGTTTGTTGCGTTGTAAAATGTTAATTACAACCGGAGATATTGTAACCTAAATTTGACGATTGAAACCTACGACGTTCAGTTGCGTGTTGTAACAAACAAGGACCACGGTCGGCGAGCGGCACCTGCAGGGACATGTTTACGATGACGACCGTGTTTCTCCTGATCTTACACCTCTGGACTTCTTTCTCTGGGGTACGTTAAAGGAGAATGTGTACCGTGATGTGCCTACAACCCCAGAGGATATGAAACAACGTATTGTGGCAGCCTGCGGCGACATTACACCAGATGTACTGCGGCGTGTACGACATTCATTACGCCAGAGATTGCAATTGTGTGCAGCAAATGATGGCCACCACATTGAGCATCTATTGGCCTGACATGTCGGGACACACTCTATTCCACTCCGTAATTGAAAACGCAAAACCACGTGTGTACGTGTACCTCACCCCTCATGGTAATGTACATGTGCGTCAGTGAAAAAGACCAATAAAAAGGTGTTAGCATGTGGACGTAATGTGCTGTTCCAGTCTCTTCTGTACCTAAGGTCCATCACCGTTCCCTTTGGATCCCTACGTAATTCGGTGCTCTCCGATACACACGATCGAACAGCGGAGGAGTGGTACTCAAGCGTCAAATTTAGGTTACAATATCTCCGGATGTAATTAACATTTTACAATGCAACAAACGGCACTTATTACGTATTTGTTTATATGTTCAGATTTGCTAACAAAACTAACGTGGTTCCATTTAAAAAAACGTAGGTTTGTGTTAAAAAACATACTTCCGTGCATTTTTTTTAAGGTGTGTATTAACCAATTACTCTAGCCCCTCTCCTCACGTTCGGTCTGTGGAAACGATTCGTCAGTATTTGATGTGGTTTACGAAACATATCCAGCGGTAATGTTAGGTGACTCATCCTGTATAAGTGATTAACATTGATGCATCACGGGAGATAAGTGGCATAAGCCACTGCAAGCATGAAATGCTCCCATTTTAATAACTGGTCTCAGTTACTAGAATGTTGAATCCAAGTATGCAAACGTGCATGCATTGTGTTTTTGAATTGTGAACGGAAAATTTAAAGCACCAGAGCTACGACGAGTGCAAAAGGAAGCCCCAGGTCGAATTGCCAGACTTGCTTTCTTTCGCTTACGCCGTAGTCCCGCAGCGACCGCAGGGTCGGCGCGATTAGAACGGATTTGGCGAGGTTAGTTTTCAGGGGTGGCCGCATGCCCTTCCTGCCGCCACCCCGCCACATTCATAGAGAACGGAGTGCTTGCTAGCAAATGCTTTGGAAGAATTGCTTTATGGGCGAAGACTGACAGGAAGAAGACGATACAATATGATAGATGACATAAAGGGAAGAGGAAATTATGCAGACCTGAAGAGAAATGGCAGAAGATCGGACAGCCTGGAGAACTACCGTGTGAAGAACTGCCCTTTGGCAGAACACTGATGATGATGATGATCCTCTAGAATGTTAGGTTTTGTAGAACTTTCATCGCACTATTATATGGCTTGCATCTGCAACGAAGTAATGCTGTTACGAGGTTGATTGGCGCGTTAACAAATAACGTATCTAAATATTTCATTTTGTTGTGCGGAAGTATTCCGCGACAGTGTCTTGTATTTACTTGCTCCTTTTTCGTGGCAGCTGTGCTCATCTGCACGTTCATCTACACAAAAAGAATGTGCATTCTTTTTTTAATGGACTACAATTTCAAGCTACAACTTCGGTCTTCACAAAGCACAGTCTTTATGTTGCTACTGCGAGCTTGGTCCCTGTAGTGTTCACCTGTTCTCGTGTTCTTTGTGGCATGTCGTTTAAACTCTGTTTATTCTCTCCCTCTTTCCCATTCTGTGGGTGTTTTTTGTTTATACTTAATTGTCTCTTTGTACTGGTTTTCTTCCTATATAGCCGTTCATATGTCAAATAGTGTGCTATTGGATAGTGTAATGCGCTTATTTATGATCTAGACTATACAATGATGCTCTGGTTGACACATTAAAGGAGCAATCTTTCTATCAGTTTGCTACATTGCACCATCAAATTACACTACTGGCCATTAAAATTGCTACACCATGAAGATGACGTGCTACAGACGCGAAATTTAACCGACGGGAAGAAGATGCTGTGATATGCAAATGATTAGCTTTTCAGAGCATTCACACAAGGTTGGCGCCGGTGGCGACACCTACAACGTGCTGACATGAGGAACGTTTCCAACCGATTTCTCATACACAAACAGCAGTTGACCGGCATTACCTGGTGAAACGTTGTTGTGATGTTTCGTGTAAAGAAGAGAAATGCATACCATCACGTTTCCGACTTTGATAAAGGTCGGATTGTAGCCAATCGCGACTGCGGTTTATCCTATCGCGACATTGCTGCTCGCGTTGGCCGAGATCCAATGACTGTTAGCAGAATATAGAATCGGAGGGTTTAGGACGGTAATACGGAACGCCGTGCTGGATCCCAACGGCCTCGTATCACTATCAGTCGAGATGACAGGTATCTTATCCTCATGGCTGTAACGGATCGTGCAGCCACGTCTCGGTCCCTGAGTCAACAGATGGGGACGTTTGCAAGACAACAACCATCTGCACGAAGAGTTCGACGACGTTTTCAGCAG
This sequence comes from Schistocerca piceifrons, assembly GCF_021461385.2. Classification (NCBI taxonomy): domain Eukaryota; kingdom Metazoa; phylum Arthropoda; class Insecta; order Orthoptera; family Acrididae; genus Schistocerca; species Schistocerca piceifrons. The sequence continues at coordinate 112,229,875 of NC_060139.1, read as the reverse complement.
CATGGACTATCAGCTCGGAGACCATGGCTGCGGGTACCCTTGACATTGCATGACAGACAGAAGCGCCTGCGAAGGTGTACTCAACGACGAACCTGGGTGCACGAATGGCAAAACGTCATTTTTTCGGATGAATCCAGGTTGTGTTTACAGCATTATGATGGTCGCATCCGTGTTTGGCGAAATCGCGGTGAACGCACATTGGAAGCGTGTATTCGTCATCGCCATACTGGCGTATCACCCGGCGTGATGGCATGGAGTGCCATTGGTTACACGTCTCGGTCACCTCTTGTTCGCACTGACGGCACTTTCAACAGTGGACGTTACATTTCAGATGTGTTACGACCCGTGGCTCTACCCTTCATTCGATCCCTGCGAAACCGTACATTTCAGCAGGATAATGCACGACCACATGTTTCAGGTCCTGTACGGGCCTTTCTGGATACAGAAAATGTTCGACAGCTGCCCTGGCCAGCATATTCTCCAGATCTCTCACCAACTGAAAACGTCTGGTCAATGGTGGTCGAGCAACTGGCTTGTCACAATACGCGAGTCACTACTCTTGATGAACCGTGGTATCGTGTTGAAGCTGCATGGGCAGCTGTACCTGTACACGCCATCCAAGCTCTGTTTGACTCAATGCCCAGGCGTAACAGGGCCGTTATTACGGCCAGAGGTGATTGTTCTGGGTACTCATTTCTCAGGATCTATGCACCCAAATTGCGTGAAAATGTAATCACATGTCAGTTCTAGTATAATATATTTGTCCAATGAATACCCGTTTATCATCTGCATTTCTTTTTTGTGTAGCAATTTTAATGGCCAGTAGTGTACGATTGCTGTCACTGCAAACGTGAAATCTTTAGAAGTATTATATTAACTGTAAGTCTGGGATTGCAAATAAGCAGGTATATGGAGCAGAACTCATACTAGCCGATTTTGTTTGTGATTCACGGCCTGTCACACAAACCAAATTTCGAACCTGCATACTACTGGAAGAACCACAAACTTTCTAATGGGTCATCCGTCTAAATAAAAGTTTGGAAAATGTGTTTACAAATCCTTAACAAACACGAAATAGGACTATTCGGCACGGAGAAATTATTACTTTTCCGTTCCTCTTGCCGCCTTTCATTGCGCCCTTCTGCACGACTCACATCAGCAGCGGACCGCTTCCCGCCAGGAGCGAGTGGGGCTGCGGGAAGATGTCGGCATGTGTGGCGACCATCTGGCACACTGCGATTAGCATGAGCTGCATGACGCAAGCCACACCACTCATATCCTGTACGTTCCGGTGCGTAAGTCTCCACAGACACAGCTCACGCTCGGCTAAGTCGAAACTTTACAGAGCTATTTCCCGCCAGAAGATATTTGCCACCAACTGCACTACAATCAACAAATGTAGATTCTGTCGACTACGTCTCTCTGCGCTATGACGGAGGCGTAACGGACGCTGACATTGCCTTTCCTTTTAAGCCAAAACTGGAACACGTAGTTCTTAATTCTGAAGAGCTTTCCTGTCAGCCCAGTACTCTTTCATCATGTGGCTATAGGTGTTCTCCCGATCAAAAGTATCCGGACACCTATTAGTGGACATTAATATAAGGTGAGCCCGATCTCCGCATTTATGAGGGCTTGCACTACGCTGGGGCCAGTTTCTATGAGGAGTCTGAATGCCTGTGCAGGAATGGCAACCCATTCTTCCTCCAAAGCCGAAACCAGAGAAGGTAGTGATGTTGGACGCTGCGGTCTGGAGCAAAGTCGACGTTCTACTACTTCCCGAAGCTATTCCATCAGATTGATTCAGGTCGAGAATGTTATCGTCCACGAATGACTACCTCAAAGATGAAGCTTAGTTAGTGAGTTAGTTAGTTAGTTAGTTGCGTGTTCCATTGATCAATCGCACGGTACGGTAGCCGTTATGATGTGGAACGTGTCAAGTGCACAAGAAATGCACATATTAAACAATAGTTTATAATATATATATATATATATATATATATATATATATATATATATATATATATATATATATATATTACAGTACAGTGTTAGAGATTAATATTGCTTTATATACCCCATTCCCTTAAATGGCACAACATGCATGTACTACACTACTGACCATTAAAATTGCTACGCCAAGAAGAAATGCAGATGATAAACAGGTATTCATTGGACAAATATATTATACTAGAACGGACATGCGATTACATTTTCACGCAATTTGGGTGCATAGATCCTGAGAAATGAGTACCCAGAACAATCACCTCTGGCCGTAATAACGGGCCTGTTACGCCTGGGTATTGAGTCAAACAGAGCTTGGATGGCGCGACAGGTACAGCTGCCCATGCACCTTCAACACGATACCACAGTTCATCAAGAGTAGTGACTGGCGTATTGTGACGAGCCAGTTGCTCGACCACCATTGACCAGACGTTTTCAATTGGTGAGAGATCTGGAGAATGTGCTGGCCAGGGCAGCAGTCGAACATTTTCTGTATCCAGAAAGGCCCGTACAGGACCTGCAGGATGCGGTCGTGCATTATCCTGCTGAAATGTAGGGTTTCGCAGAGATCGAATGAAGGGTAGAGCCACGAGTCGTAACACATCTGAAATGTAACGTCCACTGTTGAAAGTGCCGTCAGTGCGAACAAGAGGTGACCGAGACGTGTAACCAGTGGCACCTCATACCATCACGCCGGGTGATACGCCAGTATCGCGATGACGAATGCACGCTTCCAATGTGCGTTCACCGCGATGTCGCCAAACACGGATGCGACCATCATCATGCTGTAAACACAACGTGGATTCATCCGAAAAAATGACGTTTAGCCATTCGTGCACCCAGGTTCGTCGTTGAGTACACCATCACAGGTGCTCCTGTCTGTGATGCAGCGTCGAGGGTCGCCGCAGCCATGGTCTCCGAGCTGATAGTCCATGCTGCTGCAAACGTCGTCGAACTCTTCGTGCAGATGATTGTTGTCTTGCAAACGTTCCCATCTGTTGACTCAGGGATCGAGACGTGGCCGCACGATCCGTTACAGCCGTGAGGATAAGATGCCTGTCATCTTGACTGCTAGTGATACGAGACCGTTGGGATCCAGCACGGCGTTCCGTATTACCGTCCTGAACCCACCGACTCCGTATGCTGCTAACAGTCTGCTAACAGTCTGCAAGCAGCAATGTCGCGATACGATAAACCGCAATCGCGATAGGCTAGAATCTGACCTTTATCAAAGTCGGACACGTGATGGTACGCATTTCTCCTCCTTACACGGGGCAACACAACAACGTTTCACCAGGCAACGCCGGTCAACTGCTGTTTGTGTATGAGAAATCGGTTGGAAACTTTCCTCATGTCAGCACGTTGTAGGTGTCGCCACCGGCGCCGGCCTTGTGTGAATGCTCTGAAAAGCTAATCATTTGCATATCACAGCATCTTCTTCCCGTCGGTTAAATTTCGCGTCTGTAGCAAGTCATCTTCGTGGTGTAGCATGGCCATTAGTGTATATTTATAGATTCATTTAATCCTATTCAAGAGGTCATCTATGGTATAGGAAGAGTTGTCAAGGAGATATGATTTAAATTTATTTTTGATGCTACTACTGCTGTCTGTCAGACATTTTATTTCATCTGGTAATTTGTCAAAAATTTTTATAGCTGCATATTTTACCCCTTTCTGTGCCAAAGATAGTTCGAGTAAAAGATAGTGTCTTTCTTTTTTCTGGTATTATCATAAACATTACTGTTGTTTTTAAACTGGTCCATATTGTTGAGAACAAATTTCAGTAGTGATTAAATGTACTGTGTGTGAGGCTGTTGTAAGAATTCCCAATCTTTTACAAAGATGCCTACAAAATGTGCGACTATGAAGCCTACACATTATCCTAACTACTTTCTTTTGAACAGTGAATACTTTCGTCGAAGTGTTGAAATACCCCAAAATATTACTCCGTATGACATCAGAGAGTGAAAGTAAGCACTGTATGTTAGCTTACTAATTTCTACATCCTCAAAATTGGCAATTATTCTGATTGCAAATGTTGTTGAACCTAGTCGCTTTAGAAGATCCAACATATGAATTTTCCAATTAAGATTCTCATCTATATGTACACCCAAAAACTTACTATGCTCAACCCTACTACTGACTTCTGTTGATGTGTTATATTTACTGAGGGAACTGTACTTTTTGCAGCAGAAAATTGGATGTACTTTTTTTTTTTTTTTTTTTTTTTTTTTTTTTTTTTTTTTTTTTTTTTTTTTTTTTGACGTTCAAAGCTAGCCCATTTGCAGAAAACCAATTAATTACTTTTCCAAGGACCTTATTTGTATCATTTTCAATTGGAGTTTCTTTTACTGGATTAATAATGATGCTTTATCATCAGCAGACAGTGTCAGTTCAGCTTCTTGTTTCAAATAAAAGGGAGGTCGTTCACATATATCAGGAACAAAGGGGACCCATGATTGAACCTAATGTAATTTCACCCCAGTTTGTGACAGGGTGCGTTGTCGTGCTGATAGAAACAGGTATTGTCTCCGAGCTGCTTGTCTACACAATGCTGTAAAATATGCTCATATCCTTCCTTTTTTCGTGCTTTCTCAAGCGCAATAACGGAACCATCCCTTAACAACGATAAACACCTCCACACTGTACACAACACATTCTGTAGTTCACTTTTGACACAATGTGTGATGGAAGGTAACATTCTCCAGGTATTCGCCAAACCCAGTCCCTTCCATCGGATTGCCACAGGGTACTGCGTGATTCATCACACGAAATCACTCTTTCCAGTCATCCAAGAAGGGACGTCAAACAGATGTGCAGAACTATAGACTTATATCTCTAACGTCGATCAGTTGCAGAATTTTGGAACACGTATTATGTTCGAGTATAATGACTTTCCTGGAGACTAGAAATCTATTCTGTAGGAATCAGCATGGGTTTCGAAAAAGACGATCGTGTGAAACCCAGCTCGCGCTATTCGTCCACGAGACTCAGAGGGCCATAGACACGGGTTCACAGGTAGATGCCGCGTTTCTTGACTTCCGCAAGGCGTTCGATACAGTTCCCCACAGTCGTTTAATGAACAAAGTAACAGCATATGGACTATCAGACCAATTGTGTGATTGGATTGAAGAGTTTCTAGATAACAGAACGCAGCATGTCATTCTCAATGGAGAGAAGTCTTCCGAAGTAAGAGCGATTTCAGGTGTGCCGCAGGGGAGTGTCGTAGGACCGTTGCTATTCACAATACACATAAATGACCTTGTGGATGACATCGAAAGTTCACTGAGGCTTTTTGCGGATGATGCTGTGGTATATCGAGAGGTTATAAACAATGGAAAATTGTACTGAAATGCAGGAGGATCTGCAGCGAATTGACGCATGGTGCAGGGAATGGCAATTGAATCTCAATGTAGACAAGTGTAATGTGCTGCGAATACATAGAAAGAAAGATCCCTTATCATTTAGCTACAATATAGCAGGTCAGCAACTGGTAGCAGTTAATTCCATAAATTATCTAGGAGTAGGCATTAGGAGTGATTTAAAATGGAATGATCATATAAAGTTGATCGTCGGTAAAGCAGATGCCAGACTGAGATTCATTGGAAGAATCCTAAGGAAATGCAATCCGAAAACAAAGGAAGTAGGTTACAGTACACTTGTTCGACCACTGCTTGAATACTGCTCAGCGGTGTGGGATCCGTACCAGATAGGGTTGATAGAAGAGATAGAGAAGATCCAACGGAGAGCAACGCGCTTCGTTACAGGATCATTTAGTAATCGAGAAAGCGTTTCGGAGATGATAGATAAACTCCAGTGGAAGACTCTGCAGGAGAGACGCTCAGTAGCTCGGTACGGGCTTTTGTTGAAGTTTCGAGAAAATACCTTCAGCGAGGAGTCAAGCAGTATATTGCTCCCTCCTACGTATATCTCGCGAAGAGACCATGTGAGGATAAAATCAGAGAGATTAGAGCCCACACAGCGGCATACCGACAATCCTTCTTTCCACGAACAATACGAGACTGGAATAGAAGGGAGAACTGATAGAGGTACTCAAGGTACCCTCCGCTAGACTCCGTCAGGTGGTTTGCGGAGTATGGATTTAGATGTAGATGTAGATCCACTGTCCAGCGGCGTCGCTTTTTACACCTCCTCAAGCGTCGCTTAGAACTGACTACACATATGTATATATAGCCTCAGCTGCTCAACCATTGGACCTCGTTCCTTTTACCTCCTGACGAACAGTCATTGAGCTGAAATTTCCTGGCAGATTGTGTGCCGGACAGAGACTCAGTTGGTAGACCACTTGCCCGCAAAAGGCAAAATTCCCGACTCCGGATCTCGGTCCGGCACACAGTGTTAATCTGCCAGAAATTTACATATCAGCGCACCCTCCACTGTGCAGCGAAAATTTCATTCTGAGAACATCCCTCAGGCAGTGGCTAAGCCACGTCTCCGCAGTGTCCTTTCTTCCAAGATTGCTAGTTGTGCAAGTTTCGCAGCAGGGCTTCTTGTGGAGTTTGGAAGGTAGGAGACGAGGTACTGGAGAAAATAAAGCTATGTGGAACGGTTGTGAGTCGTGATTGGGTACCTCGGTCGGTAAAAAACTTGCCCGCAAAAGGCAACTTTCCCGACTTCGAGTCTCGGTCCGGCACACAATTTGTAAACCGCCAGGAAATTTTCTATGAGCGCACACTCCGCTGCAGAGTGAACATTTCATTCTGGAGTCACTGAGAGAGCTGGACTGCTGTTGCCACTTTGGAACTTGCGAGTGATTTCTTCCGCCGATTTCATGCAGATTTTTGTTTATTTATTTATTTACACCTTCGCGTTTGCGCTTGACAATCACAGCACCAATTGCCGACTTGACGGCTTCGGAAATGTTGAAATGTCTCTGATAGATTTGTTAATCAGACGACATCCAATGACTACTTCACGTTCGAAGTCACTGAGCTCCCTTGACCCACCCATTCCGCTGTTACTGCTTCTGTACTGAAAGTACAATAGTCTCCACCACCTTTCGTACTGGCGGGTCCACCTCTCGTGACATCTAGCGGTCAATTCCTCGTTACATAGTGGTGTGCGTATAGTTTTTGATGCCATAGTGTTTCCTTCTGTGACAGCTTGCCCCTTACGAGAATAATCTGTTAGCACCACACCGTGGCAGCCCCACAAAGCACTCAGCACCATCTTGCTCAATGGTGGTTGGGTCTTTACCTTGTTTGCGGCAATGGTGGTACTACATGCTTTCATTGTTTGCTATGCTTTGCTTCGTGAGGCAACAGTCTTCCACGGTGATTCTACTGTATTGTATTGTATGTTAACTGGGGGCCTAGAAAACGACGGAGAGGTTCCATCCCCGCCGCAGCCGCAGTGGTCCACAACCCCACGATGACTGCAGCAGTCCACCTCTCCGTCGCCCCACACCGGACCACTCTTTCAGTGTTACTGTGCGTTCGGCCCCCGGTGGACACCCCCCCCCCATCCCCCCAACCCCCCCAGGGAACGTTTCACACTAGACGTGGTATAGAAAAGTTGGTGTACGCGTGCGAGGAGAACTCGTTTCCGCAGCAATCGCCGACATAGTGTAGCTGAGGCGGAATAAGGGGAACCAGCCCGCATTCGCCGAGGCAGATGGAAAACCGCCTAAAAACCAACCACAGACTGGCCGGCTCACCGGACCTCGACACAAGTCCGCCGGGCGCACTCGTGCCGGGGACCAGGCGCTCCTTTCCAAGCCGTGTGTTAGAGCGCACGGCTAACCGGGCGGGCTTCCACGGCGATAAGGCAACTAAATACGCCACCTGGACCAACACCGACTCAAAGGAAGGCCTCGGCGCTTGTTCGTGACGTCACGTCAGCTAGGCACGGCGAACGCCAGGTCTGTTGCAGGCATACTCATAATGGTGGTGTCTCCCTCTCTGACACAGGAAAATGTGAAACTATTGGCGGTAGTTGACCAACACACGTTGTTCTGAGAGATTTCTGCAATCAATTAATTGTGCAATTCATTACACTTCTTAACAAATAGTGTCCTCCTGAACTTAAATTTCCACCTGTTTTAAGGATTGACATACAAAAACAACTTCATGGTCCAGCAGCAACAGAATTCGTGCTTCTTTGCCTTATTTGTAAATCTGAGGAAGTTACGTTTGTACTGCGTTGCTTTTACAAGAAACTGTGAACATATTGGTGCTCTTGTTTAGGTATCTTGGTTGACTATGGGGTGAGGAGCACTGAATGTTAATGAAATATCTTGCGATTGTACACGTTGGAGGAGGGGGTGGGGGACAGAAGAAGAGGCAAAAGAGAGATACTTGTTTTATCAAATAAAATTTTTTTATCTTATAAAGTTTCTCCTTTCAGTTGCAAGAGGGGAATATTTATCTTTTCTAATGTGCATGTTTAAAAAGGTTTAAGCTGAGCAGTATTTTCGATGTATGAAGCTATTTTGTTTCCTGTTTACAATTCCTTTCGTTGAAAACGACTGTAATCTAATGACTGGCATCAGTTGGACGTTTACACATGTAAATCAATTCACATTTCCAGTGACGATGTCAAACGAAAATAAATAAATAAATAAAAGAAACGAGCTAATTGTAAGGTGGTTGGGGTAAGTTTCGATAACAAAATGGATCAAGTAAATATAGTTACTTGAATGTAAAATTTCCGAAGCTCGCAATGGGGCAAAGCATCTTCTCATATTGATCTACGTTTGTTTCCACAGGATTCAGTAATACCGAAATATGATCTTCATTTGTAGATTTACTATAGTAAGAAAATCTTTCATCTAAATAAAACTGCAGAATCCAGAACAATACCAAACATTTCGTCCGAAAATAAGAGATTTATAGTGATAAGCACGCCCAGGCGTTTCTGCCTGCAACAGACCTGGCGTTCGCCGTGCCTAGCTGACGTGACGTCACGAACAAGCGCCGAGGCCTTCCTTTGAGTCGGTGTTGCCTGCACTCGCCTCACAGCTGCATTTCCCCTGCAGCTTTGGATCAGCGGGCTCTTTCAATGAGTTTGAACAGTCGTAGAAACCATCGGCTGGCGATCTTTAACGTGTTCAGTTGTCGTGCAAGATATTGATCCATTACTGATTTTCACTTTTTGTGCTATTGTTTCGATTGTGAAATGCGTCCCTTCGAATACTATGGCCTCCACTTGCCTTGAGATTTCGGTTATTCGCAGAGAGATGGTCTGGCACTTCCTTCTTCGTCCTTCAGTCTTGTTTGACAACACTGGAAAGGTCTGCGCCTCCTAACCACCGTGTCATATGATGGTCCAGTTTTGCTCTACGTTAAGGTTTGCCAGGTCCAAAAATAGAAAAGTCAGATTCGGCATTATATTTATTCGGTCATTTTGTCCTAAAAACCAGACTGCGTATTTTAAATAGAAGTAGAGTCAGTTGGGTATTCTCAGTTGTTTATTGACAACAGTTTTCTGCGAGCCGAACCTTAAACGTGCTTTCAAGTCAAAAAATTTGGCCAGGTGTGAGCAGGTCTCATCCACTGAGGGTTCCGTACAAAATTACTTACGTATGTAGATATTTCATGCATATCGGAAATCAAGGATCTCAGCGATTTTTTTGTGTTATCGGCATTTACACTGGGAATATATTGGTCCCAGGAATTCCAAGACTTTGGAGAATGTGTTAATGTCAGGTTTGAAGTCTAATAACAAATGACAAAAGAAATATTTTTTGATGTGACATAATTGCAAATTAACAACTTTCTGTTTTTTTCTTCATTTGTACCGTGAGACCTTTCTTCTTACCAAATTTCATGATTCACGTCAAGGGACAGTACCCCACAGATTTTAATGAGAGATATTCGTTGGCTTATTTAAAGACAGAGTTCGCCAGTATCTAAATATGTGACATAAACGACCGTATCTTTTGATTGCGTCGACTTAGAAGCTTAATATTTTTACACCATTTAAGGACTATAAACCTTAGCCTACCCGTTCCCGAGGAAAAGGGCTCTTAACAGACTGACGGACGGACGGAGAGACTGATAACAAACAATAAAAAACTTTTCTTCATGTGATATAATTTAAAATTAACCATTTTCGGATTCTTTTCTTTGGTTGTACTACGAAACCTTGCATCGGTAAATTTCATAATTCTAAGTGATGGATGAGTTTGCAAGTATCAAAGTACGGTACATAAATGGCCGTATCTTTTGACTGCATTGACTTTGAAGCTTCACTTTTTTACATCATCAAGGGACCATACACCTTAATATGTGACGTACATTTCAGCTTGATACGTCTTCCCATTCCCGAGAAAAAGATTTTTGAACAGTCGCGCAGAGAGACAAAGAGGCCGACGGTCAATGAAGTGATCTTATAAGCATTCCGTTTTTACCAATTGAGGTTCGAAACTCTAACAAACAAGCCGTTAACAGGTTTCACTGTGGCACTTATGATAACAACTAACCGCTGATTCTTCTTGATTGACTCTTCTTGATTGCTAAGTCTTCTTCCTAATATGATTTTAAGTAAAACTAAAAGTTCTTCATTAAATCAAATAAACAATTATCCATTATTCCGGGACGGAAAACGAAACGAAACTGAATAATTTTCGTAATTTCAATTAGGTTTATAAAGAAATAAAATCTGTAATTATGTTTTAAAATGTCTCATTTTAACCTACTTTCTCACGAACGTTATATTTCGTGGAAATCTTTTCATGGAATTCTTGATAATTTTAAGTTACACAAAAATAACAATATCATGTTTGTGACTGTGTCTTCTTCTTCTTCTTCTTCTTCGGTAGCGCTACAGCCCTTGACGAGCCCTGGCTTCTTCAACGATTTTCCTCCACATTTCTCAGTTGTTTGCTGCTCTTTTCCACCCGCGGACCCCCATACTGGTGAGATCCGCTATTACGTCGTCAGTCCATCTTCTCCTAGGTCTCCTTTTTCGCCTAGCTGAATGGATCACACCTTTCCACATTTTCTTTGGAATTCTATCCTCTGCCACGTGTCCTAGCCATCGTATTCGCTGTGATTTTACAAGTTTTACTATGTCCCTATCGTGTATTAATACTTGTAACTCGGCGTTGTAGCGTGCTCTGCAGCCTTCTTCTTCCCTTATTGCACCATAGATTTTGCGTAGTATTTTGCGCTCAAAGGTCCTCAGTGCATATTTCAAATGGTTCAAATGGCTCTGAGCACTATGTGAGTTGACGTCTGAGGTCATCAGTCCCCTAGAACTTAGAACTACTTAAACCGAACTAACCCAAGGACATCACACACAACTATGCCCGAGGCATGATTCGAACCTGCGACCGTATAGCCTTCCTGGGACTCCATCTAAACGCATCTCGGATACGCTCGATATTTTCATCACACGTGAGAGGCGGGTCAATGCTGTTCCCTTTGCATATGCAACCAATTTCCAAGAATTTTGTGTGCCACTCATAAATCTGCTTGTGCAGAGGCGGGTTCTTGTTGAACCGACGACAGAATCGCGTTGTACTTGAACAGTGGATTGATTTTGCGCGAATTCCATTACACAAACCGATTTTTCTTGTTGTGTAGTCGCCATGTTGCAACAAACAAACAACAGCGCAGCTGTGTGACAACTTTGAACCCTCTTCCATCCAGTGACACGCGCAACTTGTTTTTGTTTTTTATAGTTTGTGTGTAATAAACAATTGCAATCAGTTCTCTCTTTTCGAAAAAGCCGTTATATACACTTACGGTATGTCTCCTTAGTCGTCCGTATATTTATTCCTCACGCTTACGTCATTAACTTGGAACGGACCTCAGCTGCGCGTTCTCTCCTTAATCACTAAAAAGCCTAAGAAAAACCTGACAGGCCGAGCTTGTGTGTATTCGGCCGGAGACGACCGTAAACAGCCGGAAATTTACGGACACCTGGCAATTCTACGCACGTTTTCACGAACTCAGCATAGACTGTTGTTGAAATGCAGAACACGAATTAGGTACTCGACTTTATCAATGGGTGGCGCCATTTTATTTCGGCTGCTCTAACTACGTACTAAAGTACTGTAGCGCATGGATTTCGGTGGGTACCGGGACTGCAGACATGAACCTACACAGAACCAAAAATTTAATTGCGCAACTTTACTTTCCAGAGGTGATAATTGCAACTTCATGAGTATCTCTTGCACAGGGTTCTCTTATATGTCTTGTGTATCTTCCATACATTTACCAACGCAACAGGTACAGTACACAAGCCCAAAACGTTGTGATAATGCTTACATAATTCCTTACTGAGCTGATCATCTTTGCATACTGGTGGCTACTTAAAAAGCCTGTGAGTAGCCAGTGCCCGAACATTGATGCAAGGTAAAAATGAATAGAAAATTCTGCACACCAATTGCAGAAAAATACAGAAACGCTAGCAGATAGTGCTTTGCCATGCCAAGCCTCTACATGTTGTGTTTTGTCCTAGAGATGACGTGAAGCAGCTGTTGGCCCTCCTTGCAGTGAATGCCTCTTGCGTATCCACCGGCGTTGCGGCGTTGGGGGCCGTTAACATACGGTGCTTAAAGGAGGCGAAGCGGTATATTGCGCAGGTACCACTAACTCACGCCGCAGTTCCTACGTCGGTGGTGTTCGGAATTTTTTCGATACTACAAATAAATGGGCAGGCGATTCGGCAAACATCACGCAGCAGTCATAAAGTTAATGGTGGAATCTGTCATCGGCATTGTATTGACAGAGCAATGCTAGGTAAGCGACAAATCAGGTAACGGTGATGCGAAAGAGGAACTCTGATGCCTTAAAACATCAAAGGAGCCTATAAATTATTACATATTGTACACTGAAGTAACAAAAGTCAACGGATACCTCCTAATATCGTGTCGGACCTCCTTTTGCCCGGCGAAGTGTAGCAACGTGGCATGGGACCAACAAGTTGCTGGCAGTTCTCTGCCACACTGCCTCTACAGCCGTCCATACTTGCGAAAGTTGGACTGATTTTGGGGAAGAGACCAAACAGCGAGATCATCGGTCTCATCGGATTAGGGAAGGAGGGGGAAGGAAGTCAGCCGTGCCCTGTCGAAGGAACCATCCCGGCAATTGCCTGAAGCGATTTTAGGGAAATCACGGAAAACCTAAATCAGGATGGCCGGACGCGGGACTGAACCGTCGTCCTCCCGAATGCGAGTCCAGTGTGCTATCCATTGCACCACCACGCTCGGTCTCTTGCGAAGGTGTCGCTAGTGCAGGATTTTTTGCACGAACTGATCTCTCGATTGTTGTTGTTGTGGTCCTCAGTCCTGAGACTGGTTTGATGCAGCTCTCCATGCTAATCTATCCTGTGCAAGCTCCTTCATCACCCAGTACCTACTGCAACCTACATCCTTCTGAATCTGCTTAGTGTATTCATCTATTGGTCTCCATCTACGATTTTTACCCTCCACGCTGCCCTCCAATTGCTTCTCTACACAATCTTAGAAGAAGAATAATAAACACTCTGAAAGCAAAAGATTGAAACTGATAGCCACCGTGGGCCTCAAGTTACACCTCCTATAGTTCTTGCGAAGAGAAAGTGAAATTAGAGAGTTCAAGGTCACAGTTGACTGGAACGGGAAGAAAGGAAGATCAGGGCTTAACGTCCTGCTGAACTCGACGTCATTACGACTAGAGTACAAGCTCCGATTGTTTCAAGGATGGGGAAGGAAATGCCTCGGGCCTTTGTAAAGGAACCATCCCGGCATTTGCTTTGAGTGATTTAGGGAAAAAATAGAGAAAATAATGTGGTTGGTCGAACGCGAATGTGAACCGTCGTCCTCTTGAATGCGAGTCCAGTGACTGGAGCAGGAAAAGTGAAAACGAATGTGGTAGACAAAGTACCGTCCACTATACACTTTAAGGTGGCTTGTAGGTGGATACTCAACATTCCTAAGAATACTACTAGGCCAAGCAAGCACGGTGAATTTTCGATTCCAACGAAGCCGATAGAATTTGGGTAAAAAAAAAAAAAAAGGTGTAAGACAGGGGTGCGATCTTTCGCCCTTGCTGTTCAATCTACACATCCAAGAAATAATGTTGTAGTTGTTGTGGTCTTCAGTCCAGAGACTGGTTTGATGCAGCTCTCCATGCTACTCTGTCTTGTCCATGCTTCTTCATCTCCCAGTACCTACTGCAGCCTACATCCTTCTGAATCTGCTTAGTGTATTCTTCTCTTGGTCTCTATCTACGATTTTTACCCTCCACGCTGCCCTCCAATGCTAAATCTGTGATTCCCTGATGCCTCAGAACATGTCTTACCAACCGATCCCTTCTTCTAGTCAAGTTGTGCCACAAACTTCTCTTCTCCCCAATCCTATTCAATACCTCCTCATTAGTTACGTGACCTACCCATCTAATCTTCAACATTCTTCTGTAGCACCACATTTCGAAAGCTTCTATTCTCTTCTTGTCCAAATCTCTCGATGTCCCATAGATGTTCGATTAAACTGATGTAGGGCGATCTGTGTGGCCAAATCACTCTCTCTAATTGACCAGAAAGTTCTTCAAACCATTGGCGAAACGTTGTCACCCAGTGACGCATTCTCATCCATGAAAATTCCGTCGTTGCTTGCTGCAAATGGTCTCCAAATAGCTGAACGTAACCATTTCCAGACAATGATCAGTTCTGCTGGACCAGAAGACCCAGTCCATTCCATGAAAACACAGCCCACACCATTATGGAACCATTACCAGCTTGCACAGTGTTTTGTTGACAACTTGGGTCTACGGACTCGTGGGCTCTGCGCCACACTCGAACCCTGCCGTCAGCGCTTATCAACTGAAATCGGGACTTGTCTGACCAGGCCACGGTTTTCCAGTCGTCTAGGGTCCAACTGAAACGGTCACTAATTCAGAAGAGGCGCTGCAGGCGACATGGTGCTGTTAGCAAAGGCGACGGTCGTCTGCTGCCAGAGCACTTTAACGCCAAATGTTCCTGCAATGTCCTAATGGACACTTTCTTCGTATGTCCCACATAGATTTTTGCGGTTATTTCATGCACCGTTGCTTGTCTGTTAGCAGTGACAACTCTATGCAAACACAGCAGATCTCGGTGGTTAAGTGAAGACCGTCGGCCCACGCGTTAGTAATACCTGAAGTTTGGTATTCTCGACACACTCTTGTCACTGTGGATGTTGGAACACTGATTACCTTAATGATTTCAGAATTGGAATGTCCCATGCTCCAACGGTCATACTGCGGTCAAACTCTGTTAATTCCCGTCGTGCGGCGACAATCATGTCCGAAACCTTTTCGCATAGACACCTGAGTACAAATTACAGCTCCGAAAATGTAATTCTCCTCTGTATATGTACATATCGCTACCTCATGACTTTCGCCACGTCACTGTTGTCGTTGTTGTGGTCTTCAGTCCAGAGACTGGTTTGATGCAGCTCTCCATGCTATCCTATCCTGTGCAAGCTTCTTCATCTCCCAGCACCTGCTGCAACCTACATCCTTCTGAATCTGCTTAGTGTATTCATCTCTTGGTCTCCCTCTACGATTTTTACCCTCTACGCTGCCCTCCAATACTAAATTGGTGATCCCTTGATGCCTCAGAATATGTCCCACCAACCGATCCCTTCTTCTAGTCAAGTTGTGCCACAAATTTCTCTTCTCCCCTATTCTATTCAATACCTCCTCATTAGTAATGTTATCTACCCATCTCATCTTCAGCATTCTTCTGTAGCACCACATTTCGAAAGCTTCTATTCTCTTCTTGTCCAAACTATTTATCGTCCATGTTTCACTTCCATACATGGCTATACTCCATACAAATACTTTCAGAAACGACTTCCTGACACTTAAATCTATACTCGATGTTAACACATTTCTCTTCTTCAGAAACGCTTTCCTTGCCACTGGCATTCTACATTTTATATCCTCTCTACTTCGACCATCATCAGTTATTTTGCTCCCCAAATAGCAAAACTCCTTTACTACTTTAAGTGTCTCATTTCCTAATCCAGTTCGCTCAGCATCACCTGACTTAATTCGACTACATTCCATTATCCTCGTTTTGCTTTTGTTGATGTTCATCTTATACCCTCCTTTCAAGACACTGTCCATTCCGTTCAACTGCTCTTCCAAGTCCTTTGCTGTCTCTGACAGAATTACAATGTCATCGGCGAACCTAAAAGTTTTTATTTCTTCTCCATGGATTTTAATGCCTACTCCGAACTTTTCTTTTGTTTCCTTTACTGCTTGCTCAATATACAGATTGAATAGCATCGGGGACAGGCTACAACCCTGTCTCACTCCCTTCCCAACCACTGCTTCCCTTTCATGCCCCTCGACTCGTATAATTGCCATCTGGTTTCTGTACAAATTGTAAATATCCTTTCACTCCCTGTATTATACCCCTGCCACCTTCAGAATTTAAAAGAGAGTAGTCCAGTCAACATTGTCGAAAGCTTTCTCCAAGTCTACAACTGCTAGAAACGTAGGTTTGCCTTTCCTTAATCTATTTTCTAAGATAAGTCGTAGGATCAGTATTGCCTGACGTGTTCCAATATTTCTACGGAATTCAAACTGATCTTCCCCGAGATCGGGGACATAAGTCACTGTATGTACTTGAATAGCAGTTGTGAGCGATTTCGCCGTTATGGGCGGAATTTCCAAAGGCTATTCTGGATCTCGATAGATATTACCTGCCCTTCCCAGTTACGTAGCTCTATACAGGTAATCTAAACATCTTGGGAAAAAAGTCCCTTTCTAAAAAATGGCCCTGAGCACTATGGGACTCAACTGCTGTGGTCATAAGTCCCCTATAACTTAGAACTACTTAAACCTAACTAACCTAAGGACAGCACACAACACCCAGCCATCACGAGGCAGAGAAAATCCCTGACCCCGCCGGGAATCGAACCCGGGAACCCGGGCGTGGGAAGCGAGAACGCTACCGCACGACCACGAGATGCGGGCTGTCCCTTTCTTAGAACGTTGTTTACTAATGGATTATTATTTGTAAAGCATTAATGCACTTATACAGCTTCTTTTCCACAGCTTTCTGCGCGTTCACGTGGCTTCCCACTGGTTGCAAATATCTGAACCGGTATCCTCGCCGACGGCAGAACAGAGCGAACGCCAACCACTAAGCTACGGACGATGAGGGTTACACGAGGACGCAACTTTCTACAAATAGTGGCAGAAAGCTACTACGAAATCAAAGACAGCTTGACTGTATATTTAAACGTAGCCAAAGCCTCGCAGACAAAGAGAAACTTAACGAAGCGAAAATCAGCGGAAGGAGAGCCATGTGTGAGACGTTCAACGAATTCGAATCTAAAGTCAGTAAACGGATACAAGCCACCTCTCCAGACACTATGCCTATGATGGTATCGAAATGGTGGATGACACGGAGAAGGCTGAAACGCTAAAAGTCTTTTTCCAAAGCTGCTTCACTACGTAAAATTGCAATGTGGCTCATTGTGTGAACGTCAAATTGACGGACATCAAAATACACTGAAGCGCCAAAGAAACTGGTATCGATGTGCTTATTCAAATACAGAGATATGTAAACAGTCAGAATACGGCGCTGCGGTCGCCAATGCCTGTATAAGACAACAAGTATCTGGTGCAATTGCTAGATCAGTTATTGCTCCTAAAATGGCAGGTTATCAAGATTTAAGTGAGTTTGAACGTGGTGTTACAGTCGACGCACGAGCGATAGGACACAGCATCCCCGAGGTAGCGATGAAGTGGGGATTTTCCAGTACGACCATTTCACGAGTGTACCTTGAATATCAGGAATCTGGTAAAGCATCAAATCTCCGACATCGCCGAGGCCGGAAAAAGATCCTGCAGGAACGGGACCAACGACGACTGAAGAGAATCGTTCAGCATGAGAGAAGTGCAACCCTTCCGCAAATTGCTGCAGATTTCAATGCTGGGCCATCAACAAGTGTCAGCGTGCGAACCATTCAACGGAACATCATCGGTATGGCATTTCGGAACCGAAGGCCCACTCATGTACCCCTGACGATTGCACGAGACAAGAGCTTTACGCCACACCTGGTCCCGTCAACACCGAAATTGGACTTTTAATTACTGGAAACATGTTGCCTGGTCGGACGAGTCTCGTTTCAAATTGTATCGGGCGGATGGACGTGTGCGGGTATGGAGAAAATCTCATGAATCCATGGACCCTGCATGTCAGCAGGGGACTGTCAAGCTGATGGAGGCTCTGTAATGGTGTGGAGCGCGTGCAGTTGGAGTCATATGGGACACCTGATACGTCCAGATACGACTCTGACAGATGACACGTACGTAAACATCCTGTCTGTTACCTGCAATCATTCATGTCCATTGTGCATTCTGACGGACTTGGGCAGTTCCAGCAGGAAAATGCAACACCCCACACGTCCACAATTGTTACAGAGCGGCTCCACGAACACTCTTCTGAGTTTAAACACCTCCGCTGGTTACCAAACTTCCCAGACATGGACATTATTGATTATATATGGGCTGGCTTGCACCGTGCTGTTCAGTAGAGATCTCCACCCCCTCGTACTCTTACGGATGTACGGACAGCCCTCCAGGATTCATGGCGTCAGTTCCGTCCAGCACTACTTCAGACGTTAACGAGTGCATGCCACGTCGTGTTGCGACACTTCTGCGTGTTTGCGGGGACACTACACGATATTAGGTAAGTCTATCAGTTTCTTTGGCTGTTCAGTGTAAGTGACAATGTGGGAGAAGAACAACTGAAATCATTGAAGAGAGGAGCGGCCACAGGACCTTACGCGATACTGTTTCGATTCTACATGGAGTATGCGAAAGAGCGAGGCTCTCGACTAGTAGCAGTGTAATGTTTCCCATTTTCAAGAAGGGCCACCGAACAGAAGCACAAACTATAGGCCCCTATCTCGATATCGGTCTATTGTAGGATTTATAAAATGTTTTGCACTCCCAATACGTATTGAATCAGCTCTGGAAACCAAAATGCTCGTCTTTAGGAATCGACGTGGGAGCCGAAAAATGCCACCGTGTGAAACCCAACTCGCTCTGTTCGTCCATTAGATCCAGAAAGCAGTATACACCGGCGTCCAGACTGGTGCCGTGTTCCTTGACTTCCGGAATGCGTTGAATACAGTTCTGCACCGATGCCTAATGAACAAAATACGAGCGTACGGAGTATCAGAGTAGTGTGCGATTGGATTAAAGAGTTTCTAACAAAGAAAAACTTGTCATTCTCTCAACGGAGAGAAATCTTCAGACGCGAAAGTAGTCATGGGCGTATCCAAAGAAGTATTACGGTTCCAAAATGGCTCTGAGCACTATGGGACTTAACTTCTGAGGTCATCAGTCCCCTAGAACTTAGAACTACTTAAACCTAACTAACCTAAGGACGTCACACACATCCATTCCCGAGGCAGGATTCGAACCTGCGACCGTAGCGGTCTCGCGGTTCCAGACTGTAGCGCCTAGAACCGCCTGACCACTCCGGCCGGCGAAGTGTTACGGATCAATACTTTTCACAATACACACACACACACACACACACACACACACACACACAAACACAAACACACACACACCAGTGGCATGTGCTGCAAGACAGGCGTTCATTGTGTAGTTTACTGTTAAGTAAGCACGAAAGCGTCACGTACGAAGGTTGGAACTTTAAAAGTGGCAACTATTTATTTACAGCTCGTACGAAATAGATACGTGTTTCAAAGTCTTACTGACCTTCAAAGTAGTCACCAGCATTGTGTATAACCCGTTCCCAGCGATGTGGAAGTCGTATGATACTCTTAGCAGTCAGTGCCAGTTGTGTTGGCAGTTCGAGCGGGGCGGTCTATTGCCCAACGAACTTGTAGTAGTTCTGAAGTGAATGCCGTGAAGTGTTTCCTTCAGTTTAGAAATCGAGTTGAACTCACGAGGGCTTAAGTCAGGGGAGTGCAGTAGGTGGTATAGCACTTAGCAGCCCCATTAGTCAAAGAAATCAGTAACAACTTGCACTGTACGTGCTTGAGCATTGTCCTGCAAAATGACCGCCAGGTCCTGCAGAAAGTGTCATCACAGACAAACCTGCGCAAACGCCACTGCTGTCGGTCGTTAAGTGAATGCCGTCGGCCAGCGCGATGTCCCTGGTGAGAGGTAATGTCTGAAATTTCGTATTCTCTCCTGACACTATGGACCTCGGAATACTGAATCCCCTAACTATCCAGAATGGAACGCCCCGTGCGTCTAGTTCCAGTTACAATTACGAGTTCAAAATCTGTACATTTCCGTCGTGCGAACGACCTGCACAGGATCGACGCTTGGTGCAGGAAGATGCAATTGACCCTCAGCATAAACTAATGTGACGTATTGCGCGTAAAGAAAAAGAGTGGCCTGTTATTCTACGATTACACAATTACATAACAATCACAGGAAGCAGTTATATCCATAAAACATCGAGGGATTCGCGAGCTGAGCGACTGAAATTGCAGGTGAGGCCGATACCAGACTGAGATTTATTTGAAGAATCCTCGGAAAATTTAGTCCTCCCTCAAAGTAGGTAACCTACAGAAACCTCGTTCGACCAATACTTGAATATTGCTCGTCAGTCTGGAGTCCGTAATAGAGGCGATTGGTAGCGGAAGTAGAGAAGATCCAAAGAAGAGCAGCGCGTTTAGTTACAGGTTCATTTAGTAAACGCGAGAGTGTCACAGAGATTATACGCCAGCTCCTGTGGCAGATGCTGCAAGAGATGTGTTCACTGTGTGTTTATGGTAAAATTTCCGAGAGCGTACATTCCAGAAGGGTCAACCGATATTTTTGCTTCGTCCTACATATGTCTCGCTGAAGCACCACGCAGATAAAATTAGAGAGTTTCGAGCTCCTACAGAGGCTTACCAGCAATCGTTCTTCCCGCGAATCATTCACAACTGGGACAGGAAAAATGTGAACTTATAATACCGAAAACGCAGGATGCATGGCACCTGCTACCGATATATTTTTTTGAATTTTATGTAAATTTTTGTAATTTAAATGCTTTCTTTTAATAAGTAAGGACATTGCTTCACTGAATATGTACATTTAGGTAAAAGTCTGTTTCATTGTTTTTATCTGTATTTTACTGTGAAACTTATTAGCTCTGGGAAAAAGCCAAAGGAATTGTTATATGCATCGACTAGCAAGGATAATAGCACTGCCTGTGCTTTGTAAAATCTTTGGGTAAGGGGAGCGCGCGGAGAGAGCGGGAGACTGGTTCCACCGCTTGCAGTGTGCGGAAGTGTGGTGTTAACGCTCTCGCAGTAGAGAGTACCATTTCGGCGGCATCATGTACGCGTGCCGGCCAGATGACTAGAAGCAGGAGGAAGGACAGTGGACGGGCGGAAGAGGCTGTATTAATTACGATTGCCCGTTCCTGTAATTAGCCGTGGCCCCACAAGATGCTACCGTCTTCCACAACGGCAGCAATTCCAGCAACACAGATTCGTCGTCGGCTCCAAGTTCCGTCGCACGCACAGCACTGAAGTAAGACTGATCATTGGTAGAAAGTATTAACGGCTAATCCAGCAGCACAACTCAATGTGATTTGATTAATGAACTTTATTTAAATAATAGTCAGTTGAATTCAGGGCGATTGTGTCCTCATTGCCCGCAAACATTGTTACCAAGCAGGGTCCTTGTTCCCCTTTTTTCCTTATATGCTAACCGAAGTTTGAGAATCTATCACTGGAAAAAATTCAAAAAAATGGCTCTGAGCACTATGGGACTTAATTTCTGAGGTCATCAGTCCCCTAGAACTTAGAACTACTTAAACCTAACTAACCTAAGGACATCACACACATCCATGCCCGAGGCAGGATTCGAACCTGCACACGTAGCGGTCGCGCGGTTCCAAACTGTAGCGCCTAGAACAGCTCGGCCACTCCGGCAGGCGAAAAAATCCAAATCTAAAGAAAATGCACAAATTAAGAATGCGGAAGTTTTATTTATTTTACATATAGCTTGGAGCACATGGCTGTTTGGTTTGGTACGTATTCTAGTATTTAATTCTGTTCAAGTCAGTAAAAAAAAAAAGGCTCAGTTGTTCAGACAATAATATGATATCCAATTTGAAAATTAACTAAATGCAAAGTAAAAAGTGCTTGCCTTTCTCTAAATTTCTTTGATGACATTATGTTGAGGTCACTGAAAGTCATTGTTCACGTAACGAAGTTCAGTACTAACATACAGTTTAAATCATTACTCGATTGCCTTTTTCAAAATTTAATGACAAACTTAACGTAAAAGTAACTTCTCAGTTTTCTTTACCTTTACATACTCATTTAAAATTAGTGCCAAAAAACGTGACTATCTTCAGTTGCCACGTCAGTGTTTAATGATAAATGTTTTTCTTTACCATCATTTAGGATGTACATCTCCCTAGTGGGCTGGCGACCGTAATGATTTCCTTTTCGTTCATTAGTGTAACTATTGGATTCATGATCAGTGGTACCCCTTTTCTGTCCAGTGTTGTTCGTGAGTGAATGCAAAAAATAACTTTTTTCCAAATTGTAGCTCTGTTCGGTTTAATTACTTTTTTTGTTTTTAGTAGACTTTTCTATCAGAAAGATCGGTTGCACACTTTCCCCCTACTTATCGGTATTACTTCTTCGAGAAAGATAGCCTTACGCAATTAGAAAAATTCCATTAGGTATACACGCGATCGACAGTCATATTTTATATCGCAAGCAGGATAGGTCGATTAGTAAGCGGGAGGTTACAAACTGACACTGTTACACAAAGTACCCTCCGCCACACGCCGTAAGGTGGCTTGCGGATTACAGATGTAGATGTAGAATGAGACGGTGGTGTTGCACCCGCCCGTGAACCGGTCAGCGTGCAGACCCGGCATTCTATTGCTGAGGCAAGCCATCGCCATCGCGGCCCGCAGCCTTGGGCGCCTTCCAGACAATAAGGATTTTGTTGCCAGCCTCCGACTTGCATCATTTCGTCCTTGGTATTCTCCGATAATGACATACGAAAAACAGGTCTCGAACAAAAGGAAGGGGGGAGAAATTTTGTAACGGAGCTGCCTGGCCTGCAGTGTTTTCGTTTCGAGACCTAGAAGTATGTCCCAATAGTGCGAACAGGTACGAGCGCTGCCTTATCACTCCAAGGCGGGACTGACCGTAGCGAACGGCTTAAACAACAGACGGTTGTTCTGTGGCGAGCGCGCTGCGGTACCTCCTCGCGTAATGGAGAACGCCTTAGCAACGCGTGGCTATCCTCGCAATCGTGTCCCGGACAGTACCTTATCTACTTTCTTCAAACATTCCGAAAATTCTTCGCGTAGAAAGTCGATGCCAAGTATCTTAATGTTTTTGTGCACTTACACCACTGACCATTAAAATTGCTATAGAAGGAAGAAATGCAGATGATAAACGGGTATTCATTGGACAAATATTTTATACTAGAACTGACATGTGATTACATTTTCACGCAATTGGGTGCATAGATCCTGAGAAATCAGTACCTAGAACAACCACCTCTGGCCGTAATAACGGCCTTGATACGCCTGGGCATTGAGTCAAACAGAGCTTGGATGGCATGTACAGATACAGCAGCCCATGCAGCTTCAACACGATACCACAGTTCATCAAGAGTAGTGACTGGCGTATTGTGACGAGCCAGATGCTCGGCCACCACTGACCAGACGTTTTCAATTGGTGAGAGATCTGGAGAATGTGCTGGTCAGGGCAGCAGTCGAACATTTTCTGTATCCAGAAAGGCCCGTACAGGACCAGCAACACGCGTTTGTGCATTATCCTGCTGAAAAGTAGGGTTTCGCAGGGATCGAATGAAGGGTAGAGCCACGAGTCGTAACACATCTGAAATGTAACGCCCACTGTTGAAAGTGCCGTCAATGCGAACAAGAGGTGACCGAGACGCGTAACCAATGGCACCCCATACCATCACGCCGGATAATACGCCAGTATGGCGATGACGAATACACGCTTCCAATGTGCGTTCACCGCTATGTCGCCAAACACGGATGCGACCATCATGATGATGTAAACAGAACCTGGATTCGTCCGAAAAAAATGACGTTTTGCCATTCGTGCATCCAGGTTCGTCGTTGAGTACACCATCGCCGACGCTCCTGTCTCTGATGCAGCTTCAAGGGTAACCGTAGCCATGGTCTCCGAGCTGCATACGTCGTCGAAATGTTCGTGCAGATGGTTGTTGTCTTGCAAACGTCCCCATCTGTTGACTCAGGGATCGAGACGTGGCTGCACGATCCGTTACAGCCATGAGGATAAGATGCCTGTCATCTCGACTGCTAGTGATACGAGGCCGTTGGGATCCAGCACGGCGTTCCGTATTATCCTCCCGAACCCAGCGATTCCATATTCTGCTAACAGTCATTGGATATCGACCAACGCGAACAGTAATGTCGCGATACGATAAACTGCAATCGCGATAGGGTACAATCGGACCTTTATCAAAGTCGGAAACGTGATGGTGCGCATTTCTCCTCCTTACACGAGGCATCACAACAACTTTTCACCAGGCAACGCCGGTCAACTGCTGTTTGTGTATGAGAAATCGGTTGGAAACTTTCCTCATCTCAGCACGTTGTAGGTGTCGCCACCGGCGCAAACCTTGTGTGAATGCTCTGAAAAGCTGATCATTTGCATATCACAGCATCTCCTTCCTGTCGGCTAATTTTCGCTTCTGTAGCATGTCATCTTCGTGGTGTAGCAATTTTAATGGCCAGTAGTGTACAATTAAGGAGGGACGCATCATACAATACACGAGTACATAGAAACTAATTTTTGATAGATAATTGAACCAAATTTTGCACATGTTTATCATTATGTTACTCTCTAAAACCTGATTTTTTTAAAATTTTTTGTTTAATGTTTTGTTCAGGACGTTGCTGGGTACTTTTAGAATACATACTGTCACATGAGGAACATTTTCTCAAGGGTTCCTTATCACTTTCAGAAAGGAGTAGATTATCTGTATCTTGAAGTTTTCCCGGCGTATTGATTGGTCCATCATATTTCGGGCTTGCAGCCGGATCACGTTGACATCTTGGCACGATATTTCGGCTAACAAACATGCAGCCATCTTCAGGTGAGTACGAGACTCAAGATTACTGGTTTTTTTTTTACTTTATTGTTATTTTAAAACCTGTACAACAGGCAGGCTGTCAGCAGCATTCTACGCTGCTCTTCAGCCATAGAATACACAAGGAGAAGAAACAGGAAGAATACACATAAGTTACAGAACGGTGGGCAATAAAGCAGTAGACACGTAAGGACAAACACGGAGCCGTTCACACTCGACGATAAACCACACGGCAAACTGTTGATACGACGCACAAACACTGAAGATGGCGATGGCACAGGTGAACGATGAAGGGCGAGGGTGAACGCTGAACACTAAACACGACGGCACACACGAGACACTAATGGCGATGATCTCCGGCGCGCGAAAGTCCACGTGGCGTGTGCGAGTCCGGGGACCTGCCAAGAAAGGAGGAGGGGGGTTGGGAGAGGGAGAGGGGAGAGCAGAGATCCCATGGGCAGAGGAGATAGGAGGAAAGGAGGAAGGGGGAGGGGAAGCCCGGGGGAAGAGGGACGGAGGAAGAGAGATGGGGGGAAAAAGGAGAGAGAAGGGAGGGAGGGTGCCTAAAGGAAATGACACAGGAAGTGGGGGGGGGGGAGGATCAAAGTTGATAGGAGGGGTAGATGGAGGGGAGGAGGACATCATCAGGGAGGGGGAGCTGGAGGAAGCCACCTTGGGATAGTGTAAGGAGGGTGGAGAGATGGAGACCGGGTGGGACGTGGGAATACTGGCGCGGCAGTGGGCGGGGGTGGGAGAGGATGGGTGAGACAAGCGGATGAGGAGGATCGAGTTTGCGGGAGGTGTACAGGATCCGTATCCTTTCAAGGAAAAGGAGGAGGTGGAGGAAGGGGATGAGATCATACAGGATCCGCGTGGGGGAGGAGAGGCGGATGTGATAGGCGAGGCGGAGAGCATGACGTTCAAGGATTTGGAGGGATTTATAAAAGGTAGGGGGGGCGGAGATCCAGGCCGGATGGGCGTAACAAAGGATAGGGCGGATGAGGGATTTATAGGTGTGGGGGATGGTGGAGGGGTCCAGACCCCACGTACGGCCGGAAAGGAGCTTGAGGAGACGGAGTCGGGAGCATGCCTTGGCTTGGATTGTCCGGAGATGGGGAGTCCAGGAGAGGCGACGGTCGAGGGTGACGCCAAGGTACTTAAGGGTGGGAGTGAGGGCGATAGGACGGTCATAGATGGTGAGATAGAAATCAAGGAGGCGGAAGGAAGGTTTGGTTTTGCCTACAATGATCGCCTGGGTTTTGGAGGGATTGACCTTGAGCAATCACTGGTTGCACCAAGCGGTGAACCGGTCGAGATGGGATTGGAGAAGGTGTTGGGAGCGCTGCAGGGTGGGGGAAAGGGCAAGGAAGGCAGTGTCATCGGCAAGAAGATTACTGGCGCGCGTCGTTTTATATATACCGAAAATTGGCGCGGCGGCGCCCGCGCAGTGGAGAAGGCTAATACCGCGCCCCCTATCTAATTTGGCGCGCTCTGCAGCAGAAGCGGGCCGCGCATGCGTAGTGGTGTACCTACATTTGCGCTATCTGTCGTAAAGCGCCTTCGCGCAGCTGAGGCGCGGTAGTCGAAAGTATAAAATCAATTTTCGGCGTCTATTACATGTGATCCAAGTGTCTTCTATTAGAAGTCGACAGTCAGGTGAATTAAGAAGTGCCGTGTTCAGTTTCCATAAACCACGTCCGTGCCATACTGCCTGTCTTGTGAGAACAACATCACAGAAGTAAGCCTCATGGTCTGAGAAAGCAACAGGCCAGATTTCAGCCTGTCGAGTGTGTTGAATTAGGGATCGCGAGATGTAGATGCGATCCAGTCGGCTAGAGGAGTGCGCAGTGTGGTACGTAAAGCCCAAAAGATCACCGTGAACATGTATCCACGTATCGACAAATTGTAGCCGCGTGACGACTGTTGCCAGAGCTGCGCACGGTGAGTGACGCGGCAATTGATCCTGAGGTCGCTGGGTGCAGTTGAAGTCTCCACCCATGATCCAGTCATCGAGTGGTCCCATAAAAAGGGGTGTGACTTCATTCGCGAAGAAGGCATTGCGTTCACGACGGTAGCTGGAGCCCGATGGCGCATAAATATTGATGATGCGTACACCAAAGAGAGTAAGGGCCATACCTCTGCCGCTGGGGAGGTATAGGACATCTTCGGCACGAAGACCTTCGCGTAAGATGATGGCAACACCACTAGCGGTGACCGAAGCGGGAGAAAGATGCACCGTGAAGCCATGTGGTGGTGAAAAATCGGCGACATGCACTTCCTGAAAAAGCGCAATATCTATGTCCGCATCATAAATCATATCGCGGAGCAGCGCTAGTTTGTGGGGCGCACGAATTGTCGCCAGGTTAATCGTTGCGACACGATAATGCTGGTGTTGGAGTCCCACAGGCACAGGCGGGGCTTCTTCTTCAGGAGCGAGAGGTCGTCGATCTTGCCGGTCCGCTGAAGAGGCTGCTATTGTGGAGAGTTTGCGGGCGCGGGCGCAACCGATGGGGGTGCCCCATCATCAGCAGCATCCACCCCAGTCCCTTCGATCTCCACGTCGTCCGCCCAGGAGACTGATGCTGCGGTAGGGCATCGGCTGTGCACGTCATCCACGTGGAGAAGAGACGTAGTTTTCGTCTCATCGGATAGGCTCTCTTCAACGTCGACCTGTGGGGGCGACGGCGTCAGTAATGAGGGGTGTTCGTTGCCAGTGGTCGCCTGTGGCGGGTCTTTCGCATCAGCCTTTCGGTCATCAAAGATCGGTTTGTCGTCCATCTTCGGGTCTGCATCCCCGGTATCCATCCGTAGAATGGATTCATCAGGGGGTGTACGGCTACGTTTCTTTCTCTTTCGTGTCGACCCTTGTTTTCGAACAAGTCGTTCAGAGTCCGATTGCGGGTGGCTTTCGTCTGACTCCGGACCAGTCTGAAGGAAAGCAGAAGTAGGTACCACTCCCGGATCAACGTCCATCTCAGTAGCATTTTCAGTCACAGTGCTGCGATGATTCGGCAGGTTAGGATCTGGCGTCTGGGGCACCTCAGAAGGAATCTCAGGAGCGGTTGCATCTACCTGATCAGACGACGTCAACGCAGCAGGAAGACTCTGTGTAGACGTGCTACCTTCCTGGGCAACCTTGGCGTATGTGACAGGGATCTGAGTCATCACCGCTGGGGACGCTTCCTCGCCGACCGGCGTCTGGATCAGGCGGCGTCGCATGCAGGCGGATCTAACGTGGCCTTCTTGTCCACAACCCGCACATGTTCGGGGTTGGCCGTCGTACATGACAATGGCTCGCACCCCGCCAATGGTCAGGTATGATGGAATATGTTTTTTCAGTTCAATTTTGACCTGACGCACACCATTAAGGACATGGTAGGTCGTGAAGGTTTGCCATTTTTCCTCTACGTAACCGATGACGTTACCGTATGGTTGTAACGCAGAGACAACTTCGTCCTTCGGCACTTCAAAAGGTAGTTCAAACACCCTAACCGTGCGTTGACCGTACTCTGCGAGTTCAAGTGTTACAGCTCCGACGTGACCATCAGAGTATTTGAACTTAAGTCCATTGGCATGGCGGCGAATAACATCTTCACACACCTCGGTGTTTGTCATTTTAATATGAACGACACTACTCGTGATCGAAAAATGGATTCCGACAACGTGGTTAGGATCTAAACGAACTTCTTCACGTATGAACGTTTCAACTTCATGTGCACGAGGTCGCGCATGTTCAGCTGGGAAGGAAACTTTAAGGGTCGCACGGCGGTAAGCGCTCAACATGTTGTTCACGGTGGACGGACGCAAGCCTGAAAGCTACGACGCGGAAGTAAACAACGCCTGCAGCGGAGCACTGGCCGGCGCGCGGGGCCGTCCGCACGCTGCCACGGCTGAGAGCCGACTTGCAACCAACTGAGCTACCAAAGCACGACTCACGCGCGGTACTCACAGCTTTACCTCTGCCAGTGCCTCGTCTCCTACCTTCCAAACTTTACAGAAGCTCTCCTGCGAACCTTGCAGAACTAGCACTCCTGAAAGAAAGGATATTGCGGAGACAGCGCACACTCCGCTGCAGAGTGAAAATCTCATTCTGGAAACATCCCCCAGGCTGTGGCTAAGCCATGTCTCCGCAGTATCCTTTCTTTCAGGAGTGCTAGTTCTGCAAGGTTCGCAGGAGAGCTTCTGTAAAGTTTGTAAGGTAGGAGACGAGGTACTGGCAGAAGTAAAGCTGTGAGTACCGGGTGTGAGTCGTTCCTTGGTAGCTCAGTTGGTAGAGCACTTGCCCGCGAAAGGCAAAGGTCCCGAGTTCCAGTCTCGGTCGGGCACACAGTTTTAATCTGTCAGGAAGTTTCAAGTGTCTTAATGTTGGCCATGACCATTCATTTGGTCGTTTCGGTCTTCATGTAACTGTTTTCTTCTAGCCTGATCCTTCTGGCGAGCCCTTTTGGCACTATCCTTCACTGACACTTCAGAACTGACAATATCCACATCATCTGTCTTCGTCAGTGGGTTTTCAGTGCAGCAAACAGCATCAAATCCTGCTCTCATAAAGGTCCTGATTCGAGGAAAAAATGGTTCAGATGGCTCCTAATACTATGGGACTTAACATGTCAGGTCATCAGTCCCCTAGAACTTAGAACTACTTAAGCCTAACTAACCTAAGGATATCACACACATCCATGCCCGAGGCAGGATTCGAACCTGCGACCGTAACGCTCGCGCGGTTCCAGACTGTAGCGCCTAGAACCGCTCGGTCACAGCGACTGGCATCCTATGAAGAAATTTTAACAACAGTAGAAAAGCAAAACGTTGTCTTGGGGCGTCACTTGTAGATGAAATACATGAAATGTATTCGCACTTGCGAATATGGACAACCATCAGTTGTATAACGGAAAGACGAGAATAAAAAATTGTGCTGCACCTGGATACGAACATGGATTTTCCGTTTATCGCGAGCGGTCGTCTTACCATTTTTTTATTTTTATTTATGCCACAAAAACAGTAACAAAAATGACTACAATGAAATGACATAAATAAGGTGACAGGTAATTGCAGTCTAAATTACAGCATTCAAAGAATGAGTCTTTAGCAGTAGCACAATTTAGCACCTTCACTGTCACCTTCAACTGGTGGCAGTTCAGCACGCACATTTTCTTCTTCTGCAGCCTGAGGTTCCTCATCATCATTTCCGAGACCCAAATTAATCATTCAGTAAATCCTTGATGTGTTTTGCTTCCAGGGTAAATTACGTGGACAGAAGAGCAGTCCCGAACAGCGGCATCGCAAAATACTTCACTGCCTTGTTATTTTTGTCAGTTCCAGCCTTCTAAACGCATCTATAGGGAGTTCAAGATCTTTCTTTATATCAGACACCAGATGTTTATTGCCATATTCTTGTATCTGCTGTACTACTGATTTATTTTTCATGTGTGACTAGCAGGTGAGGTTAGGGTCGGTAACGTGACCCAACCCATTCCCTCTCTACTAGGAATCCAGTTCCTATCCTACATCCATTCTGTTGAAGACAATTCGGAGCATGTTGCCATATTTCTTAATGTGATTCTGATATCTGGGTATTTTCTCGAATTCATTTTCCATATACATCTTGTATTCAATATGTTCATCGCAACCAATATTGTTAAAAACATAACTTGTATATTTGCCCATTAACCAAATAACTGCGTTATTTTTTTCCCACTGCACCCCTGATCTGTTATAGTTGAAACGTCCCCTTAGAACAATTATACAAGACTGTGCTTAAACTGACACACAATATTTTTTTTTTAGCGCAACGCAATTTGACTTTCAATAATCCGTACAAAAGAATGGCCCTGACTAACATTAACCTATACCTTTCACAATTCACTTACCTCACAAAAATCTTCGTTACTCGAACTACTGCAATACAGCGAGCGCCACTACTGCCAGCTAAATAAAGGATTCAAACTACGGAAGGCACTAACTACTGATAGGCATAGTCAGCAGATGAAAGATTTTAATAGAGAACAAACAATGTATTTACCTTAATAGTCATAATATATATATAGCAGTTCATGACATCCAGTCTTACAAATTTCAAAACTCCGCCATTTCTCTCCCCACATCCACCACTGCTGGCGGCTCACCTCCAACTGCGCAACGCTACGCGCTGTTCACATCCAGCTGCCGCTGCCCAACACTACAATGGCAGACAACAATGCAAACTAGCCACAGACTGCACACAGCACAGCCAGTGATTATCATACAGAGCGCTACGTAACGTTGCCAATACGAAAACATAAACAGCCTACTTACATAGTTCCTCTGTCAAAGACATGCAGAGGTGTACGTGCACCAATCATAAATTCACTCCACACCATCAAACCACGACCTCCATACAGGTCTCTTTCAAGGACATTAAGGGGTTGGTTTCTGCTTCCTGGTTCACGCCAGATGAAAACCCAGCGAGAATCACTGTTCAGACTATACATGGACTCGTCCGTGAACATAACCTGGGACCACTGTTCCAATGACTATGTACTGTGTTCTTTACACCAGGCTTTACAGGCTCTCCTGTGCCCAGTGGTAAGTGGAATGCACCTTGCAGGTCTCCGGGCGAATAACCCATGTCTGTTCAGTCGTCTGTAGACTGTGTGTCTGGCAACAACTGTTCCAGTGGCTGCAGTAAGGTCCCGAGCAAGGCTACCCGCAGTATTTCGTGGCCGTCTGTGGACACTGATGGTGAGATATCGGTCTTCTTGTGGTGTTGTACACTGTGGGCGTCCTGTACTGTAGCGCCTGGACACGTTTCCTGTCTGTTGGAATCGTTGCCATAATCTTGAGATCATTCTTTGTGGCACACGGAGGGCTCGTGCTACGACCTGCTGTGTTTGACCAGCCTCCAGTCGCCCTAGTATTCTACCCCTCATAACGTCATCAATATGTGTTCTTTGAGCCATTTTCAACACACGGTCACCATTAGTACGTCTGACAACGTCTGCACACTTACCTGCTGCACTGTACTCTGACATGCACCAACACACTTCTGCGTATGTGGACTGCTGCCAGCGCCACCGTGCGACGACCGCAGGCCAAATGCACCGCGTGGTCATACCCCGAGGTGATTTAAACCCGCAAACCGCCCACCAGAGCGTTATTTCACCATTTATTAGCATTATCCTTCATTTATGAGCGTGGGTGTATTTATGGCCACCCACTGCCCCCCATCCCCTCCCCCAATACCAGCATGGCTACAATCACCAACTTTTATGGTCACTACTGGATTTTTTCGAGGTGATGACTGTAATTTTACGACTACTCGTCATACGGTAGGGCACGGATAGGATATGGATGGGAAAAACCGACCAGCTGAAACCGATAGCGGGATTTTAGTTCTGTATAAACCCTTTTTAAAAAAATAAAAATAAAAAAAAAAGTAATTTTTATTCATGAAATCTGCATTGGTTTGAAATAGTGGTTATTATAGAAAATGACAAAAGCGATCTGTGCTATTTTAATGACAATACCAACACAAATAACGGCAAACACATGTCATAAGAATTGGTACAATGAGAGGCACCCACATGCCTTGCTCATACTGTGGCATCAAGCAGTCAGGCCTGCAAGATGAGTGGTCTGCCAAGCGAGTGGATTCATCGAGTAACATGAACTCTAGTACTCACAATTAAGTTACAAATTATTCTTCTGTATGAATATTACGCAACGGAAACGCACATCTGACTATTAGTAATTTACGCAACTCTGACTGTTCACTACGCACTGGCAATACCACATTTTCTTTTTTTATTTAACGGCTTTGATCAACCGTGGCCATCACACTGAATATGAATGGCGTACACATTATAAATTCTGGATATCATGGCAACATACAATTCGAAGGAAAAGGCCACCAATCTTTTTCTTTTCACTATCTAATTTATTCCGATAAATTCTATAACCTAAACACACAAATTCTATTACCTACAACAATAACACATGAGAAATTCCGCCCAGCGGCTTTACATTGGTGATTCTCTATCTTATGGTCTCGTAATTATTTAACGCTACATTGCACTTTCTGGATAGGATGGTGGATCTTTTGCTATATCTCACACTTCGACTCTCACAACCATCATCACGAAACTTTCCTCAAGACCGAGCGGTACAAAAGGAACATGCATAACCAACTACCTCTGAAAATACCTTGTTACTCTCCCATGCAAACCACACATACTTAAATTTCATGAAATACATCACACCGGCAACATAAAATACAAAACAAGAAATAGTCACAACGTTATAATCCCATCACCTTCAGCTTTCCCACTTCAATTAAAATTCATCCCAGTTTCACACGACACTGCCCCACTTCGTAACTTTTCTTTCCTACTACGAACTCTGGACGATAT
This sequence comes from Schistocerca piceifrons, assembly GCF_021461385.2. Lineage (NCBI taxonomy): Eukaryota > Metazoa > Arthropoda > Insecta > Orthoptera > Acrididae > Schistocerca > Schistocerca piceifrons. Next base: position 112,196,442 of record NC_060139.1, on the reverse strand, counting down.
ATGCACGTCTTCCTGTGCAATGCAAGCCAAGTGGCGTTGCTGGATAGACGGCTGACTCACCTTGCTTCTCTCTCAGAGTATTATAGTTTGAATCAAGCGTCACACGGAAGCATAACACGAAAAGTAATATTAAGAACATATTCATCACACACGCGAGTCCTCAACTGATACCATGGACGAGTACTTTTCTTTATCCTTTGTCTCATACACAGATTGAGGCTCACACAGTACTCACCACGTGGAAGTACTCGTCTCTAATTTCAAGTCCTGCACACGCCATTTCTTAAATATTTCCAACTTATAGTACACACGCTAGTAATTCAGTTTAACTTTAGCACTCGCAAGTATTTCAACTTATTGCTACACGTGGTTTCATTGTGACCGTTGGTCACTTCTGAAGATTACTACGATCCCATTAATATTACCTGCCTGACATTTAATTCTCCCCACAAAAGTTCCTGAAATAGAGAAATTATTATTCTAAACTACTCTTAAGTATTTCATATGCATACCATGTCTCCACTCTTTTGTCCTGATGGAGCACGCCTAAGACAGGTCTTAACAGCACAAGATCCAGCGGCAGAGTGCTGAAACATGGCCGTTCTTCAGGTTCTCTCGCTCCTCTGCCGAAGTGGGGGAGCACCTTGCTACCGTATTGGTCAGCCACATTTCAGGCGCTCAAAGCTCAGGTAAATTTCATCTCTTTGGTTCCACCAAAGGTGGCCAAAGGATCGTCTCAAAGATGATCATATATTCACATTCACTATCTGCGGTTAGCAGACGACCATACATTCATTCATTTCACAGATCTCACCAAACTGGATATAGGGATTTATTTTATGGGAGTGCACATGTGATCAGTTAAATAAATAAATTGCCATTCTTTCCCACACTGGTATCCGGCTTCGCTGTATTAATTGAAACTGAGTTATTTTTACAAAAAATGTGTTGTTCTGACAAGAATAATGAAGTATGTTGTACCTATTTTCAATGTCGGGCGGTACTGTACCCTTTCAACAATATTGCTGAGACAATAATTACCTCTTTGCTGTGTTTCGTGGCTTAGTGAAAACGTGTACGTGCAGCGTGAAAGACTTCTGCACATGGTCTATGTCGTAGTTTCTCGCTGTCGGTGCTGGACACTCATTGTATTGCGGAATGACACCAACCCTTGTCTGGAAATATTTTTACGAAATGATGTAGCAGTGAACAACAATGCTTCATTTGCTTTAAAAGATTAAAGTTTGTCTGCCAGAGGATGGAAATTATGGTAAAGGAAGTAAATTGAAAACTTAACAACAATTCATTCACAGTATACAACAAAAATAGAAAGTAAGTAACCTGCTGCCTGTATCTACATAATGTGCCTTTATCTGCTTGTAGCCGTGAAAAACGGGCAAATTAACAAAGAAAACAGATCTTCGACCTCAGTTTTCACCCTTTAACACTGACTATTCATAATGCCCAAAAAGTGGTGTTATCCTCGATTACAACTTGATTTTTGAACTGAGTTTCAAAATAATTAGAATTAATTGGAGACTACTAGTGATGTTTCGTAGTATTCGATCACTCATCACTTTGCAGGAAAAGCAGCGAACGGTGGACAGATTAACTTTTCTTTTATCTGCCTATTTAATTTAATATTTTGGTTCTGTGCATCTTGAAACTGCGAGAGACATAATTTTTCAATCTTTGAAAGTTGCACAGGCCACACCAACATACAAGAAAGATAGTAGGAGTAATACACTAAATTACAGGCCCTTTACATTATCTAGCAGGATTTTGGAACATATATTGTGTTCGAAGATTATGAATTACCTCGAAGGACACAGTCTATTTTCACACAGTCAACAAGGATTTAGGAAACATCGTTCTTGTGAAAGACATGTAGTTCTTTCTTCACACGAAGTGTTGAGTGCTACTGACAAGGGGTTTCAAATTGATTCCGTACTTCTAGATTTAACGGAGCGCATCAAGACAGTTCAAAGAAAGACAGTTCAAAGAAAGGCAGCACATTTTGTACTATCGCGAAATAGGGGAGACAGTGTCACTGAAATGATAGAGGATTTGGGGTGTATATGACCTATGTTAGAAGAAAGATTAAGGAAAGGCAAACGTACGTTTCTAGCATTTGTAGACTTACAGAAAACTTTTGACAAAGTTGACTGGAAAACTCTCTTTCAAATTCTGAAAGTGGCAGGGGTACAATACAGGGAGCGAAAGGCTATTTACAATTTGTACAGAAACCAGATGGCAGTTATAAGAGTCGAGGGATATGAAAGGGAGCAGTGGTTTGGAAGGGAGTGAGACAGGGTTGTAGCCTCTCCCCGATGTTATTCAATCTGTATATTGAGCATGTAGTTAAGGAAACAAAAGAAAAATTCGGAGTAGGTATTAAATTCCATGGAGAAGAAATAGAAAATTTGAGGTTCGCCGATGACATTGTAATTCTGTCAGAGACAGCAAAGGACTTGGAAGAGCAGTTGAACGGAATGGATAGTGTCTTGAAAGGAGGATATAAGATGAACATCAACAAAAGCAAAATGAGGATAATGGAATGTAGTCGAATAAAGTCGGGTGATGCTGAGGGAATTAGGTTAGGAAATCAGACACTTAAAGTAGTAAAGGAGTTTTGTTATTTGAGGAGCAAAATAACTAATGATGGTCGAAGTAGAGAGGATAGAAAATGTAGACTGGCAATGGCAAGGAAAGCGTTACTGAAGAAGAGAAATTTGTTAACATCGAGTATAGATTTAAGTGTCAGGAAGTCGTTTTTGAAAGTATTTGTATGGAGTGTAGCCATGTATGGAAGTGAAACGTGGACGATAAATAGTTTTGACAAGAAGAGGATAGAAGCTTTAGAAATGTGGTGCTACAGAAGAATGCTGAAGATTAGATGGGTAGATCACATAACTAATGAGGAGGTATTGAATAGAATTGGGGAGACGAGGAGTTTGTGGCGCAACTTGACTAGAAGAAGGGATCGGTTGGTAGGACATGTTCTAAGGCATCAAGGGATGACCAATTTAGTATTGGAGGGCAGCTTGGAAGGTAAAAATCGTAGAGGGAGACCAAGAGATGAATACACTAAGCAGATTCAGAAGGATGTGGGTTACACTAGGTACTGGGAGATGAAGAAGCTTGCACAGGATAGAGTAGCATGGAGAGCTGCATCAAACCAGTCTCTGGACTGAAGACCGCAGCAACAACAACAACATCATTAATAGAAATGCGTTTCCCGTAACGGCGGAATCTTCTCAAGAAATTTCAGTCACCAACTTTCTCCTGCAAATGCGAAAATATTTTATTGACATCGACCTACATAAGGAGACACTATCACCATAATAAAATAAGGCAAATCAGAGTCCGCACGGAAAGATACAAGGTCGTTTTTTCTGCGCGATGTGCGAGTTTGGAATGATAGAGAATTGTTGTGAAGGTGGTTCAAATGGTTGAAATGGCTCTGAGCACTATGGGACTTAACTTCTGAGGTCATCAGTCCCCTAGAACTTAGAACTACTTAAACCTAACTAACCTAAGGACATCACACACATCCATGCCCGAGGCAGGATTCGAACCTGCGACCGTAGCGGTCGCGCGGTTCCAGACTGTAGCGCCTAGAACCGCTCGGCCACTCCGGGCGGCGAAGTTGGTTCTACGAACCCTCTGCCAGGCACTAAAATGTGATTTGGAGAGTATCGATGTAGATGTAGGTGCAGATGTTTGTTCAGTTTCGACGTTTATTTCAGAAATTAAAAACCGAGAAGCAGTTGTTTCAGAAACCGGTTATTTTGAGCGGTTTTCCCAATGAGGTTAACCTGGCGTGCTAAATAACAGATGTAACCGAAAACCGGTCAGTTTCAGCGATAACCGCCGTTCCTAGGACAGGGAGCTGCCCGCGTGACGTAGGCCGGGCAGCTGCGCTCGCACGCCACGCGGTAGCAGCCGGCAGAGCGGAGCGGACCGTTAGGAGCGCAGGGCACAGTAGTATGCGGAAGAGGCCGCCAGCCCAGCCCAGCAGCGGCGCGCCGCCGCCGCCGCCGCCGCAACCCGTCCGCCCCCGCACGGCCGCGCTCCTCCCACGCGTGGCGCAATGCGGCACCGCCACAGCCACAGCGACGGCGAGGGCGAGGGCACACGTGCGCAGGCGTGGTTCCGCGGTGGTCCCCGGCCTCCTCTCGCTTCCGGTGCCCACGGCGGCGCAAAAAAAGAGCGCGCGCGCGGGAGAGCTGTCCGGCGCTAATATTAGGATACCCTCTCATCGTCCTAAGATTGTGGGGGTACAGTCTGTCTGTAAACTCAAGAGCGAGTAGCGCTTCTGGTGGGGGAATGGGCCTTTCCCGGAGGACCGCTGCCACCAGCCTACAGGGGCACCCAAAATCTCTTGCTCGTTACCTGTCTAGAGGTGTAGATCGGCGTCCAGTGGTATACGTCGTTTCTGTTCGTGGGATCTTAGTTGTCAGTGTCAGTGTGTTAACTTTGTATACTCACTAATGTACTTCGATATCCGGAAGTGATGGATAATGGTCTACACTACTGGGCATTAAAATTGCTACACCACAAAGATGACGTGCTGCAGACGCGAAATTTAACTGACAGGAAGAAGATGCTGTGATATGCAAATGATTAGCTTTTCAGAGCATTCACACAAGGTTGGCGCCTGTGGCGACACATACAACGTGCTGACATGAGCAAAGTTTCCAACCGATTTCTCATACACAAACAGTAGTTGACCGGGGTTGTCTGGTGAAACGTTGTTGTGATACTTCGTGTAAGGAGGAGAAATGCGTACCATCACGTTTCCGACTTTGATAAAGGTCCGATTGTAGCCTGTCGCGATTGCGGTTTATCGTATCGCGACATTACTGTTCGCGTTGGTCGAGATCCAATGACTGTTACCAGAATATGGAATCGCTGGGTTCGGGAGGATAATACGGAACGCCGTGCTGGATCCCAATGGCCTCGTATCACTAGCAGTCGAGATGACAGGCATCTTATCCTCATGGCTATAACGGATCGTGCAGCCACGTCTCAATCCCTGAGTCAACAGATGGGGACGTTTGCAAGACAACAACCATCTGCACGAACATTTCGACGACGTATGCAGCTCGGAGACCATGGCTACGGTTACCCTTGAAGCTGGATCAGAGACAGGAGCGCCCGCGATGGTGTACTCAACGACGAACCTGGATGCACGATTGGCAAAACGTCATTTTTTTTTCGGACGAATCCAGGTTCTGTTTACAGCATCATAATGGTCGCATTCGTGTTTGGGGACATCGCGGTGAACGCACATTGGAAGCGCGTATTCGTCATCGCCATACTGGCGTATCACCCGTCGTGATGGTATGGGGTGCCATTGGTTACACGTCTCGGTCACCTCTTGTTCGCACTGACAGAACTTCGAACAGTGGACGTTACATTTCAGGTGTGTTTCGACCCGTCGCTCTGCCCTTATTCGATCTCTGCGAAACCCTACATTTATGCATTATAATGAACGACTGCATGTTGTTGGTCCTGTACGGGCCTTTCTGGATACAGAAAATGATCGACTGCTGCCCTGGCCACCACATTCTCCTGATCTCTCACCAACTGAAAATTTCTGGTCAATGGTGGCCGAGCAACTGGCTCCTCACAATACGCCAGTCACTACTCTTGATGAACTGTGGTACCGTGTTGAAGCTGCATGGGCAGCTGTACCTGTACACGCCATCCAAGCTCTGTTTGACTCAATTCCGAGGCGTCTCAAGGCCATTATTACGGCCAGGGGTGGTTGTTCTGGGTGCTGATTTCTCAGGAGCTATGCACCCAAATTGCGTGAAAATGTAACCACATGTCAGTTCTAGTATAATATATTTGTCCAATGAATACCCGTTTATCATCTGCATTTCTTCTTGGTGTAGCAATTTTAATGGCCAGTAGTGTATGTCCTGTCGCGCAAGTTTAGCATTTAACCGGCTTACCTGCGACCGAGCCTTTCCGCAAGGGCGCGGCGTTAGTGGTCTCGGCAACGGACGTTTGTATCTGTATCTACATCTACATCTCTGCTCTGCAAACCACCGTGAACTGCACGGCAGAGGGTACGTCAATGCATTACTCTAATCTTGTCCTCACGATCCCTATGTGACCGATAGGTAAGGAGTTGTAGTTAATTCCTAGGACATCGTTTAAAGCAGGTTCTTGAAACTTTGTTAAAAAACTTACTCGGTATAGTTTATGTCTATCTTCTGGAGTCTATTAGTTCAGTGTGTTCAGAAGCACTGTAACCCTCTCTCACGGGTCAAACAAACCTGTGACCATTCGTGCTACCCTTGTCTGTGTACAGTCTATATCCCCTGTTACTCCTCTCTGGTTACCGGTCCTACACACTTGAGCAATATTTTAGAGTGGCCCACACGAGTGGTTTGTAAACAGTCTTCTTTGTAGATTGATTGCAGTTCCCCAGGATTCTACAGACAAACCGAAGTCCACCACCTGCTTTACCCACCACTCGGCCTATGTGATTGTTCCATTGCATATCCCTACAAAGTGTTACATCCAGGTATTTGTATGAGTTGACCGATTCCAACTGTGACTCACTGTTATTACTAGGTCTACAACTTTGCCTCTGCCGTTTGGCAGTAGACGGCAGTAGCGGCAAGTGGAGTTCGGGTGGTTGTTCACAGGTGTAATACAATAAGCTTAGGCATCAGTAAACATAATGCCATAAAAATATTAGTCGATTTGTGATTGCATCGTAAGGTTATTCTCGATTAAGTATCTCAACTTACGTACCCATTTCTCGCCATTTGCGGGAAGTTTTAATTTTCTATTTTAACATGAAGAAATCTGCTACTGTTGCTCTTAAAATGCTGGGTAAGACCAATGGTGAGGGAACTATTAGTGGAAGAACGCGCAGAGAATGTTTCCAACGCCTTAAGAACGGTGATTTTGATGTCGAAGACCGGCATGGCGGTGGAAGACAGAACATGTCCGTAGCTACTGAAACAGACAAAAACAGTCACAGGACATCACTGTCGAAAGCAATTGATGCGTTTGACCCCAGCACTGAAACACAAACGGCCACAATAAGGTGATACAAACGTGAAGGTAATTTTGCAGCAGGTCAGTGCTCGACCTCATGTCGCAAAACCCGTCAATATACACATGTAAACGTTGAAATGAGAAGTCCTATCCCTCCCGCCTTATTCTCCATACGTTGCTCTCTCTGACTACCACCTTTCCGATCAGTTGCATACAGTCTGGCCGACCAGCACTTCCCATCATATGAACAAGTGCAAAATTGAATTGATTCATTGATCCCCACAAAAGACGCCCAGTTCTTCCACCACGGGATTCGTATGCTATCCGAAAGATGGGAGAATGTAGTGGCCAGAAATGGGCAATACTATGAATCGTAGTTTTTTTGAGTTTTTCACAACGAAACCCCGAACTTCGAGAAAAAACGGTGGAAGCAAAGTTGTACACCTAGTATACTCATAGGATACTAAGTATTTTTCGTTTTGTGAAATGCATAATTTTACATTCCTGAACATTTGAAGCAAGATGTCAATCTTTGCAGCACTTTGAAATCCTATCAAGATCTGACTGAATATTTATGCAGTTTCTTGCAGACAGTACTTCACCATAGATACCTGCAGAAAGTCTCAGGTTGCTATTACTATCGTCGTTCGTGTACAGTTTGAATAGCAAGGGTCCCAACACGCTTCACTGGGGCACAACCGAAGTTACTTCGGCATATGACGATGACTCTCCATCCGAGATAACATGCTGCGTGCTCCCTGCCAGAAAATGCTCAATCCAGTCCCTATTTTCACTTGATATCCCGTGTGATAGTGTAATCTCCCCCTTACTAATCGACCTATCCTGCTTCATCTACATCTACATCTATACTCCGCGAGCCACCTTACGGTGTGTGGCGGAGGGTACTTATTGTACCACTATCTGATCCCCCCTTCCCTGTTCCATTCACGAATTGTGCGTGGGAAGAACGACTGCTTGTAAGTCTCCGTATTTGCTCTAATTTCTCGGATCTTTTCGTTCTGATCATTACGCGAGATATATGTGGGCGGTAGTAATATGTTGCCCATCTCTTCCCGGAATGTGCTCTCTCGTAATTTCGATAATAAACCTCTCCGTATTGCGTAACGCCTTTCTTGAAGTGTCCGCCACTGGAGCTTGTTCAGCATCTCCGTAACGCTCTCGCGCTGACTAAATGTCCCCATGACGAATCGCGCTGCTTTTCGCTGGATCATGTCTATCTCTTCTATTAATCCAACCTGGTAAGGGTCCCATACTGTGAAACGTCCCCTTTGAACAATCTATACAGGACTGTGCTTAACCTGACACACAATATTTTTAGCGCAACGCAATCTGACTTTCAAAATTCCCTACAAAAGAATGGCCCTGACTAACATTAAACTATACCTTTCACAAATCACTAAATCACTTACCTCACAATAATCTTCGTTTCTCCCACTACTGCAATACAGCAAGCGCCACTACTGCCAGCTAAATAAAAGATTCAAACTACTAAAGGCACTAACTACTGATAGGGATAGTTAGCAAATGAAAGATATTAATAGAGAACGAACAATGTATTTACCTTGATATCATCACAAGTCATAATATATGTATCAGTTCATGACAAATTACAAACCTCCGCCATCTCTCTCCCCACATCCACCACTGCTGGCGGCTCACCTCCAACTGCGCAACGCTACGCGCTGTTCACAGCCAGCTGCCGCTGCCCAACACTACAATGGCAGACAACAATGCAAACTAGCCACAGACTGCACACAGCACAGCCAGTGATTTTCATATTGAGCGCTACGTAACGTTGCCAATAAGAAAACATAAACAGCCTACTTACATAGAGAAAACATAAACAGCCTACTTACATAGAGAAAACATAAACAGCCTACTTACATAGAGAAAACATAAACAGCCTACTTACATAGCCCCCATGCTCCCCACAAAAATTTTACAAATTTTTTTTGGGCAGTGGCCAATAATGATTTGATAAAAATTTTTCACAATTACAGTAACAAAGATATAAAATGCGCACACTTATTGATACATTGTTGGTCAAAAGCTAAAAATTTCTCACAGTCCATAAAGACAGTCCACATTGTTCATCACAGTGAAACTGCCGTTTCTTTTCTCAAAGTCTGAGCAGTAAAAGACAATGCACACAGAAGTAGTGGACTTCCATGCAGTCTTGAAGAAGTAGTGTTGTCCTTCCAATGGAAAGACAGTGCTGACTCTTGACATGCTGACAGGTAATGGGCCACAATGGAGCAAACCCACAGCAGAGTCATTCGAAGTTTTGAAGAATATTGGTAGGTAGGTCATCACAGAGCAGACCCACTGGAGTCCTGGTAGAGATTGTGGTATTGGTGGGCCACCAGAGGTGCAGACCCACTGTAGTCCTTGTAGAGATTACGGTATTGGTGGGCCATCAAAGATGCAGACCCACTGTAGTCTTTGTAGAGATGGCCAGCAGCCATCTGTTGTGACTGTGCAGGTGCACAATCACCATTGAAGAGTCTTGCGGATAATATAGCAAGTCCATAAACCACCACTTGTGCACTCACAAAGTTTTTGAAATTGTCCTTAGAACCAGCAATGCTGTTATCCAGTCCCTTGCTGAGTTATTAACACACGTGCAAACACTAACAGTCCCTACTTCTCACATATTGTCCACATACTATGACCAACAGAAACGTGTGCAGTGAAATGTAACTAACAAGTTAATAATGTCATGAACTGGTGACAATTACAATTTTATAACATAAGAATACAATTACAAAGGTACAAAATACATCATTAAAAACATAATAATACAGATAACCTTTGTAGTACAGGCTTTACAAAAGAATAGAAATAAACATATACATCAGTGTTACAAAAATAGTGACATAAGTACATACATAAAATAATGAGAATAGTTTTCGAAACATTAATTTCACACATGAACATTGAAACAGAACAGAATTGTAAACAACTTTACAAAGAAAATAACATATTATTAATGCAACTTATATTTGAGGATAACAGTATTCCTCCTCATAGTGAATATAGCTTAGTATTAGAAGAGAAAAAAATTCTATGAAACAGTACACAGAGACAGGAAGAAAACAAATACTCAAGGGTACACAAACACATAGTGGGATAACACCAATAGGAAAGGACAGGGTTCGTTTTCAGTGTAACATTTGGTACTGCAGTCCAACCCAAAACTTCATATATCTTTCCTCTTATTTCATCCTTTGTTTCCACCAAAAAAAATTCTATCTAAGCATGCTTTCTGTATTTATATGTTCACACATTTCTTACCTCAACATTTATTTCCAAGAAAATCCTACCTAAACCTGTTTTCTCAATGCATTTCTTCCAATTCATCGCAACTCATTCTCTTAGAGGCTACCCCCTCTTAAGCTAACTTAAATCTACTGAGCTCAGATGCTAAACTAAGGAACGAGGCAATGCAGCAGCACAAAACAATTAACACAAGCAGCAATGACAAAAAATACAGATTGGCAAAGCTAGCAGCAGCAAATGTAATAACTTATATCAAAACATGACATAGCTCAAGCAGAAAAAATAGTACACTAAAGATAACAATGCAGATAAGGGAAATGTATAATCACATCTTAATGTCTATGTAATTAAAGTGGTGCACCACAAGAAGTTATTCTACCAAAAAGCTACCAATTACTTGAAAAGAAAATTATGAATGCAGTTACTAGTTCCTTCTTATTGTTCTTTCCTTTCCAAGTGCTCCTTTTTTAAAGAATGTGGATCATAAAATAATTATTTAATAGATCTGTTGACAGAAAGTGTTCACATTAGCAAATGCATTTTATTTTATAAAAGCAATGCTGCAACACAGCTGGAAAACAGGTGTCAAATGAAATAAGCAACTATGAAAAGCAAAGCATAAAAATATCATTCAGTAGTCATGTGACATTTCGTAAGTTAGTAGAAATTCTCTCAACTCTCATAGAAAGACGCTTGTCATAATCAGGTGTGCAGATGTAAAAATATTGCTTGTCATTTTATTAGGCATTTCAGTAAATATCGTAAATTAAGAGCTAGTGTAATCATATGTTTTCAAGTTCGACCATGTCGTTTTTGCGATGCTTTCTCTAAAGGAATGACAATGGCCAGGATAATGGCCTTCCCTTTCTTTTTTTTTTTTTTCCTGTGCTCTGAAAGGCACGCGCTATTGACTTTTTCTCCAGGCGTCTGACACAGCTGGGTGCCCGCGACGCATTACGTGCAGGTGGTCACTTAACTTTCGTACGGAAATATTTACGACAGCAATTTTCGCTAAAGTGACAGTCTCACATAAAAATACTTCACAGGTCAAGAATTAGCGTTGCAAATCTGTAGAAACAAAATCCTATGAATATAACAGTGTCCAAAAAATGTTCAGTGGCATTGTGATACATTCGCACATGATTCACATATGTCATAACTCTTAAAGTACGATTCTTGGTTTCCAACATCCTTTTTCACAAGTCAAGAGTCCCTACCCACTATTCATTACTCCTTACCTCATTATACATATACATGTTCGTCGACACTTCTTCAATATTTCATCATGAGAAATACGTAGCATAATAAACATTCCTCAACAACATAATACACATCGTCGTCGTAATAATAACATCATAACACTTCAGTCAAATCTCAAAATCGTCATAACTTCCTCCAATAATTTCTAAGCCTAAAAAAATTCTCTGCTCATGTCAAAAGTGTCAGCTGCCTCAAACGTACCTTAAAAATCATGATCTCATACCAAATACATCATTCAAAGCTCTCATAGTATCACAATGGTTCCGAAAAAATATGAACAGTTTCACAAAGTACAGACAAAATACAGTTTCATAAGTGTGAAGTTATCCAACTGTGTAATTGCGTAAACATCTGTCACTGATGTAATAAAAAAGTTTATCTCTCAGTTACATGATCAGATAGCTGTGTAATTTGTGTGTTAGAGAAATATGGTACCGATGTGTATAGTTGTATAAGCAAATACCATATTAGCTAGGGCTCCTTGTGCTTGCCACACACATGGTACACAAAGTAAGCGTGTACCCCCCTGAGGATTTATGTAATTATACCCTCCGGTGTTACAGATTACAGCAATGAAATGAAATATATCACGGAAAACTTTCTTTGTAATTCAAAAATCTTTAAAAATAAATGTTTTAAGTATAAAATTGATCACTGGAATGCGTGTCCTGTAGCGCTAAATGTGCATCTTGTTGTAAGATAATCTCTGTGGAAGTGTCGTAGTTATTTTCCTCCAAAAGCTAAGTTCTGCAGAAGCCAATGTACTTACCTCATGATAAACAAAAGTGAAATGCTTTGCGTATAGATATCGTAGTTATTATGCTTATTGGCGTGATGGGGAAAGTACTGTACAGTAACGTATTGTTGTGCCACGAAAAAAGGCTGTCTCATTGTTGCTATACCACAAAAGTTACTACTAAAACATGTTTTTCTTTCCAGAAGAATTCAGAAAACTGTGCAGATATAAAACAGATACACCGCAAAAGCAACATTGTAAATTGTCACTCATTAGTAGCGTCGTGATAAAAATCGTGTAGCTGTCACATAAACTAACCTCTGTGTCATCTGGTATCTCTCAGAAAGCACTTTAAATACAGAATGTATTTTCAGGTAACCAAAATGTTGCATTAAAATCTCATTAGCAGTACTGGTAAATGTTCTAAGTATGTGAGCCTTATAGTCGTTACGTAATCGTACAACTAACAAGCAAGAATGTACACACACAATAACACTGTGACGTCTGTTCACTATAACAATGCATTCGTCATTTCTGTTTAAATAAGTTCTCTTGGTTCTTGATTGGATATTTAACTTCAAACATTGTTGTATGTTAACAGATTCTAAGTCTGACAAAGCATATTAGTAATGTGAAGTGAAACGTTTTATGGCAAAGACAAAGTTAAAAAGCAGATTATCTCTCAGTAAGCGGTTTTACATGTGAAGTGTGGTGCAATCCTTTACTCTTCCTAGTATGCAGACTTTCAACTTCAAAGCAATTATCATGTTGTTTACATCGGTAAAGAATGCTAAATCTTTTCTCAAGGCTAGCGTCTTTGTTATTTTTCCCTGAGCCAGCGGCCGCACGCAGCTGCCTGCTGTGCGAGTCATTGTCTGTCTCTTTGTTGGCGCGCGCCGTTATTGGGATTAGGAGACCTAACTTCTACAAATTCGCCGTGACGAGAGGGCCCTGCTCTGTTTGAATCCCGCCAGTTCTGATGCAATTCAGGTCTGTCGTTACGATCATATCGTCTGTCGTCATGTCGGTAGATTCCATAGTTTCTTTCTTGTCGGTCACATGGTGGAGAATTTCTCCCTGAATCGTAACTGCGCGCAGAACTGTTGCGTCTGTAGTTATTCTGTCTCCCTTGATAAGAATTGTTTTTGTTCCCATATTGTCTGTTTCTATGGTAATCTTTGTCATATTCATTACTACGGAAATGCGATCTTTCTCTGTAACTATTATTACTCTGCCAGTGGTTGTCATATGGGTGGTGTCTGTTTTGGTCACGATATGTGTTGTGAGAATAGCCTTGTCGTGTCCAGTTATTATTTCTTTCATCGTGGAATTGTGACGGATGTGACTTGTAATTGTTGTGTTCCTGGTTTCGCGTTCCGCGATTGTCAGTGTCAATTTCTAATTCTTGTAACAGACCCTGAAATGCTTCAATGTCATCTTTGCAGCGTCCTGCTAAAATAATATGTCGTAAATGTTCAGGCAATTTGAGTAAGCAAATACGGATGAGTTCTGAGGGGCTGTATGGGTTTGATAGATATTGATTCTTATGCAACATGTCTTCAAAATATTTGACAAGACTGGAAAATTCAGATTGTTCAAAGTGTTTCATCATCATGATGCTATGTTTTACACGGTCTTGTGTAGCTTGAGACCAATACGCTGAGAGGAAGGCATGATAAAAATCTCCTTCACTGTGACAATCGTGAATGACCGATCGCATTCTTACACCTGGTTCATTCTCTAAGTAGCCACACATAAATTCTAACCTGTGCTCCAATGACCAGTTGGGAGGGAAACAATGAGAGAATTGATGGAGCCATGCTTGTGGATGAATGTCGTTGCCAGAATTCTTAAATGTTTTGAATTTACGTGTAGTAATGAACAGCTTATAGTCAAAATCGTCATGTCGGCGAGTCGCATATCGGTCATTGTTAGGTCGTGTCGGCCGTTCCATCTCAAAATTCGGTGCACATTGCCAATTTCTTTCATAATTTCCGAAATGCCCTGTGTTATTATTTTGTGGCTGTTCCGTATTTCTATGTCCCTCTTCCCGTATTGGGGCGCGAGTGTCCTCTGAAATACGTAATTCTTGTACTACTTGTGCCAACTGATCTTGCACTTCCCGGATTTCTCTTTTGTACTGTGTATTGATTTGATTTTGATTTTGTTTGAATTTTCTAATTTGTTCATACTCTTCTGTGTCAGTGAAGGCTACGGGTCTTGTGTCATTCAGATCATCATCTACCTTTGTAGATAAGTTAGTGATCTGATCCGAAAGTTCGGCTACTTTCTCCGATTGTGTACTTATTTCTTCTGTGTGTTTTTCTGAACCAAGTTTCAGAGTATCTACTGTGTCCTTAAAGTTTTCCTGAGTTTTTGCAAGTTGCGTAACCGAATCGGTAGATGCAACTGAGTCAAATTTAGCTTGCAAGGTCTCATGATTTTCATGAACAATAATTTGCAGTTCTTTTATGGCTGCTTCGTGATTCTGTAATGCATTTTCATGCCGCGAAAAAATAGGTTGAAAATGCTCACAAATTTGTGTTTTTACGTCATTACAGACTTTTTGACATTTAGATTCAATGTTATGTAACTCAGTAGTTAAATCTTCACGTGTTTGTTCAAGAGTTTGCTCCAATGAGTCTAACTTTTTAAAATTTTGTTCCACTGTGTCTAACTTTTGAAGCTTTTGCTGTGTTTGTCTCTGATTTTGTTCCACTGTGTCTAACTGTTGCTGTGTTTGTCTCTGATTTTGTTCCATTTGTTGCATTAATTGCAATAATAATGTATTAGTGTCTGGAATCTGTTTCTCTACGCTGTTCGGCAGTGCATTTGCACCGGCAACATTCACATTTTGACAAGCAGAAAATGTGTCTTGACTTATTTGAGAAAACGGTGAGGATCCAAAACCTGAATCTACAGTATTTGCGAGATTGTTTCCTGTCATTTCGGATTCCTGAGGCGAGCTGTTGCCGACCGATCGATCGATAATGCTTCGCTGTTCTCTACATGTTTCAATGTCTACACCATTATTTGACGCCCGCTCCATTTCCCTATGCACAGTTACCAAATTACTACTTTGAATATTTGTTAATTCATTACATGGTGGCGTTAACACACTGCTTTCGTCTTCACTGTCATTTCTCAGTTTACTTTGGAGCCTAGTATTACGTTTTTCACACGCCATTATTGTCAGAGTATTTCACACGATAACAAAGAAAAGCACAATTTGAAGATCAAAAATAAGAGAACACATTAACATAGCACTGAAAATAATATCTAGTTAATTACCAGCGCCGCTGCGAAATACTTGGTGCAAATCTACATGCATGCCACAACTGTTTTACAGTACAACAATGAAAGACTGCAACTACAAAGGAGATTCTCTCTACAATTACGCGCTAGCAATAAACAAAAGCTACACTAAATACACAAACTACAAGAAAAAAATCAGAAGATTCCAGTGAGGTATCCTAGGCTAAGGGTCGCCATATGAAACGTCCCCTTTGAACAATCTATACAGGACTGTGCTTAACCTGACACACAATATTTTTAGCGCAACGCAATCTGACTTTCAAAATTCCCTACAAAAGAATGGCCCTGACTAACATTAAACTATACCTTTCACAAATCACTAAATCACTTACCTCACAATAATCTTCGTTTCTCCCACTACTGCAATACAGCAAGCGCCACTACTGCCAGCTAAATAAAAGATTCAAACTACTAAAGGCACTAACTACTGATAGGGATAGTTAGTAAATGAAAGATATTAATAGAGAACGAACAATGTATTTACCTTGATATCATCACAAGTCATAATATATGTATCAGTTCATGACAAATTACAAACCTCCGCCATCTCTCTCCCCACATCCACCACTGCTGGCGGCTCACCTCCAACTGCGCAACGCTACGCGCTGTTCACAGCCAGCTGCCGCTGCCCAACACTACAATGGCAGACAACAATGCAAACTAGCCACAGAATGCACACAGCACAGCCAGTGATTTTCATATTGAGCGCTACGTAACGTTGCCAATAAGAAAACATAAACAGCCTACTTACATAGAGAAAACATAAACAGCCTACTTACATAGAGAAAACATAAACAGCCTACTTACATAGAGAAAACATAAACAGCCTACTTACAACTGATGAGCAATACTCAAGAATCGGACGAACAAGCGTTTTGTAAGCTACCTCTTTCGTCGATGAGTCACATTTTCTTAGAATTCTTCCTATGAATCTCAACCTGGCGCCTGCTTTTCCCACTATTTGTTTTATGTGATCATTCCACTTCAGATCGTCCCGGATAGTAACTCCTAAGTATTTTACGGTCGTTACCGCTTCCAATGATTTACCACCTATGGCATAATCGTACTGGAATGGATTTCTGCCCCTATGTATGCGCATTATATTACATTTATCTACGTTTAGGGAAAGCTGCCAGCTGTCGCACCATGCATTAATCCTCTGCAGGTCCTCCTGGAGTACGTACGAGTCTTCTGATGTTGCTACTTTCTTGTAGACATCCGTGTCATCTGCAAATAGCCTCACGGAGCTACCGATGTTGTCAACTAAGTCATTTATGTATATTGTAAACAATAAAGGTCCTATCACGCTTCCCTGCGGTACTCCCGAAATTACCTCTATATCTGCAGATTTTGAACCGTTAAGAATGACATGTTGTGTTCTTTCTTCTAGGAAATCCTAAATCCAATCACAAACCTGGTCCGATATTCCGTAAGCTCGTATTTTTTTCACTAAACGTAAGTGCGGAATCGTATCAAATGCCTTCCTGAAGTCCAGGAATACGGCATCAATCTGCTCGCCAGTGTCTACGGCACTGTGAATTTCTTGGGCAAATAGGGCGAGCTGAGTTTCACATGATCTCTGTTTGCGGAATCCATGTTGGTTATGATGAAGGAGATTTGTATTATCTAAGAACGTCATAATACGAGAACACAAAACATGTTCCATTATTCTACAACAGATTGACGTAAGCGAAATAGGCCTATAATTATTCGCATCTGATTTATGACCCTTCTTGAAAATGGGAACGACCTGCGATATAAAATATGACCATGGATCGCGTGTATACCTAATGGAATTTTTCTAATTGGATAAGGCTATCTTTCCCGAAGAAGTAATACCGATAAGCAGGAGGAAAGTGCACAACCGATCTTTCTGATAGAAAAGTCTACTAAAAATAAAAAAGTTATTAAACCGAACAGGGCTACAATTTGGAAAAATGAAAGTTATTTTGTGCATTCACTCACGAACAACACTGGACAGAAAAGGGGTACCACTGATCATGAATTCAAAAGTTACACTAATGAACGAAAAGGAAATCATTACGGTCGCCAGCCCACTAGGGCGATTTACATCCTAAATGATGGGAAAGAAAAACATTTATTATTAAACACTGACGTGGCAACTGAAGGTTGTCACGTTTTTTGACACTAATTTTAAGTGAGTATGTAATGATAAAGAAAACTGAGAAGTCACTTTTACGTTAAGTTTGTCATTAAATTTTGAAAAAGGCAATCGAGTAATGATTTGAAAATATCCACTTAACCTGTATGTTAGCACTGAACTTCGTTATGTGAACAATGACTTTCAGAGACCTCAACACAACGTCATCAAAGAAGTTTAGAGAAAGGCAAGCACTTTTTACTTTGCAGTTAGTTAATTTTCAAATTGGATTTCATATTATTGTCTGAACAACTGAGCCTTTTTTACTGACTTGAACAGAATTAAATACTAGAGTACGTACCAAACCAAACAGCCATGTGCTCCAAGCTATATGTAAAATAAATAAAACTTCGGCACTCTTCATTTGTGCATTTTCTTTAGATTTGGATTTTTTCCAGTGATAGATTCTCAAACTTCGGTTAGCATATAAGGAAAAAAAGGGGAACAAGGACACTGCTTGGTAACAATATCTGGGGGGCAATGAGGACAATCGCCCTGAATTTAACTGACTATTATTTAAATAAAGTTCATTAATCAAATCACATTGAGTTGTGCTGCTGGGTTAGCCGTTAATACTTTCTATCAATGAACAGTCTTACTTCAGCGCTGTGCGTTCGACGAAACTTGGAGCCGACGACGAATCTGTGTTGCTGGAACTGCTGCTGTTGTTGAAGACGGTAGTACCTTGTGGGGCCAGGGCTAACTACAGGAACGGGCAATCGTAATTAATACAGCCTCTTCCGCCTGTCCACTGTCCTTCCTACAACTACTAGTCATCTGGCCGGCGCGCGTATATGACGCCGCCGAAATGGTAGTCTCTACTGTGAGAGCGTTAACACCACACTTCCGCACGCTACAAGCGCTGGAATCCGTCTCCCGCTCTCTCACGCGCTCTGCGCAACAACCCCCTACCCAAAGATTTTACAACGCACAAGCACTGCTATTATCGTTGCTAGTGGATGCAAATAACAATTCCCTTGGCTTTTTCACAGAGCTTTTAATTTTCACTGTAAAACACAGATAATTACAATAAAACGTCAACAGACTTCTACCTAAATTTACACATACAGTGAAGCAATATCCTTACTTATTAAAAGAAAGCATTTAAATTACAAATACACTACTGGCCATTAAAATTGCTACACCATGAAGATGACGTGCTACAGACGCGAAATTTAACCGACAGGATCTCTCACCAACTGAAAACGTCTGGTCGATGATGACCGGGCAACTGGCTCGTCACAATACGCCAGTCACTACTCTTGATGAATTGTGGTATCGTGTTTAAGCTGCGTGTGCAGCTGTACCTGTACACGCCATCCAACCTCTGTCTGAATCAATGCCCAGGCGTATCAAGGCCGTTATGACGGCGAGAGGTGGTTGTTCTGCGTACTGATTTCTCCGGATTTTTGCACTCAAATTGCGAGAAAACGTAATCACATGTCAGTTCTAATATAATATATTTTTCCAATGATACCCGTTTATCATCTGCATTTCTTGTTGCTGTAGCAATTTTAATGGCCAGTAGTGTATGTCCTGTCGCGCAAGTTTAGCATTTAACCGGCTTACCTGCGACCGAGCCTTTCCGCAAGGGCGCGGCGTTAGTGGTCTCGGCAACGGACGTTTGTATCTGTATCTACATCTACATCTCTGTTCTACAAACCACTGTGAAGTGCACAGTAGAGGGTATGTCAATGCATTACTCTAATCTTGTCCTCACGATGCCTATGTGACCGATAGGTAAGGAGTTGTAGGTAATTCCTAGGACATCGTTTAAAGCCGGTTCTTGAAACTTTGTTAAAAAACTTACTCGGTATAGTTTACGTCTATCTTATGGAGTCTATTAGTTCAATGTGTTCAGAAGCACTGTAACCCTGTCTCACGGGTCAAACAAACCTGTGACCATTCGTGCTACGCTTGTCTGTGTACAATCTATATCCCCTGTTACTCCTCTCTGGTTACCAGTCCTATACACTTGAGCAATATTTTAGATTGGGCCACACGAGTGGTTTGTAAGCAGACTTCTTTGTAGATTCAAAATGTTCCAATGTGTGTCAATCCCTGACGGACCAAACTGCTGAGGTCATCGGTCCATAGACTTACACACTACTTAAACTAACTTATGCTAAGAATGACACACACACCCATGCCCGAGGGAGGACTTGAACCCCCGACGAAAGCTTTGTAGACTGATTGCAGTCGCCCAGTATTCTACCGATAAACCGAAGTCTACCATCTGCTTTACCCACCAAAAAATGGTTGAAATTGCTCTAAGCACTATGGGGCTTAACATCTGAGGTCATCAGTCCCCTAGACTCAGAACTAATTAAACCTAACTAACCTAAGGACATCACACACATACATGGCGAGGCAGTATTCGAACCTGTGACTGTAGCAGCAGCGCGGTTCCGGACTGAAGCGCCTAGAACCGCTCGGCCACAGTAGCCGGCTTTACCCACCACTCGGCCTATGTAATTGTTCCATTTCATATCCCTGTAAAGTGTTACATCCACGGCCGAGCGGTCTAAGGCGCTGCAGTCATGGACTGTGCGGCTGATGCCGGCGGAGGTTGGAGTCCACCCTCGGGCGTGGGTGTGTGTGTTTGTCCCTAGGATAATTTAGGTTAAGTAGTGTGTAAGCTTAGGGACTGATGACCTTAGCAGTTAAGTCCCATAAGATTTCACACGCATTTGAACATTTTTGTTACATCCAGGTACTTGTATGAGTTGACCGATTCCAACTGTGACTCACTGCTATTACACTCATAGGATACTAAGTTTTTTTTTCGTTTTGTGAGATGCACAATTTTACATTCCTGAATATTTAAAGCAACACGTCAATCTTTGCACCACTTTGAAATCCTACCAAGATGTGACTGAATAATTATGCAGTTTCATGCAGACAGTACTTCACCACAGATACCTGCAAAGTCTCAGGTTGCTATGATTATCGTCTAAGAGGTCATTGGTGTACAATTTGAATAGCAAGTGTCCCAGCACACTTCACTGGGGCACACCCGAAGTTACTTCTACAGATGACGATGACTCTCCATCCGAGATAACATGCTGCGTCGTCCCTACCAGAAAATCCTCAATCCAGTCACTATTTTCACTTGACACCTCCGTGTGATAACACTTTTAACAATAAGCGTAGGCGTGGTTTGAGCTCCTGTTCTCTTTACATTTCTCCTCGCTCGATCGTTCCGCAGCCTTTCTACACTGTGAAACGGAGAAGATGCGAAAACTGGCCTGCAGGGACGGACGCCCGAGAAATCTGGGCCGCGCCCGGGTTCCGGGGCTGTGTTTCGTAAAGCGGGCCGGAACACGGCGGTGAAGCCGAGCGGCGCTGAGGCGATAGTGGGCCAGCCAGCCGCGTCCCGTTGGGCGCCGCCTGGTTGGAGGTTGTCGGCCGCGGCGGCGGCGTCCGGGTCAGTTCCGTTACGGCCGCGCCGCGCACCGCGGTGCCATACGTCGCTACCCAGCACACCACTCCACACTACAGAACAGGACTCGCCGTGCCGCCGCCGGTCACGGCCGGGGTCAGTTCGCCGACCACCTCCGCGTCTCGCCGAAACGTGCGCACCCGCCGGTTTCTCCGCGTGACGCACAGATCCACCTCATGCGCCGACGCAGTGATCCACCTGAGAAAACCGGTTACTGTTAAGTTCTGGGAGTGCCGGCGAACACACACCGTGGTTCCGAAAGGCAATGGAAGTATTTTATCCCTGCGATAAGTGGAGGAGGAGATTACTGTTTAACGTCCCGTCGACAACGAGGTCATTAGAGACGGAGCACAAGCTCGGATTAGGGAAGGATGGGGAAGGAAATCGGTCGTGTCCTTTCTAAGGAACCATCCCGGCATTTGCCTGAAGCGATTTAGGAAAAATCACGGAAAACCTGTATCAGGATGGCCGGACGCGGGATTGAACCGTCGTCCTCCCGAATGCGAGTCCAGTGTGCTAACCACTGCGCCACCTCGCTCGGTGCCTGCGATAAGTGAGTGTGCTGTTGTTGTGCTCTTCAGTCCGAAGATTGATTTAAAGCAGCCCTCCGCGTTGGTATGTCTTGTGTAAGCCTCTTTCATCTCTTAGAAACAATTGATTGCAAAAAGCAAACAGTAAGAATAAAAGTGGTACTGACCCAACGAGGTCATATAGGTACCTCTTCAAGGAACTAGCCATTTTAACTGCGTCGTCACGATACATATATCCGCTAATGAAATTCGTCATAAATAATTGCCGCTCGGAGCGGCCGCGCGGTTTGAGGCATCATGTCACGGACTGCGCGGCCTCTCCCGTCGGAGGTTCGAGTCCTCCCTCGGGCATGGGTCTGTGTGTTGCTCTTAGTGTAAGTTAGTTTAAGTTAATTTAAGAAGTGCGTAAGTCTAGGGACCAGTGAGCCAAGCAGTTTCGTCCCTTAGGAAGTCACACACATTCCATTCCATTCCATAAATAATTCAGAACACTCTGAGGAGGACAGTGATCTCCATGTCTACAACACTAGACGGCAAAAATGACCATCATCCACTGTTAAACCTGTCAGTGGCTCAGAAAGGAGTTCAATATACAGCATCAAAAGGTTTTGATCATCTGCCAAATAATATACACTGAAGAGCCAAAGAAACTGGAACAGCTGCCTAATATCGTCAAGGGCCCCCTCGAGCACGAACAAGTGCCCCAGCACGACGTGGCATGGACCCGACTAATCTCTGGAGCAGTGCTGCAGGGAACTGGCATGAATACTGCTGGGCTGTCCATAAATCTGTAAGTGGAGATCTCTTCTGAACAGCACGTTCGAAGGCATCCCAGATATGCTCACTAATGTTGATGTCTGGGAAGTTTGGTGGCCAGCGGAAGTGTTCAAACTCAGAAGAGTGTTCCTTGAGCCACTCTGCAGCAATTATGGAGGCATGGGGTGTCGAACTCGCATGCTGGAATTGCCCAAGTAGGTTCAAAAGTGTGTGAAATCTTATGGGACTTAACTGCTAAGGTCATCAGTCCCTAAGCTTACACACTACTTTACCTAAATTATCCTAAAGACAAACACACACACCCATGCCCGAGGGAGGACTCGAACCTCCGCCGGGACCAGTCCCACAGTCCATGACTGCAGTGCGTTTTTAGACCGCTCGGCTAATCCCGCGCATGTACATGAATCGATGCAAGTTGAGACCTGGAAATTAAGGAAGGCAGCATTGGGTTACGATTCTGGATGGGGCCGGAATCACTTACTATTTGTTTGCTTTGCAATTTCACTCATTTATTTTAATAGATAATTTTTGAGAACAAGCCAATGAGGTCCTAATCATACTTTTAAGGTACATAACCACCATCACGGCTGAAGGCCTTTAACGCGAAAAATGGCAATTATTTAAAATTTAACAAATACATAAAATACAGACAGTAAATAATTTCGAAGACAAGCCAATGTGGTCGCAATCAGAATTTTAAGGCAAGTAACCACAATCAGAGCTGAAGGCCATTAACGCCAATTGACAATTATAAAAATTTAACTAGCATACTGTCAAACGGCGAATGGCATAGCAAAAGTTAATTAAAAAAAAAAAAAAAAAAACAACGGATCACCAAACAGTTGAGACAAATGATTCAAATGGCTCTGAGCACTATGGGACTTAACTGCTGAGGTCATCAGTCCCCTAGAACTTATAACTACTTAAACCTAACTAACCTAAGGACATCACACACACCCATGCCCGACGCAGGATTCGAACTTGCGACCGTAGCGGACGCGCGATTCCAGACTGTAGCGCCTAGAGCCGTGATGGTAACTAAATAATACAATAACAAAATGAAACACAAGGACCAGTCAAGACGGTGCTCCAGGAATCGACCTCTGTCACACCAAAAACACTTCCGCTAGCGAACAGACAGGTAGCCCAGGCTTGCCTTCAGATCACAAAATGGTAACTCGGATTAGTGGCAGTCTCACGAGTGACTAATGATAATCTTGGTGAGGCTACCTGACATCCAACAAACAAATACAAGATATAAAATTACGCCAAAGCCGGAACCGGCGGTCTGGGCTCAGCCCGCAGAATACTGTGCTTAAGAGCGCCCGGAACTTGAAGGAATGACTGCCACTAAGGTAGAAGAACGCCGTCCAACCTACAATCAAGAAGCTGTCAAACTTACACCCCTCACCGGACAGCGGCGGCAAGGCGAGGAATTGTACACTGCAGTTACATACGCTAACCCCCAGGGCAGATAACTGGGGCGTTAGCGGCCACCAGGCAGGAAAATACCGCTTGTTGAACTTAACAGTGTAAGAGGCAGAAAATAGTAAATAGTAATTAGAAGCTCAGGAAGGCTACTCTGATCCGCCTTTCCCAGGTACTCCACTTGCTGCTTTTCGCTCGGCGACATTACGAGCAGCAACACGAACGCAAGTCACTGGAGAATCGCGAGATTTCACAATGGTGGAGGTTTCTCTACGCGAATTGCAATGCACTCAACTTAAACATGCAGGATCTGGTTTGGACGAGGTCGTGACCACTACCCTTCGATCCTGCAGTCCATACACGCCGCCAGCGGTCCCGGCGTGTTCTCTCTCTGCGCCGACCTCGCTGCTCCTCGTCCCCATCCGAACTCCACGCTCACACCACACGGAAGAAGAACGAGGTCACCCCAAAGATAGGGCAGCAGAACTACATATCGATAAGCGCCGCTGCTGCCACTAGCGGACAGGCAACGTTTACGAAACCGAGTGGCGTCAGTGAACGCCAGAAGAAGACAAACAACGCAACCATGCCAACTAAACGATACGGTCTGGCAGAAGCCTACACACGGCACCAACGCGAGTCGCAGTACGGCTCACAGGTGATCAGACAGGATGCTTACGTGCGTGTTACCTGTCAGAGTCGTATCTGGGCGAATCAGGGCTCCCGTATCACTCCAGCTGCAAGCGCCCCACACAGAGCCTCCATCAGCTTGAACAGTCCCTGCTGACATGCAGGGTCCATGAATGCTTGTGGTTGTCTCCTTCGGCTCCGAAAGCCCATATCGACGATGTTTCGTTGAATGGATCGCACGCTGACACTTGTTGACGGCCCACCACTGAAATCTGCAGCAATTTGCGGAGAGGGTGCACTTCTGTCGTCTTGAATGATTCCCTCCAGTCGTTGGTCCCGTTCTTGCAGGACCTTTTTCCGGCAGCAGTGACGTCGGAGATTTGACGTTTTACTAGATTCACAGTACACTTGAGAAATGGTCGTACGAGAAAATCCCCATTTCATCGCTACCTCGGAGATACTCTGACCCTGCCGGCCGTGGTGGCCAAGCGGTTAAAGGCGCTACAGTCTGGAACCGCGCGACCGCTACGGTCGCAGGCTCGAATCCTGCCTCGGGAATGGATGTGTGTGATGTCCTTAGGTTAGTTAGGTTTAAGTAGTTTTAAGTTCTAGGGGACTGATGACCTCAGCAGTTAAGTCCCACAGTGCTCAGAGCCATTTGAACCATTTTTACTCTGACCCATCGCTCGTGCGCCGACTATAACACCACGTTAAAACTCACTTAAATCTTGATAACCTGCCGTTGTAGCAGTAGTAATCCACCTAACAACTGCGCCAGACACTTGTTGTCTTATACAGTAGTTGCCGACCGCAGCGCCGTACTCTGCCTCTTTACAGGTCTCTGTATTAATGCCTATACAAGTTTCTCTGGCGCTTCAGTGCAAAATGTCTGACAGGCAACGAAGCAAGTTTTAAATCTAATTTAAATCATTTCTCCTGGTCAACTCCTTCTTTTACATCAACGAATTTCTACTTAAAAACTGCTAGCTAGTACAAAAAGATTAGTAAGTGTAGTATGAGTAGGACTAAAACTAATAATGTGTCCATTAATGTTAACGTTAAGTAAGTGTATATATCCCGAACATTGAATCGTTGCACATCATTTCGATAATCGTTCAAATTATCTATGGCACATGTAACTGACTATTTTTGTATCCATTTCAACCTGCTAAATGTAATACTCCTTGTTCTCCCGTCACGATTTTAACCCCCTCACACCCCCCCCCCCCGCCCACCACACCTACGCACACACACACACACACACACACACACACACACACACACACACTTGCCTCCACCAGCAAGCTGACCACTCCCTGGTACCTCAGGACGTGTCCTATGATCTTTAACTTTGGAGGTGAGGGATGGGTATGGGAGGAGGGGGAGGGGGACGTAGGTAAATTTCCATAACTGTAGTAGTCGATACCATTGTTAAAAAGAGCTCTTGATGCTAAGATGTCAACCATGTGATACAAGTGATCACATCTAACTAATTATTCCATTCAGCATGTGTTGTAACTAAAGGAAGTGCATCTTTTGAGCTTCAGCCAAGTACAACACGTACGTTATACTGTATGTATAGTAATGAAGATTCGTCATCACATCATTTATTTTAAAATAAATGAAGTAATAAAAAGCAAAAGTCTGTCATTTATCTCACTTGTCTGTGCAAATTGTGTCATGAACAGCTGATCTGAGGTTTCCGAGTGACGAAAAAGGTGAAGAAGTATGTTTCAGTGAGCATAAAACAAACTTGGCCGGCCGGCCGCGGTGGCCGAGCGATTCTACGCGCTTCAGTCCAGAACCACGCGGCTGCTACGGTCGCAGGTTCGAATTCTGCCTCGGGCATGGATGTGTGTGGCGTCCTTACGTTAGTTACGTTTAAGTAGTTCTAAGTCTAGGGGACTGATGACCTCAGATGAAGTCCCATAGTCCTTAGAGCCATTTGAACCATTCTGAAGATTCTAAGACAAAAAAGACGACGCACATTGATGGAATTTTATTAATGGGACGGAAATCGGTAGATGTGATGTACCACCTATCAGATGCTTACAATTTCAGAAAAAGATAAAGGGCTTCACAAACTGGGCACCTCAGTAACGCGTTGGTCCACATCTGGCCCTTATAGGTGCAGTTATACGGCTTGGCATTGATTGATAAGAGTTGTTGGATTTTTTGCTGAGGGAAATCGTGCCAAATTCGGTTCAATGGGCGTGTTGGATCGCCAACAACCCGAGCTGGTTGGAGGGCCCTGCCCATAATGATCCAAACGTTCTAATTTGGGGACAGATCCGGCGACCTTGCTGGCCAAGGTGCGATTTCCCAAGCGGGAAGACAAGCAGTACAAACTCTCGCCGTGTGCTGGTGGGCATTATCTTGTTGAAGTTTACCCCAACGGAGACAAGTATCGTCGGCACAGCACTGTGCTGTAAGGCTGCCGCGGGTAACGACCAAAGGGTAATGCTAACAGAAGAAATGGCACCCCAGCACAACACTCTTGGTTGTCGGGCCGTAAAGCGGGCGACAAACAGGCTGGTATCCCACCAGTGTTTGGGGTGTCTCCATACATGTCTTTGCTGGTCGTCGGGGCTCAGTTCGAAGCAGGACTGATCACTGAAGACAATTCTACTCCAGTCAAAAACATTCTAGGCTGTAGACGGGTCTGGAGCCTCTACGGATAGTGGTGGGATACAATGCTGAGTGTTGCCCATGATATGACCCAACAGTTGGGAGTGATGGTATGCAGTGCCAGTTCTTTTCATAGCAGGGCACCTTTTTTTGCTTGTCATCCGCTGTAACCTTACAGCACAGCTGTACGTCGGAGATATTCTATCTCCTATCTCCATTTTTGTTGCCTTTTATCGTTAACCATGCTGGGCTTAAATTTCAGGAAGATAATGGACTCCAGTGTTCTATTCTCGCTACTGCTAGGGATTTTTCCCTGGTGGGGGGACCGGTATGGGCTACACACAGCATCGTGAGCTCAATTGAGAAGCTACTTACCTTCCAACGCGTTTTTCTTGAATAACTGGAAAACCGTGACCTCCTTCGAAAACCGTACCCCAGCACAAAATTTAACTACCGGGTGATCAAAAAGTCAGTATAAATTTGAAAACTGAATAAATCACGGAATAATGTAGATAGAGAGGTATAAATTGACACACATGCTTGGAATGACATGGGGTTTTATTAAAACCAAAAAAAAAAATACAAAAGTTCAAAAAATGTCCGACAGATGGCGCTTCATCTGATCAGAACAGCAATAATTAGCATAACAAAGTAAGACAAAGCAAAGATGATATTCTTTACAGGAAATGCTCAATATGTCCACCATCAATCCTCAAGATGTAGTCGAGGAATAATGTTGTGAACAGCACTGTGAAGCATGTCCGGGGTTATGGCGAGGCATTGGCGTCGGATGTTGTCTTTCAGCATCCCTAGAGATGTCGGATGATCATGATACAGTTGCGACTTCACGTAACCCCAAAGCCAGTAATCGCACGGACTGAGGTCTGCGGACCTGGGAGGCCAAGCATGACGAAAGTGGCGGCTGAGCACACGATCATCACCAAACGACGCGCACAAGAGATCTTTCACGCGTCTGATAATACAGCTTCACTAAAAGCGCCTTTTCAGGTAACGTAACATGCTGCGACTGCTAGCGCATCTGATTCTCTCTCTCATTACAGCTCCTTTCATACACGATTGTCATGTTCAGTCACTGACGTTTTGCTGTCCAGCGCCATCTGCCGGACATTTTGTGAACTTTGTTTTTTTTTTTTTTTTGGTTCTAATAAAACCCCATCTCATTCCAAGCATGTGTGTCGATTTTTACCTCTCTGTCTACATTATTCCGTGGTTTATTAAGTTTTCAAATTTATACTGACTTTTTAGTCACTCGGTATGTAGATGAGTGCTTGTAAGGTGTGAAATTATAGCCACCTTACAAACTGAGGAAGTCCGGAGCATTATGGGCAGGCCCCTCCAACCACCTACCGATTTTGACGATCTGACGTGTCAATTGGACAGAATTTGGCACGAAATCCCTCAGGAGGAAACCCAACCAACCTGTCAAACAATGCCAAATCGAATAATTGTTTGGATAAGGGCCACAGGTGGACCATCGCGTTATTGACTTGCTCAATCTGGGGGTTCTTTCTCTTGAATGAATTATCCAATTTTTTCTGAAACTGTAGTGATTTGTTTGTCTGTCCATGTAGATCACACCTACCAGTTTTCTTCCCATTCGGATTATTCCTTCGTGATGTGTCTTTTTCTTGTGTCTTAGAGTGTACTTCAAGTAAAAGTTTCGGGCCAAAAGGGGGGGGGGGGTGAGGGGTCACGAACTCACTCACCCCCCCCCCCCGGCTCCCCATCCTTCTTCCTTCCCCCCTCGGACCTACACCTGGGTCGACACCCGTTTGCGCCACCTCTTCGGTGACTTTCGTAACGCAGCGGCGGCGTCGATTTTAGCGTCGGAGCGTTCGTCACCTGCGGGGGAGCTTGTGAAAGATTTGGGCAGTAATAGCCTGGCGGGCAGGTGAGGCGCGTTGCAACAGGCCGCGGCCGGCCATCCTCGGCTATTCTGGGCGCTGCCTGCCCGCGACGCCCGCCGCCGCCGCCGCCGCCGCTGCCGGCGCCGCCCCAGTCAACAGCCTGCCAGGGATTTGGAAACGACGCGCCGCGCGGCGCCGGGCCCAGGATGGCGCCCGGGCAGCTCCACGCTGCGCTACCGCCTGTCGGCGCGGAAAGGCGGCATAAGGCGACCGAGCGATCCTGAACACTGGACAACGTGCTGCACTGGCACTCAGCTCCAGCTCGGTTCACACACCCGTCTGGCCATCCGCGGTTCCTCTTGCCAAACTACAGGAGCTGGACAAAAATATAGAGGGTGTCCCAGCTATCTTGTCCACTCAAAATATCTGTGGAACAATAACAGCTATTGGAAAACGACTTTCACCGGTATCAATGTAGGGCTGGGGCCCATGAATGTACATATTTGGAAACATTCTAAAACGAAAGCATATGCGTTTTTTAACACAAACTTATGTTTTTTTAAATGTACCTCCTGTATCTTTTCTTCAGCAATCCATAGCATGACAAAGCACATACACAATGGCGTTGATTGCATCGCAATATTCCCATTACATCCCGAGATATTGTGACGCGAAGTTGACGCTTGAAACACCCGAGATGCGCTGCTAGCGCACGTCCTGAGGCTCAGGCGTGCACCCCATGCTGCCCGTAATCGCGATGTGATTGACATGTGTAATCACACCTCCATACTTGTCAAGAGGTCCGAAACGAATAATACGGTCTGCTGCCCTCCTGCATTAACGTCGTACATTCCAGCAGGTATTTATCCGATAGGCTAGGGGTGATGTGGTTCTGTAACATATCTGTGTACCGCATTGTTAGTCACAAAGTTAACTTCGCTTATCGTTAATCCGTTACTAAAAATGTAATGCCGTTCAACGTTAAAACTTTACTTTACTGTAGATCTAGCGCAAGTGACAGTTAATCATTCACTCGTAATAGTAAAATTCATGTTGATGGTTTTAGTGAAACGAGCAAGTGGACTAAAAGTTTTACCGTTGTTTGGGACCTCTTGATAAGTATTGAGGTGTGATTACACATGTCAATCACATCGCGATTACGGGCAGCATGGGGTTCACGCC
Source organism: Schistocerca piceifrons (assembly GCF_021461385.2). NCBI lineage: Eukaryota > Metazoa > Arthropoda > Insecta > Orthoptera > Acrididae > Schistocerca > Schistocerca piceifrons. The sequence continues at coordinate 112,166,162 of NC_060139.1, read as the reverse complement.
TGAGCCTCAGGACGTGCGATAGCAGCGCATGTCGGGTGTTTCAAGCTTCAACTTCGCGTCTTAATATCTCTGGATGTAATGGGAATATTGCGACGCAATCAACGGCATTGTGTATGAGCTTTGTCATGCTATGGATTGCTGAAGAAAAAATATAGGAGGTCCATTTAAAAAAAACATAAGTTGGTGTTAAAAAAACACATATGCTTTCGTTTTAGAATGTTTCCAAATATGTACATTCATGGACCCCAGCCCTACATTGATACCGGTGAAAGTCATTTTCCAATAGCTGTTATTGTTCCAGAGATATTTTGGGTGGACAAGATAGCTGGGACACCCTGTAGAAACACCGCGAGAAATAGAAGCTTGAACTGAGGTGACAAAAGTCATGGCAAAGCGATATGCACATACACAGATGGCGGTAGTATCGCGCACACACACACACAAGGTACAAATGGGCAGTGTATTGGCGGAGCTGTCATTTGTATTGCGGTGATTCACGTCAGAAAGTTTCCGACGTGATTGTGGCCGCACGACGGCGGTTAACAGACACTGAACGCGGTAGTTGGAAGTAGACGCACGGGACATTCCAGTCGGAAATCGTTAGGGAATTCAGTATCCCGAGTCCAACATGTCAACTTCCAGGCATTATCTCTCACCACGTACAATGCAGTTGCCGACGACCTTCACTTAAACGACCGAGAGCAGCGGCGTTTGCGTAGAGTTGTCAGTGCTAACAGACAAGCAACACTGCGGGAAGTAAGCGCACAAAACCAAGCGGTACGTGCGACGAACGAATCCGTTAGGACACTTTTTTTTCACTTGCCGCCCTTATTTTACGACGCACCACCTAATTGCTTAAGGTGCGTCGTTATTGACCAATTAGCCGCTGCGATCGGTATATGGGCGAAGATATGGCTGAACCTCCACATCAGTTCCCGCATCCGATCGCACCGTTGCCCGTGTCCCGCCACGTCATAGTTGATCGTGTTTCGTTTTTGTCTCTTTTATTTTGTTTTCTTTTACTTGTTTATCTTTGTTTGCTGTTTATCTTTCTTTTCTTTTCTTTATGGCAGCTTTCCCAAACCGTTTAACAAAAATTTACATGAAGCTTAAATTTTGAAAAAGAAATGCAAAAATTTAGTCTAGAATGAAGAAGAGGAAAGAAGATAGGAAAGGAAGAATTTATGGTCCCTCCACCGTGGGGAAGTGAGGATGAAAGCCTTGGAATTAGTCGTCAAGCCATTGATCCCCAGTCTCCGATCCTTTGCCTACCTTTGCCGGCCGCGGTGGTCTAGCGGTTCTAGGCGCTCAGTTCGGAACCGCGCGACTGCTACGTCGCAGGTTCGAGTCCTACTTCGGGCATGGATGTGTGTGATATCCTTAGCTTAGTTATGTTTAATTGGTGCTAAGTTCTAGGGGACTGATGACCACAGATGTTGAGTCCCATGGTGCTCAGAGCCATTTGAACCATTTTTTGTCTACCTTTAACTAAGAAGGTCTGTGCTAATCTATAATTTCTATGCTAATTACTAAAGCTATTACTAAGATAATTACGCTATTTACAGGTTTAAAGTGTTTGCCTTTGGAAATTGCGACGGTGCGCCGACACTGTTTACATCTATTCATGTTGAGCTTTAGTTATGTGTAATCTATTGTGATATCTATACATTATGTTTAGACTAATACATTTCTGTCGGTCTTCTCTCTGTCTCGGTTTTCATCCTCCACACTATGGCGTCTATGTAGGTGCTGCATCTAGGTTTATCGTCTGTACGGTCTATCGCGCCTGTACTCTTTATGGCTTTCATCTGAGATTTTTTCTGTCAGTACGTTTAGTTCGTCCCATAATTCTGGTGTCCTGATTGCATCGTATATGTGTCATTCAGTTTGTAAGTGTTTTATTCCTGGTGTGTTCCTGTGTTGTCTGTATTTCCCGCAGAATAGGGTTGTGTGTTCGGGGGTTCCCATACCTCCGCATGTACATGTAGATGTGTCCCTTAGACTCACGCGGTTCAAATGCGTGGGCTAAGGTCAGTACCCAGTCAAGAAATGCACCATGCCGCGGCTAGGATTGACATCTTAGCACAGCGCGGCGAAATCTGGCGTTAATGGGCTGTAGCAGAAGACGACCGACACGAGTGCCTTTGCTAATAGCACAACATCGCCTGTAGCGCCACTTCTAGGTTCGTAACCATTTCAGTTGGACCCAAGACGACTGGAAAACTGTGTCCTTGTCGGATGAGTCCCGACTTCAGTCGCTAAGAGCTAATGGTAGGGTGAGAGTGTGGCGCAAACCCCACGTAGCCATGGACCCAAGGCACTGAGCAAGCTGGTGGCGGCCCCATTCTGGTGTGGGCTGTGTTTGCATGGAATGGACTGGGTCCTCCGGTCGAAATGAACCGATAACTGACTGGAAAGCATTTTCAGTCATACATTGAGTTTATATTCCCAAATAACGGTGGAATTTTTATGAATGACGATGCGCCATGTCAACGGGCCACAATTGATCGCGATTGGTTTCAAGAACATTCTGGACAAGTCGAGCTAATTATTTCGCCACCCATAGCGCCCCGCATGAATCCCATCGAACATTTATGGGACATAATCGAGACATAATTTAGTGAACAAAATTCTGATCCGGCAACACTTCCGCAATTATGGACGGCTATAGATGCAGCATGGCTCAATATTTCTGCAGTGGACTTCTTGAGTCCGTGCCTCATCGAGTTTTTGCACTGTTGTTGTTGTTGTGGTCTTCAGTCCTGAGACAGGTTTGATGCAGCTCTCCATTCTACTCTATCCTGTGCAAGCTTCTTCATCTCCCAGTACCTACTGCAATCTACATCCTTCTGAATCTGCTTAGTGTATTGATCTCTTGGTCTCCCTCTACGATTTTTACCCTCCACGCTGCCCTCCAATGCTAAATTTGTGATCCCTTGATGCCTCAAAACATGTCCTACCAACCGATCCCTTCTTCTAGTCAAGTTGTGCCACAAACTTCTCTTCTCCCCAATCCTATTCAATACCTCCTCATTAGTTACGTGATCTACCCACCTTATCTTCAGCATTCTTCTGTAGCACCATATTTCGAAAGCTTCTATTCTCTTCTTGTCCAAACTAGTTATCGTCCATGTTTCACTTCCATACATGGCTATACTCCATACAAATACTTTCAGAAACGACTTCCTTACACTTAAATCTATACTCGATGTTAACAAATTTCTCTTCTTCAGAAACGAAATCCTTGCCATTGCCAGTCTACATTTTATATCCTCTCTACTTCGACCATCATCAGTTATTTTACTCCCTAAATAGCAAAACTCCTTTACTACTTTAAGTGTCTCATTTCCTAATCTAATTCCCTCAGCATCACCCGAATTAATTTGACTACATTCCATTATCCTCGTTTTGCTTTTGTTGATGTTCATCTTATATCCTCCTTTCAAGACACTGTCCATTCCGTTCAACTGCTCTTCCAAGTCCTTTGCTGTCTCTGACAGAATTACAATGTCATCGGCGAACCTCAAAGTTTTTACTTCTTTTCCATGAATTTTAATACCTACACCGAATTTTTCTTTTGTTTCCTTTACTGCTCGCTCAATATACAGATTGAATAACATCGGGGAGAGGCTACAACCCTGTCTCACTCCTTTCCCAACCACTGCTTCCCTTTCATGCCCATCGACTCTTACAACTGCCATCTGGTTTCTGTACAAATTGTAAATAGCCTTTCGCTCCCTGTATTTTACCCCTGCCACTTTAAGAATTTGAAAGAGAGTATTCCAGTTAACATTGACAAAAGCTTTCTCTAAGTCTACAAATGCTAGAAACGTAGGTTTGCCTTTTCTTAATCTAGCATCTAAGATAAGTCGTAAGGTTAGTATTGCCTCACGTGTTCCAACATTTCTACGGAATCCAAACTGATCTTCCCCGAGTTCCGTTTCTACCAGTTTTTCCATTCGTCTGTAAAGAATTCGCGTTAGTATTTTGCAGCTGTGACTTATTAAACTGATAGTTCGGTAATTTTCACATCTGTCAACACCTGTTCTCTTTGGGATTGGAATTATTATATTCTTCTTGAAGTCTGAGGGTATTTCGCCTGTTTCATACATCTTGCTCACCAGATGGTAGAGTTTTGTCATGACTGGCTCTCCCAAGGCCATCAGTAGTTCTAATGGAATGTTGTCTACTCCCGGGGCCTTGTTTCGACTCAGGTCTTTCAGTGCTCTGTCAAACTCTTCACACAGTATCTTATCTCCCATTTCGTCTTCATCTACATCCTCTTCCATTTCCATAATATTGTCCCCAAGTACATCACCCTTGTATAAACCCTCTATATACTCCTTCCACCTTTCTGCCTTCCCTTCTTTGCTTAGAACTGGGTTGCCATCTGAGCTCTTGATATTCATACAAGTGGTTCTCTTCTCTCCAAAGGTCTCTTTAATTTTTTGCACTAGGCCAGGCCAGGCCAGGCAAAAGGAGGTCCGTCCGGCACAATGGTAGGAGGTATCCTATGTCTTTTGTCACCACAGTATAAATGCAGATGCTAGTCAGTCCTGCAGGTTGCCCTGTTCTATTTGACCACAAATGGCGCCTGTTCTATGTCCTTAATACGTTGCAGATGTCCGACTCGATCAGAACAGTGTTCTATCTAGTTGTAAGTGCATTATGTCACAGCTAACTGAATTCGAACGTAGGCGGATTGTTAGCGCTCGTATGGTGGGTGCTTACATAACTAAGTTGCCGAAGTGTCTGGTGTTCCAGGTGGCACCGTATCTACATCCACATCCATACTCCGCAAGCCACCTGACGGTGTGTGGCGGAGGATATCTTGAGTACCTCTATCGGTTCTCCCTTCTATTCCAGTCTCGTATTGTTCGTGGAAAGAAAGATTGTCGGTATGCCTCTGTGTGGCCTCTAATATCTCTGATTTTATCCTCCTGGTCTCTTCGCGAGATATACGTACGAGGCAGCAATATACAGCTTGACTCCTCGGTGAAGGTATGTTCTCGAAACTTCAACAAAAGCCCGTACCGAGCTACTGAGCGTCTCTCTGTCACAGTCTTCCACTGAAGTCTATCTATCATCTCCGTAACGCTTTCGTGTTTACTAAATGATCCTGTAACGAAGCGCGCTGCTCTCCGTTCGATCTTCTCTATCTCTTGTATCAACCCTATCTGGTATGGATCCTACACCGGTGAGCAGTATTCGAACTGTGGGCGAACAAGTGTACTGTAATCTACTGCCGGCCGCGGTGGTCTCGCGGTTCTAGGCGCGCAGTTCGGAACCGTGCGATTGCTGCGGTCGCAGGTTCGAATCCTGCCTCGGGCATGGATGTGTGTGATGTCCTTAGATTAGTTAGGTTTAAGTAGTTCTAAGTTCTAGGGGACTGATGACCACAGCAGTTGAATCCCATAGTGCTCAGAGCCATTTGAACCATTTTGTAATCTACTTCATTTGTTTTCGGACTGCATTTCCTTAGCATTCTTCCAATGAATCTCAGTCTCGCATCTGCTTTACCGACGATCAACTTTATATGATTATTCCATTTTAAATCACTCCTAATGCGTACTCCCAGATAATTTATGAAATTAACTGCTTCCAGTTGCTGACCTGCTATATTGTAGCTAAATGATAAAGGATCTTTCTTTCCATGTATTGGCAGCACATTACAGTTGTCTACATTGAGATTCAATTGCCATTCTCTGCACCATGCGTCAATTCGCTGCAGATCCTCCTGCATTTCAGTGCAATTTTCCATTGTTACAACCTCTCGATATACCACAGCATCATCCGCAAAAAGCCACAGTGAACTTCCGATGCCATCCACCAGGTCATTTATGTATATTGTGAATAGCAACGGTCCTATGACACTCCCCTGCGGCACACCTGAAATCACTCTGAAACGTCCCCTTTGAACAATTCTACAAGGCTGTGCTTAACCTGACACACAATATTTTGTTAGCGCAACGCAATCTGACTTTCAAAATTCCCTACAAAAGAATGGCCCTGACTAACATTAAACTATACCTTTCACAAGTCACTTACCTCACAAAAATCTTCGCTGCTCAAGCTACTGCAATACAGCGAGCGCCACTACTGCCAGCTAAATAAAAGATTCAAACTACTGAAGGCACTAACTACTGATAGGGATAGTTAGCAAATGAAAGATATTAATAGAGAACAAACAATGTATTTACCTTAATATCATCACAAGCCATAATATATATATCAGTTCATGACAAATTACAAATCTCCGCCATCTCTCTCCCCACATCCACCACTGCTGGCGGCTCACCTCCAACTGCGCAACGCTACGCGCTGTTCACATCCAGCTGCCGCTGCCCAACACTACAATGGCAGACAACAATGCAAACTAGCCACAGACTGCACACAGCACAGCCAGTGATTTTCATATTGAGCGCTACGTAACGTTGCCAATAAGAAAACATAAACAGCCTACTTGTAACGTTGCCAATAAGAAAACATAAACAGCCTACTTACATAGAGAAAACATAAACAGCCTACTTACAACTCTTACTTCGGAAGACTTCTCTCCATTGAGAATGACATGCTGCGTTCTGTTATCTAGAAACTCTTCAATCCAATCACACAATTGGTCTGATAGTCCATATGCTCTTACTTTGTTCATTAAACGACTGTGGGGAACTGTATCGAACGAATTGCGGAATTCAAGAAACACGGCATCTACCTGTGAACCCGTGTCTATGGCCCTCTGAGTCTCGTGGACGAATAGCGTGAAACCCATGCTGATTAACTACAGAGTAGATTTCTAGTGTCCAGAAAAGTCATTATACTTGAACGTAATGCGAGTTCCAAAATTCTACAACTGATCGACGTTAGAGATACAGGTTTATAGTTCTACACATCTGTTACACGTCCCTTCTTGAAAACGGGGACGACCTGTGCCCTTTTCCAATCTTTTGGAACGCTACGCTCTTCTAGAGATCTACGGTACACCGCTGCAAGAAGGGGGGCAAGTTCCTTCGCGTACTCTGTGTAAAATCGAACTGGTATCCCATCAGGTCCAGCGGCCTTTCCTCTTTTGAGCGATTTTAATTGTTTTTCTATCCCTCTGTCATCTATTTCGATATCTACCATTTTGTCATCTGTGCGACAATCTAGAGAATTTATACCGCGTACCGGGAAACGGAAAACAACATCCGCTAAGTCACAACAGGGAAGAAAGTTTGCGTCGAGTGATAGCGCCACACTGTTGTGACGAAAAATGAGAGTACGACAGCTGAAAAAATCACTGCGCAAGTGAATGTCGCGCTTATCGGACCCTGTCTGCATCAAAACAACACGAAGGGAGTTCCATAAGAAGGGAATTGCAGAGCGAGCTGCATCACTCATCAGTGATGCAAATGCCCTTCACAGTATATCGTGGTGCCGAAGCGATAAAACCTGGACTATGAGACAATGGAAGGAAGTCATTTCGTCGGATGAGTCTTGTTGCATATTTTTTTCCAGTTTCTGGCCTAGTTTACGTCCGAAGAGTGAAACACTACCGGGGTTCGGTGACGATTTGAGCAGCCATGTCGTGGTATTCCCCGGGCGCCATTGCTACTCTTCAAGGTCGCATTACTGCAAAGGCTTATGTGGAATTCTGGCTGATCAGATCCGTCCCATGGTACAGTGTTTTTTCTCCAATGGTAATGTTGTGTTCCAAGACGACAGGGGCCCCTGTTCACACAGCTTGCTTCGTCCAGGATCGCTGTACACCTCCACCATCGTTATCTGCTCTTGTCACTCTTTCACCGGAAGGAGGGTATAAATTTCCGTGAAAGCCATACAGGACCTTTATTTCTCCATTCCGAGAGGACAGGAAACAGTTTTGAATGCCAGTGGTTTTCCTGCTCCATATAAGGCATGGTAAAGTGCTATATTTTGGGGGTTTCTGTATTTATGTGCATCATCTGTACTACCGGAGGAGTTAGTTCCTTTGTTATGAACGAATAATCAGGTACGTTCTTGCGAATCCTCTTTCTTATAATTTTAAGCTCGACAACTGCACGATTGCTCCCCAAGAGAGCAACAGCGTGACGATAGTGAAACAGACTGAACGACCATCCACCACGTTTTTATTTCGTCAACACATCTACATCTACATATCTACATCTGCATATACAATCCGCTAGCCACCAAGCGGTGTGTGGCGGAGGGCACAATTCGCGCCAAAGTAATATTTTCCCCCCTCGGTTCCACTCGCGGCTCGCGCGAGGGAAAAACGACTGTCTGAACGCCTCAGTACGAGCTCTTATTTCCCTTATCTTTGAATCGTGATCATTGAACGATTTGAAAGTTGGTGGTAATAATATATGTTCTACATCCTGGGTGAAGATCGGATTTCGGAATTTAGTGAGCAGCCCCTTCTGTTTAGGGCGCCGTGTATCTGCAAGTGTGTCCCACTTCAAACTTTCTATGAGATTTGTAACGCTCTCGCGATGGCTAAATGTACCAGTCACGAATCTTGCAGCTCTTCTTTGGACCTTCTCAATCTCTTGAATCAGGCCCAACTGGTAAGCGTCCCATACAGACGAACAATACTACAAGACTGGACGAACTAACGTATTGTAAGCTATTTCCTTTGTTGAAGGACTGCATCGCTTCGGGATTCTACCAATAAAGTGCAATCTAGATTTCACCTTAGCCGTTACTTGTGTAATCTGATCATTCTATTTGAGATCATTTCGAATAGTCACACCCAGATACTTCACGGACGTTACTGCTTCCAAAGACTGGACATTTATTTTGTTCAAATGGGTCAAATGGCTCTGAGCACTGTGGGACTTATCTCCTGTGCCATCAGTCCCCTTGAACTTAGAACTACTTAAACCTAACTAACCTAAGGACGTCACACACATCCATACCCGAGGCAGGATTCGAACCTGCGACCGTAGCGGTCACGTGGTTCCAGAGTGTAGCGCCTAGAACCGCTCGGCCACATTTATATTGTACTCGTACATTAATGGGGATTTTCGCCTTGTTATACGCAGTAGGTTACACTTACTAATATTGAGAGATAACTGCCAGTCATTACACCCCGAATTTATTTCCTGCAAAACCTCACGTATGGGTATGGACTCACCTGCTCGTATAGCGCAATGCTCAGAGCGCTAGCTTAGGGACAGAGGTAGAGATAGAGGTAGAGAGAGACAAAGAGGTGAGCCAAAGCCGAATCGAATCAGCACAGCAGATTAACGACCGCAGGCTGGTGCCCCGGTCTGCCTCAGTGTCGTTTTTAGGCGCTTTCCCACTCTCCGGGCAGGTTCCCAAATTCCGTCTCAGAGAACACGATTCCCAGAGTGACGGCGTGGGCGATGTCCATCCCTTAGGTTACCTTGCCGACTGTGGCTTTAGCAAAGGCACCCAGCCACAAAGTTAAATGTCGACATCTACATCTATATGGATACTACGCAATTACACTTAACTGCCTGGCAGAGGGTTCATCGAAACACCTTCACAATAATTCTCTACTATCCCACTGTCGAGCAACGAACGGGTAAAACGAACACCTATATGTATTTCGTGCGAGCTCTGATTTACCTTAATTTATTAAGGTGTTCACGTCTCCAAAGGTAGGTCGGCGTCAACAAAATATTTTCGCATTCGGAGGAGAAAGGTGGCGACTGAAATTAAGTGAGCAGATCCGCCGCAATGAGAAACGCCTTTGTTTTAATGATGTCCCTCGCAAATCCTGTATCATATCAATGACACTCTGACAAACTGCCTATTGACTTCTGTCTCGGGTTCTTCGGCCGACGTTCATCTAATGATTTTTCTGACGTTTCGCCAGCACGAGTGGCTGGCATTGTCAAAGCTTCACCCTCCATTGCCGGTGGTGAACTGGAGCCGAGCTCGCGGGCGCAGACTATATGTACCTGGCGCGCCAACATCCGAGGGCTTCTCCGCCAGGTACATATAGTCTGCGCCCGCGAGCTCGGCTCCAGTTCACCACCGGAAATGGAGGGTGAAGCTTTGACAATGCCAGCCACTCGTGCTGGCGAAACGTCAGAAAAATCATTAGATGAACGTCGGTCGAAGAACCCGAGACAGAAGCCAATAGGCAGTTTGTCAACAAGTGGCCACGAAAGCCTTAACAATTTTGTAATGACACTCTCTCCCCTATTTCTCGATAATACAAAATGTGTTGCCCTTCTCTGAACTTCCTCTACGTAACTCCGTTAATCCTATCTGGTAAGGATGCGACAAGCGCAGTGTAGGCAGTCTCTTTAGTAGATGTGTTGCATCTTCTATGTGTGCTGCCAATAAATTGTAGTCTTTGCTTCGCTCTCCCCATAACATTTTCTGTGTGTTCCAATTTAGGTTGTTCGTAATTGTAATTCCTAGGTATTTAGTTGAATTGATGACCTTTAGATTTGATCGATTTATCTTGTAACCGAAGTTTAACAGATTTATTTTAGCACTCATGTAGATAACATCACGCTTTTCATTATTTAGGGTCAACTGCCAATTTTCGCACTATATAGATATCTTTTCTAAATCGTTTTGTATTTGTTTCGATCTTCTGATGACCTTACTAGACGATAAACGACAGCATTATCTGCAGACAACCTAAAACGGCTGCTCAGATTATCTCCTAGATCGTTTATATAGATAAGGAAATAAAATTTTCCGAATCCTGAAAAAGTAGGCTCCGTACTATACTGGATGAGCGCTAGGGAAAATAAAAAAGAGAAGAAGGGCGCGTGGTTTAGGATAGTGGTCGAATGTGTCAAGTAACTATAAAGTGTAAGTTCGGTTTAGGATTAGTCATCGTGTGGTTTAATACGCCCTTTTCTACATAAAACACGTGGATACTCCCGACAGAAGCGGGCGAGGATGCGTCCAGCTTCGCCACTTCGAGATTCCGGACCGTTACAGTTTGCCCTCTAACAAGGGAACCTCCCCATCGCACCCCCCTCAGATTTAGTTATAAGTTGGCACAGTGGATAGGCCTTGAAAAACTGAACACATATCAATTGCGAAAACAGGAAGAAGTTGTGTGGAACTGTGAAAAAATAAGCAAAATATACAAACTGAGTAGTTCAACGGAAGATAGGCAACATTAAGGAGAGTGGGAACGCGAGAGTGCCGTGGTCTCGTGGTAACGTGAACAGCTGCGGAACGAAAGGTCCTTGGTTCAAGTCTTCCATCGAGTGAAAAGTTTAATTTGTTATTTTCAGTTTATGTGACAAACTCTTATGTTTTCATCACTTTTTTGGGAGTGATTATCACATCCACAAGAAAACCTAAATCGGGCAAGGTAGAACAATCTTTTTACCCATTCGCCAAGTGTACAAGTTAGGTGGGTCGACAACATATTCCTGTCATGTGACGCACATGCCGTCACCAGTGTCGTATAGAATACATCAGACGTGTTTTCCTGTGGAGGAATCGGTTGACCTATGACCTTGCGATCAAATGTTTTCTGTTCCCATTGGAGAGACACGTCCTTTCGTCTACTAATCGCACGGGTTTGCGATGCGGTCGTAAAACACAGCCACTAAACTTATTACAGTGAACAGAGATGTCAATGAACGAACGGACAGATAATAACTATACAAAAATGAAGAAAGTAAAGTTTTCAGTCGAGGCAAGACTTGAACCAAGGACCTCTCGTTCTGCAGCTGCTCACGCTACCACCGCACCACGGGGCTCCTAAGCTCACGTTCTCCATTATGATGCTTATGTTGCCCATGGACTACTCAGTTTGTATATTTTGCTTATTTTTTCACAGTTCCACACACCTTCTTCCTGTTTTCTCAATTGATCTGTGTTCAGTTTATCAAGGCCTATCCACTGTGCCAACTTATAACTAAATCTGAGGGGGGTGCGATGGGGAGGCTCCCTTGTAAGTCGCTTATGTCGGTGGATTTCCCCGTTCGCACCGCGTCTCGTCGCTAGAACGTATTCCTCGTTCGTCTCTGTTCCGCTTAAACGCTTTCCTTATCGCGTCACATGTCCGCAACTCCACCAGGCGGCCTTCATACGCGCGATGGGCAGTGGTCATAACGTTTTGGCTCGTCAGTGGAGCTTTGATTGGAACACGAGTGAACCACAATACAAATGACGTACAATATCTTTAGATCATTGTGTTTATTCGGCGCCGCATCCTGTGCGTATGTACGTGCAGGATTCAAAGTGCTCACTGTTAGTCCACAACACCAGATGAAATAATATCGTCATATCATCCTCGTGGAAGGACCCCTGGGAGCTAGAACATTGGTCATCAGCGGGAATTCCCGGAACCTTCTTACTGGAACTGGAGCAAGATAATTTTGTGTAAGTCCTTTTTAATGTATTTTCTATCAGCATAGAGTATTCAGGGTAACTGAAAAATAATAATTTCTAATAGAGTGGTGACGCTATGAAACAAATGTCAATTTCCTCGCCCAAAAGATATAGACAAAAGATTTCCTGTCAATTTGAAAAACACAGTTTTGAGAAAAACGTTTGAAGAAAGTAGAGAAACCAACAGCTCTATCACAGCGAATGCTCCACACCAACATCCATGAGGATTTGAGGATGAAAAAGATGTGTGCGCAATGGGTGCACCATTCAGTCACCACTGCGTAGAAATAGAAGCGAATGGAAGCAGGGCCAACAGTTGGTGCAACAGCACAGTGCACATCCAGCGGAGATTTTTTCTACGTCGGGTCACCATCGACGAGTAGTGGTTCTTCTACGAGACTCCAGAAAAGAAACGTCAGTCTATGGAGTGGAAGCATACTAAGAACCTTCGTCCCAAGAAGCCACGACTGGGACTATTCGTGCAAAGGCAAATGACGAACGTGTTCTGAAATCAGGAAGGGATACTGCTGGTGGACAGGCTCCTTCTCAATACAGCCTTCAGCAGTGATCGGTAGTCCGCCTTGGTAGGTATTGTTCCATTCGTATCGTTATTACTGACACGAAAGTCGCCTCAAATACATTGTCGTTTTGTCTTTCCACTGCATGTCACGGACGGAAAACAAATAAACTGAAATTTTAAAAAAATGATAGGTACTGCAGTTCACTGTACCAATTCCGCCGACACATTCAACAAAGCCAACGCGGAAAATGGGGCCGAGGCATTCTGCTCCAACACGACAATGCGTGGTCATACGCCCGTCGCCAGACCATTGCCACTGTGCGTGAATTAGGGCTTGCCGTGCTGCCACGTTGCCACATCATCCATATTCGCGGGATCTATTGGATACAATGCAATGCAAGCGGTCATGCAGGGTAAGAAGTTCACCATCAACGACAAACTTCATGCAGTTGTCCACCAGTAACGAGAGAAGATCCCACAGAGTCATTTGCTGCTCAAATACGGAAGCTATCAATAACTGTGATATAAATTGTACTCGTTTGTTCAGGAATTGGGCCTGTGAACACAAAAGAATTTCCGAACGCACCAAGTATTTATTCAGCACTGTGATATTGCAAGATATTTAAAGAAAAAACCACTTGCAGCATAAATTTTGCATGTTAAGATTAGTTATAGTTATCCACTCAAGGTACGTATGTGCTGGAACGAAGAACTCAACTAGACCACAAGGGTACATTCTCATATCGCATCCATGGAGCTCCACAGTCGCAGTTTGATGTACATTTTCCCCACATGTATAGGTTCTCTGTAAAAACACCGCATCCCATACAAATTGTATTTAAACTTTTCCACATCTGACGAGGGAGTTCAAAATCCACTGGTCGTTTTTGATGGATCTATTAGATCACACAGATAGTAGGGAGCGTTTTCATTCCACAATGCCAACCATTTAGCACTGAGACTGAAGACGTCGTCAACGAACTATTGAGTACGATACCAGGGCGAGGTCTAGAAACAGCAGTCGATTTTTTCCCATCCGCAATTTGTTCCGGTGCAAGTGCAGTTCAGGACTGTTCATGATTTTCTCCTTTTGCTGTATGAGAACATCCTGTCTGCCCACAGGAGGCTGAGTTTCGAAAGCTAATGCAGAGAAGCAGAGTTGCAGTCTTAGGAAAATGTTTATATAGCTCCGAAAGTATTTAAAATTTTTCGATTTTTCTGGTATAGTTTCAAGTTTAATATTCCTGGGTTACACAAAGAGTCATGAGTTCTTCCATGGAAGCAACAGATTTAAAAAAAAAAAAAAAAAAAAAAGAAACGAAAAATCTCTTAAGGTGTAACGTGTCGGTCGGTATTCCAACGGTCTCCCCTAATACAAGGAAATACGAATACTTGTGTAATGATAGAATATTTGCGTGTTCTTCTTCTTCTTCTTCTTCTCTCTCTCTCCCTCTCTCTCTCTCCCTCTCTGTCTCGTGTTGGCAGAAGAGCCAACACCGTGTTACTAGTGGAGGCCGAAATGCACGCGTTTTAGCTCACACAGGCTGATGTGAGGAGGGAAGAACTATACTGACGTGAGGTCTGGAACATGACAAGGAATGAGAATTCAGAAAGCGGACGTAATTAGTTTGATACTTAACTTTAATCCATTAATGATGAACGTCGCTCTTGACGGTACATGATTCACAATATTATCTGTTCAGAATAGTAACTGAATATGGCGCCTTGCTAGGTCGTAGCAAATGACGTAGCTGAAGGCTATGCTAAACTGTCGTCTCGGCAAATGAGAACGTATGTAGACAGTGAACCATCGCTAGCAAAGTCGGCTGTACAACTGGGGCGAGTGCTAGGGAGTCTCTCTAGACTAGACCTGCCGTGTGGCGGCGCTCGGTCTGCAATCACTGATAGTGGCGACACGCGGGTCCGACGTATACTAACGGACCGCGGCCGATTTAAATGCTACCACCTAGCAAGTGTGGTGTCTGGCGGTGACACCACAAAAACTGTGTCTTACCGATTTTTTCAAACACCAGTCCCATAAGGCCCGATTTTTTGCAAGTTGGTATAGTCTGTCTGTAAACTGAAGAGCGAGCGAGCGATTCCCCACTCTGCCTACCCTGCTACGTCAAAGGGCGCTTCTACAGGCTGTTTCACAACGTAGTGCAGTCCCTGCCGCAGCGCGCGCTTTAAATCTGAGGCGACGCCGTTTGTTTTTAGAGAAATGCGTTAAGAATATAAGGAAAAAAAAAGACGATAGCTTCTTCGAAACGAAACATTATAGAGTAAAAAAGATTAAGATATAATAATATTAACGGGAATCAGGATCCTACTACAAACATAGAACCGAATGCCTATTCATGTGAATGTATGTTCCTCTATTCGTAAGACGAACTAGATAAAGTGCAATCAATCTGTAGAATTTAAGGCTTGTTCTTACTGTGTGTTTCTACTAAAAGGTAAAAGTTTTCTTTGAAGGGCTGCATTGAAACTTAACAATTCTTGCAACACGAAGAGTGTTTAAGAAGTAACCAGAAGTTTATAATTTCGTGTGTTGTATTAGTTCGATTCGCACTGCTTTTTTTTTGTCACTGTCTTCGTAAACATGTCTGAAAAGTATTTCCAGGTAAATCCCATTTCACGGAATGTCTTGTGTGCCAAGGAAAATGTATTTTTTGTTTCACAGCAGTAAGTAATTTCCGTAATGTGGGCACTATTCTTTGGTTTATGTAAAAGTCCTCCGTCGTTTGTCGAATGACCGATTTTGTGAAATCGTCTACAACGATAGGTTTCCTCCCTAAATTAGTTTTCCTTCGCGGCGATTCCAGTAAACCGTGCACCTTGTTTTCGCGTTCCTTCCTTATGTGTCCTACTGTGGCGAGGCTGACGTTTGCATAAACTGCAGTCCTTTGATTGGGACTGGTAATATTAGCCAACAGTTCTTTTCGTGTCGCCTCCTTAACACACGCTGTAATAACGTTAGAGACGATCGAACGCTCGTTACTCCGCAAATACCTTTTCTTCGTATTCTGCACATTTTCTTGCAATGCAGGGCGATTATCCACACATCCGGATACTGATGTATATCAGTGAGTACACAAAATCAACTGACTGACACTGGCAACTAAGATCCAACGAACAGGAACGACGTATATCACTGCACGCCGAACTACACCGCTACACAGGTAACGGGCAACTGATTTTGGGTGGCCCTGTAGGCCAGTGGCAGGGTTCTTCTGGGAAAGGTCACTTCCCCCACCAAAAGCGCTGCTCACTCTTGAGTTTACAGACAGACTATACAGACTGAAATTCGTCATCTAGTAAATGGCACGTGCACCGGTGACTGCCAGGAAACAATGGTAAATGTCCTCAGTTTCTTGTAATGCATGGTAAAAGTGGCAGACGTCAAAGTTGAAAGACGACGTGAGTGGGTTACAGATGAGTCAGCAAACAAGCTGCGGAAATGAGGTGGTTGTGTCAGGGGCAGGAGGTGCGAGAAGAGCCGCACAGAGCGCTCGCACGTGCGGCCACATGGTTGAGGCGGAAGTGTGGGCCGATGGCACGCCGCAGGGGTTAGGCCGCTAGGGGGTTAGCGGCCCACTGCAGCCAGCCGGACAGAGCGTGAATGGCGCGCTGCGCCGAGCCGGATGCCGGTGGCAGGTAGAGCCGCCATTGTGTCAGAAAGGCGGCCGCGGCAAACATCCGCCCCCTGGCTCTGACTCAGGCCGTTATTGAAAGCGGCGTCGCTTTCAGCGGGGCGGTTCCCGTCCCTGGACGAGGTCGCTACGCCGCACGCTGGGCTAACCGCGTCACGCTGTGCCGTGGTGTAGAGTACGGGGCGGCGAAGCCACACAAACAAGTCGCTGGAGCAGCGAAGCCGACCGAGCTTCGCCGGCTCTCACGTGACGCCTCACATAATCTCGGCCCTTCTACATCGACACTTAGGTGACAAAAGTCATAGGCCACTTTTTAATATCGTGTCGGACCTCCTTCTGCAAGGCGTAGTGTACCAGCTCGATAGATCATGTACTCAGTAAGTCGTTGGAAATTCCCTGCAGAAACACTGAGCCATGCTACCTCTATTATATTTTGGGGTAACTCCATAAACAGAGAAAAAATTTTTAGAGTACAGAAGTGTATAATAAGAGTAATAGTAGTGTAAATCCAAGAATATCATGTCGAAACCTATTGAAAGAATTGGCCATATTAACCACAGCTTCTCAGTATATTTATTCCTTAATGAAGTTTGTTGTAAATAATACATCTCTTTTGCCAACTAGCTGCTTAGTACACAGTATCAATACTAGGAATAAGAGCAATATACACTCCTGGAAATGGAAAAAAGAACACCGGTGTGTCAGACCCACCATACTTGCTCCGGACACTGCGAGAGGTCTGTACAAGCAATGATCACACGCACGGCACAGCGGACACACCAGGAACCGCGGTGTTGGCCGTCGAATGGCGCTAGCTGCGCAGCATTTGTGTACCGCCGCCGTCAGTGTCAGCTAGTTTGCCGTGGCATACGGAGCTCCATCGCAGTCTTTAACACTGGTAGCATGCCGCGACAGCGTGGACGTGAACCGTATGTGCAGTTGACGGACTTTGAGCGAGGGCGTATAGTGGGCATGCGGGAGGCCGGGTGGACGTACCGCCGAATTGCTCAACACGTGGGGCGTGAGGTCTCCACAGTACATCGATGTTGTCGCCAGTGGTCGGCGGAAGGTGCACGTGCCCGTCGACCTGGGACCGGACCGCAGCGACGCACGGATGCACGCCAAGACCGTAGGATCCTACGCAGTGCCGTAGGGGACCGCACCGCCACTTCCCAGCAAATTAGAGACACTGTTGCTCCTGGGGTATCGGCGAGGACCATTCGCAACCGTCTCCATGAAGCTGGGCTACGGTCCCGCACACCGTTAGGCCGTCTTCCGCTCACGCCCCAACATCGTGCAGCCCGCCTCCAGTGGTGTCGCGACAGGCGTGAATGGAGGGACGAATGGAGACGTGTCGTCTTCAGCGATGAGAGTCGCTTCTGCCTTGGTGCCAATGATGGTCGTATGCGTGTTTGGCGCCGTGCAGGTGAGCGCCACAATCAGGACTGCATACGACCGAGGCACACAGGGCCAACACCCGGCATCATGGTGTGGGGAGCGATCTCCTACACTGGCCGTACACCACTGGTGATCGTCGAGGGGACACTGAATAGTGCACGGTACATCCAAACCGTCATCGAACCCATCGTTCTACCATTCCTAGACCGGCAAGGGAACTTGCTGTTCCAACAGGACAATGCACGTCCGCATGTATCCCGTGCCACCCAACGTGCTCTAGAAGGTGTAAGTCAACTACCCTGGCCAGCAAGATCTCCGGATCTGTCCCCCATTGAGCATGTTTAGGACTGGATGAAGCGTCGTCTCACGCGGTCTGCACGTCCAGCACGAACGCTGGTCCAACTGAGGCGCCAGGTGGAAATGGCATGGCAAGCCGTTCCACAGGACTACATCCAGCATCTCTACGATCGTCTCCATGGGAGAATAGCAGCCTGCATTGCTGCGGAAGGTGGATATACACTGTACTAGTGCCGACATTGTGCATTGTGCATTGTGCCTGTGGTTCTGTCAGTGTGATCATGTGATGTATCTGACCCCAGGAATGTGTCAATAAAGTTTCCCCTTCCTGGGACAATGAATTCACGGTGTTCTTATTTCAATTTCCAGGAGTGTACATAAAGATTTAAAATCGCTTACTCTTGCCCAGAAAGGAGTCCAGTATTCAGCAACGCATATTTTCAATAAGTTACCAGCAACCATTAAGAATTTAGTTTCAGACAAGGCACAATTTAAAAATAATTTAAAAGAATTTTTGGTGGTCAACTCCTTCTGTTCCAACCATGACTTTCTCAACAATTGCAGTAGACCATTTTAATGAAAATTTATTATACTTTAATTTTTGACAATACTTGGTTGTAACAGCCAAGTAACTACCTACTGTCTGAATGATGGATGTATGGAAAGCAGATGTAAGTCTTAAGTCTGTAAATAGTAGAAGTTTAATTTTAAATCTTATACATAATCTGACTGTTCTTAAGTGAGGATCACTGAAATGAGTAATTTACTTTAATTTTTGACAATACTAGAAACTAGCAAATGTCTGAATGATAGATTTCGCCGGCCGAAGTGGCCGTGCGCTTAAAGGCGTTGCAGTCTGGAACCGCTACGGTCGCAGGTTCGAATCCTGCCTCGGGCATGGATGTTTGTGATGTCCTTAGCTTAGTTAGGTTTAACTAGTTCTAAGTTCTAGGGTACTAATGACCTCAGCAGTTGAGTCCCATAGTGCTCAGAGCCATTTGAACCAATGATGGATTTCATGAAAGCAGATGTAAGTATTAAACCTGTAAATATTAGAAGTTTAAATTTAATTGATGTACATAATTTTACCGTTTATTGACTGAGGATCATTAAAATTAATGAAACTCAAGTTTTTCTAATTACATTTTTGTAATGTGTTTATCTGACATGTTCCAGGCCCAGGAGGATTCCCTCTTTCATAGGTCTATGGAATGAATAATTAATCTAATCTAATTCTTTTTTTCCCGTGAGTCTTCCGACTATTTGACGCGGCCCGCCATGAATTCCTCTCCTGTGCCAACCTCTTCATCTCAGAGTAGCACTTGCAAGCTACATTCCTCAATTATTTGCTGCATGCATTCAAAAATGGTTCAAATGGCTCTGAGCACTATGGGACGTAAAATCTGAGGTCATCAGTCCCCTAGAACTTAGAACTACTTAAACCTAACTAACCTAAGGACATCACACACATCCATGCCCGAGGCAGCATTCGAAGCTGCGACCGTAGCGGTCACGCGGTTCCAGACTGAAGCGCCTAGAACCGCTCGGCCACACGGGCTGGCTTGGATGTATTCCTTTACAGTTTTTAACCTTTACAGCTCCCTCTAGCACCATGGAAGTCATTCGCTGATGTCTTAACGTATGTCCTATCATCCTGTGCCTACTCCTAGCCAGTGTTGTCCACATATTCCTTTCCTCTCGGATTCCGGGCAGTACCTTCTCACTTCTTACCTAATCAGTCCACCTAATTTTCAACATTCGTCTGTAGCACCACGTCTCAGATGCTTTGATTCTCTACCGTTCCGATTTTCGCACAGTCCATGTTTCACTGCCATAAAATGCTTTGCTCCAAATTCATTCTGTCAGAAATTTCTTCCTCAAATTAAGGGGAGGTTTACTGTCTTTGGACCGAAAAAAGCATGGTCTTTGAGAATTTTTTTCTCGGGATGTGTTATAGATATCAGTGTCAAATTTGGTCAAAACGTTTATTGATATTTTCTCTACAAATTGGAATTTTTTCGACCGGAAATGTAGAAGAGCAAAGGCGGAAGTGCTGGCGGAACGAAACAAAATTTCGATGTAGACCTCCACGCGCGGTATGTCACAGGTCAGCCGGCTGAAATCAAAATTGAGTTGACGTTAGCGAAGTATATAAGATTCTTTAGGAGTTGTACCTCGCTTAAGTTATTTGGACCATAGGAAACAAAATACTTATAGTTGATGGATCGGAATAAAAGTGGTACATCTCCTAGACAATTTAGTTAGCTTCGTCGAAAACAAGGAATCATGCCAATCGGCTCAGTAGATTTGAAGTTACCATACCGCACGATAAAAAATGTCATTTCGAGAAAAACCCGTTTGAAGTTTTGACTGCATGTAAATGCAATATTATGCAATGTACGTTCAATCTGCTATTCCGGGCCCATAAACTAGTCCTTCCTCTTCTTCATAGAGGACGTTCTGCTCTATCTGGGCCATCCTCCGCTGCTCCAGAGCCGCTCGTACGGCCGGTGACAAGCGGTTTTCGGCCGCTTAAATCCGGTAGTCGTCCGAATGCTTGGAGAGCTGCGTCGAATAGAGTCCCAGGGTGACGTCCATCGTTGTCATGGTCTTCAGGTTTGCTGAATACCCTTCGTTGAAGCTGCTCACAGCCAGGAAAGTCGCAGTCTCCACAGTCTTCGCACCAGAATGAATATGCTTGGGGACTAACTTTCAAACACACGCGTTCAAACTTTCATTTGAATTTTGTGTGTTTCCTCCCAAGCACCGGTATAATAACTCGTCCTCCGAAAGAAAAAAACTGGTGCGTGAAAAAGGCCGATTTCAGGCAGGTGCATTTTTTTGTTCAAACCCGAATAATAAACATTTCCGTTCCGTATTCGGAAAAACCGTTTCAGGGGTGGATTCTAAACGCTTTTATGGGTCCAAAAATGCAATTTAAAAAAATCTATTTTTTTGAACTAGAAGATAGTAATCCTCCCCTTAAAGCCTATGTTTGATACTAGTAAACTTCTATTGGCCAGGAATGCCATTTTTGCCAGCGCTAGTCTGCTTTTGGTGTGCTCCTCGCTCCTTCCGTCATTGGTTATTTTGCTACCTAGGTTGTAGAATTCCTTAACTTCATCTACTTCGTGACCATCAATCCTGATGTTAAGTTTCTGCTACTCCGCACTACTTTCGTTTTCTTCGATTTACTCTCAGTCTCTATTCTGTACTCAACTTCATTCCATTCGGTAGATCATGTGATTCTTTTTCACTTTCACTCAGGATGAAAATGCCATCAGCGAATTGTACCGTTGATATCCTTTCACCTTGAATTTTAATTCCACTCTTGAACCTTTGTTTTGTTTCCATCACTGCTTCTTCGATATACAGATTGAACAATGGTCATGAAAGACTACATGCCTATATTATACCCTTTTTAATCCGACCATTTCGTTCTTGGTCTCCCACTCTTATTATTCCCTCTTGGCTCCTGTACACTTTGTATGTTACCCGCCTCTCCCTATAGCTTACACCTGTTTCACTCAGAATTTCACATTCTCGAACGCTTTTTCCAGGTATTTTCATCTCCCTTACGTGCTGAACTACCCGTTAAATATCCTCGAATACTTTTTCTGTCTCTTCATCTTCAGCTTGCAACTTCGGCATGTGTTCCTGAACTATCGTTATTGGTGATGGTTTCCTGTCGATTCTGATGAGAATAACTCTATCACAGAACTGTTCACGAGAACTCACTCCCTGCCCTACCTTCCTATTCACAAGGAATCCTATACCCGTTTTACCATTTTCTGCTGCTACTGACCAGAAATCCTTGTCTTCTTTCCATTTCACGTCATTGACCCCTACTATATCTAGACTGAATGTTAGCATTCCCCTTTTCAGATTTTTTAGCTTCCCCGCCACGTACAGACTTCCGACATTCTACGGCCAGATTCGTAGAGCGTTATCCTTTCGTTGGTTATTCAACATTTATGTCTTGGTCACCATTGCGTTCTGCATTCTCATGCCGTTGATCATTGCTGAGTCTTCAACCTTTAGGGGCAGTTTCCCAGCGCAAGGGCAAGAGAATGCCCAGAACCTCTGAAGGCTCCTTCACCATCTTTGACAAGGTCGTTGGCAGAATGAGAGTAGAATCATACGTCGGAAGGCTTCGGCCGCCATTGCTGATGATTTTGTTCAAAATTTAAGCCGCGGCGGGGTTCTAAGCTGGGACCGAGGATGTTTTGCTTATTACTCAAAGACGCTACCTCTAGACCACAGATGCCTCTGTAGTCGTTCATAATTATGTAAGTGTAACCGGTGTAGCGTTTTGTGCCTGAACTGACCTCTTGATGATGTCCCATGAACGTTCGATGCGATTCAGGTCGGGAGATCTTGGTGGCCAAGTCATTTGCTCGAACTGTCCAGAATGTTCTTCAAACCAGTCGGAACAATTGTGGCCCGGTGACATGGCGCATTGCCATACACAAAAATTCCATCGCAGTCAATGATTGGTTCAGCTGAACAAGAGAACTTTGTCCATTCCATTTAAACGCAGCCCACACCATTACAGAGTATTCACCAGCTTGCACAGTACCTTGTTGACTGCTTGGGTGCATGGCTTCGTGGGGTCTGGGCCACACTCGAACTCTACCACCGGCTCTTACCAACTGAAATCGGGACTCATCCGACAAGGCCACGGTTTTCCAGTCATCTGGAGTCCAGCCAATATGGCCACGAGCCCATGAGAGGCGACTGTCCTAACGGATACGTTCCTCGTACGCCCCACATTGACTTCTGCGGACATTTCAATGTTAGCACTGACAACTCTACGCTAACACCGCTGCCCTCGCTCGTTAAGTGAAGGCCGTCGGCCACTGTTTGTCCGTGATGAGAGGTGATACCTGAAATTTGGTATTCTCAGCACACGTTTGACACTGTAGATGCCGGAATACCGAATTCCCTAACGATATCCGAAATGGAATGTCCCGTGCTGCTAGCTCCAGCTACCATTCCGCGTTCAAAATCTGCTAATTCCCGTTGTGTGGCCAGAATAACGTCGATAACCTTTTAAAATTAATCACCTGGTTGCAAATGACAGCTCCGCCAATGTACTACCCTTTTATACTTGTGTACGCGACACTACCGCCATCTGTGTATGTACATATCGCTGTCCCGCGACTTTTTCGTCACCTCGTTGTATACTCTTCGGGCGAATGCGAAGTTGGTTACGTGGATACTTCCCGTTGTATCACGTATTAGAGTTTCTTCCCGTGCCATTCGTGGATGCAGGGCGGAAAGAACAACTGCTCAAATACGAGCAGTAATTAGTCTAACCATGTCCTCGTGGTCCCAAAAGCTGTCCTCACACCGTAAGAGGCAGCTAACATAGACGTGAACGTTGGACGCTGTGTCTCTCGCGACACAGTGGCGTCTTCACACTGGACGAGCTCCTTCGCGTGATTTACGCTCTCAGTGCTCTCGAGCGGCCGTTGTCTGCTTTATTTCGTTCACATACCAGACAGTTTTCTTACGAAAAACGGACGCGCGTAGAACAGCTGCGATAATTCTGTTAGTGATTGTTGAAGAAGAGCGAAGAAAATGGCGAGTAAGACTCTGGTCTCGTCCATGGCATGAACAAACATTGCAATAAATAGCAAATCATGTGTAGTCTTAGAAAGATCGGTTAATAAAATATTTGTGGACATTAGTCACTGGTTCCTAACCAATTCTTTGTCGCTAAACTTTGCAAAAAAAAAAAAAAAAAAAAAAAAAAACACACTACATGCAGTTTAGAAATTGTAAGGGATGTCCCACAAGTATATTCCTAACATACGATGACAAGCAGATAGAAAAAGTGGACAGTGTTAAATTCTTGAGATTATAGCTTGATAACAAATTCAACTGCGAGGAGCACATCACAGAACTGCTAAAACGTCTTAACAAATCTCTATTTGCAGTGTGAATTGTGTCAGACATAGGAGATATAAAAATGAAAAAACTGGCATGCTATGCTTACTTTCATTGCATAATGTCATATGGGATTATTTTTTGGGGTAATCCATCAAGCCAAGCTAAGGTTTTCCGAGCACAAAAACGTGCAATAAAAGTTATATGTGGTGTGAACTCAAGAACATCCTGCAGAAGACTGTTTAGGAAACTAGGTTCAAATGGCTCTGAGCACTATGGGACTCAAACTTCTGAGGTCATCAGTCCCCTACACTTAGAACTACTTAAACCTAAGGACATCACAGACAACCATGCCCGAGGCAGGATTCGAACCTGCGACCGTAGCAGCAGCGCGGTTCCGAACTGGAGCGCCTAGAACCGCACGGCCACCAGGGCCGGCAGGGAACTAGGGATACTAATTACTGCTTCCCAATATATTTATTCCCTAATGAAATTTGTCATTAAAAATATGTCACTTTTTCAAACTAACAACTCAATTCATGGAATCAATACTAGAAATGAGAGTATTCTTCACAAGGATTTAAAGACACTTACTTTTGTACAAAAAGGTGTGCATTATTCAGGAACACACATTTTCAATAACTTGCCAGCAGCCATAAAAAGCTTAACAACCAATGAAATTCAGTTTAAGAGAAGCCTATAGGATTTATTGGTGGCCAACTGCTACTCCATTGATGAATTTCTCAGTAGAACCAACTGATATAAGCACAATCTAATTTCTGTACCAGTTCAGTGCAGTAATGTGTTCATTGTAAATAAGTATTGTAGCAGTTCTGTTATATGTTTATTACCTTGTAAATAAAAAAAACGTTTTTTTAAATTTTAAATTCAATGCATTAATGCGACCTTACTAAATGACTGTTTGTAAAATGATTCTTTCATATAGTGTTCATTTAAAAATAAGGACGATCATTTCACTTGGGACCTGCGGAAGGTACATTTACTTGTTTGTTTCAGTGGTAAATGTTTGTCATGTGTCATTGTTCTCTGACATGTTCTACATCCTGGAGGACCTCCTCACTATGGACCAATTGGAATTAAAGTAAATCTAATCTAATCTAATCTTGAACAGCGAAGTGCTAGGAGAGGAACACTACATAATGCTATACTTCGATCTCAGATACTTACCAGTAGAAGTTGTTCGTTAATTCAATTGAATCTTCACCCCATTTTTGGTTTCAAATGACGAAAGTCATGGGATAGCGATAAAGATGGCGGTAATGTCACTTATACGCGGTTTAAAAGGGCAGTGCGCTGGTGGAGCTATCGTTTGTACTCAAGTGAACAATGCGAAATGATATCCGAGGTGGTTGTGGCCACACGACGGAAATTTAACATATTTTGAACGCAGAATGGTAATTGGAGCAAGGCGCAGGCATTCCATTTCGAATATCGTTAGGGAATTCAGTATCCTGAGATGCACACTGTCAAGAGTGCGACGAGAATACTAAATTTCAGGTATTAACTCTCACCACGGAGAAAACAGTGGCCGATGCGATTGGAAAGAACCGACCGCTTAAAGTGGATACCGGTATTTTAGTTCCGAGAGACATTTTTCGGTTTATGTTTGGTCTCGTATATAACAGGTTTTCTTCATTTTTTTTAATAACCAGATAAAAAAAACAGTATATCAATTTGCCATACATGAATTTGCCGTAGCAGCAGTATTAAAATTATTGGTTTTTTAAAAAATGAGTAATGTTTATTCGTAAAATTTCCAGTGCTTTGAAATATTGAGTGGTAATAGAAAATAAGAAGAGTGATAAATCCCATTTTATTAACAATGCAGACGGCTGTGAACTAGCAACGAACCGGTACAGTATTGTCGTGACAGTGATGTACTTGTTGCCAAATGGCGTTTCCTACGAAACTGTACGTGCGTACTCAACAATGGACAAAACTTGCTCCCGTTTGATCTGTACGGTAGTTTTTCGCTGTCGTCCTCGGACGTAAGCTGGATTGCAGACTGCCACCATCCCTAATCGGGAAAGTTTTTTTTATGAAGTACTGTCTTTCATCGGCTTTAATAGATTAAAAATGAGAAGAGGCACAATAAGCTTGAGACATTATGTAAAGAGAAATCATCTCAAATGTCCCACGAAAGAGAATCTAAATTTGATTGACGTATCTATAATTGTGATGGCGTGCTATAAACTTGGGGTAATAAATGACCCCCTTAATTTTGCAGTTGCTGCAGGATGAAAAATTGATCCCATCCACAAGTGACGCTTCTGCGAAGTCACCAGCTTGTGACCTTCCATTCTCGCCCTGCCCTCTTTGCTGAAGATAATGAGACTGATTTCTGCTACACCTTTAACCCCATGTCGATCGTATCTCCTACGTCTTCGCCTTCATTAAAATGTTTCAGTCTTAGTTCGAAGTCTTTGTTTATAACTGGAAATAACAGCAAACAAAAAACTGAAAGTCGGTTATTCCTAAAACCGGTTATTTTGAGCGCATTAACAGTAAGGTTAAAAAGGAGACTAAAAGAACCGGCATAACCGAAAACCGGTTGTTTCAGTGGTAACCGCCATCCTTAGTGGCCGCCGGCCTTCACTTAACGACAGAGAGCAGCGGCGTTTGCGTAGAGTTGTCTCTGTTGACGTACGAGCAATACTGGAGGTGCGACACGATGTCAGGAGGTGTCTCATAACGTTTGTCACCTAACCATAGAGTCTAATGTCAGTCTGCGTATGCACAATAATCGTATTCTCTTAGTTAAATTTATCATCAGCACTCTGAAATAATAAATTTTACCATACAGAGTTAATATCGAGATTCGTTTCGCAATTTCATTCGAATGAAAGTGGGGATTTTTTCGATCCTGTTCACCACCTCTGAAAAGATACTCACCGGCAAGGCAAAAACACGAGGCAATCCACAAATCCATAAACAGGTGTATATATTTTACAGTAAGTTTCGTAGTAATAAATACTTGCACCATTTAAGTTGTTTTTACCTCCTGATATAGACAGGCAGTCACGTTAAGATTCCTGGCTACTGGGGAAACATTCCAGTCGTTATCCTTTGCAACAAGTATTGCAGAAAATACATTATTTGTAATAAATAAAATCGACTTTTGAGATAATATTTCCATTAAATGAATAAGAAAGACCCAGTATCAGTAGAACAAAAACAATGTACTTATTATTCAACCTTAAAGACCCAGAGTCTCTTGCAAGATAAAAGGTAAAAAAAATTAAAGGAAGGTGGGCACTAGCTTTCTGTCTCTCTCTTCGCCGCTCACAACAAGAGTTGCTGCAACTTCCGACTACGACATAGACTGTGTAACGAGTGTCTCTACAACTGTCATTTTTTGGTATTTAGTATGTAAACAGTACTAAAAAAAGAAGTGCTTTTGATAAATAATCATTATGCCGTAGCACTGAAACAGAAGCCTATACTTTAGTAGCATACGAGTTATAACACTAAAAATATCAACTACAAGAAGTCTTCAGTTTACATTTATGTAGCTTTCTGTCATTTTATTATAACAAATCGCAGCTAAAACGAAACGTTTTCGTGAGTTCCTCAGTTTTCTGATGCTTTGAACAGTTTTCATTCATAGCACATACTCTATGGGAAAGAAAACCCACTAAATACAGTGTTTAACGCCGTACAATTGGGCGGCTCCTATGTTCTGCTTGTGACGTAAAACGATGTCGCATCTCATTGGCCCCTTTCGTCTCCACGAGGCAAAAATCTGATGTGCCAGGGTCCTTATTCCGCGCTCCGCACTGTAGTGTAACGTGGAATTTCTCGCTGTGACGTCACAAGCTCCTCGTCTATGTGCATTTTCACGTCCCGTGAGAGGAGGGCTGTCGGAAGCGATACGTGGACGGCTTTAGCATGTTCCTAGATTCCTTACTTATTATTGATTTTCTCAGTAGGGTCATATGGCCGTTATTCACCTCCTAGGTGATTTTTGTTTTAAGCTTCAAGGCATATTTCTGTGCCTAATGTTTCGTGTCCTAGTGCTGGAGACAACATCGGAGGCGATAAAGACTCAAATAGCAATTTCAAGCTTAAACAAGCTCACAGACCCAAGTTTTAATACGTTTCAACACAACGGTCGGATTATGATATTATCGGAGCGTTGCTTGTGATTGCATTGTCGCGTCGGGCGACGGGTGCGAGTGTCCTGCGTGTGAGCGACCAACTCCAGTTACAAGATGGCTACTACAGCCGACCACCTGTTTCTACAAAACGACGCCCAACCGTAAAATATTGTAGCTCAAGAGTGTGGTGTCACCGCCAGATACCACACTTGCTAGGTGGTAGCTTTTAAATCGGCCGCGGTCCACTAGTATACGTCGGACCCGCGTGTCGCCACTGTCAGTAATTGCAGACCGAGCGCCGCCACACGGCAGGTCTAGAGAGACGTCCTAGCACTCGCCCCAGTTGTACAGCCGACTTTGCCTGAGATGGATTACTGACAATTACGCTCTCATTAGCCGAGACGATAGTTAGCATAGCCTTCAGCTACATTTGCTAGGACCTAGCAAGGCGCTGTATTCAATTGCTAATTAATATTATGAAGCATGTATCATCAAGAGCGATGTTCTACAATTATGGATTAAAGTTAAGTATTCCAGAAGCTACGTACTTTTCTTTATAGCATTCATTACGTATCCTGTTTCAGACCTCACGCCAGTCTGCGTGACCTTAACGCGTGCCTTTCGGCTACTTCCGAGTGGCGTGGCTGTCTTGCTACGCCAATACAAAGAGCAAGGCAACGAAGTTAGCTTTACTTAGGAAAATATGACGATGGACGATACATGAGCGCTGCAAATGAAATTTACAAAGAGAGGCATCTTCATGGAGAATTCATAATTTATATCAACCACGAAAAATGACCAGACCAATTCTTCGAATATAAATTCGACTATCTCATCAATGAATTAAAGACGAGTGTTTCTTATGTGATCACGAACTTTCCACAGCTGATAGGCGCAGAAGAATGTCTGACTAATGTAAGTATGCAAATTGAGTCAGTTTCCCGATAAGGTCTCCGTGTTGTAGTCCTAGATCAGTAATTTGTATCATTATAGGTCTTGTGTTTCGACCCAGCCTCTCCTTACATTTTATCTGACTCAGCTACAGTTCTTATAACCTGTTCTGTACCCTTACATTTATCTATACTTTTTATATTTTTAAGTTCATCTCAAACCAAATTTTTGCCGAAGTATGCATACTTATCCTCATATATCACACAAAAATTCCTAATGAAACACATTGAACAACCATGAAATTTTACTGATATTTAATTGTTCGGAACGTAATACATCCGCAGTCAATGCTAATGCCAAATGTTTCCATTAATCTAAATAGTCTGCATAAATAAAGCATACAAAATGTTTGAGAAAAAGATCAGACTTTTTGTGAAATGATTTGTCCAAAAGTATGAAATAAAATAGATCAGAGAAACATCTGATGCATCTCATTACCTGTACATGATTTCAAGCATCAGTCAAATGTTTCTCTAATCTATTGCACCTCATTTGTTGTAGATGATTTCGAGATTCATTCAAAGGCACATCAACTGTTTCTTTTAGACAGATAATTGTACGAAACAATTGATTAATTTTTGTTCACTTTTTCTGTTTTCAAGTTTTATTCAGAAAGTATGATCTCACTGACATGAATCCCGATGCACAGGAAAGGAGTTGAGCGTGCATGCGCGACACGTCCGTGGATATACGAGGGTAATCCCAAAAGTAAGATCTCCTATTTTTTTATAAGTACATAAACCTGTTTATTTCTACAATGGTTTACATCAGTTTACTGCTTGAACATTTAGCTATTTTTCGACATAATCACCATTTCTGTCGATGCATTCTTGTAGACGCTGTGGCAGTTTTTGTATGCCCATGTCATACCAGCTCGCCGCCATGCCGTTCAGAAAGTTATGAACCTCTCCTTTCACCCCGTCGTCGGAGCTGAATCGCTTTCCGGCCAAATGTTCTTTTAACCTAGGGAACAGGTGATAGTCTCTGGGCGCCAAGTCAGGACTATAGGGTGGGTGGGTGATTATGTTCCACTGAAACTGTTGCAGGAGAGCAACTGTTTGCCGAGCGATGTGTGGGCGACCGTTGTCATGGATAATGTGTACGCCCTTGCTCAACATTCCTCTTTTCCGGTCGTGAATTGCCCGTTTGAGTTTTTTCAGAGTCTCACAGTCGACTAACAATACCCCTTCCCGATCCCAAAAAACATTTGTCACGACTCCACCGGCAGACTGTGTTTGTTTCAATTTCCGCGGCTTTGGCGAAGAAGAATGCCGCCAATGGCGTGATTGTTGCTTGGTCTCAGGTGTAAAGTGGTATGCCCGGGTTTCGTCACCCATGACAATTGAGTACAGATTTCGCCTGCTAGAAAGTGAAGAACTGCGCGGGAAGCATCAACTCGTTACCGCATGTGGTCCTCAGTCAGCATGCGTGGCACACATCTTGCGCACACCTTACGGGCCGGCCGCGGTGGCAGAGCGGTTCTGGCGCTGCAATCCGGCACCGCGGGACTGCTACGGTCGCAGGTTCGAATCCTGCCTCGGGCATGGCTGTGTGTGATGTCCTTAGGTTAGTTAGGTTTAAGTAGTTCTAAGTTCTAGGGGACTTATGACCTAAGATGTTGAGTCCCATAGTGCTCAGAGCCATTTTTGAACACCTTCCGGTAGTTCAATGTTTCCGTTAAAATTCTGTGAGCGGTGCTTTGGGAAACCTCAGGAACCAACGTGCAGGGATCATACAAGGTGATTCTCTGATCTTCACGTATGGTTTGCTCAACCTTCAACACTGTCTCCTTATAAATTGACGGTCTCCCGCTCCTTTGTTCGTCGTGAATTTCGGTCCGACCAGTTGCAAACTGTACACAACTTCCGAAAATTTTTTACATCCATGCACGACTGACCATACACTTCCGTCAACCGGCGATGGATTCCAATCGGCGCAGTGCCCTTTGCGTTCAAAAACCCAATAACTGCGCGCAATTCGCACTTGGCGGTAACATCGAACGGAGCTCCATTCTCAACGGCTGCCAAGGCAAGACTGTGCGCCTTAGCGCAGCGTGCGCGTGTTTACACACAGGGCGTGAAGCACTCTTCATAACAGGGTGAGCCGCGCGGGATTAGCCGAGCGGTCTCAGGCGCTGCAGTCATGGACTGTGCGGCTGGTACCGGCGGAGGTTCGAGTCCTCCCTCGGGCATGGGTGTGTGTGTTTGTCCTTAGGATAATTTAGGTTAAGTAGTGTGTAAGCTTAGGGACTGATGACGTTAGCATTCAAGTCCCATAAGATTTCACACACATTTGAACATTAGAGGGTGACCAACTGCCACACAGAGTTCAGTACTTATAAAAAAAATAGGACACCTTACTTTTGGGACTTCCCTCCTAAAACATGTCGAGAATGAAAAGAGATATCATTGTGCTCTCAACGTTATATACAATTTCAATGGTTCAAATGGCTCTGAGCACTATGGGACTCTACTGCTGAAGTCATTAGTCCCCTAGAACTTAGAACTAGTTAAACCTAACTAACCTAAGGACATCACAAACATCCATGCCCGAGGCAGGATTCCAACCTGCGACCGTAGCGGTCTTGCGGTTCCAGACTGCAGCGCCTTTAACCGCACGGCCACTTCGGCCGGCTCCCATGCGTTGGCTACATTTCACAAAAAGTAATGTATGGCCTGAAATGAACTGTATACAAAGTCTAAGCAATGAGTTTTTAGCTCTGCAAACTTTTAAGAATTTCGAGCAATCATGTACTCACTCATAACGAATAACCTAGAGAAATTCCGTCCTTTGCCGAGTGATAATATCAAGCTGTATGATGCCGAAGAATCAGATTTTCTCACCGAATAGATTTCTTAAAATTGAGTAGTAAATATTTCATAGCAGCCGGCGCGTTTGGTCCAGCTCTCCACCGAGAAGCTTGCCGCCAGTGTTTCGAGCGCTGCAGTGACAAGACACAAACACGTTTGAATTCACTCGCCAATTGCAGCAGAAGACAAGCAGTGGCACGAAAGTCGCCTACCTAGGTCGCTTCGTACCTGCGGTCGTGTCTTGTCGCCTGAAGCTGTCGCCTGCTGTCGGCCGCTTCTGTCTCTCAGTAAGGTGCAGCCTTACGGAACTTATAGCAGGGAAGAGTCGGCGTCTTCACCGTCTGAAAGGCTGTTTCTTTATGGAAACGTTTGAGAAAACAACGCTTCAGAGGCCAACTCTTCCCAGTTCTCCACTCCGTGACACACATCGGCGTGACTATGTGATCTTAGGCAGCGCGAACCAACCGTTATGCCGTCGGCACACGGACCGTGCTCTCGAACGTTAACGTTGAGCGTGCCCAGTTCAACGTGCTGCTCAACGCTCAGGAACGATGCGACTTGTGCATACGGAACGTGGGCTCCAACGGTGTATACGCGATTGCAACGCACTCCAGCGGCAGTTGAGGGATGTTTCTAGTTCGTAAATCACACTGTTTACTCAACGGGCGCGCGTAAAATTCCCACGTTAGCTCTATTAATACGCACATTTCCTCCATCGTCGACGAAAAGGAAAGTACCATGTCCAATCAATAAGGACACAGACTCATAAAAGTTCCATTGCAAACAGTGCGTTACAAATTTGGAATACTTCTCCGCATAAGATAAACTTTATTTCATCA
The DNA here is from genome assembly GCF_021461385.2 of Schistocerca piceifrons. Classification (NCBI taxonomy): domain Eukaryota; kingdom Metazoa; phylum Arthropoda; class Insecta; order Orthoptera; family Acrididae; genus Schistocerca; species Schistocerca piceifrons. Next base: position 112,133,366 of record NC_060139.1, on the reverse strand, counting down.
TTTTAGTGAAACCCCAAAGTCAGTCTTACTTGATCACTGTTCCTACCCAGTAGCAGAACCTTCGCAACATGTGAATTACGAAGCTTAAAAGAAAAAGGAGCAAAATATCTTTACATAAGTAGCGCAAGCTGTCCTGTAGATTAAGCCAATCGAACAGTCACCCCTCAAAAAAAGGTGAACTTATAATTACATAACATCAAATATTATAGTATATACTTACATTACACTAATAATAAAGTATCAGAACCTAATAAAAACGCGAATGTTAGGAAAAGAATTTGCAAGTGTCAAGACGCGAACCACCGCCCTGTAAAACAACTCTATGGGGGTGGGGGGGGGGGGGGGCACTGGCGCTACTCTTTACGTTAAACCTACATCACATACTTTGCTGTCTAATCATTTTATGTTACACCGTGCTAAAAACCTTAATCGTAGGTATGTTACTAATTGAAATTTAATTATAACAAATTGTACCAAGAACAATGCGTTTTGGGTGGATCTTCAGTGTGTCACTGCCTTCAAATAGCCTACTCTCATAATACGCAAGTTACAATAATCGTTTTGCCACGAATATGATGTTTCTCATTATTTTATTGCAACGGATCACACAGTTAACAACGGGTTTTGCAGTGATTCTCAATTTGCTGGTGCTCAGAATCGGCATATATACATATAGGCTTGAAATAAATGCCAATGTGCCGCCTCACAACTCTGTAGTGAAGGAAGACGGCGTGCTTGTGACGTAGGTGGCGTTGTGCCATCTCATTGGTCAACGCTCAGACGCACCCTCAGAATATCTGACATGGCAGATATTGCCCTGCACGTTCGAAAAGACTCCTGAGCGTGCTATTCCACGCTATGACGCCAGAAACTCGGCACGCTCAACGCTCAACGTTCGGATGCACGGTCCGTGTGCCGACGGCTTTACGTGGATACGCATAAATAGTTCGATTTGCTGAGCTTATCTAAGTTTGAAACTGCTGTCTGACTCTTCGTAGGCTCAGGTGATGTCAGCAGCATTAGGAGACGAAACGTTAAGCGCAGAAAATGCGACTTGGACTACGACCTAATACTCATGAAAAATCATCAAATGTGTTTTTAAGTAGGTTTTTGAAAAAGAAAAAAAACATGATTCGGCACAACAGATCGTATTGAGATAAAAGAGACATTGATCACAGTGCGTACACTCATTGTTATTTGTGTCTAGATCACCACTATACATTAACGTCGTCAGAATTGTATAGAACGCAGTTGTAGCGACCGGGAATTTGGTTACTCACTTCGATGTAACAGAACGTTACTGTCATCAACACAATCACCCGTCCGCGGCAATTGGGATTAAAGATTCATAAATGACGTTCACATTTTTCCTACCAGAGAAGTGGACATTCACTGAACTGCTGATCTACGAGTACTGCCCACTGGCCGCGTAGGCTGTCGGATTCTTCTGCTGGCAGGGGATGTTCTTGTCTAGATGATCAATGAAATTAATAGAAAGCGGATAGGGGAAAGCTACAAATACGGAGAAGCCTTTTGAGCGGTTTGTTTGCAAACACAGTGTAACCAAACAGAGAACAAACTTGAGGCAGCCCTGTTGCAGAAGTTACGACAGTACCATCACGAATATTGCCGTAAAAGGCAAACCTCCATCCTGTTGTTGGCCAGGAAATACGCAAGATAAACACACGTCAAGTTCAGGGAAGAAATAAAACTGAGAAGTAATCCTTACAGAGAGAGAGAGAGACAATGATTAAGAGCATTCTGTCTCGTTCACAGAAAAAAGGAAACCACAGGCGCGCAAAAGCAGAAACAGAGACGGCACGACATTACTGCTGACGGAGTCGCGGTACGAGATGCGAGCGTGGGTACTTCACGCCTGCGGTTGCAGACACTGCTGTTGCTGCAAGATCCCGGCGGTGTTCATGATACCCGATGGGAATGGGATATTACGTGGGACTGATTACAAGATGAAAAGTCAGTCTTGACTAAGACATCTGAGTTACTGCTACTTACGAAGCGGTACGTTTTACGTCTTCAGACACTGCGTACGACTGTGCTGAGAGATGGTCTCCCAGAACTTCTGTTACCACGAGCGCCTCTCCACAGTTCAGCTCCCCGATACGCAAAAAGGTGCCAGATGCCAACATAATTGGCAGGGGAGGAGCTAACGGCTCATGTGTTCCGGACTTCAGGCGCCGTTCGGCAATTGCAGCTTAGGTTGGCGGGCCTGTTTCGGCGCCAACTTCCTGAAGCGCGCGACGAGTCGGTGGCCCTGGGCGACGCTTGCCCTCTGGACGTATTTGAACGTAACGGCTACTAATTTTAGGACATCCCGCCACCTTCGGGGATTGTACCATAAATTAAACGGTAATCATGAAGGATAAAAGGCCCCTGCGCCCGATAGTCCGCTTTGAAGACCTGTCAGTTTGGTTTGTAGGTCGAAGAAAATTAGCTTTAATGGTCAGATCTAAAGATTTAATTGAAGAACTTTTAAATTAATCAACTAATAGAGTCGCCTTCAGTATCAATCAAATCGTTGTCTCGGCAACAACGTGAATCAGTATTCAGATTAAATGAATTAATTTTATATAATTAATTTCATATCGCTATTGCTCTTTGTTTCTATCATCGAAAGGATAGTCTCTGTAGCCACGCCACACGAGGTTACACAGTTAATGTATAATGTTGACGTAAATACACTCCTGGAAATGGAAAAAAGAACACATTGACACCGGTGTGTCAGACCCACCATACTTGCTCCGGACACTGCGAGAGGGCTGTACAAGCAATGATCACACGCACGGCACAGCGGACACACCAGGAACCGCGGTGTTGGCCGTCGAATGGCGCTAGCTGCGCAGCATTTGTGCACCGCCGCCGTCAGTCTCAGCCAGTTTGCCGTGGCATACGGAGCTCCATCGCAGTCTTTAACACTGGTAGCATGCCGCGACAGCGTGGACGTGAACCGTATGTGCAGTTGACGGACTTTGAGCGAGGGCGTATAGTGGGCATGCGGGAGGCCGGGTGGACGTACCGCCGAATTGCTCAACACGTGGGGCGTGAGGTCTCCACAGTACATCGATGTTGTCGCCAGTGGTCGGCGGAAGGTGCACGTGCCCGTCGACCTGGGACCGGACCGCAGCGACGCACGGATGCACGCCAAGACCGTAGGATCCTACGCAGTGCCGTAGGGGACCGCACCGCCACTTCCCAGCAAATTAGGCACACTGTTGCTCCTGGGGTATCGGCGAGGACCATTCGCAACCGTCTCCATGAAGCTGGGCTACGGTCCCGCACACCGTTAGGCCGTCTTCCGCTCACGCCCCAACATCGTGCAGCCCGCCTCCAGTGGTGTCGCGACAGGCGTGAATGGAGGGACGAATGGAGACGTGTCGTCTTCAGCGATGAGAGTCGCTTCTGCCTTGGTGCCAATGATGGTCGTATGCGTGTTTGGCGCCGTGCAGGTGAGCGCCACAATCAGGACTGCATACGACCGAGGCACACAGGGCCAACACCCGGCATCATGGTGTGGGGAGCGATCTCCTACACTGGCCGTACACCACTGGTGATCGTCGAGGGGACACTGAATAGTGCACGGTACATCCAAACCGTCATCGAACCCATCGTTCTACCATTCCTAGACCGGCAAGGGAACTTGCTGTTCCAACAGGACAATGCACGTCCGCATGTATCCCGTGCCACCCAACGTGCTCTAGAAGGTGTAAGTCAACTACCCTGGCCAGCAAGATCTCCGGATCTGTCCCCCATTGAGCATGTTTGGGACTGGATGAAGCGTCGTCTCACGCGGTCTGCACGTCCAGCACGAACGCTGGTCCAACTGAGGCGCCAGGTGGAAATGGCATGGCAAGCCGTTCCACAGGACTACATCCAGTATCTCTACGATCGTCTCCATGGGAGAAAGCAGCTTGCATTGCTGCGAAAGGTGGATATACACTGTACTAGTGCCGACATTGTGCATGCTCTGTTGCCTGTGTCTATGTGCCAGTGGTTCTGTCAGTGTGATCATGTGATGTATCTGACCCCAGGAATGTGTCAATAAAGTTTCCCCTTCCTGGGACAATGAATTCACGGTGTTCTTATTTCAATTTCCAGGAGTGTATAAAGGATCGTGTGTAGACCATGCGTCCAGTAATAAATGGAGTTTTTTTTTATACCTGAGGATGGTCTGTTGTTTGGCAGAAACAGGTAATTTTAGTAAAGTAACATACAACTGTTACACCAAATCATGAATTTTCAAGAATGTTTAAAAGCAGTAAATGATCGCCTGCTTAAAACGGTTGGTATGTAGGTTTTCGCGAGGTAGTTGCCGTGTACCTTGCAGCGCAGGTTATTTAAGGTTCATCGGTATTTCTGTGGCGCTCTCTAGTGTGACAGACAAACCTGTGCGCTTCTTCGTGTACCGGTTCGTACAATATTCTCTGTTAGTCGTATATGGTATGGTTCGGCACACTTGAGCAATATTTTGAGCATTACTCTCGGGTGGGTTGCGTCGTAAACAGTTTCCTTGTTAGACTAATTGTGTTTTCGCATTGTCCTGTCAAGGCGCGCAAGTGTGCGACATGCCTTACCCACAACAGAAGCTATCTGGTGGTTCAGTTTCATAACTCCACAAACTGTGACACTCAGGTACTTGTATGAGTTCAGCAATCCGAATTGTGTCCGGCCCGAGTGGCCGAGCGGTTCTAGGCGCTTCAGTCTGGAACCGCGCGACCGCTACGGTCGCAGGTTCAAATCTTGTATCGGGCATGGATGTGTGTGATGTCCTTAGGTTAGTTAGGATTAAGTAGTTCTAAGTTCTAGGGGACTGATTACCTCCGCTGTTAAGTCCCATAGTGCTCAGAGCCATTTGAACCAATCGGAATTGTCGTTCCTGGATATTGCAGTCATAAGATGTTACTTTCCTTCGTTTTTGAAGTGCACGATTGTACTTTCCTGAATATTTAGAACAAGTTACCAAGCTTTGCACCAATTTGATACCTTACGAAAATGAACGCAACTTTTTTTTTCAGGCTGTATTTTATCATAGATATGTGCATCACCTGCGAAAGATCTAAGTTTATAGCCGGCCGGAGTGGCCGAGCGGTTCTAGGCGCTTCAGTATGGAACCGCGCGACCACTACGGTCGCAGGTTCGAATCCTGCCTCGGGCATGGATGTGTGTGATGTCCTTAGGTTAGTTAGGTTTAAGTAGTTCTAAGTTCTAGGGGACTGATGACCTCAGATGTTAAGCGCTATAGTGCTCAGAGCCATTTGAACCATTTGAATCTAAGTTTATATAATATTGTCTACTATGTCATTAACATACAATATGACCAGCAAGACCCCTGGCAGGTGAGTAGTCAGCGCGACGGAATGTCATACCTAACGGCCCGGATTCGATTCCCGGCTGGGTCGGAGATTTTCTCCGCTCAGGGACTGGGTATTGTGGTGTCCTTATCATCATAATTTCATCTCCATCGACACGCAAGTCGCCGAAGTGACGTCAACTCGAAGGACTTGCACCAGGCGAACGGTCTACCAGACGGGAGGCCGTAGCCACACGACATTTCAATTTACCAGCAGGAGACCCTAGACACTTCTATATTGCAAGCCTAAAATTACTTCTAGATCTGACAATGGCTCTCCGTCCAAGATAATTTCACTTGCTACCCCATGCCGTCATACTTTCGATGTGCGCTTTTTTGTTTTAATTTTTAGGTTGAATCGTAATGGGAATGCAGATAAATGCCACCTCCCTTTCAACGTCTACTCTCTCCCTAAATACTAATAAGCAACGCCTTTCTTCAGTGTTTGTGGTCGGCAGATGTTAGACAGGTTAAACTAGAACTTTGCGAAGGAATCGGAACTAAATATAACTTAAGTAACATATGGGAGGCTTCGTTGTTCTGGTGCACGGCTACTCAAAGAACATGCGTTCAAACTAAATGAAGGACGACTCTAGCACCACCAACGTACATTTCGCATGAGGACAACGAACATAAGATAAAGAAAAATTATAGCCCGTAAGGGGGCACGTAGACAGTCGTTTTCCCCTGACTGTATTAACGAGCGTTGGCAGACTGCTGTAAATAGTGAAGGAGAATATATTATTGATTACTAAACTCTCTGTTTTGTGTATCTGTTGTGTTTATTAAACTTGTGGAAAGACAGTACCAACTTATGCATCAAACAAATATATAAAGTTTGAAGAATTATGAGTGCGAGTTGCAAGTTAGTATCCACGCTGATTCCTGAACGGTATGAAGTTAGGGTATTACGAGCGGTCGTCTGTATATCGAAACACGTATGTTGTGTGGCAGCGATGGCGAGGCATGATAAAATCTTTGACCAGAGAGCCATTTATCGTAGTTAGTCTGCGCTTGACCGCGCGAGTGTTGCGAGCAGTACTCTGTTAGTAGTCGTCGTGCAGTGCAGTCTGTCAGTAGCAGTCGTGCAGTACAGTTGCGAGCAGTCTGTCAGTGGGCAGTCTGTGAGCAGTGCAGTAGTCGGTCCGTGGTAGCAGTCGAGTGCAGTTGTGTGTGAGGAGTCGGCGGGCGTCGACATGGCATTCTGGTCAAGATGCAGGACGAGGTATATTATTTTTTAAAACAAGGTAATCAATCAGCAATGCCCTTAGCTAATAATGTAAATTAATTGTAACTAATTTGTGCAATAATCGCCCCAATAATAATTTTGATTTCAAAGCAATTTTTTATAAAAAAAACCATTTAATTGAACCAACGATTTCCTTCCATTTCCCTTAAAGAAAAGTTTCAGCCAAATTTCAAAAAAAAAAATATTATTTGCAATGCATTTCCTCCAAGCCGTGGCCAACAATAAGAGCAGAAATTTGACATGCAGTTTCAATGAGGTAAGAAATTAATTATGATTTTTTGCACAGGGCCAAAGACCGACATTTCGGTTTAATTGAGTTTTCATTGTCACAGAAGTTTCATTAGCATTGAATTATCTTTTATTATTTTTTTTGTGGGAGCTTACATCTTGAGTCAGATTGCGAATTTCACATTTTTATTGTCTTTGTCAGTACATTTCATTGCAGGGAGGTTACGTTTGGCACCCCATTCATTTTATATTTCTGTCATTTAAAATTTCTCTGGGGAGCTTACACTTAGCACAATGTCCATTAGCATTTAAAATAAAATATCCTTATAAATTTCTGTGGGGAGATTACAATATATGTAGTCGTTTTACACCTTCGTTATCTACGTGGAGCAAAACGATTGATATATGATGATGTCAACCGGCAGTCTTCAACATTGTAATACGGTGGCATGAAGAGCATAACTGCAGCTTTAGATGCGTAATTTTCGTAGGTAAATAAATTAATTCTTCTGATATTCTTCACGGGTTTGCAACCGAATCATGTCGTCGTCAAACACAATATTTCGGCGGACCAGCTGGCCGCCATCTTCAGGTGAGGTGCTCTGTTCGAGGTGTATAAAGCTATCTGTCGTAGTGGCTGGAATTCAGTTCCGGCGAGGCAGTGCACTAGCACTGACTCACCTGAAGATGGCGGCCAGTTGGTCCGCCGAAATATTGTGTCTGACGACGACATGATCCGACACAAACCCGTGAAGAATATCAGAAGTTATTACGCCGGGAAAGTCTACGAATCAAATTAATTCTTAGTTCAAACCGGCAACTGGTCTGGATTGGCAGATTCATCAGCAAGTTCGTCCGGCGCTTGCGTTCTTTCCCCTCTTGCACAACATGCAGCACCAGTCGATTATTCGCACAGCAGCTGCCAAACCGCTGCAGCTGCAGGACAGGACACGTAACGAGGCATTCTGATGGACCCCGCTAAAGCCTAAGCGGCCGAACAACGGCGTCACGCATAATGCTGCAAAGGGAGTGGACTGCTCTCAATGCAACACCCCCCCCCCCTCCTCCCCCCCCCCCCACACACACATACCTCCTTCACAGTACACCAGATGTACCCAGTTTACCAGCTGCTGAAGTCCGACAAGTCCGTTTCATTGAGCTATGTTACTTGGCGGTGACACATCATGCAAAAGTTACTTTCGCCTTTTAGTTTTGCACACCAGAATACATCGCGGACGACAGCCCTGAATTTCACGTAAGTGGTAACTCCCGACACATCTCAACGTTTATCACACCATCAAATGTGGTTCAACACACGCTTATCCGTGATCTTCACTCATATTTATTGATGTAGTTTCTTCTTTACGGCGATTCAGTATTACTCCTTGAAATCTCCAGTTCTCTCCTGGGCGTGTTTTCGGTTATTTACTTTAACTTTGCCACTTAGTTTTGTCCCATATGGATATCGTGTGATACGCCACTAATGTTTCAGTTGCATAGTTTTTGGCGATGCTCTCTGAACCGAACACAGTTGCCAACAATATGGTCCTGCGTCCCAATTTCTTCACCGTCATAGATATCGTTAAGTCTACAACGGAATCTGTTCGTGATCTAAGGTCCATGTCCTGTTAGAAAATGGATCGTATCCTTCCGGGGGTTGAATGTATTCATTTGCCGTCTTCCCCTCACACTGTGAAAGAACTCTGTCATCCGTCAATGGCTTTCAATGGTTTCCAACATCCTATAGGAAGGAAGTGCACTTCTTTTGTCTTCTGGTAGCAATTAATTAAAGTTAGACTGGCAATGGCAAGGAAAGCGTTTCTGAAGAAGCGAAATTTGTTAACATCGAGTATAGATTTAAGTGTCAGGAAGTCGTTTCTGAAAGTATTTGTATGGAGTGTAGCCATGTATGGAAGTGAAACGTGGACGATAAATAGTCAGACAAGAAGAGAATAGAAGCTTTCGAAATGTGGTGCTACAGAAGAATGCTGAAGATTAGATGGGTAGTTTATATAACTAATGAGGAGGTATTGAACAGAAATGGGGAGAAGAGGAATTTGTGGCACAACTTGACTAGAAGAAGGGATCGGTCGGTAGAACATGTTCTGAGGCATCAAGGGATCACAAGTTGAGTATTGGAGGGCACCGTGGAGGGTAAAAATCGTAGAGAGAGACCAAGAGATGAATACACTAAACAGATTCAGAAGGATGTAGGTTGCAGTAGGTAATGGGTGATGAAGAAGCTTGCACAGGATAGAGTAGCATGGAAAGCTGCATCAAACCAGTTTCTGGACGGAAGAACACAACAACAACAAAGTTGCCATCAACATGAAAGTTGATCTGAACATCGGAGTATTTCATAAGTCTTTGTCGTACAGGAGATGGCGTATCCCAGCCTTCCGTCCACAATCATCCATTTGCTAGGAGAATCCACTGTCCAACAAAAATTTCGAACCACACCATAAATTAAATGTTTCACATGCACAAAGCACTGCCACATTGACCTTATGACTTCCAAAGATTAAAGCTGAACATGAATGCACATTAAGGATTGTTGATGAAGAACACAACCATCTACATATTTGCATTTGTGATTCGTTCTGTTCTGTCTCAGCAATCCCACATTGAACAACAGCCACTGAGTTCAAAAATGTTCAAATGTGTGTGAAATCTTATGGGACTTAACTGCTAAGGTCATCAGTCCCTAAGCGTACACACTACTTAACCTAAATTATCCTAAGGACAAACACAAACACCCATGCCCGACGGAGGACTCCAACATCCAGCGGGATCAGCCGCACAGTCCATGACTGCAGCGCCCCAGACCGCTCGGCTAATTCCGCGCGGCCCACAGAATTCAAGAACATCTAGCCTGGATTTTAACAACGAATGTTCGTGTTACGACTGTCTAAAAACTTAACTGTTTAGTAGGACGGCATCAGAGACTCAATTTTTCGACCAGTAGGAGCGAAGGGAACTGAAGTCCTAGTAGTCCATCGCCAAGCCCTATCAGCCCATCGACACTGAAGTCATTAAAGATGTAACACAAGCTCAGATGAACAATGTTGTGAAAGGAAATTATGCCGCGCATTATTTCAGGGAAACGACCCGGCAATTGCCTGAAGTTATTTAGGGAAACTGCGTACGACTTAAACCAGCATAGAAATGCCACTTCACTCGGTGCAACAACATTCAATTCTTTCAATATCGCTCTAATTCTCTTCACCGACACCCTAAGTGCTCCTTATCCATGGTATCCGCTTGTCTATACCACACATCAAGCATAGTTACCCCACACAATTTTCTCCCTTTAGTACTTCCGACACTGATGCGTCACTAGGCCTAAACACTTGTCTCAATTATCTGTCTCACCCTTTGGTAAAGGTAACACATAGATTTTTTGCTACTACAATTCCTACATCTACTCACTTCGTATTTCATTTGACCACCAAACTTTTAACAGTCGTCTTCAACATCGCGTAGTCAATGCCTCCAGTTCGTTCTTCTCCTGTTTTGACATTACCCATGTATCATTTTCGTACATTTCGCTGGTGCAAATGTAAAGGTACACTAGTTATTAACAGTGAAACGTCACTATAAAAGTCGTTTTATTGACTTTCATGATTGATCCCCACTTTTACACTTTTGAGCAGCATCGCTTACGTGTCGGTGCCCCTATAAATTCAAACTAAGAAAAAGGAGATTAGCTAGCTGATATATCTGGCAGCCACAACGATATTTCAGTACTATATTATCATATCTAAATTGTATTTCATACCTAAATCACCTTCTACATTAGCTATATGCATATTAAGAGCTTAATTGATACCGAAAAGTTGTTTCATATATTTGAGTTGTCACCGTATGATTTCCTTGTTCGGTCCCTCTTGTTGTCCACCTGAAAGCGTGTTCTTCTATATGTTTTTGGATTTCAAATAAGATTCTCTAAATGTAAGGACGGCTTAGCCAACTATTGCAGAATATGCATATACGTGGGTAATTCCAAAAGTAAGGTCTCCTGTTTTTTTTTTACAAATACAGAACTCTGTTTGTGTGGCAGTTGGCCGTCCGCGGTGGCCGAGCGGTTCTAGGCGCTTCAGTCCGGAACCGAGCGTCTGCTATGGTCGGAGGTTCGAATCCTGCCTCGGGCATGGATGTGTGTGATGTCCTTAGGTTAGTTAGATTTAAGTAGTTCTAAGTTCTAGGGGACTGATGACCTCAGATGTTAAGTCCCATAGTGCTGAGAGCCATTTGAACCATTTTTTGTGGCCGTTGGTCACACCGTTATGAAGAGTGCTTCACGCGCTGTGTGTAAACATGCGCATGCCGCGCTGAGGCGCTCAGTCTTGGTTACAGCCAAGTGCGAACTGCGCGCAGTTATCCGGTTTTTGAACGCAAAGGCACTGCGCCGATTGAAATCCATCGCCAATTGACGGAAGTGTATGGTGAGTCGAGCATGGATGTAAAAAATGTTCGTGAGTGGTGTAGAGAGTTTGCAGTTTGTCGGACCGAAATTCACGACGAACAAAGGAGCGGGAGACCGTCAATTTCTGAGGAGACAGTGTTGAAGCTTGAGCAAAGCATGCGCGAAGATCGGCGGATCACCCTGGATGATCTCTGCACGTTGGTTCCTGAGGTTTCCTGAAGCACCGCTCACAGAATTTTAACGGAAATATTGAACTACCGGGTGTGCGCAAGATGGGTGCTACGCATGCTGACTGAGGACCACATGCGACAACAAGTTGCTTCCCGCGCATTTCTTCACCGCCTTCCAGCCCAACAGGACAACTTTCTGGACTCAATTGTCACGGGTGACGAAACCTGGGCATACCACTTTACACCTGACATCAAGCAACAATCACGCCAGTGGCGGCATCCTTCTTCGCCAAAGCCGCGGAAAATCAAACAAACACAGTCTACCGGTAAAGTCAGAGCAACCGTTTCTTGGGATCGGAAAGGGGTATTGTTGGTCGACTTTATGCCCACTGGGAGCACAATTAACGCTGACAGCTTCTGTGAGACTCTGAAAAAACTCAAACAGGCAATTCAGAACCGGAGAAGAGGAATGTTGAGCAAGGGCGTACACATTCTCCAAGGCAACGCTCGCCCACACATCGCTCGGCAAACAGTAGCTCTCCTGCAACAGTTTCAGTGGAACATAATCACCCACCCACCCTATAGTCCTGACTTGGCGTCCAGTGACTATCACCTGTTCCCTAAGTTAAAAGAACATTTGGCCGGAAAGCGATTCAGCTCCGACGACGAGGTGAAAGAAGAAGTTCATAGCTTTCTGAACAGCATGGCGGCGAGCTGATATGACATGGGCATACAAAAACTGCCACAGCGTCTACAAAAGTGCATCGACAGAAATGGTGATTATGTCGAAAAATAGCTAAATGTTCAAGCAGTAAACTGATGTAAACCATTGTAGAAATAAACAGGTCTATGTACTTATAAAAAAAATAGGAGACCTTACTTTTGGGATTACCCTCGCATCTGTGCGCTGGCTTCCGGTTCGCGGTGGGGACTGTGGGTGAGTACTGAGCAACCCCCCAGGTCTGGGAATCATCGAACAGGAACATTCAGTTTTAGTCTTCACCGCTGTAGCTTTGTGAATGTGTAAATTTAACTGAGGATTCCTTGCGTAGGCAGGACCTGAGAATAACTTTGCGATTTTTGGAATTTATAGAGGTGTTTTTCCTTGTGCTCTATAGCTTTGTGATTGTAGGGCATTAGGCCATATGGATCTACGAGTGTGACTAGATTCCTGAATAAATCGTGTAACTGATCTGAGCAGTGCACGTGATTTTAACATTCCGTAGTCGTATTAAGAAAAAGATCGCTGTGTTGTGTGTAGATTTGAGTGAGTTTTCTTTGTGCATAGTTGGTAGCCATTACCACGTGTTTTGCTCGCGAGATGAGCTTTTGTATTATTTGCTAGTGTTGAACCAGTTTCCTTGCTTAAGTAAACTCACGAGATTTATTGTTTCATTTCTTGATCTTTTCTTTGTTATGTTTATTTATTTTTCTTTGTAGTTGTTGTCCTTGTGGTTTTTATTAATTTTCAGCGGCTCCTACGTTTTGGAAGAATTACTGACAAGACGTAATTCCTACTCATTGTTCTTAACTGCAATCGCGCGATTTTTTTTTCTTTTGGGAATAATTTTCCTTTAAAGTATTTGATGCTCGGGGCTAGTCTCTCTCTAACCCAATTTGGATCTTGTTTTCGTCTCTGTGATGAACGGTTAATCTGAATGAGTGCGTGTGTAATCCATCTTTCCCGCGGGACCCCCGATTTCAAATAGTCGTGTTATTCATGTATGTATTTAGGACCTTTTTAACAACGATATTCAGTACCAACACTCCATGGTAGGTTAAGTTTTTTTTCTGTTTAATATACTTTTGTTCATGTTCTTCCCTTTTAAAGAAAGCTTGGAGACCTCGAACGTGGACTAGTCACTGGATATCACCTGGGTAACAAATCCATCAGGGACACATTTCAGATCTTCTAAGGCCGGCCAATGGGTAAGTGGCTGTGAAGCGGAAACGCGATGGGACGACCAGACCGACCCTATGTGCCGACTGGCAGGGGGCGTCGTGCATTGTAGTGGAGGGTGGTTGTAAATACACGTATGCATTCAGCTTAAGGAATTACTCATGAGTACAAAAGTGCTTCCAGGAGGCCAGCTAGAATAATAACTGTCTGTAGTGAGCTAAACGAATAGGGTAAAATGGTCGAGCGACGCTTCATAAGTCACATACTTCTGTGGCCAATGGTACGCAAGGCTCGAGGTGGCGTAAAGAGCGAGACCATTGGACGTTGGAAGACTGGAAATGAATTATTTGCAGTAATGAATCACGTTATATCCTGTCTCATTCCGATGGAAGGATAAGGGTTTGGCGAATGTCTGAAGAACGCTACTTGCCATCATGTGTAGTGCCAACAGTGAAACACTGAGGTGGTGGCATTCCAGTTGTAAGTAGGCAGTTTAGGTTTTTATGTTGGTAACGCCACGTAGCGTTCTATATGAAAAGCACTGACTGAGCTGTGTGAAGTCTGTGGCTGGTTGGCATTGTTGGAATAGTCGCTATTGTAGTGTTGGGCAGTTGGATGTGAACAGCGCGTAGCGTTGCGCAGTTGGAGGAGAGCCACCAGCAGTGGTGGATGTGGGGAGAGAGATGCCGGAGTTTTGAGAGCGGATGATCTGGACGTGTGTCCATCAGAGACAGTAAATTTGTAAGACTGGATGTCATGAACTGATATATATATATATACAAATGTCTGCTTGTGTCTGTGTATGTGCGGATGGATATGTGTGTGTGTGCGAGTGTATTCCTGTCCTTTTTTCCCCCTAAGGTAAGTCTTTCCGCTCCCGGGATTGGAATGACTCCTTACCCTCTCCCTTAAAACCCACATCCTTTCGTCTTTCCCTCTCCTTCCCTCTTTCCTGATGAAGCAACCGTTTGTTGTGAAAGCTTGAATTTTGTGTGTATGTTTGTGTTTGTTTGTGTGTCTATCGACCTGCCAGCGCTTTTGTTTGGTAAGTCTCATCATCTTTGTATATATATATATATATATATATATATATATATATATATATATATATATATATATATATATGAGTTTTGAACACTATTAAGGTAAATTTAAGGTAAATACATTATTTGTTCTGTATCAAAATCTTTCATTTGCTAACTATGCCTATCAGTAGTTAGTGCCTTCAGTAGTTAGAATCTTTTATTTAGCTGGCAGTATTGGTGCTCGCTGTATTGCAGTAGTTGGAGTAACGAAGATTTTTGTGAGGTAAGTGATTCATGAAAGATATAGGTTATTGTTAGTCAGGGACATTCTTTTGTAGAAATTATTGAAAGTCAGATTGCGTTGTGCTAAAAGCATTGTGTGTCAGTTTAGTGTTGATCAGAATAAGTAAAGAGAGAAATGTCTGAGTACGTTCAGTTCTGCTCAGCTGTTTGAAAATCGAATAACGTAAGGGGTTTATCAGCACAGTAATTCACTAATTTTTCTAAGGGGACGTTTCACAGTATAGGTGTATTTTTCGTACTTAGGACGTGGTCCCCTTATTGCACTTAATAAGAGTAAATTTGGAAGTATATGGACACTCTTACAGCATACAGTACCTCGTACCATAGAGGAACAGCTCGGATACGATGGTTACTGTGTCAGCACGAGAATATACCATGACATAAAGCAGCGACTTTGCTTTGTGGGCAATAGCATTCCTGAAATTGGGACACCTGCTCTGAGTCCCCAGTGGAACAGCTGTGGGATGAGTTTGATATTCACTTCGCTCCAGACCCCGGGGATCAAACAACACTAACTTCTTTGGTTTCGGCTCTTGAGGACAATGCGCCGTCATTCTTCCACATACATGCAGACTGATGTGTTGGCAAATGTGCCAACACCTTGTAGATAGAGGAGGCCGAAATGCACGCTATCTAACGCAGACGGGCGTGAATTCTGGAACAGGATAAGTAGTGAATTCTAATAAGAAAAGTATGCAGCTCCTCGAATACTTAACTTTTATTTATCCTCGTTGTGAATACAGCATTCTTGATGAGACATTTCATACGATAACTATCAAACTATGTAAGGCTAACGGCGCCTTGCTAGGTCGTAGCCATGGACTTAGCTGAAGGCTATTCTAACTGTCTCTCGGCAAATGAGAGAAAGGCTTCGTCAGTGTAGTCGCTAGCAAAGTCGTCGTACAACTGGGCGAGTGCTAGTCCGTATCTTGAGACCTGCCTTGTGGTGGCGCTCGGTCTGCGATCACACAGTGGCGACACGCGGGTCCGACATGTACTAAATGGACCGCGGCCGATTTAAGCTACCACCTAGCAAGTGTGGTGTCTGGCGGTGACACCACACAGACACCTCACTGAAAGTGCATCCAGCAGAGTTCAAACCGTGATAAAGGCGAAGGGTGGTCACACTCCATATAAACATTTACTAATACGTGTCCGGATATTTTTGCCCAGATAGTGCGTATGCAAAATACAAATTGCAAACATCTAAGACTACGTAAGTGGCTTAAATGCTCCTAAATCCTGGGCTACAAATAGAATCAGAATATCATACACAACAAGCATCAAAGGTCTCGGTTGATTACAGGATTAAATCACATTACAAATTGAAGTGGGAAATTCTAAGCAAAATCGTCACAGAATCAAAATGTATGAATTGTGCGAGAAACGTGAAAGATCATGGTTTAATGCGCCTGTAATGACGAGATCATTAGAGGCGGAGCACAAGCAAGGAGGGAGAAGATAATTACGGGATTTCGAAAAAGTGATCCGTTAATTCTGTTGCGCAGTGTAGCTCTATTTTTTAATTTGAGCAGCAAATAATTTAAGGCTGATCTCTTCATAAGTGAAGATAGTAACTGTTCTCGAAAGAACAGATACCATTGATGACCGTGCTGCTTCTCTAGAATGAATAATAATTAATCGAAACCCTCAGCTGCCGACAGGTGTTGTTGATATATCTCGGTGGGGACAGCTGAAAATGTGTGCCCCAACTGGATTCGAACCCGGTATCTCCTGCTTACATGGCAGACGCTCTATCCATTTCTTTGTCTCATTTTGTTCTATACTGTTCATTGAATTCGTTCAGCGCGGACGTCCGATGACATCTGTTCAGGTTCTTCGTTCATTCGTACACTCAGTTTTTTTTTTTTATTACAGAGACCCTCTGACCGAACACGCTGAGCTACCTTGCCGGCGTCAACACAAACACCCAGTCCCCGGGCAGAGAAAATCGCCAACCCGGCCGGGAATCGGACCTGGGGCCCCTCCATCTGAGCCACCGAGGACACAGATGAATAGGGACTTACCCTTGCACGCTTCCCGTGAGACTCACATTCCCAACTGCCCACAATCTACATACGTAATGTTCCTAAAAGGTATTTGCCCATCCACTCATTACTCGCGTCAACTAAGGTGTCGATTCCCAGAAGAGTTCGGGCAACCTGTGCTCATTCGTACAGACGAAGGTCAATGGCCGGGTAGCCATTTAACTATATACAGTTAGATGGCTACCCGGCCATTGTCCTATCGCGCAGTGTACCTCTTTTTTTTTAATTTGAGCAGCAAATAATTTAAGGCTGATTTCTTCATAAGTGAAGATAGTAACTGTTCTCGAAAGAACAGATATAATTGATGAGCCTGCAGCTTTTCTAGAATAAATGATAACTAACTGAAACCCTCAGCTGTCGACAGGTGTTGTTGATACACCTCGATGGGGACAGCTGAAAATGTGTATATATAGTGTATGTGCACATATAGTTAAATGGCTACCCGGCCATTGACCTTCGTCTGTGCGGATGCGGACAGGTTGCCCTACTCTTATTGGAATTGTCACCTTAGTTGGCGCAAGTAATGAGTGGATGGGCAAATATCTATTAGGAACATTATATATGTAGATTGTGGACAGTTGGGAATGTGGGTCTCACGGGAAGCGTGCAAGGGAAAAGTCCCTGCAATCGCGCTATTCATCTGTGTCCTCGGTGGCTCAGATGGATAGAACGTATGCCATGTAAGGAGGAGATCCCGGGTTCGAGTTCCGGTCGGGGCACACATCTTCAGCTGTTCCCATCGAGGTATATCAACAACACCTGTCGGCAACTGAGGGTTTCAATTAATTATCATCTGTTCATAAGTGATAGGTTACAGTTCTCAAGGAAAAACACTCTAAACGAAATGTAATACACTGGAGCTCCTGTATTTTTTCCCCAGATACTACTTGACACACACAACTTTGATGAACGTAGCAGATAATGTTCAGTAACAGAATTGTCTAGTCGCTTGGTAAATCACTCATGTGTGACAGATTGTAGGCGATATTGCTCGCGAGACTGCCAGTGATACATCACTCGTGTGTGGGGTGCCTAATGAACTTGTCGTCGACAGGACTAGTTGATATGTCGGATCAGGGGTACACAATGGCGCAAGAGATCACGCGCAAATGATGTTTACCGCTGTAAATTATTTACCAGCGATATGAAGAACAGCATCAAGCAATGTCGACTACACTGTCAGGTCTACTGTGCACAGCATCGTTTGATCACCAATGTCCGCAGCGTGGAGAATGAGCATGTCAACAGCTTGAATTCCAGCGACCTCTACAGGTTCAGTTCTAGGGAGACGAGAAGCCAAGAACACGTGGGCCCGCTGTACAGGGATTGAGGATATAGCTGTCCTGGTAGAAAGAGGATGAACTGAATTATACATGATACGAAACAGAGAGAGAGAGACAGAGCACTCCGTCTTCAGGCCACAAGTGGCCCATCGGGACCATCCGACCGCCGAGTCATCCTCACCTGAGGATGCGGATAGGAGGGGCGTGTGGTCAGCACACCGCTCTCCCGGTCGTTATGATGGTTTTCTGTGACCGGAGCCGCTACTATTGGGTCGAGTAGCTCCTCAATCGGCATCACGAGGCTGAGTGCACCCCGACAAATGGCAACAGCGCATGGTGGCCTGGACGGTCACCCATCCGAGCGCCGGCCACGCCCGACAGCGCTTAACTTCGGTGTTCTTACGGGAACCGGTGTATACACTGCGGCAAGGCCGTTGCCTGATACGAAAAAGGAGTCTCATATTTCATTTTATTTGGTTAAAGGAACGCCTTTCATTTTTTGGACAAAGTACTTTAATGTCAAAATGCAGCTTTATACGTAAAATCCTTCTATAATTTTTTAGTGATTCTGGTAAAAAACGTTATGTTTTTTGTGATATATGCATGCATATCGATGCAGATGACTTGTCAACATTATCCATACAAGCGAATATACAGAGTGCTTGTCACGGAAACATCGTAGAAGAATGAGCAGTTTGTAATATTACGATTTTCCTTTAATTACAATATTAGTAGAACTCATGTTTCTCCAACGCAAACTCCCTCGAACAAACCGAGATAAACGTTCTAGATAACTGATAAGCCGAATCAGATTACCCCGAGGTCAGCTACTAAGTCGAATATCTCCGTATTCATCAGGTATATATGCCTGTGAGAATTTTTGTTACAGGTCCGCAGAGAAGTGCAGTCGATTGGACGCTTTGGTTTGGGCACTACGGTTTGGCAGAACGCTCTTGATGAACTAGCTTCTTACAGCTGTCCTTCCTCCGTTTGCTCTTAGTGCATTTCACGGTTGTCTTAAGATTTAGCTGAATGGGGACGGATACATTTCATGTTGCTCGCCATTCGATTCATCTCTAACTGATGCTAAGCAACTGCGCGGGAAGCTGCAGGGATGCCTGTATTGTTGAGAACTGCATCACGTTGTGATTTGTTGTTCTTCAAGATGATCTGGGAAAATAATCATCATCCACCAAAGGAAAGAATCCAGCGATAGTGTATAAAAGGGCGTAACTAGAATGAGGCGGCCGAGGCAGTGCTCCATTATAAGATGCTGTTGGCGCCTGGAGATAAAGAAAAGAAAATAACGAACAAAAATTGAAGTATAGGAAGGAAACAAACAGTAACACCTATCAGTCAAAGCAAGGAAAATAATCAAAAATCGTTTTGGAAATAGTTCTGAGATACATACATTCCCGAGAGGAATGGTTAACAGTCAGGGATATGACAGAAACGATCGTTCGAAGCAAAAATTCCAGCAAACGTGACCTCTAAAGGGCGTACCTAGAAAGTTACGAGTACTTGTTCAGCAGAAGAAGCAATACGGCGTACATCTCTCTGTAATGTGTTTGGGAAACTCCAAGACCCATTTTTATGGCGGAAACCACGAATGTACTTGAGCCCCTTATGTATTTATCGAAGAGACCGTGCAGATTATATTATACAAATAAGGGCTCGCACAGAGATATAGAAACTGTGACTCTTCCCACATTCCATCCGAGTATGCGACAGGAGCAGACTTTAATGAACGGCCCAATAAAAAGTAGGCTCTGCTACGCAATTTTCAGTGATTCGCAGCTCGTAGATGGAGATACAGATGTATAAGTTACGCAACAAATGGAAGAGCACGAAATATTATGTTTTCGTAAAGTAATGGACTCCTCTGTGCAAACAAGAATTAGAAAAAGGTCATTTAAGTAAAAGAAATTAGGAGACTAAGTACATACATTTCATTAGCAGTTTAGGTTTTTACACGGATATTCAAATTTACGAAAGTCTTTGAGGTTATCTATTCGTTCCTGTTCTGTCTTACAATACAGGGTGATTCAAAAAGAATACCACAACTTTAGGAATTTAAAACTCTGCAACGACAAAAGGCAGAGCTAAGCACTATCTGTCGGCGAATTAAGGGAGCTATAAAGTTTCATTTAGTTGTACATTTGTTCGCCATTTCAGCCAATAAAGGTTTTGGTCCCTTTTTCTTCGAAGGTGCTACTGTAACTGGACTACAACATCTGGAGATGTTAGAGAATTGGCTGTTCCCTCAGCTCGAACAAGAAGCACAACAATTCATATTTCAGCAGGATGGAGCGCCACCACATTGGCACTTATCTGTCCGTAACTACCTGAACGTCAACTACCCGAGGCGATGGATCGGCCGCCAGGCAGCCCGTGACAGAGCACTTCATCACTGGCCTCCAAGAAGCCCTGATCTTACCCCCTGCGATTTTTTCTTATGGGGGTATGTTAAGGATATGGTGTTTCGGCCACCTCTCCCAGCCACCATTGATGATTTGAAACGAGAAATAACAGCAGCTATCCAAACTGTTACGCCTGATATGCTACAGGGAGTGTGGAACGAGTTGGAGTATCGGGTTGATATTGATCGTGTGTCTGGAGGGGGCCATATTGAACATCTCTGAACTTGTTTTTGAGTGAAAAAAAACCTTTTTAAATACTCTCTGTAATGATGTATAACAGAAGGTTATATTATGTTTCTTTCATTAAATACACATTTTTAAAGTTGTGGTATTCTTTTTGAATCACCCTGTATAGTATAAGATATTATATTACGTTTTGTGACATTACTCCGTGTAGTTATTAATTAACTTTAATGTTTTTATTCTGAACATAGGAAGAGTACCTTACTAGTTAAATACGGAGTCTCATAACAAACTTTGGTTTTGTATTTATTTAAAATCTGTCTTGGGAAGTGTGGAGGATGTATCATATGCATTATTGTAGGACCAAATATTTGTTTCATACAGGGGAACTCGGGCCACAACTGGATTGTGCCGTTTTCTGCACTGGAGAGGGCTGCGACCTTCTCTAACAGAAAAAAAGTCGCAACACCAAGAAGGAGTTGTGCGATATTAACGAATGTTGTTAGGCGTGTTTCTACGTATTAAACATGTTGTCTATTTCAAATTCGCACCAGTCGCATAGGAGTGGTGCTAGTAACACCGCTAAGAGGATGCAGATCGTGTTTGCTTTAAATTTAAACACGCTATAACGGTTAGTTAATCTTCGAAGATGAGTTGATGTTGGTCAAGAATGCCTTTAAGGTGACAAAGGCGCTATTATCAACACCCCATTAAGACTGAACGAGATCGAGTAATAGGGTTACAAAAAACTGGATGTTCCTTCTGCGATACTGCAGAATGACATGGCAGTAATGTGGTCACTGTAAATAACTGCTGGCAGCGGCGGTCACGAGAACGTACGGTCGCAAGAAACCTCCTGACGGCCACAACGAATTGTTACAAATCAGTTATTTTAAGGACAAAAAAATGGTTCAAATGGCTCTGAGCACTATGGGACTTAACATCTGTGGTTATCAGTCCCCCAGAACTTAGAACTACTTAAACCTAACTAACCTAAGGACATCACACACAGCCATGCCCGAGGCAGGATTCGAATCTGCGACCGTAGCGGTCGCGCGGTTCCGGACTGAGCGCCTAGAACCGCTAGACCACCGCGGCCGGCTTTTTAAGGACAGCTCCGAGCCAGACGCGCGTAGCGTTCATTACACTGATCCCAAATCACCGCCATTTGCGACTTCAGTGGAGTCATGCGAGAGTTCACTGGAGTGCAGCGTCCAGGTCTGTTGTGTTTTCTGATGAAAGCTGGTTCTGCCTCGATGTTAGTGATGGTCATGTGGTGGTTAGGAGGCCAGTTGAGGGCTTGCAACCAATCTCTCTTCGTGCAAGACACACTGGACCTACACCGGGAGTGTGGAATCTGATGATTCGATCTGTTGTGCTGCCATTCATGAACAGTATTCTAACAGCTCGCTCACATACCGCTCCAGTCACCCACCACGCCGTTCAGTGTGTCGACCTGTTGCCTTGGCCTGGTCGATCACCAGATCTGTCTCCAGTCGAGCATATATGGGACATCATCGGACGAAAACTCCATCGTTACCCACAAACAGCATTAATCGTGTTGTGACTTTGCAAGACAGCCAAGCCACTAGGAGGTGAAGCCGAAAGGCACGCGTTTAAGCTCACGCAGGCTGGCGTGAGGTCTGGAACTGTTAAAGGATTTGAGTCTAGCAAATAAAGTACGTAGCTGTTGGAATACTTAACTTTAATCCACAATTGGTGAACATCGGTCTGACGGTACATGCATCACAAGATAAATAGCAAATGATCATGGCGCCTTGCTAGGTCGTAGCAAATGACGTAGCTGAAGGATATGCTAACTATCGTCTCGGCAAATGAGAGCGTAATTTGTCAGTGAACCATCGCTAGCAAAGTCGGCTGTACAACTGGGGCGAGTGCTAGGAAGTCTCTCTAGACCTGCCGTGTGGCGGCGCTCAGTCTGCAATCACTGACAGTGGCGACACGCGGGTCCGACGTATACTAACGGACCGCGGCCGATTTAAAGGCTACCACCTAGCAAGTGTGGTGTCTGGCGGTGACACCACAAATCGTCCCTGCATTGATCGACCAAGTGCTACAGGTATGGAACTCCATCCCACAAATTGTCTTCCGGCAGCTGTTTAACACAACGAATGCACGTTTGCATGCTTGCAGTCAAGATTCTGGCGGTTACATTGATTATTAATGAACCAGCATTTCACATTTGCAGTGGCTTATCTCGAGCCTACGTTACCATGTCATATTGCAATGTTAATCACTTAAATATGTCACCTAGACAAACGTATTTCGTGAGTTCACTATCATGCTCCTCAAAGCACTAATGAGGAGAAGACGGCAAGTGTCATAAACCGATTTCCCAAAAATATCGCTCTGGAAGAGGAGCGAAACAAGCGGACACGTGTCTCAGCTTACCCGTAAATACCGGACCGTTTCTGAGACAACGACCGCTTTGATCTCCATCTAGAATGTTCGCCCATCACACTTCAGCACCAAACTGTCGATTCTCTGATGTCTCAGGATGAGTCGTGTCAATCTGTCTCTTCTTTTAATCAAATTATGCCACAAATTTCTTTTCCCGCCAGTTCGGCTTAGGGCTCTTCCTTACTCATCCAATCTACGCACCTAATCTTTAGCATCCTTCTCCAGCACCACAGTTCAAAAGCTCTTTTAATCTCTTGTTGTCAGAACCGTTTACCTTCCACGTTTCGCTTCCCCAGAAGGCTACAATCCAGATAATCATCCTCTGAAAAGACTTCCTGAAAGTAATAAATGCTGTGTGCGGCTCAATGGCCGAATGCAAGTCTTTCGATTGGACATCACTTCGCCCCTAATCTACCATAGTTATGCAAATGGGAAAGGGGACCTACAGTTTACGTGCCATCCGAATTCCGAAGCACGTTTCGTTTCTAACGACTGTTCTTATCGCTGAATGGTGAAAGCTAAGACTGAAAGGTTGAGCCGGGATTCGATCCTGCTACCTCTCGGTTTCCAGGCACGCGATTTACCGCTAGATTATCGGGCCCGCCTTTCTGAAACTCGAAATTCATGTTACATTTTAAAATATTTCCCTTTCTTTCTGTTTCCAGTCCTCATTTCATAGCTGCCCTACTTTGCCAGTGTCGGTTATTTTACTCTCGAAAAAGCAAAATTCGTATACTATTTCCGGTGTCCCAGTTATGACTTTAATACCTCATCATCTCTTGATTTAATTGGACTACGTCCCATTATGTTTGTTTTATTTTTGTTGATATTCGTCTTATAAACTGTGTTCGAGACACTGATTCCATTCAACTGCTCTTCGAAGTCCCTTATTATCTCTGACAGGATTTTTATTTCTTCTTCTGAACTTTAATTTCTTTTCCAAATATCTGGGTGCTTTCCTTCAATACTTGCTCAATGTACAGTTTAAATAACATAAGGGATAGGCTACAGCTCTGCCTCACTTGCCAACTAGTGCTTCCCTTTAGCGGTCTTCGACTCCTTTACTGCAGTATGCTTCTGTAGAAGATGCAGGAAACCTTTCGCCCCGTATAATTTGTCCCTACCACCTTCTAATTTTCGGAGAGTGTATTTCAGCCAACATTGTCGAAAGCTTTCTCTAATTCTATGAATGCTATAAATGCAGGCTTGCTTGTCTTCGGTCTATCTTCGAAGATGAGTCATATAGTCAGTACTGACTCGCATATTCCTTCATTTCCGTGGAAATTAAACTGATGTTCCCCAAGGTCTGATTTTACCAGTCTTTCCCTTCTTCCGTACATAAAATACAGAATGATTCTGCTGCCCCTACCTATGGTTTTTATGCAAGCTGCAATGCATTAAGATACTATGTGCAAGTTTTCACAGTCTCTCACTCTTTAGGCTACACACAAACTATTAGTCCTACAGAAAAAAATGAACTGGAGCTTTTTGTAGGAAATTTAATGCAGTTCTATTTCGTACTATACGTTTTCACTAGAGGCCGTAGCTTCCGAATTATTCAAGAAAAATGTAAAAAAGTTACCTTCAAATACAAAAGTTACCTTCAAACGCGTTTTTCTTGAATAACTCCAAAACTGTGGCCTCCTTCGAAAACGTACTCCAGCACAAAATTTAACTACCGGGTGATCAAAAAGTCAGTCTAAATTTGAAAACTGAATAAATCACGGAATAATGTAAATAGAGATGTATAAACTGACACACATGCTTTTGGAATGACATGGGGTTTTATTAGAACCAAAAAAATATAAAAGTTCAAAAAATGTCCGACAGATGGCTCTTCATCTGATTAGATTAACAATAATTAGCATAAAAAAGTAAGACAAAGCAAAGATGATGTTCTTTACAGGAAATGCTCAATATGTCCACCATCCTTCCTCAAGAATAGCTGTAGTCGAGGAATAATGTTGTGAACAGCACTGTAAAGCATGTCCGGAGTTATGGTGAGGCATTGGCGTCGGATGTTGTCTTTCAGCATCCCTAGAGATATCAGTCGATCACGATACACTTGCGACTTCAGGTAACCCCAAAGCCAATAATCGCACGGACTGAGGTCTGGGGACCTGGGAGGCCAAGCATGACGAAAGTGGCGGCTGAGCACACGATTATCACCAAACGACGCGCGCAAGAGATCTTTCACGCGTCTAGCAATATGGGGAGGAGCGCCATCCTGTATAAACGTCGTACGTTCCAGCAGGTGTTTATCAGCCAGGCTGGGGATGATGCGATTCTGTGACGTATCGGAGTACCTCTCACCCGTCACGGTAGCAGTTACAAAACCGGAATCACGCATTCCCTCGAAGAAAAAAGCCCCGATAACGGTATATGTGGTAAATCCAACCCATACTGTGACTTTCTCGTCGTGCAATGGAGTTTCCACGACAGTTCTAGGATTTTCGGTAGCCCAAATTCTGCAGTTGTGGGCGTTGACAGACCCTCGGAGCGTGAAATGAACTTCGTCGGTCCACAACACGTTACTCAACCAATCGTCATCTTCCGCCATCTTTTGAAACGCCCACACCGCAAATGCCCTCCGCTTCACTAAATCGCCAGGTAACAGTTCAAGATGCCGATGGATTTTGTACGGATAGCATCAGAGGGTACGCCTAAATGCCAACCAAACAGTAGTGTATGGAATGCCGGTGCGACGTGCGACTGCACGAGCGCTGACTTCCCCGTGCATAGACGAACCCGCTACAGTCTCCATTTCTTCCTGAACTGTCTCAGCAGCATTACGCCTTGTGCTCGGTCAGCCACTACGGGGTCTATCGTCTAAACAACCCGTGGCTTCGAACTTCGAAATCATTCTCGCCACAGCTGCATTTGTCAACGGACCTTTACCCGTTCGAATCCCCTTCCTATGGCGATAGGATCGTAATTCTGAACTAGCACATTCTCCATTCTGATAATACAGCTTCACTAAAAGCCCCTTTTCAGGTAACGTCAACATGCTGTGACTGCTGGCGCATCTGATTCTCTCTCTCATTACAGCTTCTTTTACACACGATTGTCATGCGCAGTCACTGACGTTTTGCTGTCCAGCGCCATCTGTCTGACATTTCATGAACTTTGTTTTTTGTTTGTTCTAATAAAACTCCATGTCATTACAAGCATGAGTGTCAATTTTTACCTCTCTATCTGCATTATTCCCTGGTTTATTAGGTTTTCAAATTTATACTGACTTTTTGATCACCCGGTACATTGAATTTCCTACAAAAATTTGCTGTTCATTTTTCTGCACGACTAACAGTTTGCGCATAGTGAGCGAAAGAATATGAAAATCTCGCGCGTGGATTTTGAAGGCGTTGTGGGTTGCATAAAACCCATTGGTAGGGGCAGCTGAATCTCACTGTGTAGCGGCAGTGTTTTGTCTGTAAACGCAGGTGCTGTCCGCTGAGTTGTAAACTGCCCCGTGCAGAAATCGACTTAAAGTGCAGTGACCTCTGAGGGATACTGAGAGGGGAACTTGCGGGGGAGGGGTTAGCAGCTCAGCACAGCGCAGGAGAGGGAGGCCAAACAGCCGCGCCGGCGATCAATACGGCGTCGAGGCGCTACGTCAGGGGCAGCCGCCGACACGCAGCATGAACGACCGTATACCGCGCTTGCGGCAGGACGAGCCCAACGTGAAATTCCACCGTAATCTTGGAAAAACTATTGGGACGGACAGGAAAGCTTAGCGTAAACGATAACGTGAAATAACTGCTTTTATGGAATGTCGGGAAACTTCGCGTTTTCCTCGTTCTCGTGTACGAATGTCGTAAATCTGAAAGCAGCAGTTTACTAATCTTGGTAAGAGATAGTTACTAAATGTTATCATTGGATTTTGACTTTTTTTCTCAAGACAGAGGTCGGCGTATAATTCATTTCTCGTGTAAAGTACTACGGATTTAGAAGTGACGCCAAATGAAGATACAGTTCCTTCTCTAAATCCTCGCACAAACGAAAACAATGGCTGACATCGAAATAAGTGTACAAGGAAAAGAAAACCAACTGAAATCACTCAACAGAGGGAAGTCCACTGGACCTGACGGGATACCAATTCGATTCTACACAGAGTGCGCGAAAGAACTTGCCCCCCTTCTAACAGCCGTGTACCGCAAGTCTCTAGAGGAACGGAAGCTTCCAAATTATTGGAAAAGAGCACAGGTAGTTCCACTTTACAAAACTCCATATTTTCGTATTATGCAACGATAAGTCAAAAATCAGCAAATACGGCACTTCAGTTTTGCAAACATGTAAATCAGCATGGATGTGTTACATCGTGCAAACGTGTTTCTGGCGGTAAAACAGAACGCGGAGGACGTCTGTCTGAAAATTTATTGAATATTACTTTGTGAATAAAATATGCGGTAACAGCTTACTTTGTCGTATAGCCTGTAATCTGCGTTACTTAGCAAGGTGGTAATGCGGTTGTGAATAGGCGAAGGCAACTAACGTGTCTCCCATCAGAAGGTGTCGGTCATACTACTAGTGCCACATGATTTAAATTCTTCCGTATGGACGTCTATGTTGTTTGCGTCACGTCAGGCGTCGTGTGTTGCAATTGGCTAACATAAGGTAGCCGAGCAAACGCCATGTTGTTACTTCTGTAAAAATCTGGGAGTATGCGTTCGGAACGATTTGAAGTGGAATGATCATATAAAATTAATGGTTGCTAAGGCGGGTACCGGTTGGGAGAGTCCTTAGAAGATGTAGTCCATCAACAAAGGAGGTGGCTTACAAAACACTCGTTCGGCCTATACTTGAGTATTGCTCATCAGTGTGGGATCCGTACCAGGTCGGGTTGACAGAGGAGAAGATCCAAAGAAGAGCGGCGCGTTTCGTCACAGGGTTATATGGAAAGCTTGATTGCGTTGCGGAGATGTTTAGCAAACTCAAGTGGCAGACTCTGAAAGAGAGGCGCTCTGCATCGCGGTGTAGCTTGCTGTCCAGGTTTCGAGAGGGTGCGTTTCTGGATGAGGTATCGAATATATTGCTTCCCCCTACTTATACCTCCCGAGGAGATCACGAATGTAAATTTAGAGAGATTCGAGAGCGCACGGAGGCTTTCCGACACTCGTTCTTCCCGCGAACCATACGCGACTGGAACAGGAAAGGGAGGTAATGACAGTGGCACGTAAAGTGCCCTCCGCCACACACCGTTGGGTGGCTTGTGCAGTATAAATGTGGATGTACACTATCTCCAGCAACCTTCATTCCGGTGACAAATTTAGTCGTCGACGCCACGTTTACCGACACTTCTGCACAACTAATTGTACCAAACAAGATGCGTTTCTCGCATGTCTTGGATACAGTGCTCCAGGAAAACGGCATATTTTCATAGTAAGCAAACATAAATATCAAAACTGCCAATACGTAAATCAACGTGGTGTCTGCTCAGCTACCTTATGTTAGCCAATTATAACACAAGACACCTGACACGCAAACATCATAGACGTCCATACGGAAGAATTTAAATCATGAAACTTCCTGGTAGATTAAAACTGTGTGCCCGACCGAGACTCGAACCCAGGACCTTTGCCTTTCGCGGGCAAGTGCTCTACCATCTGAGCTACCGAAGCACGACTCACGCCCGGTCCTCACAGCTTTACTTCTGCCAGTATCTCGTCTCCTACCTTTCAAACTTTACAGAAGCTCTCCTGCGAACCGTGCAGAACTAGCACTCCTGAAAGAAATGATATTGCGGAGACATGGCTTAGCTACAGCCTGGGGGATGTTTCCGGAATGAGATTTTCACTCTGCAGCGGAGTGTGCGCTGATATGAAACTTCCTGGCTGATTAAAACTGTGTGCCCGACCGAGACTCGAACTCGGGACCTTTGCCTTTCGCGGGCAAGTGCTCTACCATCTGAACTACCGAAGCACGACTCACGCCTGGTCCTCACAGCTTTACTTCTGCCAGTATCTCGTCTCCTACCTTCCAAACTTTACAGAAGCTCTCCTGCGAACCGTGCAGAACTAGCAATCCTGAAAGAAAGGATATTGCGGAGACATGGCTTAGCTACAGCCTGGGGGATGTTTCCGGAATGAGATTTTCACTCTGCAGCGGAGTGTGCGCTGATATGAAACTTCCTGGCTGATTAAAACTGTGTGCCCAACCGAGACTCGAACTCGGGACCTTTGCCTTTCGCGGGCAAGTGCTCTACCATCTACCACGGTTCGCAGGAGAGTTTCTGTAAAGTTTGGAAGGTAGGAGACGAGATACTGGCAGAAGTAAAGCTGTGAGGACCGGGCGTGAGGCGTGCTTCGGTATCTCAGATGGTAGAGCACTTGCCCGCGAAAGGCAAAGGTCCCTAGTTCGAGTCTCGGTCGGGCACACAGTTTTAATCTGCTAGGAAGTTTCATATCAGCGCACACTCCGCTGCAGAGTGGAAATCTCATTCTGGAATTTAAATCATGATGCACGAGTAGTTGTGACTGATACTTTCAGATGGGAGACACGTTCGTTGCCTTCGCCTACTCACAACCTCATTATCGCCTTGCTATGTAACGCAAAGTAAGCTGTCGCCGCATACTTTATTCACAAAATAATATTAAATAAATATTCAGACAGACGTCCTCCACGTTCTGTTTTACCGAAAGAAACACGTTTGCATGACGGACCACATCCATGGTGATTTACACGTTTGCAAAACTGAAGTGCCGTATTTGCTGATTTTTGACTTATCGTTGCATAATACGAAAATATACAGTTTAACTGATGCACGATATTATGGATCTCTCCAAACCACATCGTTTTTGGTACTTTTATTTCACAACAATATCGGAAAATGTGACGTTACCGCATAAGACTAAAATCTCTATTCCTAGTTAAGAGAGTTTGAAGAGGACTACATTATTGTGGGAAAAGGAATTTTGGGGGATGAAATCAGCAAGCTTCTCAGAACTATGATGGGACTATACTTCTGATGAACGAAAATGGGATATACAGTGGGTTGCAT
Source organism: Schistocerca piceifrons (assembly GCF_021461385.2). Lineage (NCBI taxonomy): Eukaryota > Metazoa > Arthropoda > Insecta > Orthoptera > Acrididae > Schistocerca > Schistocerca piceifrons. Next base: position 112,103,348 of record NC_060139.1, on the reverse strand, counting down.
CTACAAACTAGGCTAACATATTTTCTGGCCACAAATCCACGCAACTATGTGTACTCGGTCTAGGTCCTAATTTGAACCTTTGGACGACAGCATAAACTCTATTGATAATGATTTAGCAAAGAGTCTTTTATATATACATAAATAGCAGTTCTCATTTGTGCAGGTATTCTGGAGGGGTCACAAATCCCACCGTAATTTAGTGAAAAGCAATTTGCCATGCCAGCAGGAAATGGGGACATTGTCAAACGTGTCGTGTTGTACTGATGGTAGTTTGTATTCCGTAAGAAGGTATATACGACCCTGGGTGACTGTTTTCACTCTAGACTGAAGTATTGGCGGATGGTAAGTGTAATTTCTCAAAAGAAAAATTTGAAGTTATGACAATTCTTTCTTTTGAAAAACTTTCAACAGTGTATGGTAGCGAAGTTATTTTGTCTTTATTAATTAGATTTAATATGTTTAACGTAAGATATTTTTTCAGTGATGTATATAAAAGTAGTCTGGATGTTGATATTTATAATGTAACTGACAGGTATAGTTTCGTTTTCAGAAAGCCCAAAAATGAAAAAATATAAGACAAAAATAAGAAACATACGTTGCTTCAAAAATAAGCAGTCAGAAAGTAATATCAAAACTTGCAGAAATAACATCCAAGTTATCAAAATACTACATCGAAATCGACCATAAAAGAAAACGATTTCTTCCTGTCCCTATCCGTAAGTTACGGCAGAAATTTCGAATGTTCGTTCTCGTAAAACTAGTTGTCGTCTCCGATATCCGTTGGAAGCACTATTAACGGTATCAGAATTCAAGTCTCGATAAATTTGACAAGTTCCTAATGCATTTGAAAAGTTTACTTTTACCTGCAGCTTCCTCTAAACAGACTAGAAAACTCAACACACGATACATTTTATTCTTTGCTGTGTACAAAAAACGCAATCACCCTCTTAACAGAAGTTTTCAAGAATTTTTTTAAACTGTATATGTACTTTATCTGATAAGTCTGAAACAAATCACAGCAGATATGGTGGCTAGAAACCATGCGTCAACTCCGCAGATCTTAGACCCCGAATATAACCTTAAAATAAAGAGTGTATTAAAATATGCATTATTTTGGAATTTCCGTTGTAAAATACTTGTCAGATCGATTTGAGTGTAGTGTTGTATGTAGGTGGTTACATATTGCATTATTTATTAAAATAAATAAATTGTCGCGATAAATGTAAATCACTCATTCCCAGTGGTTTCCAGTTCGCTGTAAACGGGATAAACAACGACATTAACTCATATTTACCTAATCTATGAAAAGCTACCTTAAAATAACCATATGGTGTAATATTTCATACTGTAGTTTTAGAATACCATTTATTTCAAACTCACATCTCATGACATTGACGGTTCGTTCCCTAGCAGCTCAACTGACAAAGAAGTGTTTAAAGCTCTCCTGGAACTGACAGTTGACTACACTCGCTTGTCTGAGACACATAGCTATGAACAGATGAAGAAATGCAAAATTTTAAAATATGTCGAAGGAAGTGAGCAGAGACATCCATTACGATTACGAGGAATGACTTACATTTATGGCCTAGTAGCAGGTAAGACTTATAACATCAGGATCATCAGTAATTACAATTACATTACAAAACATCGACATAAGCAGTAAGTGCAATAATCTGTACCAACAGGGCCTCAGCTGCAGCACTTCAAGCTGCTGGAAGCCAACCATAGAATTACGGCGCACTTTTCAACTGTTACATATATTCAGTTATTTATAATTATGATTTTTTCATGTCTACATCTACATGGCTACTCTGTAATTGACATTTCAGTTTGTGGCAAAGAGTTCATCGAACCATCTTCAGACTATTTCTCTACTGTTCTACTCTCTAAAAGCATGAGGGAGAAACGAACACCTAGATCTTTTCGTGCGAGGTCTGATTTCTCTTATTCTATTACGATGAAAATTTATCCCTCTCGAAGTGGATGTCGATAAAATATTTTTGCAGTCGTATACGTGTTCCCACCTCTCGACGTGTGAGGTACCCAGGAACATGGCCGAACATGGTCTTTACAGGGTGTTACAAAAAGGTACGGCCAAACTTTCATGAAACATTCCTCACACACAAAGAAAGAAAATATGTTATGTGGACATGTGTCTGGACACGATTAATTTCCATGTTAGAGCTCATTTTATTACTTCTCTTCAAATCACATTAATCATGGAATGGAAACACACAGCAACAGAACGTACCAGCGTGACTTCAAACACTTTGTTACAGGAAATGTTCAAAATGTCCTCCGTTAGCGAGGATACATGCATCCACCCACCGTCACATGGAATCCCTGATGCGCTGATGCAGCCCTGAAGAATGGCGTATTGTATCACAGCTGTCCACAATACGAGCACGAAGAATCTCTACATTTGGTACCGGGGTTGCGTAGACAAGAGCTTTCAAATGCCCCCATAAATGAAAGTCAAGAGGGTTGAGGTCAGGAAAGCGTGGAGCCCATGGAATTGGTCCGCCTCTACCAATCCATCGGTCACCGAATCTGTTGTTGAGAAGTGTACGAACACTTCGACTGAAATGTGCAGGAGCTCCATCGCGCATGAACCACATGTTGTGTCGTACTTGTAAAGGCACATGTTCTAGCAGCACAGGTAGAGTATCTCGTATGAAATCATGATAACGTGCTCCATTGAGCGTAGGTGGACGAAACTAAAATGAGCTCTAACATGGAAATTAAGAGTTTCCGGACACATGTCCACATAACATCTTTTCTTTATTTGTGTGTGAGGAATGGTTCCTGAACGTTTGGCCGCACCTTTTTGTAACACCCTGTATATTGGTCCAAGTATCGGGTGGGGTACTGACCTCCAAGTCTTTGAACACGGTCCAGTCACCAGTCAACGTTATTGTGATACTGTATTCCTTGCCCAAGTGTGTGTTTTCGGGGGTCCACTGTGGTCTGGCTTCGTTTTTATGGATGGCAGTGCGCGACAGCATTGAACTGTGGAAGTGGAGTTCTTGTTGTAACGAGAGTGCATAGGAAAAATGGACTGCCCTGCTCGTTCTGCCGACTTAAATCTCATCTAGTACCTGTGGAATGCGTTGAGCAGATGTGTTGCAACACGTACACATGCACCAACGACAATCTAATCGGGCTTGTGGAGAAGTGGAGCACAGCCTATTAAGAATGAGATCCAACATTTTATAATGTCCAGGAGACCATCTGAATCGCGGTGGCTTCAGTGTAATTACTGCCTTTGAATAAGAGAGTCATTTCTGTTCTTCTCGTTGGCTATTTCTTTCAGTTACTACACTCCGTTCATCATAAGAATAAACCTCAGCCGGCTGAGGTGGCCGAGCGGTTCTAGGCGCTACAGTCTGGAACCGCGCGACCGTTGCGGTCGCAGGTTCGAATCCTGCCTACGGCATGGATGCTTGTGATGTCACTAAGTTAGTTATGTTTAAGTAGTTCTAGGGGACTGATGACCTCAGAAGTTAAGTCCCGTAGTGTTCAGAGCCATTTGAACCATTTGAATAAACCTCATGTAAACATTACACTACGTCATATTAACAGAATCTTCCGTCGGTTCTTGGTAGAGCAACATTATAATAATAAATGAAAAGTACCAGTTTGTTTTTGTTCTACAATATTACTTTTATTGCTAACCGGTTTTCGGCTTACAAGGCCATCTTCTGAAGATGGCCTTGTTTGTTTTTGTTCTACAATATTACTTTTATTGCTAACCGGTTTTCGGCTTACAAGGCCATCTTCTGAAGATGGCCTTGTAAGCTGAAAACCGGTTATCAATAAAAGTAATATTGTAGAACAAAAGCAAACTGGTGCTTTTCATTTATTATTACTCTATGTATTCCTTTCCGTTTGCTGAAACCTCATTAGCTTTCCTTTCACGTGGAGCGGAAACCAAGCTGGTTCAAATGGCTCTGAGAACTATGGGACTTAACATCTGAGGTCATCAGTCCCCTAGAACTTACAACTACTTAAACCTAACTAACCTAAGGACATCACACACATCCATGCCCAAGGCAGGATTCGAAACCAAGCTGTCTCGAGTACAGTTAAATAATGAAGATACGCTTTTTGCTGCGCATTAAGCGTACATCGACTCAGGGATATTACGGGGCGACAATTTACCGGCGCATTTAACCTGGACAGCACCAGCCAGGCAAATGATCCAAGTAATCTGCAATGATGTGAACAGTTGCAGTAAATACGTAAAAAGAGACAAGCAGAGAACAATATAGGTTTGAATGTCATTAATTTTTAACAGAAGTAAAGAATATATGGTAAAACTCAGGTGATACGCTTCTTAGGTGACCACAAGGAAAACATAACATGCTCTCGATATTACCTAACATAGTATTCTAATTTTAAAAAAGTGATAAAAATTCCTGACTATAACAAGGGTAATTTTTCTGCATGAGCTATGTGTGGCATAAAAGCGCACTGCTGGGAATTTGCCATATAGTTAAATATTGAAGCCACTTAACATATTACAGCCACTCGTCTGGTAATCTCTGAATTCCTTCCACATCGGACTCCGAGAAATACTTAAAAGGGCGATCAGCAACAGAATCCCAAGTCAGCAAAAAGTCCACACCTCCTCCTCCTCCTCTTTTATGACGTGCTGTTCTGCATTTAGCCATCGTTCGGCAGTGACGTGTGACAAAACTTCGTGCATTAGCTCGAGTACGTTTGGCAGCTTAAATGTCTTGTTATATCTCGCGAGAAATCCCTACACTTGGCTCCAGATCAATTCTATTGGGTCCAGATTACAGTTAGGGTGACAACTGTAAAAATACTGCATTAATACAGTGTGCTCGACGCCGTGAAAAATCATAGTTTTCCATGTTTCTACGACGCTTATTACTGTGGCTCGTGTGAGATCATATGCGTTCTTCAAAACAATGGGCATATTCTAACAAAGAGTGTTTCAGTTTTCATTTTCCTCCAAAAAATTTAAGCGTGTAATGTTTCCTTAACTTGAAAATTTTTAAGAATATTTTATAAAATATCGATGATTAAGTATGTATATTTGCAATGAAAACCAGAATTAGAAAACCTGAATTTTTCTTTAAAAAATGATGGTTAAGTATGAGTTAATTGCCATATATTTGATAAATTGCATATCTAAATGATGTAGGTATTCAAACCGAAAAAAAATATTGTAGAAGACAACCCTCAAGCCGACTTAATCATCAATCAATGACGCTACTACTTACCCCACGAAAATAATTAAAGTAACCTTCCTTATATTTATTACATAGTGTTTCTCGAAAACCGTCAAAGCTGATTTTTCTTTGTAATCTTGTGAACATCATTAACAACAACTCGTTTCTAGCTGTTAACGATGTTCCGTGCGAGCGTTTCACTACGAAGCAGGAAGCAGTGTCATCCATTTTTGCGGTATATATGAATAGCAAAACAATTAGAGTACAAGTATTGCTTCGAGAGACTGTGACTGTATACGATTTTTGAAATAAAAATTATGTAGCTAAAGTATGATTAAGAAAAACGGTCATGGCTGTTAATACATCAGAAAGACTTAAAGTTTCATTTACTGTGTCATAGTAATACGATATCTAATACATAAGTTGGACCTACTTCCAAGAGCGGAACAAGACCAGTGTACGAGAGCTACGGCTGCTGGCCAATCATTGCGTTTGTGTTTGTTTAAATCAGGTTTGTTCTTATGATGAAAGCATTGTATACTACAGCAGGAGTTCCTTCTACATATGGTCCAAGTTTCATCGAGCTACGTCATTACACAGTGACACATCATGAGAATGTTACTTTCGTCCCTAAGTTTTGCTCTTCAATGCATTATTGAGTTGTGACATGCAATATTAAATCTGTATACGTTGTGTGCAACACCACACATACGCAAAGCAGAGCGTTAAGGATACTTTACGTAGATCGGCAGTTATGATCATGCATGTCATGTACAAAGAAACACCTCGAAAACACTTTACTCAGATTAGCAGTTATGATCAAACGTGTCTTAAGTGCCCTGTTTGTTTGGAAGTGTTTCTCTTATGTTAACGCAACGAACAAGCACTGACAGAACTAGGTTCCAAACTTATTTATCGAACAATGACCCCTAGTCCTTTGAAAATTTTAAACTTTTTCCACTCTCTTTACCTTGGTGCAAGTAGAAATAATTGTCTTTAGAGTAATCCGATTACGTCGAACATGCCACACCCGTGACGTCACACGACTATCGGTCAAAGCTACGGAGCAGGAACAGAGGCTCGGCCTTGCAGCGACTTAACGGAAAGGTCGCAGAACAATAGGCTGCTACAAGACGAAAGTTGGATTACAGTATCAGCTGAAATAAGAGCATACGAGGACACTGTTTCAACGAAGGCCGCTAATCAACTGCTACCCAAGAACCTTCTGCCTTTGGGCTTCCTAGTCCAACGACGGCGAATTCAGAAGTTTCGGAGAAATGGAGTGTTTCGGTCTCAGTTTTTCTCGGCGTGGTCCATTAACAGCGAGCTTTCGACTGTTCAATTGAGTTATTGATTCCATTTTCATACACCATATTTCTACGCTATTTATTGCCGAATTCAAATCCCAGCACCCCTTCGATGCTTGCCTGTTTTCCAGAGTCTGTACTTTTATTCCCTGAAATGCCCAGTCTTTCGGTGTTTTTCTGTTATGGTGAACGAGATGGGCCGTGAGAGTTTAGTAAATTGAGTGTTGGACTCCTTGCACTAGTTGGACACAGTATGAGTGATCACACAAGAACCAATGGGCACACGTAAAGCATAAGATACATAAAAGTAAATGCTAAACCACAATCTTCTAATTGTAAACGCTGTAAACATTAACATAACCTACTCCGTTGTCAATAAACACTACATATCCTACAGTAATACGTTTGTAGATAAATAGTAAATTTTTTTAGGCTACTGAAAATGTCTAATATTAATAATTGAAACATGTTTGGTAAAAACAATTACGGATAATATATATCCTTACCTGCATGCTAAATATTATTGCTGTAGCAACTGCAAATATTAACAATATTAAGGTACTTGTCATTTATTGTTCTACTCAGTGGCACCTTTTTAATTACATGACATGTTTCGATCACTTAGGACCATTTTCAGATCTACACTACTGGACATTAAAATTGCTACACCAAGAAGAAATTCAGATGATAAATGGGTATTCATTGGACAAATATATTATACTAGAACTGACATGTGATTAGATTTTCACGCAGTTTGGGTGCATGGATCTTGAGAAATCAGTACCCACAACAACCACCTCTGGCCGTAAGAACAGCCTTTATACACCTGGGCATTGAGTCAAACAGAGCTTGGATGGCGTGTACAGGTACAGCTACCCATGCAGCTTCAAAACGATACCACAGTTCATCAAGAGTAGTGACTGGCGTATTGTGAGGAGCCAGTTGCTCGGCCACCATTGACCGGACGTTTTCAGTTGGTGAGATATCTGGAGAATGTGCTGGCAGCAGTCGAACATTTTCTGTATCCAGAAACGCCCGTACAGGATCTGCAACATGCGGTCGTGCATTATCCTGCTGAAATGTAGGGTTCGCAGGGATCGAATGAAGGGTAGAGCCACGGGTCGTCACACATCTGAAATATAACGTCCACTGTTCAAAGTGCCGTCAATGCAAACAAGAGGGGACAGAGACGTGTAACCAATGGCACCCCATAGGATCACGCCGGGTGATACGCCAGTATGGCGATGACGAATATACGCTTCCAATGTGCGTTCACCGCGATGTCGCCAAACGCGGATGCGACCATCATGATGCTGTAAACAGAACCTGGATTCACCCGAAAAAATGACGTTTTGCCAATCGTGCACCCAGGTTCGTCGTCGAGTACACCATCGCAGGCGCTCCTGTCTGTGATCCAGCGTCAAGGGTAACCGCAGCCACGGTCTCCGAGCTGATAGTCCATGCTGCTGCAAACGTCGTCGAACTGCTCGTGCATATGGTTGTTGTCTTGCAAACGTCCCCATCTGTTGACTCAGGGGTCGAGACGTGGCTGCACGATCCGTTACAGCCATGCAGATAAGATGCCTGTCATCTCGACTGCCAGTGATACGAGGCCGTTGGGATCCAGTTCGGCGTTCCGTATTAACCTCCTGAACCCACCGATTCCATATTCTGCTGACAGTCATTGGATCTCGACCAACGCGAGCAGCAATGTCGCGATACGATAAACCGCAATCGCGATAGGCTACAATCCGACCTTTATCAAAGTCGGAAAGGTGATGGTACGTATTTCTCCCCCTTACACGAGGCATCACAACAACGTTTCACCAGGCAACGCCGGTCAACTGCTGTCGGTGTATGAGATATCGGTTGCAAACTTTCCTCAAGTCAGCACGTTGTAGGTGTCGCCACCGGCGCCAACTTTGTGTGAAAGCTAATCATTTCCATATCACGGCATCTTCTCCCTGTCGGTTAAATTTCGCGCCTGTAGTACGTCATCTTCGTGGTGTACCAATTTTAATGGCCAGCAGTGTATGTACGTACTTCAGCAACCCGTCTTGTCTACTCAGAATCACGTATCAGAATGAAGGCCAAGGCAACATTTCGACACAGTGTAGAGCGTATCTCGTTACAACAGTGATATGTGGTCGAGCGTTACCCTGTTGGAAAACACCCTCTCGAATACTGTCCATGAATGGCAGCTCAACAGGTGGAATCAGCAGAATGGGGTACAAATTTCCAGTCAGGGTGTGTGGGATAACCGCGAGAGTGTTCCTGGTGTCATATGAAATCAAACGTCAGACTATAACTCCAGATGTAGGTCCTATGTATCTGGCACGCAGAGAGGTTGGTTGCAACTCTCAACCGTCCTCCTCCTATCCAACACACGACCATCACTAGCGCGGATTCAGAAATGGTTTTGATCAGAAAAGACACCATGCCCTTCAGTGAGCTCTCGCTTGACGCTACTGAAGTCGCAAATGGTGGTGCTTTGGGGTCCCTGGAATGCACGCTACAGGGCGTCTCCCTCGAAGTTGTCCTTGACATAACCGATGTGTAACAGTTCGTTATGTCACTGTGATGCCAAAAAAGCACTCCGTCTTCGGGCCACGAGTGGCCTCCCGTTACCACCCGACCGCCGTGTCATCCTCAGTGGAGGATGCGGATAGCAGGGGCATGGGGTCAGCACGCCGCTCTTCCGGTCGTTATGATGGTATTCTTGACCGCAGCCGCTACTAATCGGCCGAGTAGCTCCTCAATAGGCATCACAAGGCTGAGTGCACCACGAAAAATGGCAACAGCGCATGGCGGCCTGGATGGTCACCCATCCGAGCGCCGGCCACGCCCGATAGCGCTTAACTTCGGTGTTCTTACGGGAACCGGTGTATCCACTGCGGCAAGGCCGTTGACTGATACGAAACAGCAGTCTCATATTTCATTTTATTTGGTTAAAGGAACGCCTTTCATTTTTTAGGCAAAGTACTTTAATGTCAAAATGCAGCTTTATATGTAAAATCCTTCTATAACTTTTTAGTGATTCTGGTAAAAAACGTTATATTTTTTGTGATATATGCATGAATATCGATGCAGATGACTTGTCAACATTATCAATACTAGCGAATATACAGAGTGCTTGTCATGGAAACATTGTAGAAGAATGAGCAGTTTGTAATATTAAGATTTTCCTTTAATTACGTTATTAGTAAAACTCATGTTTCTCCAAGGCAAACTGCCTCGAACAAACCGAGATAAACATTCTAGATAACTGATGTGCCGAATCAGATTATCCCGAGTACAGCTACTAAGTCTAAGTGTTTAGATCATCAGAGAAAACGGAAGTGGATTGGTTCAAATGGCTATAAGCACTATGGGACTTAACATCTGAGGTCATCAGTCCCCTAGAACTTAGAACTACTCAAACCTAACTAACCTAAGGACATCATACACATCCATGCCCGAGGCAGGATTCGAACCTACGACCGTAGCAGCAGCGCGGTTCCGGACTGAGGCGCCTAGAACCGCTCAACCGCAGCGGCCGGCTAAACTGGATTGGACATTGTTTGAGGAGGGGCTGTTAAGGAAGGAATAGAAGGAATGCTGGAGGGGAAAAAGAAGATATCAGATGCTGGAAAATATCAAAGGAGACAAATATTCAGAAATGAAAAAACTGGCTGTGGACAGACAAAAGTGGAAGAGGCTTAACCCATGACAAGACCTGCCGTAAGGCAGAATACCGAACTACTACTACTACACTCGACGTTTAAAAAACGTATGTCACGTCTTTTGATCCCCGCAAATTCGCTAATCAAAACCTACACTGTACTTCCCTTTGTCCTAGAATCATGAAATTTGGCAACAAGTAAGAATCCTCAGTAGCAAGGAAAGAAAAAAAATTCGAAAAATGTTAATTTCTAATTACATGATAAAAAAGCACTCCGTCATCAGGCACGAGTGGCCTACCGGGACGATCCGACCGCCGTGTCATCCTCATGGAAGATGTGGACAGGAGGGGCGTGGGGTCAGCACACCGCTCTCCCGGCCGTCATGATGGTATTCTTGATCAAAGCCGCTACTAATCGGTCGAGTAGCTCCTCAATAGGCATCACGAGGCTGAGTGCACCACGAAAAATGGCAACAGCGCATGGCGGCCCAGATGGTCTCCCATCCAAGTGCCGGCTGCGCCCGACAGCGCTTAACTTCTGTGATCTCACGGGAACCGGTGTATACACTGCGGCAAGGCCGCTGCCACTGTGATGCCAACTGCTGCTCAAACTGCTGCTGCAGATGCAGCACGATGCGCCAGAGCCATACGCCGAACACGACGGTCTTCCCTCTCGGTAGTGGCACGTGGCCGTCGGGACCCCGGGCTTCTTGCGACCGAAATAGTCTCGTGATCACTGACGGCAATCATGTACAGTGGCTACATTCCTGCCAAGTATTTCTGCAGTATCTCAGAAGGAAAATCCAGCTTCTCGTTCAGACTCAGTGAGGTCTTGACAATGACGTCTTTGTCGCCTTAAAAGCATTCTTGACCAACATCAGCTCACCACGTCAGTCTCAAACGTAGCTAGTGATCACGACCGTTGCAGCGTGTATTTAAAGCAAACCTGATTTGCGTCCTGATACGAACGTAACAACAAATATTATGTGTCTTTTGAATCTGAATATTTATTTGTTTTTAACCAACCATTTTTAACTTGCTATTATCAGTGGTGTATAAAATAAAAGATAATTATTTAATTATATTGTTATTAGACATGTAGTGTTTCCTGGCACCATATTTTATTATTTACAACTATAATGAGATGAGTAAATGAGACGCTTAGAGTAGTAAATGAGTTTTGCTATTTGGGGAGCAAAGTAACTGATGATGGTCGAAGTAGAGAGGATATAAAATGTAGACTGGCAATGGCAAGGAAAGCGTTTCTGAAGAAGAGAAATTTGTTAACATCGAGTATAGATGTAAGTGTCAGGAAGTCGTTTCTGAAATTATTTGTATGAAATGTAGCCATGTATGGAAGTGAAACATGGACGATAAATAGTTTAGACAAGAAAAGAATAGAAGCTTTATAAATGTGGTGCTACAGAAGAATGCTGAAGATTGGATTGGTATATAACATAACTAATGAGGAGGTATTGAATAGGATTGGGGAAAAGAGGAGTTTGTGGCACAACTTGACAATAAGAAGGGACCGGTTGGTAGGACATGTTCTGAGGCATCAAGGGCTCACCAATTTAGTACTGGAGGGCAGCGTGGAGGGTAAAAATCGTAGAGGGAGACCAAGAAATGAATACACTAAACAGATTCAGAAGGATGTAGGTTGCAGTAGGTACTGGGAGATGGAGAAGCTTGCACAGGATAGAGTAGCCTGGAGAGGTGCATCAAACCAGTCTCTGGACTGAAGACCAGAACAACAATGTGGAATTTATGATTCAGATTTATTTTTCCTATTCTTTTCGTGTGTCCATTGGTTCTTGCGTAGGTACCAGACTAACACATTCCAATTGATTGTATGATCCAATTATACAATTACCTATACATAACCTTTGTTGCTGCGTACTGTAGGATCCATATAGTAAGAAAATCTAAATGTGTTGCAAGGAAACAGTACATATCTAATAATAAAGTTTATCTTTTATTTTATTCATCTATGATGACGCCTAACGCGAGTAGGTGAAACATGTATGGTTGAAAAGAAAATATAAACTATTTCCAAAAGATAGATACGTTTCTTGTTATCTGCATACTAAACGTAACTGAAGTAGCAAGTAAGGAAGAACAATTGGAAATATTAACAATAATATTTACTTTCGAGAATCATCTGCATACAAACAGCCAGTGAGTGAAACACAGTGAACAGTGTCAGAAAAGCGAAACTATTTTTACACGTGCGTCTGCTGAAAGCACCTGTGTGATACTCTTCACTGTTTCGAATATCTGCACCAAAACTGCGTGTTCTGACCGAGGAATTCAAGCCACGGTGCTGGAATACCAAGGTACGCGATAAACTGGCGATTATTTTCAGAGCATTTCTGCAGACTACAGAACTGCTTCAACTGGGTTTGGTGAACAACCCGGTGCCAGAAATAAACCAGGAAGTTAAGTCGATATCGTGCTACTGCGATGGTGCTCTTACAGTTGTAATGTGAACTGCACTCATATTTATAATTGCATAGGCTTCCGCGGCCAGAGACCGCTGACATACAAGCTTTCTGAGTATGGCACTGCGGCGTAATGTGACCCAAGTCATGGAATACCACTTACTATTGTGCCGGACCTCATTTTGTTGGGTGTAGTGCAGCAGCTTCACGTGGCACTGACTCAACAAGTTGTTGGAAGCCCCTGCAGAAATACTGAGCCATCCTGCCACTGTAGCTGTCCGTAATTGCGGAAGTATTGCCGGTGCTGGAGTTTGTGCACGAACTGACCTCTCCTGTATGGCCCATAAATGTTATGGGAATCATGTCGGGAGATTTGGGTAGCCAGACCACTCGCTCGAATTCAAACCATTCGCGAACAATTGTGGAGCGGTGACATAGCACGATGTCAACCATAAAAATTCCATCGTTGTTTGTGAACATGAAATCCGTGAACAACGATTTCCAGACAGTGATAGGTCCAGTTGGACCACAGGACCGAGTCTATTCCACGTAAACACAGCTCACACCATTTTGGAGCCACCGCCAGCTTGCACAGTGCCTTGTTGACAACTTGGTCCATGCCTTCGTTGGGTGTGCTCCACATTCAAACCCTCTGTCTTGCATCTTCAACCAATTAATTCTATTTTTGCTATACATTTAGTAAACAATTGTTAAAAGTACTCGCTACTTGTGAATTATCAGTCACAACATTGTAATTTAGTTCAAAAATTTTGGTATCTTGTACAACGACTGGCTGTCTTGTCTCCCGTCTGACATCCTCAATGCAGCTGTACACAGGATTTCTCTTAACTAATACTAAACGTAACATCATAGCGTTGCATCTACGAGGCGTAGTTTTAAGGAAGTGCCGTTTTCCAATGCAGTCGCTGCAGCGCTGCAGTCGGCGATCCACGCATGCGCACCGAGTTCCTGCATAAATTAATTATTCACAGACGCCATAAAGGAAACATTCTTCTGTGTTTATGTTTGTTTCTGCTTATCTAAAACACCCCAGATAACTGAAGATCCCACTGTGTACACTACGTGCAGCGGTTCGGTTTCTATGTACAAAAGATGTGATAAATGTCATTTTGTTAATTTTATGGAGGAAATACTACGAGCAACGTAATGCTAAGAAAAAGGTTTACAACCTTTATAGTTGGTTCCATTAATGTCTTGATGAAGTGCAAAGCGAGTGAGGATCGGTCGACACAGAATTTCGTACTGAAAGTTGTTATAAATGTTTAAGAAAACAGAAGCTTTATTATTTCGTCTTTTCTGACTTTTCTCACGTACCAAATAACAAACAACAACAAAAATAAGAGGTCAGAGCCACTACAATGCCAATAACAAAAAAAAAAACGGACATTCAGCGGCAGTCGGCAAATCAGGTGCAGATTTATATTTCTATTAAATTGAATTTTGAAAGCTGATAAGACAACACAGGTGTAGATAATGGGGAGCGGGCGTGGTAATTTCGACGATACAAAATCACTCGCATTCCCGTAACTTACTATGAATACTTTTATTCTCGCAGCGTATACACAGCGCGTGTAGCATAGAGAGCGTACTACTGAGAACTGATCTGACAAAGATACAGTTGTTCTTGCTGCGGTAAGGAAGCGATATTATTTGGGGGGGGGGGGGGGTGTAGAGCCAGTGGTTCTACGTCCCCACACAGGCTTTCAAAGCCAGTTTTTACATTATTCGTACATTCTGTTTAGTGGGCGTTAGATTTGGCTACACCAAGTTTCCCGCCTAATGTTTCGACTCCTAACATTGGAGCTACTTCAGAGGCTGCAATGACATTGTTAGTTCATTTTCAAACTGAAAACAAACTCGGCATCTCCGCTATATCGTGAGTGGCAACTTCCCTTTTCATAATATTGTTACACTCCATCCTGGATTTTCCACTGTTTGAAAACAAGCTCTGCGTGCCGAAAGCCACACTGACGGATCGTTTGTGACGTCACTCAACCACTTAGCAGTATGGCCTACAGTTGTCTGATTTCAGGCCCTCTTGTTGAAGTTGTTTTCTTGGTTTTTTTTATTTCTGTGGCGTCTCCATGCATCCTAGCATAGTAATGATTACACCTTGATAAAAATGAGGCTGTCTGCAGCATGTTAGGCAGAGAAACATGCCTTTCCTTATACCATGGCCTAGCGCCCATCAAAGAGAAATTACCGAAAATTTAGAAGTTGATCATTGATTAATAACGGTGAAAATTATATTGAAAAGTAGGTTAAGTTAAAAGTTTCCATATAATAACATAACAGCTTTAAAAAATGCGCGGGTGTTTAATACAAAAACAGCAGGGGAGAGTGTTGTACCTAGTGCGCCCAGAAATACACGAGGTTTTTGGTAGGTACTTCAGTCTAGTGACTGATTTTACAATCATATGAAGGAACGCTCACTAAAGACCGTCATAAACAGCTGCCTCCAATTTTTTACAGTTCTTATTGTTGTTAGACATGAGGTGTTTTGCGCAGCATCTGTAAATATTTCGCGTTCTGCACATTTAAGTGCTATATAATACACTAAAGCTGTCCGGAACATATTGCTAATTCCTCAAGTACAGAATTTTACCTTGGAATATGTTTCACATTTGGAGTCATTCTTGCAATTTCGGAAAAAAAAACTGCAGCAAAAAGTGGTTCAAATGGCTCTGAGCACTATGGGACTTAACATCTGGGGTCATCAGTCCCCTAGAACTTAGAACTGCTTAAACCTGATTAACCTAAGGACATCACACACATCCGTGCCCGAGGCAGGATTCGAACCTGCGACCGTAACGGTCGCGCGGTTCCAGACTGAAGTGCCTAGAACCGCTCGGCCACAGGGGCCGGCAAAACTGGAGCACTTAACAGGTGAATGCCATCATTTAAAAATGGAATGTGAAAATATATTAAACTTCAATTAGAGAAGCGGAAGTCTGAACGTATACCAAGGTACAACATTCTCCCCTACTAAAAGCAAGCCCCAAATTACACTGAGGTGACAAAAGTCATGGGATACCTCTTAATATCGTGTCGGACCTACTTTTGCCCAACATACTGCAGCAACTCGACGCGGCATGGACTCAAGTCGTTGGAAGCCCCTTGAAGAAATATTGAGGCGTTCTGCCTCTACAGCCGTCCATAATTGCGAAAGGGGTACTGGTGGAGGATTTTGTGGACGAGCTGACCTCTCCATTATGCCTCATAAATGTTCGATGGGTTTAATATCGGCGACCTGGGGGGATCAAACCACTGGCTCCAATTCTCCAGAATGTTATTCAACTCAATCGCCAACAATTGTGGCCCGGTGACATGGCGCATTGTCAACCATAAAAATTCCATCGTTGTTTGGGAACATCAAATCCATTAATGGCTGCAAATGGTCTCCGAGTAGAGGAACATCCAGTCCATTCGATGGAAACACAGCCCACTCCGGTATGAAGCCACCGCCACCTTGCACAGTGGCTTGTTGGGGTATGCGCCACACTCGAACCCTACCACCACTGTTACCAACTGAAATCGCTACTCATCCGAACAGGTCTCGGTTTTCCAGTCGTCTAGGATCGTCTATGATCACAAGCCTCGGGACAAACAGTGGTAGCAGTTACTTCTGCAAAATATCTGGCAATATGCGTGCGGAACGATTTGAAGTGGAATGATCATATGAAATTAATTGTTGGTATGGCGGGTGCCAGGTTGAGATTCATTGGGAGAGTGGTTAGAAAATGTAGTCCATCAACAAAGGAGATGGTTTACAAAACACTCGTTCGACCTATACTTGAGTATTGCTCATCAGTGTGGGATCCGTACCAGGTCGGGTTGACAGAGGAGATAGAGAAGATCCAAAGAAGAGCGGTGCGTTTCGTCACAGGGTTATTTGGTAAGCGTGAAAGCGTTACGGAGAAGTTTAGCAAACTCAAGTGGCAGACTCTGCAAGAGAGGCGCTCTGCACTGCGGTGTAGCTTGGCTCAAATGGTTCAAATGGCTCTGAGCACTATGCGACTTAGCATCTGTGGTCATCAGTCCCCTAGAACTTAGAACTACTTAAACCTAACTAACCTAAGGACATCACACACATCCATGCCCGAGGCAGGATTCGAACCTGCGACAGTAGCGGTCACGCGGTTCCAGACTAAAGTGCCTAGAACCACACGGCCACACCTCCCGAGGAGATCACGAACGTAAAATTAGAGAGATTCGAGCGCGCACGGAGGCTTTCCGGCAGTCGTTCTTCCCGCGAACCATACGCGACTGGAACAGGAAAGGGAGGTAAAGACAGTGGCACCTAAAGTGCCCTCCGCCACACACCGTTGGGTGGCTTGCGGAGTATAGATGTAGATGTAGATGTAGATGTAGAGGCGCTGTGGGTGATGTCGTGCTGTTGGCAAAGGCACTCGCGTCAGTCGTCTGCTGCCACAGTCCAATAACTCCAAATTTAGCCGCACTGTCATAACGGATACGTTCGTCGTACCTTCCACATTGATTTCTGCAGTTGTTTCACGTAGTGTTGCTTCTCTGTTTGCGCTGACAACTCTACGCTGCTCTCGGTCGTTAAGTGAAGATCGCTTGTCACTGCGTTTGTTCGTAGTGGGAAGCAATGCCTGAAATGTGGTATTCCCGGTATACTCTTGATACTATTGATCGCGGAATATTGAATGCCCATTCCGAATTGGAATGTCCCTTGCATCTAGCTCCAACAAACACTCAACGTGCACTCCCGCCGTGCGACCATAAACACACGAATCACCTGAGTATAAATCACAGCTCCGCCAACGCACTGCCGTTTTATACCTTGTGTACGCGATACTACCGCTATCTGTATATGTGCATATCGCTATGCTATGAGCTTTTGTCATCTCGGCGTAAGAGAAAATTGTAGCAGTTCATCCGTCTGTAGGATATATCCTTGCTCAGTTTTTGTGTCAACGTCTGATGAAACACAATCATATAGAGCGCGTCGGAAAACGCACGGTGCACGTGCAGTTCACGACCAGTACGGGGAAGCGGCGGCAGAAGGCCACAGAGGGTGTGCGTGCACAGGACTCGGTAAACACGGAGTGCGAAATTGCGAGATGAGCCGGGTTTCCCGCCGCGATAAGCGAGCTAAAATGTGCTTTTACTATCAGCTTAGCGTAATCACTGGTCTTATCGGAGAAAGCTTTATCTGCAGACACGCCGCGCCGAGGCCTTTGTTCCCATTCGCCCATATGGTACCAGGGCAGCTGCCGGGGCGATAACACGCGGCAAAATGTCCAGCTTCCTGCCACGGTGGGTAACGACAGGTGTCCCAAATAACTGCTCGCATCATCTGCTACCGAAGGAAAACAAGTGGTTTTCGCATTCGTCTGCACATTTCCCGACGGTCTATTTTTGATCTTTGTATGCCACGCACTTGCCGGACAAAGACCTCTAAGGCACGTGCATGACTTTTCCCCATCCATTATTTCCTTTCCGGTTTATCTGTCCAGACAAAGGTAGGTGGGGAAAAGCTCCGGAGTTTTCAGTTTATCTGATATTATGGTCAGTGAGGGGTAGATTTTCCCGCGACTTCAAAATGTAGTCATAGGTTGGGTTGTTACCCATAACGCATCGAAATTCCAACTCTGTCTGATGATTAATAAATTACAGAGAAATTTACAATATAACTACAACAAAAACTGCGCGATTTTATCCCACAAAATGGGATAAAACCTCGCAGAGTTGGCCTTTGCTCCATTTAAGATACACATGGATAAAAATGGACGACTGTATAACAAAAAATCTTGAAATAACATTTTGTAACATTGCTGTAGTCAAGCTATCCAACAAAATATTGAACAGAAATGTTTCATAAATTTGAAAATAACCCTTAAAAATAATTGTACAAAAACAACACTTTCTCATCCATGAAAGAAAATGGTTGAAATGGCTCTGAGCGCTATGGGACTTAACAGCTGAGGTCATCAGTCCCCTAGAACCTAAGGACATCACACACATCCATGCCCGAGGCAGGATTCGAACCTGCGACCGTAGCGGTCGCGCGATTCCAGACTGTGGCGCCTAGAACCGCTCGGCCACTCCGGCCGGCCATCCATGAAAGGATTATTAGTATTAGTAAATTAGTATTAGTAAATTAAAACAGTTCCGTTACTGGGACTACGTTATTTAGGTCTCTAGTAAATAGTGTAGTTTGTTAGGCCTTCTGATCCTTACATAAAGTCCCAGGCCATTCTTCTTCTTCTTCTTCTTCCTCGGATACTTCTTCGCTAAGCAGTAAGTTCATATCTACACTGAAGCGCCAAAGAAACTGGTATAGGCACGCATATTCAAATACAGATATCTAAACAGGCGGAGTACGGGGAAACGCCTATATACAACAACAAGTGTCTAGCGCAGTTCTTAGCTCGGTTACTGCTGCTACAGTGGCAGGCTATCAAGATTTAAGTGTGTTTGAACCCAGTATTATAGTCGGCGCACGAGCGATGGGACACAGCAACTCCGAGGTAGCGCTCAAGTGGGGATTTTGCAGTACGGCAATTTCACGAGTGTGCCGTGAATATCAGGAATCCTGTAAAACATCAAATCTCCGACATCGATGCGGCTGGAAAAAGGTTCTGCGAGATCGGGACCAACAACGAATGAAGAGAATCGTTCGACGTGACAGAAGTCCAACCCTCCCGCAAATTGCTGCAGATTTCAGTGCTGGGACATCAACAAGTGTCAGCGTGCGAACCATTCAACGAAACATCATCGATATGGGCTTTCGGGGCCGAACACAAAGCTTCACGCATCGCCTGGGCCCCTCAACACCGACATTGGACTGTTGATGACTGGGAACATGTTGGCTGGTCGGACGAGTCTCGTTTAAAATTGTATAGAGCGAATGGACATGTGCGAGTACAGAGACAACTTCACGAATCTATGGATTCTGCTTGTCAGCAGGGACTATTCAAGTTGGTGGAGGCTCTGTAATGGTGTGGGGCGTGTGCAGTTGGAGTCCCTGATACGTCTAGGCACGACTCTGACAGATGACACGTACGTAAGCATCGTGTCTGATCGCGTGCATCCATTCATGTCCATTTTGCATTCCGATGGACTTGGGCAATTCCAGCAGGACAACGCTACACTCCAAACGTCCAGAATTGCTACGAAGTGGCTCCAGGAGCCCGCTTCTGATTGTAAACACATCAGCTGACCACAAACTCTCCAGACATGAACATTATTAAGCATATCTGGTCGTTTTGCGGCACTTCTGCAAGCTCGCGTGGCCCTACACGATATTAGGCAGTTGTACCAGTTTCCTGGGCTCTTCAGTGTGTATATGAGCTACTGTCATAATGTGAAAAGTCTGAAGCTGACTCTGCAAAATAATCAACTGGCTATCTGATCTGATTTCTCCCTTTTTTAGACTTGAGTAATGAAATCTAACTTAAGCCATTTTCTTTCTTTAGCACATCTTTCCTTCTCATTGGCATGTTTTTCTTTTCCTATGCATTCTTCTATTCGTTCTTTATTGGGTGTCGACACTAGAAGCTCGGATTTTAATGCTTTGTCTGAAAGTTTACTATATATCTTTATTTTAGGCAGCGGAATTATATCTTCAGGCGTGATAATCTCACGCATGGTGTGTTGAATGCCATCTTTTGCAGGGGTTATCACTGATGTATTGTCGCCACACTGGTAGAGCTGCGGGGATTTACCCCAAAACAACTGCAGGGATTTGACCTACATCGCCATTTTCTAACAATTGCGCCATTGTTGATTTTGGGGACTAACTTGATATTTATTTCTATGAGAAAGCGAAGCTTAAACGCAGTAGTTCCAAAGAGCGAGTCGTAGAATCATCTTTTCAAATTCTACATTATACGATGTTCAGGTAAAACATGAGAAAAGTTACATGTAACTAGGAAAATACAGACTTACCTCATTTTGTTACCTCTTGAGCGACCTGGCGGGACGAACGTCCATGAGACAGTAACTTCCAATAAGACATACCTGTCAATCCACGATATTTATAGCTCAATTGACGTATAATTTGCAATACAATTATGGTTTCCTTGGAGTTGACAGTAAATTATCCTAATGATTTGGATGGCATATGAATAATTATTATGTAGTATTCGAAGAAATTTGCCACTATGTTGAACTGTATAACGGAAAGATAGGGAGTCATACTAGTTTTTTCTACAGCCATGTTGTATGTCTGAAGTCTTCGATTGATGATCATTGTGTTGATAAAACGGTACTGTTGTTGAGCATTGTGTAGGGAATATAGACATGTAAAGTAAAATTCTATACGTAACAGGTTTTGAGAACTATCAGTACGTACTTTGAAGTAACTGTTTATTACTGGTAGAAGAAAAAAGTTTTATAAAATTTCGGTGAGACCATTTTGTAGCAAAAGTGGCGCATTGTCAGAAGAGAGTACGTATTCTGGGTTTCCTGGCGGCACGGTTCTACTGGGTTACGGTTAACAGGTGCTTTACGGTCTGGGAGAGAAACGGCGCGGCAACGAGAAGCGTACTCCAAGACTGATATACGCGAGACAGTACGATTCTTGTGGGAAAGGGTTAAATTACATATAGAGGATGGGCGAGAAGTCATCGTACCCCATAGTATCGAATGCTAATTGATTGGATTTGTCTTAGCACAACTATTTGCCTACGTATTAAGTGCCCAATATATCGGTATGTTCCCCATCATTCTGTAAACACACTCCCGTACGCCTTCAAGTTCTTCTTGACATATTTTGTTCATGCCCGGTATTATAGAGCGAAATGCATCCTCAACACCACGGCGCAGTTCTTCCTTTGTAGAACAACGGTGTGCTAACACATGCACCTTACGGACGGCCCATAACGAGTTGTCAGGTGTGACGAGGTCAGGATTTTTGGTGGCCATTTCACGGAAGCTGATGTTACTGATGAACCACGACCTACCCACCGTCCTGGAAAGCGTTTATTTACAGGCAGTAACTCGCGCACTGAAAGAAAAGGTTCAAATGGCTCTGAGCACTATGCGACTTAGCTTCTGAGGTCATCAGTCCCCTAGAACTTAGAACTACTTAAACCTAACTAACCTAAGTACATCACACACATCCATGCCCGAGGCAGGATTCGAAACTGCGACAGTAGCGGTCGCGCGATTCCAGACTGTAGCGCCTAGAACCGCTCGGCCACTCTGGCCGGCCGCGCACTGCAACAGCGTATTGCTGCAACCACGTGCGTTCTGTGAGGTCCCCTTATCTGAAGCTGGTGTATTAACCACGTTTGTAACATGTGTAAATAATCTGCGCCAATCACAATCCCTTCAAAAAAGTACGGCCCAAGCAGATGTTGTGACGTCATCGCTGTCCATATCATTCCGTGAGGCGGGTTCCTTTCTAACTCGTTTGTGTAGATTCTCTTTGTCCCAAACTAGAATATTTCTTGCATGGAGCCGCGATAAATGGCACACTTATCTGAAAACATAACATTGGCACTCTTCACTGTATTTGGGAACAGAGGTAAGTCAGGGCATGCTAAAACGCACCCATTCGGGTCTGTATCCGGTAATTCGTTTACGAACGTTGGCAAAAAAGCATGACCTTAACGCCTTTTTTTTCATGTGATCTCGCATTGTTGTTGTGGGTATACTGAGTTCCAAAGCACGTTTAGGTGTCCACTTCACAGCAGACTGTTCAATCGAAGCAAAGACTCCGCCATGTGTTTCTTCTCGTGTCTTCTTCCTTCCGTTCCGCGGCCCATCTTTAGCACTGCTGAAAGTATATCCCGATCCTCAAGTGTTGACTTTCGCGGTGGAGCCTTATTAAACCTTCCTTGGAATACTCCCGTAATCTGTCTCATTGTCTGCCGTGCGTGTTGCCGTTCGTGCACCCACACACTTGTCACTAAGCGCTCCTCGGTAGCGCAACTATGAACGCTGTCATCCGCTATGGCTACAAATTAAAACTCGACTGCAGCTGCGACTGCGAAAACATGTAAACGTGAATGCCGACATTTGACTCCAATAACGGATTAGAAGTAACATAGCTACCAACATGCACAATAACATTTGACACTAAATTGAGGTTACAGGGGTACGTGGATTTCTCGCCCACCTTGTAGACTCACAGTGAAATTCTGACGGAACACGGACCAAATGCGCCCAGCCACAGTGAATGGTGCCACCATAGTGGTCAAGGCAGGACAGAAGTGGCTCATGCTGATAGGGAAAGCAGGCCATCGATGTCGACCACAGATGTAACATCCAGGCAAGGGAGGTACTGATTCGCAGCAATCGTAGATTTACTGACGATGAAGGCGTTCTCATAGCGGTTCTTCGAATGGCGCCGCCACCAAACAGCGGATGTCTATCTCGAGAAACTGAACGGATACTAGAATGCACCGACCGTTGTTTGTACTGCAGATACCTAGTGCAGCGTCTGTGGTGAGAATTAAGTGTGACATATCTGTGTCACTAGTTGTGTAGTACATCTTTCATAATGGGAATTATAGTTGCAAGTTTTTGAGGTCAGAACAACAACTGTGTAAGCTGTAAATATTTTTTGGTTTAATGTTGCAATCTTATCACAGAAATACACGCATTTACACAGTTTACAATGTGGCAATGCATCTCGTTCTCAGAAAGTGAAATAATCCTAAGCCCCACAATCGTAAATTTTAACTAGAAGTTTCTTTACAAAATTATTCTTTCGACTACGTCATGATGTTGGCCAGTACTACGATGAATCATCCGATTCCGGTTCAGAGTTCGGTACTATTTAGGATGACAATCAAGTTTACGGAGGATGGTTAGTTTTGTGACAAGCTGAACAAAAGATTACCCAAGGTCGGCAAGCTGGTGAACCAACAAGTGAAGTGTTCAGATCCAGAAAATCGTCTTTGCAGTCAGTGGAGAGATGTTGCTCATGATGGTCGTTTTGGTGTGAATTCTCTTGCCCCGAACATGTAACGAGCATGCAGTTACTTGAAAGACAAGATAATAAGACGAATGAAAGTCTACAAAACTGAACAAAATGTCGTCTTGGGGCTATGTCACGTTTTAAAACCCCTCAGTGCAATTCAGCATCGATCCACATCAGATAGGCAAACGATGACATTTAGAGAATGTTTTCTCCAAAATGGCGCCAGAGCTGGGAACAACATCAAGGTAACGTTCTCGCCTCTAACTATTTACCAACGGGCAAAATGGGCGGTTTCAGACCCACTTCATTACAGAGTCTCGATTCTTTTCTGCGAATTCTCATGCAAGATGGTAGTGTGGCGGAGAGGTTTCCAACGGGGAATGAATGGAACGGGATTACCAGTTCCGGCATTTGCTTACAACCAAAGAAAACATCCTAAAACTCTCGTTCAGAACAGAGGGACTAATAACTCTTTTTAAATTATTTGTAGACCGTTCCCGCCATTGTCCCAGAAAAAAATTGTATGTACAGAGTGGCCAGAAACAATCTGAAAACTTGTAGAGGCGTTGCAGGGGAGGTTGTGCTGAGAAATAACTATCAAGAAAAAAATCGATACGTTGCGCCGTTTCCGATTTCATTATTTAGCCAATCAGGTCGTCCAGTGAGCAAATTCAGGCAGCCTGCCAGAACAGCGTCGCCAAACGTGTTCTTTGTTTGGTTTCCTCAAACGGAACAACCGTAGCTTTTGCTCACCTAACTTAAATTTATTTCTTCCGATAAAGGCACCTTTTAACTGGTAATGAACATCTGAACAAGTGATAACTCACGGGGCCACAAGTGTCCGTGCATTATCGCATTTTAGTTCGTGCAAGGGCTTGAATTTGCGCGTGCGACGACCTGACTGGCTAACTTCAATGCTAAATAATTCGGAAACGACGCACGTATCAAATAACAGTTATTAGAAAAACCTCCTCTACAAACACCCTTACAAGTTTTTCAGACTGCTTCTGACCACGCTGTATATACTTATGGTATATCTACTTATTCCTTCTTTTACTTATTCCTGGCCTTGGAACGGGACGTAGTTGTACGTTATCTGCTTCATTGCTCAAAAGCCAAACGAAAGCCGGCCACGCCGCATTTGTGTGTATGTGGCCGGTTGGCAGAACGCCTAGGAACCGTAACTGCAGGCGAGGACTGTAAAACTAAGAAAGCCTTTAGGAGCGTAGGCACGGGCGATTATAATCGCCAGCGCGTTTTGACACTGCTGAAACAAACATTTTCTTGAGTGTCTCACAGGCTAAGTAGATAAGCACGTAACTAAATGTTCTAAGATTCAAGGTTTAATCCTCAATCGGAGCTAAAATTTATAGGTCATTTACCCTGTCCTTCAACAATAGCACCAGTATAATATCTGAAACATATCGAGTTGCTCTGTGGTTCAGCATTTACGTTAGAGAGTATGTATCCCCGAACCTGTCATTTCATTGGTCAGAAAAAGGAAACTGACGCCAAATAGGGACGTAGCCTTGAGACGGTTAAAGGGTTTAGTTGCAACAAAACATCTAAAGGGATGAGACGATCTCTAGAGCACAACGGACTGTCAGCATGGCGAAGACTGCTGTGTTATCTCTTACCGCGACAACAGGGAACGGCGCTGTTACAGTGGTGCGCCCTACCTACAGTGCTGGACAGCAGAGTGGTGCCACGTTCTCTTGTAGAGACAAGTCGTGGTTTTGTGTACAGGATCACAATGGAAGTATCCACATGTGGAGGCTCCGTGAAGAAAGAACGTTTGTCAGATTGAATTAGCCTTTGTCATACGGGCCCAGTACTTGATGTTTTGGTATGGAGTACAACTGAGTACGAAGCACTACCGCCTCTGGTTCGCACAGCCGATAATTTGGACAGCAACTGTTACGTTTCTGACTGTTAATGCCAGTGACTTTAACAACATAATACAAAATCTCACGTTCTCCATGCTGACCTGACATCCCTCAACACAGAGGGTGATCGACTGTTGACCGGGCCAGCTCTTTGTCCAGATGTCTCTCCCATTGGAAACATCTGCCTGTGGATTGACGACAGACTGCCACACTACTGCTGAGCTGTCACTACAGTTGATGAACTCTAGCATACACTGCCGATGGAGGATTTTCTGTACAAACTGACCTCTCGACTATGTCCCGTTAATGTTCGATGGGATTCATGTAGGCCGATCTGGGAGGCCAAACCATTCGCTGACGATGTTCTTCAATCGACAATATTGTCGCCCAGTGACAAGGCGCATTGATGTTTGGGAACAGGAAGTCCAGGATTGGCTACAAATGGTCTCCAAGTAGCCGAAAATAACCATTTCCGGTCAATGATCGGTTCAGTTGGATCAGAGGACCCAATCCACTCCGTGTAAACACAGCGCACGCCATTATGGAGCTACCACCGGCTTGCACAGTGCCTTGTTGACAATTTGGGTGGCTGGTCCCGGCAGAGATTCAAGTCCTCTCTCGGGCATGTGTGAGTGTCTTTGTCCTTAGGATAATTTAAGTTAAGTAGTGTGTACGCTTTCAAATTGGTAATGAACACATTACATATCTGGCCTATGCAGACGACATTGCACTATTAGCATGAACACAAGAAGATCTGAAGAGAAGTATCCAGACCTTGGAGTTATTGGCAGCTAGGATCGGTCTACAAATTAGCTCTGAAAAGACAGAGTATATGACCATAGGAAGAAAGATCCAGAACTCTCAAGATTTAATTGTGAACAACACCAGGTATAAACATGTGAAAGAGTTCAAATACCTTGGATCATTTTTTACAGAAGTAACATCAACTGAAGCAGAGATAAAAGCACGACTGCAGGCGGGAAACAGATACTATCACTCTCTAGTCCCTATATTAAAATGTAGAAGTGTCTCGCAACAACTAAAGCTACGGTTGTATAAGACATTAATAATGCCAGTAGTACTTTATGGTTCTCAAACCTGGAGCACTCGAAAACAAGACCTTAAGCGACTGCTAACATTTGAAAGGAAAGTCCTCAGGAAAATATTTGGACCAGTCAGAGATCAGACTACTGGAGAATGGAGAAGACGCCATAACACTGAATTAGAAGAGCTGTACAAGGAGCCTAACATCTTGGGAGTGATGATGAGAAGCAAAAGACTGCAATGGGCTGGACATATTGTTAGAATGGAGGCAACAAGATGTCCCAAAATCACAATGGACTGGATCCCGTCAGGCAGCAGACCTGTGGGAAGACCTAGAAAGAGGTGGATCGATGGAGTGAGAGAAGACCTGTTGCAGCTGGGAGTCACGGAAAACTGGAGACAGATAGCAGAAGACAGAGACGGATGGAGAGTTCTACCTGTGGTGGCGCGCGGTCCTCTGGGCCTGATCGCGTGAAGAAGAAGAAGAAGTGTGTACGCTTAGGGACTGATGACCTTAGCAGTTAAGTCCCATAAGATTTCACACACATCAGAACTTTTTTTTTTTTTTTTCAATTTGGGTCCATTGCATTGTGTGGTCTGCGCCACACTCCAACCCTACCATCAGCGCTTAACTACATAAATCGCGACTCATCTGACCAGGCCAGTCGTGTAGGATCCAACCGCTATGGTTACGAGCCCGGGAGAGGCGCTGCAGGTGATCTCGTGCTGTTAGCAAAAGCACTCGCGTTGGTTCGTTTGCTGCCATAGCCCATTGACACCAAATTTTGCCGCACTGTCCCAACGAATACGCTCGTCGTACGTCCCACATTGATATTTCACGCAGTGTTGCCCGTCTGTTAGCACTGACAACTCTAAATAAACGTCGCAGCTTTCCGTCGTGAAGTGAAGGCTGTCGATCACTGCCTTGTCCGTGGTAAGAGGTAATGACTGAAATTTGGTATTCTACGCACACTCCTGACACTGTCGATCTTGGAATACTGTATTCTCAAACGATTTCCGAAATCAAATATACCGTGCGTCTACCTCCAATTGCCATTCAGCGTTCAGAGTCTGTTAATTCCCGTCGTGCGACGACAATAACAACGGAAACCTTTTCACTTTAATCCTCTGAGTGAAAATGAGAGCTCCACCAATGCACTGCCCTTTCGTATCTTGTGTACGCGATACTACCGCCATCCGTATATATGCATATCACTATCCTATGAATTTTGTCTGGAATAACATGGCCACAAGTATAATCCAATCTTCCTAAGTTGAACTGAGCGCCCAGCCGGGATAGTGCATCGGCTTTTGCCAGAGATGGCAGGTCTAAATGTAAAAATTTCGCACCTTGTATTTCCCGAAGTCGCCAAAAATGTAATCGTGCCTTCTTCTTACCGTAGTTCAAATGGCTCTGAGCACTACGGGACTCAGCATCTGAGGTCATCAGTCCCCTAGAACTTAGAACTACTTAAACCTAACTAACCTAAGGACATCATACACATCCATGCCCGAGGCCGGATTTCAACCTGACACCATAGCGGTCGCGTGGCTCCAGACTGAAGCGCCTGGACCCGCTCGGCCACACCGGCCCGCCCTACCGTAGTGAAAACGGAGGTAGGTAGATGATATAGTAATTTTATTTGGAGGAACGGACAACTAAATAGACATCCTCCACTCCATACCCTATATGAAATATTACTTTTGCAATCGAACTTGAACAACATCATAAAATATTTTTTTACATCTCTAAATCACAAGAAATGGAAGAATGCACAAATTCAACATCTACCGAAAACAGACAACCAGCGATTGTACAGGGTGATTCAAAAAGAATACCACAACTTTAAAAATGTATATTTAATGAAAGAAACATAATATAACCTTCTGTTATACATCATTACAAAGAGTATTTAAAAAGGTTTTTTTTTCACTCAAAAACAAGTTCAGAGATGTTCAATATGGCCCCCTCCAGACACACGAGCAATATCAACCCGATACTCCAACTCGTTCCACACTCTCTGTAGCATATCAGGCGTAAGAGTTTGGATAGCTGCTGTAATTTCTCGCTTCAAATCATCAATGGTGGCTGGGAGAGGTGGCCGAAACACCATATCCTTAACATACCCCCATAAGAAAAAATCGCAGGGGGTAAGATCAGGGCTTCTTGGAGGCCAGTGATGAAGTGCTCTGTCACGGGCTGCCTGGCGGCCGATCCATCGCCTCGGGTAGTTGACGTTCAGGTTTCATAACTAACCTTTTTCGTAGGACTCTCCATACAGTTGATTGTGGAATTTGTAGCTCTCTGCTAGCTCTGCGAGTCGATTTTCCTGGGCTGCAAACAAATGCTTGCTGGATGCGTGCTACATTTTCATCACTCGTTCTCGGCTGTCCAGAACTTTTCCCATTGCACAAACACCCATTCTCTGTAAACTGTTTATACCAACGTTTAATACACCACCTATCAGGAGGTTTAACACCATACTTCGTTCGAAATGCACGCTGAACAACTGTCGTCGATTCACTTCTGCCGTACTCAATAACACAAAAAGCTTTCTGTTGAGCGGTCGCCATCTTAGCATCAACTGACGCTGAAGCCTAGTCAACAGCGCCTCAAGCGAACAAATGTACAACTAAATGAAACTTTATAGCTCCCTTAATTCGCCGACAGATAGTGCTTAGCTCTGCCTTTTGTCGTTGTAGAGTTTTAAATTCCTGAAGTTGTGGTATTCTTTTTGAATCACCCTGTATAATACGTAATATCTCTTGTCAGTCAAAAGCACACAAGAAGCATATTTTCAGACCCGTATAGAGAGACTAATAACGCATCCACTGACAAAAGAAAGCATAATATCTGATAATAGCTGAGTTA
This sequence comes from Schistocerca piceifrons, assembly GCF_021461385.2. Taxonomy (NCBI): domain Eukaryota; kingdom Metazoa; phylum Arthropoda; class Insecta; order Orthoptera; family Acrididae; genus Schistocerca; species Schistocerca piceifrons. The sequence continues at coordinate 112,074,018 of NC_060139.1, read as the reverse complement.
AAGACACTAAGAGGGACAGCAAAAACAGCAATCCCGCTCGGTTGCTCATGACCGCGCAGTTGAGCGCCCCACAAACCAAACCAATCCCACCAAAGTCGACAAAATTTACATCAGACGACTACACACAAATGAAAATAAAATAAAAGACAGTATTACCTTGAGGAGGACAAGTTATAGCAAACATACAAGATACCGTGTCATACCGTATAGGCGAAAATTTTCAGTTAAAATGAGAGTTGCACTCCAGAAAAGCATCCTAAAAATGGGCTTCACAAGGCAGAAGACAATGTGATGACAAATTTGTGGTCACATAGTAAAATCCTGTAAATTTATGTGCTCACCTGTTTATAACTTAAAATGCTATAACTGTGAGAAAATTTGCATTTATTTCAGTGAACACTAAATAGAACAAAACAAAACACAATGCCTATCAGTCCTACATATTGGTTAACACAGTAGATCATTAAATATTTTGTAAAAAATAGATTTTTTCACATGTATAACGGAACAATCTCACATTATTTTAAGCGAGCAGACCGATCACAAAGAAATCATCGAAAATTTCGGTAATTTCCAAGAATGATTACATATCGAATATGCCTAACGATACATGTCGAACGTATAAAACTCGATTCCGACCACACGACTCTGGTTGCGTGAATTATGGTAAATGTGCATTGCCGGAGGAACATACGAGTTCTCGATTTCTTTTGTGAATAGCAGTGAGTGAAAGCTTTGGAGTTTCAACTGCCGATAATCTCACATGGCGGAATCTAATTCCTCGGTTAAGTGCTGTGAAAAATTGTTTGAAATTTTATTGGGACTTCGGATTACTTCCAAATCAGGATAACAGCAATTGTGCAGAATGTCATGGACTAATCTCCGTGAAACTTCGCAAGGAAGATACGGATGCTAATTTTCGTTTGCAATTGTAGTGCACCCGGTCTTACAAAAGAACATCTACAAGAAAAAACACATGGTTTGAGAGTTCCAAGTTATCCATCAAGAAGAGCATCATTTTAGTTTGTTGGATAAGAGACTGTACGCAACAAGAGACAGCTTCTGAAACACAATGTCCACGAACACCGTCTGCGGGTACTACGGTTTCTGCCTAGAAGACTGTTATATCATAGTCCCGAACGAGTGTTCCAAAAATGGTTCAAATGGGTCTAAGCACCATGGGACTTAACATCTGAGGTCATCAGTCCCCTAGACTTAGAACTACTTAAACCTAACAAAGCGAAGGACATCACACACATCCATGCCCGAGGCAGAATTCGAACCTGCGACCGTAGCAGCCGCATGGTTCCGGCTGAAGTGCCTAGAACCGCTCGGCCACCTCGGCCGGCAGAGTGTTCCAGTCTGTGGACAAAACAAGGTTGTCCAAAGAGACGAATCGCATATAGATAGTTACTCTGAAGTACCAGAGAGGATGACCGTCGAAAAATGAAATTGAACTTATTTGGGGACTTGGCAGCATTGAAATATACTCCCGCAGGTGCTTTTATTGTTCGAGTTTATTCGGCGGGGAGGAAAACTTCAGCCTCTCTCTAAGTGCTAAGCACGAAAAGTGAGACCAGACGGCTTTACGTCATACAACACTTTCATGAAAGATTTTCAACGTGTATTTGTAAATCATAACCTAATTTGTGTCATCGGACAATCCGTCTGTCCACACAGAAAACATCGAACGCCTGTGGAAATCGATCAAATCGGGGCGTCCATGAGATAAGGACGAACTCTACCTCCTCCAATACCTATATTTCCACAAGTTGATGTTGCGTGGAATAATTTACCTTCCTGGTACTCTCCCGAAATTTGTGACTGACGTAACAACAATGTACACGGGTTATGTGAAAAAGGATTGTTGCTGGCGGCTTATAAAATTTGAGGGATAGTGCATGAATCAAACGTGGCTGATGAGTAAAGTAAATAAAGTTACTACTCTCATTTGCAATTACTTAGTAAATGTTCGTCTTTTGTCGTTGCTCTAGTGAACGCTGCAAACAGTTTTCTTAACTCGCGCCACCATAGTCGTGTGATCGACAGAGTCGCACGTTCGATGTGTATCGTTAGAAGCCCGCTCTAACAGAGATAATAGAAATTAGAAGTAGCATTAAATATATTCTATGATTTATAACAAAAATAATCTTTGCATGTACAGCAATTGCCAAAGTAAATTACACACATTTCGTAAAAAATCGTTTTATTACGTGAACATTACGAAATATTGTCACTGGGATACGCTAGAGAACATTAAAAATAAAGAAAGTCAAATTACAATGAATTGAAAACTCGTAGATTGCTGATGATGGGTGACGCTTGACACTAGTCTGGTGAAATAAAATCCTATCACAAAGCAGCTTTTGTAGAACTGTTAATTAATAAGATGACATAATCACAATATCTTTGTAAGTGTTGCAGTTTTAATTTCCACCTCTTTGTTTATGAAGTACAGGTGTCAAGACCCAAAGGCTTACATCAAGGAAAAAATTCCCTAAGCGAACTGTTATTGCGACAAATTGTCACCGACTAATCCGAATGTCAGTCCTTGACTGCGCCCAGGAAGCGTGGATAGTTCTAGATCAGCCTTCCCTATTCCACGAAGAACGGTCTGAAGGCTTCGGCGCTCGTATGTGGCATCTGGAAGCCGTCCCTTGAAAAATGCTGGCTGGCGCGGTGCCCATGCGTGCGTCACGATCTCGCCTTACGTTAGTCCGACTTCCGGCTGACGTGTGGGCACCGACGCCGACGAAGGCTGTAGCGGCGGTATGTTGTCTGTATACATCACGGGCACTGCTGTCTTGTTTAGTGGTCAAGTCATTCCTTAACAATGACCGAAGTGGCGCAGTGGATAAAAGAACACCGTACTCCTATTCCGGGCGAATTGTATCGCTCTCCGACCATCCTGCTTTAATTTCTTGATGCAATAATTGACCAACAGCCGTACGTATTGTAGAAATTTATTTTATGAACTTCTTATGTGCTACCAGTTTCGGCATTACACTGATGCCATCTTCAGGCCCCACACGTCATAGTCGTAAAATCGCTATACACGAATCGTTAGGCAACAGAAGTTCATAAAATAAATTTCTACAATACATACGGCTGTTGGTAAATTATTGCATCAAGAAATCCATGCCACCCGTTGTCCCATGGTCCACAATGGATCAACGAAGATCCTGCTTTAAGGTTTCCCTAAAGAACTTCGGACGACGGTCTGGGCCTGGCTGAATGAGCAATGCCCAAAAGCCAAAAATACATTAAAAAAGAACTACGCCGGGATTGTCTGTTTAGATCAATCGATGACGGATTTCCTGTTGTTGTCAAATGGAGGTAGACATCATCACCACTGTTTTCCAGGCCGGCCGCAGTGGACATGCGGCCAGTCGACAACGATAAGGAAAGAGTAAGAAATGAACAACGGATGCCTCTTTGGGCCGGCCGGTGTGGCCGAGCGGTTCTAGGCGCTTCAGTCTGGAACCGCGTGACCGCTACGTCGCAGGTTCGAATCCTGCCTCGGGCATGGATGTGTGTGATGTCCTTAGGTTAGTTAGGTTTAATTAGTTCTAAGTTCTACGGGACTGATGACCTCAGATGTTATGTCCCATAGTGCTCAAAGCCATTTGAACTGTTTTCCAGTCCCAGTTTCCCGGGTGTGGCGTACAAGCGCTCGCCATCTCCTTCAGTTCTCATACATCTTCTGCTCCAGGACAATTTTCCATTTATGTCCTTTCTTCTTCACATTTGATCTTACAATCTCTGTCCAGTGTTTTCTTGGTCTTCCCCGTGGTCTTCTTCCTACGGGGTTCAGCTTGAAATACCTTTTTGTCAGGTCTTTCCCTGTTCATTTTCATAAAGTGTCCTTATCATTTATCTTTATGGCACTGGTATCAGGAATCTCAATATCAGCTGCTTTTCTATTCACCTCATTCCTGATTTTGTCCTTTCTAGTTGTCTGGTTCATAGTTCTAATGAACCTCATTTCTGTTGCTTGAATTCTGGTGAGGTCTTTGTTTAGAAGGGTACACGTTTCTAAACCATATGTTAGGACTGGTATGAAACAGGTGTAGTACACGGTTGCTTTTGCTTTTCGTTCCATTTCATCGTCCCTGAGAATATTTCTGATTGACTGTAAAAACTGGATGCTTTCTGTGTCCTGATGAGTATTTTCTACTTAATGGTGTTGTGATTCGAGGTCATGCTTCGATGACTCCGACGTCGATGGGACATTAAATACCTCTTTTTGTTTATTGTTGTTTCAACTCCATACGAAAGGGCGAGCTGGCACTGTAAAAACCATTATTCCGCTAAGGGTTACAGGATGAATATTTAAAAGATGGTTTAAGGTATATAAAAGCAGATGACAATAAATGACATTTTTATTTAAAAAATGCGATGGTAAACAACATTTACTATTTTTAAAAGTTTATAGATGACTCACATTAGAGTGAAAATACGAGGGCTACCACAAAGTACATTACGTTTTGGAATTAAAAATAAATAAAGTATTGGAAAAAAATTTATTATATACAGATGAAAGCCACACTTAAATACTACTTTTCTACATAGTTGCCATTTAAATTAAGGCACTTACCGTAGCGATGGACGAGCTTGGAAATTCCTTCGTCGTAAAATTCGGCCGCCTGCGCCTTCAACAACGTGGTTACCTCTTCTTGCAGCTGTGCGTCGTCATCAAAACGCTGCATAGACAACCACTTCTTCATTGCTGGGAATAAGTGGAAGTCGCTCGGTGCCAGGTCGGGACTGTACGGCGGATGAGGAAACAACTCCCACTTAAAAGATTCGAGAACTTCACGAGTGGCATTTGCCGTGTGGGCCCGGGCGTTGTCGTGAATCAGCAAGATCTTTGAGCCCAACTTTCCCCTGCGCTTGTTTTGTATTTCTCTTCTGAGGTTGTGCAGAGTTTGGCAATACCTTTGAGAGTTTATTGTAGTGCCTCTCTCCAGGAAATCCACAAAAATCACACCTTTTCTGTCCCAAAAGAAGAGGTAACCACGTGGTTGAAGGCGCAGGCGGCTGAATTTTAACGAAGGAATTTCCAAGCTCGTCCATCGCTACGATAAGTGCCTTAATTTAAATGGCAACTATGTAGAAAAGTAGTATTTAAGTGTGGCTTTCATCTGTATATAATAAAAAAAATTTCCAATACTTTATTTATTTTTAATTCCAAAACTCAATGTACTTTGTGGATAGCCCTCGTATAATGACTGATGATAATGTGAATAACGCTATAGTGCAATATACAGAGTGGCGCACGAAATGTGTTACCAACTGTTTCTTTCACAATTTACGACGCACATTAGATATCCCACTGGGATCTCTACAGCAGTACCAGCAGAGCTTGGAAAAACGAATGAATTACGAAATGACGTGTAATTCACGATACTGCCGCTAGGAGAAAAATAAGCAACAATGACTGACAATGGAAGACTGACGACACAGCAACGATCGGCAATTGTGTTACTTTTTCATGAAACGAAAAGCTTTGTTGTGACTCAGAGGCGTTTTCGACACCAGTTTTACACACGATGGGTCGCTTGCAAGAAGACCATCCACAGGTTGTACAATAAATTTGTACAGGAAGGAACAGTATTGGAAGTGAAGCGACCTCGATCCAAGCCTGTTTGTTCGCCAGAGAATATTGAAGCGGTATGAGCTGCTGTACAGAGAAGTCCCGGGAAATCGTGTAGAAAGGCAGCAGTCGAACTAGGAATATCCAGACGCTCCGTTCAAAGCATTTTTTAAAAGTGACCTCCATATATGCCCATACAAGATGACCTGTGCACAGAAGCTCACTGAAGAACACAAGCTGTTTGCTCAGTGGGCGGACCGAGCGAGGTGGCGCAGTGGTTAGCACACTGGACTCGCATTCGGGAGGATGACGGTTCAATCCCGTCTCCGGCCATCCTGATTTAGGTTTTCCGTGATTTCCCTAAATCGCTTCAGGCAAATGCCGGGATGGTTCCTTTGAAAGGGCACGGCCGATTTCCTTCCCCATCCTTCCCTCACCCGAGCTTGCGCTCCGTCTCTAATGACCTCGTTGTCGACGGGACGTTAAACACTAATATTCTCCTCCTCCTCAGTGGGCGGAGGATAAGGATGAAACTCTCAACTACGTTTGGTTTTCAGACGAGGCCCATTTTCATTTAGACGGTGTGGTTAACAAACAAAATGTACGCCTTTGGGCCACTGAAAACCGACAAGTGCTTCATGAACGACAACATTATGCTCCGAGGATTACAGCGTGGGCAGCAATTTCCAGTCACGGACTTATTGGACCCTTTTTCTTTGAAGAAACTGAACAGCGAGCGTTATTTGAGCATGCTTCGCAATAGCTTCATTCCACAGCTTCTTGCTACTGCCTTGCCCTTCAACCCGCAGTGGTTCATGCAAGATGGAGCAAGGCCACATGCTGCAAACACTGTGTTGGAGTTTTTACACGAGCATTTCGACATGCGGATCATTTCACTCAGGTTTCCAGGTCACTTCAATGACGGACAAATTGCCCACCCAATAGTCCAGACCTCAATCCATGTGGGTTTTTTCTTTGGGGGTACCTAAACGAAAAAAAAAATTCCCGAAACGTCCGCGTGATTTAATGGAGCTCAGAAGACTTATTCTTCAAGCTTCCAGTGAAATTACGGAAGACATGTGCCGTAGGGTAATCACTAACTTCAGTTACTTTTGAATGCATTATGGGAACAGCAGTGATCAATGTCTTATAAATAATTACTATTAAAAACAGTCTTGATCACGATTTATTTAACAAGGTGACCGGTTTCGACCACTACTGTGGTCATCTTCAGACCTATAAGTTGTATACAAAGCTCTAATTAGAGGGCTACATACATTAAACAGAATACATAAAGTTATAAAGCTATACAACGTTGAATTACCATTGAGTAGGAACCTCTTTCTGTTGGAGAATCACTACTGGAGAAACCAGTGCACGTCTTACTATATATAATGGAGGCTCCACCCACTTCTGACTGCATGATGTCATTATTAACCAATGAGTTATAAGTCGAATTACAATTTAAAATTTCTTAGTTAAAAGAACATTGTCAAGAATTAGAAATAAATACACGCTAAACTTAGCTTATTAAACAGCTATTGTCAATTAAGAAGCGTTAAAAATATTTAAATATGTAGGAAAATGAAATTCGGTTTGGCAGTACATGGGTTGCCCTCTCAAGGCCTGTCAGTGAACCATTTGGAACCATTGGTTGCTATGGTGAAGTTAGACGCCGTTGCAAAGATGATGCAGCAGGCTTCTTTCACTGAAGTTAAAAAATAAAAGATAAAAGATAAAATAAATAAATTATTTAAGAACACAAGCGTGACAATAGCATTTAAAACTAATAACCGCCTACAGATGAAACTGAAACACACAATTGGAGACTCAAATAGATGCCAAAAGTCAGGCGTTTATAAAATAATATGTAATGACTGTGAGAAACAGTATATTGGCCAAACTGGCCGTAACTTTTTAACACGTTTCAAAGAACATACTACTGGTACTGCACGCATAAAATCAATATTTGGTCAACATCTTGATGGACACAATCATTCTGAGGGTTGCATTTCTAGCAATTTGAAAATATTACATACTGTGCCAAAAGGACCACTGCTAAATACCTTAGAAGAAATTGAAATTTTTTCACTTCACAAAAGTAATCCATTATCTGTTTTAAACGAACAACTTCAGTTCAAAGACAAACATTTCTTTGAGCTTTTCGATGATCTGCTTTAGAATGTTTACTCTTCTGTTCTTTGGTTTAAAAAGTTAAAATATATATATATATATCAATCATAAAGACTTTTAGCAAATATTTTATCTTTACATTGTAATTGTCTTTTACCAAACATTATTTTATGATTGACTATATGTTTTAGAATTTTTGCTTTTATGCTTTTAGACTGCATATTGCTAATTCGTATCGTTTTTTTTTTTGACACTGGTTCATAATTTTATCATTTTTAGAGTCTTTCATTTTTATTTGCTTATATGACTGGCATGTAAACAGAGGAATAGCAATGCATTAAATGAAAAAAAGGCTCATGTAATCTACATATCAACTTCATAGATAATATTTCATATATACGGACAACTACTTCGTATCGTATTTGGGCAGCATGTAGTATACATGTCAGCTACAGATTATTGTAGCTTACTCTTTTCGTTTCAATAAAGACAAGTTGCTACTCAATAATACATCGTCTGACGCCACAGTCTTTGCCATTCCACTTCGCAACAACTTCGTTGGAAAGAAGCCTGCTGCCACATCTTTGCACTGGTGTTTGTCCTCACCATGGCAACCACTAGTTTGACTATCGACTTTACAACAACTTCAGTGAAAGAAGCCTGCTGCATCATCTTTGCAACGGCGTCTAACTTCACCATAGCAACCAGTGGTTCCAAATGGTTCACTGACAGGCCTTGAGACGGCAACCCATGTACTGCCAAACCGATGTTCATTTTCCTACGTATTTAAATATTTTTAACGCTTCTTAATTGACAATAGCTGTTTAATAAGCTAAGTTTAGTGTGTATTTATTTCTAATTCTTGACAATGTTCTTTTAACTAAGAAATTTTAAATTGTAATTCGACTTATAACTCATTGGTTAATAATGACATCAAGCAGTCAGAAGTGGGTGGAGCCTCCATTATATATAGTAAGACGTGCACTGGTTTCTCCAGTAGTGATTCTCCAACAGAAAGAGGTTCCTACTCAATGGTAATTCAACGTTGTATAGCTTTATAACTTTATGTATTCTGTTTAATGTATGTAGCCCTCTAATTAGAGCTTTGTATACAACTTATAGGTCTGAAGATGACCACAGTAGTGGTCGAAACCGGTCACCTTGTTAAATAAATCGTGATCAAGACTGTTTTTAATAGTAATTACTAACTTCAGTGTTCGTTTGAAGGAAGTTAGGAAACGAAGTGGTGGACATATTGAACGTGTGCTGAGTTAGAACAAATATCCATGGACGGCTCTTCACTGTAGTATATGTTCCTTTCAGATTGTATTGACAATAAAGTTTATATTCAAAAACAAAATGGTAACACATTTCGTGCGCCACCCTGTAATAGTAGTGCATAAATGTGATCGTGGTCACGACGGAGGAGGAATAATGAATTTGACTATGAGGTTCTGTGAAACCGCAAGTAGCGACTAAAAGTCAGGAAGGGGGTCAAAGGAAAGAGGACGGATGTTGCTAGGTGGAGCGTTGGGAAAAGGACTGGAAGGAGTAATACATCACAGGACGGGTTTCATCGTTGGAGAGCGACAGTTGGTTGAAGTTCCGGCGGGAATGGATGAATGAGGGATAAAGGATCGTGGAAGGTGGAATATGGATGTAGTGGTGCAGCAGGGTAATGAATTGGTGATTGGTGAGTGGGATATAGGATGGCGACACTCTAAATCAGTCACGGCATTCCGCTCTTTTACCGAGAGGTTTCAGTTTTGCGGCATGGAGGGAGAGGTGTCAGAGAGATTGTAAGCCCAAGAGATTAGCTATAGCAGACAGAAGCTATGAGTTGGTACTTTTCGTATACTCAAATATTTGAGTCTGGCTTATAACTGAATATCCGCTTTTTGCAGAAAGGGCGACGCTGACAAGGTCCATTGTGGTCAGCTGTCGAAATAGGTCCGTCACAGATGTAGGTGGCGGAATTCCTGCTCAGAATAAGGCCTCAAGAAACTCGCATGTCTTTCGAGGCTTTCAAGGGACGCGTGGAATTTAGGATAGGTAGAGACCCAGGAAACGCTGGCGTAGATGAGGATGAAGGGATGAGAGATTTATAGGTGAGGATAATCGTAGAAGGATGTAGACCGCAGCTGTGGCCTGTTAGCAGTTTTAGTATTATAAGTCGGGTTCGGGCTTTGTGCTGGATGGTAAAGAGGTGTGCATTCCATGTTAGTTTTCTGTCGAGGATTAATCCCAAGTACTTCACCGTGTTAGTCAGAGATTGTCGCTCGAGAGATGGAAATCTGGACGACTGAAACGCCGAGCGGTACGACCAAAGATGGTGGTTTGAATTTTCCGTGGATTAATTTTAAGTTTCTACGTATTGCACTACTCGACCAGGAGATTGAAGTGGCGTTGGTGAGAGACGTGGGAGAGTTGCAGGGTATGGTGAGTAGCTAGAAAGACGTTGTCTTCAGCAGGTAGGTGGGGAAGGGGGGGGGGGGTGTTAAATACTAAGCTTCCTTTCTTCATAATGCAAAGATGAGATGTGTGGGAGACACGATGGCTGATCAACAAAGTCTGAGACTGATCTTTTCCTGTAGCTTCAGTGGTAGTTTCCTACCTGTACCAAAAATATTTGAAAATAGTGAGTTTTTATGTATAACGTCGACAGGCGGTAGCATTCTTGTATAGGTAGGTTGGCTGTAATGCTCTATTTTGTAGACGCTTTTTGCATTTCTCATACCAAACAATGGAAGTGACGCTAGAGGAGCAGATGCAACAAAATTATGTGTTCACTTAAACCACACAGCCACAGAGACGTACTAAAAGCTGCAGCAAGCGTACGGTGAAGATGCACTACCTCGTGTAACACACACACACACACACACACACAAAGATTAAATGCAAACAAAATTCAAATTTGGCGCCGAACTCTCTGATGAACAAATGAACACTGACTGGGCTGGGACACATAACAAACCACAATCACACTGTGTTCTGGTGTAGTGAAAAGTGTTTTACTACGTTATTTGTTGAAAATACTTGTTATAGTTACGTATGCATCACAACATCTCAATGCGGAGAATGGAGGTGCTTGTCACACGAAAATGTAAGTAAATACGAAAATAGGCGCGAAAACATCACGAAAAACTAAATTACATTCTGGAAGATAGGTTAACTCCCAGCAAAAAACTTTTTCATCAACATCGTTTGGTTGTAGATGACAAGCTACCTGTAGTAATTAACACAAAAGTGATCTAGAAAATTCATGCACACCAAATGTAAAGGTATTTACAAAAAGAAACGATCTGTTGTTTGAACTAAAAATGCACATAATTTTATAATCATCTAAAGAAAATGTTCACATTGCAGAATAAATAAAAACGAAAACCCACTGATGATGGCACAGTGATGCCGGAACATGTTTGGGTACTGAGAAAAACGGTGTTTGCATAACTGGCGGACCTCACATCCAAAAAATAAGTTATTTCAGATCATTAAATCAGAAACATTGATATCTGTAGTCACATTAATAATATAAATAGATGTACTTTGCACATACTAATGATGTACTCTTACCTTCTAGGTTTCAGAGCTGTCTAGCCGAAAAATACAATTAAAGAAAAACCATCATTCACTTAGGATAAGACACAGTTTGTGTATCTCTCGTCAAACTCAGTTCTTTGAGCACGATACGCCTTCAAGTTCACCGATCAATTGTATCAAAAACTGCAGTTTTAGAATATCGTCCCCTCTTGGTTATATTTCTGCAGAAGCCCATGTTACTACTAAGGCTCTGTTTGATGAAATATAAACAGCGAGGGAAGGAATCACAGTTCTTATCAAAATAAAAGCAAATGTTTCTTCTTAGTCCTTGAGCATCGTACGATGGTAAGCTGAAGCTTTCTCAGCTTGGCACAAAGTTGGCATTTATAACAACTACATTTTGATTTTGTTATATTGGTTTTTGTTACATATTCTACTGTCGCGGCTTAAGACGTTGGCGGAGAACGAAAATCTCCTCTAAAAAAACCAACATGGATTCCGTGAACAGAAGAAATCTTGCGAAACACAGTTCGTCCATTAAATTCAGAACGCCTTTGACAAAGGCGCCGAGGTTGATGCCGTGCTGCTTGACTTGCAGAAGGCATTCTACACTGTTCAGCAGCGTCGTTTAGTAGAAAAAATACAGATTTCTGACGATTCAGGGCCTTCTACGAGATACAGCTTATTGCTATTCTTAATGGGACGAAATCAACAAACATAGGGTAATTCCTGGGGTACCCCACGGGATTGTTATCGGGCCATTACGGTTTATAACGTGTAAATAATCTAGTGGGCAACGTCGGAAGCTAAATGAAGATTTTTTCAGGTGGTGCCTTGGTCTATAAGGAGGCTGCAATGCCGGAAGACTGTAGCGAAAAGCACGAAGACCTGAGGAGGATGTGCGACATATACAGGGAAGATTTATTATTGTACGATTATATGTGAAAAATCACTGTGAACAGTAACAACCGTAAAATACCTAGGAGTGACAGTCTGGGAGGACCTAAAGTGCAATGAGCGTATGAAATTAATTGCAGGAAAAGCAGATGTCAGACTGAGATTCACTGGAAGAATTTTTAGTAAATGTAATTCATTCAAGGAAGAAGTGGCTTAGAAAACACTTACAACACCTATTATGTTCATCATTCTGGCATGCTTACCAGGTAGGACTAATTAAAGAGACAATGAAGATCCAAAGAAAAGAGCGGCGAGTTTTGTCACGGGATAGCTAACACAGAGCGAAAGCATTACAGACATGCTCAGCAGACTCCAGTGGTACACGCCACAGGAGAGGCGTTATGAATCACCGAGAGGTCTACCATTGAAATTCCGAGACAGCAGGTTCCCGGAAGAAGCGGGTATCACATTACTACGTTTAATGAACAAAGTAAGAGCTTATGGACTATCAGACCAATTGTGTGATTGGATTGAAGAGTTCCTAGATAACAGCACGCAGTATGTCACTCACAATGGAGAGAAGTCTTCCAAAGTAAGAGTGATTTCAGCTGTGCCGCAGGGGAGTATCGTAGGACCGTTGCTATTCACAATATATACACTCCTGGAAATTGAAATAAGAACACCGTGAATTCATTGTCCCAGGAAGGGGAAACTTTATTGACACATTCCTGGGGTCAGATACATCACATGATCACACTGACAGAACCACAGGCACATAGACACAGGCAACAGAGCATGCACAATGTCGGCACTAGTACAGTGTATATCCACCTTTCGCAGCAATGCAGGCTGCTATTCTCCCATGGAGACGATCGTAAAGATGCTGGATGTAGTCCTGTGGAACGGCTTGCATGCCATTTCCACCTGGCGCCTCAGTTGGACCAGCGTTCGTGCTGTACGTGCAGACCGCGTGAGACGACGCTTCATCCAGTCCCAAACATGCTCAATGGGGGACAGATCCGGAGATCTTGCTGGCCAGGGTAGTTGACTTACACCTTCTAGAGCACGTTGGGTGGCACGGGATACATGCGGACGTGCATTGTCCTGTTGGAACAGCAAGTTCCCTTGCCGGTCTAGGAATGGTAGAACGATGGGTTCGATGACGGTTTGGATGTACCGTGCACTATTCAGTGTCCCCTCGACAATCACCTGTGGTGTACGGCCAGTGTAGGAGATCGCTCCCCACACCATGATGCCGGGTGTTGGCCCCGTGTGCCTCGGTCGTATGCAGTCCTGATTGTGGCGCTCACCTGCACGGCGCCAAACACGCATACGACCATCATTGGCACCAAGGCAGAAGCGACTCTCATCGCTGAAGACGACACGTCTCCATTCGTCCCTCCATTCACGCCTGTCGCGACACCACTGGTGGCGGGCTGCACGATGTTGGGGCGTGAGCGGAAGACGGCCTAACGGTGTGCGGGACCGTAGCCCAGCTTCATGGAGACGGTTGCGAATGGTCCTCGCCGATACCCCAGGAGCAACAGTGTCCCTAATTTGCTGGGAAGTGGCGGTACGGTCCCCTACGGCACTGCATAGGATCCTACGGTCTTGGCGTGCATCCGTGCGTCGCTGCGGTCCGGTCCCAGGTCGACGGGCACGTGCACCTTCCGCCGACCACTGGCGACAACATCGATGTACTGTGGAGACCTCACGCCCCACGTGTTGAGCAATTCGGTGGTACTTCCACCCGGCCTCCCGCATGCCCACTATACGCCCTCGCTCAAAGTCCGTCAACTGCACATATGGTTCACGTCCACACTGTCGCGGCATGCTACCAGTGTTAAAGACTGCGATGGAGCTCTGTATGCCACGGCAAACTGGCTGACACTGACGGCGGCGGTGCACAAATGCTCCGCAGCTAGCGCCATTCGACGGCCAACACCGCGGTTCTTGGTGTGTCCGCTGTGCCGTGCGTGTGATCATTGCTTGTACAGCCCTCTCGCAGTGTCCGGAGCAAGTATGGTGGGTCTGACACACCGGTGTCAATGTGTTCTTTTTTCCATTTCCAGGAGTGTACAAATGAACTTGTGGATAACATCGGAAGTTCACTGAGGCTTTCGGCGGATGATGCTGTGGTATATCGAGAGGTTGTACTGAAATGCAGGAGGATCTGCAACGAGCTGACGCATGGTGATGGGAATGGCAGTTGAATCTCAATGTAGACAAGTGTAATGTGCTGCGAATACATAGAAAGAAAGATCCTTTATCATTTAGCTACAATATAGCAGGTCAGCAACTGGAAGCAGTTAATTACATAAGTTATCTGGGAGCAGGCATTAGGAGTGATATAAAGTGGAATGACCACATAAAATTAATCGTCGGTAAAGCAGACGCCAGACTGAGATTCATTGGGGGAATCCTAAGGAAATGTAGTCCAAAACAAAGGAAGTAGTTTACAGTACACTTGTTCGCCTACTGCTTGAATACTGCACACCGGTGTGGGATCCATACCAGATACGGTTGATAGAATAGGTAGAAAAGATCCAACGGAGAGCAGCGCGCTTCGTTACAGGATCACTTAGTAATCGTGAAACCGTTATGGAGGTGATAGATAAACTCCAGTGGAACACTCTGCAAGAGAGACGGTCAGTAGTTCGGTACGGGCTTTTGTTGAAGTTTCGAGAACATACCTTCACCGAGGAGTCAAGCAGTATATTGCTCCCTCCTACGTATATGTCGCGAAGAGACCATGAGGATAAAATCAGAGAGATTAGAGCCCACACAGAGGGATACCGACAATCTTTCTTTCCACGAAAAATACGAGACTGGAATAGAAGGGAGAACCGATAGAGGTACTCAAGGTACCCTCCACCACACACCGTCAGGTGGCTTGCGGAGTATAGATGTAGATGTAGATGTACTTCCTCTCACATAGATCTCGTGAAATTATCACGACGAGAAAGTCACATTGATTACAACTGATACGGAGTTTTACTGACATTCGTTCTTGCCACGCGCCCTTCTACATCTACATCTACATCCATACTCCGCAAACCACCTGACGGTGTGTGGCGGAGGGTACCTTGAGTACCTCTATCGGTTCTCCCTTCTATTCCAGTCTCGTATTGTTAGTGGAAAGAAGGATTGTCGGTATGCCTCTGTGTGGGCTCTAATCTCTCTGATTCTATCCTCATGGTCTCTTCGCGAGATATACGTAGGAGGGAGCAATATACTGCTTGACTCTTCGGTGAAGGTACGTTCTCGAAACTTTGACAAAAGCCCGTACCGAGCTACTGAGCGTCTCTCCTGCAGAGTCTTCCACTGGAGTTTATCTATCATCTCCGTAACGCTTTCGCGATTACTAAATGATCCTGTAACGAAGCGCGCTGCTCTCCGTTGGATCTTCTCTATATCTTCTATCAACCCTATCTGGTACGGATCCCACACTGCTGAGCAGTATTCAAGCAGTGGGCGAACAAGCGTACTGTAACCTACTTCCTTTGTTTTCGGATTGCATTTCCTTAGGATTCTTCCAATGAATCTCAGTCTGGCATCTGCTTTACCGACGATCAAATTTGTATGATCATTCCATTTTAAATCACTCCTAATGCGTACTCCCAGATAATTTATGGTATTAACTACTTCCAGTTGCTGACCTGCTATTTTGTAGCTAAATGATAAAGGATCTATCTTTCTGTGTATTCGCAGCACATTACACTTGTCTACATTGAGATTCAATTGCCATTCCCTACGCCATGCGTCAATTCGCTGCAGATCCTCCTGCATTTCAGTACAATTTTCCATTGTTACAACCTCTCGATACACCACAGCATCATCTGCAAAAAGCCTCAGTGAACTTCCGATGTCATCCACAAGGTCATTTATGTATATTGTAAATAGCAACGGTCCTATGACACTCCCCTGCGGCACACCTGAAATCGCTCTTACTTCGGAAGACTTCTCTCCATTGAGAATGACATGCTGCGCCCTGTTATCTAGGAACTCCTCAATCCAATCACACAATTGGTCTGATAGTCCATATGCTCTTACTTTGTTCATTAAACGACTGTGGGGAACTGTATCGAACGCCTTGCGGAAGTCAAGAAACACGGCATCTACCTGTGAACCCGTGTCTATGGCCCTCTGAGTCTCGTGGACGAATAGCGCGAGCTGGGTTTCACATGACCGTCTTTTTCGAAATCCATGCTGATTCCTACAGAGTAGATTTCTAGTCTCCAGAAAAGTCATTATACTCGAACACAATACGTGTTCCAAAATTCTACAACTAGTCGACGTTAGAGATATAGGTCTATAGTTCTGCACATCTGCTCGACGTCCCTTCTTGAAAACGGGGATGACCTGTGCCCTTTTCCAATCCTTTGGAACGCTACGCTCTTCTAGAGACCTACGGTACACCGCTGCAAGAAGGGGGGCAAGTTCCTTCGCGTACTCTGTGTAAAATTGAACTGGTATCCCATCAGGTCCAGAGGCCTTTCCTCTTTTGAGCGATTTTAATTGTTTCTCTACCCCTCTGTCGTCTATTTCGATATCTACCATTTTGTCATCTGTGCGACAATCTAGAGAAGGAACTACAGTGCAGTCTTCCTCTGTGAAACAACTTTGCAAAAAGACATTTAGTATTTCGGCCTTTAGTCTGTCATCCTCTGTTTCAGTACCATTTTGGTCTCAGAGTGTCTGGACATTTTGTTTTGATCCACCTACCGCTTTGACATAAGACCAAAATTTCTAGGATTTTCTGACAAGTCAGTACATAGAACTTTAGTTTCGAATTCATTGAACGCCTCTCGCATAGCCCTCCTCACACTACATTTCGCTTCGCGTAATTTTTGTTCGTCTGCAAGGCTTTGGCTATGTTTATGTTTGCTGTGAAGTTCCCTTTGCTTCCGCAGCAGTTTTCTAACTCGGTTGTTGTACCACGGTGGCTCTTTTCCATCTCTTACGATCTTGCTTGGCACATACTCATCTAACGCATTATGTACGACGGTTTTGAACTTTGTCCACTGATCCTCAACACTATCTGTACTTGAGACAAAACTTTTGTGTTGAGCCAACAGGTACTCTGAAATCTGCTTTTTGTCACTTTTTCTAAACAGAAAAATCTTCCTACCCTTTTTAATATTCCTATTTACGGCTGAAATCATCGATGCCGTAACCGCTTTATGATCGCTGATTCCCTGTTCTGCGTTAACTTTTTCAAATAGTTCGGGTCTGTTTGTCACCAGAAGGTCTAATATGTTATCGCCACGAGTCGGTTCTCTGTTTAACTGCTCAAGGTAGTTTTCAGATAAAGCACTTAAAAAAATTTCACTGGATTCTTTGTCCCTGCCACCCGTTATGAACGTCTGAGTCTCCCAGTCTATATCCGGCAAATTAAAATCTCCACCCAGAACTATAACATGGTGGGGAAATCTACTCGAAATATTTTCCAAATTATCCTTCAGGTGGTCAGCCACAACAGCTGCTGAGCCAGGGGGCCTATAGAGACATCCAATTACCATGTCTGAGCCTGCTTTAACCGTGACCTTCACCCAAATCATTTCACATTTCGGATCTCCGTCAACTTCCTTCGATACTATTTTACTTCTTATCGCTATAAACACGCCTCCCCCTTCACTGTCCAGCTTGTCTCTGCGGTATACATTCCAATCTGAGTTTAGGATTTCATTACTATTTACGTCTGGTTTCAGCCAACTTTCTGTCCCTAGTACTATATGAGCGTTGTGACCGTTTATTAATGAGAGCAGTTCTGGGACCTTTCTGTAGACGCTCCTGCAGTTTACTATTAGCACATTAATATTGTTATTCCCTGTTGCATTTTGCCTACTCCTACCTTGCTGCGTCTCAGGAGGCGTCTTGTCGGGCCTAGGGAGGGGATTCTCTAACCTAAAAAACCCCCATGTGCACTCCACACGTACTCCGCTACCCTTGTAGCCGCTTCCTGCTTCATGAATGGAGCAGGAAAGAGAGGAAACGATAGTGGTATCTAAACACCCTCTCCCACGCGCTGTAAAGCGGCCACTGCACTATCACTAATATTGCACAATGTATTGATCGTTTGCCCTAGACAGCGAAACGAGTCATGCAAACTCCATGTCAACTCTTGGAGGTGCAAACATAACGGAAATGGGTACCAGCTGTTGTTTGGCCGTTGGGTAGGCTTTGTGCTTGCTGGAAGAATGAAGCATACGTGGGTGAAGGAGTAGTATAAGAAAAGAAAACGAGCAGACGAAAATTTACTTTGTGGCTGTTGGATAAGCGAGCTAGATGACCGTCGAAAATTACTGAGAATGCATGCTCGCTCAGCTGATGTACTTTTGCTAATGATTACACCCATAATTAAGCAAAAAGAACACTTATTTCATGAGACACTATTTCCCCACGACTGCACATTTCAAGTACTTTATGTTATTTGGCTACAAGACTTAAAATATCACTTCTGAAGAGGATAGCCGGCCTTTGTGCCCGAGCGGTTCTAGGCGCTTCAGCCCGGAACCGCGCTGCTGCTACGGTCGCAGGTTCGAATCCTGCCTCCGGCATGGGTGTGTGTGATGTCCTTCGGTTAGTCAGTTTTAAATAGTTCTAAGTTCTAGGGGACTGATAACCTCAGATGTTAAGTCCCATGGTGCTCAGAGCCATTTGAAGAGAATACAAGATGCAGCAGATCGTCGACTACGAGAAGAACAGACTGGCTTTCGAAGTGGGAGATCCTGTCGCGAAAAAATATTTGTCTGCGAAACAATGGTTCAAATGGTTCAAATGGCTCTGAGCACTATGGGACTCAACTTCTCAGGTCATTAGTCCCCTAGAACTTAGAACTACTTAAACCTAACTAACCTAAGGACATCACACACATCCATGCCCGAGGCAGGATTCGAACCGGCGACTGTAGCGGTCTCGCGGTTCCAGACTGCAGCGCCTAGAACCGCACGGCCACTTCGCCCGGCGCGAAACAATGCGTAGAATTCAACTGTTCACTGCACCCAAATTCGTTGACCTTATAAGAGATTTGACAGTATACACCGAGAATCATTGTGGAATATTGTAAGCCATTATGGAATTCCTGAACACCTCACTGATGTTTTTGGAAACCTTTGTCTAGATTCGACTTTCTGTATGAGAACAGAAGATGGGAACACCCATTTCTTTAATAATCTGACAGGTTTGAGAGAAGGATGCATTTTGTCACCTTTCCTTTTCATACTAGTCGCAACTTCATAATGAGAAAAGTTATGGACAACTACAACATGGGTATACGTCTGAATGAGCAAAGTAGGGTTTCGGATCAGGATCTTGCTGATAACATTGTTCTTCTGGCAGAAACGACACAAAGTTTTTCAACTAATGACTACCAAGCTGGTTGGAATGGTCAGTTCTGTAGAGCTAAAAATAAATAGCGATAAAATGAAAATAATGTGCAAAAAAAGTGGAAATGTATCTACCCAAATTATACAACAACGAAAGGTACAACAACATGTTGACCAATTTTCATATCTCTGTAGCTTTATCTGTAATAACTGGGGCGTACATGCAGACAACACGATTAGAAATGGGAAAGCTGTTGCATTTTCCACCGAATGCGATCTGTATGGCAACTAGACTATGTATGTCCACAAAGTTTCGACTGTTCCCCTCAGTCGTCCTACCGGTGGCCAGATATGCATGTGAGACCAGCAAAAAGTCAGCAAAATCGGCACACTAGTTAATGTTTTTCACCAACGATGTTGGAGGCGATTTTTGAACATTAGCTATCACGACCACGTTTCAAATGATGAAGTGATGAGAGGGAGTGGTCTACGCAGTCAGCACAAAATCGTCGCTGCAAGAAGGCTGGAGATTGCAGGACACGCCCTATGCATGAAAGATGGAATAATACCCAAGTCAGCACTGTTGTGGAAACCAATTGATAGCTAAAGAAGTAGAGGAACACACGTGGAAACGAAGTTTTACAAAGGATCGATAGTGCGTGGACATGAACTGTGATGAACCTGAAAACTTGGCAGCTTCTCGAGGTCGACAGAGGAAATTTGCTGCCCAGTATGCTACTCAGCAATGGAGGAACTAAGTCTAAGTAAATAAGCCTAATTGTGATGGAAACGCACACAGCTATGACAGAAAGCTTGAAAAATTACAGATATGTAAAGAAAGGAGTGCATACATAATTAACGTTGAAATTGTGGTTATGTTTGGATCAGAATGGAATCCCTGCCCTTGCAAAAAAAAAAAAAAAAAAAAAAAAAAAAAAAAAAAAAAACATGGCATCAAAGTACCTACCAAAGTGTTGGCCCCAGTAGCTCATTGGCTCGCATCTCTGCTTTTCGTTCCGTTGGCAATTCTTTTCAGTTCCTTCCTATAATTTATCCGTGACAAATTTTTCTTTACTAATTGAAGATTATACGCTTCCGGCTACATATCGCTAAACTCTGACAACAACCGATCTTATTTCTCGGTTTTCTTCTGACGGTTGCTATAGAATCCAGGCTTCAGCGAACAGAAACTGCGTTTCGGTTAATAATCAATACTTTAAAAAAATGCCTTTCCTGGAACTGTATGATGCGGCATTGTACAACTGACAAATCCCTATAGACGTCCCGTAATTCGGAAGTAAACGTAAGTTCCCCTGATTTCAATGACATTTCCAGAGTTCGGTTTACGCGACACAACAAACTGTGCAGAATAAGGAGTACGGCACACTGGACTGTTGTGACAAAATTGTACAGTATTAACCAGAGATTATACAGGTCCACCAGTCTGCACAATAAAATGTAATTTCTGCAGATCAGTCAATATGTTGTACAATATAGATGACCAATAATATTGCACAATACGAAATATCGCACAATATTATTGACTGTCGTGGGGCTACTTAAAATCTCTAGCGGAGTGTAGGTGTATATGTTGTTACACGCCTGCAGTAATGTAATCCTAGTGTCAACTTGACGCACAGAATAATTTTGTTTAGAGGGCTTTTTAACATAGGTGTGCTGTGTGCATTCGGTTAAATCGATAACCTGAAGTACCGTGGACTCAAAGAAGTTTTTGTTCTGGACAGTTTGCCGCCAAGGAGAAATCACCAAAGTTGATTAACAAGGAGTCTGCTCCACTTTCAAAAGTTAAGAGACAGGCAGCTGAGTATATACGTCACATACTCCTCCTGAAGGTTATCCATGCGAAGAAAACCTAGAAACTGCAGCCATAGATCATAAAGTATTGAAAGCTCACAATATAGTATTGGACGTCGGTGATTAAAAGTGTATGAAGCAGCTGACACAGCAGTAATATCAGACGAAAGAGTAGAGTACACTTTACACGAACATTTAACTACGAGAAATATATATACCAAACGAGTAGTGCATTTGTTAAATGCTAACTTAAAGCAAATACGAAATCGAATTTCCTAGCAGTAGCTGGACTGCAAAAGAAAACAATCATATTGCTACATCTACTGTCGCTTCGGCCACTGATGCAAGTGTCCTTCGGCAGGATGGTGTAATTACGCCACCTAGATGTATGCCACTTGCAACGGCAGTGGCCGAAATGTTGGCCAGTACCACAATGTGGCGACATGGTCACATAACCGGAAATTTTCATTTAATCTGGCAACGGCCGCGGAAACCAACGATCGCAAAACAGTCTTTCAGGCACGTGCCGACGAAGGTGGTCTAGCACCCTCTCATTTCCACCTTCTTCTTCTTCTTCTTCTTCTTCTTCTTCTTCTGCTTCTTCTTCTTCTTTACTTAAGACCACACGTAACCACCACTTGTTGGCCTTCCTTTTAGTCCAGTATTCTTTCATGCGCAACAAGTGAGCCTTTCCACTGCTCCGTCCATGTCTGTTGTTTGATCCTTCTCTCTTCTTCTGTTCATGCTTCAGTGATTTTCCTAACAGCAAGTCGCACCTGTAAATTTGGTGATACTTATTTCTTGGGGTCTGTTCGTTTATATCACTTGGGTTTCGTAATCTTATTTTTCAAGAATTGTAACTGGAATTTTAGGGATTTGTCTGTAGATTTATGTATTTGATTTTGGGTGATCTGTTCCACCTTCTATTCTTTGTCATAACACTTTTCTCATAATTCGGCGTTCTTTTACTTCTCATTGCTGTTTTAATGTCTTGTGTTGGAATGTGTCCTTTACGAGTAGAGTGCTTCTGATTTTATCACTGTTGTAGAATGCCGGATTATACAGTTCCAGGAAAGGCATTTTTTTAAAAGTATTTATTATAAACTGAAACGCACTTTTTGTTCGCTGAAGTCTGGATTCTAAAGCCTTATTTTCCTTACGGTTTTCATTGTTTAATTTCTAATTTATTTAATCGAATGAAATTCGTACTGCATCTTTTCCTGCTTGTTCTTGCAACAATATTTCAGACTGCTGTTTGACATTAGTGATGTATTTGGTAATCAGTGCTATGCCATCTGCAAAGACTATACAGTCTAATTCTACACTTTCGAGTTTAGGTCATAGCCAGTGGGTCGGTGCACTTGCTCCTCTCCACTTGTTTTGCAAATCTAAAAGAAACTTGTTTCATTAGTGTTAGCGTCCAATGAAGTGGCTATAATAGCCCAAAATGTATATTTTGGAAACATTTCCAAGACGGTACTTTTTTTACGTAAATAACATGTTCACAAAGAGGATGAGAAACTTTCATCCTTCCCTCATGTGCATTTGTCTTGTATTTGTCTTTACTCAGACACACTTAACAACAGACAAAAATCAATTTCAAAATTCACATGTTTGCAATACAGTTATTTGACACGAAGTCTGAGAACAGCTGTATCAGCTGCTTCAAAATATTACCTCATAGGATATCATGGAAACATGGTATGCAAAGTAAATAAAATCTAATTTTTACAACTTCACTAATCATTTCTGTGGTGTCGTCCAGAGATCGTGGTGCCATGCCAAAGTCGGCAACGCGAATCGATACCACCGACATTAGTGAGGGCTCGCTGCAATCCGCAATGACGTGTGGGAGACGCTCCTGAAGACCACACCCCCACATCCTCTTCTGAGCGTAGCAGCGCCCTCACACTGAGGTCAATACAGCTTCGAGCTAGCAAGAGTTCTACCCCAGCTCGACACCTCAGGGACAGCTTAAGTTTCAGATGGACATATACTTCTGTCAATGTTTAACACTGTACCTCAAGAGAAAAATTTGCTAATTAGTGCATAAAGTGGTCCTTTGTTAGTCCATGACAGTTGTAAATTTTCCAGCACTCCTGTTGCAAAGGACTTTATCAATCTCAGTACATCTTTCTATTCATTCATGTAATAAAGTGAACTAATATTTCATGTGTTCTAGTTCGATATGCGACCTCACCGTGCAATCAAAGAACCCACAGATGTGGCCGGACGAAAGTAGTTTCACCTGGTCACAGCAATTTTAATTTTGTATGGAGGCTGAATATTGCCTGTATCAAATCGATGTGTGCGACAGTAAATACGTTTAGTTGTATTCCATAACGACTCTTTCTGCTGTATTCAAGGAACAGATTTCCTGCACCACGGACGCAGGCTATTGGGGTAGTGTTATGCCGTAGGGGACGTTCGCCTGGGCTTTCACGGGACCTCTGGTAGTAATCGATGGTAATATGACAGCAGCGGAGAACGTGAACATTATGCGGACCACCTCCTTTGAAATGTCTCTCATTGCAATCTAACATTACAATTGTGGTGTCACCGCCAGACACCACACTTGTTAGGTGGTAGCCTTTAAATCGGCCGCGGTCCGTTAGTATACGTCGGACCCGCGTGTCGCCACTGTCAGTGATTGCAGACCGAGCGCCGCCACACGGCAGGTCTAGAGAGACTTCCTAGCAGTCGCCCCAGTTGGACAGCCGACTTTGCTAGCGATGGTTCACTGACAAATTACGCTCTCATTTGCCGAGACGATAGTTAGCATAGCTTTCAGCTACGTCATTTGCTACGACCTAGCAAGGCGCCATTATCAATTGCTATTTATCTTGTGATGCATGTACCGTCAGACCGATGTTCACCAATTATGGATTAAAGTTAAGTATTCCAGAAGCAACGTACTATTTTTGCTGCTATAAAGACCTTGTCCTGTTCCAGACCTCACGCCATCCTGCGTGAGCTTAAACGCGTGCCCTTCGGCCTCCCGTCCTCGTGGATTGGCTGTCTTGCCAGTCCACAACAACAATATTTTACACTGGTTACCTGTTTCGTTCAAGTACTGAACATCTTCTCAGCAACCGAGCCATTTGCAGCTGCTGTGAGTAGCGTTCACGAGTTCCGTAATTCAGCTGATGACTGTACACTTGTCTCGATGTCAAGCCTTCACTATTTGCTTTGTTGTTCAGTTCCTGACCTGCTTTAGTAGGAGTTAAACGCTTGTATTACCGGCGAACGAGCGACTGACAGCAAGAAGTCTTATCTTGGCGTAGTATGCCATGTGTCACTTCTCGTGAACTAGAACTGGCCGATGTTTATGCAACCGGGAGCAAGTCGACCGCAAAATTCTCACATGGAAACCGCAAGAGACGTGTCTCGCGCAGTTGCGCGCTGTGTCGTGTTATTCCCAGAACGCCGTAATCGCCGCACGGTTCCGCATCTTTATAACAGAACTTACTGCTTCAGCTGAAAGCAGAAGCCAATAGCAGTACAAAGAACGTCTCATAACTGTCGCTTCCCACAATCTGATAGCGGTACTTAGCGTTTCTAAGAAGCTAACTGCGAGCTTATCACAACCTCAGTGGCAGAAAATAAATTTAGTCATAATGACTTCTAAAATTATCTAATTATAATAGGAAAACAGTCTACCCACAGTAACTAGTCTGACTATTTTCGCTCATTTCTACGTGCTGTACGATGAAACGTTAATTTACACGCTGGTTATCATTGAACTTTCGCTACTTGAGAGTACCCCTGTGAAAAACATGTGACCCTAGGACAATAAAACTTTGTGGAAACATTTGTTATCAAATCTGGAAGACAAATAACGATTAAGCCATCGATAGAAACACATTTTAATCTCCACATCAGAGGGTTCAAAAATGGTTCAAATGGCTCTGAGCACTATGGGACTAAACTTCTGAGGTCATCAGTCCCCTAGAACTTAGAACTACTTAAACCTAACTAACCTAAGGACATCACACACACCTATGCCCGGGGCAGGATTTGAACCTGCGACCGTAGCGGTCGGACGGTTCCAGACTGTAGCGCCTAGAACCGCTCGGCCACCCTGGTCGGCCACACATCAGAGGGTAACATTTGTTAATTGCGTACTATGTTTATATTTCAGGTTACAAACATTGCTCAATGTGACGAGCATCTGCATCCACGACAGCCGGAAACCGCACTAGAGATTGCTCTGCTGCTGCCCGAAACATCTCAGGTGAGATATTAGCTAACTCTCTCGATATGCTCACTTCAACCTCCAACGTGTGTTGGGGTCAAGTTGATTAACCCTGTCCTTCAAGTAGCCCCACAGCCAGAAATCACACGGATTCAAACCTGGTGATCTTGGCGACCACGCAGTTCGAAACGATCGGCCAATGATTCGTTTTTTTTTTTTTTTTCAAATTTGTTGCGGAGGAACCGAGCGACATCATGAGCAATCTGTGATGGAGCTCCATCGTGCATGGGAACAGATGAGTCCAAAGAACTTCTCTCTCATGGAGCAAGGATCACATGTTGGCGAACCTGATCACAGTAACATGTGCCGTTCATGCTGCATGTCCTTGGCTCTTGGCGTCCGAGTTCCTCAAATAAAAAGTGACTTATCATGAACTGTGCCGCGAAGCCACACCACACAGTGACACAGTGACGCGTTCACCAAGCCGGGGAACTCCATGAGCTTTCGTTGGCGGTGACGATCCCCAAATGCGACAACTGTCAGTTTTCACTGCCCCAGTGAGCTTAAAGTGTGCATCAAAAATAGTTCAAATGGCTATGTGCACGCCGCGCGGGATTAGCCGAGCGGTCAGCCGGCACGGTAGCTCAGCGTGTTCGGTCAGAGGGTTAGCAGCCCTCTGTAATAAAAAAAAAAACTGAGCTAATCGATCAACAACGAACTTAAACGGATGTCTTACGACGTCCGGCACGAGCAGATGCAACGAACAATAGCGAACAAAATGAGATTTTTTTTAAAAAAAAAAAAAAAAGAAAAGGTCTAAAGCGCTGCAGTCATGGACTGTGCGGCTGGTCCCGGCGGAGGTTCGAGTCCTCCCTCGGGCATGGGTGTATGTGTTTCTGCTTAGGATAATTTAGTTTAAGTAGTATGTAATCTTAGGGACTGATGACCTTAGCAGTTAAGTCCCATAAGATTTCACACACATCTGAACTTTTTTTTTATTATTTTTGGCTCTGTGCACTATGGGACTAAGTTGGTGAGTAATGTGAAGTTTGAACACATACCATTTCACAATTGTTCGCAGCACTTTTCGAAAGGTGGACCGTGCAATGTTCAGCTATCGTGACACAACTTGTGCACTGCTTGCAGATTGCACAAGACGTCTAGCATTGCCAGCCGGGGTGGCCGAGCGATTCTAGGCGCTACAGTCTTGAACCGCGCGACCGCTTCGGTCGCAGGTTCGAATCCTGCCTCGGGCATGGATGTGTGTGATGTCCTTAGGTTAGTTAGGTTTAAGTAGTTGTAAGTTCTAGGGGACTGATGACCTCAGATGTTAAGTCCCATAGTGCTCAGGGCCATTTGAACCATTTGAACGTCTAGCATTCTCGGCCATGGCTACAGTAACATCAACAATTTGAGGCGCAATTGGCCGTCGGACTCTCCCATGAGCAGTTACCAAGTCTCCAGGTCATCCGAATTTCCGAATCATCTTCTTCAATCCTGGTGTGGAAGGAGGACCTTCTGTGTTCCTTTCATGCGCCGATACCCGCGAAGAGCGGCAACCCTACTGCTATTGATTTGGTAAATCAGCAATACGAGTAAAGCCCTGTTCACCTAGTCCAGGCCCACGCTGACTGCCTGAACTGTGATGCCCACCGATGCTTTTGTTTCAGCCCTACGTCACCGTACTAGTACCGGCACCTAACGTCAAATTTAACACCAATCATGCAGTGCGTATTCCTTTATAGTTAGGTATCCATATGGTAAATAGCTTTCCTTCTACCGTGGCTCACGTAACGAAAGTTTAACTGCAAACACGCTGTAAATCGCTGTCACGGCACATGATCACAAAGCCGTAGCGAACTCATTGAGAAATAATAGGCCTAAGCGTCCACTATGAGAACGTTACAACCAGATCTTGTGACTGTGGATTTTTCCCTATATTATATGACGAAGTGGTGCGAATCTATTTAGGCTAAAGAAATTTTATCCCTTGTATTTATCTTTAGCCACCTAGAAATAGTGGCCCTCTGGTAATTCCTCTTAAAGTCACCAATGTATGGTAATGTTCGCCCCATTGTCAGCGGACCTCCGCTGGCAAAGTTCTTGGGTTTAATAAATAATACCTTTATTTTTGTTTAATACATTAGATCCTAGGAAGAATTTTTACGTTCTTAGTGGTCTCTGTGTCTCTGGGACGTGAATATCTCAAATATTTCTCTTACTCGATAATCTGAAGTATAAAAAAGTAAATTAATCACATAATTTTAGGTATATTTGCTTCTGGATTCTAATGGTCATTAATTATATCATTATGCATCCAGTTCTTCTCCAAATTATTACACAATGAATTAAATTACTTTACTGTAAGCGTTGAACCAGACAGTATCCATTAGGGCGTCAAGGATCGATCTGTGTTTGTTTTCATCTCTAAATGATAATGAAGAACTTTCAAACAATCTTTCATTATTAACCTTGTAATTGAGTACACTAACAATTGTGACGAGGAGTGATCTCACATCGAGCGAGTCGACACTTAGAGTCGTAGGCCACTTGCATTATACGTAATAAAAAGTAGAATTCATAAAGCATTCTGATGAATATTTCTTACGTGTTTTCGATTTAGAAAGTCGATTACGTAGACAAATACTGATGAGAAGAGCATAACAACAGTTCAAAAGAATTCAACTTGTCTATCATAACTGATGACGTAAAAACTAGGTAGAATACAGCACAAATTTATTTAACTAAAACAGATTTTAAACGTCTTCTGTTTTAAATACGCAACGAAAAGAGCTATTACTGCACAAAACTAGCTACAGAAATCACGCAGTCAGACAAACCTGAACTCCGAGTACAATATTACGGGGTACAGTTGTCATTCCGTTCACCCTTGGCTGCAACATTGATTGTACAGTAGTGAAACAAAAAAGACTTATTTTAAATGAAACAACAAGTTTACTGTTACCAGTCACCGTTTTATTTTTTCACGACGCGTTTCGAAGGTTTAAACCTCCATCATCGGGTGGATTTACATTAGTTAGTATTACATATATGTGTATGTTGTGTTACGACATTTGGAGGAACTTCTGGCACTGCCTAGTGGAGAAACTTATTTATCTACATGGACATTTTCAAAACTAAGGATCCACAGATATAGACACTTTAAGGCAAGAGCAATATCTGTAGGATCTTTAACGTTAATTGCAAAGATCACCATTATTTCTTGCGAAACACAATGATTTGCTTGTGAGAATTAATAATAAGCAAACGTAAATAAAATTCTACAGCCGACAGAACAAACTGAACAAGTGCAGTTCGTAATTAGCTGGCAACATTTTGCCCAACATCACATGGCCCATAAAAATATTGTTGTTGGTCTCCGTTCCTTTCCGGCAATGAAGACAGGCCAATAAGATGTTTGAATTCCGTTTCTTATCTCCTTCCCTCCGACTATCCTCCTCACCCCGGCATCCCTCCGCCCTCAGTAGAGAAATATAGCTTTGCAATTAGACTGAAAATATTGTTGGTCTTATAACAGGCCGGGTTCAAGGTTGTAGCCACATTATGAGTTCTGTCCAGCCGACGCAACGTTGTTGTTGTAAACAAGCCGCTATAAAACCTCTGAGTTTCGTCACAGTGTTTCCATCACAGTGATTTGTCACCAGAGGATGTTGATTACGCAGAGCACATCCTGCGTCGTGTGTGGAAATGACTGCTGTGGGAATCCCGTGACGAATGGGAGGATGGGACCTGAAACGCAACAAGCCTGCGTGCCTTTTGAACAGTAGCTGAGCTCATCTCAGTCGTGTTGCAGACAAATGATTGGACGCTACTTGCTACGCTTTTTATGAAGAGTTTCCAACGTGCCAAAAGTTCCCAATTTCTCAATTTAACACCCCTTTATCTCATCACTTACTAATCGTACAGGGATGAATGCGGTATCACAGACTTAGTAGATAAATCAGGAATTAACCTGGTTGTCACAGAAGACATAAAGTTAGTTACACAAACTTGCCTAACACAAAATTATTTCCGTTTCAATGGCAGGATATGCAAAAAAGTTGGATGGTCTAGTTATAGGACCCTCCCTCAGTCCAATCCACGCTGAAATCTTTACTGACAGCTGTGAAACACAGTTTTTGGAAAATAATCCACTCTCTTCAAGGCTGGACCCTGGTTCAGGTTTGTTGATGAAGTGTTGCGCTTATGGTCAGGTACTACCAGACAACTTCAAAAATCTCTCAAGCAACAAACTCTAAACATAACAGAATAAAATTCTCAATGGAGTTTCGGGGTAACTGCATATATCATTTAGATCTAACCCCTGACATCAGTCATTATATTAATATTTTCAAGATTTATAGGAAACCTACCATCACAGATATTGTAATACCTGGCAAGTCTCAACACCTAGTGACCCATAAACATGCTGACTTTCATTGAATGATACATCGCCTAATATCCATCCCCATGAGTGAAGACAACTTCCAAATGAAATTAAATACAATCAAACAAACAGTATCAAACAATGTGGCTACCGTACTACCTTGGTGAAGTCCATAACGTATAAAAATCAGAAACAACAGGTGTACTCTCTTCTTTACCCTTTTCTCGACCCACCATCTCAAGAACACAGTTCCTTATTTAGGAAAAGTCTCACTGGATGTAGTTTTTCCATTAGTAAAGACAACATTCCAGCTTTTGAAAAGAGTGTAATATATAAAATTACTTGTAATTGTGGCAAATTCTACACATGTCTGGCAGGGCAATATGCACCCTCTTGAAGGAACACCATAGAAGTTGGGAAGTTAGAAAAGGAGACTCTACTTCTGCAGACCACATGCTTAAAGAAAGCCGTAGTTACAACGTGAAACATGAAGTGTTACATTACATCCATAAATGAAGGAGGATGAACTATTCCGAAATAAGGAAAATTAATAAACATACACTCCTGGAAATTGAAATAAGAACACCGTGAATTCATTGTCCCAGGAAGGGGACACTTTATTGACACATTCCTGGGGTCAGATACATCACATGATCAGACTGACAGAACCACAGGCACATAGACACAGGCAACAGAGCATGCACAATGTCGCCACTAGTACAGTGTATATCCACCTTTCGCAGCAATGCAGGCTGCTATTCTCCCATGGAGACGATCGTAGAGATGCTGGATGTAGTCCTGTGGAACGGCTTGCCATGCCATTTCCACCTGGCGCCTCAGTTGGACCAGCGTTCGTGCTGGACGTGCAGACCGCGTGAGACGACGCTTCATCCAGTCCCAAACATGCTCAATGGGGGACAGATCCGGAGATCTTGCTGGCCAGGGTAGTTGACTTACACCTTCTAGAACACGTTGGGTGGCACGGGATACATGCGGACGTGCATTGTCCTGTTGGAACAGCAAGTTCCCTTGCCGGTCTAGGAATGGTAGAACGATGGGTTCGATGACGGTTTGGATGTACCGTGCACTATTCAGTGTCCCCTCGACGATCACCAGTGGTGTACGGCCAGTGTAGGAGATCGCTCCCCACACCATGATGCCGGGTGTTGGCCCTGTGTGCCTCGGTCGTATGCAGTCCTGATTGTGGCGCTCACCTGCACGGCGCCAAACACGCATACGACCATCATTGGCACCAAGGCAGAAGCGACTCTCATCGTTGAAGACGACACGTCTCCATTCGTCCCTCCATTCACGCCTGTCGCGACACCACTGGAGGCGGGCTGTACGATGTTGGGGCGTGAGCGGAAGACGGCCTAACGGTGTGCGGGACCGTAGCCCAGCTTCATGGAGACGGTTGCGAATGGTCCTCGCCGATACCCCAGGAGCAACAGTGTCCCTAATTTGCTGGGAAGTGGCGGTGCGGTCCCCTACGGCACTGCGTAGGATCCTACGGTCTTGGCGTGCATCCGTGCGTCGCTGCGGTCCGGTCCCAGGTCGACGGGCACGTGCACCTTCCGCCGACCACTGGCGACAACATCGATGTACTGTGGAGACCTCACGCCCCACGTGTTGAGCAATTCGGCGGTACGTCCACCCGGCCTCCCGCATGCCCACTATACGCCATCGCTCAAAGTCCGTCAACTGCACATACGGTTCACGTCCACGCTGTCGCGGCATGCTACCAGTGTTAAAGACTGCGATGGAGCTCCGTATGCCACGGCAAACTGGCTGACACTGACGGCGGCGGTGCACAAATGCTGCACAGCTAGCGCCATTCGACGGCCAACACCGCGGTTCCTGGTGTGTCCGCTGTGCCGTGCGTGTGATCATTGCTTGTACAGCCCTCTCGCAGTGTCCGGAGCACGTATGG
The DNA here is from genome assembly GCF_021461385.2 of Schistocerca piceifrons. Classification (NCBI taxonomy): domain Eukaryota; kingdom Metazoa; phylum Arthropoda; class Insecta; order Orthoptera; family Acrididae; genus Schistocerca; species Schistocerca piceifrons. Next base: position 112,042,197 of record NC_060139.1, on the reverse strand, counting down.
TGGGTCTGACACACCGGTGTCAATGTGTTCTTTTTTCCATTTCCAGGAGTGTATGTCCATCAGCCCAATCTTGGTACTAAATGACCAGACACAGTTCCCTTACTCGCCACTTCTAACTGCAGATACTACTCGTAATCCCATCCAGGCCATGTTGTAAATTACCCCTTAAAGGTGCCCCATTTTCCTTTATTTCAGCTAATACAATTTCTCTCGATGTGTTAAAAAATTTGTCTGTTTTATAATCACAGCTGCTTCACTTACTTGCTTAAGCTTACTAGAATAGACTATCCTATCTCTTTGTAATTTGGAATCTATTAAAGACAAGATTGTTTTGTGCAGCCCCACCTTTGGAGCGTGTCACCAAAGTTTATTGTGTGATTTACTTTCTTCTATGAACAACTGTTGTAACTTGTGTATAGTTCATTAGACTATGTGTCACATATTTCATCTTAGACAAATAATCTTACATCGCAGTTACACTGAAATAATCCTTTTTGTTTTGTTCCTATAACTAATGTTAACATTTCCATCTTTGAAAATGGAGGTACTCTGCAGATGCATTAGTTTAAAAACTTCGATCCAGCAAATTTTCACTGCACTACATACTTATCTTTGTACCTGATGATGGCTTAACAGCCGAAGATCGGTTTGTGAAATAAATAAAAAATATTGTAGAATATTACACCAGTGTTGTGTGTGTTTCCAGTCACAATGAAAACTAAAAACAAAAAGTACACGAATATTACATTCTTACCTCAGGTATCGTTTACACCAAAGTATTGTAATGCTCTGTAAAGGAATTTGTTCAATATTATGTGCATGCACATGTATATACAACGGTGTAATATAATTCGTCATATTCATGTCATTCAGTTCATTTTTAAAGACGTTTTCTCTTCATTCCGACAAATAGCCTTATCTCAATGCCTACACTTATTCCAAATATCGTCATTATTTAAAATTATGAAAGTGCGAAAATTTCGCACAGGTTCCATGGAGTTGATATAAACGCAACACGCGCAATGACACAACAAAATTTATCTTCGTACCTTTCCGTATCTTAACTATTTTATACTGTGAACTATCAAACTGTAATCGTTATTTAAGAAAAACTAATCTGAACTGATTTAAAACACAACAATTTGACGTTATTTCAACAGTGAAGAATTAAACAGGTTTTCTCAAACCTAAAACAATTTTTTTTTCGGACGAATATGAGACTCATAATACTTCTTCGATGTGAAGGTATTTGAAAAAAATATTCAGTTTCCTCGTGCGCCACATGCGCGGAGGTCGCATTCAGAAGGAGCGCGGTTCAAATTCAAGTCCGGTCGTCCTTCTTTAGGTTTCCCCCTCCGTGGCTCCTTTAAATAAGATAAAGCACATGAGGAGGAGATGGCAAACTTGCTGCTCCACTAGTATCCAATCCGAGCTTGTGGTCCAGCACTAGTGACCACATAGTTGATGAGACGTTAACCCCTACTCCTTCCTTAGGAACGGAAGTACCACTTGCTGTAACATATTCATGAAATTGAAAAATACAGCAACAGGTACCTCAGACCACCTACCAAACTGATAGGTCAAATCACGTAGCCTAGACTACTGCAGAAGAGGTTCGGTGTAAACCAAATACGAGGAGTATTCAACAAACAATGTAACACTCTTATTTTCTAAAAGCATGTTCGTTTTATTCAAGATTCCAATACACCATATTATTCTCCATTCTTTTGGCTGCAAAATACTGTTTTTGATCACAATCACCGTTCAATGCGAGGGCCTTACGCCACTTTACTGTGGCGGTCTGTGTGCCCGCTTGGTACTGTTCTACTGGATGACATCCAAGACTATGTCTTGCTGCATCAACAACCTCCCGATGATTCACATACTGTTTCCCGTGGAGTGCATCCTTCATTAGGCCAAACAGACGGACGTCGGAAGGTACGATAGCCGATCTGTAGGACGGACGAGAAAGAACAGCCCAATGAAGTTTTGTGAGCTCCTCGTGGGTGCGCAACCTTGTGTGAGGCCTTGTGTTGTCATGGAGAGGGAGGAGATCGTTTACATTTTTGTTGAGACGAACACGCTGAAGTTGTTTCTTCAGTTTTCTGAGGTTAGCACAGTACACTTCCGAGTTCATCGTGGAACTATGAGGGAGGACATCAAACAGAATAACCCCTTCAGAATCCTAGAGATAGTCGCCATGACGTTACCGGCCGAGGGTGCGGCTTGTAGCTGTCTTTTCGGAGGAGAGGTGGTGTGGTGCCACTCTATGGATTGTAGTTTTGTTTCCGGTTCGAAGTGACGAACCCATGTTTCATGGCCTGAGACGATGTTTGACAAAAAATTGTCACCATCAGCCTCGTAACGTGCAAGCGATACCGCACAGATGATCCTTTGTTGCTATTAAAGATCTTCCGTCAAGTGGCGAGGAATCCAGTGGACATCTGGTGGACGAATGTGTCAGCACTTCTAACAGAGACATTCAGTTGTGCAGCGAGGTGTTTGGTTGCGATTCGTTGATCGCCTGGAATGAGAGTGTCCGCACGTTCGAACACTGTAAGAGTCACTGCTATGTGCGACCGGCTGGTACGTGGGAGATCGGACAGGTTTGCGCGACCTTGCTGCGATGATGACAGGTGCCTCAACCAACGATTCACCGTGCTTTTGTTCACTGTCAGATCTCCATAGACATTTTACTAGAGACAATGAATATTTTCGATACTCTGGTTTTCAGCAGAAAGACAGTCAGTGACAGGTCTCTGTTTAGAATCCACCTCCATAACAGATGCCAATGGCTACGTAAGCGCCGCCACCGATTGGGGCTCCATGGAGCTGTATGGGCTGAAGCGGAAATATTCCACCATGTCCCATTACTTGCATTACTTGTTGATCGCCTCCCCTTATTGTATTACTGTTGTTTATAATAAGATCACGCGTTGCACTACCGCCTCAACTGCAATAAAGCGTGGTTTTCTTAGCTGAAATAGGGGATTTATCGATGCATATAAAGCCCTTCAGTCTTTGTAATAAGTTACGTTATACAGCCTTATACAGCTGCAAAAAATGCAAACTAATTGTTCTTTGAGAATTAGAACGCTGAAAGATATCACTGTATTGAAACTTACTGGTAAATCAAAAATGTGCGCCGGACGGGGGTTCAAACCTGTGCCCTTTGGCATTCGCAGGGATGTGGTCTGCTGTTTGAGATATTCATGCACTATCCACGACCTGCCCTCACAGCTCTACTTCCACTCATCACCCGCCTTCCAAAGATCCGAGACGTTCTCCTGCATACCTTGCAGGACTAGCACTGCTGAAAGAAAGGGTATTGCATTGGAAACTAAGCCAAACCCTAGGGGATTGATTCCCGTAATGAATGTTCGTTCTGCAGTGGAGCGAGCGCTGGTTCAAATCAGTGTGTGCTGGAAATCATTAAATTCACTGTTGTGCGACTAGTAAATGTCCGCCCCCATTAGCAGAGTGGTGCCGGCTCGATAGCTCAGCGTGTTCGGTCGGAGAGGTGGCTGGTCTCTCTAATAAAAGAAAATTGAGTGAAGGGATCAACAACGAACTTCAAAAAAATGGTTCAAATGGCTCTGAGCACTATGGGACTTAACACCTGAGGTCATCAGTCCTCTAGACTTAGAACTACTTAAACCTAACTAACTTAAGGACATCAGACACATCCATACCCGAGGCAGGATTCGAACCTGCGATCGTAGCAGCAGCGCGCTTCCGGACTGATGCGCCAAGAACCGCTCGGCCACAACGGCCGGCGAACAACGGACTTCAAGGGTTGTCATGTGACGTCCGCTACTACCAAATACAACGCACAATAACGAACAAAATGCAAAAAAAAGACAAAACAGAAAAATAGTGGTCAGCGCGGCGGAATGCCACGCCAAGGGGCCCGGGTTCGATTCCCGGCTGGGGCAGGAGATTTTCTCCGCTCAGGGACTGGGTGTTGTGTTGTCTTGATCATCATTTCATCCCCATCTTCGACGCGCAAGTCGCTCAATGTGGCGTCGAATGCATTAAGTACTTGCCCTCGGCGGCCAAAGTTCCCCGAATGGGAGACTCCCGGCCGTACGCTCATTTCCATTTTTTCCAAACTAATAAATGAGAGTATAGCCAAAAACGTAGATTTTGTGAAAATAAATGTCTTTGTTTTATTACACGGCAAACGACTTTGTGTAATACACGAGAAATGAAAGTGTGGTTAATTGTACATTTCATTCTGTTGTTTGCTACAATTACATTGCATTTTATGCCCTGCCATTGCATAAACATCGGCGTATTAAAAGCACCATCAGTAGCTCCATTAAGAGTGCAAATTATAGCCACTAAGGTGGCAGATGCCTCACCCAAACGTCATAAAGACGTATCTCCATCACTTTCTCAGCTGTGGCCTTCTGTTGTATGGACCTCTAAGACAATTGTGGTCTGTATCTTCCTTTCATCATTAAACTGTTTGACATTTTGTGAGAACAATGAGATACGAAGACCCTGGAGATTATTGAAAGGCGGAGGCAATAAATCCAAGCACAGTAAATAATCCTGTTGCAAGAGGGTTATAAGTTGTCATCAAGAAGTGGCCGTTGGTCAGATTTAGGGTGCAGTAAGTGTCGCCACCACAGCGAACGCAATGGGAGTAATGGAAAGAGTGACCTCATGACAAGAAGGCTGCAGAGACAAACAAACACCTCAGTATCTGCATCGAGGAAGTAGTGGAAGGAGACCAACAAGCAGAGTATTTAATCTATTTACAGACATATGCCTTACACCTGCTCAAATTTCTTCGATTATTACTAGCAATTCAGGTGTTCTTTTCTCTCCTGAAGTGTTATCAGATTGTTTCCTGTTCGATTTTGAAAACTGTTCTTTATATGTCCAGAGACGAACAGTCAGGAAGTAGGGTGTAAAGGAACTTGACATCTTCGAATGAAGGGTTTATTAAGATAACGCATCTTCGAATGAAGGGATTGAGAAGAGAAAGAGAAGGAGAAGATTAGTGTTTAATGTCCTGTCGACGATGAGGTCATTAGAGACGGAGCACAAGCTATGAATAGGGAAGGATGGAGAAGCCCATGCCCTTTGGAAGGAACCATCCCGAGATTTGTCTTAAGCGATTTAGGAAAATCACGGGAAACCTAAATCAGGTTGGCCGGAGGCGGATTTGAACCACCGTCCTCCCAAATGAGAGTCTAGTGTGCAACCACTTCACTAGCCCGTTCGGTATGGAGGGATTAATATGGTGATCCTGGACCTGACAAAGATGGAGGAAATGTTGACAACTCGCTACAAGTAATTTGTGCTATTATTGATAGATATATTGGAGTACTCTGCCTCATAAACCATGGGGCTTGCTGAGGTCAAAGACAACAAAGGATTTAGAAGTGCAATTGAATGGAATGGACGGTGTCTTAAAAAGAGGTTATAAAACGAAAACCAACAAAAGTAAAAGAAAGGTAATGGAATGCAACCGAATTAAATCAGATGATACTGAGGTAATTAGATTAGTAAATGAAATGAGTTTTGTTCTTTGGGCAGCAAAATAAACAATTACGGCCGAAGTAGAGTGGATTTAAAATGCAAACTGGCTACAGCAATAAAACTGTTTCTGTAAAAGAGGAATTTGTTAACATATAATATAAATTTAAGTCTCTGAAGTCTTTTGGAAGCGAAACGTGGACGAGAAGGAATTCAGTCAAAAAGAGAATAGACGCTTCTGAAATGTGCCACAGAAGAATGCTGGAGATTAGATGGGTAGATCAAATGACAGATGAGGAAGTAGTGAATCCAATTGAGGAAGAAAGAAATTTATGACACAACTTGACTAAGAGAAGGGATTAGTATTTAGGACACAAATTGACACTTCAAGGAATTGTCTATTTGGTAATGAACTGAAGTGTGGGGTTAATAATTGTAGCCGGCCGGTGTGGTCGTGCGGTTGTAGGCGCTTCAGTCTCGCACCGCGTGACCGCTACGGTCGCAGGTTCGAATCCTGCCTTGGGCATGGGTGTGTGTGATATCCGTAGGTTAGTTAGGTTTAAGTAGTTCTAAGTTCTAGGGGACTGATGACCTCAGATGTTAAGTGCCATAGTGCTTAGAGCCATTTGAACCATTTTAATAATTGTAGGGGGATACAAACAGATGAATACAGTAAGCAGGTTCAAATGAATCAAGTTGCTACAGTTACTCAAAGATGAAGAGCTCCCCGCACATAATATGTGACATTACTGTCATATGTTGCTACACGATATTGATTCATTTTTGCCACCATTTCGAGATTAATTTTATTTAGACTGTGCTGGACACATTTGCTAGAAGGAAAGCAAGTCATATTTTGCAAGTATTTCACAACTTTCGGTTAATCCACATCTATTCTCTGCACTCCGTTTTTGCCATTTGATTTAGCCTGTGCTGCAGTCATTCGCCACGTAGCATGATGAGCACTGTTCCAGTCTCTATGACATCTCTGAAGTGAATACAGTACTGAACACGGTCGCCGGCCGCGCGTGATAGGACCTCAGCAGTTTGGTCCCATAGGGCCTTACAACCTCTGAGACCCTTATGCTCGCCGTAAAAAATTCTCCTGTCACAGCTATCGTCAAGTCTTCTCCCCGTTCCGTTCAGACACCAGGGGAAAGGCGCATTTCCCGTAAAAGAATGAGTCATATCTTCTCTCTCTCTCCATATAGGAACAGTTGATGGGGGAGGCGTGCAGAAGGGTAGCAGTAATAATTTAAAAATACACTGAGGCGACAAAAGTCGTGGATACCTGCTAATATCGTGACGGACCTAATTTTGACTGGCGTAGCGCAGAAACTCGAAGTGACATGGACGCAACAAGTCATTGGAAGTTCCCTGCAGAAATATTGAGCCGTGCTGCCTCTATAGCCGTCCATAATTACGAAACTGTTGCCGGTGCAGGATTCTGTGTACACCTACCTTTCGATTGTGTCCTATAAATGTTTGATGGGATTCCTGTCGGGCGATCTGGGTAGCCAAATCATTCGCTCGAATTGTCCAGAATGTTGACCTGAGTCGGTGGCTCCGTGCGGTCTACGCCACAAATTTCGCCGCATTGTGCTAACGGATACGATCGTCGTATGTCCCACATTGTTTTCTACGGTTGTTTCACGCAGTGTTGCTTGTCTGTTTTCACTGAAAACTCTACGCAGACGCTCCCGTTCTCGGTCGTTAAATGAAGCCGCTGGCCATTGTGCTGTCCGTGGTGAGAGGTACTGCCTAAAATATGGTATTCTCGGCCCACTCTTGACACTGTGGATCTCGCCATACCGAATTCCCTAACGATTTTCGGAATGGAATGTCCCATGCGTCTAGCTGCAACTACAATTGTGCGTTCAAAATCTGTTAATTCCCGCCGAGCGGGCATAATCATGTCAACGCGTTTTCACATGAATCCCCTGAGTACAAATGACAGCTCCGCCAATGCAATTTTATACCTTGTGTTACAGTACTACCACCATCCATACAGGGTGGCCCATTGATCGTGACCGGGCCAAATATCTCATGAAATATGCGTCAAACGAAAAAACTACAAAGAACGAAACTTGTCTAGCTTGAAGGGGGAAGCCAGATGGCGCTATGGTCGGCCCGCTAGATGGCGCTGCCATAGATCAAACGGATATCAACTGCGTTTTTTTAAATAGGAACCCCCATTTTTATTACATATTCGTGTAGTACGTATCGCTTTGAGATAGATGGTGCTGTAATAGTCACAAACATATGGCTCACAATTTTAGACGTACAGTTGGTAACAGGTATGTTTTTTAAATTAAAATACTGAACGTAGGTACGTTTGAACACTTTATTTCGGTTGTTCCAATGTGATACATGTACCTTTGTGAACTTATCATTTCTGAATCGCCCTCACCCCCACCCTCAAGTACCTTGGCGTCACCCTCGACCGTCGCCTCTCCTGGACTCCCCATCTCCGGACAATCTAAGCCAAGGCACGCTCCCGATTCCGTCTCCTCAAGCTCCTTTCCGGCCGTACGTGGGATCTGGACTCCTCCACCATCCTCCACACCTATAAATCCCTCATCCGCCCTATCCCTTGTTACGCCCATCTGGCCTGGATCTCCGCCCCCCCTACCTTTTATAAATCCCTTCAAATCCTTGAACGCTATGCTCTCTCCGCCTCGCCTATCGCATCCGTCTCCCCTCCCCCACGTGGATCCTGTATGATCTCATTCCATTCCCCCACCTCCTCCTTTTCCTTGAAAGGATACGGATCCTGTACACCTCCTGCAAACTCGATCCTCCTCACCCGCTTGTCTGCCCCATCCTCTCCCGCCCCCACCCGATGCTGCACCTGTATTCCCATGTCCCACCTGGTCTCCATCTCTCCACCCTCCTTACCCTCTCCGAAGGTGGCTTCCGCCAGCTCCCCCTCCCTGATGATGTCCTCCTCCCCTTCATCTACCCCTCCTATCAATTTTGATCCTCCCCCCCCCACTTCCTGTGTCCTTTCCTTTTGGCACCCTACCTCCCTTCTCTTTCCTTTTCCCCCATCCCCCTTCCTCCGCCCCTCTTCCCCCGGGCTTCCCCTCCCCCTTCCTCCCCCCCTATCTCCCCTGCCCGTGGCATCTGCTCTCCCCTCTCCCTCTCCCACTCCCCTTCCTCCTCCTCCTCCTCTCTTGGCAGGTCCCCGGACTCGCACATGCTCAGTGAACATTTGCACGCCGGAGATCATCGCCATCAGTGTCTCGTGTGTGTGACTTCATTTGTGTTTAGCGTTCTTTCGCCGTCACGCCACCACTGTTCACGTGTGCCGTCGCCGTCATCCATGTTATGTGCGCCGTGTCAACTAGTGGTAGTGATATTTCTCGTCCAGCGTGAACGGCTCCATGTTTTTTTTGTTTTTAGTGTCTACATTTTTTGCCCGCCATTTTGATTGTATTCTCTGTGCCACCTATATGTAATTCTTTTTGTAAAACTCAAGGCTGAAGAGCGGCGTACTATGCTGCTGACAGCCCGCCTTTGTATAAGGTGTTCAAAATCACAATAAAGAAAAAAAAATCATTTCTGACAACGTATGCTGTTACAGCGTGATTACCTGTAAATATCACATTAATGCAATAAATGATCAAAATGATGTCAGTCAACCTCAATGCATTTGGCAATACGTGTAACGACATTCCTCTCGACAGCGAGTAGTTCGCCTTTCGTAATGTTCGCACATGAATTGACAATGCGCTGATGCATGTTGTCAGGCGTTGTCGGTGGATCACGATAGAAAATATCCTTCAACTTTCCCCACAGAAAGAAATCTGGGGACGTCAGATCCAGTGAACGTGCGGGCCATGGTATGGTGCTTCGACGACCAATCCACCAGTCATGAAATATGGTATTCAATACCGCTTCAACCGCACGTGAGCTATGTGCCGGACATCCATGATGTTGGAAGTACATCGCCATTCTGTCTGCAGTGAATCATCTTGTAGTAACATCGGTAGAACATTACGTAGGAAATCAGCATACATTGCACCATTTAGATTGCCATCGATAAAATGGGGGCCAATTATCCTTCCTCCCATAATGCCGCACCATACATTAAGCCGCCAAGGTCGCTGATGTTCCACTTGTCGCAGCCATCGTGGATTTTCCGTTGCCCAATAGTGCATATTATGCCGGTTTACGTTACCGTTGTTGGCGAATTGCGCTTCGTCGCTAAATAGAACGCGTGCAAAACATCTGTCATCGTCCTGTAATTTCTCTTGTGCCCAGTGGCAGAACTGTACACGACGTTCAAAGTCGTCGCCATGCAATTCCTGGTGCATAGAAATATGGTACAGGTGTAGTCGCTGTTGATGTAGCATTCTCAACACCGACGTTTTTGAAATTCCCGATTCTCGCGCAATTTGTCTGCTACTGATGTGCGTATTAGCCGCCACAGCAGCTAAAACACCTACTTGGGCACCATCATTTGTTACAGGTCGTGGTTGACATTTCATATGTGACTGAACACTTCCTGTTTCCCTAAATAACGTAACTATCCGGCGAACGGTCTGGGCACTTGGATGATGTCGTCCAGGATACCGAGCGGCACACATAGCATACATTGGGCATTTTTATCACAGTAGCCATATCGACCTTTTTCGCAATTGGTAAACGGTCCATTTTAACACGGGTAATGTATCACGAAGCAAATACCGTCGTCACTGGCGGAATGTTACGTGGTACCACGTACTTATACGTTTGTGACTATTATAGCGCCATCTATCACAAAGTGAAAAAAGTGGTCCAACTAAAATATTTATATTTCTTTACATACTACACGAATATGTGAAAAAAATGGGGGTTCTATTAAAAAAAAAAAAAAAAAAAAAAACGCAGTTGATATCCGTTTGACCTCTAGCGGGCCAACCATAGCTCCATCTGGCTTCCCCCCTTCAAGCTAGACGAGTTTCGTACTTTGTAGTTTTTTCGTTTGATGCACATTTCGTGAGATATCATACTCTTAGCAAGGGCTCCTGTCGGTCATCTGCTGCCATACTCCATTAACGCCCTTTCGCTACATTACCATTCCGCGTTCAAAGTCTATTAATTCCAGTCGTGCAGTCGTAATCACGTCGGTATGCTCTTCACATTAATCACCTGAGTACATTTGGCAGCTCCACCAGTGCAACTTCCTTCTATACCTTGTGTACGCGATACTGCCAGTATCTGAATGTCTGCATATCACTGTCCCACGACTTCTGTCACCTCAGCGTGCGATGGTGAGCCAGTGTGAGTAGGACGGGAGATTAATATGAGCACGGGTGCTGTTGAATGCAAGGTGAGCGTGTTACCACCTGGCTGCCCCGCGCGGTCTCTTCAGCTGCCTGGATCCAGTTGCCCCGAAGCAGGGCAGCGGCGGACCGTAATGTACAGAGTGTGAATGTGTGCGTGGTACGTGCGTGACACTCTTGGCGGCGCAGTCCGTTACGTCAGGCGACGCGTTGCGTCAGCTCGGCCGGCATCCCGTCTGCTCCGTTCGCTCGCAGCCGTTGCATCACTCCGCACTTGTTTCCACGAGGTCCACTCGGCTGTGTCACTTGCGGCCGAAGAAACGCCCAGGTTGCCGCAATGTTTCTGCACTCGACAGTCGATGCGGGGCCTTTCCTGGGTGACAGGCAAACCTTCTGTTTACTACACTACTGGCCATTAAAAGTGCTACACCAAGAAGAAATGCAGGTGATAAAAGGGTATTGATTGGGCAAATATATTATACTAGAACTGATATGTGATTACATTTTCACGCAATTTGCGTGCAAAGATCTTGAGAAATCAGTACCCAGAACAACCACCTCTGGCCGTAATAACGGCCTTGATACGCCTGGGCATTGAGTCAGACAGTGCTTGGATGGCGTGTACATGTTCAGCTGCCCATGCAGCTTCAACACGATACCACAGTTCATCAAGATTAGTGATGGCGTATTGTGACGAGCCAGTTGCTGGGTCACCATTGACCAGACGTTTTCAGTTGGTGAGAGATCTGGAGAATGTGCTGGCCAGGCCAGCAGTCGAACATTTTCTGTATCCAGAAAGGCCCGTACAGGACCTGCAACATGCGGTCATGCGTTGTCCTGCTGAAATGAAGGGTTTCGCAGGGATGGAATGAAGGGTAGAGTCATGGGTCGTAACACATCTGAAATGTAACGTCCACTGTTCAAAGTGCCGCCAATGCGAACAAGAGGTGACTGAGACGTGTAACCAATGACACCCCATACCATCACGCCGGGTGATACCCCAGTATGGCGATGACCAATAAACGCTTCCAATATGCGTTCATCGCGATGTCGCCAAACACGGATGCGACCTTCTTGATGCTGTAAACAGAACCTGGATTTATCCGAAAAAATGACGTTTTGCCATTCGTGCATCCAGGTTCGTCGTTGAGTATACCATCGCAGGCGCTCCTGTCTGTGATGCAGCGTCAAAGCTAACCGCAATCATGGTCTCCGAGCTGATAGTCCATGCTGCTGCAGACGTCGTCGAACTGTTCGTGCAGATGGTTGTTGTCTTGCAAACGTCCCCATCTGTTGACTGAGGGGTCGAGACGTGGCTGCACGATCCGTTACAGCCATGCGGATAAGATGCCTGTCATCTCGACTGTTAGTGATACGAGGCCGTTGGGATCCAGCTCGGCGTTCCGTGTTACCCTCCTGAAACCACCGATTCCATATTCTGTCATTGGATCTGGACCATCGCGAGCAGCAATGTCGCGATACGATAAACCGCAATCGCGATAGGCTACAATCCGACCTTTATCAAAGTCGGAAACGTGATGGTATGAATTTCTCCTCCTTACACGAGGCATCACAACAACGTTACACCAGGCAACGCCGGTCAACTGCTGTTTGTGTATGAAAAATCGGTTGGAAACTTTCCTCACGTTAGCACGTTGTAGGTGTCGCCTCCGGCGCCAACCTTGTGTGAATGCTCTGAAAAGCTAATCATTTGCATATCACAACATCTTCTTCCTGTCGCTTAAAATTCGCGTCTGTAGCATGTCACCTTCGTGGTGTAGCAATTTTAATGGCCAGTAGTGTAGTAGCAGTACTTTAAGTCGCACCTGGATCACTTTACAAGGATACCGAACATGTGAAAATGTCTCCTCTGTTCAGAGGGACAGCATCCGATACAGGTAGAACTGTAGCGTAAGCATTTGGCTGATTGCATGCAATATACACTGCCGGGAAAAAAATTAGTACACACTAAGAGGTTTCCAATTCACTCAAGATTTATTGTTCCAGCAAGGCATATGGGATACATGAAATGATTACATTTACAGATCAATAGCACAAACCGTTCTGAGCAATTAGGTATCGACCCAAGCTGAAACACCCGTAGCAATATGTGGTGTAGCCTCTACGGAAGGTAATGACTATCCTGTCGACAGTACAAAATCAAATGGTTCAAATGGCTCTGAGCACTATGGGACTTAACATCTGTGGTCATCAGTCCCCTAAAACTTAGAACTACTTAAGCCTAACTAACCTAAGGACATCACACACATCCATGCCCGAGGCAGGATTCGAACCTGCGACCGTAGCGGTCGCGCCGTTCCAGACGGAAGCGCCTAGAAACGCTCGGCCGCAATGGCCGGCGGAAGTGAAACAATTTAGGCAAGAAGAAACTAGCGCTTTTGGACGGCCACCTGCGCGGCAACATGGTTGATCTCGAGCCTCACCGATGATCGCCCAGTCGTGCTACCATCGTTAAAGTAGCCGGTGCTGTAACGTGACTCGTGAGTAACGAAACGAAATAAATAACTGGTTCTCAAGTTAGTTGCTTTCTCTGTACTTCTGTGGCTTCAGCGCTTAAAGCAACATGGCGCCTAAACGTAGGTCCATGCGGCCTAGCTACAGACTCTATAGATCGCAGAAGCACATTACGTCTCCTCGAAGTGCTGTTAATTAAAAGGTGAATGGCTGCTCTCCATCAATCCTAGTTGAAGCGACAGCTAGCGCCAGTGGGAATTCTTCTGGTTGCCAAACTAGAAAGCGAATTCTGTAGAATCCGCTCCGTGCTGCCAGGTTGTTAGACCCCGGCGACTTTTTACTGTCATTTCACTTTGCAGGTGGATCTCTGCACATCGAGGTGGCATTCCCAAAAGGGAGACTGTATTAACGGAAACCGTCATATTGGCGATAATTATTGCCAATACTTCTAAAACAGCAAAAATCATGGAAGAAGGACACAATTGTGTCATCATGATAGTTACCTTGGATACATACATAACCTTGTTACTTAAATTTAAATACTTCATAACTAATAACTGTTTCATAGTTACGTTTTGCTAAGTATACTTCTTATTCCTACCGTAACATTATAATCATGATGTCGTTACTCTTTGTGAGTGTGGCATCACAGTATCATAGTATTAAACATGAATAACAAAAATCATATTTCATATATACCGGTACAGGTATTTTGACGGTTACAGTTGTATTTTGACATGGATGAGACACGTAGTAGACGGCCGTGCCCTGTGATACAAACTATCCCAGAGTTTGCCTGGAGTGATTTGGGGAAATATAGACAATCTAAAGGTTCCATCTTCTATAAGAGGAGCAGCGGCCTTTTCAGTAGTTACAAGGGCAATAGTCCGGATGATTGACGGATCTCGCCTTGTAACATTAGTCAACATGGCCTTGCTATGCAAGAACTGCGAGTGGCTGAAAGCAAGGGGAAACTACAGCCGTTATATTTCCCAAGAGAATGGAGCTCTATATAGGACCTAATGATGATGGTGTCCTTCTGGGTAAAATATTTCGGAGGTAAAGCAGTCTCCCATTCGGATCTCCGGGCGGGGCCTACTCAGGAGGATGTCGCCATCAGGAGAAACTGGCATTCTACGAGTCGGAGCGTGGAGTGTTACATCCCTTATTCAGTCAGATAGTCTAAATAATATTAAAAGGTAAGTGGATGGGTTGAAGTTATAGTGGGAACTAGTAAAGAACAAGACTTACGGTACAGGGCTACAAACACTGAATCCAGTAGAGGTAATGCAGGAGCAGATCTAATAATGAATAAGAAATAGGAATTGAGGTAAGCTACTATGAACAGCATAGCGAAGCTACCACCCAGCACAGCAGTTCAAGTTTATATGACTACCACCCCTGCAGATGATGAACAGACTGAAAGAATCTATCGTCAAAAAAGACGAAAATTTAATTATGATGTGTGACTAAAACACTGCAGGTAAAAGGAAGAGAAGGAGAATTAATAACATAAAATGGACTAAAGGATAGGAATGAAGGTGAAGCCTCCTGTCAAAATTTTGCACAGAACATAATTAAATCGTGGGTAACATTTGGTTTAAGGATCATGTAAGAAGGCTGTACATTTGAAAGAGACCTGGAGACACTGGAAGTTTTCAGATTGGTTATAAAATGCTACGACAGAGATTTAGAAACCAAAATTTTAAACTACAAGACATTTGTAGGGGCAGATGTGGATTCTGATAAGCTGAAAGAACCAGTTGTTGAGAGTATCGAAGGGAACATTAGGAAACGATTAACTGATGCAGAGGAAAGTAATACTATAGAAGACAAATGGGTGGGTATCTTTGAGGGATGAAATAGTGAAGGCATCAGAGGATAAAATATGTAAAAGACAAGGACTAATAGAAATCCTTTCATAAAGCAGGAGATACTGAATTCGTTGACAAAAGCAGAAAACATAAAAAAGGTCCATATGAAGCAAACGAAATGGAATACAGACGTATAAAACATGAGATTGACAGAAAGCGCAAAATGGTTAAGCAG
The DNA here is from genome assembly GCF_021461385.2 of Schistocerca piceifrons. NCBI lineage: Eukaryota > Metazoa > Arthropoda > Insecta > Orthoptera > Acrididae > Schistocerca > Schistocerca piceifrons. Next base: position 112,026,913 of record NC_060139.1, on the reverse strand, counting down.
GAATGGCTAGGGGACAAACGCAAGGCTGTAGAAGACTGCATAAGTAGGGCAAAGAAAGATACCACCTACAGGAAAATTCAAAAGACCCTTGTAGACAAGAGAAGCAGCTGTATGAATATAAAGACCTCAGTTGGCAAGCCAGTACTAACCAAAGACGAGAAAGATGAAAAGCCAAAGAAATATATATAGGAGGGCCATACAAGGGAAATGAACATGAAGACAACATCATCGAAAGGGGTGAGGCACTGGCTGCCCCATAGTGACAACAAGACTCTAAGAGTAAAACACGCTATATGCTAGTGTCTTTCAGTGTTCTCGTTACTTGAACCGGTAATCAATATTCATAATCAGAAATTTCGTGTTTATTACGCAGTCTGTTGAGATACCGTCTAACACATTTAATTTCGACCTGTGGTAGTTTGTTGCTGTACACACGATCATAAATTTGCAAATCGGTGAATCTTTCGTACTGAAACGTGATACGGAGTTTCTTAAACTGAAAGTGTAACCTTCCTTTGCATTATTCTTATACACTGATGAGCCAAGGAAACTGATACACCTGTATAATATCGTGTAGGACCCCCACGAGCACGCATAAGTGCCGCAACACGACTAATGTCTGAAGTAGTGATCGAGGGGACTGACACCTTGAATCATGCAGGGCTATCCATAAATCTGTAAGAGTACGAGGGGCGCAGATCTCTTCTGAATAGCCTGATAAAAATCATGTCAATCCATGCTATGCAATCGGTGAAAAGTATGTGGCGCAGGGGCACTAAATCCGTTGGAGAGGACGCCAATGTAGCGTCACAACACTGACAAAGGAGGGGGAGGGGGGGAACTAAACAGGTCGAGAGTTGTGGACGCGTTCCTTAACAATGGCGAAAGATATGGGAAAACTGCAGAAATATTGAGACAATTAACAATATTTCGTAGTTTACGGAGGGCATAAAATCGGTGTGGATGGTAAATAAGAAAATTATAGAACAAGTTTTATTTTAGTATCAGTTGGTACCGAAAACAGATTGGAAATAGGTGATAACTGAAAAGGAATAACAGTAGTTGTATTATTTCATTAATCTCATACCTACGAATCAGCATCACGAAAACATCGTCGCACTCAAGTTGAGCTCACCGTTATCTTAAAAGTAACACAGAGCAGAGTATACGCATGTGTAGCAGAATAGTTCGTTAATGACACTGTTTCGAGATAAAGACACGGGAATTTCACCGACCGTGATTAAAGTTTGCAAGTCGCAGATTCTCTCACTAACATTTCACTGCAGTGAGTTTACATCATAATAACAGATATAAAAATCTGTTACGCAAATAAACATTTAAGGATTAACCTGTAAAATTTGAAAAACAGTAAACATTCAATAGCAGGCACTTTATACTTGACTTTCCGTGCCAGGATTATAACACGCAGGAACAGTATAAACAGTTACAACAATAGGGCACGATACAATATGTTCCTATCGGATACAGGCCCGGTTTAAGGCCTATCATGCGGCCGCTTGCAACGCTAGACTCAAGACGCATGCAAGAATTCAGATTTCCTTATTGTACGGTGGTGTGGTATGGAATTACATACAGAATAAAACAGATCAGCAAAGCTCTCCTAAGAGTTACTACAACTTACAGAATGCCGTGGACCTAGTTGAAAGAGCTGGCAGTTTGAGATCAGAAGAGGACTTTAATAGAGTCATAACGGATGTATAAAAAAAAATAGGATGCATAAGAGCTTGCTGACGAGTCTCATGGAGACTTCGAAACGAAAATTCGTTCCAGGAGAGCAAAGAAGCAATCTACCTACAAGTCTAATGATGAAGCCGTTAAAGGTGAAGCAGAATACTCCTTTAACAATAAGGTTAATTTTTCTAACGTATTGTCGATACAGGTATGAGCTCACCAAAAGATAGTTTTGAGCTTATGGACAGTCAAAGTATTAACTTCAGCTTTCTATACGACGTTCATGAATTGCAGGCGTGGGATCGTGAAAATTAAAAGCTGCATGCATAGCCTCCTGAGACAGTCTCAAGTACTGTAATTGTGATGAATCTGACATCAGTGTCAAGGATGTAAACAACACGTTTTCATCTTAACACATATTCTTATTGCTGAAAGTTCTCCACAAAGAAATTTTATTGACGTTTTTCTCAATACTTTTGTGAGTGTACAAATCGTCATGCTTTAACCGTATCTGCAGCCGGTAATGAAAAAAGTTTTACAAAAGTCAAGTTAATAAACACCTTGTATCAACACTTTCCCGAGAACGATTGCGTAGACTGTCAACATCACTTACAGAAAGCGAAACTTTGAAGTCAATAGATTCAGGTTCTATTTGAAAGATTTTTCGAAGTTAAACGTTAAGAAACAGTCAGTATAAAGGTTTATCCACTACATATACTACATAACTGCAGAAATTATACGCGATTTTAGTAACAGAATCACACATAAAGTTGTTTTTCTTTTCAGTTACATACATTACAATGGTTGTCGGATTTGGACTGCTTTCATGCCGAAATTTTCTGAAGTTTTCTTCACAAACTAGATCTAGTTCTTACTGCTTTTGCTAAAAGCCCTTAAAGATCTCAAAAAGTACCTTTAATAGGACTGAATTTTTTCATCTTTAAATATTTATCAGTGGAATAAGAATCAGAAATTTATTTCTGCTGTAGAGAGCTGAGAGAAATGCTTCTGTAGTACTTATTTTAAAAGAAAAAAATAACTCATTTTCACGAACACCAGATTTATTTTAATCAAGCGTCTAAGAAATGGAAACTAATGTCCAAGAGGGCGGGGGGAGGGTCGGGAAAATGTTCTCGAACCGTCCCTGATCCGACATCTACCCACGTTCGCGAGTAGATCGAAAATTTCCTGATCGACAGGTCCCAGTCCTGTATTCTTGATGGAGGGTCATGTACAGACCCTGAAGTAGTATCCGATGTGGCCTAGGGGAGTGGTCTAGGACCGTAGCTGCCCATGTTACATATTACTCAGCCGATAATATCTGTTGTTTTTTCGGGATTTTCGAGGATAATGAAATCATCTGTGAGGAAATTTCGTCCGGTATAAATTGCAGTGACATCAACTTATATCTCGATAAAACATCAGCCTCTTGGGAACACTAGCACGTATCTCTTAGTGTAAAGAAATGCTAAGTTGTGTTCTTCGCGAAACATACACAACATCCTTTGACTATACGTTTAATGAAGCACAACTACACTCAGTCACTTCACACCAATATTTGAGAGTACAAGTGTATAGGGATATAAAGTGGAATGCCCAAACAAGCTCAGTTTTAAGTTACAAACTGGCAAGATTCGATTCATTGGCAAGATACTGGGAAATTGCTGTTTGCCTACCAAAGAGATAGTATATACAACACTTATGCAGTTCATTCTTCCTTTAATACTGCTAATGTGTATGAGACACATACCAGAAGATAATGGGCGTTATAAAGACGGGAGCTACAAATTGTCACAGATGTTTGCCTGGCAAGAGTTAGTAACATATATACTGAACTTGAATGTAACAAGTATACTGTTATCATCACTGTTTATTTATTTTCACAATCGTTTCGAAGGTTTAAACCTGCGACATCAAGTGGATTTATGTGTATTCATACGGCATGTTGTGTTTTGACTTTAAAGCAACTTGTTGCACTGTCTAGTAGAACAAAACACTATTTCAGTAGGTGATTCGTAGTTTTGTGCTGGTCTCTGATGAATGAAAATATAAACGTGAAAGTAAAACATAAAATAAAAGTAATTCTAGTGGTCACAGGTGCCTTTCCCTGTCCTGATACATCACATACTTCATCACACTTTAAAAATACTGAAGGAACAAAGATGGCGTCTGTGAACTGGTAAGTGCAGAGAACTTCTAGTAAACCAAAACACTATTTCAGAACAAGTCTCAAAGCATTGTGGAAACGTTTGGGTACGTAGATAAACAGAAACATAAGTGTAAATATCTCCACTGGTCACAGAATCTTTTCTCTCAAGTTTACACAAGTTAATAGTTCGTACACATTTAGGCAATCCAGGTGACATGTTAGAAACATCATGTGTAATGACAGTGTTGTCAACAGTGGTAAAATGTATACATAAAAACAGTTTACATATTATTACTAGATGTTACATGGTAGTGTGTGTGTGTGTGTGTGTGTGTGTGTGTGTGTGAGAGAGAGAGAGAGAGAGAGAGAGAGAGAGAGAGAGGGCGGGATTCAGAGATAGAGGAAGGTCAAAGGAATGTCACAAGGAGAACAAAGTTTTGATTATGCTAGGGATGTGGGTTGTTAGATATCTACGTAAGGTCGAAGTATTATAATTTAAAATAATATATGCAGATAGTTATACTCTCAGTAAAACAATAAAAGCTGACAGGGGGTGAAACTATTGGTGTGTGGATGAATCATTTGGGTTTTGTGAGTCAAGCAAGTCAGTCGTCACTGACAACATAAACTTTCTATCCCTGACCATCGGAATAACAAATTATCTCCGAATTCAGCAAGTTACGTATGTGTTACGCAGATGTCACGGAGCTAAATTCAGGCCAAGGGACAGTTCCCACATTGCTGAATCACTGTAACAATACAGAATATTGCGAAGAAATGTCGCTTTCAGTTACTCTAGATTCTGCTGATTATTTACGTAATATAATCGGTGATGCAGCCTTTGTTAGGGAAAGGTCTCATTCTTTGTACTAAAACTAGCAAAGTGGTCAATTTCAATAAGTAGTTAATTCATACAAAAAAGTAGGTAGGTAATCTACGGAATATACCTACAGAACCTACAAAAGAACAAATTCATGTTAAAATCCTCTCCAGACTTCCTGCAGTCACCAACAGTCGCACGGGATAACGAAATAGCATTTCGCTTCCTGCGCTGTGACACGGACTGTAGCTTTATCAGACGATTCGACGTACAAATTTATCCTGTAGTAAATAAATTTATGACATTATGGTTAGCTGATGTTATAGTGACTCACAAAATATTTTTGGCGCTAACATGTTCCCTTACGGATATACGTGTTTTGTTACATCTCTGGATGTTGACATAGAGGATGATTGTTGAAGTCGCCCTCAATAATTTACGTCCTGCTCTATTATGATTCTCACAAGCTCGAATTATTAGTGAAAGGAAAATAGATTGACCCCAAACGTCAACCAAACATTCGTGAAGATAACGTCCTATATTCTCGGTAAAAATATTTCTTAGACACAACTGTCGAACCAGACGCACAACTTATTGAACGTTTCTTCATGAGGTGAAGTTTTCGTCTCCAAAGTTTTGTATTGCCCGTAATGCAAAAGCTGTTGAACTCAGACGTTCGTGAATTCCCGCAAATGTTCTTATAAATATGCACACCAAAATAACGTTTTAAAATTAATTTTATTTATTTGATTTCTCCTCCTGTGGTTTGTAATAGTGACAGGCATTTCTGTACACCACTGTACTGTATTGTATTTTGTTATGGACAATGAAGACTAATCTCACGTTTTTTCTCAGCTGTATTGTTTCTTTGTTTATTTGCTACCAATTTCAAAGCAACCACAGCTTCACCTTCAAGCATTTTAACCCTATGATCGATCAGGTATACAATTTCAGAGCATGCTGGAGTACATTAACAGGATGTAATTGTAGTGGTATATCACATCGATCACAGAGCTAAAGTGCCTGAGGGTGAAGCCGTGCTTGCTTTTATACAGATTGTTAATAAACAAAAAACAATAAAATTAGCTGAGTGGGTAACAAATATAAGAACATAGCCTTTGTTTTACATTAAAAATGTTTAGCGGCAGATGTCCTCAATTTCCAGCACTACAGAAGAAACAAGAGTATCTCACGTGTGATTTGGAAAATCATTTATACATAATAAGGATACGACGCAACTCAATATTGACGTAGGGGAACATCGGTATAGGGCTTCCCGGCCAACAATGCCATACGATCATTTCCATTTTTTCCATCGGTCAAGGGGAACATCAGTACTGGTTTCCCCTGGATCACTATCATAGACTCCCAGAATTTCTGAATTTTACCACTCCCTGCATTCTGTCAGATGAGGAAGAGAAGGCATTTACTATAAATGGCACATTCATAACACCACAAATTTTAAGTTTCCCTGAAAGTGTACTTAGAATAACGCAGTCATGTGCTTTTGATAACTCGTAGAAAATTCCAAATGGCATTATTTTGCAGCTTAAATGTTGTATTTTGCTTTTAGCGAACGGAAAAACGGTGTGTCCTGTAGAAGACCTTGATGATATTAAAACTGATATTGCCTGAATATTTTATCACGGCTAAGGCATGCATCTAAATTACATCAACATCTCAGAATGAGAGGCAAGCCATTGTTGGCCATTAGTACCTGTCTTATTACATTTCTTATGACCGGTCTTAAATGATATACTTACGCCCATCTGAAACTATATCATGTAGTAATCATGCATTTGTTTACATGGACAGAATAATATTTCACTAATTTATTTGGAGAATATACATTCATAACACCACAAATTTTAAGTTTCCCTGAAAGTGTACTTAGAATAACGCAGTCATGTGCTTTTGATAACTCGTAGAAAATTCCAAATGGCATTATTTTGCAGCTTAAATGTTGTATTTTGCTTTTAGCGAACGGAAAAACGGTGTGTCCTGTAGAAGACCTTGATGATATTAAAACTGATATTGCCTGAATATTTTATCACGGCTAAGGCATGCATCTAAATTACATCAACATCTCAGAATGAGAGGCAAGCCATTGTTGGCCATTAGTACCTGTCTTATTACATTTCTTATGACCGGTCTTAAATGATATACTTACGCCCATCTGAAACTATATCATGTAGTAATCATGCATTTGTTTACATGGACAGAATAATATTTCACTAATTTATTTGGAGAATATACATTCATAACACCACAAATTTTAAGTTTCCCTGAAAGTGTACTTAGAATAACGCAGTCATGTGCTTTTGATAACTCGTAGAAAATTCCAAATGGCATTATTTTACAGCTTAAATGTTGTATTTTGCTTTTAGCGAACGGAAAAACGGTGTGTCCTGTAGAAGACCTTGATGATATTAAAACTGATATTGCCTGAATATTTTATCACGGCTAAGGCATGCATCTAAATTACATCAACATCTCAGAATGAGAGGCAAGCCATTGTTGATCATTAGTACCTGTCTTATTACATTTCTTATGACCGGTCTTAAATGATATACTTACGCCCATCTGAAACTATATCATGTAGTAATCATGCATTTGTTTACATGGACAGAATAATATTTCACTAATTTATTTGGAGAATATACATTTAAGTGTAACATTAATCGCATTGTTTCCTGCTTTTCTCACATGATATACTCCGAGAATATTCATTTGTTATATCTTATGCGTAGACAGAAAACTGCTTTTCTTTCTGATACGCTATTCAGAGGTCGACATACACAACTCATGGAGATCACATAAATGATGTTCTCTGTAACACATAATGATAAGCACTACAATAAATAACAGCACAGCACGTGTTATGCGCGTCGTGTGCTCGTATGTGCATTTGAGTGAATGTTGTATGTTTGAGTGGACACGAGGGCTGTCAGGGAGGCGAGGACAGGAATAAATACGAAATGATACAAATAGGGGGAGAGGAAGGAGGAGAAAAGACAGAGTGGGAGAAGGGACGAAGGAGAGAAAGAAGAAAGACGTAGAGAGAGAAACCGACTGTACGAATAGATAAATTCACTAAAAAGCCTCAAAAACATTCGCAGAATTGCGAAATAGTGTGTATCGAATTGCCTGTCACCATCTTTGAATTAAATATTTGCAACACCGTTCATTTTTCTTTTTAAAAAAATAATCTCATTATCAGAGAGTTTGTCATCTGCTGAATGGTTTGCCGATAACGTTATATATAACAATGACAAAATATTCAAAAGCTTCGAGGATTAAAATCTACAGGACTAAAATAATTTAACGTTTATTCAGTGACGCCTGCTGAAAGCAACTTACATACGCTATCCACGAAACAACAGCATTGTGTGTTACCATATTACCACCGTCACATTTTGTGAAGCATAAGAGTCATGCGCCGGTACCTATCCGTGCGGTCCGAGTTCGTGCAGTGTGTGGATCTGTTGCTCTATCTGCTTCATGACTGCCCTCAAGTCGTTCCGCAGGCATATTATCTTCCGTCTGGCCGCTCGCACCTCGTACACATCCACGTCCGACCTCGGATAGTTGTCTGCGTCCACCAGCTCTTCCGTCATCCCCACGCCATTTCTCGACAGAATATTTAACAAAGCACGAAGTTCTCTTTCCATTGACTCCTTCTTAGCAATTAACTTCATGACTTCGTTCCTGCGAGCTGCAAACCTCTCCTGTGGCTCCATTAGATGATTCTAGAAGTTTCTGTTTGGAACAAAGATTTTGCTCATGTATAAACAAACTTTTTTCTCCTGGGCTGTAGTACACAAACTTCACATTCACAGAAGTAAAACAAATGCCATTAACAAAGTGAAAACATAGAGTAAATATCTCTGGAGTGAGCATTGCGTTTTGCGCGTGTTGTCAACATTAAACCAGGATTGTCACGTGTTTTCGGGACTTCGCTGTGCAAGTGTGCCTCCTGCAGAGTTTGAAGTTTATAATATCAAGAGTTTTTGCTGTGTTTTCACCGTTTGTTGATGGTGTAATAGCTAAGGTGAATTATTGTTGTTGCTACGGATGCAAAGAAAAATATGTGAAAGGAGGGATAGTAACTTCTCATGGGTACTATGTTTAAAAATTTCGAGACGCATTATAATTAAGGCTTGATTCTGTAGACCTATTTTTCTACGATTTTATGACTATATAATAGATATTACGACTCGTACAAAAGCTTACAAACAATCGCTTCCTCTCGTAAATTTGCCAGTGAAACAGGAAAGGGAATGGTTAGTAGTTTCAGCAAATACTATCCTCCATGCATTTATCAGTGACTTGTCGATTATGTATACAGATTTGAAAGACGAGAGACAGATAAATTCAATAGAGTGGGAGTCTGTAATAGTCTTCGTATAGTATGTGTGTCCAAACGTTTTTGTTTACTTTAAAGTTACAGTAGAAGACCATGTTAAGTGTGTCTAGGACATGGCGAATGTTTATGTGTGATTTATCTTTTAGTTTCCGAAGGATGAACAACGAGTAAAGATGTGGCTCCAGAAAAAAAGGAGGAGTAATTTTGTCCCCACAAAATATTCCGAAGTATGTTCAAAACACTTTGAAGAGGAATGTTTAGACAGAGAAAAATTCGGACGTGTGTGGCTGAAGGTGGATGCTATACCAACTATTTTTAATTTTCCACAGCACCTACTACCAGTTTCTGTATTCAGCCTAAATACATTTTCTGCACAAATCAAATAAAAAACACAACAGTGTAGCTAATCAAAGTACACATCCATCTTATTTGGTGTATTTTGCCTTCAATTTATTTTCTTCGCCATTTGATTAAGAAGCGTAAAATAGCAGTAAACATGTCCCCAAACGCTTTCATTTGTGTCACTTTCTACTTCCCTTAATGGTGTTATATGGGTTGATGTTACATGACCAACTGTATTTGCTTTACAGCACATTTGTTCTCCGATCGCCTTTTTTCCCCCTTCTTACTCAGTCTACTATTTATTTAATAAACTGGGAGCAAGTACGTAAAATGCATTAAATAAACACTTCAAAGTGTCACCAGTAAGAAAAATTGCGCTTTCGGTCTCAAAAACGAGAAAATAAATACGCAGAAATAGCAGAAAAAAGGACGAATTAGCAGGGATATAATCTCTAATGTGTGGCAAATTCGGTATTTTTCGGATACTTACAAAAGTACTAGCGTACTGTCAAGTCGTTTTGCAAGACTATCGTTGCAAAAATGTATATCAGGCTCTGTAATACTATAAAGTGCTGTATCATACCGAAAACTATCAAAAATCGAGTGCATCTGAACTGTGACACCTATCGCAAGGAAGCAGAATGCAATATCACTTGCCCTTAAAATTTACGTAGCTAGTTTATTCCCGGTAGCAAATGGATACTGTTAAAATGTCTGCGCAACATATATAAATAATCCACGACACGTACGAAAAGAATCCGTCTGTACTATGAATGTAGTGACATTCGAAATATACAGGGCGCTATACGGACAAACACACGACGTCCCGAGAACACGTGACCAGGCCGGCAATGTATGTTGACAACACAAAATCTGTTCTGCGCATGTGAATGTTCACTCCACAGATACAGGGTGTTTCAAAAACGACAGGTATATTTGAAACGGCAATAAAAACTAAACGAGCAGCGATAGAAATACACCGTTTGTTGCAATATGCTTGGGACAACAGTACATTTTCAGGCGGACAAACTTTCGAAATTACAGTAGTTACAATTTTCAACAACAGATGGCGCTGCAACTGATGTGAAAGATATAGAAGACAACGCAGTCTGTGGGTGCGCCATTCTGTACGTCGTCTTTCTGCTGTAAGCGTGTGTTGTTCACAACGTGCAAGTGTGCTGTAGACAACATGGTTTATTCCTTAGAACAGAGGATTTTTCTGGTGTTGGAATTCCACCGCCTAGAACACAGTGTTGTTGCAACAAGACGAAGTTTTCAACGGAGGTTTAATGTAACCAAAGGACCGAAAAGCGATACAATCTCCAAGTAATGTAACAAGTCTAGTTTTGAATGTATCCAACTGACTCCGAAACCCACTAAAAAACTCGTGAAACGTTCCATAATTGGCGCAAAGCATCAGAAAGTACACGTCAAGCACATTGATGTAATCCTAATAAGTTCTTATTTAATTTAAACACATCTGGCTGTAGTTGATGTCTTGTCTTACACGATATTCCGACTATACAATTACGACTCTGCTACTGTAAACCGCATATATTATACTGCACTGACATGTATTAATATAGACTGATATTAACAGGAGATGGGATATTGCTTTATTTACATTTTCCTATTCATACCGAAAAAATCACCACCACGTTTAGTGACTAGGAAATATGAAGTAACAGCATTAAAAGTAGCAAGTTCTCCGTTTGTATCATGCCATAGTTGTGTTGCTACAGTCGAAAGGTTCAACTTCTTGCCCCGCAGAGCTTAACGGCTGTTCTCTTAGACTGTGGTGTAAATGCAGGATAAATTCTAGTATCCGATTCCACTCGTCGGCTTTGAGCAACGACGGCATACCTAAGGCAAAGACGCTACGTATTGGCAATGGATCATACTTGTAAACAAACGAATGTAGCATGCGATAAAATTACGTAGTCACAAATTATATCGAAACGAATTGAAGATAAAGAAAAAGAAGAAGAACAAGAATTTCCCGTAACTTATGCCAGGAGAGAAACAGAGAATCTTTAAACTGCACTACAGTAAAGCGCGTGGTGAAATCGTACTATCATAAATTAGCCTTAATTTTGCTATTAATTATTGAATCTAAGGGAGAAGTACAGGAAAGTTGAATGACAACAAATACGTAACAGTAGCATGAAATGTGGAGGAACCGACACACTAAATACTGAAAGAAAAGCCAGATTTCCGAGTAAGGTTTTAAGGGATGCAAAAGATCCACCATGATTTAATCGCTGTGTTAGAAAAGCGGTACGTAAACAAAGAGCACTTCATCTCAGATTAAAGAGAAGTAAAAACCTAGCTGACAAACAAAAGCTGAAGGAAGCGAAAATGAGCGTAAGGAGAGCAGTGAGAGAAGCGATCAATGATTTCGAAAGTGAGTAAAAATCCTCAGAGATTTTGGTCGTACGTAAAATCAGTAAGTGTGTCAAAATCACTTTTTCATTCTCTCAGCGGCACCGAAACGGAAGATAACAGAGAGAAGGCCGAAATACTGAATTCGGTCTTCCGAAGTTGTTTCACCGCGGAAGATCGTAACACTGTCCCTACCCTACCAATTTCATGTTAGTGCCTAGGTCTTGGTTTTGTTCCAGCTTCGACTTCCTGCCAGTATCTTCTGAGCAGGAAGTGCCTGTTTATGCTCTTTGGACAAAGGTCTTCCCCGTCTTTTGGACGCTGATATCATTTTAAAACCTTGGTAGTTGTTCACCAATCTCCTAAATTTGTTCCTGTCAGGAATTTCTGTCACTGAGATACCAATCGGCCTAAGATCTCTACATTAATTATTTTTTGGTGTTGCGCATTTTCCCCGTCAGTGTATAATAGACAAAGGCAAAAGGAAAAGAAGAACAGTTTCACAGGAGATAGACACTGCAGATAAATTGTACTGTTACTAGCAACTGCGTTAATAGGTAAGATCAAACGAAGCACATTCATCTAGCAACGTCAGTTTTGAATTAACACTGAACGGCTCAAGGATTACATCGGCTTCTTCCACCAGAATGCAAACATAGCCCAACGACGGCTCAAACGTGTCCAAGGAGCAGCTAAAAGAAAAAGGACATACAAACAGCGGTTGCTACGTCAACGAGCGAACTGCGCCGAGGCGTAGTTCAAAGCGGATCGGACCGAGCTTTTAGAATCCCATAAAAAAAAGTGCGCTCGCAGCACTGGCAGTAAAACCGGCGAGATTGCGTCAACATCTTGCGCTACCTTTGCTCTCTTACGTCGCAGTTGACGTGTACTGTGACATAAGCTAACTCGCTCACGTGCTGGCGTGACGTGTCCTACAGCGAAAACAAAAACACGTTTGATTGCAACTGCAGTGACAGCAGTTGTAGTTTTCTTTTACTGAGGAACGCGCGGAGTGTACAGTAAGAGCCGTGGTCTGTACAGAACTCGTAAAACTCGGAAGGGCAGCGAGCTGGGACGTGTGTTCAGCCGAGTCCGCGTAGTGTTGTGGGTACCCGACATTGTCGCTCTTCTGGGAGGCGGGCTGATGTCTGCTTACCGGTACTCGCCACGTCACCGCTGCTGCCGTTTCTCACATCTTCGTGCGCAACCTGTACCGGCAATTCACGTGCTATGTACCAGAGCGTGGCTACGGCGGTGTACCAGCGCTTCAATCGTCATCCCTCCTACGAGCACTCCTGTCTTCATTCTTGTCTTACTTACGTAGTTATAATGTTTCAGTTTGTAAATTTCGTCAACCCGTGTTATTAGCGTCGCGACGGTAGCGATCTTCTGCACTCCGCGGGATTGTTCATGTGGCTATCATCTTTGGTTGGTATCGATTATCTTGCATGAAGAGTAGTGCGGTTTTTGAACAGTTTACGTCACTGTTCGCGAAATATCGAGTTCTGTTCGTTCTTTCGATTACCCCGCGACCTGATGACTGTTGTCGGCACTATGTCCACGACCAGTCTCTGCGTTTTTAATGCACTATGTATGGATTTCAACAGTAAAAATGAAACAAGGACTGAAATATCTTCTAGTTTGCAGGTCATATGTAACATCGGCAACTAATAAATAGCCGGCCGGCGTGGCCGTTCGGTTCTAGGCGCTTCAGTTTGGAACCGCGTGACCGCTACGGTCGTAGGTTCGAATCCTGCCTCGGGCATGGATGTGTGTGATGTCCTTAGGTTAGTTAGGTTTAAGTAGTTCTAAGTTCTAGGGGACTGATGACCTCAGATGTTGAGTCCCATAGTGCTCAGAGCCATTTGAAACATTTTTTTTAACTAATAAATAAATAGCAGATAGCACTCATGATTCTGTCCTATTGTCGAACTTGCGCTCGTCCTGATGATACTACCTCCAAGACTGATATTGGTGTAACTTATTCTCACGACAGCAGTTACATTCACTTTATCACGATGTATTATGTTTGTAAGCGGTTGGTTTTTGATTTATTTTCTTCCTTATTTCATCTGAATGTTCCCATCTAGGTTTCAAACTGTTTTGTACGTTTTTACGTGCTACTGTAATGGTACTTACACAAACTGAAACGCTATTTTGCAACCCAGTTGGTAAATCATTGTAGATGTAAATGTCGTGTGACTAGGGCCTCGCGTCGGGTAGACCGTTCGCCGGCTGCAAGTCTTTCGATTTGACGCAACTTTGGCGACCTGCGCGTCGGTGGGGATGAAATGATGATGATTAGGACAACACAACATCCAGTCCCTGAGCGGAGAAAATCTCCGACTCAGCCGGGAATCGAACCCGGGCCCTTAGGATTGACATTCTGTCGCGCTGACCACTCAGCTACCGGGGGCGGATGGTAAATCATTAGTCCCTCGTAAACAAATAAAATATTTTACTGGGTTCAATAAAGTAATTTTTTTGGATGATATAATCTTCGGCCGTGTCTATTATCTTTATTTGAATATCAGTAAAATGTTTCTACATACATACGTACCGGTACAGTATGAGAACTCTTATTGCAAATTTATTCAAATACAAAAGGAGTTTGTGCAGTGGTAAGATTCAATGTTATTGTACAACAAGAGAACAGAGGCTTTAGAATGTTATGCTACAGACGAATCAGGGGGATAGTTCCAGCAATTAACGAGGAGGTACTGAACTGAGCGGGGGAAAAGAAATGTATGTTTCAACTTGACTAAGTGATGGGTTCGGTATAATGGGGAACATCCTGAGGCATTTGTGGGTACTACAGAATGCGAATAAGTCAAAAACATTACAACTGTACAACTGCTGGCAAAGTAACTTCTGTGACGTCGGCCAGAGATATTTTTTTGCTTCCAGCTGTCTGGTCCTGACTGTTGAATAGTAACTACGTCCTTTTAGCGTGTGCAGTGTTATTAGTAGTGCCCGGATTTTATGTAATTACATATTCTGTTCTTTTATATGTAGTTATAAGACAAACTAAAGGTTGACGAGTTACCCTGAAAGAACCCTTATTTAAAAGTTTTAAATTACTTATTTTTACGTATAATATATATTTAAACCTATACTACATAATTTTACATATTTAAATATTATTGTGAAGTTATTGTACTTTTTCGTAAGTGCCATACATTTTCGTTGTATAGCAACAAAGGAAAAAAATAAGTTTTACTGTTGTGTTTCTCATACTGTCGTCAACTCCTTTACATTCTAATCTAAATTGCACAAGTCTGATGCGGACAACAATGACTAGTTTTAAAAGTTTCCTTTCTTGTTCTCAAGCGCTTCAGAAGGTTCAACAGTCAGGCGCATTTACGTTAACCATGGCACCGGTTGCGTCTTCGTTGTTACCAAAGATGAAAACATATATACCTAATGACAGTGCTTTAACCAGTGATGGTAAATTAGTCCTCTACTTCTACCGAACTTGTAATAAACGCATATGATGTACAAAAAATATCAAATTGTACAACATTTACGAATCAATCTACATATTAGACGTCAATCCGAAAAAGGTAACGAACCGCGTGTCCATTGAGCCATGCGACTGCGTTGGCTTTAGTGCAAGGGTAGTGGGTATCGTCTGGGAAAAGGAGGGCCTGTGCCGGCGTCACTCGGAGGAAGTAGGCCACAATTGGCGAACCAGGTGCCACATGTCGCCCTCCTCTCCACAACGAGGACAATGTGCTTCCGTGTCCGGCCGTTCCGCAGGCGGTGCAGTCTGTCATGTTGATGCGATGAAGTCTTGATCTCGTCATCTGTTTGCAGTTGATCGCTATGTACCACGTAGACTGAACTTCAGTGTCCATCAGGACAGATTTCAGAAGGGGGCCCGACAGGTTTTGTGGGCAAGTCCTCCACAGCCTGGGTTGTGTGTTCAGGAGGAGGGCCACCGCCATGTCGTGGAATGAACGAGCCCGACTCTCCCTCGATTAGGCGGGAGGGTGAGGGTCCGTAATTGATCTTGAATAACAAACCAGTGGTGGCGAAAGATCCGAAGGATACTAACAAACGCTGTGCAATCGTGGCTGGCATGCACGTCTCAAGAAACATTGCAGAGTACTTAACAACACAGCCACTGGAATATCGTGTTTATCCGCCGATACCAGGCAGCGACTTTCAATTAAAACAGTCCTTCCACTATATGGGAATTACGTAAACTGTAAGACTGCAGCTTGGGACGCATGGAAGTCTCGGTCTGACCGTGACTCGTCAACGGGTAGCCAAATGGTTAAGGCGATGCTCGCGAAAAGCCGGAAATTAGGTTGGAATCCGGATCCGGCAAAAATATTCATTTTCGTCACTGCATCACACAGCTGATGATTGTCAGTATTCGCAGCTGCAAATACATTTCACGTCCTTCATAATCACTTGAGAATGGCGTAGGGACCAAAAAAATGTTCAAATGTGTGTGAATTCTTAAGGGACCAAACTGCTGAGGTCATCAGTTCCTTGTCTTACGCAATACTCAGGGACGATTCTAGAAGTCGGTCAAAGAGGGGGGGTGGGTGGCTAATGGGGGGGGGGGGGGCGGAGGGGGTTTGGGGGGAATGGAATATGGCTTAACAAAAAGGAGAGTTGGGGTACTCTACCGACAAACTGGTAAAACTTGGTGTTGCTTAAAGTAGTTTTTCGTAACTGTTTTGGAGTGCAGGCTAAAAAATGTGTATTAATAAATAATATGACGCCTATTTAAAGTTAAATAATATTTATTGGTTTAGGTGGTAAGCTATTTGCCGCTCTTATTCTTTTGTTAAAGTATGTTTGGAATACTTTGCAATCTATATTGCTGCATAATAAAAAAATGACTGAATCTGTTGGAATAATATATTCGCTGATTTCTGAAGTCATTTTATCCAATATAATATGATACTCCATGGGGGGAGCTATAGCCCCCAGAGCCCCCCCACCCACCCCTCTTGCCACCGCCCCTGCCACTACATATCTAACTTATGCTAAGAACAACACATACACCCATGCCCGAGGGAGGACTCGAACCTCCGGCGGGAGGGGCAACGCAGTCCGTGACAGGGCGCCTCAAACCGCGCGGCCACTCCGCACGGCGCGAGGGACCGAAACCGTTCCCGATAGAAATACGTTGTTGTGCAATTGGAGTCTCTGGCTCTTTTCTTTACCCATATGCTCCCCTCATAAATGTAAATTTGCTCCAACAGAGTGTGGAGTCCAACCATTTACTTACAACTCCCATCCGTGTAAGGTTTGCATATTCAAACATTACCCATAATTATACTGTGTATAATAATACTGTGTACCTAGCTTTAAGATAGCTGTTGCATACACTGTGGTGATAAAAGTCAGTGAATAGTGATATGCACATATGCAGATGACGGAAGCATAAAAGGGCAGAGCATATGCGGAGTTGTCACTTGTTCTTAGGTGATTCATATGAAAAGGTTTCCGAAGTTATTATGGCCGCACGACATGAATTAACAGATTTTGAGAGGGAATCGTAGTTGGAACTACACGCATGGAACATTCCATCTCGGAAATCACTAGGGAATTCAATATTCGAAGATCCACAGTGTCAAGAAAGTGCCAAAAGTACCAAGTTTCTGGCATTACCTCTCACCACGGACAACGAAGTGGCCGACGGCCTTCACTTAACGTTCGAGAGCAGTAGCGTTAGCGTAGTGTCAGTGCTAATAGACAAGCAACGCTGCGTGAAATGACCGCAATAATAAATGTGGCACGTACGACGAATGTATCCGTTAGAACAGTAGCACGATATTTGGCGTTAATGGTCTATGGCAGCAGACGACCGACGCGAGTATTATACTCGTACCTTTGCTATTAGCACGATATTGCCTACAGCGCCTCTCCTGGGCTCGTGACAATATGAGTTGGACAACAGACAACTGCAAAACCGTGGCCTGCTCAGATGAGTCCCGATTTCAGATGGCAAGAGCTGTTGGTAGGGCCCACTAACCCATGGCCCAAGTAGTCAACAAAGCACTGTGCAAGCTGGCGGTGGCTTCATAATGTTGTGGGCTGTGTTTACATGGAATGAACCGATCATTGGCTGGAAATGGCTATGTTTGGCTACTTGGAGACCATTTGCACCCGTTCACGAACTCCATGTTCCCAAACAGCGATGAAATTTTCGTGGATAAGAATGAGTTATGTCACCGGGCCACAATTGTTTGCGATTTGTTTGAAGAACGTTCTGAACAGTTCAACCGAATGATTTGGCCACCCAGATCCCGCGACATGAATCCCACCGAACATTTATGAGACTTGATCGAGAGGTCAGTTCGCGCACAAAATCCTGTAATTGTGGACGGCTATAAAGGTAGCTTGGCTCAGTATTTCTGCAGGGGACTTTCAACGACTTGTTGAGTCCACGCCACGTCGAACTGATGCACTTTGCCGGGCTAAAGGAGATCAGACACGGTAATAGAAGGTATCCCACGACTTACGTCGCTTCAGTTTACACTTATATTCATAATACCAAATGCTTTAGGGAAAGAAACCGGTTGTGACAAGGAAATAGTTTCTAGGGAACTTCAGTTTCTGTTTAACCAATGTAAAGATTACGGGGGCCGCAGTCTCCCAATCACACAGCAAAATGTCACGCTTTATGCAGTAATCTACATCTACATCCATACTCCGCAAGCCACCTGACGGTGTGTGGCGGAGGATACTTTGAGTACCTCTATCGGTTCTCCCTTCTATTCCAGTCTCGTATTGTTCGTGGAAAGGAAGATTGTCGGTATGCCTCTGTGTGGGCTCTAATCTCTCTGATTTTATCCTCATGGTCTCTTCGCCAGATGTACGTAGGAGGGAGCAATATACTGCTTGACTCCTCGGTGAAGGTATGTTCCCAAAACTACAACAAATGTCCGTACCGAGCTACTACTGAGCGTCTATCCTGCAGTCTTCCACCGGAGTTTATCTATCATTTCCGTAACGCTTTCGCGATTACTAAATGATCCTGTAACGAATCGCGCTGCTCTCCGTTGGATCTTCTCTATCTCTTCTATCAACCCTGTCTGGTACGGATCCCACACTGGTGAGCAATATTCAAGCAGTGGGCGAACAAGTGTACTGTAACCTACTTCCTTTGTTTTCGGACATATACAAATTTCCGATGAAGTCCTTCAGAAGGATGGGAAAAAATAGAAATGTGTGTTACTATAACTACATTAAAAAGATAGAGAGGCAAACGTTACGGTTGTTGAAGATTTTTAGCGGTCTGAGCGGTTGTAAACATGTCTGTGATGAGACTGTTGCTTGTGAAAGGTTTTAAGATGGCGCGATAGCTGATAATGTGCTAGATAGCAGACTTTAATTAGAGAACGTGGGTGAGAGAGAAAGGCGCGCACGATTAATCGTCGCGATGAGGGCAGCCCGCCTTCGCTATGCAAAGTCGTGTCAGTACCACTGCTAGCACACATGTGACGCCACTAGCGGGCAATACATCTTAATAAAATTTGAGGCCAATAAGATAATCCTGTACTGCTTTCTCGACAAGACCCCTATGAACGTGACTTCCAATCGTGTAACGCCAAACAGTAGGTAACGTGCCATATACACTGAAGAGGCAAAGAAACTGGTACACCTGACTAATATCGTGTAGGGCCCCCGTGAGCACGCAGAAGTGCCGCAACACGACGTGACATGGTCTCGACTAATGTCTGAAATAGTGGAGGAGGGAACTGACACCATGAATCCTAAAGGGCTGTCCATAAATCCGTAAGACTGCGAGAGGGTGGAGAGCCTTCTGAGCAGCACGTTGAAAGGTATCCCAGATATGCTCAATGAAGTTCATGTATGGGGAGTTTGGTGGTCGGCGGAAGTGTTTAAGCGCAGAAGAGTGTTCCTGGAGCCACTTCGTAGCACACGTGTGGGGTGTCACAATGTCCTGATGGAATTGCCCAAGTCGTCTGAATGCAGGATGCTTACGTACTCGTACGTGTCACCTGTCAGAGTAGTGTCTAGACGTGTCAGGTGTCCCATATCACTCCAACTGCACACGCCCCAGGCCATTACAGAGCCTCCACCAGCTCGAACAGCCCCCTGCTGACATACAAGGTCCATGGATTCATGAGGTCACCTCCATACTCGTACACATCCATCCGCTCGATACAATTTTAAACGAGACTCGTCCGACCAGGCAACATGTTTCCAGTCATCAACAGTCCAATGTTGGTGTTGATGGGCCCAGGTGAGGCTTAAAGCTCTCCATCTTGCAGTCGTCAAGGGCCTTTGGCTCCGAAAGCCCAAATCGATGATGTTCCGTTGAATGGTTCGCATGCTGATATTTATTGATGGCCCAGCATTGAAATCTGCAGCAATTTGTGGAAGGCTTACATTTCTGTCACGTTGAACTATTCTGTTCAATTGTCGTTGGCCCTGTTCTTGCTGGATATTTTTCCCGCGGCAGCGATGTGGGAGATTTGATGTTTTACCTGATTCCTGATATTCACGGTACACTCGTGAAATGGTCGTACGGGAAAATCCCCACTTCATCGGTACCTCAGATTTGCTGTGTCCCATCGCTCGTGCGCTGACTATAATCCCACGTTCAGATTCACTTATAGCTTGATACCCTGCCACTGTAGCTGCAGTAACCGATATAACAACTGCGACAGACACTTGTCGGCTTATACAGGGTGGTCCATTGATCGTGACCGGGACAAATATCTCACAAAATAAGCGTCAAACGAAAAAACTACAAAGAACGAAACTTGTCTAGCTTGAAGGGGGAAACCAGATAGCCCTATGGTTGGCCCGCTAAATAGCGCTGCCATAGGTCAAACGGATATCGACTGCGTTTCTTTAAATAGGAACTCTCACTTCTTATTACATATTCGTGTGGTACGTAAAGAAATATCAGTGTTTCAGTTGGACCACTTTTTCGCTTTGTGATAGATGACGCTGTAATAGTCACAAACATATGGCTCACAATTTTAGATCAACAGTTGGTAACAGGTAGGTTTTTTAAATTAAAATACAGGACGTAGGTACGTTTGAACATTTTATTTCAGTTGTTCCAATGTGATCCATCTACCTTTGTGAACTTACCATTTCTGAGAACGCATGCTGTTACAGCGTGATTACCTGTAAATACCACATTAATGCAATAAATGCTGAAAATGATGTCCGTCAACCTCAATGCATTTGGCAATACGTGTAACGACATTCCTCTCAACAGCGAGTAGTTCGCCTTCCGTAATGTTCGCACATGCATTGACAATGCGCTGACGCATGTTGTCACGCGTTGTCGGTGGATCACGGTAGCAAATATCCTTCAACTTTCCCCACAGAAAGAAATCCAGGGACGTCAGATCCGGTGAACATGCGGGCTATGGTATGGTGCTTCGACGACCGAAATGAAATATGCTATTCATCAGAGCTTCAACCGCACGCGAGCTATGTGCCGGACATCCATCATGTTGGAAGTACATCGCCATTCTGTCATGCAGTGAGACATACTGTAGTAACATCGGTAGAACATTACGTAGGAAATCAGCATACATTGCACCATTTAGATTGCCATCGATAAAATGGGGGGCCAATTATCCTTCCTCCTACAATGCTGCACCATACATTAACCCGCCAAGGTCGATGAAGTTCCACTTGTCGCAGCCATCGTGGATTTTCCGTTGCCCAACAGTGCATATTATGCCGGTTTACGTTATCGCTGTTGGTGAATTACGCTTCGTCGCTAAATAGAACGCGTGCAAAAAATCGGTCATCGTCCCGTAATTTCTCTTGTGCCCAGCGGCAGAACTGTACACGACGTGCAAAGTCGTCGCCATGCAATTCCTGGTGCATAGAAATATGGTACTGGTGCAATCGATGTTGATGTAGCTTTCTCAACACCGACGTTTTTGAGATTCCCGATTCTCGCGCAATTTGTCTGCTACTGATGTGCGGATTAGCCGCGACAGCAGCTAAAACACCTACTTGGGCGTCATCATTTGTTGCAGGTCGTGGTTGACGTTTCACATGTGGCTGAACACTTTCTGTTTCCTTAAATAACGTAAGTATCCGGCGAACGGTCCGGAGACTTGGATGATGTCGTCCAGGATACCAAGCAGCATTCATAGCACACGCCCGTTGGGCATTTTGTTCACAATAGCCGTACATCAACACGATATCGACCTTTTCGCAATTGGTAATGTGTCACGAAGCAAATAATCACAAAGCGAAAAAAGTGGTCCAACTAAAACATTCATATTTCTTTACGTACTACACGAATATGTAATAAAAAATGGGGGTTCCTATTTTAAAAAAATAAAATAAAATAAAAAAGACAGTTTATATCCATTTGACCTATGGCAGCGCCATCTAGCGGGCCAACCATAGCGCCATCTGGTTCCCCCCTTCAAGCTCTACGAGTTTCGTTGTTTGTAGTTTTTCGTTTGATGCTTATTTCGTGAGATACTTGGCCCGGTCATTATCAATGGACCACGCTGCAGAATGAAAATCCGCTTCAGTTTCCAATAATTTCCTGACTTCTTCCACAGCCGGTTTCGAAGCATAAAGCTTCATGTTCAGGTGCCACCAGACATTTATGGGAACATAAATGTGTGTCAGTCGGGCCAGTCATGGGCGGTCGCACACCCGTCAAAAAAAACGCATGTGAGCGTAGGACCAGCAACCACAGCGCGCGCCTGTATAGCAGTACACGGCCCTGTCACTCGAAAACATTGACGATGTGATGCGTTCAGCGTTGAACAAAATCTCATTTTGGTTTCGGTACGTTGGGGATCGTCTCGTTATATGGCTTCATGGAGAAAAAGAACTCTCAAAATTTCTAAATTTTCTGAATGGCGTTTAGTCTAATATAGAGTTCACTACGAAAAAAGACAAAGAGTTTAAATTTCATTTTTACATTTACAGATACTTACAAATCACGAAGGAACTTTAGGGTACAAACTGTACAGGAAGCCCCCTCTCACGAATAGATACTTTCAAAAAAATTCCGATTACCATCCCAAGCAGAAAATAGGAATGATCAATACATTGTTTGATTTGGCGAAAATTATGCGTGGACCGCAGTACTTGGAGGACGAGCTCTATAATTTAAGAACTGCCTTCAGAAGAAAGAGTTACTCAGAGAGATCTAGAAGATCTGGAGCTTCTAATCAAAAAGAACTAGCTAAAGAGAAAATTTTCTGCTGGGTATTAAGAGACACAGTATTGACACAGTGTTTAAATCATCAAGAAAGCTGTGCAAATAATTGAACTCTGCAGAGGTCCTACGTCCCCGCTTGTGACATGTGTATTACATCCCTTGGACATGCCATAAAGTGTACAAGGAACTGCAAAAGAACCCTGAACAGCCGCCTCAGGAAAACAAAAACAAGAGCAGTTGTCGTCTGGACAACATGAATAAATCTGCAGTAACAGATCATGTACTGGGACCACCAGATTCGTTTCTCAGATGCTGTGGTTTTATCAGGATCTAATCATTTCAATGCTAGGATATTCGCAGAGGTCATAGGAATTCGAAAGCACAAAAACAACTTTAACAGAAAAGAAAGAGGACACGAAATTCGACGAGCTGTGAAACTAAGTGCTAAATAAAGCAAACAATATCAAGCCTTCCCCACTAGCAGCTCCTTAACACTCGTCGCCGCGACCCCGGGATGTTAGGCAGCGGTTTGTTGGTCACGAACCGACCGAGACATGGATACGTATAAGCACTTCGGCTTGCTGGACTTGTTTTTAGACTTTAGCTGCTTTCAGAGTCGTTATAGCTTCTGAAGATATCTCCGCCATTGAACGGCGAAGTGTTTAGCAGAGAATTATGCCTTGGACCACGGCCTAATGCCCATAAAACAAATATTGACCAAGTGCAACTTCCCTATATCATCCATTCCGGGAGTCGGGAATCTCAACGATGTTTTCCTGTTATCGATATCGATACTGGCAACATATTGATCGCTGTAATTCCAATACTGTATCAAAATTTCTACATTAGTTCCTTGGTCTAGCCCGACATACAAAAAGAAGTGAGGAGGAAACTTCAGTTTATATATGTTGAGAGAAAAGATTTTATAAAACATTTTTTATTTGCTTGTTAAAACATGACAGCAACTTGCATTTTATGCTTGCATGTAGTAATGTTCATTTATCGTGCTTGTGACGGATGAAATGTATATTCAAATGGCAAAAAGATATTTTTATGTGATACAACTACAGTTTAACATGTTCCATATTTTTTAATTTACTTGTACTCTGAAACCTTGCTTCTTGCCGAATTTCATGGTTCTAAGTCAACGGCAAGTATCCTAGAGGTTTTAATAAGTGAGTTTGCGAATATCAAAATATGTGGCCGAATATTTTGATTGCACTGACTTAGAAGCTTAAATTTTTTACACCACCAAGCGACCATAGACTTTAGTATGCAAGGTGATTTTCAACTTTATCTGTTACAGAGGAAAAGGAGTCTTACAAGATGATCAGACAGTGAGACGGATAAAAATGACAAAAAAATATTGTCTCCTGTGATATAATTACAAATTAACAGTTTTCGGTTTTTTCCCTTTACTTGTACTGCGGAACCTTGCCAAATTTCATGGTTCTAGGTCAATGGAAAACACCCTACAGGTTTCGATGAGTGAGTTTTCGGGTACAAAATATCTGAAAAAATGGCCGTATCTCTTGATTGAAATGACTTAGAAGCTTAAAATTTTTCATCCCCCTAGGGACCATAGACATTAATATGTGAAACAAATTTAAACTTGGTACGTCAACCTATTCCTGAGAAAAAGGGTTCTGAACATCGGCCACAAAGACAGACAGACGGGCAAGAAAGCGATCCTACAACGGTTCCGTTTTTACAGATTTTGGCATGGGACCCTAAAAATCACCAAAAACTACTAAGTGTCTCGCACGAAAGTATAATATTTGTGGGGGGTTGGTTGTTTGGAGGAAGGGACGAAACAGCGAGGTCATCCGTCTCATCGGATAAGGGAAGGACGGGGAAGGAAGTCGGTCGTGCCCTTTTAAAGGAACCATCCCGGCATTTGCCTGGAGCGATTTACGGAAATCACGGAAAACCTAAATCAGGATGGCCGGACGGATGTTTGAACCATCGTCCTCCCGAATGAGAGTCCAGTGTACTAACCACTGCGCCACCTCGCTCGGTTATATTTGAGGAATTCTCTCGCTGTTGACATGTGGTTACTAGGGAATGAATTTACAATTTTCGGTGAAGATGATGAATCCGTTGAGAACTGACAACCTTTAACAGTGCTTGACGTAACATTTCAATTGACTTGTGTTTCTTAATTTCGTCCACACAGTTATTTCACAGCTCACTGGTCATGTACTGCTGCTTTCGGCTTCAGCACACTTAACGGCCGTGCGATTCCATTATGCATACAACGAAGTGACGTACCACTGCCGACGCTGGTACCGGCTGGCAGTTACATTCAATTACAGGCGCGCTTACGTAAATTCCTCACATGGTCGAGCAGGTCTAACTGCCCGTGACGAGCTCGAGTACGAAAGAGAACGAATCACTCTCGCATACGTTTTATTTTTGTAATCGCGCACTTTCTATCCTCTAGTACAAAGCTGATAGTCAAAGTTTGCGCCATAAGCGCTGTGAAAGCACGGCAGCAAGTCGAATACAGTCTTGTCAAATGTCCCCTCATGCTTACACAAGCTCACTATGAATGTGCTGCAACGTAGCGCTATTTCAGATTACACAGAAACTCTACCGGTAAGAATAGAACTCAGTTCCAAAGCGCGTCCCGTGGTGAAGTAATGAAATATTCCTGTCAGAATGCTCCTATTCTTTGATCTGAGGCAGTAAGGGATTACCTCAGAAAAATCATGCACCACAACAGTAACCGAAGTTCCTTCTGTCTGCGCTGTCGCACACCATAGCACAGGGAACCAGCTATGCTTATCACGTATATTTAAAAGCATGCAGGGTGATTTCAGAAAGTGAAAACAGATTTAAATTCGATTGCAGGCTTTCTCGGCGTATTTCAGCCCTGAAATCTTCACGGGTTATCAGCCGAATGGCGTCGTCTTCTAGTCGCAACGTTTCAATCGATTGCGTATCCATCAGGCGAAGATGATGGATACGCAATCCACTGAAACGTTGCGACTAGAAGACGACGCCACTCGGCTGGTAACCAGTGAAGATTTCATACCAGACTTAAATTATTTATTACAGAATAATTGCTAAAGATAATAACAAATTGCGCATGTCACACTATACAATACAATCAACATGAGGACCACGCGTTGCTCGAGAAACATCGAAACGGTAGTCCATTTCATCCCACACACGAATCAACAGGTCTCTCTTTACGGAATCGATAACTTCAACAATCCTGTTTCTCAACTCTCGAAGAGTAGCTGCCCTACAGATTTTCCAACTCTTCCACGTTGTGGGATAGCTTTGTTAAGGCAATGCCTCACATCAACGTGAAAGAGAGGCAGAGTGCCGACATGCATGAAAACGAAATCATAGAGATATTCGTGAGGTTGAGGAAACAACCAATTTTGCATCATGTCCGGGCATGTCTTCCCTGTCACAGTTTTTTCCGCAAAGAGAAAGGTCCATAAACTTTGTGAACGGAAACGCTACAAAATACACTGCTGGCTACCGTAAATGCAACACCAAGAAAGACAAGAGGTAGCACAACAAAATTTATTTTGTAGATAACATGTTGACCAAGTATCAAATGATTACGTTTACAGACGTCTGTGACATGTGGTTCCTGCCAGAATCAGTAGCCAGAGTAGCCGCCATTGTTGGAGATCACCGCTGCCACACGTCTCAGCATTGATTCAAAGAGACGTTGGATGTGTTCCTGGGGTACAGCAGCCCAAGCAGCTTCCACACGTTGCCAAAGATCATCTGGTGTGGCATCTGGGGATGTAATCTGGGTCACTCGTTGAGCAACCATGGACCACATGTTTTCTATCGGCGAAAGATCAGGGGAGCGAGCCGGCCAGGGAAGCACTTCAATCTGGTTATTGACGAAGAACCTTTGGACAATGCGTGCCACGTGTGGTCGCGCATTATCCTGTTGAAATATGGCTGTGGCCGAGCCCTGAAGTTAAGGAAGGACAACTGGCTCCAGCACCTCGGATATGTAGCTCCGGCTATTTAAAGTACCGGCAATGCATACTAGAGGCGTGCGAGAGTAATATCCAATACCGCCCCATACCATAATACCCGGTGCAAGACCAGTGTGGCGATGCATAATGCAGCTGTCCAGCATCCTCTCTCCAAGGTGTCTCCACACTCGAATCCGACCATCGTGGTGCTGCAGACAGAAGCGTGCCTCGTCAGTAAAGACAACGTCATTCCATTCTGCCGTCCACATCCGTCTGGCATCACACCATTGGCGGCGGAGACGTCTGTGGTTCTGCGTCAATGGTAGACGAAGCAATGGACGTCTTGCGGACAGACCACTCTGCTGTAAACGGCGTCGAATGGTACGCGCAGACACTGGATGATGCGTTACAGACGCAATGTGCTGTGCTATGGTTCGGGATGTCACTGAGCGATCCGTCACTGCCATGCGCACAATTTGCCTATCAGCACGTGCAGTGGTGCACCGAGGTGAATGCGATCGACCACGTCGGTCCGTCGTACCCTCCTGCATCCAACGGTCACATATCCGCATTACAGTTGTTTGGTTTCGTCCAACACGACTAGCAATTTCTCTGTATGATAATCCACAATCTCGGTAAGCCACTATCCTTCCTCTGTCGAACTCGGATACTTGATCAAACGATGTTCGCTGTTGTCTACGAGGCATAACTGATCGTCTTGCCGGCCGGAGTGGCCGTGCGTTTCTAGGCGCTACAGTCTGGAACCGCGTGACCGCTACGGTCGCAGGTTCGAATCCTGCATCCGGCATGGATGTGTGTGATGTCCTTAGGTTAGTTAGGTTTAAGTAGTTCTAAGTTGTAGGGGACTGATGACCACAGCAGTTAAGTTCCATAGTGCTCAGAACCATTTGAACCATTTTGATCGTCTTGTGAAACAACCACAAGGTAAACACACGTGCCGAACGTACACTCGTCGAAATCGCCAAGCCATAAATGGCGCTATGAGGTGGCGCCACAGGCGCGCGTGATGTGCGTCTGCGCTGAAATTCTAATCAGTGGCATATCTCACCGCTGCAAACCCATGGTGTAAATTTCACTTGATTCGGATGCTTTCTTCAGGGTGTTGCATTTACGGTGGCCAGCAGTGTACATTCAGTTTCGGTGAACTCTTTCATGTTCGAAGACGATGCCAGGATTTTGTGAGCCCCAAAGTCTCACATTAAGGCGGTTTCCTTTACCCGATAGACGAAACGTAGATTGGTCCGAAAGATGATCCGTTCGGAAAGTGTCTTGTACCTCATCCTGGAGAACTGAAATGCAAAATTCGTACCTTCTGTTATGTTCACCGGGACGCAGTTGCTGCAGTAACTGCAACTTGTAAGGCTTCATATGCAGGCGTCGTTGCAGGACACACCTCACCGCTATTTGATGATGTTCCTGCTCTGCCCGCGGGAATTTCGTATGACAGTCATAAAACTGCTTGTTCAGAGCCCGCTCCTTACTGAATCGACGACGGAATGCACTTGAACAATGGACTGACTTTTCACAAATACCAACACTCTTAATGATTTCTCTTGTGGTGTAATCACCATGTTGCCACAAACAAATTCCCAGCTACGGCAAAACTTTGAACCTTCCTCTATCCTGTGACAAGCGCAATGTGTTTCTACCTTTTATAGTTTGTCCGTCATACGCAATTGAAATCTGTTCTTTCTTTTTGAATCACACTGTATACTAAATGCAGCAGGAAGAGATACTTGCTTCATTGAAATAATGAGAGAACAATTTCCAACATTTTCGCACAAGGACAGAAAATGAACAAGGTGTCTGACTTGCAGTGCAGGCGACGTGTTCAATTCAGGATTGACTCCTTCCCCATACTTTGTGCGACTTTTCCTGTGCTGAGGTTCCTTCTACTCGAAATAAGCAGTACATAGCAAGCGATGTTACAACCACTAAATGTAGTTACACTGACTGGCCAACGTATTACACTGAAACGCCAAAGAAACTGGTATAGGCATGCGTATTCAAATACAGAGATACGTAAACAGCCAGAGACGGCGCTGCGGTCGGCAACGGAGGCAAAGTGTGGCGCAGTCGTTAGATCGGTTACTGCTGCTACAACGGCAGGTATCAAGATTTAAATGAATCTAAACGTGGAGTTATAGTAGGCGCACGAGTGATCGGACACAGCATCTCCGAGATAGCGATGAAGTGGGGATTTTCCGGTACGACCATTTCACGAATGTACCATGAATATCAGGAATCCGGTAAAACATCAGGTCTCCGATATCACTGCGGTCGGGAAAAGATCCTGCAAGTGTCGACCAACGACGACTGAAGAGAATAATTCAACGTGACAGAAGTCCAACCCTTCCGCAAATTGCTGCTGATTTCAATGCTGGGCCACCAATAAGTGTCAGCATGCGAGCCATTCAGCGAAACATCATCGATATGGAGAGCCGAGGGCCCACTCATGTACACTTGATGACTGTACGACACAATGCTTTACGCCTCGCCTGGGACCGTCAACACCGACATTGGTCTGTTGATGACTGGAAACATGTTGCCTGGTCGGACGAGCATCGTTTCAAGTTGTATCGAGCGGATGGACGTGTACAACCTCATGAATCCATGGACCCTGCATGTCAGCACGGGACTATTCAAGCTGGTGGAGGCTCTGTAATGGTGTGGGACGTGTGCAGTTGGAGTGATTGGGATCCCTGATATGTCTAGATACGACTCCGGGAGGGGACATGTACGTAAGCATCCTGTCCAATCACCTGCATCCATTGATGTCCATTGTGCATTCTGACGGACTTGGGCAATTCGTACTGTGCGACATCCCACACGTCCAGAATTGCTACAGAGTGGCTCCAGGAACACTCATCTAAGTTTAAACACTTCCGCTGACCGGGGAATTTTGAGCATATTTAGCATGCCTTTCAACATGCTGTTCAGAAGAGATCTGCATTCCCTCGTACGCTTATGGATTTATGGACAGCCCTGCAGGATTCATGGTGTCAATTCCCTCCAGCACTACTTCAGACATTAGTCGAGTCCATGTCACGTTGTGTTTCGGCACTTCTGCGTGCTCGAGGGTGCCCTAGGCATTAGACAGGTGTACCAGTTTCTTCGACTTTCGGTGTATGACGACCTTAATGGTGTGCTTCCCTGTGTTGAGACAAGCCACTTTATACACAATACAGTGTGTCCATAAATTGCCTTTATAACGAAAGATTTTAATACTTTTAAAACTATACTAGATATTAACAAATGGTTTTCAACATGTGATAAGATCATTCATAAAGTTTTGTTTCCTCATTCGTACACATGAATTTGTGCGCCCTAACTGACATGGACAATGTCAAGTCGGAATTACATTTCTCTCCACGATTCAAGATCTTCACAGTGAAATGTTCAAATGCACTGAGAATGTGTGTCTTCAAGTCCTGCATGTCTGGTTCAAATGGCTCTGAGCATTATGGGACTTAACTGCTGAGGTCATCAGTCCACTAGAACTTAGAACTACTGTCGCGCGGTTCCAGACTGTAGCGCCTAGAACCGCTCGGCCACTCCGGCCGGCCCTGCTGGTCTCTAACCTTGTTTCGGTACATCAGATCCTTTACAAAACCCCGTAGGAAGAAGTCTAGTGGAGTGAGGTCAGGACACCGTGGTGGCCATCGATTTGGACCATCGTGAATGGTCCACCTATCTGGAAACTTTTCATCTAGAAATTGACAAGGTGGTGCCCCATTCTGCTGGAATTCGACATCAGGCTGCAGGTGTTCCAATTGTGGTACAGCAAATTGTTGTCGCGCATCCAGGTAGACATTACGGTTGACGGAAGACTCGATGATAAAGAATGGAGCAGTGATGCAACTGAGGGTCAGTCCACACCAAACATTGACCTTAGAACCGTCTCGTTCCATTTTACTCATAACATGAAGATGCTGCGAAGCTCATATACGAACGTTATGACAATTCAGTGTGCGGGATACTGAAACGTTGGCTCATTGGTGGAATAGATCTTTTTCAAAAAGTCATCGTTTGCGTCAGTCTTGCTTAGCATATCCACTGCAAACTGTCCGCGCTTAGGTTTGTCAGTAGGCTTTAATTTGTTCAGTACCTGAAACAGAAACACCTTGTAGGGATATAGCCGTAACCTCTTATGCAAGACACTGTACACTGATGATCGTATCGTTTCCAATCCGCTGGCCGCCGTGCGCACTGATTTTGCCGGACTCCTTGCAGGCGCGTGTCGTGCCTTGCCCATGTTCCCGTCTGAAACAGATAGGTGACCCTTCCCCCTCCCCACGTCTTATGGAGAACGCTACCTGTTTTCATAAATGACGTATGCCAAGTCCGAATAGTTGTCGAAACGGTGGTTACCTTCCCTACCGTGGGCCTCGGACGTCGTCAGTATGAACTGAGTTTTCTCCACTGGCATCCACATTTCATCAGGTTTTCAAGTTCAGTTTTGCTTAAAAACTGCGTTACTTGGAAGGTAAAACGAATTTCGTGAGTTATTTTATCATTTGCTGAAAACCATTTGTTAATATCTAATGTATTTTTAAAGTTATTAAGGTCTTAAGTTGTACAGATAATTTATGGACACCCCGTACCTCGCTGACCGAACCAGACCAGACAACGAATACATATAAAAGTACAACTCGCATCACCTGAAGAAGACGTCTGGGCTGACCGTTGAAATATTGCGAATGACCCTTAACATAGACAAATGTAACGTATTGCGAATACATAGAAAGAAGGATCCTTTATTGTGTGATTATATGATAGCGGAACAAACACTGGTAGCAGTTACTTCTGTAAAATATCTGGGAGCATGCGTACGGAAGAGATTGAAGTGGAATGATCATACAAAATTAATTGTTGGTAAGGCGGGTGCCAGGTTGAGATTCATTGGGAGAGTCCTTAGAAAATGTAGCCCATCAACAAAGGAGGTGGCTTACAAAACACTCGTTCGACCTATACTTGAGTATTGCTCATCAGTGTGGGATCCGTACCAGGTCGGGTTGACGGAGAAGATAGAGAAGATCCAAAGAAGAGCGGCGCGTTTCGTCACAGGGTTATTTGGTAAGCGTGATAGTGTTACGGAGATGTTTAGTAAACTCAAGTGGCAGACTCTGCAAGAGAGGCGCTCTGCAACGCGGTGTAGCTTGCTGTCCAGGTTTAGAGAGGGTGCGTTTCTGGATTATGTATCGAATATATTGCTTCCCCCTACTTATACCTTCCGAGGAGCTCACGAATGTAAAATTAGAGAGATTCGAGCGCGCACGGAGGCTTTCCGGCAGTCGTTCTTCGCGCGAACCATACGCGACTGGAACAAGAGAGGTAATGACAGTGGCACGTAAAGTGCCCTCCGCCACACACCGTTGGGTGGCTTGCGGAGTATAAATGTAGATTCAGATGTAGAAGTGGAGACGACAACTGCCGAACTGCTGAACTGGTCACAGTAACACTCTCTCTGCCCTATCTTCCTATTCATAACGAATCCTACTCCCGTAAAACCATTTTCTGCTGCTGTCGATATTACCCTATACTCATCCGACCAGAAATCCTTGTCTTCTTTCCACTTCGCTTCACTGACCCCTACTATATCTAGGTTGAGTCTTTGGGTTTCCCTTTTCATATTTTCTAGTTTCCCTAGCACGTTCAAGCTTCTGACGTTCCAAACCCCGATTCGTAGAACCTTATTGTTTCGTTGATTATTCAATCTTTTTCTCAGTCCGCTCCCGGAGATCCGAATATGGGACTATTCCGGAATCTTTTGCCAATGGAGAGATCATCATGACACTTCTTCAGCTACAGGTCACATGTCCTGTGGATACACGTTACGTGTCTTTAATGCAGTGGTTCCCATTGCCTTCTCGTCCTCATGCCGTTGATCATTGCTGATTCTTCCACCTTTAGGGGCAGTTTCCCACCTCTAGGACAAGAGAGTGCCCTGAACCTCTGTCCGCTCCTCCGCCCTCTTTGACAAAGCCGTTGGTAGAATGAGGGGTGACTTATTATGCGCCGGGGTGGGCGAGCGGTTCTAAGCGCTGCAGTCTGGAACCGCGCGACCGTTACGGTCGCAGGTTCGAATCCTGCCTCGGGCATGAATGTGTGTGATGTCCTTAGGTTAGTTAGTAGTTAAGTAGTTCTAAGATCTAGGGGACTGATGACCTCAGAAGTTAAGTCCCATAGTGCTCAGAGCCATTTGAACCATTTTGAACTTATTATGCCAGAAGTCCTCGGCCCCCACTGCTGATTATTGATCAGAATTTAAGGGGATCGAAGAAGTTTTGATTATGAATCAAAGGCGTTACCCCTAGACCACGGGTGAGGCATAGGTCACGAAGTTCCCGTTAATTATGGGCCGTTGGTTTGAGGGCGTCGATTTGGCCCCCGACGGCGTCTAGATCCATTTTCATGGGGATTTGGTAGCCGAGGTATCAACGTCAGTTCACTATCGTTCTCCTCAAACCACTGTAGCACAATTACCTGTGCTTGTAAACAGGTACAGATAGACCATCTTCACACTGAGCGACTGAGAATCGCGTCTCTGTAGCGCACCCAAGCCTTCGCAAGGCTATGCTAGGAGCGGCACTACTGGAAAGACAAGCGGCTTCTTTGATCTGCCGCTGCTGCCATGTCGCCGTTTTGAGGTTCCTTCAAGGAGTCGGATGAGCAGGATGCCTCTCTTTTACTTCTATTTCTGAACAAGACACTCGCCAAAAAAGAAATGGAAAGTAAAACCTGGACGCCACTGTTTCTCGAAGGAAGAGTTGTTAAAGGTTTACTAAGAAGGCAGGTGATTTACACTGCTGTGTGGCGGCTACACATGGTAAACATTACATAGTGCCTTGAGGCAGCTACTGTGGGGCGCTTTATTACAACAACAAAAATATTTTGTCGGTATTGTTGCTGGCCATGTGTGGTTCTCACCACAGACTCATGTTCGTTGACGATGGAGCAAATAGAGGATCACCCTATTCATCAATTTCCTTAAAGCAGGCGGTTGTATGAAGGCTGTAATTACCTTCCTCTTGTAACAGTTGGTGATTAAGGTTTTGGTATGTCTTCTTTCTTCCTAGGTTAATACGGAGACAATTTCTTCCCAAAGAGTTTTCAGAAACTGTATGTGTACGGCTAGAAAATATAATGAACGTATTTTTGGAGCTCTTGCTAAAGAGTGCAGAGTTTTTTCTCGGCCTTCTAATGTACAGTGCCTTTTGGGACAAACAAAATAGTTTTGTATGTACTTTGAGAAATAACAGATAAACAATTTAACATTTATGTAAGTTTTTCCAACAGACAGTATTATATTCACAGAGCAGTAAATTGAACAATTTACTTCATTTAATGACTCACAAAATACAAATAATTTCATAATCATCTGAAATAACATAGATTTGCCTTCGCAAACGTTTTGGGACAAAGTGCAGAAATAAACCAAAAACTAGGAAATAATCAACAATTAGTACTTTGTACTTCTTCCGCGACGTTGTAACCCATGTGTCAGCCCTATTGGCACACTTTGTACAAGCTTCTGTAAGTGCGAAATACTTAGATTTTCCCATTCTTCTTGCAGTCATCTCCTGACTTCTTGTTTGTACTGTATGGAGACGTTTCCGATATTTCTTTGTGACGCATCCCACAAATTCTCTATGGAGTTCATGTCCGGACTTTGTGAAGGGGAACTGACAACTTTTGGACAGTTGTACAGGAGCCACAACCGTACAAAATAGGCGGTATGTTTGGGGTCGTTCTTCTGGTAAAATTTGAAACAGTCTCCAATCCCCGTATTTTCTGCGCTCTTCTTCAAATTGTTCCTTAGATTCGGCAGGTATACATTTTTATCCATTGTCAATGAAGATCTGCTCACCCACTCCCTGGGCCGACATACAACCCCAAACCATAACATGGCCTGTGCCACGTTTCACTGTAGCTTGCATATATTTTTCTTTCAGCTCTTTGTTGGGCTGCCGCCAGACTGTTATTCGTCCATCCGGTCGTGATATGTTAAATTTGATTCATCCGAAAACCATTACTTGATTCCACCACTCCATGTCCTTGTTTGTGTGTTCCCTTGCGAATAGCAGCCTTTTCTTCCTATTGGCAGGACTGATGTAAGGCTTCCTTCTTACTGTTCGCCCATGGTAATTTTCTCTGTGCAATACTCGTCTGATTGTGCTGGCCTTCTTCTCAAACTCTTCCTCAGCCTCAATGGCAATTCGTGTAGCTGTGATTCGTGGATCTTTCTTGAACTTTTGTGCTGTTGCCCTCTCTTCTCTCCTCACAAATATCCTTGTACGGCCTGTCTATGGCACATTTTCTATCCTGTCTTCATATTTCGACAGACGATGTTCCCTACAGTACTTTTCTTCATATTCAGTTAGTTGCTATTTCTCGGCATGTTCTTCCCATTTCGTGGTAGAATATTACTTACTGCCTCCGTTCAAAAGTGCTGTTTTTACCTCTACGTGCCATTGTATACAAACACATTTGTGTTTCCTTTGAGGTCTCGACAGGTAATGACTGACACCGCAGGAAGTAACGAATAACAGAGATATGTACACTGACACTGTTACCAACATTTGTCCCAAAACTTTTGAAGTGCAGAGTTTCATATCTCGCAGTAAGAAATGGGTCTTGTTCTGTTGTAAACAAGCAAACATATGTAATTGCAGTTTTCATCGCCCATAATTACATGTACAACTTGCAGACGTACATCTATATTTCTGTATTTACTATCATAAATTCTTTCATACCCAGACATAGTATGCTCAAGTTTGCCCCAAAACGTATGAGAGGCACTGTATCTCCATGTGTACCTCTTGCAATATGCTGATGACACCGCACTCCTCGCCCTTGTTCCTACCCTCCAACGGTCCCAATGCCTTCTCCAGAATCACCCTGACCTTTTTGCCGCATGGTGTAACCAGTGGCTCCTGAAAATCAATCCTTCCAAGACCAAGGCAATCATCGTAGGTCGTACCACTCGCTCCTTCCGGCTCCTGGATTTCTCCCTTACCGTCTGCACCCGTCCTGTCTGCCTCACCCCCACCCTCACCTACCTTGGCCTCACCACTGACCGTCACCTCACCTGGATCCCTCATATCCACTCCATCCAATGCAAAGCCCACAACCGCCACTGACTCCTCAAACTCCTCTCTGGCCGGACATGGGGGTTTCACCCCTCTACAATCCTCCACACCTACAAATCCTTAATCCGTCCCATCCTCTGTTATGCCAGTCCTGCCTGGATATCTGCCCCCCCCCCCAAATTCTGTAAGCCCCTCCAGATCCTTGAGCGTCATGCACTCCGCCTCACCTTCCATATACACCTCCCGTCCCCCACGTGGATCCACTATGACCTCATTCCTTTCCCCCATCTGCTCCTATTCCTCAAACATATCTGCATACTCTACACCTCCCATCGCCTTGATCCCCCTCACCCCCTGGTTGCTCCTCTCCTCTCCCACCCCCGCCACCTGCCACGCCTTCACTGTTGTGTCCCCCCTCATCTCTACAACCTTCATCTCCTTTCCCAATGTGGCTTCCATCAACTCCCCCCCCCCCCACCCCCCGGATGATGCCCTCTCTCCCTCCATTTATCCCTCCTATCAACTCTGATCCTCACCCCCCCCCTCCTTTCCTCCGTCCTTTCCCTGGGCTCCCTCTTCCCCCCTTCCATACTGTGCTTTCTTCCCACCTAACCTCTCCCCTTCTCCCCCCCCCCTGAGTCCTTTTGTATTCCCCTCCTCTGCCTTCCCCACTCCCTGTCGCGTCTACTCAGCACCCCCGCCCCTCTTATGGGTCCTCATCCTCCATTGGCTCCTTTCCCCCCACTCCCCTTCGCTTTTCCTCTCGTTCCCCCCTTTTTTATTTTCCCATCATCTGTCCAGTTTCCCCCCTCCTGCTCTCGGCTGTGGTATGTCATGTTTGTGCCAACTTTTTAGTGCAGTATTTAAGTGAGTGTTCAGTGCTGGGCGTCTTTCCAAAGTGTTCCAAATAGAAATCATGCTGTCGCTGGGTGTGAATTTTATATCTCTTGCGAACAGAAACCAGAGTGTCGCCTTGTTTTATAATTGTCTGTCTATTATTTTTCTGCTCCCTGTGTATTTTATTAGCATCATCAACCCTTTGTTTTATGTTTTAAGTTCCACAATTTACCACCATTTTACCTTTAAGTCACCGATTTTATCGCCAACTTTTATTATTTATTATCTTCATCTTTTTAAAACAAAGTCTGTAGACTGAAGAGCGGCGTAATAAGCTGCTGCCAGCCCGCCCCCTTCGGGGGGAATCGAATCTCAATAAAGACAACAAAAAAAATTGTATCTCCAAACTTTGCTAACGATATTACAAAAACTTGCCGCGTTTTGCACAGTTTTGTTCGTGATCGAGACTGATAAAGAACTGAAGACACTTTGAGTACATGTGTGTTACGTGACATGTCAACAGAACCAATCCAAGCGGGAAGAAATGTGATTGACGCTCCCCAATCGTCGCCTTCTCTGAAGAACGTTTGTCTCCGTAGGCTACAACCTACAACTTTTAATTTTCTGCAGTTTACCTGAATATTCTTCCCACTCCATGCTGCATATCGATGGATATTTTTCAGCTTCATAGATTTCCACCTCTGGTCAACACTATGACCTACAAGACGGTACTACCAATTAACAATTAACAGCAATCCCACTACGTCACGTACCCACTGTTGGCATGCAGCATTACCGAGTCAGCAGAACCATCGGGTGACGCAGTGAAATGGCCTCTACTGGAAGCAACATTCGTACGGCGATGGTCGAGTGACGCTGCAGAGCTGAAGGCGCCCGTTTAAACCAATGCTTTGCCAGTGAAAGCGGCAAAGCGCCACTGAGAAGCGCTACTCAGAGGCTCCTTGTGAAGGCGGCCTTATCCTGCTGGAAGATGCCATCGCCGTTGGGGAACACAATAATTTTCACTTAACTCCACAGCTGTCACTGTTTCGATTTCTTTACGTATTCTGATCCCTTATATGGACACGCGTCTAAAAGAAAACTTTACTTCCACGTTAGAATCTATTCCCTGGGGATACTTCAATGTAGATTAAACTCAAGTGTATTAATTCTACTGTGAAATAAGTATTGTCTGGTTTTCTGACGTTTTCTACATACAGTAGCACCTACCCTTTGTGAAACATATAGTGCATGTAATACAATCTACATAATTGTAGATCAGTTCTCTTCTGTGCCTGAGAAATTACGGGATATATGCTTCGACAAACGTAATATACAAGATGTTGAACCAGTACCCGCTTTCTGCATGTCTACAGAAGTGACTCATCCGTGACCTGGGCTTAAAAGATTTAAAAGATTTTAGTGGGACGTTGGAGACAGAATGAAGTTGGGGTTGGGTTGTTTCGGGGCAGGAGACCAGACAACGAGGTCATCGGTCTCATTGGATTAGGGAAAGATGGGGAAGGAAGTCGGCCGTGCCCTTCCAAAGGAACCATCCCAGCATTTGCCTGGAGCGATTTAGGGAAATCATGGAAAACCTAAATCAGGATGGCCAGACGCAGGATTGAACCGTCGTCCTCCCGAATGCGAGCGCAGTGTGCTAGGCACAAAATGAAGTACCTGAAAGATGTTGGAGAGCTAAATGTTGCGTTAGTGGCCGTCTGTGGCTTGCTATGCACAGATATGCTGATCATGTTACAGTGAGGGTAGTTCGGCTGCTCATGTGCTCATTTGCGTCCCTCGCTCCTCACTCTGAAATATAGGCTGCAAGTGTCTCACTGCAGTGCCAAGACAGTCATGTACAAGAATACCGCGCCTCTCTACACTGCTACAATATATTCTTAACTCGGAGCACTTAATTTATCAGAGGTTCTTGGCAACTGAAGTGAAACCATGTCACATGAAGCGTGCAAGAAATGCTGAAGGCCATTTTCTGTGACGTTCTATTTTTTTCCTGTTTTCTCTTTTGTTTTCCATGTTTCTCTGTTACAACTACTTCACAGTTTGCTACCCTTCGCAGTATGGCATGCCATATGTACTGTGTAATGCAAGCCGAAAATGGAGTCACATTTCCTGCAACAGGTGTTGTATGAAGTAACTCTTCAAAGTTGTTTGCTTGATAGATAATTATGAAGCGCTACACAGCTGTTGCAGAAATACACGCTTCTGTAAAAATACCGTTACCAGCTTCGTCACTGCGGTCTCATGAAGAGTAGATCGTGATTTCCAGAAATTCAGACTCTGAATTTGGATGGTATTTCTTATTTTACACACCAGAATAGTTGATAGGCGCTTATTTCAGTACAGACTCTCACACTACAAGGATATTTAGCAGTGTTCTGTACATTGTAGGGGGAAATTGTACTGTTTTAAGGCTATCCATTAATGTGGCTCTTATTTTTCAAGTTCACCTTTTTCTTTGTGCTGCCTCCAAGTCTGATTCCACAGCAAGCCTAAAGTCAGATTTGTGTAATTTGGGCTCAACAGGAATAGACGAAGGGGTGTCCTTCGGCCCATACAGAAAAAAAGAAACTCTTTTAAAAATCTTATTTACCTTTTTATCTTCTCCCTTTATTTGGCAATGTTGCTCTCAATTAGCATCAAAATTTTACACCATTTTCTGCAACATGGTGCTTGCAAGCAAAGTTTAAGCTTTAACATACAGCCATATTCTGTAATCTCGGTTTTTTTGTTGTGCAACGAAACCTGCTCGTAAACGGAAAGAGGAAGTCTTGAAGGTGTGTTATTACACACATGTGTAAGCGAAGTCTCACCTGGGACATTGCAAATGGACTTCTTTTTTCTGGTACAAGGAAGCCTGCCTTTGTGTCTACGATGGACAACAAGATCAGAAAAAGAAAAAAAAACAGCAGCCTCTGTGGCAGGTTTGCTCATTGGCCTAAGTGAGAACCAAAAGGGAAGATGCAGAACATTCCCTCAGGGACAGTCGACTGTATAACACGAAAAATGTGGAATGGTTCAGCGCTTTGTACCAAAATGGAGTTGTTTTAAGACATTTCAGAAGCAGTAGTGCAAAATGCAGCTATTTCTCCAGCCAGGACATCACTGTAATACTCTGATGTGTCTTTTGTGGGCAATGATACTCACAGTTAACATACTGTATTTTGAAACAACGTGTGTAAAACTATTCACGTAACCGTACACATCTAATTTAAATAACTTAATTTCTGTGTGTGCCAAATGAAGGGTAAAAACGAATTGTCTGAAGTAACTGGGTTATCATTAACTTTATTACTTTCAACATATTTATTAATATTGCAATATTAACTTTAATTATACAATCTATGAAACTACTGTAATACAATGTTAGAGAGACAAATACGACGAGAAAACTCATGTTTCGTTTCCAAAAATACTTTTCTTTGATGAAGTCTATTTCTACGCCCCGAAAACTTGTATCAATATTGTGACATAACATGAAGTATATCTCCTTCTGTTCGTCTATTTTTCTTTTTGTAAATTATTTCTTGTACTTCTTCATGAACTTGAGGCCTCTCTCAGAAGGATCATTTACAGCTTGCAGGTAGCGATGAAGTAGAGATTTTCCTGTAAGACCATTTCACGAGTGTACCATGAATATCGGGAATCCGGTAAAACATCAAATCTCCGACATCGCTGTGGCCGGAAAAAGATCCTGCAAGAACGGGACCAACAACAGTTGAACAGAATCGTTCAGCTTGACAGAAGTGCAACCCTTCCGCAAATTGCTGCAGATTTCAATGCTAAGCCATCAAGTGTCAGCGTGCAAACCATTCAACGAACCTTCATCCATATGGGCTTTCGGAGCCGAAGACCCATTCGTGTATCCTTGATGACTCCACGACACAAAGCTTGACGTCTTGCCTGGGCCCGTCAACACTGACATTGGACTGTTGATGACTGTAAACATGCTGCCTGGTCGGACGAATCTCGTTTCAAAACGTATCGAGCGGATGAAGGTGCACGGGTATGGAGACAAACTCCTGAATCCATGGACCCTGCATGTCAGCAGGCGACTGTTCGAACTGGTGGAGGCTCTGAAATGGTGTGGGGCGTGTGCAGTTGGAGTGATGTGGGACCCCTGATACGTCTAGACACGACTCTGACAGGTGACACGAACGTAAGCAACCAGTCTGATCACCTGCATCTGTTGATGTCCATTGCGCATTCCGACGAACTAGGGTAATTCCAGCAGGACAATGCAACACCCCACTCGTTCAGAATTGCTACAGAGTGGCTCCAGGAACACCGTTCTGAGTTTAAAGACTTCCGCTGACCCACCAAACTTCCCAACATGAACGTTATTCAGCACATCTGGGATGCCTTGCAACGTGCTGTTCAGATGAGATCTCCACCCCTGGTGCCCTTACGGATTTATGGACAGCCCTGCTGGATTCATGGTGTCAGTTCCCTCTAGCACTACTTCAGACATTAGTCGAGTCCATGCCACGTCGTGTTGCGGCACTTGTGCCTTCTCGCGGAGGCCCTACACGATATTAGGCAGGTGTACCAGTTTCTTTGATTCTTCAGTGTATTACAGACACGTATATTAAATGAAGCAGTTTGGCATTATATGGTATTGTACATTTTGATTAGAAAATACGTACACATTAATTACAGAGGACGGTACGTTTTAACATTAAGATTCAATAATTTGAATAATGTACGGTAGCACATGCAAAGATAATTTAGCTGACGAAGTTCGACGCAACGGAGACGATAGAGAATCTGCTGTAAACAAGAAGACATTCAGTGAATGGTGATCGCCTTCATAGTAGAACCCCTTTGCGTCAACACACACCTGCATTCGTTCCTTCCGTTGCTGAAGTTTTTCAATTTGTTTTACGTGAGGCTGCTATGAGCTTCAACCTTTGTGCCTTTAGTCGGACAGCAAGAACACGAATGTAACAAAGTGCTAGTCTATTGCAATAAATTTATCGATTTTGATGAAACTCGTCATAGAGTAATCACACACTCCAACATCGAGAAACAGCGTCGCCTTTATACGCTACCATAAACAGTTCCTAGTAAACCTTTTACAACTTACAGATGTAGAACACTGCGCCTGTGGTGAATAAAAGATTTCAGAAATTCCTGCATCCAGTCGCCTTTTTTAATGGTACAATTTTTTTTTTTTTTTTTTTTACCACGAACAGGTTTCAAGTCGCCTTGTGACTCATTATCAGTTCTGGTGATGCTGTGGTACTGTGTGGCTCTTGCGTAGCTGTGGCAAGACAGAAATATCGAAGCAAGTAAGTGCTCACTGTGGCGAGGTACCTGGAATTATTTACATCACAAGATCCATCTTGAAAGATTATTTTCACTTATTTGTATCCATGTGCTTAGTCAAGGCACAAAGTAATTAAAGACATCACCTGGCCGTGGGCATTGATTTAAATCACCTGCATTCGTTCCTCCCGTTGCTCAATTCCTGCAGTTCATTTTCCTTGCGGTTGCTATGAGCTCCGACCTTTGAGCCTTCAGTCGGACAGCAAGAACACGTTTGTAGTGAACTGCTCGTCTATTGCCACAAAGTTTTTCGATTTTGGCGATCACACAGTAACCACACACTTCAACATCGAAAAACAGCGTCGCTCTTGCGCACCGCGACAAACAGTTCCTAGTACCGTCGTCGTGCAAGACAGACAATATATAAAACAATTGAAGACGTCGAAATGACAACATCGGCCGCCGACAAGAAAAAGAATACTATCAAGTCTGTCGCCGCGCACTCTCTACTGGATGGACCCGCCGTATTCTGTGGTTGCAGATTAAACTTCAGTATTGATCTGAATGATACCTTCTCCCATGGTAATGGCTGGTTAACAGTTGCAATCGTACGAGGAGGTACAGGCGTACCAAATGTATCAGGATTGGAGAGCTTCGTCGATCGGGACGTCATAGCCTATCGAACGTATCATGTGACCGAAAATGCAAATAAAGACTTTGGCAAATCATCATATATGTCACCCTCACCCTTTTCCTTGTATACACGTAGTAGAACACTGCGACTGTGGTGAATAAAAGTTTTCAGAAGTAACTACAACGCCTCACCTTTTTCTGTGGTACAGTTTCTGTTTTACCAGGAACAGGTTTCAAGTCGCCTTCCAACTCATCATCGGTTTTTGTGATATTGTAATATAGTGTGGCTCGTCACGGAGATGTGGCAAGGCAGAAATATAGAAGCAAGTAAGTGCTGGCTGTCGCGAGGTATCGGGAATTATTTACGTCGTAAGATCTGGTTTGTATTCATTACTTATAGATACTTGCATTCCATGCACCTGGTCGAGACACAAAGGAATTAAAGTCTTCACCTGTCTGTGGGCATTGATTTATGTCAATGGGACAAGTTGAAAATTTGTGACAGACCAGAATTCTAGTCAAGGTCTCTAGCATACTAGGCAGATGCGCTGACCACAACACCATCCTGAGACAGAAGAGGTCATCGCAACTGCACTGACTGCCCAGCACGTCTCCTGTCCGACACAAATTCTCTACTTATACCACACACACTACTGATGTGCTGGCCCTACATGCAGCCTCAATTAATCAAGACACTGAGGAATTAAACACATTAGCTGCGAATGGGCTTAGATTTATATCAATGAGGCAAGTCGAAAAACTGTGCCGGACCGGGATTAGAATCTGTCTCTCCTGCTTACTGGGCAGATGCGCTGACCGCTACGCCGTCCGGACACAGTGGTCACCACAACTGATGGACCACCCCGGCATGCCTCCAGTAATACCCAAACTCTCGACTTATAACACACACTGCTAATGTAGTGCCCCTGATCATTAGCCTCATTTATCGCGGTATATCGCCTATTCCCATGACAGTTCGAGCATGGTGTGCATCTGCACTGAAGGGATCATCCGCCGTCATTGCTTTAATTATATATGTGGTGTCTGTCTTTTCGAAAATGTCCAGAAGAACAGACACTATTTTGATCCCCCAACTAAGAAACAAGAAACGAAGGAATTAAAGACATTACCTGCCAGTGCGCATTGATTTATGTCAATGGGGCAAGTTGAAATTTTGCACCGCACTGGGATTCGAACCTAGGTCTCTCGCTTACTGGGTAGATGCACTGACCATTACGCCATCTCGACACGGTGGTCACTACAACCACATGGACTTCGCTAGTACGCCTCCCGCCAGATCCAAATTCTCAGCTTACCCACACGCTACTGATGTAGTGCTAGTCTCGGTGGACACATATTTCCCAGAGTCTCAATGGTGTTTATTTAAATTAATGTTATTGGCGCTCTCGGTCTGTAGACCATAATTAATCAATTAATTTAAGGATTGGCTATGTGGGTTTACAGGCCACACGAAATGGTGTCTGGCACGTGCCGAGCAGAGATCTCTTGAGACTGAGACTGTTTCTTGCAATCATAAGTAGCCAAAACTTTTGAAATCTGGTGCTTTATA
Source organism: Schistocerca piceifrons (assembly GCF_021461385.2). Taxonomy (NCBI): domain Eukaryota; kingdom Metazoa; phylum Arthropoda; class Insecta; order Orthoptera; family Acrididae; genus Schistocerca; species Schistocerca piceifrons. The sequence goes on along the minus strand of NC_060139.1, from coordinate 111,982,615 downwards.
ATAATGTTGAAGATTAGATGGGTATCGGTAACTAATGAACTTGGGAGAAAAGAAATTTATTGTACGACTTGACTAAAAGAAGGTTGGTTGATTCAGGGAATGGGACCAAACAGCAAGGTCATCGGTCCCGTAGGATTAGGGAAGGTTGGGAAAGGAATCACGTCGTGCCCTTTCACAGGAACCATCCTGGTATTTACCTGGAGCGCTTTAAGGAAATCACGGGAAACCTAAATGAGGATGGCCGGACGCGGTTTTGAACTGTCGTCCTCCTGAATGTGCTAACCACTACGCCACGTCGCTCAGTTCAGACGCATCAAGGAAACGTTTATTTAGCAACAGAGGGAACTTTGGGGTGGAGTTGGGAGGGAAAAAATTGTAAAGGGAGGCCAAGGCTTGTATACAGTATCTAAATGGATGTAAACTGCAGCAGTTATGCAGAGATGAAGAGGCTTGTGCAGGACAGACTATCGTGACAGAGTGCATTATAACAGCCTTCGAACTGAAGATCACAACAACAGAACACACCTCAGCTGAAAAAAAAACTATCCTGAAACAACGACTGAAGTGTTTGGTAATCTCCAGCGAATGCTGGGAGATGGCTTCCCTACACTAATAAATGAGGTAAAGGATAAATAGAAGAAGGACAAAAACAGTCAAAAAATAACCGCAGGATATATATAGATAAAAAAGCGATAATCCATTCTTTCCTCTGCATTGGTCATAGGGACGGGAAAACCCAACCGGTTGAAACCGATACCGGTATTTTAGTTCTCAATAACCGATATTTCTCGGTATTTGTTTGGTCTCGATCATAACATTAGTTTTTATTTTATACTGATGACCGGCTAAAAAATGAAATAGCAACTAGCTATAGCAGCAGTGCTAAAATTTGTTCCTTTTGAATAAACCTCTTGCAAAGAACGATAATTTTTATTCGTAAAATTTACATTGCTTTGAAATATTGCGTTATTATAGAAAATGGGAAAAGCGGTCAGGACTACTTTAATAACAATTCCGACAGAAACGAGTAACAAAAACGTGGCATAAGAATCGGTACAGCACTGCTGTGACATGTAATGTGGCGTGGTCTCTTAGACGGTACGCGTGTACATGCAGAGTGCAAGACTTGCCTCATCTGGTCTGTGTGGTAGTTTCTCAGTGTCGTCGTGCATCTGTTGTATTACAGAATAGCACCATCCCTAATATGGCAGTGTTTTATGAAGTGGGGTGGTATCAAAGTACAGTACTGTATTTGCTTTAAAAGATTAAAAACGGGAGGGGCCGCAACACACTTGCAGCATAATCTAAAGAGAATATTTCAAACTTAACAGTTCAATCAAGTTTGCAATAAAAATAGAAAGCGGCCGATCTGCTCCCTATGTCTGCATAACACTCCTTAATCTTCTTGTAGCCCTTGAAACAGGACAAATTGCAAAGAAAAATAAAGTTCTTCGATCTAAGTTTTCAACTTTCAGCGCTGATTATTCGTAATATCCAAATAGCGGTATGATCTCCGATTAAAGCATGAATTTTAAGCAGAGTTTCAAGAAATTAGAATCAGTAAGAGAAGACAGGTAATTTTGTAGTATTCTACCACTTATCATGTTACGAGAAAAGCAATGAACGGTAGCCTTCTCCAAGCATTGCGAAAAATGTTTGCAGAAAAACAAACAGCAATAAATTTCAGCTACTACAAAGAGCGCCACACAGCGTGAGACTCACGCTACTAAACCTCGAGCGCTATTAAAGCACACTGAACTGTCGAAGTCTAAGGCTGTGTCCTACGTGAGCGACAGAAGCGAGCGACAGCGAGCGACTTCTGGATACGCGACACTCCAGCGACAAGCAGCAGCATCGGACGAAAAGCTTGGGAGTCCTGCGTGCGAGCGACCACGTCGCGCTACAAGATGGCTGCTTAGAGCCAACCAGCTGTTTCTATAAAACGACGTCCTTAACCTGTAGAGTACTGTAGCTGCAGAGTAAGGCTACAGAACTAATTTTACTTAAGAAAATAAAGAGAAAAGGAATGCTGTGAATGAAATTTACAAAGGGAGGAATCTCCATGGAGAATTTCATAAGTATCGTCAACTACGAAGATCACCAGACAAATTCTTCGAATACACGTGAATGAGCAGAGGAGTATTCGACTATCTCATCAATAAATTAAATATGAATGCTTCTTTACATGATCAAGAACCTTTAACAGCCAATAAATGAGGAGGAATGACTACTACATGACTAACTATGCTAACTACAAACATAAGTACATGGATTGATTCCAGTGTACAAAAGATAGCTGTAGTACAGGGATGGCGTATACAGATGCTGATTACGTTTTAGGAAAAGTTGCTGGGTTCGATTCTGGGCTATTCTTAAATTTTTACTCACTCAGTTACAATTCTGCATGCCAAGTTACATATACTGTTTACGCTGCATCGCTAAGTATATTTTTGGGGTCTTGAAAGAACTTGATCTTCACACCTATCCTAGTATATCACTCACATTTAATTCCTAATAAATTACAATGAACCAAGAAATTTTACAGATATTTGATGTCTTGAACGTAATTCATCGGCAGTCAATTTTAAGGCAAAGCGTTTCAATTACTCTAGATAGTCAGTAAAAGTAAAGGTTACAAAATTTTTGTAAAGAAAGCCAAACGTTTTCTGTAATGATTTGTCTAAAGGTATGAAATAAAAATATTAGAAAAACGTTTGGTGCACCTCGTTTTCTGTTCATGATTTCGAGCATCATTCAAAGGCACGTAGAGCTCTTCTCTGATCTACTTGTTTCTTTTACACAAATCATTTCATAAAATATTTGACTGATTTATTTCATTTTTTAATTTCAAGTTTTAACCAGAAAGCATGATCTTACTGACTCCTCTTTTGCCTTCCTAACGTACTTGATTCGAAGGAAGCCTTTCTGATATTTAAATACTGCACCAATGTATCTTTTTATGTGCAAAATAACTAGTTCTTGAACAGATGGAAATTTTGACACTTCATTTAAAGCAGCTTTTCCTGAAATATTTCAATTTTTGCTCGGGTAATTAACGAACGGACGCACTAGACGAATCTAGAAGCAACAAAATTAAGTCCATATTTGACGTACTTCATGTGGATCCGGGCTTGGGGGCGGCGCAAGCTAAGTTGGAAGTAGGCCTACGTATTTCTGTCGATTCTGAAGTTTTAATTTATAGATGATTCCATGTTATTACTTTTCACATAAAATATAGAATTAATTTTACCTAAGAAATGCGAGCGCATGTTACTACTATCTCTCCTTCGAAAAGAGACATCTATCAATGTTCAACAATAAAAAAGAGTTTTCCCATATCATATGATGTGAAGAAGAAGAAGAGTCCTTATTTTTCTGGGTTATTATTTGTACTTCGTTTCATTTTAATTATGTGTCATTAGTTACTGTACGTTCTATTTTAACTATAATTATATTATTTCATTTCATTAGCAACCGACAGCCTGTAATCAGACGACAAAGTAACAGAAATATGATCAGAACTGATCCTCTCAGTAAAATGTCTAGCACAAACACTAATCATCGCTATTGTGGTACCACATTGGCCTTTTATTTCAGATATTACATACTGTATTTCCTTCGAGTGCCCAACCATTTGAAAGTTTAGTCCGTTTTAGCAGCAGTAGTCGTTTCTGGATTGTGCTGATGCTCTGCAGAGTTATTATTAATTATTATTATTATTATTATTGTTGTTGTTAATACTGATATGACCAGAATTCATACTGTTGCGAAATTTTCGTAACTATGTACGAGGATGATAAAAATATTTAAAAAACAAAACGCTACTAACGTACCGCCGGCCGGAGTGGCCGAGCGGTTCTAGTCGCTACAGTCTGGAACCGCGCGACCGCTACGGTCGCAGGTTCGGATCCTGCCTCTGGCATGGATGTGTGTGATGTCCTAAGGTTAGTTAGGTTTAAGTAGTTCTAAGTTCTGTGTGACTGAAGACCACAGCAGTTAAGTCCCATAGTGCTCAGAGCCATTTGAACTACTAACGTACCGGAAAGAAACCGGTAATCCTCAAATTATACCTAGTAGTGTGGGTCTTATGGCAAAGATACGTAGGATGCTATGTCCAGTTTATGCTTGTGGCTGAAACGCTAGGGAGTCGGAGGAAATACCACAGTAACATAAGAATGGAAAAAATAACAAATTTTCTCCCTATGACACCATGGCAAGTTTAGTAATTATTTGTTTTACAATAAGCAGACTTTATTTTCATGCAACGAAATGGGCGAGACTGAGTTAATAATTCAGTGCTGCGGTCTACGAAATAGAAAGAATGTTCGTTAAGTGGCGGGTGATTCTTGTACCATTTTTATTCAGACTTTCAAACCGATAGCACGCATAGCTATCTGTACGTAATCCGTTTACGTGGTTGGTACAAACGGACATACGCTATTATGATGTCACAAGACATTTTTATCATGGGAAAGTGTGCTGCAGCCCAGATTCAAAATGATTTAAATAAGTTCGTAGGAACTCTGCACCATTATCCACGTCCGTTCATAAATGAATCTAAATAGCGACTTTTCAACGCTGCATATATGGCATATTATGGAACCCTGGCTGACACATCTATAGCAGACATGGTCTACAATTGCGTTTCCCCGATTAAGTTGACAAAATTACCGAAAATTACCTCGCGAAGGATTTTCTGACCCTGAGTCTGAGGATCAATACAATAACACACTTACTAAACATTAAAAATTATGGTTATTGTTGCTCGTTGCAGCTTTCAATAAATTTTTGTTACCTTTTTTTTTTTTTTTTTTTTTTTTTTAGTAAAAGTCGTTGCATGTTGGAAACGTCAAATTGCAACGAATGCATAATTCTGGATTAACCATATTGACATTCAGTTTGTTTCTAGTGCCAGACCGTAAACGATTCATATGACTGAAGACTCTTTTCGTAAACCCATTGCTGCGTGGAATCGCCATCATCCTCTTGATAATTTTTTTTTTACCTTAGGCGTTTCTCCGTTTAATAACGTTTTCCATGAAAACAAGATTGTGGACATAGAAACTTGGCCTCGTAATTGTTCCAAATGCAGCACATGCTGGCTGGCAACAGCATACCAAATGTTTACTGATTTGATTGCTAATCAATAAATAAATTAATGACATGAATGGATTCTAAAAATACCGAACCACTCATACTTTGATGCCGAACACGGGGCTGAAACACCGAACAATTCGGTAAGAAACCGAACACCTGGCAACGTAGTCGACAATCCATACTGCTATGATGGGAGAACGTCGTCTTTAGATTGACGAGTTTTTTTAAACGGTGCTCTGAGGCCCCCGTGGTCACTGGACATCCTTCTGGTTGGTCATAGGTCGAAAATAGAGTAAAGATTATGACGTTTCCGTTGGTTACACACCAAGTTCCACAGTTCCTGTTTGTTTTACTAAATATATAACTGCAACAGAGATCAATGCGTCGTCTCGCAATCGTCACATCGAAAGGAAAGATCAGACCAGATAGAACTGCTTATATTTATTTTCGCGCTTATTGTGTCTGGTAGCTTCTGACAGTTTTCAAAGGATCCCGCCTTGCGACACTGTTGGCACTTTGCCAATGGCGACGTGCTTGTGCCACGCTAGGAAGCTACGACGATTGTTAAAAGAATTCTCACCCACACCCCCATGTCGGAATGCATATAACAATTGCAGGAAGTTTCATTTTGCCGAGGCTCCGATGCATCGAACCAAAGAACTAAAAAGATGAAACTTTCTGGCAGATTAAAACTGTGTGCCGGACCGAGACTCGAACTCGGGACCTTTGCCTTTCACGGACGGAAGTCAAGCTGTGAGGACGGGGCGTGACTCGTGCTTGGGTAGCTCAGTTGGTAGACCACTTGCCCGCGAAAGGCAAAGGTCCCGAGTTCGAGTCTCGGTCCGGCACACAGTTTTAATCTGCCAGGAAGTTTCATATCAGCGCACACTCCGCTGCAGAGTGAAAATCTCATTCTGGGAACTAAAATGTTTCCTTTAGTTGTTCAGTAATTTACTGAAGCTGACGGAGTCCAATAGAAGCTGTTGATGTTTGATTCTCTGAATAACGAAACATCGGACACAAATGCAGAGTTTTGTGTAGACACTTTAAGACAACACCATTAGAAACAATGTAGAAGGAACTGGATGCCCTGCCCATATTCTCCATAACACTATATGTAGCGCTGCTGGAGTCTTAACTGTCAGCATTGCAATAATCGTCATGAAAATATTTAATTATTTTTCGATATACACGGTAAGGACAGGGAATCTGAAAGAATTCTGCTTGTACGTTGATGTCAGTCATCAGACTCTTCTATTTCACTCAAAAACAAGATGGCTGTCGTTAATGTCCGCTGTTAGGGAATTCATGAGCTTTGGATTCCTTTAAAATAGTTTTTTGACGCCCAAGACAGGCCACCTAAAATAATTTCGGATTTTTACTTCATGTATCTGCAGTCAAACTTGACTCTGTTTGAAAAAAAGCATGGAGAAGAATGAAGTCTAGATAATTGAAATAAGAAATATATTATCTACACTCAAAGATATCTGAATGCAACGAAAACTGCCAGCTTTATTGGCCTGCAAATCAAGATTATTTTGAACAAATTAAAGAATGAGAACTCTAACCAAGAAATAATTAATTTTATTTCGGAAGTTTAGGAAGGAACAGTGGCTTTTCGTACCATAGAATTCTATTACTTAGAGAAGTAGCATATTTCTTTTAATAAATATCAAGTATTTGATTGGATGACGCCATCTGAAAACCAGAAATTGGGTAATGATTGAAAATTCTATTATATACTTGATTAAAAATGGTGCGAAGATTTCAGGCGACAATTGTTTCGAGTAAGATAGTATCTGAAGAGATTTTTGTAAATTAAGCGCGAATCGGAAGAATGGAAGTCTAAACACTCCTTGGAAGAAAGGAGGACTTACTTTATTAAGGAAACCGATTAACCTGAACGCAAACGCTAACTGCTAAAATTATGCCAGTATTTGTTTTCTATTTCAGAACGCCTCTGTGGAAAGAGTATTTGCGCTGATGTCGGCCCAGTGGAATGATGAAAGATATCGACTGCTGCCAGGGACTGTGAAATCAATCTTACGGTGCCAGTTTAACTGCAGGCTGCCTTGAATGGAGTTTTATAAATATGAAAAAGGGAAAAAATGCTGAAAAATATGAAATCTTCCAAAAAATATGGTGTACCAATTACTTCTGCCGCAACAAGTTCCATTTAATCGTGTTCTAAATAAAAAGTAATTATGTTATATGAATTTTTTACTTCATTTCTACACTCGTATCACAGAGTGTCCCCGAGAGATTGGGCAGCCCTAAATACAGGTATTCAAATTTACGTGTTTCATGTTTTAGAGTGCTGACTGTGGTGTCACCGCCAGACACCACACTTGCTAGGTGGTAGCCTTTAAATCGGCCGCGGTCCGTTAGTATACGTCGGACCCGCGTGCCGCCACTATCAGTGATTGCAGACCGAGCGCCGCCACACGGCAGGTCTAGAGAGACTTCCTAGCACTCGCCCCAGTTGTACAACCGACTTTGCTAGCGATGGTTCATTGACAAAATACGCTCTCATTTGCCGAGACGATAGTTTAATATAGCCTTCAGCTACGTCATTTGCTACGACCTAGCAAGGCGCCATTATCAGTTACCATTGATATTGTGAATCATGTACCGGCAAGACCGACGTTCTTCATTAACGGATTAAACTTAAGTATTCCACCAGCTACGTCCGTTTTTCTAAATTCTAATTTCCTTGTCCTGTTCCAGATCTCACTCCAGCCTGCGTGAGCTAAAACGTGTGCCTTTCGGCCTCCTCTAGTAACACGGTGTTGGCTCTCCTGCCAACCAAAACACTGACAGTGTACAGTAGCAACGAGTTACAGTTTGGCCTTGTTTCACCTCATTGAAAAACCGCCGTTAGCTGTTTCGGACGTACATTTTGTAACGATAAACAAAAATTCACAGTTTCAAAAGTATGAGACTTATGATAGCGCTTGAAACTCGTATTAGAACGCAATTAACGTGAAACGACCGCCTGTAACATTGTTTTCTGCAGATCGGTGGAGTTGAAGTTACTAATATTGTAAAACTGTATGTCTTTACTGCAGTCAATAAGTTCTATGACACTAAATATGTAATAAATTTATAATATTGGTGATAAGAGTACTTAAATGGTGTATGTGGTTTTACATGCTTTCTTAACCCCATTTATTTGTATCGTATTTTGAAAATTATGTTACTAGCGTTGTAAATCCCGAAATCCCATTTTTTTTCTTTCTTCCCAACGCCCAATGTTCAGTATACAATACTTGTCTGAATTAAACGTAGGAGTAATATATGCTTCTTTTTCCTAAAGAACTACATTTCTGTGCTGTATTGCAGCATCTTTGACGCTCATGTACCTTGGCTATTCGGTATTTTTTTTCTTCTGGGCCGCTGGGTAATCGCGCTGTCTCGGGCGTCTTTCCACGGCTCGCGCGGCTCCCCCCGTCGGAAGTTAGAGTCCTCCCTCGGGCATGTGTGTGTGTGTGTGTGTGTGTGTGTGTGTGTGTGTCGTCCTTAGCGTAAGTTAGGTTGAATAGTGCGTTAAGTCTAGGAATCGATGACCTCAGCAGCTTTGTCGCATAGGAACTTACCACAATTTTCCAAAAAGTTTTTCTACTGAGTGAGTCAAAACAAATGGGCGTCTAAACAGTTTGTGTTGTTGCACAGCGAACTGGAATAGTAGTAAAGACCACTATAAGTTTATTTGAAAATACGAAGAACAACGTTAGTATTATTCGTAAGAGAAAGACGATGAAAAATAATGTTCCAGAAGGCCATTTCACGTAATTTGCATTCCAACACGAGTACGTAGCGCTATAATCATTGTCACACATATGAAATCGTGTATTTTGGTATATTCGAACCATCACAGTTGTAAACTAACGTCCAGGTGTTGTGATGAAAGCATTTCAGCTCTCTGATGACGAATGTATATATTCGAAACCGGGTAACGGACCTTTGTTAATAAAGTAAATCAAAACCAAATTGTTGCTAATTGCTGTTCTAATAGCCACGGTTCTCCGACAGTGTCAATATTTGACGAAACAGCATTTTCCATGGTCAAGCAGCTTAAGCGGAATGATGGGATGGTTCCATTGAAGAGGGCATTTCCTTGCACTGTCCGAGCTTGTTCTCCGTCTCGTCGACCAGACGTTAACCGTCCGTTGCTCGCGCGTCACCCACATGACTTTCCTGCTCATTTTTGTCTGACAGGGCTGGATTGATTTCGCGCCAATTTCGGTACCTTTCTGTTAACTCTCCGGCTGTTAGCTCCAATCATTGTTGTGTTTCAGTTACGAAAGATACATTGTTTATGAAACATTATTATAGTATGGAGGACACTTGTCATCCGTGCGATCTCTGCTACCACAATCTGAAACAAAGTAAATCTGTATTACTTTATTGCTTTCCTAGATTCAATCAATCTTTCATGTGCGCAAATTTAGACGTATTGAAACTGATTCAGTTACCTTCCGTGTTACCTAGTATTCTCTTTATTTTTAAATTATGGAAGAAATGTCAAAGGCAATAAACCTCGGACAGAGTTTAGTAGAGACCCTAATGTATAGTTGGAATGGTTGAATGAGCTGAGTGATGAAGATGCTCACAGTGATGGCACTGACTCAGAGACTGAGGATTCAGTTCATGAAAGCGGTCATGATTCAGGAACAGAACAAGAAGTGTCGGAAAATGATGAATATGAATCACAGGAAGAAGTAACTCAAGAGGATGCCTTTTTTTAGTGAAAGATGGAATAACTAAACGGAGGAAAAATTAATATACTGCCAGTGTTAGAAGCAGATCTTGTAATTTTATTACGCATTTGCCTGGACCAAAAAACAAGCTCGTATGAAAAAGACAGAAATAGAAATTCTGAATTTGTTCTTGGATGAAAACATATGAAGCATTATTGCAACATGCACTAATACACTCCTGGAAATTGAAATAAGAACACCGTGAATTCATTGTCCCAGGAAGGGGAAACTTTATTGACACATTCATGGGGTCAGATACATCACATGATCACACTGACAGAACCACAGGCACATAGACACAGGCAACAGAGCATGCACAATGTCGGCACTAGTACAGTGTATATCCACCTTTCGCAGCAATGCAGGCTGCTATTCTCCCATGGAGACGATCGTAGAGATGCTGGATGTAGTCCTGTGGAACGGCTTGCCATGCCATTTCCACCTGGCGCCTCAGTTGGACCAGCGCTCGTGCTGGACGTGCAGACCGCGTGAGACGACGCTTCATCCAGTCCCAAACATGCTCAATGGGGGACAGATCCGGAGATCTTGCTGGCCAGGGTAGTTGACTTACACCTTCTAGAGCACGTTGGGTGGCCCGGGATACATGCGGACGTGCATTGTCCTGTTGGAACAGCAAGTTCCCTTGCCGGTCTAGGAATGGTAGAACGATGGGTTCGATGACGGTTTGGATGTACCGTGCACTATTCAGTGTCCCCTCGACGATCACCAGTGGTGTACGGCCAGTGTAGCAGATCGCTCCCCACCCCATGATGCCGGGTGTTGGCCCTGTGTGCCTCGGTCGTATGCAGTCCTGATTGTGGCGCTCACCTGCACGCCGCCAAACACGCATACGACCATCATTGGCACCAAGGCAGAAGCGACTCTCATCGCTGAAGACGACACGTCTCCATTCGTCCCTCCATTCACGCCTGTCGCGACACCACTGGAGGCGGGCTGCACGATGTTGGGGCGTGAGCGGAAGACGGCCTAACGGTGTGCGGGACCGTAGCCCAGCTTCATGGAGACGGTTGCGAATGGTCCTCGCCGATACCCCAGGAGCAACAGTGTCCCTAATTTGCTGGGAAGTGGCGGTGCGGTCCCCTACGGCACTGCGTAGGATCCTACGGTCTTGGCGTGCATTCGTGCGTCGCTGCGGTCCGGTCCCAGGTCGACGGACACGTGCACCTTCCGCCGACCACTGGCGACAACATCGATGTACTGTGGAGACCTCACGCCCCACGTGTTGAGCAATTCGGCGGTACGTCCACCCGGCCTCCCGCATACCCACTATACGCCCTCGCTCAAAGTCCGTCAACTGCACATACGGTTCACGTCCACGCTGTCGCGGCATGCTACCAGTGTTAAAGACTGCGATGGAGCTCCGTATGCCACGGCAAACTGGCTGACACTGACGGCGGCGGTGCACAAATGCTGCGCAGCTAGCGCCATTCGACGGCCAACACCGCGGTTCCTGGAGTGTCCGCTGTGCCGTGCGTGTGATCATTGCTTGTGCAGCCCTCTCGCAGTGTCCGGAGCAAGTATGGTGGGTCTGACACACCGGTGTCAATGTGTTCCTTTTTCCATTTCCAGGAGTGTATATACATCAATTAAGTTGGTGGTAACTTCTCTAGGGAAAGGGATGCTAAAGGATCAGATGCGATAGAGATCAGAGCTTTCATTGGTTTGTTATATCTGTGTGGATCTTTGAGATGTTCTAGGAAGAGTATATCGAAATTGTGGGATAAATCCAAAGGGAAACGGACTTGAATCATGTTATTTGTGCAGGTTTCTGTTGAGATGTCGGAGGTTTGATAATATGCGTGATAGAGGTGTTCACAGAGAGATTGACAAGTCGTCTAGTGAATATCTTACTGTTGACGCACAGCAGCCGGCCGGAGTGGGCGAGCGGTTCTAGGCGCTACAGTCTGGAAACGCGCGACCGCTACGTTCGCAGGTTCGAATCCTGCCTCGGGCAAGGATGTGTGTGATGTCCTGAGGTTAGTTAGGTTTAAGTAGTTCTAAGTTCTAGGGGGCTGATGACCTCAGAAGTTAAGTCCCATAGTGCTTTGAACCATTTGAACGAACAGCTTTTGGCATTTAAAGGAAACTGCCCGTTCAAGCAATATATTCCTAGCAAACCAACAAAGTATGGGTTAAAAGTGTTCGCTTTGGTTGATGTAAAAACAGCTTACACTTTGAATTCTGAACCGTACATCGGTAAGCAACAAGACGGACCATGTAATGTCAGTAATTCAGCTGAAGGTATTGTTCTTCGAATGGTCAAACTGTTTCAAACGTTAGAATATGTTATACTGTGTACAAATATTAAATGTATTGTATTTAGATTTAATAAAAAATCATAAAACCAGTCGTAAAGACCGTTCGAAGTGTACAAATAGACCGCTTGCTTTGTGCATGACACCAGTCATCCGCGCGAGTGACGATGTCACGAATTTTCGTGCGAGTAACGGAGGGTTGAACCCGTATCCTCATTCCTCCCTTCCTTCGACTAAAAACTGCGATTCGTCACGTCCGCAAGTATAACATTCCAAAAGACTAGACGTTCAGTTGCGCACCCGGCACGCCGGGACAATGTACGAGGATCGATTTAAAACCAATGAAAGTTTTGGACTGACGAGCTGCGCAATTCTTCCCCCACCCCCGCCGCCTAGCCAATGGAGCTTCCTGGGGCCAGTATGACGCGAATAGCAAGCAGAAACAGTCCTTTACTCTATATTTGTGCGATGTTAAAATGTGTGACAAAATTAACGATCCCACCAACTGTGAGTGAGGTTCGTAATGCAATACAGTTTCTGAATGCAAAAATGTCTGTCCTATCGAAACTTACAGGATTTTAGTTTCTCCGTCTACATATACACATATACATATCCACAAACCATCGTGTTCACGGCAGAGGGTACGTCCCAAGGTAACATTTATTAGGGTTTCTTCCCATTCTATTCACATATGAAGAGCGGGAAGAATGATTGTTTCAGTGCTTCTGTGCGTGCTGTAATTATTCTAAACTTGTCCTCTCAATCCCTATGTCAGCGAGACGTAGGGGTTGTAGTATTTTCCTAGAATTATCATTTAAAGCCAGTTTTTTAAATTTCCTTCGTAGACTTTCTTGAGATTATTTAGGTCTATCTTCAATAGTCTGCCAGTTCAGTTTCCTCAGTACCTCTGTGACACTCTCCCATGGGTCGAACATGCTGCCCTTCTTAATATCCGTTCCGTATCTCCTGTTAGTCCTGTTTGGTACAGGTCGTACACACTTGAGCAATATCCTAGAATGGGTGGCACGAATGATGTGTAAGCGATCTCCTTCTTAGACTGATTGCACTTCCCCAATATTTTGCCAGGAAACTGAAGTCTACCATCTGCTTTACCCACGGCTGAGCCTATAAGATCATTCCATTTCATTTCCCTACAAAGTGTAACAGCCAGGAAATGTAATGAATGAAGCATCAGTTTTCATGTCGGACGAACGAAAACTCATGGCCGGCCGGAGTGGCCGAGCGGTTCTAGGCGCTACAGTCTGGAACTGCGCGACCGCTACGGCGCAGGTTCGAATCCTGCCTCGGGAATGGGTGTGTGTGATGTCCTTAGGTTAGTTAGGTTTAAGTAGTTCTAAGTTCTAGGGGACTGATGACCCATAGTGCTCAGAGCCATTTGAACCATTTCGAATACTCATGATGAAGAATAATCAGGTCGAGCTGCAGCTGTGGCTGACAACTCACATCGAGGGATTACTGGATAGACGTTTCACAAGAAGAACTGGGCTTTTGCTATCTTGAAAATTCATTGTCATTTTTCTATCAAATTGTTACTGGTGATTTGGGCTATAGGAAAGTGTGTGCCAGATACGTTACTCGACTTTCGAAAGAGGAACACAAATGGAACGATAAAGGCAGCGAGGAGTTTTTGAATCATATTGTTACTGGCGCATAAAGAAAGCGCCAGTCAGAGGAATGGCATCAGAAGGAAGAGCGCACGCGACAACACGTAATAGACATCACGTATTCTAACAGAGGCAAGCACACAACCTGCAACATAGTCACGCCGACAAAAAAGATGCGACATGTTCTGTTTTCATACCGACTCGACATGATCCCATTGTCGATGATGACAGTGAGATACATGCATTTAAAATAATGGCCGAAGCACACGACAGTCGGTTTAGTAGTCATGCTATGTTGATCCATTGTGTTAACAATTGATACATTGGGGCTGATTATTGAACTGCACAAACGTCTCGTTTTTTGTGAATCTTCCAGTGCAGAATATCATGACAGAAACATTAAGAAAAAAACTGCGAGAGGAAGTACATGTGGAACTGATAGGTAACTGGAATGGCTTGGAACTGGTTAACCGAAGTAAGAAAGTTGTAACTCTATTTATTTAATACTGTGCTGCACTTTGTCATATTGCTAATGAATTGTCCCTTGTGGTGACGTAAAATAATTGGCGAAATAATCAGCCTGAACCCGGCATTCGCGACATTTGTATGCGTACCGGTATATGATTACCATCTGTGGCTCCTAAACAATCATGAAAATTGATGTTTGGATAAAAATAGTTTGATATTTCCAACCAGTTCCTCCGTTGGATATGGTATGTACGATTCCTTTAAGATTTTCCTAGGCTTTACGTACTTCGAAAACAATTTTGTGTGTAGCTGATGCACCAAGCAAATAAAGATGCGAAGAAGTTGCCTCTTGCCAAGTACCTACAAAAAAAAAAAGAAAAAAAGCAGATATATATGGACTGGACGTGTATCTTTTATTGCAGGTATTGAAGAGCAGAAAATATGGAGTTTCCATCTACGCTCGATTGTGTACGTCCTCTCGTAACGAACGCCAACAAAACAAAAAGAAAGTTAAGTTCTGAATACCGGACAGACTGTTTTAAGATCAAATGAGCGTCCAACTCGTCGGCTGCGTGATAAGAGGAGAGATCATAAAAGCAGCGGCCTGCTATCAGACCTTTTACCGATTACAATGAACTATTAAAAACGAATGGCGTGGATTGTTGCCCAGCGCCATTCTGATTCGCCACGCTGACACTTACCCGCACTTCGGCGATTGAAGAGGGAACTTTTTGAATTTTGGCCCCGAAGAAATACCATCTTTTTCCCAACGTGAAGGATTTTTTTGATCGGGAAGCATCATGGAAATGACAACGAACTGAAAAAGGATTGATCGCTTCAACAATAAGGCGGCAGCTGAGTATGCAGAAAGCGTAGGGTAGCTTGTGAAGCGCCACGACAAATGTTTCAATTTGAACAGTAACCACATAGAAGTGTAGCTAAGGTATCAGAATACTCGGTAAAATAAGTTTTCTTTCATTGTTGTTGTTGTGGTCTTCAATCGAAGACTGGTTTGAAGCAGCTCTCCATATTACTCTGTTCCGTGCAGCAAGCCTTTTCATCTCCCAATAACTACTGCAACTTACGTCGTACTGAGTCTGCTTGCTGTATTCATCTCTTGGTCTTCCTTTACAATTTTGACCCCCCAGTACTAAACTGGTGACCCCTTGATGTCTCAGAATGTGTCTTACCAACCGAGCCCTTCTTCTAGTCATTTCTTTTCTCCCCAGTTCTAATCAGTACCTCCTCATTAGTTACATGATGGACCCTTCTAATATTCAGCATTCTTCTGTAGCGCCACACTTGAAAAGCTTCTAGTCTCTTCTTGTCTAAACTGTTTCACTTCCAGGCAAGTACCTTTGGCAAAGACTCCCTGGAAGTGAAACAGTTTAGACAAGAAGAGACTAGAAGCTTTTCAAATGTGGCGCTACAGAAGAATGCTGAATATTAGAAGGGTCCATCATGTAACTAATAAGGAGGTACTGATTAGCTCAAATGACGAAACTCGTCGAATACTTTCAGTGTCTCGTTTCCTAATCTAATTTCCCCATATTTAGCTGATTTAAATCGACTAATTTCCATTATCCTTGTTTTGCTTCTGTTGACGTTCATCTTAAATCCTCCTTTCAAGTCACTGACCTTTCCTTTCAAATGCTCTTGGATTGAAAAGTTCCTAGATAACAGAACGCAGCATGTCATTCTCAATGGAGAGAAGTCTTCCGAAGTAAGAGTGATTTCAGGTGTGCCGCAGGGGAGTGTCGTAGGACCGTTGCTATTCACAATATACATAAATGACTTTGTGGATGACATCGAAGTTCACTGAGGCTTTTTGCGGATGATGCTGTGGTATATCGAGAGGTTGTAACATTGGAAAATTGTACTGAAATGCAGGAGGATCTGCAGCGAATTGACGCATAGTGCAGGGAATGGCAATTGAATCTCAATGTAGACAAGTGTAATGTGCTGCCAATACATAGAAAGAAAGATCCCTTATCATTTAGTTACAGTATAGCAGGTCAGTAACTGGAAGCAGTTAATTCCATAAATTATCTGGGAGTACGCATTAGGAGTGATTTAAAATGGAATGATCATATAAAGTTGATCGTTGGTAAAGCAGATGACAGACTGAGATTCATTGGAAGAATCCTAAGGAAATTCAATCCGAAAACAAAGGAAGTAGGTTCCAGTACGCTTTTTCGCCCACTGCTTGAATACTGCTCAGCAGTGTGGGATCCGTACCAGATAGGGTCGATAGAAGAGATAGAGAAGATCCAACGGAGAGCAGCGCGCTTCGTTACAGGATCATTTAGCAAACGCGAAAGCGTTACGGAGATGATAGATAAACTCCAGTGGAAGACTCTGCAGGAGAAACGCTCAGTAGCTCTGTACGGGCTTTTGTTGAAGTTTCGAGAACATACCTTCACCGAAGAGTCGACCAGTATATTGCTC
Organism: Schistocerca piceifrons; assembly: GCF_021461385.2. Classification (NCBI taxonomy): domain Eukaryota; kingdom Metazoa; phylum Arthropoda; class Insecta; order Orthoptera; family Acrididae; genus Schistocerca; species Schistocerca piceifrons. Next base: position 111,965,941 of record NC_060139.1, on the reverse strand, counting down.
CCTCCTACGTATATGTCGCGAAGAGACCATGAGGATAAAATCAGAGAGATTAGAGAGCACACAGAAGCATACCGACAATCCTTGTTTCCACGAACAATACGAGACTGGAATAGAGGGGAGAACCGATAGAGGTACTCAAGGTACCCTCCGCCACACACCGTCAGGTGGCTTGCGGAGTGTGGATGTAGATGTAGATGTAGATCCTTTGCTATCGGTGACAGAGTTGCAATGTCGTCGGCAAACCACGAAGTTTTTATTTCCGCGCCTTGGACTCTAATTCCTACTCCAAATATTTCTTTGGTTTCCTTTACTGTTTTTGAATGTCTAGATTGAATAACACTGGGAGTAGAATAGAACCCTGTCTCAGATCCACCTCAGCGATTGCTTCCCTTTCATGCACCTCTACTCTCATAACGGTGTCTGTGGAAGCTGTAAATAGCCTTTCGCTCCCAATTTTTCCCCCTGCTACCTTCATAATTTCAAAGAGAGTATACCAGGCAACATTGCCAAAAGCTTTCTCTAAGTCTACGTACGTTTGCTTATCGTTAACCTTTCTTCTGTGAGAAGTCGTGGGTCTGTATTGCCTTGCGTGTTCTAACATTTCACTGGAATCTTAACTGAACTTTCCCAAGGTCTCCTTCTACCAATTTTTCCATTGTTCTGTGAAGAATTCGTGTTAGTATTTTACAACCGTGACTCGTTAATCTTGAAGTTCGGTAATATTCACACCTGTCAGCACCTACTCTGCTTTGTAATTGGAATTATTACATTCTTTTTGAAGTCTGAGAGTTTTTCACCTGTCTCGCAATCGTGCACACCAGAGGGAAGAGTTTTGTCTTGGCTGGTTCTCCTAAGACTATCAGCAGGTCTGACGAAATGTCGTTGCAGGTGGCGTAGGAAAGCTTGTGGAGCGCCACGACAAATGTTTAAATCTGAACGGTGACTGCATAGAAATGTAGCGAAGACATCAAAATATTTTGTAAAAAAAATTTTCTTTCATTATCCACTGTAAAAATGTCCGGTAAACAATCGTGCTGCGCTTGCAGAATGACCATCGTGGTTGAACGGCAGGGTCGTTTTGCAGCAAACTTTTTTTTTAGCCTGCTTGAAAGGAGCGTCCTTGTGCAGACCTGCGCTTTGACTAGTCGTAGATTTGCAAACCAGGAACGGGCTTGCCACAGCAAACGTTTCGTCAAGGCTGTGTAAACAGAGTGTCGTTATGAACAGCGGCGCAATACGCTTCCAGTGAAGCTTGCGGCAACTTCCTGCGCGTTGCGCAGTGCAGCGCGGCGGGCTTCGCTCGCTGCCTGCGGTCACACGTTTCGTTTCCAAATCGCGACCCGCCGCTGGGCCAACCAGCTAGCTGGTAGCTGGTAGTAGCTGTGGCTGCGGGAGGGAGGCTCGGCCGCGCCGTGCGTCGCCCACGACTCGCTTATCGCGGCGCTCTCGTGTAGATTAGCGCGAACAATGGGGCCGGCGGCGACGCTCAAATATGTGCCATGTCACCGTGCTGCGCAGTTCGCCGTCGCATGAATATTCCGCCACATTTCACAACAGAATCGCCGACGTAAAAAGTTCACTGCGTCACCCGTACGTCAAGAAATGTATCCCGTGGACAATGCGCACTTACGGAGAACTTATTTCCACCCGAAAGGACGAAGAAAGTGGCGTAAAATAACGTACAAAATGTTAAATGAAAACACTATTCAGTCGTCTAAATCAGGGGTCTCCAAACTACGGCCCGCGGGCCGAAACCCGCCCGCGACGGCCGGCAAACCGGCCCGCGTTAGCTGGCCGGACATCCCCGGTATCCGGCCCGCCAAATACAGGGCTATTACAAATGATTGAAGCGATTTCATAAATTCACTGTAGCTCCATTCATTGACATATGGTCACGACACTCTACAGATACGTAGAAAAACTCATAAAGTTTTGTTCGGCTGAAGCCGCGCTTCAGGTGTCTGCCGCCAGAGCGTTCGAGAGCGCAGTGAGACAAAATGGCGACAGGAGCCGAGAAAGCGTATGTCGTGCTTGCAATGCACTCACATCAGTCAGTCATAACAGTGCAACGACACTTCAGGACGAAGTTCAACAAAGATCCACCAACTGCTAACTCCATTCGGCGATGGTATGCGCAGTTTAAAGCTTCTGGATGCCTCTGTAAGGGGAAATCAACGGGTCGGCCTGCAGTGAGCGAAGAAACGGTTGAACGCGTGCGGGCAAGTTTCACGCGTAGCCCGCGGAAGTCGACGAATAAAGCAAGCAGGGAGCTAAACGTACCACAGCCGACGGTTTGCAAAATCTTTCGGAAAAGGCTAAAGCAGAAGCCTTACCGTTTACAATTGCTACAAGCCCTGACACCCGATGACAAAGTCAAACGCTTTGAATTTTCGGCGCGGTTGCAACAGCTCATGGAAGAGGATGCGTTCAGTGCGAAACTTGTTTTCAGTGATGAAGGAACATTTTTTCTTAATGGTGAAGTGAACAGACACAATGTGCGAATCTGGGCGGTAGAGAATCTTCACGCATTCTTGCAGCAAATTCACAATTCACCAAAAGTTAACGTGTTTTGTGCAATCTCACGGTTTAAAGTTTACGGCCCCTTTTTCTTCTGCGAAAAAAACGTTACAGGACACGTGTATCTGGACATGCTGGAAAATTGGCTCATGCCACAACTGGAGACCGACAGCGCCGACTTCATCTTTCAACAGGATGGTGCTCCACCGCACTTCCATCATGATGTTCGGCATTTCTTAAACAGGAGATTGGAAAACCGATGGATCGGTCGTGGTGGAGATCATGATCAGCGATTCATGTCATGGCCTCCACGCTCTCCTGACTTAACCCCATGCGATTTCTTTCTGTGGGGTTATGTGAAAGATTCAGTGTTTAAACCTCCTCTACCAAGAAACGTGCCAGAACTGCGAGCTCGCATCAACGATGCTTTCGAAATCATTGATGGGGACATGCTGCGCCGAGTGTGGGAGGAACTTGATTATCGGCTTGATGTCTGCCGAATCACTAAAGGGGCACATATCGAACATTTGTGAATGCCTAAAAAAACTTCTTGAGTTTTTGTATGTGTGTGCAAAGCATTGTGAAAATATCTCAAATAATAAAGTTATTGTAGAGCTGTGAAATCGCTTCAATCATTTGTAATAACCCTGTGTTTGAGGTGGTACCTATACTGCCAACAATTGAGTTTCGAGGTCTATCGCGGCCAATACACCGCGACACTGGCTCTGCTACTCGCTACAAGACTACATAACTAAACTTATTGTTGCACCGCTTGAAATAACAACGCGTTGACATACTCTAACTCTGTTACGTCTTGCAGTAATATTGTTGCTAACAATGATTTTGAGATTTCGTTAACGTTGCAGGACGCTTTCGTGAAGAATGTGCAGTGACATACTTTTTTGTCGGTGAAATTTGCCAGAATAAAATACGCCAGAATTTCGGTCAGGTACGTCCAGCAATCAAAATTATGTAATTAAATAAAAATCGTAGTTCGTTTCAGTGCTATTCCCACAACCTTAGATTTTTGCGATTTCATCTTTCCTTTAGCCTTACATTACGGTGATCGTGGAGTGCTAGCGTGCTTTAATCCCTCTAGGTAGATCTTGGCCCTTATGACTTCGTGGAGGAGTCAATGTGGCCCGCGGACTAAAAAGTTTGGAGACCCCTGGTCTAAATCTCCAAATTGTCATTTTATTGGGCAACGCCGCCTGAAGGTCCACTGACGGACGTGTAAGAAAATTCCGCACTTCTGCTCCAGTCAGTACATGGGTCAGCATTCAGTGACTGGTATCTATCGATTTGTGAGACAAAGATCACTGCAATCATCACCTGCGTACATCAGGATATTTTATGATCCGAAGATAGTAATAGCCGAAACCGGTAATGGTGAAGCCGAATCCGGTAATAGTGAATTGTAAAACGTGTGTGAGCAAGACGGAGTTTTACAAATAGAGTATTTCTATGGTAAATTTCTAAATTTCCCTGTGTTCGGCGTGCTCTGTGTACGTCATGTACAACTGACTAATGATAGGTTTAATGAGAACCAATCCGTAAACCTGGTTCAGATGGCTCTGAGCACTATGGGACTTAACTACTGAGGTCATCAGTCCCCTAGAACTTAGAACTACTTAAACCTAACTAGCCTAAGGACACCACACACATCCATGCCCGAGGCAGGATTCGAACCTGCGACCGTAGAGGTCGCGCGGCTCCAGACGGTTACTTGCATTCCATGTATTTAGTCGAGACACAGTCGACATTGGTTTATGTCAATGGGGCAAGTTGAAAATTTGTGATAGACCAGGATTCTAGTCCAGGTCGCTCGGCCACACCGGCCGGCCGTAAACCTGGGAAGAAAAGTAAAGAGTATTCGGGCTTAACGTCCCCTCGACATCGAGGTCATTACAGACAGAGCACAAGTTCCGAATGTTTCAAGGACGGGTGAGGATATCGGCCACCCCTTTCAAAGGAACGATCACCGCATTTGTAAAACGGAAAGTGTACTTATTAAAACAGTAATTAATTATACAGTAGATACATAGTACACACTGAACACAGCGATATGTAGAAGTTACGAAAGGAAGAATTCTATGAATGAATCAGTCAGGAACAAAAACAACGTAATTTTTACGAAATGACATGTCTGTCAGCTGTGAGACCATACCCCTTATGATTTCACAAATTAATTTTTTCTTCATGTTTACCGAATTTGAAACCAGGAAAATTTTATCTTAGAGCATCAACCTCTCTGTTTGTCAGTCTGTGTCGCCTGGCCACCAAGAGCTGCTGCATAACGATTTGATTCACGGATCCAGTGTATAGTGATTTTACGACTACGACGAGTGGGGCCTGAAGATGGCACCAATGTAACGCCGAAACTGGTAGCATATAAGAAGTTCATAAAATAAATTTTTACAATACATACGGCTGTTGGTAAATTATTGCATCAAGAAATACATGCCAGCCGTTGTCCCACGGTCCATAATGGATCAATGAAGATCAACCACTTAAGGACTACATAACAAGGCCTCAGCTTGAAATCTTTTAAGAGCCATCCCGCAATGGGTTTAAAATATCCGAAACCGATAATGAGAAAATATATAAAAAAATGTGCCAAAGATGTGCCTGGTTGCCGAATTAAAGTTATAAACCTTGCAATTCCACAGCAGACACCTTTCTAAAATTGTCTGTTTCTTTTTACTTTAATTTAGCTGTCTTGGACCACATGTATCCATTTAAGGAACATCTTTCTTTACAATAAACCATCTCGAGCAACAACATCAGTCTTTTGAAGCAGGCCGCGCGGGATTAGCCGACTGGTCTGAGGCGCTAGTCATTGACTGTGCGGCTGGTCCCGGCGGAGGTTCGAGTCCTCCCTCGGGCATGGGTGTGCGTGTTTGTCCTTAGGATAATGTAGGTTAAGTGGTGTGTAAGCAGAGGGACTGATGACCTTAGCAGTTGAGTCCCGTAAGATTTCACACACTTTTTTTTTTCTTTTTTGACGCAGACGCGCCAAAAACAAATGACAGAGGAGGTACATCGAATAAATCATACTCCAGTTGAGACAATAGATTGGGAGCATTATCTGTGGGAAAAATATCCCGACTTTGTCATCAGTATGCAGCATCACGCTGGTGTGTTCTGAGGTGTTGCGACGCTTCCATGTGAAGGTGTGCGAAGCCGCGGCTTACTCACGCATTTGCTCAACGTCCGGTCAGGCATCCAAAGTGCTACCGCGTCTCCTGAGGGCGACGCCGAGCGCGCAAATCGACATTGGGCAGTCGTGATCGCTAAGCTGACACTGGAAGCGAGACTGTTTGCTCAGAAATTAAAACAAAATACGGTCGACAAAGGCAGGGCACGATGAGAGGAAATGAACTACACTCCTGGAAATTGAAATAAGAACACCGTGAATTCATTGTCCCAGGAAGGGGAAACTTTATTGACACATTCCTGGGGTCAGATACATCACATGATCACACTGACAGAACCACAGGCACATAGACACAGGCAACAGAGCATGCACAATGTCGGCACTAGTACAGTGTATATCCACCTTTCGCAGCAATGCAGGCTGCTATTCTCCCATGGAGACGATCGTAGAGATGCTGGATGTAGTCCTGTGGAACGGCTTGCCATGCCATTTCCACCTGGCGCCTCAGTTGTACCAGCGTTCGTGCTGGACGTGCAGACCGCGTGAGACGACGCTTCATCCAGTCCCAAACATGCTCAATGGGGGACAGATCCGGAGATCTTGCTGGCCAGGGTAGTTGACTTACACCTTCTAGAGCACGTTGGGTGGCACGGGATACATGCGGACGTGCATTGTCCTGTTGGAACAGCAAGTTCCCTTGCCGGTCTAGGAATGGTAGAACGATGGGTTCGATGACGGTTTGGATGTACCGTGCACTATTCAGTGTCCCCTCGACGATCACCAGTGGTGTACGGCCAGTGTAGGAGATCGCTCCCCACACCATGATGCCGGGTGTTGGCCCTGTGTGCCTCGGTCGTATGCAGTCCTGATTGTGGCGCTCACCTGCACGGCGCCAAACACGCATACGACCATCATTGGCACCAAGGCAGAAGCGACTCTCATCGCTGAAGACGACACGTCTCCATTCGTCCCTCCATTCACGCCTGTCGCGACACCACTGGAGGCGGGCTGCACGATGTTGGGGCGTGAGCGGAAGACGGCCTAACGGTGTGCGGGACCGTAGCCCAGCTTCATGGAGACGGTTGCGAATGGTCCTCGCCGATACCCCAGGAGCAACAGTGTCCCTAATTTGCTGGGAAGTGGCGGTGCGGTCCCCTACGGCACTGCGTAGGATCCTACGGTCTTGGCGTGCATCCGTGCGTCGCTGCGGTCCGGTCCCAGGTCGACGGGCACGTGCACCTTCCGCCGACCACTGGCGACAACATCGATGTACTGTGGAGACCTCACGCCCCACGTGTTAAGCAATTCGGCGGTACGTCCACCCGGCTTCCCGCATACCCACTATACGCCCTCGCTCAAAGTCCGTCAACTGCACATACGGTTCACGTCCACGCTGTCGCGGCATGCTACCAGTGTTAAAGACTGCGATGGAGCTCCGTATGCCACGGCAAACTGGCTGACACTGACGGCGGCGGTGCACAAATGCTGCGCAGCTAGCGCCATTCGACGGCCAACACCGCGGTTCCTGGTGTGTCCGCTGTGCCGTGCGTGTGATCATTGCTTGTACAGCCCTCTCGCAGTGTCCGGAGCAAGTATGGTGGGTCTGACACACCGGTGTCAATGTGTTCTTTTTTCCATTTCCAGGAGTGTATTTAGAAAATCAAGAGTTAAACTGTATAACTCAATTGTTATTGGTTACGGCGTCATAAGCTTACTGCAGTTAGTTAGAGACAATTTTGTACATCAGATGCATGAGAAACCAAGAGGAGATCAACTATTTAGAAAATCAAGAGTTAAACTGTAACTAAATTGTTATTGGTCACGCCGTCATAAGCCTACTGCAGTTACTTAAAGACAATTTTGTACATCAAATGCGTTCCGCTTTTTTTTACAAAGCATCTTCTGTGATCATTCTAGAAACATGGATACATATGTTTGCACATTTTGGATCTTATAGATTAAAAACAGTGTTTCTTTATAAAGTTGGCGTGCAGTTTACTTACGGTATTTCTATCTCTTGTTCACGTATTCCGCAAACGACTCCTTTTTCCTTCGTTGTTGGCAGAGGCTGGGGTCGAAAGAAACTTCTTTGTATATATACATTTGGCTGTTTTTTGCTCTTTTTGAAAACATTTTCTCTTACGCTGCGTTGGCGTCATTTGCACCTCACCTCACCATAGAAACAGAAGTGCAGTTATATGTGTTCGCTCTCAGCATAGTATTACAGTGTTCATGTTTGTTCGTTTGTCTGTCGTGTTGGGTGTGTGCGTTGCCAACCTGCCTTTTTTTATTTTAAGTTTGTACACACACAGGTACAAAAAACGTAAAAGCAAAAAATAATTAATGTAGAGTAACGAAATATCTGGAATTTTGCTGAGCTCTGCTTGAGTGTGTCTATCTCTTCTTGATGCTGATTCGTAGGTATGCGATTAAGTGAAATGGTTCAAATGGCTCTGAGCACTATGGGACTTAACATCTGAGGTCATCAGTCCCCTAGAACTTAGAACTACTTAAACCTAACTAACCTAAGGACATCACACACATTCATGCCCGAGGCAGGATTCGAACCTGCGACCGTAGCGGTCGCGCGGTTCCAGACTGAAGCGCCTAGAACCGCTCGGCCACAACTGCCGGCGATTAAGTGAAATAATAGACCTACAATTATTCCTTTTGAATTATCACTTGTTATGTCCGATTTGTTTCACCGCACCAACTGTTATCATACACAATGCCATTGATTGCACCGCATTATTTCTGTAAATACACTACTATGATAAAATAAAACTTGTTCGATGATTTTAGTTTCACTGTTGATACCACTCTTATGCCCTCTGTATTTTACCTAAAAATTGTTAACTACCTCACTATTTCTACAGTAGTCCCATATCTTTCGCCATCATACGTCCGCCACTCTCGACATGGTGGGCCTGTCGGACGGTAAACTGTTTGTCGATAGCCCCACATGGCTTCACGTAGTTTATTGACGATTCCAATATTTTTCCAAGCACTTTTCTTTTCTTACCGGTTTTCTCCTTAAGCAACTTCTCCGTAAAATTGGAAATCAGTTAAGGGTAAATTTAACTGTTCATTTATATATACAAAGTTTTAATTATTTTCCAGTTAACAATTTTTTTGACGTAACATCGAAGGTTTGAGAAGATATGGCCACCTTGCACACCCTCCCGTTGGGATTGTGGTCTACAACTTCATACCCAACGGTACGGAGAGGTGAGCTACATAGTAATATGTCAACTGTCATTGTAGGAAGGATCGACAGGAGCAGAAACGATCATCAAACATATTAACACAATAAACAGAAGACTTACTTACGGGAGCTATTCGGAAAGTAAGTTCCGATCGGTGGCGAAATATATATATATATATATATATATATATATATATATATATATATATATATATATATATGAGCGAGGTTTCTATGGCTGCCGCCGCCTCTCGCATCCCAATCTCCATCGTTCACGGTTATTCCAGTCTCCTTCATTAAGACTTCTCGCCGCCATTGCTTCGTTGACGTCGTCTTTCCAGCATCTCGCAGGTCTACCGCGCTTTCTTCTTTGATGTGGAGTCCATTGCCATACCTGTTTTGGCCATCTTGTGTCTGGCATACGCTGTAAGTGACCATACCAGAGTTGGCGCTTCCTTTCTATGTAGTCTAGGATTGTGCTTTTGACATTCATCACCTCTCTGATCCTATCATTTATAATATGATCAAGTCTGGACTATCCACAACTCCGTCTCCAGAAATCCATCTCGACAGCCAGCAGGCGATCTTTCTGCCTCTGAGTTAGTTCCCACAACTCTGCACCATATGTTGTGATACTTTCAATAATTGTGTGGTAGATGGTATGTTTTGTTCTGCACGTTATGTTTTTGTTCCAGAGAATACCATTTAGATGTTTTATGGCTCGCTTGCCCTGGCCTATTTTATTGTTTACATCATCCATACTTCTACCATTGGACGACAGTCTCACTCCCAAGTACTTAAAATTATGACACCCTTTAATAGTATCAGAACCAAGCTGTAAGTCGATAACAGTTTTTTCTCCCACTTTCAGATATTCTGTTTTAGATACGTTTACGACAAAACCCCATTTTTCAAATTCTTCTTTTAATTTGCGGAGCATGTAATTTGCATCTTCCTCATCTCCAGCTACTAACACTTCGTCGTCAGCAAAAAATAGAGTGAACAAGATCTCTTCGTCTATAGGGACACCCTATAGACGACGAGATCTATGGCGATCGGTGGCGAAATAGAAACCACTATGAAAATCCGATGGCGTATTGGACAGATGTGTTGGGTAGTATCTCTAGTTTGCCCGTCGATCGCGGTACGTCGCTCTTTTCAATTCTGAGAGTACAGTGAACGCTTGCAGATGTCTAGAAAACAGTATCTCCCGCCAAGTATGAGGGCCTGGTGACAGATTTCGCCTGATGTCGTGCAGCCCATACAACATAACTGTCATCCGTTTCGTTCTCCATGACAACACTCGACCATGCTCTCCAGGGGCAGTGAAGATGCTCCTCAAGCTTTTTCGATGCGAAGTGTTTGGTCACCCACAACACAGCCCCTTATTGGCTCGTCCTGAGTTTCATCTCTACTCACTTGAACCGCTGGCTATGGAGACAACATTTTGACACAGACAGCGAGATGTAGAAGAGCGTAGAGAATTGGCGGAAAGTACAGGTGGCTGCCTTCTATGACGAGGGTATTGCAAGGTTGGCACAGCACTCCGACAAATGTCTACGAGGGGCGTTTGAAAAGTCTGTGCAAAAATAAAAACTACTTACATGTTTGGGGTGAACCTTTTTTATTCTTCCACATAGTCTCCTTTTCGACTTATACACTTCGTCCAACGCTGTTCTAATTTGTTGATCCCTTCCGAATAATAGGAATTGTCCAAGTCTGTGAAATAGCTATTAGGTGCTGCAGTCACTTCGTCGTTTGGATAAAATCTTTGTCCCCCAAATGGGGAACAAATAGTAGTCCGAGGGAGCCTAGTCTGTAGAATAGGAGGGATGTGAAACGAGTTGGAATCCTATTTCCAATAATTTTGCGACCACAACTGCTGAGTTGTGTGGGGGTGCAGTGTCGTGTTGAAAAAGGACTTTTTTGCGGTCCAATCGCCGGCATTTTTTTGCAGCTCGGTTTTCAAACGGTCCAGTAACGATGAATAATATGTACCTGTAATAGTTTTACCCTTTTCCAGATAGTCGATGAGAATTACCCCTTGAGAATCCCAAAAGACATTCGTCATAACCTTTCCGGGCGAAGGAATGGTCTTCGCCTTTTTTGGTGCAGATTCTCCCTTGGTAACCCATTGCTTAGATTGTTGTTTGGTCTCCGGAGTATAGTAATGTATCCATGATTCATCCACAGTGACGAAACGACGCGTAAAGTCCTGCGGATTCTTCCCTAACAGCTGCAAAGCATCCTTGCAACACTTCACACGATTCCGTTTTTGGTCAAGCGTGAGCAATTGCGGAACCCATCTTGCGGATAGCTTTCTCACGTCCAAATGTTTATGCAAAATATTACGTACCCTTTCATTCGAGATGACCACGGCACTAGCAATCTCACGCACGCTAACTCTTCTATCATCCATCACCATATCATGGATTTCATCAATGATTTCTGAAGTCGTAACGTCCACAGGGCGTCCAGAACGTTCAGCATCACTTGTGCCCATATGGGCACTCCGAAAATTTTGAAACCACTTATAAACTTCTAATCGAAGGTGCAGAGTCACCGCAATATTTATCAAGCTTGTATTTAGTCTCCTGAGGTGTTTTGCCTTTCATAAAGTAATGTTTATTCACCACACGAAATTCTTTTTCGTCCATTTTTTGACAATCACGCGACTTCCTTGATTCACACGAATGCCAAACACAAAGAAATAGACCAATATGGCTGGAACTTGGTGTGCATTCTTTCCAAAGATGCTACTAACTAAACATGACCGCGATACACGCCGGTGGTGCCATCTCTTGGACTTTGCACGTACTTTACAAACGCCCCTCATAAGATGGAAAGGCGTCTATGTAGGAAAGTAGCTGCAAAGTGTAGCTAACTATTGCAAATAAAACATTTTTGATTTTCACTGTGGTTTCCATTTCGCAACTGATCGGAATTTACTCTCCGAATAGCCCTCGTAACTTGAATTTCTCCAAACATGTAAGACTTATTACAAATGATGCAACAAGAAACAGTGTCCAGCTATAGATGTCACAAGAAAGAAGCTAGAAGTGCGAGTGGGGTGAGTCGCTGCCGCTGGCCATCCTATACTGCGGCAGCAGAGGACGCTCAGAGTACAGAACCGCTGGAGGCCTGGCTCAGCGGGGGGTGCTCCACTGGGTTCGCGGGGTCCCGCACGATCGCTAGCAGCGTCGGACGGAAACTTGCAATTCCATTGCCAACCTCGCAATACCTTGGGTGGTATCACTACCTGATGCCTGGCCCTTAAAAATGGGAATATTCTTATCTCTGAACTACGCATAAGATAATAAATAACATGGAATTTGAATCGGTTCCAGGAATTCTGGAAAAAGGTAGCTATTATCCGCATTTCCCTGATTCATTTTAACATGTAACAATTTGATGGGCCCTAACCGTTCTACCTAAAATTTGATGCTTACATACAGGGCCAGGTTAATGTCCAAGTGACAGAAGCGACCATTTGGGGCGCCAGTGGCGCATCTAATGCAAGATTAGTACACAAGTTGTATCATAATTAGTAGCGAGAACAACATATTTGCAAACTCACTATATTTAGAGTTATATTTAAAGATCTTACCAAGAGCTGAAGGAACGGCATAACACATATTCTGCGGTAATTCTGATCAATAAATTTACAAAAAAGTAATAGAATGTAACAAACATTCGGACGTGAGAGTATCTAGGATCCTTACACAGAAGTATCCTGCTGCGTATACATATAATTTACGTTGTGTTACCTTTTAAACGATGGTGTGGTTCAGTCGAGTACTCGTTCTTGATGTTAATTCATAGGTACAAGATTGAATGAAATAATAGACCTGCAGTGTTTTTGAGTAACCACTTATCGTATATGCGGCGGTCGTTTCAGGGGTCGTGCAGCAGTCGGAAGTAAGCATGGCAGGCTAGATACGGATTACACCTTGTGACCCTCTGTGATCGCTGAGGCGACCTTTTAAAATTTTGTTTCAGCTGATTCAGTTAGTCTCAAACAGAACCGTACTAAAGTTATTGGACACAGTTAATCGTCAAAATTATTGATTTTATATATCCTTGAAATTAAATGCCATCGCTTGGAGTTCCCATCTAAATTATATGTGCAACATCCTTTCCGCCATGAGCAAGGTAGCCATTAACGGCAATCGATAGGAGGTAGTCTTGGCCTGCCGGCAGAGCACTGCCGCGGAAAACAACCGATTGCGCAACATTACTTATTTCAAAAACAATGCCTCGGCTGTGGGCTTTGTGCCCAGAGAGGATTAATACGATTGTACTACATGTTCAGTTTTATAAAATAACTGTTATTTCAGTAATTTTACACTTGCCGTTTGACAGATGGAAAGGGACTTTCGCATTTAAAATCTACAAATCGTCTGCTATACTGGACTCCAATTCAATGTGAATATTTAAGAATTGTACATGAACGCCAATGCTGACAAGAATATTCTTACGTTTATCTGATTTTCGGAAATTCTACTGACACGGACAATTGTTTCAGCCCTTCGTCCGTCAGTGAGTTTGTGCTTTTTATGGAGGTTTAAATGTCTCTGAGCACTATGGGACTTAACATCTGAGGTCGTCAGTCCCCTAGGACTTAGAACTACTTAAACCTGACTAACCTAAGGACATCACACACATCCATGCCTGAGGCAGGATTCGAACCTGCGACCGTAGCCGCCACGCGGTTCCGGACTGAAGCGCCTAGAACCGAACGGCTACCGGGGCCGGCTTTTATGGAGGTTCCGTTAGTGCAACAACATGTTACGAATAGGGCAGGATGTCAGAACCACTCCAAGAATAACCGTTATAAATAGAGGGGGCAACATTACACATGTTTATGCATGGAATAGACTTGATTTCAAGTGTATAACGTTATAAAATGCGTATTCCTCCAAATCTGTCTCCTTTTCTGAGTGCTTATTAAAAGAAAGCGCCGTTTACGAAACGAGTTAGACAATAATCCTGACGTGATCAGTAGCGAACATTCTGAAAAGCGTCAGTCTCGCATTCTTCAGCACCTTGCGTAGTACTGAAAAAAGAAAAACATCCATTCTGTACTTTTTAATCAAATAATGAAAGCTGTAGATCACATAAAGGAAGTTACGCTAGCGTGCGTTGTCTATTTATTCACCAGACGAGTCACGATAATGGTGCTGGTAGTTACAAGATTTATTTCTTTCTACAGTTACGTAACTTCGGGTTTTTGACGTCATGTCTACAGAAATAGGAACTACAAAAAATTTGCTGCAACGGTGAGTTAAAAGCAGACACAGCTTTAACGATGGATAGAGTACCTGGAGGCTACTAACTCTCCAGTTTAATAAAACTTTCTGATTTTGGGTGTGAAATACGAATCGTTTTCGTGCTACACTGCGGATGGAGTGAAAAAGTGATCAAAGAACTGTAGAAGCACATGCTAACTACAGTGCCTGTTACAAAAAAATCTAAATATTCTTTTGGTCGACAGTTTGATGTTCCAAAAAAGTCGATATTAAGAAAGGATATGGGTTTACAGTTTTTTATTGCAAATTGAAGCCTCTAGTTGTAATTTACGGGTAAAGTAGGTGTTGACAAAGGTTCTTTCGAGAATAAATCTTTTCAAGGAGATGTCACAAGAAACTCCACTGCTCATCCAAACCTGATTTAACTGTGGGGCTTGTACTACACACAAGTTGTTTTGCACTTCTATAACCACTTTGTAAGTATAAGTCGGATATATTTCGCATAAACTATTATATATATATATATATATATATATATATATATATAAATCTGTATCAGATGTGTTGCATGACCTGGTCCCAGAGAAACTTTTTCATTAATGCTAATGGAGGATCAATAATTAAAATTGGATTTGTAAACACTGAATCACACTAAAGTAATGTGGTAGTAGTAATCAAATGACTGAAGTGTTTTGCTCTGAAAATACGATTACATTATGTACGATTAACAACCTGGTAATGTCAGGACTGCAATTTCTATTAAGAGTTCTAACCTGTAATACTGTTTGATGTGGAAAAGACCTTTAAGTTGAAGTTTTGAGAGTTAAAACAAAGGCATTTATTCTAGAGACTTTAGAAAAATTTGTAGTGTTGCAGAATAATGGACATGACTAATAGTTATTATTAGCAATATGAAATTATAATGATGTTAAATGCTGTTCATTAAGTGTTAGAGTTTGAACGGATTGCTATTTTTTTAATTTGTGGCTTGTGTGAGATTGTGTTTTTAGTGCATATTTCCAAAATTTTAATGCACACTTAGATTTTTTTAGTACATAATGAGGTGCATATATTTTTCTTAATTTTAGTATATATCAATTGGCATTCTAATTATAACAGAAAGCAGTTACTCTTCTGCACTGGAGTACATTTTTATCTAGGATATTTATGTACGGTATAAACCTGAAGTAAGAACAAACTGAAAATCACTGTTATATACTCTAAGACAAAAGTACAGAATGCACTATTCCTAAGAGAATGTTAACAGGATTAATGTATAGTTCACATACTGAAATATATATAAATAATGAACTAAACTTCGTTAAATGTTTCCAAGACTCACTCATTAACAATAACAAAGAATTTCATGAATTAATATTCTACTCATAATTATGAAAGCATAAGAACAATAAATATCAACTTACTGGACCTAAACAGCTATCACATTCTTCCCTGAAGGTGTCATCTTTTTCAACAACAACAATATTAATATAAAACTACTATGGGCACATTCACAATGATCACTTAAATGAAGTGGTTACAGTTTTGCAACTGACAATTGAGTGCATCCCTCCCCCTTTTCCACCCCAAGTAGTGCCACATTGGAAGCCTGACCATGAGCCATATGAGTAAATAAAAAGACTGTAAGATACAATAAACACACATATATGTCAATAGCAAATTGATGGGGATAAAATACGATCTTCATATTCTCATTGGAAGGAATAGTGGTAGCCATGTCCTTACACTAAATAAATATTCACCTGTATAAGTCGATAAGAATGCTAGCACACTATACACGGCCCAATGTTTTCAAAATGAGCTCATCTGCTAATAGTTTCTGCACATTGGATTGGTATAATGATATAATTCATTGTGGAAACTTAAGTTGCACTGTCATCACTTTCTTTGATTCTGACTCTATTCTTAACATTTCATTTCTTTTAGTAATTATAAGTTCATCGGCAATTTCATCTCTGTTTTAATAATAGTTTTCTAACAACGATATTTATATCTATACGGTTGCCACAGAAGAGATATCAATGTTTCTGGAGAGGCGTTTTGAACCGAAAGATTCTATATAGGCGTACGTTTTATTTTGATTGATTCCTGGGTTAAGCATTTTCAAGTCATTATTTAGTTGTTCTCTTTTATTATGATTATTTTTGAGTAAGCCCATTGGGACTAAACAAAGTATTTGAGATGATGATTTGTCTTACTTTTCTCTGTTTCGTTATTTAAGTACTGTGTCACCTGATCTGTTAGTTGTGTCAGTGCAACATTTTAAAACTCGTTGCTTCATTGAAGAAATTAAACTGCAGTACTATGCCACGATAATTTTTTGTTTTTATAAGTTGTCCCTATATAAATTGATCATATAGAGGTAAAGGCTTATAAATAGTCTGCTCCTTCATTTTCGCGATTCAAGGACTTAATTTTTACATGGCGTTGTTCTCGTGTTGCTGATCCACGTGATGGGCCTCCTGGCGTGACGGTCACAATTGGAAACATTGTGAAGAAGCACGATATGGATTTCGAAGACTGGCCGTTAATAATCTGTCCAGTAACTGACAGGGATATAGATGGAATGAGTACGTGAAAGATTTGCTATAAGGAAGCTTTGAGTGTAATAGGTTCGCATTTCTTGAATTCCGTCTGCAACAAATGTGAAATACAATTCTTTTAGCGGTGTCAGGACTATTTTATAACAGATCCGTTGTTTTTAGGGGAACAATCCGTTACGCTGAATGACACATAGTCTGCAACCTCACGCTAGAAGTGGTTACAACGGTCAGAATCATAGAAGGATGGCTAGTACCTTGCAGGAACAAATACTTCGATCTCATCTGCCAGAAATATGATGGCCATTGGATTCTGGGACTTGCAGTTGATTAACACGTAAAGGGCTTTATTATGGCAGCGTCCTGCACCAACTAAATTAACAAAAATTGAGAACAGGCGCGGATTGCAAAATAATAAAATCGTGGCGATGTACTTTCCCAGAAAAATTGCCTTTTGTAGTGGCAACATCAACACTTGGCTATTCCATACTCACTTCCGTTCTCATACCTAAAGAAATTTTGTGATTGAAAGATGTTTCCGGTCCAAAAAATTTATGGCAGCCGTAAATGGATGTTTTGCAGTCTGTCTATAACTGCACCTCGAAAACAGAATCTGCTCACTGGAAGCAAAGTGGGTAAAATGCAGTTCCCTAAAAGTCGGAAAACTGGTGTATCTGAGACCTACAAAACATTCTCTAACCCCCTAACTGTTGGACCAGTAAGTTTTCATCTCGGCCTGACAACGGCATAAAGATATTATTTGGATGCTGACACTTAGGGTGGAATCCTTGGACGCATGTCAAATACTGATCACAATCTGTGCAACTTTTAGACTACAACAGTGATGCACTTGAAGGCTTTCGAGACGCAGGGGATGTCATCCAAAGATTTTTCATTTCGTTTTTGCATAGTTAAACATTCTAACGTACCTCCACTTCTTGGACTGGCTATTGATGGCGGAGACTTGCCGTGAGTATGTACAAGTGATAATTTGCGTGTCCGCAGCTCGTGGTCGTGCGGTAGCGTTCTCGCTTCCCACGCCCGGGTTCGATTCCCGGCGGGGTCAGGGATTTTCTCTGCCTCGTGATGACTGGGTGTTGTGTGCTGTCCTTAGGTTAGTTAGGTTTAAGTAGTTCTAAGTTCTAGGGGACTGATGACCATAGCTGTTAAGTCCCATAGTGCTCAGAGCCATTTGATAATTTGCGTAATGGATATTTTAACTCTACTGAAGTAGCCCTGACACTTATAGTCCCCCAGTAGGAGTACGTTATTCTCATTAATTAAGTAAATTGTCGTGTGGTAACCTACCCGTTTTCTAATCTTATCCTGTGGATACGATACAATGTCAGGATAAGCCGACGAAATCCAGTCCCCCTTTTAACGAATAAGTTATAAAATGTACACAAGAGTCAAAATTAAGTGGTACAGGAAAATACTATGTACTAAAGGATAAATGCCGTGATTTTATTACATTGATTCATCATAAAAAATTTAAAGAAGCTAAATAAGGAATACTAATCTCAGGTTCTCCCTGTATTAATACTGACCGTTAAACTGTCTGGCTCTGCTCTATAATGTACTCGCGATCTATGATTGGGTTCGGAGTAACTGACATTCCCCGTGTACTAAATAGCAAGAAGGAACTACTATCTCAATGAGCAATGTGAAACGTCAGTGCAGAACGGAGCAGAACACGTGATTCACCAATGTAAATTCACATTCCCACACGCCAGTGCATAAGCAAGATCACCGACATTCGTTTTAACCTACTTGCTGTAATCAAGTCCTCTACAATCTTTATCCCGTACACTTCCCCCCAATGCCATACTGATGATTCCTCCATGCCTCAGGATGGGTGCCACCAACGGACCTCTCCTTTTAGTCAAGTTGTGCCGTAACTTTATTTTTTCCCCAATTCTGTTGAGTACCTCCTCATTATCTGCCTATCTAATCTTAAGTGTTCTTCTGTAGCACCACATTTCAAAAATCTCTATTCTCTTCTTTTCTCTATTACCCATCGTCCATGTTTAACTTGCATATAGGGTTACACGCTAGCTATTTTATTTAGAAAGAAAAAAAAACTTTCTGACAGTTAAATTTAGGTTCAATATTTTTATTGTTGTTGTGTTTGCGTCGGTGGTAGGGAAAGGACACGTTGTGCTGCTCAGTACATTAAGCAAGGGCGTAGAAGCCGTTTGTCAACAGCAGTTCATTTATACGTCATGTTACAAATGTGTTCCTGTATGCAGTGTTTGATGTGCAAGATTGTATATGTAGATTTTAAAGTTTTCAAATATGACACACATTTCACCGACATATTTGTAAGCAGTGTAACAGAAACTGTAAATGCAACTGTAACGTTGTTAAAAAGTGTTTTATTTTGTTGGTATGATTATTATAAGGACCTGAAAATGGGTACAGTCCGAAACTGGCCAGTAATGTGATGTAATACAGTATGTAATAAATGTCATCTTGTACACGGTCCAGTTATACTAACGTGACCACTGCCTAAGTTCGAAGTCAACGTGCAATAACTATTTACAGACGGCAGATGGCAGCAGTATCCGTGTCCGGGAGGACGCGGGAAACAGTGCAGTCACTAGAATGAGATTTTTCACTCTGCAGCGGAGTGTGCACTGATATGAAACTTCCTGGCAGATTAAAACTGTGTGCCGGACCGAGACTCGAACTCGGGGCCTTTGCCTTTCGCGGGCAAGTGCTCTACCATCTGAACTATCCAAGCACGACTCACAATCCGTCCCCACAGCTTCGAGGTACTGGCAGAATCTGCCATTGACTCCAACGTCAACGAACAAAAATCTGTAATGGGCTTCCACTACAGCCATTAACACGGCACTGAAAAATCCCTTGCAGTTGAGGTTATGAGAACCTGAGTTCATTGGTTTTATAATTCTAAAACGTTTGCCATCTATAGCTCCCAGGAAGTTGTGAAAAATCCACTTGATGCCAAATTCATGTGCAACATTCTTCCATTCTTCCTCTGTTTTTGGTACCTGAAAGATAATATGTGAGATGTTACAGCATTAGTGTATCATAGAAACGTGTTTCTTTTTGCACATACTTGAATCAGATGACGATGATGAAGACTGTTTAGTGACATTGCTGTCTACAGCTTCTTCATCAACATCAAGACCTGAAAACACATCCCCGTGGGTTCCCCGCAAGCGAGTGAATTGGTTGAGACAAGGCAAATGTTCAGATGAGCCGCTGAACAGGACCTGGCAATTCTTGACTAAAGGCTTATTTTTAAATATTTTTGATGTTTATAATCCTGTATTTCGTTGCAGGTAGTTCTTTGCACAGAGTTGAAGTTAATGTAATTGTTACTCACTTGAAGTTTTAAAAACCTATTCGAAGATCGAATTCATTAATAAGCGGAAAGAAACATTACAATCTCTGAATTCTTTCCCAAATTATGTTTGCTTTGTTATGCTTTCACAAGTATTTTTTTTAAATATTAATTCATGCTCCACTGTGTCTGCTTTTAAGACAGAAAAAAGGCAGCCCAGCTTAGAAACAAAAATAACAGCCTAGCTTAGAAATAGTATTGACCATTGCACTGTACAACTTCAGCTTATGAAGTGATCTTTTGAAACAATACTTAGAGGATCAATTAACCACAAAAAACACTTGATAGCTGAACATCAAAGCATCAGTGTAGAATTAACTGCCAGATAAAAAAAGTTTTTGTTCAGGCAAACTTTTCATAGTAGCTACCTTGAATGCGGTAAGTTAACACAAAATTCTTCTTAATTATTCTCATTACAGGGGTGAATACAAAATCGTACCTTGCCACATTTAATTGTGTTTTTCGAACTTTCTCATAAGGAATAAGCATTATAGTTGTGTACATAGGCCTAATATACAAGGAAAGTCATATTTATGACTTCGGATGACTTAATAGGAAAATCCCAGGGACACTGATTCTTTTTTTATTTTCAAAACAATATTCGGTTATGGGCTGCTTTTGCTTCGAAAAGGGCGTTATGAAGCCTATATGCAACTACATATAACAAAGTGATAAATATAGGCTGGCAAATTTTACAGAACATTCGTTTAATTTTTTCGTTTGAAAAAAAATACGAGTACATCAGCTTGTAGAATTACCACACAAGAGCACTGCACGCTGCAAATGAAAAAATAAAATTTTTCAACTTAGAAGAGCACATCACATTACTATACTTCTGTGAAATGCATTTTACTCTCTTTAAATTATCACACCACCACAGGTTTCTATAATAATTTTGCTTACAGTGTTGGCGTACATAACTGCACTGAACTTTAAACATTAAAATGAGCTGCCTGTAGCCAGAAATCTTGAAGTTACATCTAACCTTTCGTAGGCATTAATTTAAGGTCTCATAATTGTGTTTTCTTTTTCGATTTTGTCCCGTAGCATCGCAAGGAATTGGTCAAATGGTTCAGGGCTCATTCGAAAATAGTTTAAGAAATCTTTCGGGTCAGTGGTTCGGATTTCCGTCAACAGATTCACACGTGCAAAGTCATTCCTTTTCTTTAACCACTCACAACCGATATCCTCTTTTGAGCTGGTTTCGGTTGGTTTTTTCCCAGCCACTGCTAATATAGTTATGGGACACGCTTTACCCTGGTTTCACTTGTTATCCTGACGAAATCGTACCGCCAACTGAAAATAATGACAGTGTTATTGATGGTTGAGGGTCACTAATATGTATTGAACGTTTGACATTGTATTGTCGACAGTATTAGTGTCAGTAAATACTGAACGTGTTAGGGCCCTTCTAAAGGTGTTCTTGACTAACTTCAACTCACTACGTCGAATCTCAGAGGTAACTAACGCTCACAACCTTTACGGAATGTGTTTGAAGCAAGCCTGAGTTCCATTCATATAGGTGCGCAACTAGCACCACTATTATACGACTGGCGCAAAATTTGAGTATACATCTTTCAGATGTAAAAACACGTCTACCAACTTTCGTTTATGTCACATAACTCCTTCTTAGTGTTGTGGTTTTTTCCTGTCAGTTCATCTTATTTATCAAAGGCATCTGTCAACTTGCTGTACATCTCAATGTAATAAGGCCGCAGTGTGCTCTTGTAAATAAATTTAATAAAAACGTTCCCAGGATAAACTTTCACTCTGCACGTGAGTGTGAACTGATCTGAAACTTCCTGGTAGATTAAAACCGTGTGCCAGACCAGGATTCTGCTGGTAAGTGCTTTACCGACTGAGCTATCCAAGCGCGAATCATGAGACGCTCTCACGCCTTTACTTCCGCCAGCCCCACTTCTCCTGAAGGTGTGAGGACAAGTCATGAGTAGTGCTCTTAAAACCGTTGTTAAAGCACTTACCTGCGAAATTCGAACGTCTCATGTTCAACAACTGGTCGGACAGACAGCTTTAACCTGCCAGGAAGTTTCAAAGAAACGTTGTTAGATCTGAGAAGTGAAGATTCCAACAGTTGGTGTATCATACAATAGAATACCGTTTTTTGGTAGCTTTCGTTAATTCCATAGTAAGTGACATATGTTATTGTAAACGAAGCAGGATGGATATATCACTGATGTGATGGACATTGTATGTCCGTGTAAATGTGTTGAAAACTGGAAGAAGGGTATGTCGCCATTTTTAGCCCTTAGAACGTCTGTCCTCTTCAGGATACTGCACTCAAGCCAATACTGTGGCACTCAGGGACGCATGAGTAATAACCGTGACATAAAACAATAATAGATGTAGCTATCGTAGCATGCAATGTAAAGAGACAAAAATCGCCATACTGAACTGACACTTTGTTCAAATTTTTAATCACAAAGTAATTATTATTGCATATTACACATACAGATTTGCGCAGACCTCTACCGATGGCCCTGTTTAGGATTCTATAGACCTCTTGGTTGCATTTGTAGTGTGGTCCCGACTAGAGGAAATTTTATGGTAACGAGAACGGACAAAGTCTGTGGCCGGGCCATTGGCCTTACTGCAAGTATAGTGCAGCCTTTCTTTCCGTTCCACTAGGAAGGGGAGGGTGGAAAGCCCGTCGCCGCGGTCGCCTTTTATACCAAGAGAAGGCTACAGGTACTCGTTTGAGAGCAGGCTGACTGGACCTGTGACTGTCCTGAACGAACTGGAACGACTAAAAGGCCCCGCCCCTATCTGGTATTGAACCAGGGACATGCACGTCTACTGCTCTACCCGCTAGATCGCCATGGCCTTTCCGGTGATAAGTAGCACACGAAAATAGCATTTTAGAGCAATTTTCGAATTAAAAGCATATAAAATAGCATTTAAAGCTTTTTAATTAATTGCACAAAGTTTTACTGTACAATTTGTGGTCTAATTTATTGCTGAGTGAGTAAGCTAAAAGAAACGACAACAGAATTCATTAAGGTATACAATATGTTTACTAACATCGCTATGAACAACTGTATTTCTTAAAATGTACAAAAAGGCGAGATTTATGTCCATACAAAACGAGTATTTCTGTTCTAGAAATAACATCTTTTACGTATAAGTAAATACGTATGTCAGGCAAACGTAAGAAAACGAAAAGAATTATAAAGCAAGCATATTTTACTTGTAGAGGGTAAGTCCAAAAAGACTTTACAATTTTCGAATGATAAAGAAATTTATTGAGATAACTTACAGAATCGATAGATTTGTCATTTTTTAACAAACAGCCACAAGTTTCACAAAAAAGTGTCAAATATCTTTTCGATGTGGCTACCATTTATCATGTGGCAAACATCCAACTGGTGATCAGAGTTTCTTCGCACACTCATTGCAGCAAATCGGCCTTCACTTGTGCAATGGTAGCGTAGATTCGATTTGTCACGTCGGCTAAATTGTTTGGTGGGGAAGGAGCACATACACGGTCTTTAATGAAACCAAGGGAAAGAAATCCAATGGTGTCAAGTCTGGGGATCGAGGTGGGTGTGCGACTGGCCCATTACAACCGATCCACCAACCTCAAACTTCCGTGAGGGAATGAGGTGGTGTACCGTCTTGCTGGTAGTAAAACATCCCATCTCGATCACCTTCATAGATCTGTGGAATTAAAAAGTTTTCAAGTATATCCAGATACATGGTACCAGTGACCTGATGATTTATCATCTTGCAGTGAACAACCTGTCTCAACGAAGTTCTTGTGCCAAGAGTAAATTGTAGACCTGCTTGGAGGTTTTTTATCGCATTCAGTGGGAAATTTAGTTCGTTTCATGAAACCAAAACACACTGTGTGCACACTCCACACCAGTGTAAGTGGCCATTTTAATTGTGCACTACACGGTCGGAATGGGGTATTGACGCATTACGTAAGTCAAATTTGAGGTTGTTTGCTTCAAAATGACACATTTACTGATTTACTGATTTTAATTGTGCACTACACGGTCGGAATGGGGTATTGACGCATTACGTAAGTCAAATTTGAGGTTGTTTGCTTCAAAATGACACATTTACTGATTTACTGATTTTAATTGTGCACTACACGGTCGGAATGGGGTATTGACGCATTACGTAAGTCAAATTTGAGGTTGTTTGCTTCAAAATGACACATTTACTGATTCTGTAAGTTATCTCAATAAATTTCTATATCATTCTAAAGTTGTAAAATCGTTTTTGACTCACGCTATATTTAATTAAAACACTATATTGGCCTTTAACTGAAAATTTTGAATAATTATTGGCCAACTGGTTTGCGCCTACACTATGTACCTTCCTGATAACTTAGTTTTCTTAAACTATCAATTTCAGTACTTAGTATGATCGACACCTGTACTTTATAATAAAGTATTGTACGTTATTTTGGGCAGTTGTTCTCTTTACTTTAAGAGAACAACAAATTATGTGAAACTACTGTATTTCACATAGTTTGATTTTTTTTCTAAAATTCATTTGACGGAAATCATTGAAAGACCACCAAAGTTGTTCGTAATTTTGTATATGATAGGTTGGGAAAATAGCTTAGTACTCAATTTTTAAAGAAACCAAACCTCAAATGTCGATGTTGTCAATAAATTTAAAAGCTAATATTGAATTTGACCATTTTGGTAACATAACTGAAAATTTAAAGCTAGAATTTAAATATGGAAGATCACTATGGGAAATTGCATTATTAAACAATTTATATGATCAAATATATAGTTATGAAGGTATTGTCAATCATCCACTGCACAAACATGGCTACAATTCAGACCAATATATAGTTATGAAGGTTTTCTCAATCATCCACTGCACAAACATGGCAACAATTAAGACAAATGTCGATTTTTACTAATATGAACAAATTAATTTCTTTCCTGTTGTCGATTCCTGCCACTTCTGCATTCACAGATACAGTTTTTTCTGTGATGAATGTTAAGTGGCAAGACGAAAAAAACAAACCATGTCTGAATTTGATAAAAATGAATTATTTACTTATCTTAATTTAAATATAGACTGCAAAGATGCCTTGAATCTATTCAGTAATGACAATTATTTGTTAAATATGCTACAAGTAATAAAATGTTTTTAAACAAAATAATTAATCAAAGTTTATAATACTTCGTTATGATACATTGTATTTTATTCCCTAGCATTAGGTACCTATATACTTTAATTGGCCCAAAAAAAGGTGCAACATTAGTGCTGAGTGTAGCCTTACACTGAGTGTGTCTTCCAACATAGAGATTCGAAGCCTGTTTTGATTTACTTTAATTTTGAAAATGAGCTTTCCCACTGTTGTTTGTGATCATGAGTAACAGTTACATCCTTGGGGCGATCTTGATATTAGTAAAACACTTTTGACATTTCGTGGGTAATGGTTTGGATAATATGACGTGTTGAAAAAATATGAGTTTCGTGAAATCTAACTTATTTCATGTTGCCAGAATTCTGTTAACCATTCTTTCAATATTAGAAGAGGTTTGGCCAAGTGAAATACTATTTGTCAGACTAGCGCCAGTTGATATTTAACGCGAAGATGCAGGAGGTTTGAGAGGTGACTTGATTTGTGTCAGCTATCCAATGGAAACCTTAGCCAAACAAGCCCATAGAAAATAATTACATCTGCTTCTTTTATGCTTATAAAGGGTCCGCAACACGAAATTGACAGAAGCAATTTTTATGCTAAATTTTTTGTGGTGTAAGCCTGTAGGCTGCAAACCATTTAGCCTTCACGTAAATGCCACACTGCCTCTACCTGTTAGGTATTGCCTGCCTCTACCTACATGGGATTGCCTCTACGTATGGGACACTGCCTGCCTCCTGTACCCACGTTGCACTGCCTGCCTCAACCTGTGAGGCACTGCCTGTCATAATGATGAGGCATTTCCTACCTCTACCCATGAGGCACTGCTTGCCTCTAACCATGAGATGCCATCTGCCTGTACCTGTAAGGCACTGCCTGCCCTAACCATGAAGCATTGTTTGTCTCTATGAGATACTGCCTGCCCCTACCCATAAGACACCACCTGCCTGTATCCATGAAGCACTGCCTCCCTCTACCCAAGAGGCATTGCATGCCTCTACTGATGAGGCATTGCTTACCTCTATGAGACCTTGTCTGTCTCTTTCCATGAAGCATTGCCTGCTTCTACCCTTGAGGCACTGTCTCTATTTATGAGGCATTTTGTGCCTCTAGCAATGACACATTGCCTGTCTATATCGATGAGGCACTGCTTGCCTTTACCTGTGAGACACTGCCTGCTTCTACCCATTAAGATCTTCCTAGAGGTACTGCCTGCTTCATCGTATGAGGCACTGCTGATCTCTATCCATGAGGCATTGCCTGCATCTGCCTATGAAGCACACTGCCTTCTCCACCCAAGAAGCACTGCTTAGTTTCCACAGCTGCAAGCTCATCTTCTTACTCTTGAAGACTTTCTTCACACATGGGATGATTAATGTGTCCAGCTATCAGAAGACTACCTCAAGAACACTGTTTCATGTTCTGAAGAAGGAAAAGATGCATCTAATATAGAGCAAATTATTTCTAAAAATTAAAACAAATGTGTCTGTATTACATTTTCCTTAGTTTTCTTTGTACAGTTACTGATTTACTAAACCTCTATGTACAGTATTGACAGGAATAGAGAGATGGGAGTTATGGATAGATCTAATTCTGGGCGGCAAGAATGTCGAAATCCGCAAAAGAGCTGCGCTCTTCTTACCCATTACGTCTGTAAACTTAACCCTGCGACTGGCGACAACGAATGGAGCGGCGCCGTACTTCTTGAATTTATCTTGCGCTCCAGGCAACTTGCCGAATTTGTCACCTCAGAAAGTGGGACTACCCAGGAAGATTCATGTTAGGTGCGTAGACTGATAGTTACGAGAGGTGTTCAGTAAGTAAAGCGACATTTTTTTTTCTGAAAGCGGGTTGGTTTTATTCAGGATTGCAATACACCATATTATTCCCCACTGTCTTGGCTACAAAATCCTGTTTTCCAACACGATTCAAAGCAACAGCCTTACGCCACCTTACTGGGATGGCCGGTATGCCCCATGGTACCACCCTACTGGTCGATGTCAGAGCCAACATCTTGCAGCATTAGTAACCTCCCCATCGTCTACAGGGCTATTACAAATGATTGAAGCGATTTCATAAATTCACTGTAGCTCCATTCATTGACATATGGTCACGACACACTACAGATACGTAGAAAAACTCATAAAGTTTTGTTCGGCTGAAGCCGCACTTCAGGTTTCTGCCGCCAGAGCGCTCGAGAGCGCAGTGAGACAAAATGGCGACAGGAGCCGAGAAAGCGTATGTCGTGCTTGAAATGCACTCACATCAGTCAGTCATAACAGTGCAACGACACTTCAAGACGAAGTTCAACAAAGATCCACCAACTGCTAACTCCATTCGGCGATGGTATGCGTAGTTAAAAGCTTCTGGGTGCCTCTGTATGGGGAAATCAACGGGTCGGCCTGCAGTGAGTGAAGAAACGGTTGAACGCGTGCGGGCAAGTTTCACGCATAGTGATGTGAAAGATTCAGTGTATAAACCTCCTCTACCAAGAAACGTGCCAGAACTGCGAGCTCGCATCAACAATGCTTTCTAACTCGTTGATGGGGACATGCTGCGCCAAGTGTGGGAGGAACTTGATTATCGGCTTGATGCCTGCCGAATCACTAAAGGGGCACATATCGAACATTTGTGAATGCCTAAAAAAACTTTTTGAGTTTTTGTGTGTGTGTGTGCAAAGCATTGTGAAAATATCTCAAATAATAAAGTTATTGTAGAGCTGTGAAATCGCTTCAATCATTTGTAATAACCCTGTACATAATGCTTCCTGCGGAATGCATCCTTCATTGGACCAAACGGATGGGAGACCGAAGGATCTGGGCTGTAGGTGGATGAGGAAGAGCAGTTCAGTGAAGTTTTATGAGCCCTGTTGGGATGCACAGACTTGTGTAAAGCCTTGCATTGTCACTGAGAAGGAGAAGTTCGTTTGCATCAGTCGATCATCTCGAATGAGAGTGTCGGCATGCTCTAACATTACAGGAGTCACAGCTGCGTGTGGCAGGTCGGCATGCGCAATGACTGACTGGTTTGCATGACCTTGTTACGATAATGACAGACACCTCGCCCAACGACTCACAGTGCTTTTGTTCTCTGCCACGTCTGCGTAGACATTCTGCGAGCGCCTATGAATATCTGCGATGCTTTGGTTTTCCGCCAAAAGAAACTAAATTACAGCTCTCTGCATGGAACGCACATCCGTTACCGACGCCGTTTTGAAGGCTGCGCATAATGCCGACATATATGGGAAATTCCTGGAACTATTGGGTCTGAAGCGGGAATATTTCACGAGGTCCCACAACGAAGTCCGCATTTTTTTCAACCGAAACTGGCCGGGAAACAGGAAGTGTTCCATTACTTATTGAACGCTCCACGCATTTTCTTACTTTGCTTTATTCTTAATTATCAGTGTGTTATCGGGAAAGTACACCGGGAGTTTCTCACGCGATATTGAGACTCGAGATAAGATTGGGTATTTAAATGAACCCGAAGCGAATGCAACGCTGCAGAAGAATACTCATTAGAGAGTGAAATGACAGTTTATCGTATTCTAAGTGTTGACACTCGACTTCAGACCCGTCAAATAAATTATGGCATCCTGGCCTGATAGAATCGAGTAGAAGATAGCAATCTGCAGAACTGACAACAAACATCGAAGTTTGAATGTTCTATCTCGCAACCGCTGAGAGCGGGAAATGGCGTAGGCCGCACCTGATAAGGTTTCGTAACTGGGCAGCAGGCAGCGACGTGGGAAACTGCTGATTAACCTGTCAAGCTGTACTAATCTCTTTGGGGTTTCGTAATTGTGCTGAGCGCCTCACGCTCTCTAACACGTTCACCGACATCCTCCCTTCGTATCTGTTTGCTTCACAAGACTGTGGACGTTGACGGTTATTGCTACATACAGTAGGGTGAAGTGTTAGCCCAGTTTGGCCTCCCACTCACGCTCTTATTGTTGAATTAAGAATCAGAGGCTCGAGTCTAAGTCGTAACTCTAACATGGGCACATTGGTTCAACGTAGAAACATAATTTCGACGATTCGGTGTTCCCTAATATTTCCCATGCAGCCAGCAAATAACACTGGTTTGTTGGCTAGAAATTCACGTGTTCCATTTCCATTGTTTAAGACTGGCCGTCATGGAGCAACGGCCTTGCCGTAGTGGATACTCTGGTTCCCGTGAGATCACCGAAGTTAAGCGCTATCGGGCGTGGTCGGCACTTGGATGGGTGACCATCCAGGCCGACATGCGCTGTTGCCATTTTTCGGGGTGCACTCAGCCTCGTGATGCCAATTGAGGAGCTACTCGACCGAATAGTAGCGGCTTCGGTCAAGAATACCATCATAACGACCGGGAGAGCGGTGTGCTGACCCCCTGCCCCTCCTACACGCATCCTCCACTAAGGATGACACGGCGGTCGGATGGTCCCAGTAGGTCACTCGTGGCCTGACGACGGAGTGCTAAGACTGGCCGTCATGGTATTTAACGAGTGAAATTAGTTTAAAAAATAACATGTTCTCGAAGAGACACACCAGTTTCCATGAGTAAATTACAGTTGGTACACCGGAAAGCCCTCCCTTTCCCTGCCACCACATCCTGTCCCAAAGAAATCTCAACAGGCTCCCTCTTCCTGGCTCATAAAGCTGTGGTTACATTAGCCTAACCATCCCACCACCTACAGCTCTAGCTCACATATCCTCTTCTTACGTTGTTGCTTATCCTTCCCAGTCTTCTTATCACTGTAAACTTCCACCCCTATCGACTGAGATGCTACGAATATTGTTGTTGTTGTTGTGGTCTTCAGTCCTCAGACTGGTTTCATGCAGCTCTCCATGCTACTCTATCCTGAGCAAGCTTCTTCATCTCCCAGTACCTACTGCAACCTACATCCTTCTGAATCTGCTTAGTGTATTCATCTCTTAGTCTCCCTCTACGATTTTTACCCTCCAATACTAAACTGGTGATCCCTCGATGCCTCAGAACATGTCCTACCAACCGATCCCTTCTTTTAGTCCAGTTCCGCCACAAACTCCTCCCCAATTCTATTCAATACCTCCTCATTAGTTACGTGATCTACCCATCCAATCTTCAGCATTCTTCTGTAGCACCACATTTCGAAAGTTTCTATTCTCTTCTTGTCCAAACCATCTATCGCCCACGTTTCACTTTCATACATGGCTACACTCCATACAAATACTTTCAGGAACGACTTCCTGTCACTTAACTCTATACTCGATGTTAACAAATTTCTCTTCTTCAGTAACGCTTTCCTTTCCATTGCCAGTCTACATTTTATATCCTCGCTACTTCGACCATTATCAGTTATTTTGCTCCAGAAATAGCAAAACTCCTTTACTACTTTAAGTGTCTCATTTCCTAACCCAATTCCCTCAGCATCACCTGACTTGATTCGACTACATTCCATTATCCTCGTTTTGCTTTTGTTGATGTTCATCTTATATCCTCCTTTCAAGACACTATCCATTCCGTTCAACTGCTCTTCCAAGTCCTTTGCATACAGTAAAGCTCCATGCCTTCGGGAAAAATTACGGCTCTAGCTTCCCCTTGCTTTCAGCCGTTCGCAGTACCAGCGCAGCAAGGCCTATTTGGTTAGTGTTACAAGACCAGATCAGTCAATCATCCAAACTGTTGCCCCTGCAACTACTGAAAAGGCTGCTGCCCCTCTTCAGGAACCACACGTTTGTCTGGTCTCTCAACAGATACCCCTCCGTTGTAGTTGCACCTACGGTACGGCTATCTGTATCGCTGAGGCGGGCAAGCCTCCCCACCAACGGCAAGGTCCATGGTTTACGTGGGGGCTACGAATATTAGCGGTCGCAAATTTAATTGAAGCCAGTCGGAAATTATGTAGTTGGGGCGAAGAAATGACGCGAGTGTAAACAAGAGAAGGTTAAGGGCAGAAGGTTAAGGGTTGAGACCGTGTACCTAGTTTCTACCTAGTTTCCCTTGATTTGATCTATTAATATAGTTTGATGAATGGTTCGATTTATATTCACTAGTTAAGAAGGGACACTTTTAATTATCACAATTTATTGGACATGCTTCCTGCATCCACTCACTACGGACCTTACTGCTTCATTGCATCTATTCGGTTTCTCCCAAAACGCACGTACACTCGCTTCGCATTTTCAATACAACAATACACAACGAATATCCGACTCCCAACTAACTTGGCACACGGTAAATATATCATCCTCCCTCCTTCCCGTTGCATATCCCACTTTAAACTTCCCCTTTGAAAATTAAGAATGACAGTGCTGGAAAAACTCTTACGTTACTTGATTTTCAAACAGTCGAGCATAACTAAACGTACTGAGTCTGTTTTATCTTCACTTATTCTGATCATGTCTAAACTGACACACAATATTTTAGCGCAACGCAATCTAGCTTTCAATAATCCCTACAAGAGAATGGCCCTGACTAACATTAACCTATACCTTTCGCAAATCACTTACCTCACAAAAATCTTCGTTACTCGAACTACTGCAATACAGCGAGCGCCAATACTGCAACAATGTATTTACCTTAATAGTGTTCAAAAGTCATAATATTTAAATCAGTTCATGACATCCATTCTTACAAATTTCCTTTTTCTGACGGACACACGTCCAGATCGTCCGCTCATAGCAACCTTTCAAAACTATCGCATCTCTCTCCCGACATCCACCACCGCTGGCGGCTCACCTCCAACTGCCCAACGCTACGCGCTGTTCACATCCAACTGCCCAGCACTACACAAGCGGATATTCCAACAATGAGTCCAACCAGCCACAGACTGCACACAGTACAGTTAGTGATTTTCATACAGAGCACTACGTGGCGTTACCAACATAAAAACCTAAACAGCCTACTATGACACTTATCGATCACAGTTCACAATTCCGAGCCCAAAATCAGCCTCGATAAACACTCGCACAACCGTCTCCCTAAAACTGCCAGATTACAGAATAACTATCCATTAGTATTGTCCCCCGGCGAACCATTTGGGGGGGGGGGGGGGGGGGAGAGTGAAATAAACGAATAAAAAAAACAAGACAGGTTAACTTCCCTGACGGTAAAATAACAATATTAAGGTGAAGTAATGCAATCAGGAAGTGCACAGGGCCACTGAAACAGGCGCAGGTCAACTGTCACCAAAGAAGCTTCAGGTGTGGGCCTTAAGATCACAATTTTTGAATTATTTTGCTTGCATCCAGCTCCTCTTTGGGAAACAATCAAAGGTTTTGCACTGTCATAATTCCGCCGTTTCTGTTAGTCGTGAGTATATAAGTCGTATATGATGGAAATCCTATTCTTGGAACGGCAGGTACACATTTCTTTGTATAGTCGAACCACACATCTGATAAGTATGTCTTTCATATCTCATTCCCAAGATGTCAGAGACAGATAACGCTTCTGATGATAGAAGTTCTTAGTTTTCTGGAACTGCGTAATTTTTTTCTTGTTAGTCTTTGCGTCACGACATGTACACTACACATTCGTCACTTCAATAGAAAAGATGTAACGACACAAGAAAAATGTTAAGTCGAATAATGAAGCAGCAAGAAAATACAAAAATTCAAACGTTAATGACAAAGATCCGAGAACCTACGAGGGCTATCCACAAAGTACATTACGTTTTGGAATTAAAAATAAATAAAGTATTGGAAATTTTTTTTATTATATACAGATGAAAGCCACACTTAAATACTACTTTTCTACATAGTTGCCATTTAAATTAAGGCACTTATCGTAGCGATGGACGAGCTTGGAAATTCCTTCGTCGTAAAATTCGGTCGCCTGCGCCTTCAACCACGTGGTTACCTCTTCTTGAAGCTGTGCGTCGTCATCAAAACGCTGCATAGCCAACCACTTCTTCATTGCTGGGAGTAAGTGGAAGTCGCTCGTTGCCAGGTCGGGACTGTACGGCGGATGAGGAAACAACTCCCACTTAAAAGATTCGAGAACTTCACGAGTGGCATTTGCCGTGTGGGCCCGGGCGTTGTCGTGAATCAGCAAGATCTTTGAGCCCAACTTTCCCCTGCGCTTGTTTTGTATTTCTCTTCTGAGGTTGTGCAGAGTTTGGCAATACCTTTGAGAGTTTATTGTAGTGCCTCTTTCCAGGAAATCCACAAAAATCACACCTTTTCTGTCCCAAAAGACAGTCGCCACGCGGTTGAAGGCGCAGGCGGCCGAATTTTACGACGATGGAATTTCCAAGCTCGTCCATCGCTACGATAAGTGCCTTAATTTAAATGGCAACTATGTAGAAAAGTAGTATTTAAGTGTGGCTTTCGTCTGTATATAATTAAAAAAATTTCCAATACTTTATTTATTTTTAATTCCAAAACGTAATGTGCTTTGTGGATAGCCCTCGTATATTCTGACTATGTAGCCGACGTCTTCGCCGCTGCTCCACTTATCTCGGTTTTGTCATGTCCATTCACTCGAGGAAAAAGACGGTTCAGTTCTGCTGTGCAGAATAAAGGCTTTTCTGTTACTACTTTTCTTCCATTCATCTGAGTATAGCGTTTTACTTTATTTGCAATTGATTTCGAAGCAACTACAGCCGCATCTTTGGGCACCTAATCGTAGTGATCCGTTCAGAGGATTGCGGCATCCGGGCAAATGCTGGGATGGTTCCTTTGAACGGGAACGCCAAATTTCCTCCCCCACCCATGAAATATTCCGATCGTGTGCTGCACCTCTAATGACCTCGATGTCGACGGGATTTATCGCTGTGATCAATCTGATTTTTTTGTTCCCGCGACATCGGACTGTCAAAGATTTCAAGAGTCAGCTACAATGCCTCTTCCCAAACTACTAGGTGAAAAAGCACTCTGTTGACAATTGTGTCGGCAATTCATCTCTTGCCTGCATTGAAATATTTCCTAATAAAATTTTTCCGTTTGTAGTTTTGTTTAAATGAAATCATGGGTGTTGCTCACGTAGATGTCATTTTGTTGCTTCGATACGTTAGTCATTTCACTTTGCTCATTCATATTGCTTATTTCACCTGTCTGGCAACTGAAAATACTTCCATTTATTTCACTGCTTTCTTTTGGTTCCGTTTTGTTGAATACATATATTTCACTTACGTTAACTATTGTTTGTATTATTGCAAGTCAGTGACAAGAATTCTTAAAAACATGCTGTAACGTACAATAAATAATATTTAAAGAACCCGCTGATGGCGATATTTGTCGCTGAAACTAGTTTGGGGAGAAATAATGTAGACAAATAATAAAAAATGTTTTGCATCAAGGCGGACTCACACTTCCCATATTGTTGTTTTTCTTTGCAAACACGGACCAAATGGAAAAGTTCCAACATAAGTTTTAGGCGTCCCTTACAGAAACTGAAAGAATGATGAAAAATTTTGTACAAAGATTTTTTTATGCAGTGCTAACATTTGTATGGATTGTCCTTTCCGTGTTGGGGAATATTAACAAGATAAACTATGGTGTTTCCAATGAAAACCCTAAAATTGCAATAACGTTTCGAAAAGTTGTAAGCTCACAGATAGCCTAGAGATCAATCTGGCTTTAGCAGCCGAGCAGTGCTTAGGGCGACCAGATGCAGAAGTACAGAAAAAGAGCGTAATCAACTTCAAAAAGAGGGACAAAGTTAGAAAAAGTAGGACACGGAAACATAATTCAAATTTAATAAACAAATATATATATATATATATATATATATATATATATATATTGACCATCGTCTTCTGTGCGGATGCACAAACAGTGTCCGAACTATTACGGGAATCGGCAAAAAGCCGCTAGTAATGAGTATAATGGGCAGGGGCACTATGAATATAGTGCGAGACAATAAGTTGGGAATGTGTGTCTCACGGGAGGCGTGCCAGAGATAAGTCCCTACAGTCGCACTGACCTCTATCTCCTCTGTGGCTCAGATGGACTGAGCGAAAATACTCTTTCAGGATGCCGGGACGGTAGCTCAGTGTGTTCGGTCAGAGAGGCGCTAGCCCTCTGTAATAAGAAAACTGAGTAAAGGAATCAACGATCAACTTGAACGGGTGTCCTGTGACGCCCGCCCGAACCAAACGCAACGAACAATACCGAACAATAAATAAATAAGATGGATAGAGCGTCTGCCACGTAAGCAGGAGATCCCGGGTTCGAGTCCCGATTGGGGCAAACATTTTCAGCTGTCCCCGTTGACTTATATCAACGCCTGTATGCAGCTAGGGGTATTCATTTCATTGTAATTAATTAGTAGATATAACATACGTTCCTTACGTTTTGTTGGTACTTCTGTGGAGATCAAATTATCTTTAGAGGTGTAGGCTGGCTCTGTAGAAAACTGTCAAAGATACACAGGAAAATTCTTTTAAATTATACCAGACCATCAAAATACCTTTAACAGATTCAATGTTCAACCTATTCCTGTAATCATTCCACTGTTTTGTAATGAGTGAAAATACTCGTTCAGTATTCGGAAAATTTTAGCAATTCTGAATGAAAATCAACAGAATTACTTTCACAAAAATACTTTGCCCATTTTTTACTACAAGAAAATCCACTAAATTCAGGATCATTACAATTCTGTTTCAGAAATTGCCTAAGATTACAGAATTGTTCAAAAGATTTCACATCTTCAATTTCAAAAGCTTTACATTTATCTTGTAAATACAAAAGACTGTTTTCAACACCACTTTAGTTAACACATGCTTTAAGAGACATCCATTTGCAACAGGAAACGTCGGCAAACACACAGACCCATCGTTTTAAATGTTCATGGCGCGATTGATACAGCTCAAATGCTTCCTTCATAAAAAGTTTAACTTCTTTACCAAAGCCTTCTTCTGTTGCAATTTGCAGCTTCTTTTGAACCTTTAGGCAAATGAATTTTCCATTTAATCGGTTTTCAAGCACCTTATATATAGAATATAAAATTTGAGTCACTTTAAGCACGGAATTGTCCTCCTTTTCTATTCGCAGAATTTTTGAACTCAGACATCAATGAATTCAAATGCCATAAATAGGATTCACTTAACCTATTATCAAAAAACTGAAAAAACTTTTGATGGCTTGCTTTTAGACAGAAAGTAAGATTTCAGAGCAGGATACATTTCCAGTACTCTTTCAGTTGTAAGGAGTGTGTCAGAACTCTCCATTACACAAAACAATATGTCCAACTTAACGCTAATCTTCGCATTGTGTAACCACTCGGATATTGATAGTAACAATCTGAGGGCGAAATATGGTAGCGCGATTCTAAGCACCGTTGTGAGACGAGGTCTGTCTACGAGAGTGAAAGAGTAGTGTCGGTCGAGAGCTCGGAGACAGAAGACGTACCACGCTGCCCCTACGTCGGTGATGGCAGATCTTACCACACTCAAGGCCTGGTTTCATTTATATAGCCAGGAAGATTTCAATGGCTTAACTACACTTGAAGATGGAATTCAAGGTAAAATTCGAAGCTTAGCTCAAAAGCAGTTGCAGGGTTAGGCTCGTGATTTTTAGTCCGCGTTTGCAATAATCCAGTGTCTTGCTTGTCAGTGAAAGAAGCCTCGTTATCCTCCAAATAATAATAATTATTCTCCAGGTCTAAACAATATGCTGTGGTTACTAAATGTTAATGTAATTTTGAAATTGAAATAACTTGTTAATCTGGCACTGAGCCATTATTGACACATATGTCATTTGCCATTGTCATTATTAATACTTGTTCATGATGATTCTGAAGTTTTAAATAGACTTAATTAATGAAAAAATGTTTTACCCTCAGATTGCTGCTGTGGATATCTGTGTGCTCACACGATGCAAAGAATAGCATTAAGTTGGATATATTGTTTTATGTAATGGAGAGTTCTGACCCACTCCTTACACAGTGGCTGGGAAAGAGGCAACCACCTAGTGTCCAGGTACTGTCCGTTTCTGACAGTGTAAATTGAAAAGTAATTACGAATTTTCACAATACCAGATATTTTATAAAACACCCTCGGTTACAATAAATAGAAATCACAGTCACATGTGAGTACTGAGTACATGACATGGCACCTACAATGCCAAGCCAAGACAATATGAATCCGCAACTGAAAATACGGAACGGAAATCTTAAATAATCGATATTTTCACTCGCTTATGGATCGATCCATGATCAGTAGTGTAAAATCGATGATTCTGCTGCCATATGTGGATCAAGTATCTAAGAAAAGGGCAGCAGAGTGGGAATAATTGCAAATATAATTTTATTAAGGTCAACTTTCGGAAAAGGAGGTCAGTACAAAAATTCACCCGGACCCCGGACAAAGAGCTAAAAATTTTGTATCCCACCTGGAAGGCGGAGCGGGGGTCTGCTTCTGAAAACTGAAGGGTAGGCCGAATGTAGGAAGTGAGTAGGGGCAGGAAAAGGTGAAAATCTCTAAGTACTGCTCTTAGAAACGGTTTTACTATATCACAATATTAACTGAATACATAATGACGTGAATACCTAACTTTGCACGTAGGTGCGAAGTCTTAGACCCGTCATATGTAGTGCAGAGTCTCTATATGAAGCGAAACTGATCTTGATCAAATGGGCTGAATCTGCAGCGGCGCTCGTAGAGCTGCACAGCGCCGGCTAGAGGACGCTGTCGTCGGCGTCGGTGTCGTAGTGCCAACCTATGAACTTGCACCTACGCCTTGGCATCGTAGCTATCGATATCACAAAAAAGGAGCACATGCCCGTATTTATCCGGACGTCTGGTCATCTTAGCGGCGTAGCCATTGCCTATCTCCGGCTGCGGAGAGCGCGTGCTAGTATTCTTTACCTTCAGCGGCCGTTACTCGCGCGCCATCCAGTACTCCAGAGCAAAGGCGAACAGATTCCGTAAATCGACGCTCGAGGTGCAGCGCTGTCTTTGTGATGTGGTCAAAGTCCCGACAAACCACGTAGTGGGCATCACTTATGAATACTGAGCAGTACGTTGTACTTAAAGTCACGATGATACGACTTATAAGAAGATCCTTCGGAACACGCAGCAGGGGATCTATTTCTGCTACGCTGGTGGTAACGTTGGGCCGTTGACGGTCGATCATGCAGGATTAAGCATGCGAACAATTCGGCTCTTCGAACTGCGTGTCGAACTCCGACGGGATGACGTCATAGACGCCTTCCGTCCTGGGTAGCACCGTTCAAGGCCGTGTAGCCGAGCTTGGGCACGATTCCGAACATACCTGTTCCTCAGTGGCGTCCGCCAGACAACCATAGACCTCCATCGTCATGTGCTATTCTACCTCCCGATAAGAGGCTGCCGCGCGGCCGTCATTTATGAACGGCGAACTTGTTCAGAACGCGGCAAGGAAGGGCACGTTCGATCAGAATGTCTCCAGCGTCGCCGGCCTCTGACGTGACGCCCGCACCACAACCGACGTCTCTTCCAGTTTCCTTGTAGTCTCCCTCTTACTAATCGACCTATCCTGCTTGCGATATAAAATATGACCGTGGATCGCGTGTATGCCTAATAGATTTTTTCTAATTGTATAAGGCTATCTTTCCCGAAAAAGTAATACCGATAAGCAGGAGGACAGTGTACAACCGACCCTTCTGATGGAAAAGTCTACTAAAATAAAAAGTAATTAAACCGAAGATGGCTATAATTTGGAAAATGAAAGTTATTCTGTGCATTCACCCACAAACAACACTGGACAGAAAAGGGATACCACTGATCATGAATACAAAAGTGACACTAATGAACGAAAAGCAAAAACTAACGGTCGCCAGCCCACTAGGGGAATTTACATCCAAAATCCTGTACAAGATGATGGGAAAGAAAAACATGCATTATTAAACAGTGACGTGGCAACTGAAGGTTGCCACGTTTTTTGACACTAATTTTAAGTATGTAATGATAAAGAAAACTGAGAAGTCACTTTTACGTTATGTTTGGCATTAAATTTTGAAAAACGTAATCGAGTAATGATTTGAAAATATGCAGTTAAACTGTGTGTTAGTACTGAACTTCGTTACGTGAACAATGACTTTCAGTGACCTCAGCATAACGTCATCAAAGAAATTTAGGAAAAAAGCAAGCACTTTTTACTTTGCCGTACTTATTTTGCAAACTGGATTTCATATTATTGTCTGAACAACTGAGCCTTTTTTACTGACTTGAACAGAATTAAATACTAGAATACGTACCAAACCAAACAGCCATGTGCTCCAAGCTATACGTAGAATAAATAAAACCTCCACACTCTTAATTTGCGCATTTCTTTAGATTTGGATTTTTTCCAGTGACTGATTCTCAAACTTGAAAAATGAATCTGCTTTACTTTAGTCTTATACTGAAGCCTCTGTTGTACAACAGTTAATTGAAAGTAGACTGAGGCTAAATTTCTTAAAAGAGAATTTATTCATTAATAAACTAGCTGTAACTATTCAATTTGATTCTTATGACACTCAGTTAGCATATTGGGGAAAAAAAAGGAACAAGGATCCTGCTTGGTAACAATGTCTGGGGGCAATGAGGACACAATCGCCCTGAGTTTAACTGATTATTATTTAAATAAATCTTAGCAATCAAATCACATTCAGTTGTGCTGCTGGGTTAGCCGTTAATACTTTCTACCAATTAACAGTCTTACTTCAGTGCTGTGCATACGACGAAACTTGGAGCCGACAACGAAACTGTGTTGCTGGAACTGCTGTTGTTGAAGACGGTACGACGGTAGCATCTTGTGGAGCCACGGCTAATTATAGGAACGGACAATAGTAATTAATACAGTCTCTTCCGCGCGTCCACTGTCCTTCCTCCTGCTACTAGTCATCTAGCTGGCATGCGTACATGATGCCGCCGAAATGGTACTCTCTACTGCGAGAGCGTTAACACCACACTTCCGCGCACTACAAGCGCTGGAACCCGTCTCTTGCTCTCTCCGCGCGCTCTGCGCAACAACTCCCTACGCAAAGATTTTACAACGCACAAGCAATGCTATTATCGTTGCTAGTCGGTACAAATAACAATTCCTTTGGCTTTTCCCCAGAGCTTATAAGTTTCACAGCAAAACAGAGATAAATACAATGAAACGTCAAAAGACTTCTACCTAAATGTACACATACAGTGAAGCAATGTCCTTACTTATTAAAAGAAAGCATTTAAATTACAAATATTTACATAAAATTAAGAAAAAGTTATATATCGGTAGCAGGTGCCATGCATCCTGCATTTTCGGTGTTACATCCTGTGCGACGGCTCTCGTCAGCCCTGCAGTTTCGCACCACGTCTTGGATCTTGTACCAGCGCCCTTATCGGACGCCACCATTCCACAACTTCCACAGTAAGAAACGGCCGTGTCGACACACCTGCAGCAGTACCTGCGGAAGCCGTTCATCCCTTAACCTTAACCACCCGATGGAGTTTACACCACCAGTAGTACCGGTGATCGCCTTTGTGCCGGAACGACGCGCTTCACTCCCGCCTTCCGACTGCAGGGCCGGTCACGTAAGCAGCGGCTTACCCAAGCGCTGTAAACGCAGACGCCGTAGTCTCCGATCGTGATGCCTCGCCTCCCGATGACGCCTCGCTTGCAGTTCCTATGTATGACGACCACGAATCGACTGAAGTCGATCCGAATCCCACGAACGAACAGTCACCAGCCCTGATGTCATGTCAAAAGGGTTGTCGAACCGGAGGATGCGTCCATTACTTTGTACGCTTCTTCATCAGTCAAGCACCCCCTACCGCCGGAGCGAGCGGATGATTCGCCACGGCTCCACACTTCCGCGTAGAGCGACGACATCGAAATCGACCCTGGTCCCCGGGCGGCGGCTGACTCTCCTGCGGCCACGACCTATGCATAACTAGGCTGCAACCTTAGAGAGTGGACGAAACAGTCTATGACCTCCTTTTTCGCCCTCGATTACCTACATGTTACCGAACCTCCTATTACTGCGCTGCCAATCATACTGGACTGCGATGATCAATACCAACTACGTCAGTTCACCACCGAAATTATGTCTGTCACGAGATACGATCTGGTCATCTGACGTTGACATTGTACTCCTATAGGAAGCACAACTGGCTGCTCTGCCTCACGTTGCCTGATACGTACCTCACACCTTGCAGTGGGACAGGTTATAAAAGTTTTTGCTCGTTCGTCGCACTGTTCACTGCAAAAGTTCCACCTACCTCAGTATGGCGGCCGATCACCAGCCCGTTGCTCTTCATACGTAAAAGCAGCGTTGAAGAAAACGTCGTCAATACTTACGTTGCAAAGTCCGTGTAAACTCTGGTTAGCAAGCTATCCTGAAAATTCTTGTAATACTTTTTGGGCGGAAAGTAGTTGCTTCATTCTCTCAGTAAAATGTCAAAATTCTGAAACGAGTCTTTTATTCCATTTAAGTAAAAAAAAAAAAAAAAAAAAAAAGAAAGCTATCAGCCCATAGGCAATTAGAGAACAACATCACAGTCCTCAGTTCACAGTTCATGCAACCCAGTACACATGCAAGGCAGCCAGAAATGTACTTAATTCCGACCCGAAGATTTCACAGCCAACAGTCCACTACTATATCTGAGTTTCACATTGAGTCCTTTTCAGTGTATTTCTATTAAAGAAATTGCTCGCCAAATATTCCATACACGGATACGAAACATGCCACGCGGAATTTTACAAACGCCGAAAGTTCACACGCGTTTATCTTTCAAACAAAACAATTCTAGAACTTCCAAATTTCACAGAACTGACCGTAAATGCAACTGCTTCTACGGCAACACAATCTGGACGAGAAATTCCAATAACTTCTTCATTTTACACATTATGCAGATGGAAACGTTCATCATGACCTGCACGTTCGATAGCTACCCAGCGACTCCTCAATGCTGCTCCTTCCACAGTCTACCACTACCTGGCAGTGCGCGGGAACTACTAAACTCTGATTGGTTGATCAAAATGACCAGGCTATCAGAACAATCGTTCGAGATGATTCTCACGCCAAAACTGTCCTACCCCAATCACTATTCCCAGTTGCATTCACGTCATTTCAATATGCAAATATTAATATAATGTTTAACAACACCAAACGAAAGTAAAACTAATCTGGGAATTTATTTAGAAAACTATTACTCTGCAAACGGCTATTCGGGCTGCCTTCTTACAAAAGCAAGTACTCTTAGACATACCTCATCAGCAATGGGTGGAAAACAAAACTTCCCCACTACACAGTTACGTAATGTGGTACAATATAAAATATTGAATTTCTACGTATGTCCCACTTACACACTCTCACTCATTCTCATTCATTCCACAACAACGAAACAAATAGATATTAATTAAATAATGATATTTTCTGGATTTTATATTACGAAAATGAAAAGTACTTGTTTGTTGCTGTTGTTGTGGTCTTCAGTTCTGAGACTGGTTTGATGCAGCTCTCCATGCTACTCTATGCTGTGCAAGCTTTTTCATCTCCCAGTACCTACTGCAACCTACATCCTTCTGAATCTGCTTAGTGTATTCATCTCTTGGTCTCCCTCTACGATTTTTACCCTCCACGCTGCCCTCCAATACTAAATTGGTGATCCCTTGATGCCTCAGAACATGTCCTACCAACCGATCCCTTCTTCTGGTCAAGTTGTGCCACAAACTTCTCTTCTCCCCAATCCTATTCAATACTTCCTTATTAGTTATGTGATCTACCCATCTAATCTACAGCATTCTTCTGTAGCACCACATTTCGAAGGCTTCTATTCTCTTCTTGTCCAAACTATTTATCGTCCATGTTTCACTTCCATACATGGCTACACTCCATACAAATACTTTCAGAAACGACGTCCTGACAGTTAAATCTATACTCGATGTTAACAAATTTCTCTTCTTCAGAAACACTTTCCTTGCCATTGCCAGTCTACATTTTATATCCTCTCTACTTCGACCATCATCAGTTATTTTGCTCCCCAAATAGCAAAACTCCTTTACTACTTTAAGTGTCTCATTTCCTAATCTAATTCCCTCAGCATCACCCGACTTAATTAGACTACATTCCATTATCCTTGTTTTGCTTTTGTTGATGTTTATCTTATATCCTCCTTTCAAGACACTGTCCATTCCATTCAACTGCTCTTCCAAATCCTTTGCTGTCTCTGACAGAATTACAATGTCATCGGCGAACCTCAAAGTTTTTATTTCTTCTCCATGAAT
The DNA here is from genome assembly GCF_021461385.2 of Schistocerca piceifrons. Classification (NCBI taxonomy): domain Eukaryota; kingdom Metazoa; phylum Arthropoda; class Insecta; order Orthoptera; family Acrididae; genus Schistocerca; species Schistocerca piceifrons. The sequence continues at coordinate 111,922,608 of NC_060139.1, read as the reverse complement.
TTTGATACCTACTCCGAACTTTTCTTTTGTTTCCTTTACTGCTTGCTCAATATACAGATTGAATAACATCGGGGAGAGGCTACAACCCTGTCTCACTCCCTTCCCAACCACTGCTTCCCTTTCATGTCCCTCGACTCTTATAACTGCCATCTGGTTTCTGTACAAATTGTAAATAGCCTTTCGCTCCCTGTATTTTACCCCTGCCACCTTTAGAGTTTGAAAGACAGTATTCCAGTCAACATTGATCATCGCAGTCCAGTATGATTGGCAGCGCAGTAATTTCTCTAAGTCTACAAATGCTAGAAACGTAGGTTTGCCTTTCCTTAATCTTTCTTCTAAGATAAGTCGTAAGGTCAGTATTGCCTCACGTGTTCCAGTGTTTCTACGGAATCCAAACTGATCTTCCCCGAGGTTGGCTTCTACTAGTTTTTCCATTCGTCTGTAAAGAATTCGTGTTAGTATTTTGCAGCTATGACTTATTAAACTGATAGTTCGGTAATTTTCACATCTGTCAACATCTGCTTTCTTTGGGATTGGAATTATAACGTTTTTAATATGAAAATCCAAATAAATTGACCTGACATTTTGTGAACTCTTGTAATTATTTCAAATGATACTAACAGACAAACTATTATTATTCCTAACTGAGTTTTTTAGTCTAATTGTCGGTTTGGGGTGTTTTAGATAATTTCTTCTAACTCTGAAACTATGTCAGATAAAAGGCTGAAATTTTTATACCATATTCTCTTGAATAACAAAAGGCAGTGTATCGACTCAAAACAATATTAAATAATATTTAATATAGTTCATTTAGATTCAAATGGGTTTGAATATTCGTTCGCTCGAAGTGATACAGATACCGCTTCCCACGGCTAGCGTAGCGACACAGGTGCGAATGAGTCGTTGCTAAGACACAACTGGCTGTCTCCTTCACAGCCGACGGCTCCAGTGCTACTGGCTGTTCTGCAAATTAGCTTACTGCAATAAAGTTATCGCGTATTGACTCATGACGCTACAACCTCTGCTGGTGGTCCCCTTGGCAGGGGCATGGCTGCATACATTTGTAAAGGAATCCTCATTACAGATCTCACCTTTCTCCCAACAGCACGAGACATTGCCTTCTCGACTATGGATATGCGTATCATCAACATGTATGCCCCACCTGGTTCCATCCGCCGATGGGAGATATCCACATTCTACTCTGAAGACACTGCCCCTTTCTTCTTCCAGAGTTATCCTCGTTGCATTTTTGGAGGCGACTTAGCTGTCTTGCAACAGAATGTTCGTGTGCGTCACTTTGACACCTGTCAAGAACTCTGCATGATCGTCAAATATCTCCGGCCCAGTGACACACGGCAAAAGAAGTTCGGCAATGCCTGGGGCCCCACTTATCAAACAAGCCATTGGGGAAGACGACCTGATAGAATTTACGTCTCCTGGGAGCTAGCATCTGATGTCCAAGCCGCTAAACTGTGGCTGCTGGCTTTCTCATACCACCGACCATACATCTGCACGATTCTTCTCAAAGTGTAACCAGTCTTGTGCAGTCGAACACCATGGAAAATGAACATCACGCATCTCCAGGCGACGGAATGTGAACAATGCATAACAGAGACTTGGACCAATGGCGAACGACGATTACCTACTCAGATACAGAACGACTTTGGAGTGGTGGTTAGGGTGTGCGAAGCCCTCCTTACAGATAACCCTGATGCGATATATGAAGGACATAGTGGAATGGTGCCAACACACAGCTAACTACTATTAAGCCGTCTTCTGAGACAGTCACCCAAGGACCCGATCTGACTGTCCAGAAGCATCGGCAGCTGATTAAGGCGCACATAGTAACGATGGCCTGGCATCGTCTGCAGGGAGTCCTCGTGACAACGTGTCTACAGGACTCAATGGCCCACGAGATACCTGTCATGCACAATATCGCGACCGACGACAGCGGCGACGGCGACGACGACAACGACAACTCATAACCCGTCACGCCACAGGCACAGGCTCTCACTTAACAATCTGAAGTACTCACCATGGTCGCCGATCATTAGCAGAGCATGTATGACGCTCGGATTGCCTATACAGCAACAACTGGTCAGGCCTTGTTTTACATCACTCGCACCATTCCCGAGGGAAGGAATACCCAGTTGATGGAACTGATCACCAGGGACGAAGTGGAAGTTGCCATCGACAAGGTTGCGAATCTCCTGGTATGGATAGTCTGCCTTCCGGATGTTAATGGTCCCAAGGTGGACCACCATGTTTCAAGAAGTTTTCACGCTGGGTCTAGCTGTCCCATCTAGCTTTGTCACACGCATCATCATTCATGTACACAAGCCATAATATGGTGCGATCACTGACTACCATCCGCTTACTCTTCTTAATGTGGGCTACAAAATCCTTACCCTCATTTTGGCTGCATGCCTTCGTCCCCTTCTTCCCAGCATCTTGTCACTGGACAGACAACCCAGGTGGACAGGTGAATATGCAGACAGCAACCGGCGAATGTCGCGATGTGATAGCACAATCTTCGATGACTTGGCTCTGTACAGGTATGGTCGCTATCCATAGCACAAATGACAAAAGTACCTCGGATAGGCTTCTACCTCCCCTCCCCAACGTCATACACGGCATGTATGACACCACTAGCTCTTGTATACAAGTCAATGGTCACTTAACGAGTCCACTTCCGATACGACGATCTATCCGACAAAGTTGTCACTTATTGACCCTGCTATACGGCCCGCCAGGGTAGCCGAGAGCGCTAACACGCTGCTTCCTGGACTCGGGTAGGCGCGCCCGCTCCGGATTGAATCCGCCCGGTGGACTAACGGCGAGGGCCGGTGTGCCGGCCAGCCAGGATGTGGTTTTTAGGCAGCTTTCCACATCCTGCTAGGTGAATACCGGGCTGGTTCCCACGTTTTGCCTCAGTTACACTACTCGCAGACATTTGAAACACATTCGCACTATTCCATGGATTACACTAGATGCAGACAGTTGGGGTACACACATTCCGTCCTGGGGGAGCGGGGGGGGGGGGGGGGGGGGAAGAGACAGGGTGGCGACAGGAAGGGCATCCGGCCACCCCTTAAAACTAACACTCCAAATCCGGTTAACCATAACAGCAGACCCCGCCATTCGGGATAAACACTCGGAAAGAGAGGTCGACCCTGCTATACGCCTTCATTGGGAACCTCATATCTACGCTCACAGGATTCACACTTCGACAGCACACCTTCTGTTGTCGTGCATACAGTGGCGATCTGCTCCTCTTGGTTCACTCGGGAGCTGAAACACGAGAGATCACTGAAGAAATCATGACATACAGCGCAGTGACTGGCAGCTCAGTGAACATGAATAAATCTGCAGCCCTGCCAAAAGGTTGCGGCCTCCCCGAAGCCGAACTAGCGCCCTTCCCATGGGTGCAGACCATCAACTACCGGGCATGGTCTTCATCCCCAATACATCCCGTACGACGGGCACTAATTTTCGGCGCGCTTTGCAGCGTGTTTGTGCCAAGATCTGCAAAAATCTACACCAGCGTCACGACCCTCTTCAGCGGATGATCTACCTCAATCGCTATGTTGCTTCGAAACTGGTGCATATTACACAAGTCCTACCCTTATCATCCATGACTGGACTTCGTTTGCAAATGGTCTTCAGCTAGTTTCTGACGGCGGGATCAATATTTCAGGTCCGTTATGAAACGGTTACCCTCCTCCTGCGTAAGAGAGGACTTGGTATTCTCAACATACAGCACAGGACTGTTTACATGCAGTTTGGGAGACATCCTCATGCTGGCGCCCATCCGTCCACTCGTGCCCGTTCGTCACATTCATACCACCTTTATTGTGATCTATAGTTGCGTGCATCCTGATCCCCCGACCACGCGTCCTCCTACGGCCAGAGACATCTATCTCAACCTGCTACGTCGACTTTCACGCAACATGATCGTACAGAAGTACCTTGTATTCCGTTGGTCGAATGTATGGCGCCATATCCACCAAGTTTACCTCCGCACATACGTTAGAGCAAATTGATACTTGGCTACCAGTGGCAAAATTGCGACACGACAAAAGTTACATGAAACTGGGTTAGCTGACACCCAATTATGTGCTGCCCACCAAAGCGCCGACGAGGATATCCACCGCCTCACATGCCGATCAACCCTTGACGTCTGCGAGGATAAAGGATTGGGCGCTCAACAACATCCACGACGCCAGCGACAAATTAGGTCTCGGCTTTTGGTCCAGGTTACAGAACGCCCACGACGACTTGGAGCGCCGGACCCTGTTTGCCAACTACTTGCGTGGTGTATTCATGCCCCCCTTGCCCAGTTGGGGCCTACGGCAGCACCATGGCACTTAATCCTCTCATTTCACCTAAATTGGGATTCAATAAATAAAAGGAAGTCTTCCCAATCCCAACCTCACCACCACATGCACGCCCCTCCTATACATCCGACCGTGGAGAGGTCTGGGGGCCCCGTGGCCAGACCTCAATTACGGCCCCTGCCCTCCCTGCTCTCGGGCTCCTCCATGGACGGATGTATAGCCACGATTGTTTCTGATGCCCCCTTCCTATCCTTATAAAGTACGTGACATTGCAAATATTTTTTGTTTTTGCTAATAGAATTACTGTATATTCAAATTAAAAAAGTAAACAGGAGATCCTGGGTACGAATCCAGTTTTTTAAAAAAAACGTTAACGCGCTGTTTCTGGCATTCGGGGGCGGGGGCGAGCTGCTCCAGATCGAATCGTCACGACATCCGATGTGCTGGCCAGCCTGTAAGTCCTTTTAGGCTGTTTCCCACATCCCACTAGGTGAATACCTGAGTGGTACCCACGTCCAGCGTCAAATACATGCTACGCAAACAGTTGGAAAACATTCTCGCATTTCAACACGAGACTTACTCTAGACGCAGACAGACAGAATAAAAAAATTCCGTAACCAGAGGAGGGAAGCATCAGAAAGGGCATCCGGCCACCAGTAGAAGAAGAAGACTTCATTTGTATAATAATAAATAATTAAGGTTTTCATTTCAATCACCCTCGTACTTGCGATGGTATTTCCAATCGATCACACTGTTTTAAGTGCCGGAAGATCAAGACGTAGTTGCTTCGAAATCGATAGCAAATAAATTAATACAACGCTTGGTGCAAGGTCGGGAATGTACGGATGGTTGTCAAAAAGTTCCCAATGAATCCTGAATCTTCTCCATGGGTTTGGCAGCAGCGTGAGGGCGAGCGTTTTGTGAAGGAGGATTCTACCAGACTACAGTTATCCGGAGCATTCTACCAGACTACAGTTATCCGGAGGATTCTACCAGACTACAGTTATCCGGAGCATTCTACCAGACTACAGTTATCCGGAGGATTCTACCAGACTACAGTTATCCGGAGGATTCTACCAGACTACAGTTATCCGCTGCGTCGATTTTGGATCGCACGTCTGAGTTTGGTTAGCTTTTCACAGTATACATCAGTTGTAATTGTTGACCCACGGTCCACGAAGTCAATCAAAAGGACGCCCTTTTCGTCCCAAAAAATGGAGCCGTCATTTTTCGATTCGAGAACGGAGATTGCTTCTACTTTTTTGGTTTGGGTGAACTTGAATGGCGCCACTGCATTCAGTGTTGTTTCGGTTTTGCGTTGGTGTACGGCATCCACGTCTCGTCGCCCGTAACAATGTGGGAAAGCGAATCATCTGCATTTTGTCTATAGCGCTCCAAAAACAGTCGTACACAACGCATTCTGTGCTCTTTGTGTAGATCAGTGAGCATTTTTGGACCCGCCTTGTACAGGCTCTGTGATATTAAAGTGACAATCCTGTAAACTGAGGCTCGAGCAGCATTTTGGAATTCATTAGGCAGGCCGGGAATCGTCAATCGCTGCTCACTTCGAAGTTTTTGAGTCATTTGATCAACAATGTCGTCAAACCAAACACTGGACCTGCCACTCCGTTGTTTGTCGTGAACATCTGTGCGGTAATTTTAATTTCTTGATACCATTTTCGAACTTGTTTGTCACTCATTGTTGCAGGTCCATACGCTAGGCGTAACTCACGATGGATTTCATCAGCTGAAGATCCTTTTGCCAGCAAAAATCTAATCTCACCGCGCACTTCGCAACTGGCGGGATCTACGATTGTCTCGGCCATTGCGATCTGCTCTCACAGGAAGGTAAAAGAGTACTGAATTAAACCAGCACTGCACTAGATCCTAAAAATGATGATGATGATGATGGAGATGGTTGTATGGGCGCACGACGGCGAGGTCTTCATCGCTCGCTCAGTAACAGATAGAGACAGGTGTCAAGAAAAGACTCAGAATAGTAAGATAAAACAGAACGTAAAACACAAGTAACAAGCTTGGAAAAATATGGGCCTACCCACACCCAAGTGTGGGACGAAGCATGCCGCCAGCAGTAAAACATGGACAACACAGGAAGAAAGTTGTAGAGGAAGCTAAAACAATATAGCAGATGGAAGTGGCTGCCTGACCGCAAGCAAAAAGGGAGGAGCCAGCCACTGTGCAATACACTAAAACCTCCAGCCTAAAAGTTTAGGCCAGAGTCCAGACACATCACAAAACTTTAAAACCCTAGACATACACGTCTCATCATTAGCTAAAACACAGGGCAAATCGCCAGCAACTTGTGCTTCTGCCTTTGTATCACGGTACAAATTGCAGTCTGTTAAAATGTGGCGAGCATAGATGTGCACACCACAAGCATCACAAAACGGGGGATCCTCCCGCCGTAATAGAAAGCTATGTGTGAGAGGACAGTGCCCGATCCGAAGACGCGTGAGGGTCACTTCTTCCCGGCTGAGCAACCGGCAGAAGGAACGCCACGGCCGAGTTGTTGATTTCACGAACCGCAGTTTATTGGCCGTCACTGCCAGCCATTCTTCCTCCCACAACTCCATGCACTTCTTGTGGAGTGCAGAAATGACAAACTGCAAGGGAATAGGACACTGGACCACATCCTGCTCTCTGCAGGCCTCCTTGGCAGCCCGATCGGCCTGTTCATTGCCCCGTATTCCCACATGACCAGGCACCCAGCAGAAGGACACCTCCTTACCCCGCCGTTGGAGCAAGTACAGTTGGTCATATATCAGCTGGACCATCTCCTCAGTTGGGTACAGATGCTGCAGTGATTGTAAGGCACTAAGAGAATCGGAGCAGAGGAGAAATCCATTCCTCTGAACACGATTCATCCGCTCCTAAAGTGTCGGTAGACAATGCTGGAGGTGTGAAGCCTCATTCAGACCCGTACCATCAGTTAAATATTGGTCACCGGAACTTAGTTTTGCAATATGTCTCCTGACAAAAATTGAGACGAGTGAAGAACTTGCTTTAGCTTAAAAATGAGTTCAAATTACCCAAGCTGTATTCACCCATTGTTCATCCATAATGAGAGCACTTAGCGACAGCCAACAAACTTTAAGCATAATTTCAAACCTCTGCTAAGCTTCGTCTGCATACATAATTAACATCAGATATTTTACACATCAGACATTTGAAGTTGTATTATACACGGAAGTTCGATTCTATAAGTATCGGGTTCAAAATGGCTCTGAGCACTATGGGACTTAAATTCTGAGGTCATCAGTCCCCTAGAACTTAGAACTGCTTAAAGCTAACTAACCTAAGGACATCACACTCATCCATGTCCGAGGCAGGATTCAAAAAATGGCTCTGAGCACTATGGGACTTAAATGCAGTGGTCATCAGTCCCCTAGAACTTAGAACTATTTAAACCTAGCTAACCTAAGGACAGCACACACATCCATGCTCGAGGCAGGATTCGAACCTGCGACCGTAGGGGTCGCGCGGTTCCAGACTGCAGCGCCTAGAACCGCTCGGCCACTCCGGCCGGCTTAGGCAGGATTCGAACCTGCGACCGTAGCGGTCGCGCGGTTCCAGACTGTAGCGCCTAGAACCGCTCGGCCATCGGCCACCTCGGTCGGCTTTAAGTATCGGGGGTTCGCTGTTAGATGTAGAACTGGCCCAGAAAGTACTCCAGCTTCGCCGCTCCACATTACTGCCCGGCCGGCTAAGCCACGGCTGCAGCCCGCCATGTTGACAGTGGAGTGAGGAACCTGCTGATGAGGAGACGAGGGAGTGGCGCTGCCAGCGGGCAGTCTGACTCGGCCGGAGTGACTCAGAGGACTGACTGGCTCCTCGACGGCAGGGAGCGGAGCTCACGTTACGCATCCGCCGTGACGCACGGGAGCGGCAGCGGGGCAGGCGCCGTGCTTCATTGTCACGAAGCCCTCGAGGACGCCGCTCTTTGATAGCCCCCACGGTCAAATTTAGCCCTAGAGCTGATGCTAAGAAAGAGCCGTAATTAGAGCTGGTACGTTTCGTCCGTCTCTCTTTCCAGGCGTTTATCCTGTCGTTTGGGGTCGGTTGTTTTCATAGTTCGACACACTTATTTCGTTACTAACTGAGAAGTACCCGCTGCGTTTACTCTTTCTTCCCATTTGAGTTGTGACTAGGAAAAAAATATGCAGTTAATTTAGTTTCTATAACTTCCGACTCAATCACAAAATATTCTCACGAACTACATTTTGTGATTGTTCTTTCGGGTACAAAGACGAATACGTTTTACTGTTTGTCCAACATGCTACGTATAGTTGTCCGTGCGAGGAACACGAATCTTCCAGATTTTCTCTACAACAGCCTTTGAGCTTTATTAATAGTTACACTGTATGCAAATCCTCTCAACACTGGAGGATTTTAAAGCTGACCGGTAAGTTGGTTGAAGTGAATGCCATTCGTAGTATGAATACTGACTTTCTTCTTTTCTGGCTAATATTTCTGCTTCCATTATGTTGTTTATGGTTTTTTCCGAGGTATAACGTCCTTTCTTTCATATATAACATATATATTTTGTACTATAGATACGATACGACAGTAATCAATGTAATATACCCAAAGAAAAAGCAGAAAACCAAAGTACTTGTAACAAAAACCACGACAAGTGATCTTTGTTTTCGGTCTATAAAATCCACAGACTTACATAAAATCCAAGGAGGTAAAAAAAAAAAAAAAGGGGAGTTGTCATTACGTCACGAACTCGAAGCCAGTGTCCACCATCTTATATAGCCCAAAACATTAAGGTTCCCTCATTTATACTCCGTGGTTCACGGCGGTGGTACTTCCACTGACGACACTGTGACGGCCCATGCCCAGTAGTATTGGGACAACACCGCTACGAGCTCGAAGTACAGTTATCCAAGATGGCGCCGATGACTTCATCCAAGATGGCGGCCGTGACGTCAATCAAGATGGCGGATTTTGGCGGGAAAGTGCCATGCCCCTTCCCTCAGAAAAATGGCGCGAAGTTCAAATTCCAGCAGGATAATGTGTCATACCCCGTTATCTCTACTAAGCAAGGAAAATGTTGGGAAAAAAGGACTTCTCTATATTATTTAACCAATTTCAAGCAGATGTGTTCGCCACTGGGTGTGGACTCCAACTGGCTTAGTTCATATCGCTGCTGCCAGAGAGCACCACCGTGATGTCACATCATGATGCAGGTACCGTTATTCAAGATGACTGCACCCAGTGTATCCACCACGAGCTCCAGAGCCCACCTGGCCTAGTTCAAATCGTCGCCGCCAGAGGACGCCATCGCGACGTCGGGTGATGACACAAGATCATCTGCTCCCTCTCTCCCGGGCATTATAACGGGACACGCACCACGGCAGCAGCCCGCGAGTGCGCGATGGCTAACGTCACAGCCTCGAGCCCGCACTTTCATACTCACGCCGTACGTAGTCTTCTGTAAATATGCTAACGAATTTAAATGAACACATGTGACACCAGCATCTCGCATCTAACGTATGAATTACCCAAGTACTTAATTGAATTTCCATTTAAATCATATTCAATAACTCAATTTAAAATTTCACTATTCAATGATCAAATGAGAAGTTCCACATTTTCCCACTATGAGCGCAGTGTCCATTCATGACCTAGCACCCCCCCCCCCCTCCCACAACTAGAATGCTGCATTCCTACTGGCTACTGCATTAGTCACGTGATTCGACATCATAGAACCAAGGACTTGGAATCAATTTTCGCGAATGCCTCACCCACCTAGACTTGGAATCAAATAGTTAAAGTCTTCACCACTATCCTCAACCGACCGCCACATCCCCCTACCAGCCCATGTTGTTGAGCTAACGTGCACTGACGTGTACTAATGTGCATAGTGCATAACTTAATCCAAGATGGTTGTGCAATATGGCAGAAAACAGATCTGAACAAAAGTTTTTATTTTGCAATCAGTCTCTCCAACACGAGATCTAGAGTCCAACTGACCTAATACACATTAATGCCACCAGAAGGTACTGTCATCCCTCCTACAACCGAATCCCAGATGGTGGTCTGTAGGCGTAAAATGGAGCGAAAATGACTCATGCTGCGCTGGGCTGCTGGGGAGAGTAGGGAAAGAGTGCACTCTATTTATTTTGGAACAACTTATTTAGCCATGCAGTATATCTACCACACTGATACAAAACACTCGCCATCTTATGCTTGGGGTCATGTTGCACAGCCCTCAGACACAGAAACAAGTCTTCATTTCAGTACAGACCCGCAAACTGCTCCTAAATAATGCTTCACACGGATGTGTAGACACGCTCAGTACTCGTAAACTGTCCAAATAGCGCATAGCACGGCCTACAGACCTGCTCATGAAGTAATGCAATCAACACACACAAGCACAGTCCGCCACCTACTGTCTAGTAGAGTACACAGGATTAGCAATAAGTGACACATCCGTCAGATGTCAGACCACGCACAGGGCCCTGATTGGCTTCCCCATGCATAAGGTGGCGTCACCCCTATTCATACGTAACACCTGAGAAATTCCTATCGGCTAGACACCAATGACGGGATTGCACGTACGGTCGACACGGTCGTCAGCTGTCAAAGCGGACACATCTGCTTGAAACTGGTTAAATAATAAAGAGAAGTCCTTTTTCCCCACCATTTTCCTTGCTTAGTAGAGATAACAGGGGTGTGACGCATTATCCTGCTGGAATGTGAACTTCTCGCCGATCTTCTGGGGGAGGGGGGCGTGGCACTTTCTCGCCTTAATTCAAACCTCCCGCCAAAATCCGCCATCTTCATTGACGTCACGGCCGCCATCTTGGATGACGTCATCGCCGCCATCTTGGACAACGATACTTTGCGCTCATAGCGGTGTTGTCCTAATACTCCCAGTTTCGACAGTTAGGGATATTTATGACTTTCGTGGTCATATGCCAAATAGCATCTGGTGCTCCGGCCGTGTGGAGACGTTGCTTCATCAAAAATGCCAGCTTGCATCGTCTACGGGTGTACTAATCGACCCAATCGTAACCTAAAGGTTAAAGGAATCACATTTCACTCCTAAATGGAGCTGTTCAAGCGATGTTTCCTTTTGTTTACGTAATTTATGGTTGTGCTATTTATTTTTTTGTAGTGCTTATTTTTACCCTGTAAATTTTATCATTGACCACACACTGAATGGCGCATCATAGAGAAGATTTCAAAGTGAGAAGATGTGTCAACTAAAGTGGGTCAAATGCGCTGACAATCTTATAAAACAAGTACTCTATTCTGCAAGGAAGTATACCTCTATGAAGTTTGTTTCTCTGACATTTCAATAATCGTTTACTTTGTTGACATGTACAAGATACGGTAGCATGCCTTGCTTCTTTTCTCATTGAACACGTATATGGGCTAACAAAGAGTATGTAGATAAGTTTTTTTGCAAATGCGATCCTTAAAAATGTTGTACATTCGAGTAAAAAGCTGAAAATGTAACGAACAAGAAGCGGTACCAGTGAGCAAACATGCATTGTTTTCGGAGTTCAAGCTTCATTTGATATCGACACGCCAGCCTGCGTGAGCTAAAAAGCGTGCCTTCCGGCTTCCCCTAACATTAGTGGGTTGGCTCTCCTGCCAATCCACAACATTTTGGCGACGAGGATGGGATTTCCGGCGATGTCGCTACTGCCACAGCTGCCGACCCTGTACTTGCTACCGTTCTGCGTTTTGTTGCTATGCAATGGCCCTTGTCAAAGTCATGGATCGGGGATCCGTTGGTTCGCCGATTTTTTGCTCACAAGGAGAGACTTTTTGTTCGACATGGTGTTTTGCTGTTGCGTTCTGATAATGATCAGTCCAGGGTCGTGGTCCCACGTTCGTTACAATCCTCTGTCTTACAGCTTCTCCACCAAGGACATTGAGGTATAGTGAGAATGAAACAACTTGCTCGTCAGCACTGTACTTGGTTCGGAATCGATGCCGCAATTACGAATATGTGCTCTTCTTGCATGGTGTGTGCCGAACAACAATCCGCACCACCGCGGAAATTCTTTGCGTGGCCAAAAGCCACTTTCCCTTGGCAACGCTTACACATAGATTTTGCTGGTCCATTCTGGAATGCTCGCTGGTTGGTTGTGGTAGACTCATTCAGTAATTTTCCTTTTTGTTGTCCGGATGTCTTCCACGACGTCATCTGCCACCATCCAAGCGTTATCTGCTATCTTTTGCATTGAAGGTCTTCCACAGACTATTGTTTCCGACAATAGCCCACAATTCATGTCCGCAGAATTTCAGTCATTCTGCGAGGCCAATGGTATTCAACATCTGCCGTCCGCGCCGTTTTCCCCACAGTCAAACGGTGCCGTTGAACGATTGGTCAGGACTTTCAAGTCACAGATGTTGAAGTTGAAAGAGTCGCATTCTCGGGAGGACGCGTTGTTGCTCTTTTTGTCCTCGTATCGCTCTCAGCCCCGAGATGGTCGCACGCCGGCTGAGTTGCTCCACGGTCGTCCTCATCGAACCTTGATGTCTTTGCTACATCCGCCGCATCAGGTTCCTGTGCAGCGGCAGACACCTGCTTTTGCTCCAGGCGACGTTGTCTACTACCGCCACTATCGAGGTTCACGGCGTTGGCTCGAAGGGCGCATTCTTCGCTGCCTCGGCCGTGCTATGTATCTGGTTTTGGGGGCCTCTGGTGAGGTGCGCCGGCATTTCAACCAGCTGCTCCTCTGTCGTCGCACGGGTTCTGCAGCTCCCCGTCTGCTTTCAACGACGGTGCCGTCCGGTCAGCGCCCTGGGGACCCATCTACTGGCTCGCCTCAGCCCCAGGTGTTACCGACGCTGCCTTCCATTTTGCCCCATGGCGACGCGCCGCCGCCGCCACCTGTTCTCCCGCCGGCGACGCCCGCAGTGGACGCGTCGCTGCAACCGCCGGGCGCCTCCCTGGGTCACGCGCTGCCGATCGCTTCCCGTGACCGGATGTCCTCCGACATGGAACTCTCACCCGCTCCGGACCGTATGTCGTCTTCGCCCGTCGGGTGCCCCGGCCCGATGGGAGGTCGACCCTTCGGCCCCTCCTGTCTCTCTGCGGGCGCATACACCGCATGTTGGCGTGCACCCTGAAGCAGGTTTTCAGGCGTTTCCTAGCTCCCCTCGGACCGAATGGCAGGGTGCGGGTGGCACAGCCTCGCCTGTTGTTAGGCTCCCCACCTCGTCGCATACGTCAACATGGGGTCCTCCCCACGGCGGGCGGAAGCCTTATAACACAACCGTGCGCCGATCCGCGGAGGAGGAATGTGGTGTCACCACCAGACACCACACTTGCTAGGTGGTAGCCTTTAAATCGGCCGCGGTCCGTTAGTATACGTCGGACCCGCGTGTCGCCACTATCAGAGATTGCAGACCGAGCGCCGCCACACGGCAGGTCTAGAGAGACTTCCTAGCACTCGCCCCAGTTGTGCAACCGACTTTGCTAGCGATGGTACACTGACAAAATACGCTCTCATTTGCCGAGACGATAGTTAGCATAGCCTTCAGCTACATCATTTGCTACGACCTAGCAAGGCGCCATTATCAGTTGCTATTGATATTGTAAATAATGTACAGACAAGAGCTACGTTCAACATTAATGGATTAAAGTTAAATATTCCACCATCTGCGTCCGTTTTTCTAAGTTCTAATTACCTTGTCCTGTTCCAGACCTCACGCCAGCCTGCGTGAGCTAAAACGCGTGCCTTCCGGCTTCCCCTAACATTAGTGGGTTGGCTCTCCTGCCAATCCACAACACATTCCATTATCCTCGTTTTGCTTTTCTTTATGTTCATCTTATATCCTCCTTTCAAGACACTGTCCATTCCATTCAACTGCTCTTCCAAGTCCTTTGCTGTCTTTGACAGAATTACAATGTCATCGGCGAACCTCAAAGTTTTTATTTCTTCTCCATGCATTTTAATACCTACTCCGAATTTTTCTTTTGTTTCCTTTACTGCTTGCTCAAAATACAGATTGAATAAAATCGGGGAGAGGCTACAACCCTGTCTTACTCCCTTCCCAACCACTGCTTCCCTTTCACGTCCCTCGACTCTTATAACTGTCATCTGGTTTCTGTACAAATTGTAAATAGCCTTTCGCTCCCTGTATTTTACCCCTGCCACCTTTAGAATTTGAAAGACAGTATTCCAGTCAACATTGTCAAAAGCTTTCTCTAAGTCTACAAATGCTAGAAACGTAGGTATGACTTTCCTTAATCTTTCTTCTAAGAAAAGTCGTAAGGTCAGTATTGCCTGCGGTAGCGTTCTCGCTTCCCACGCCCGGGTTCCCGGGTTCGATTCCCGGCGGGGTCGGGGATTTTCTCTGCCTCGTGATGACTGGGTGTTGTGTGATGTCCTTAGGTTAGTTAGGTTTAATTAGTTCTAAGTTCTAGGGGACTGATGACCATAGATGTTGAGTCCCATAGTGCTCAGACCCATTTCAGTATTGCCTCACATGTTCCAGTATTTCTACGGAATTCAAACTGATCTTCCCCGAGGTCGGCTTCGACTAGTTTTTTCATTCGTCTGTAAAGAAATCGCGTTAGTATTTTGCAGCTGTGGCTTATTAAACTGATTGTTCGCTAATTTTCGCATCTGTCAACACCTGCTTTCTTTCGGATCGGAATTATTATATTCTTCTTGAAGTCTGAGGGTATTTGGCCTGTTTCATACATCTTGCTCACCAGATGGTAGAGTTTTGTCAGGACTGGCTCTCCTAAGGCCGTCAGTAGTTCCAATGAAATGTTGTCTACTCCAGGGGCCTTGTTTCGACTCAGGTCTTTCAGTGCTCTGTCAAATTCTTCACGCAGTATCGTACCTCCCATTTCATCTTCATCTACATCCTCTTCCATTTCCATAATATTGTCCTCAAGTACATCGCCGTTGTATAAACCCTCTATATACTCCTTCCACCTTTCTGCTTTCCCTTCTTTGCTTAGAACTGGGTTTCCATCTGAGCTCTTGATATTCATACAAGTGGTTCCCTTTTCTCCAAAGGTCTCTTTAATTTTCCTGTAGGCAGTATCTATCTTACCCCTAGTGAGACAAGATTCTACATCCTTACATTTGTCCTCTAGCCATCCCTGCTTAGCCATTTTGCACTTCCTGTCGATCTCATTTTTGAGACGTTTGTATTCCTTTTTGCCTGCTTCATTTACTGCATTTTTATATTTTCTCCTTTCATCAATTAAATTCAATATTTCTTCTGTTACCCAAGGATTTCTACTAGACCTCGTCTTTTAACCTACTTGATCCTCTGCTGCCTTCACTACTTCATCCCTCAAAGCTACCCATTCTTCTTCTACTGTATTTCTTTCCCCCATTCCTGTCAATTGTTTCCTTATGCTCTCCTTGAAACTCTATACAACCTCTGGTTCTTTCAGTTAATCCAGGTCCCATCTCCTTAAATTCCCACCTTTTTGCAGTTTCTTTAGTTTTAATCTACAGGTAATAACCAATAGATTGTGGTCAGAGTCCACATCTTCCCCTGGAAATGTCTTACAATTTAAAATCTGGTTCCTAAATCTCTGTCTTATCATTATATAATCTATCTGATGCCTTTTAGTATCTCCAGGGTTCTTCCATGTATACAACCTTCTTTCATGATTCTTAAACCAAGTGTTAGCTATGATTAAGTTGCGCTCTGTGCAAAATTCTACCAGGCGGCTTCCTCTTTCATTTCTAAGCCCCAATCCATATTCACCTACTACGTTTCCTTCTCTCCCTTTTCCTACTACCGAATTCTAGTCACCCATAACTATTAAATTTTCGTCACCCTTCACTATCTGAATAATTTCTTTTATTTCATCATCCATTTCTTCAATTTCTTCATCATCAGCAGAGCTAGTTGGCATATAAACTTGTACTACTGTAGTAGGTATGGGTTTCGTATCTATCTTGGCCACAATAATGCGTTCACTATGCTGTTTGTAGTAGCTTACCCGCATTCCTATTTTCCTATTCATTATTAAACCTACTCCTGCATTACCCCTATTTGATTTTGTGTTTATAACCCTGTAGTCACCTGCCCAGAAGTCGTTTTCCTCCTGCCACCGAACTTCACTAATTCCCGCTATACCTAACTTTAACCTATCCATTTCCCTTCTTAAATTTTCTAACCTACCTGCCCGATTAAGGGATCTGACATTCCACGCTCCGATCCTTAGAACGCCAGTTTTCTTTCTCCTGATGACGACATCATCTTGAGTAGTCCCCGCCCGGAGATCCGAATGGGGGACTATTTTACCTCCGGAACATTTTACCAAAGAGGACGCCATCAACATTTAATCATACAGTAAAGCTGCATGCCCTCGAGAAAAATTACGGCCGTAGTTTCCCCTTGCTTTCAGCCGTCCGCAGTACCACAACAGCACGGCCGTTTTGGTTAGTGTTACAGGGCCAGATCAGTCAATCATCCAGACTGTTGCCCTTGCAACTACTGAAAAGGCTGCTACCCCTCTTCAGGAACCACACGTTTGTCTGGCCTCTCAACAGATACCCCTCCGTTGTGGTTGCACCTACGGTACGGCTATCTGTATCGCTGAGGCACGCAAGCCTCCCCACCAACGGCAAGGTCCATGGTTCATGGGGGGAGGATTTTGCACAGAGCATAACTTAATCATAGCTAACACTTGGTTCAAGAATCATGAAAGAAGGTTGTATACATGGAAGAACTCTGGAGATACTAGAAGGTTTCAGATAGATTATATAATGGTAAGACAGAGATTTAGAAACCAGGTTTTAAATTGTAAGACATTTCCAGGGGCAGATGTGGACTCTGACCACTATCTATTGGTTATGTAAGTGGGCTGTTTAGGCTTTTTTTATTGGTAACGCCACGCAGCGCTCTGTATGAAAATTACTGGCTGTGCTGTGTGCAGTGTTGTCAACTCTAAAAAACCCATGTCGCTAGATTCAATATCAAAAGTCGCTAGAAAGTCGCTAAAACTGGTTTTACTAGGGGTGTGCTGAAAATTTCGTGCTGTGAATGGTGCAATAAGCCAGTGGGGAGGGGGGGGGGGGGGGAGGGGGTGTAATAAAATATTAATAAAAATTCTCATACTTAACTGCTATATTGTCTTAATTAAATGACGCATCTCTTGCAACAAAATACACGCAAAATACGCTAACGTTTAATTAAAGATGTTATCATAATTGACGCAACACCTAAATTGTTGTTTCAATAACTTTAGTCAAATATACTGGAAATATACAACTATATTTGTAACAAAAGAAAGCAAGAACTCAAATTAGGTTACAAAATATATACATACCGGTATGTGTGCTATTCATCGTCGTCACTCAGAAGCTCGAATGACTCTTCCGTTTCATGCTCTGACAGAACTGTAGTTCATGTAGAGGGTTGAACGTCGATCAAAAGATGATGTTGCAGTTCGACTGGTTTTGTCGCAAAAGAATAACTTTTGATCGTTCCAATAAGCTCCAATACGTCTGACGGTATGTCAGAAGATGCACAATCTTTATTTTGTTTCTTCAGCTGTCCTCTCAATATGATCAAAGCATTAATTGTCTTTAACGATAATCTGTTATGTTTAGTTTTTATAATGTTCATAGAACTGAATATTCTTTCCACTTCTGCATTTGAATGCGGTAGGCATAGAACAGTCATTGCTAGCTGTGAAATCAAAGAAAAAGGATTCTCCCCTGCGGCATTTTTATATTGCACAACCTCACTCCAAAATCGAACAGTGTTAGTAGTGTTATTCCACCTAACAAAGTTGATATTATGCCATTCTTGCAGTATACCGTCTACGAAATCGCCACTACAACCCAATTCTTTGGCTTCATCCGCTACAGCATTATATTTATTCACTTTTAGTGTTTCTTCAACATTCAGCATTGACATTCTTTCCAGGATCGTAACGTTACTTGGCAGTCTTTGTTGAATTTCTTTTATGCTATTTGTGCGTCTTTTAAAGCATGTTTAAGGTAAATCATGTAAAGATGATTTGAGTCGTCACAATACATCTTGTACAAAAGATCGGCAGT
This sequence comes from Schistocerca piceifrons, assembly GCF_021461385.2. NCBI lineage: Eukaryota > Metazoa > Arthropoda > Insecta > Orthoptera > Acrididae > Schistocerca > Schistocerca piceifrons. The sequence continues at coordinate 111,904,238 of NC_060139.1, read as the reverse complement.
GTAACAATTGTCTTGAACCATGGCAAGTGATAAATGTAGCTTTAGTTCTTCCCACTGCTCCAGAATTCTTGGTATTGCTGGTTCAATTGAAAACCAACATGTTGTGCAGACCTTCAAAATTTTTAGTGGCTGTTTTCCACAATTTATTGTCTCATAAACCTTTTTATATTTCTCTTGTCTTTTGGGTGAAATGGAGAACCAATTGTAGGCTTCCCGTACAATAAACTATGTTTCTAGGTATGGTATTCACTGAGGCGTTCGAAACTGCAAGCTGAAGAGTGACAAATGCAGCGGATCAATACCAAATGCTTCAAACCATATTCTCTCTTGAGTTGTTCGAAAAGCCCATTGTTTATTCCAACCATTGCAGAAGCATTATCTGTGCCAATTCCTATCATATTAGCGATTGAAAGTTTGAGATCTTTCAAAGAATTCACAAGAACAGCAACCAGATTTCTTGCATCTGCAGTTTCTACTACAGCGAGTTTGAGAAATGCTGATCTAATGGTTTGGTTGTTTACACTATAGTACCGTATAACGATACCTAGAATTTTAGATATTGATACATCTGTGGATTCATCTATTAGTACACTGTATTTTTGGTTACCAACATCTTCAATGGAGCCAAAACTTAAGTTATACTGTTAGTGCACTTTGTACGATGTAATTGCATGTTTTTAGCGCCCTCATCACCGGAAAACACCTTCTTGCACAGTATTCCTAAATGATCTACAGTTAAAGTAGAACAATTTTCAGCAATAAATAAAGAAAGGGGGCCTTCCACTCTGCTTGCTATTCTAACTGTAGTTTTCGGAACAATTTTCACAGGTAAGGTGGTTTGTGTTTCTTTTTAAATCAATTTTTTGTTTATGCTTAATAGTTTTCGAATGCTTTCTGATGTCACACAATTTAGCGTAAAACTCTGTTGCACATACTTGACATCTTGCCTTGGATAAGTCTCCAACGACTGGTTTCAGCCATCCATTGAATTCAGGTTCTGCTTCCCACGCATCCCCATATTTTTGAGCGTACTGCTTCTTCTTCTGCGGTAAATCCATTATGTAAGCCACCACAACATAAGTTTCACCAATTTATAATCACTGAAAATACATTAAAACTCAGGCGAACTAGAGGTCAAGAAACAATGTTCTCGCTCAGTAACTCGATATCAGTCCTATTGTTCATTGTTTAAAACGTAATAATGTCTCAGATACCCCACCGAATTATTCTTGCGTTACTACTGTGCATGTGGTAATAATTTGACTGCGAGTTAACATTTCGAAAAATTAGAGGTTGCTGGACAGAAATGTATTTTATTGTACTCAATATTACGTATGTTTTTTGTCAATTCGAAAAATAAAGGGAATTCAAAAGTTGAAGAATTATAGATCGATACGCTATCGACGATAACAGGCTAGTGGGTAATGAATAATGAATTGTTCTATAGTCAAGGTTTTCTTACTCTTTAGGCAATTCCCGCATTCAGGTTTACTAAATGCTGAACAGTGCTACATGATCTGCTAAGAACTTAATTTAACTTAGTAAATCTAGAACAAAGTCAGTGTAGTACCCATTCTATCGTTAAAATCTTAGTTTTGTTAATGAAAATACTGGCCCAAAACAGTTTTGATTTGTGCTTCAAAAGTCGTCAGTACTCCAAAAGTCGCCAGATTAGTCGCTAAATAATTTTTGTCGCTAAAAAGTTTTCTTTTGTCGCTAAGACGAAGGCAAAAGTCGCCATTTCTAGCGACAAAGTCGCTAAATTGGCAACACTGGCTGTGTGCAGTCTGTGGCTGGTTTGCATTGTTGTTTGCTATTGTAGTGTTGGGCAGTTGGCTGTTAACAGCGCGTAGCGTTGAGCAGTTGGAGGTGAGCCGCCAGCAGTGGTGGATGTTGGGAGAGAGATGGCGGAATTTTGAGAGCGGATGATCTGGACGTGTGTCCATCAGAGACAGTAAATTTATAACACTGGATGTCATGAATTGATATATAAATACACTCCTGGAAATGGAAAAAAGAACACATTGACACCGGTGTGTCAGACCCACCATACTTGCTCCGGACACTGCGAGAGGGCTGTACAAGCAATGATCACACGCACGGCACAGCAGACACACCAGGAACCGCGGTGTTGGCCGTCGAATGGCGCTAGCTGCGCAGCATTTGTGCACCACCGCCGTCAGTGTCAGCCAGTTTGCCGTGGCATACGGAGCTCCATCGCAGTCTTTAACACTGGTAGCATGCCGCGACAGCGTGGACGTGAACCGTATGTGCAGTTGACGGACTTTGAGCGAGGGCGTATAGTGGGCATGCGGGAGGCCGGGTGGACGTACCGCCGAATTGCTCAACACGTGGGGCGTGAGGTCTCCACAGTACATCGATGTTGTCGCCAGTGGTCGGCGGAAGGTGCACGTGCCCGTCGACCTGGGACCGGACCGCAGCGACGCACGGATGCACGCCAAGACCATAGGATCCTACGCAGTGCCGTAGGGGACCACACCGCCACTTCCCAGCAAATTAGGGACACTGTTGCTCCTGGGGTATCGGCGAGGACCATTCGCAACCGTCTCCATGAAGCTGGGCTACGGTCCCGCACACCGTTAGGCCGTCTTCCGCTCACGCCCCAACATCGTGCAGCCCGCCTCCAGTGGTGTCGCGACAGGCGTGAATGGAGGGACGAATGGAGACGTGTCGTCTTCAGCGATGAGAGTCGCTTCTGCCTTGGTGCCAATGATGGTCGTATGCGTGTTTGGCGCCGTGCAGGTGAGCGCCACAATCAGGACTGCATACGACCGAGGCACACAGGGCCAACACCCGGCATCATGGTGTGGGGAGCGATCTCCTACACTGGCCGTACACCACTGGTGATCGTCGAGGGGACACTGAATAGTGCACGGTACATCCAAACCGTCATCGAACCCATCGTTCTACCATTCCTAGACCGGCAAGGGAACTTGCTGTTCCAACAGGACAATGCACGTCCGCATGTATCCCGTGCCACCCAACGTGCTCTAGAAGGTGTAAGTCAACTACCCTGGCCAGCAAGATCTCCGGATCTGTCCCCCATTGAGCATGTTTAGGACTGGATGAAGCGTCGTCTCACGCGGTCTGCACGTCCAGCACGAACGCTGGTCCAACTGAGGCGCCAGGTGGAAATGGCATGGCAAGCCGTTCCACAGGACTACATCCAGCATCTCTACGATCGTCTCCATGGGAGAATATCAGCCTGCATTGCTGCGAAAGGTGGATATACACTGTACTAGTGCCGACATTGTGCATGCTCTGTTGCCTGTGTCTATGTGCCTGTGGTTCTGTCAGTGTGATCATGTGATGTATCTGACCCCAGGAATGTTTCAATAAAGTTTCCCCTTCCTGGGACAATGAATTCACGGTGTTCTTATTTCAATTTCCAGGAGTATATATATATATATATATATATATATATATATATATATAATGACTTTTGAGCACTATTAAGGTAAATACATTGTTTGTCCTCTACCAAAATCTTTCATTTGCCAACTATGCCTATCACTAGTTAGTCCCTTCAGTAGTTAGAATCTTTTATTTAGCTGGCAGGAGTGGCGCTAGCTGTTTTGCAGTAGTTCGAGTAACGAAGATTTTTGTGAGGTAAGTGATTTGTGAACGGTACAGGTTAATGTTAGTCAGGGCCATTCTTTTGAAGGGATTATTGAAACTCAGATTACGTTGCGCTAAAAATATTGTGTGTCAGTTTAGTGTTGATCAGAATAGGTAAAGAGCGAAATGTCTGAGTACGTTCAGTTTTAATCAGCTGTTTGAAAATCAAATAGCGTAAGAGTTTTATCAGGACATTAATTCATAAATTTTTATAAGGGGACGTTTCATAGTTATGAACTGTAGATTAATACTGAAGAAACTGCAAAAAGGTGGGAATTTAAGGAGATGGAACCTGGATAAACTGAAAGAACCAGAGGTTGTGCAGAGTTTCAGGGAGAGCATAAGGAAACAATTGACAGGAATGGGGGAAAGAAATACAGTAGAAGAAGAATGGGTAGCTTTGAGGGATGAAGTAGTGAAGGCAGCAGAGGATCAAGTAGGTAAAAAGACGAGGGCTAGTAGAAATCCTTGGGTAACAGAAGAGATATTGAATTTAATTGATGAAAGGAGAAAATATAAAAAATGCAGTAAATGAAGCAGGCAAAAAGAAATACAAACGTCTCAAAAATGAGGAAGTGCAAAATGGCTAAGCAGGCATGGCCAGAGGACAAATGTAAGGATGTAGATGCTTAGCTCACTAGGGGTAAGATAGATACTGCCTACAGGAAAATTAAAGAGACCTTTGGAGAAAAGGGAACCACTTGTATGAATATCAAGAGCTCAGATGGAAACCCAGTTCTAAGCAAAGAAGGGAAAGCAGAAAGGTGGAAGGAGTATATAGAGGGTCTATACAACGGCGATGTACTTGAGGACAATATTATGGAAATGGAAGAGGATGTAGATGAAGATGAAATGGGAGATAAGATACTGCGTGAAGAGTTTGACAGAGCACTGAAAGACGTGAATCGAAACAAGGCTCCGGGAGTAGACAACATTCCAGTAGAACTACTGACAGCCTTGGGAGAGCCAGTCCTGACAAAACTCTAACATCTGGTGAGCAAGATGTATGAGACAGGCGAAATTCCCTCAGACTTCAAGGAGAATATAATAATTCCAATCCCAAAGAAAGCAGATGTTGACAGATGTGAAAATTACCGAACTATCAGTTTAATAAGTCACAGCTGCAAAATACTAACGCGAGTTCTTTACAGATGAATGGAAAAACTGGTAGAAGCCGACCTCGGGGAAGATAAGTTTGGATTCCGTAGAAATGTTGGAACACGTGAGGCAATACTGACCTTACGACTTATCTCAGAAGAAAGATTAAGGAAAGGCAAACCTACGTTTCTAGCATTTGACAATGGAGACTGGAATACTCTCTTTCAAATTCTGAAAGCGGCAGGGGTAAAATACAGGGAGTGAAAGGCTATTTACAATTTGTACAGAAAACAGATGGCAGTTATAAGTGTCGAGGGACATGAAAGGGAAGCAGTGGTTGGGAAGGGAGTGAGACAGGGTTGTAGCCTCTCCCCGATGCTATTCAATCTGTATATTGAGCAAGCAATAAAGGAAACAAAAGAAAAATTCGGAGTAGGTATTAAAATGCATGGAGAAGAAATAAAAACTTTAAGGTTCGCCGATGACATTGTAATTCTGTCAGAGACAGCAAAGGATTTGGAAGAGCAGTTGAACGGAATGGACAGTGTCTTGAAAGGAAGGTATAATATGAACATCAACAAAAGCAAAACGAGGATAATGGAATGTAGTCGAATTAAGTCAGGTAATGCTGAGGGAATTAGATTAAAAAATGAGACACTTAAAGTAGTAAAGGAGTTTTGCTATTTGGGGAGCAAGATAACTGATGATGGTTGAAGTACTGAGGATATAAAATGTGGACTGGCAATGGCGAGGAAAGCGTTTCTGAAGAAGAAAAATTTGTTAACATCGAGTATAGATTTAAATGTCAGAAAGTCGTTTCTGAAAGTATTTGTATGGAGTGTAGCCATGTGAAACATGGACGATAAATAGTTCGGACAAGAAGAGAATGGAAGCTTTCGAAATGTGGTGCTACAGAAGAATGCTGAAGATTAGATGGGTAGGTCACATAACTAATGAGGAGGTATTGAATAGAATTGGGGAGAAGAGGAGTTTGTGGCCAACTTGACTAGAAGAAGGGATCGGTTGGTAGGACATGTTTTGAGGCATCAAGGGATCACCAATTTAGTATTGGAGGGCAACATGGAGGGTAAAAATCGTAGAGAGAGACGAAGAAATGAATACACTAAGCAGATTCAGAAGGATGTAGGTTACAGTAAGTACTGGGAGATAAAGAAGCGTGCACAGGATAGAGTAGCATGGAGAGCTGCATCTAACCAGTCTCAGGACTGAAGACCACAACAACAACACTGACGTTAAAGAGACAGAAGGTCATCTGGTGACCACAACAATGTAATGGAGACCACTTATAATGTCTCCTCAACCACAACAGGCACCACCACACAACTACTACAGTGCACAACATGGGGGAACAAAGGATGGCACCAGACACAAAAACCAGGGATCGGTGGTGAGTAGTTTTGGAAGTATTGTCGCCGTCACGCACAAACCTTTTAATATACACTCGTATTAACTTTTTTGCTGTCGGTTTTCCTGTACCCACAGTCGTCAGGTACCGTAAAACTGCGGTCACACATGAAACTAAAATGATACCACAAGTGGGGGCATGCTGCAGTGCCAGCATTAGCTACCGTTCACACGGGACGTCACAAATTCTCCGCTGTGGCAGAAGTTTTCATGATGTCAGCTGATGAGATTTCCTTTTGTATTAAAGTTATAATGTTCTGATGCATCTATATGTGTGACTGTAATACACAAATCTGGTTACTGTAAATTGTTCTCCTGTTTTGACCAGATGGTACTATAGACCCACATGGCTATTCAGTTCTCTGTATTAAGCTTTCGATCCAATTCATACAGGACATACAAAGACCATTTTATTGTTAATTTAGATACATAGTCATTAATATAGACGGAACTGTGAATGTACAAACTGTGTATCAACAGCGATTTTTCATGTCCCATTGTGTTACCAGTAAGATTTTTATAGCATACTGTGTATCTCGTGTTACATTTTCGTCTTGATTACTCGTTTAGTATACTCTGATTGTAGAACTTGTTTTGTGTCCAATCAGTCCTTTGTTAAGCCTACGTACCAGCGTACGACTTTAACTTAAGTCTTCCACGAACTATCAAAACAAATTATAACATAACATTTCCTGTGATGAGATGGCTGTATGTGCACGGTCCGAAACTAATAAATTTTTTAAAAAAATATTATATTGGAAGTTATCTATTAGGAGCTGAGGCAAGACTTAAACACAAAGAAAAGAGAAAGTAAATGCTGAATCCGTAAACGGATTGAACAGGTATATAAATGGGGGGAAACACGTTTATAACAGAAATCACGCTCCGCAGCACTGATTTATTGTGCTACCTAGCCACAAAGCATATGGAAGAACGGCAGCAGCTGGTCTAGCCCTCTGACGAAGGCAGAGTGCCCAAATAAAATTTAATTAAAAGACGACTAACATAGATCACTAACCACAGGACTACTGGCTTGTGAAGAGCTCCTAATTTCCTGACGCCTTGTTTAATTAATATAGAATTTGTACAATGTGGCGTATTCCTGGGAGGTCAAGGTAGCCCTTAGTTTGAATTTCAGTCCTTCTTTATCAGAAGCACAGGAACACATCCCTCCTGTCGTTTTCGTAGAAGACCTGCTAATCTCCCAACCTGTGAGTCGCAGGCACTGCCTTTACGAGCTGGAACAAATTCGCAAGAGGCGCAAGTGTTAGGTTGGGCTCAGGGCTCCTCTTCTTGCCAGTGGAGGCATGCATTGTCCTTGGGTTCACACACAAAAATGACGAGAGGCATCATCGACGCCCAGTTGAAGTCAATTCTTAGTCGGAGCAGGTTCATGACCATCATTATCTAGTTAGGTGCCGCCATTATGAACGGGTGTGCTTGCTCGCCACATCGAGAGCTGCCACTGATCTCGCAGTTCGCTACAGTACGGCCAGTAACCATCCGAAATTGTGCTAAATGCATTCTCTGAAAATTATTTCGAGCAATTAGTTCATGAGCCCACGCGAATAGTAAACGGGTGTGAGAATACACATGACCTCTTAGCAACAAATAACCCTGAGTTAATCAATTTATTGGTGACGCGCTCTCTAACACTTGGTATAGCCCCTGATACTTTGCAAAAAACTTCTTTTTCTTTCCCACTGGCGTACACGGAACTGATCGCATCACCCATTGATCAATTTTACACTGTGACATTCTTGACGCACAGCCTACTGCTTCTTCCTGTTTCTTCAGAGCTCGTGTATTTGCCCTCCATACTCTATTCCAAATTTCCCTAATCACTCTGGAAAATTCCTTAACAGAGTCTCCAGTACCCTCGTGTACTGCACTGTATACATTCAGTACTCGTATGTTTGCTTTTAAAGATTTGTGTCATATATTTACATTCGTGGCATGCAGTCCCCATTTTAAGTAATAACTAATGCAGTATGGTGACTTAAACCATTTTAACCCTTCACCCGTGAGGATGGTCCAAGACTGCAACCAGCGCTCTCTGTTTTTGCTTGGTCTGTGGTTTCCCTCTGTTCTCTTGTAGACTATCAATTCAAATACTGAGACCCCAGCTATACGTGACAGAGCCTGATGCTGGCCGCAGTAGAAACGCAGGTGAGAATTAAGATTGCCAGCTCATTAGAGGAACAATGTAAACTGATAGCCAATTTAATCATTGCTATCATACATCAAATTGATCTCACCACCTCACGCCATCTCATGAAACATCAGCCGCAACTCGAAGATAAAAATACTGTCTGCTGTGGCAAAGTAACCAATAGCTGGCTTGTAAATGTAATTTCCAGACGCACCATTCTTCCGAGATTTTTAATTTTTGTTGTTTTCATTAATGAAGGCACATTAAATACTTGTAATTTGTTTTCGCATCTGTCACATCACACTTTGGTGCTACTCTCTGCACAAAATCCATAATTTTTTACAACACCTGGTCTCTCAAACCACGATGTTTGTTGTTTACATGAAGACCTTGTCTATTTATTCGTCTCAAAATCTTTCCAGAATGTGGCATACGTAATCCGTTTACAATGATTTTCTATAAACGTTTCCGTCTGCCCCCCTCCCATAAACAAACACACACACGCATTCACTGTAACAGAAAATTAAAAAGTGATATAAAGTCGCTGCTCGTAAAGTTCCAGAAACTGCGAAATTGTATCTGCTAATCACTTCGTTTCAAATTTTTCAGTAATAAAATGAAAACATACAAAAATCAAACGCATCACAACAGCAATTATTGGACGAAAGCTGGGAAAGAGTGTTGGTATTTCGAAATAGAATCACCAAGAAGTTTTCAACCTGTGCTGTTCAGTGGTGCTGGGAGGCTCGTCACTTCAACAAGTACAATCGACTTTAACTTGTAGTGACGTAACAGTTAGTAGCATTACAACAGTGACGCAACCGAAAAGTGGGTGTTCACACGTGCAGTGTGGTGCCACAGTAGTATACCACCGGCAGAGGCGTCACTTCAGGTGCCTGTGAGAACGTGTTTTTACAGAGGGGAGCCCTCTGTTCCATCTGACCGTGAACCGTGTAAACTTTTTTCTGTGTGTCATCGCATTTTACCTCTTCCAGTACAGTGTTTGCCCGAACGAACATGGGCGACTTTTTGTAATAACATCAAAATTACGGACCACGTAGTAGAAAAACTGATGGAATTATGCTACTTTGGAAACAAAATAATACTTGACAGATGAAACAAGAGGGACACAAACTGCATACTTCCGCAGGCAAGTAGGACTTTAGTTACCAAAACAAGTCTATTAGTACGAAACATATGCAAAAATTGAGGAAAAATTATCTGACAATGTACACTCCTGGAAATTGAAATAAGAACACCGTGAATTCATTGTCCCAGGAAGGGGAAACTTTATTGACACATTCCTGGGGTCAGATACATCACATGATCACACTGACAGAACCACAGGCACATAGACACAGGCAACAGAGCATGCACAATGTCGGCACTAGTACAGTGTATATCCACCTTTCGCAGCAATGCAGGCTGCTATTCTCCCATGGAGACGATCGTAGAGATGCTGGATGTAGTCCTGTGGAACGGCTTGCCATGCCATTTCCACCTGGCGCCTCAGTTGGACCAGCGTTCGTGCTGGACGTGCAGACCGCGTGAGACGACGCTTCATCCAGTCCCAAACATGCTCAATGGGGGACAGATCCGGAGATCTTGCTGGCCAGGGTAGTTGACTTACACCTTCTAGAGCACGTTGGGTGGCACAGGATACATGCGGACGTGCATTGTCCTGTTGGAACAGCAAGTTCCCTTGCCGGTCTAGGAATGGTAGAACGATGGGTTCGGTGACGGTTTGGATGTACCGTGCACTATTCAGTGTCCCCTCGACGATCACCAGTGGTGTACGGCCAGTGTAGGAGATCGCTCCCCACACCATGATGCCGGGTGTTGGCCCTGTGTGCCTCGGTCGTATGCAGTCCTGATTGTGGCGCTCACCTGCACGGCGCCAAACACGCATACGACCATCATTGGCACCAAGGCAGAAGCGACTCTCATCGCTGAAGACGACACGTCTCCATTCGTCCCTCCATTCACGCCTGTCGCGACACCACTGGAGGCGGGCTGCACGATGTTGGGGCGTGAGCGGAAGACGGCCTAACGGTGTGCGGGACCGTAGCCCAGCTTCATGGAGACGGTTGCGAATGGTCCTCGCCGATACCCCAGGAGCAACAGTGTCCCTAATTTGCTGGGAAGTGGCGGTGCGGTCCCCTACGGCACTGCGTAGGATCCTACGGTCTTGGCGTGGATCCGTGCGTCGCTGCGGTCCGGTCCCAGGTCGACGGGCACGTGCACCTTCCGCCGACCACTGGCGACAACATCGATGTACTGTGGAGACCTCACGCCCCACGTGTTGAGCAATTCGGCGGTACGTCCACCCGGCCTCCCGCATGCCCACTATACGCCCTCGCTCAAAGTCCGTCAACTGCACATACGGTTCACGTCCACGCTGTCGCGGCATGCTACCAGTGTTAAAGACTGCGATGGAGCTCCGTATGCCACGGCAAACTGGCTGACACTGACGGCGGCGGTGCACAAATGCTGCGCAGCTAGCGCCATTCGACGGCCAACACCGCGGTTCCTGGTGTGTCCGCTGTGCCGTGCGTGTGATCATTGCTTGTACAGCCCTCTCGCAGTGTCCGGAGCAAGTATGGTGGGTCTGACACACCGGTGTCAATGTGTTCTTTTTTCCATTTCCAGGAGTGTATCTCTGGAGCATAGCATTGTGTGGAAGCTAATGTTGGACTTTGGAAAAGCAGGACGAGAAGAGAACTGAAGCATTTGATTTGTGGTGTTACAGAAGAATTCTGAAAATTAAATGTGCTACGAGAGCCAGGTCCCAGAAGAATGCGCGAAACAGCTGATTTTTCCAGAATAACTTGTTATGAATACCAAACAACTTTTAACATCACCGAAAACGGTCGCGGAAGCCTAAGTTCTTATAGAAAAGTATTACTGTACAGCAAAAGCTGGAATTAAAAAGTACTGCTAATAACTATGTGATCTCTATACTTGACAGAAAATCGACCAGGCTGTGACTTTTCGACAGACTGCTGTCTCAACAGTGGCAAAGACAAGAGACTTAACTGTGATTTTTGGTTAATCTGTATCGTTTCCTATCACATCTTTAGCTTGTATTGAGTGTTGGGTTAATATATTTAGGTAATGTGGCATAAGTTACGAATATCCCACATCTGCTTCGGGCTTGATTTCTTTTCCACGACGTGGTTCATGGTAGCTCGTCATTACTGTTGTTTGGTGTGCATCACGGGAGTGGTGGCAACAAGCGATTATGTGAAGCAGTTGGTCCTGCAGCTGCTGGATGGGTTTCAGGTTGTGGTCTGTTGCTCTGCATAGACTTCTGAGTAGCAGAGAAGGGCAGGAAGAACTACACTCATGATCATAAATTAATGAAACAACGCTCTGGTGGGCGGTTTGCGGGTTTAAATCACCTCAGGGTATGACCATGTGGTGCATTTGACCTGCGGTTGTCTCACGGTGGCGCTGGCAGCAGTCCACATACGCAGAGGTGTGTTGGTGCATATCAGAGTATGGTGCAGCGAGTAAGCGTGCAGACGTTTTAAGACGTGATAATGGTGACTGTGTGTTGAAATTGGCTCAAAGAACACATATTGATAACTTTATGAGGGGTAGAATTGTAAGTAGGCTGTTTAGGTTTTTTTATTGGTAACGCCACCTCTGTATGAAAATCACTGGCTGTGCTGTGGGCAGTCTGTGTCTGCTTTGCATTGTTGTAATACTCGCCATTGTAGTGTTGGGCAGTGGCAGCTGGATGTGAACAGCGCGTAGCGTTGCGCAGTTGGAGGTGAGCCGCCAGCAGTGGTGGATGTGGGGAGAGAGATGGCGGAGTTTTGAAATTTGTCATGAACTGCTATATTTATATATGATGATATCAAGGTAAATACATTGTTCGTTCTCTATTAATATCTTTCATTTGCTAACTATCCCTATCAGTAGTTAGTGCCTTCCATAGTTTGAATCTTTTATTTAGCTGGCAGTAGTGGCGCTCGCTGTATTGCAGTAGCTTGAGCAGCGAAGATTATTGTGAGGTAAGTGATTTGTGAAAGGTATAGTTTAATGTTAGTCAGGGCCATTCTTTTGTAGGGAATTTTGAAAGTCAGATTGCGTTGCGCTAACAAAATATTCTGTGTCAGAATAAGCACAGTCTCGTGTATAATTGTTGAAAGGAGACGTTTCATATGTCGACCCTTAGCCTAGGATACCTCACTGGAATCTTCTGATTTTTTCTTGTAGTTTGTGTATTTAGTGTAGCTTTTGTTTATTGCTAGCGCGTAATTGTAGAGAGAATCCCCTTTGTAGTTGTAGCCTTTCATTGTTGTACAGTAAAACAGTTGTGGCATGCATATAGATTCGCACCAAGTATTTTGCAGCTACGCTTGCAATTAACTAGATATTATTTTCAGTGCTATGTTAATGTGTTCTCCTATTTTTGCACTTCAAATTGTGCTTTTCTGTGTTATCATGTGAAATATTGTGACAATTACGGCGTGTGAAAAACGTAACACTAGGCTCCAAAGTAAATTGAGAAATGATAGTGACGACGAGCGTAGCTTGCCAGCACCACTGGGTAATGAATTAACTAATGTTCAAAGTAGTAATTTGGTAATTGCGCATAGGGAAATGGTGCGGGCGGCAAACAATGGTGTAGACAGTGAAACAGGTAGTGAACAGGGAAGCGTTATCGATCGATTGGTCGGCAACAGCTCGCCTCAGGAATCGGGAATGACAGAACACAATATTGCAAATACTACAGACTCAGGTTTTGGGTTCTCACTGTTTTTTCAAAAGAGTCAAGACACATTTTCCGCTTGTCAAAATGTGAATGTTGCCGGTGCAAATTCACTGCCGAAAAGTACTGAGGAACATGTTTCAGACACCAGTGCATTGTTATTACAATTAATGCAACAAATGGGACAAAATCTTGAAACGTTAGACACAATGGAACAAAATCAGAGACAAACACAGCAAAAGTTAGACACAGTGGAACAAAATCTTCAAAAGTTAGACACAATGGAGCAACACCAGAGACAAACACAGCAACAGTTAGACGCAATGGGACAAAATCTTCAAAAGTTAGATACCACACTTGAACAAACACGTGAAGATTTAACTAGTGAGTTACATAACATTGAATCGAAATGTCAAAAAGTCTGTAATGACATAAAAACACAAATTTGTGAGCATTTTCAACCCATTTTTTCGCGGCATGAAAATGTATTACAGAATCACGAAGCAGCCATAAAAGAACTGCAAACCATTGTTCATGAAAATCACAACACCTTGCAAGCTAAAATTGACTCAGTTGCATCTACCGATTCGGTTACGCAACTTGCAAAAACTCAAGAAAACTTAAAGGACACAGTAGATACGATTTCAACACAAATGGACACTCTGAAACTTGGTTCAGAAAAACACGCTGAGGAAATGTGTTCACTATCGGAGAAAGTAGCCGAACTTTCGGATAAGGTCACTAACTTATCTACAAAGGTAGATGATGATCTGAATGACACAAGACCTGTAGCCTTCACTGACACAGAAGAGTATGAACAAATTAGAAAATTCAAACAGAATCAAAATCAAATCAATACACAGTACAAAAGAGAAATCCGAGAAGTACAAGATCAGCTGACACAGGTAATACAAGAATTACGTATTTCAGAGGATACTCGCGCCCCAATACGGGAAGAGGGACACAGAAATACGGAACAGCCACAAAATAATAACACAGGGCATTTCGGAAGTTATGAAAGAAATTGGCAAGGTGCACCGAATTTTGAAATGGAACCGCCGAAACGACGTAACAATGACCGATATGCGACTCGCCGACATGATGACTTTGACTATAAGCTGTTCATTACTACACGTAAATTCAAAACATTTAAGAATTCTGGCAACGACATTCATCCACAAGCATGGCTCCATCAATTCTCTCATTGTTTTCCTCCCAACTGGTCATTAGAGCACAGATTAGAATTTATATGTGGCTACTTGGAGAATGAACCAGCTGTAAGAATGCGATCGGTAATTCACGATTGCCGCAGTGAAGGAGAGTTTTACCATGCCTTCCTCTCAGCATATTGGTCTCAAGCCACACAAGATCGAGTAAAACATAGCATCATCATGATGAAACGTTTCGAACAATCTGAATTTTCCAGTCTTGTGAAATATTTTGAAGACATGTTGCATAAGAATCAGTATCTTTCAAACCCATACAGCCCCTCAGAACTCATCCGCATTTGCTTAATCAAATTGCCTGAACATTTACGACATATTATTTTGGCAGGACGTTGCAAAGACGACATTGAAGCATTTCAGGGACTGTTACAAGAACTGGAAATTGACACTGACAATCGGGGGACGCGGGAACAGGAGCACAACAATTACAGGTCACATCTGTCACAATTCCGCGATGACAGAAATAATACACGACAAGGCTATTCTTATAACGTAAATCGTGCCCAAAACAGACACCACCCGTATGACAACCGTTGGCAGAGTAGTAATAATTACAGGAAAAGATCACCTCTCCGCGGTAATGACTATTACAGAGACAATCAGAGAAACAGACAATATGGGAACCAAAATAATTATTATTACGGGAGACAGAATAACTTGAGACGCAACGGCCCAGCGCGCAGTTACGATTCAGGGAGAAATTCTCCACCACTTAACCGACAAGAAAGAAACTACAGGAACTACCGACATGACGACAGACGATGTGATCGTAACGACAGACCTGAATTGCATCAGAACTGGCGAGCTTTAAACAGAGCTGGGCCCTCTCGGCAAGGCGAATTTGTAGAAGTTAGGTCTCCTAATCCCAATAACGACGCGCGCCAACAAAGAGGCAGACAATGACTCGCGCCGCAGGCAGCCACCTGCGCCGGCTGGCTCAGGAAAAAATAACATAGACGCTAACATTAAGAAAAATTCCAGTATTCTTTAACGACGTATACCGCATGATAATTGCGTTGAAGTTGAAACGCTGCGCACTAGAAAGAGTAAAGGTTTACACCACATTTCACATGTAAAACCATTTATTGAAAGATAATCTGCTTTTTAACTTTGTCTTTGCCATAAAACTTTTCACTTCACATTTCTAGTATGCTTTGTCAGACTTAAGAATCTGTTAACATGCAACAATGTTTGAAGTTAAATATCCAGTCAAGAACCAAGAGAACTTATTTAAACAGAAATTACGAATGCATTGTTATAGTGAACAGATGACACAGTGTTGTATTTGTACATTCTTGCTTGTTAGTTGCACGATTACGTAACGACTATCAGGCTTACATACTTAGGACACATACTGGTACTGCTAATGAGATTTTAATGCAACATTTTGGTTTACTTGAAAATACATTCTGGGTTTAATGTACTTTCTGTGAGATACCAGACGACACAGTGGTTAGTTTAAGTGACAACTACACGGTTTTATCACGACGCTTCTAATGAGTGACAATTTACAATGTTGCTTTTGTAGTGTTTCTGTTTTATTTCTACACAGTTTTTCTGTTTTATTCTGCAAAGTAAAACATGTTTTAGTAGTAACTTTTGTGGTATAGCTACAATGAGATTGCCTTTTCCGTAGCACAACAATACGTTACAGCACAGTAATTTCTTCATCACAACAATAAGCGTAATAACTAAGATATCTATACGCAAATCATTTCACTTTTGTTTATCATGAGGTAAGTACATTGGCTTCTGCAGAACTTAGCTTTTGGAGGACGATAACTACGACACTTCCACAGAGATTATCTTACAACAAGATGCACATTTAGCACTGC
Organism: Schistocerca piceifrons; assembly: GCF_021461385.2. Taxonomy (NCBI): domain Eukaryota; kingdom Metazoa; phylum Arthropoda; class Insecta; order Orthoptera; family Acrididae; genus Schistocerca; species Schistocerca piceifrons. The sequence goes on along the minus strand of NC_060139.1, from coordinate 111,888,143 downwards.
AGGACACGCATTTCAGTGATTAATGTTGTACTTAAAACATTTATTTTTAAAGATTTTTGAATTACAAAGAAAGTTTTCCGTGATACATTTCATTCCATTGCTGTAATCTGTAACACCTGAGGGTATAATTACATTAATCCTCAGGGGGGTATACGCCTACTTTGTGTACCATGTGTTTGGCAACCACAAGGAACCCTAGCTAATATGGTATTTGCTTATACAACTTTACACATCGGTACCATATTTCTCTAACACACAAATTACACAGCTATCTGATCATGTAACTGAGAGATAAACTTTTTTTTATTACATCAGTGACATATGTTTACGCAATTACAGAGTTGGATTATTTGACACTTACGAAATTGTATTTTGTCTGTACTGTGTGATCTGTTCATATTTTTTCGGAACCATTGTGATACTATGAGAGCTTTGAATGATGTATTTGGTATGGATTCATGATTTTTAAAGTACGTTTGAGGCAGATGACACTTTTGACATGAGCAGAGAATTTTTTTAATTATTGGAGGAAGCTACGACGATTTTGAGATTTGACTGAGGTGTTATGATGTTATTTTTACGACGACGATGTGTATTATGCTGCTGAGGTATGTTTACGATTAATAGGCTGAGGCTATATGAGTTATTTGATTATGCTTCATATTTATAATGACGAAATATTGACAAGTGTCGATGGATACGTATATGTGTAATAAGGTAAGGAGTAATGAATAGTGGGTAGGGACTCTTGACTTGTGAAACAGGATGTTGGAAACCAAGAATCGTACTTTAAGAGTTATGAAATGTGCGTAAATGCATAACTGTATCACAATGCTGACGAATATTTTTTTTGGACACTTATATTTATAGGATTTTGTTTCTACAGATTTGCAATGCTAATTCTTGACCTGTGAAATATTTTTATGTGAGACTGTCACTGTAGCGGAAACTGCTGTCGTAAATATTTCCGTAAGAAAGTTAAGTGACCACCTGCACGTAATGCGTCGCGGGCACCCACCTGGGCGACAGCCGCCCGAAAAAAAAAAAAAAAAAAAAAAAGCCATTAGCCTTTCAGCGGCACAGGTAAAAAAAAGGGAGGCCATTATCCTGGCTATTGACGTTCCTTTGTAGAAAGCATCGCAAATATTACACGCTCATTACCAGAAAACATATGGTTACTCGTACTTTGTGCTAATTACTGAAATGCTTATGAATTGACAAGAAATATTTTTACATCTGCACACCTGATTATGGCAAGCGTCTTTCTATGAGAGTTGAGAGAATTTCTACTAACTTATGAAATATCACATGACTATTGAATGATACTTTTATGCTTTGGTTTGCGTAATTGCTTATTTCATTTGACATTTGTTTTTCAGCTGTGTTGCAGCATTGGTTTCATAAAATAAAATTAAATGCATTTGCTAATGTGAACACTTTCTGTCAACAGATCTATTAAATAATTATTTTATGACCCACATTCTTCGATAAAGGAGCTCTTGGAAAGGAAAGAACAATAAGAAGGAACTAGTAACAGTAACTGCATACATAATATTCTTTTCAAGTACATGGTAATATTTCTTTTACAATAAGTTGTTGTGGTGCACCACTTTAATTACATAGATATTAAGATGTGAATATACATTTCCCTTATCTGCATTGTTGTTTTTACTGTAATATTTTTTCTGCTTGAGCTATGTCATGTTTAGGTATAAGTTACTGCTGTTTGCCAGGCGTAGTGTTACTGAATTTGACTTTGTGTTACTCTGCTAAGCCAATTTTACTACTCATTTATTTTTCATGTTGCTGCACATTGGCTCATATTAGTTGTAATTTTGCATTTTATCTGTTAATTTAGATTTGCTGCTGCTTGCTTTGCAAATTGGCATTTTTTTGTCATTGCTGTTTGTGATAATTTGTTATGTGATGCTGCATTGCCTCGTCCCTTAGTTTAGCATCTGAGCTCAGTAGATTTAAGTTAGCTTAAGAGTAGGTAGCCTCTAAGAGAATGAGTTTCGATGAATTGGAAGAAATGCATTGAGGAGTTATACAAAAAAAAAGTACAGAAAACAGGTTTAGGTAGGATTTTCTTGGAAATAAATGTTGAGGTGAGAAATGTGTGAACATATAAATACAGAAAGCATGCTTAGATAGAATTTTTTTGGTGGAAACAAAGGATGAAATAAGAGGAAAGATATACGAAGTTTTGGGTTGGACTGCAGTAAAACAAACCCTGTCCTTTCCTTTTGTGTCATCCCTCAATATGTTTGTGTACTCTTGTATATTTGTGTTTTTCCTGTCTTTATGTGTTTAGCTGATGAGAGCTATGTTGTAGAATTTTTCTAATACTATGTTATTTACTTTGTAAAGATGTTTAGACATTATTTATTCTGTTTTGTTTTAATGCTCATGTGTGAAGTTGTTGTTTCCAAAGCTATTCTGATCTTTATGTAGGTACTTATAATTCCTGTAACACTGATGTATATGTTATTTCGATTCTTTTGTAAAGCCTGTATTACTACAAATGTTATCTGTATTGTTATGTTTTTAATGATGTATCATGTACCTTTGTTATTGTATTTTTATGTTACCAAATTGTAATTGTTACCAGTTCTTCAAATTAAGTAACATTTCACTGCACACGTTTCTGTTGGTCATAGTACATGGACAATATGTGAGAAGTAGGGACTGATAGTGTTTGCACGTGTGTTAATGATTCAGCAAGGGACTGGATAACAGCATTGCTGGATCTAAGGACAATTCCAGAAACTTTGTGAGTGCACAAGTGGGGGTTTATGGACTTGCTATATTGTCCGCAAGACTCTTCGATGGTGATTGTGCACCTGCACATTTGCAACAGATGGCTGCTGGCTGTCTCTACCAGGACTACAGTGGGTCTGCATCTTTGATGGCCCACCAATTGCTACAAGGACTGCAATGGGTCTGCACCTCTGGTGGCCCACCAGTACCGTAATTTCTACCAGGACTACAGTGGGTCTGCTCTGTGATGACCTAACTACCAATATTCTTCAAAACGTCGACTGACTCTGCTGTGGGTTTACTCTGTTGTGGCCCATTACCTGTCTGCATGTCGAGTCAGCACTGTCTTTCCGTTGGAAGGACAACACTACTTCTTCAAGACTGCATGGAAATCCACTACGTCTGTGTGCATTGTCTTTTACTGGTCAGACTTTGAGAAAAACACTGCAATTTTACTGTGACGAATGATGAGGACTGTCTTTATGGACTGTGAGAAATTTTTAGCTTTTGACCAACATTGTATCAATAAGTGTGTGCATTTGATTTCTTTGTTATTGTAATTATGAAAATTTTTTTTCAAATCTGTATTGGCCACTGCCCAATCCAATTTGTAAAAATTTTTTGTGGGGAGCATGGGGGCTATGTAAGTAGGCTGTTTAGGTTTTTTTATTGGTAACGCCACCTCTGTATGAAAATCACTGGCTGTGCTGTGGGCAGTCTGTGTCTGCTTTGCATTGTTGTAATACTCGCCATTGTAGTGTTGGGCAGCGGCAGCTGGATGTGAACAGCTCGTAGCGTTGCGCAGTTGGAGGTGAGCCGCCAGCAGTGGTGGATGTGGGGAGAGAGATGGCGGAGTTTTGAAATTTGTCATGAACTGCTATATTTATATATGATGATATCAAGGTAAATACATTGTTCGTTCTCTATTAATATCTTTCATTTGCTAACTATCCCTATCAGTAGTTAGTGCCTTCCATAGTTTGAATCTTTTATTTAGCTGGCAGTAGTGGCGCTCGCTGTATTGCAGTAGCTTGAGCAGCGAAGATTATTGTGGGGTAAGTGATTTTTGAAAGGTATAGTTTAATGTTAGTCAGGGCCATTCTTTTGTAGGGAATTTTGAAAGTCAGATTGCGTTGCGCTAACAAAATATTGTGTGTCAGTTTAAGCACAGTCTTTTGTAATTGTTCAAAAGGGGACGTTTCAGAATACTAGGGCGACTGGAGGATGGTCAAACACAGCAGGTCGTAGCACGGACCCTCCATGTGCCACAAAGTGTGATCTCAAGATTATGGAAACGAGTCCAGCAGACAGGAAACGTGTACAGGCGCTACAGTACGGGACGTCCACAGTGTACAACGCCACAAGAAGACCGATATCTCATCATCAGTGCCCGCAGACGGCCACGGAGTACTGCAGGTAGCCTTGCTCTGGACCTTACCGCAGCTACTGGAACAGTTGTCTCCAGACACACAGTCTACAGACGATTGAACAGACATGGTTTATTCGCCCGGAGACCTGTAAGGTTCATTCCACTGACCCCTGCTCACAGGAGAGCCCGTAAAGCCTGGTGTCAAGAACACAGTACATGGTCATTGGAACGGTGGTCACAGGTTATGTTCACGGGTGAGTCCTGGTATAGTCTGAACAGTGATTCTCGCCGGGTTTTCAGCCTTCCTTGAAAGGAACGTGTATGGAGGTTGTGGTTTGACAGTGTGTGTGTGTGGGGGGGGGGGGACTATGACTGGTGCACGTACACCCCTGCATGTCTTTGACAGAAGAACTGTAACAGGTCAGGTGTATCGGGACGCCATTTTGCACCAGTATATCCGCCTTTTCAGGGGTGCAGTGGGTCCCACCTTCCTCCTGATGGATGACAACGCGCAGGCCCACCGACCTGCCATCGTAGAGGAGTACCCTGAGACAGAAGATATCAGGCGAATGGAGTGGACTGCCTGTTCTCCAGACCTAAACCCCATCGAGCACGTCTGGGATGCTCTCAGTCGACGTATCGCTGCTCGTCTTCAAAACCCTGCGACACTTCAGGAACTCCGACAGGCACTGGTGCAAGAATGGGAGGCTATACCCCAGCAGCTGCTTGCCTTCCTGGGCGACTCCATATAAATATGTTATTACATTGGTACTAGTGTATATCGTCGGGGATATCATTCGGTTTCAATAAACTGCAAAAGTACTTATGACAGTGTACGAGGTGTGTAAATAAAGTAATGAGACTTATGGTGTAGTGTTCGATACGCTAAGGCTGGTGACGCTGGACTTGGAGGGGAGGCAGGTGAACATGTGAGACGCCATCTGTGCGCGTTGGACTGCGATAGTGTCACATTAGTCGTCCGTAGTGCTTCCTTGGTGAATAAGGTTTTGCTCGTGCGTTCTGACAATAACACGAATTTCGAGCAACGGTGTGCGAAAAGGTTTTGCGTCAGACTTGGACACAGTGCAACAGAAACGTCTGCAAAACTTCCGCAGGTCTACAAAGACAGCGTTTTGTCAAGGACGCAGGTGTTTTGGTGGTTAAGTGATTTGCAGGATGAACAGGACATGAGGAGGGACAGGGTCTTTGTCGTCTTGGAATCGATTTAAAATGATCCCCATTTTTTTGGAACGTGCGGTTATTGGTGATGAGACCGAAAACACACCTCAAGAGACGTCGCTTTTGGGCCGAGGTCAACATTCAAATGGCTGTAATCGACTAGTTGAAGGTTACTCCGTTATTCCAGTATCCAAGTTCCAGCACTTCTACGAGGAGTGGAAGAACCGTCTCCAGCGCTGTGTGGTTTTCCAAGGCAAGGCTATTTTGAGAGAGACAATGTTAAATTGTGAGGTTAATGGAATGACACGAAAAGAATTAGTCTCATTACATTATTTACACACCTTGTACTTGGGCCTCAAGAACAAATCAGCAGTGCAGTCGTGGAAAAACAGTGCTGATCAGTCCGACGCCACTCAGTGATGAATCCACACCTGAAAATCATACGTAAATAAAGGACTGGCCGTTTTCAACTCAAGTGTTACAGAAATTGCATTGAGTTATGAAAAGCCATAGGAAGGCACAAGAACGTGACCATCGGCTGGTAAAGTCCATACGGTGAATTTCTCTCTGTACACTCTTGGTAGGAATGGATTCCTGATTGCCCACTTTCAAATCAGCGGCGATCTGAACCACAATAAACTGTCGATCTCCCATTATGGCCTTGATGAGACGACAAGACGTCCGTTGGGCAAACATTTGTGGTCGTGTTATGCGACAGTTCACGCATATGAAAACATTTGTTTCCGCGTTGCTCAAGATCTATCATCGACACTGTTGACCTAGAAAACTCGAATTCTGGCGCAATCTCCGATATTCTTGACCCATACGTCTTGCACCAATTATCATCGCACATTCAAAGTCGTTAAAACTCTTGACGTACTGCCATGTTCACTATATACCAGCCTATAACAGATGTTCACATATCATGTGTGCACCTGAAACGTGACTGCTATTTCGTCTCTTTTCATTACTTGGCGGAAGATGCCATACGCGACAAGATTTCGCCGGCCTCTGTGACCGAGCGGTTCTAGGCACTTCAGTCCGGAACCGCGCTGCTACGGTCGCAGGTTCGAATCCAGCCTCGGGCATGGATGTGTGTGATGTGTAGGTTTAGGTAGTTCTAAGTCTACGGGACTGATGACCTCAGACGTTAAGTCCCATAGTGCTTAGAGCCGTTTGAACCATTTGACAAGATTTCCAAAGATACACGTACGAATCAGTCGATGGTACGCTCCTTGCAATAGTCTTTGACCTCATACTCAGGAGATGCCTTGCTTATGACTCTACAAAAGTAGCAACTCTCTTATTAATTAACAAACATGGACGAGCCAAAACAGTATGACAGCCTGCTAAACAGCGTGTTGGTCCACCTTTGGAACCGAATACAGCACCGATTCTGTGTGGTAATGATTTGAAAAGTCGTTGGCACTTTTCCGGACATATGTGACATCAGATGCCTATGCATACGTTACGCATTTGCCCTAAATCACAGCGGGTGGTTCGTGGCTGCACCTGTGCCTGTTGGGTTCGATGTATTCCATCGGGATCAGATCAGGTGAATCTAGTGACCAAGACATCGTCGTGGGTTTACTGACGTGCTCCTCAAAGCACTGTAGCAGGATTCTGACCTCAGTGACATGTACGGTTATCCTGCTGGGAGATGTTATCACCTTCGAGAAAGACATCAAGCATGAATGGACGCAGGTGGTCCGCTATAGCGTACACGTAGTCGACATCTGCCATGGTACCTTCGATCACTACCACAGGTCCCACAGAGCCCCAAGCGAACGTCCCCCATAGCATAGCACTACCCCTACTGGCCTGCGTCCATGATGTGGTTTCGAACAGCCGCGCCCCTGGAGGATGGAGTGTCATCTGACCATATGACACGTTTCTACTGGTCATACGTCAAATCTCGATGATCCAATGCCCGCTGCTTTCATAATTGCCGATATCGTTGAGTCTACGTGGGAACACGTCGGTGTCGTTTGCTACAGAGGCCGACGATCAACGTTGTTCAGTGAACAGTGGCGCTCCGTAACACTTGTGCTTGCACCAGATCTTCCACAGGTGACTGCCTATCCTGCTTCAGAGAGCCAGAAAGCCTCCCACCTCCACGCCATGTGAGAAGGCGTAGATGTGCGACCACTTGTCGCCACTTCGTGGTTTCACCGTCCTTCAACCACTTTCATATATGCTTACGGGACATAAAAACCTGCCCTCTGTCAAAGACGCTTATGGATTTCCAGCATGCTAAATTAATTACGGGACAGCAACTAGTGTTAACCAGTTCTATGTAGATAGAACCAAAGTTGCAAGGGTCACTTTTTATGTAATTGGTGACTAGTTTCGGGTTACCTGAACCCATTTGCAAATCATCCTGCGAGACGGAGAGTTAAAATTACAATTTATCCAATAAACTGTTACAAAAATTATGGAGTGCTTATAACAAGATACAGAAAGTATTGTACCAGGTTATACGTATCAGACAGACAAAACAGTACTGTCCGAAACAGCATGTCAAATGTATACATGTACGTATGACAAAATCAAGTTTAATAACGAACACCGACAGAAGGAACATGTAACTGATAGTCTACTTCCTAAGCTACCATAGGGAAACGACAGAGAGGGGGACCCTATCGGCACGTAGGGAATATCTTTATTACAACTTGTAATCATCAAGGATGAAACAGTTAATACAATAAAAGTACAAGTCAACTACCACACTTAAGCTCTTTAAAAATTTCCAAAAGCAGCAGGACATTTACAACCAACTAACAGTAAAGAGCAGCAGCGCCACATACGGCGACACGCAACATCATTCATTTCGAAACATAAACAGAGTGGAAAGAAACCAAAATAGGTGCTCAGCCTAGCCTTCTGATCCGCTTACCCTCCCCCACCCTAATCCTCTGCCAGCTTATAAAGTTCCCCACCCCCAACCTACACTATCGCCTTGAACACCTCCCAATATCCTACGTTACCGGTAAACTCGGCACTACCCTGCCTCTAGTTTCTCCCTTGCTCACTGACCCTGGTAGTCTGCCGCGCCTCTACCATCACATTCTCCAACACTACACCTCGACACCCTCCACGTCCTCTCCCAACGAAGCTTAAATCGTCTTCCCTTACCCCATCCCAAAGCCCATCTTCATATATACCCGACCTGCCAAATCTAGGAGGCACTATCACCCCCCCCCCCCACTTGCCAGGGCTCCCTTCTCCTCCACTCCTCCCCACCCATTTCCTAAAACTTGATTCGGAATCATAACCCTCTTCACTCTTGCCAAATCTATCCTCCAAACAACCTGCCACACAAACCACCTTCTACACTCTATCCTTGAATGCTACTTTCCCTTATCCCTGGCAGTCTACATGCTTTCATCACTTCACTCATCTATGCTTCTATTTTAATCAGTCGAGACATCAGCCTTTTATGTTTTACCGTATGCAACTGTCTATCTGTTTTTATATATTCGGGTGCAACACTCATTTCCCATTCATACGTGTCTATGTTTTAATTAATCAACAAATCTGGCTTTTATATTTTAGTCTATGCAAATGACGCCCTGTCTTTTTATTGTTAAAAACATTCAACTTTCCCAACCACCATATTCAGTTTTTATCATACGTTTTCAAAACTTTTACTGTCATGTGGCTGGCGAGCGTCAAATTGTATCAGCTGACAGCCCAACCTCCCCCTCCTCTCCCCCCATTGGGGTGAAGGGCATGAAATAACAATAAAGAAAAAAATAGTACAACACTGAAAAGCGATCATCTTTCGAAATGCATCATGCTTAACCAAAAAACAAACGTCACAGAATATTTAACCACTATTTCTTTTTTTCCTCCAGAGCCCAACGTTCAACGATGTGTGCTGAACGATGTGCTCCGAACAAATCGTTGCCTTTCCCGTTTTACAGAGCAGGCCTCCTCCTTCGATTTCAGTTCTATGATGAGATGTCAACGTGCAACGCCTTATCGCCTATTCGTGGTTTCACCGACCTCCAACCACTGTACATGGACGCAGTGGCACGCGACCAAATGACTAGGATAAATTGTAATTTTACCTTTCCGTTTTCGAAGATGGTTTGAAAACAGGTTCGGGCAACCCAAAAATGGAAATGAGCGTATGACGTCAGTGGCCGGGAGTTCCCAGGCGGGAAGTTCGGCCGCCAAGTGCAAGTTTTATTGAGTGCGACGCCACATTGGGCGACTTGCGCGTCGACAATGGGGATGAAATGATGACGAGGAAAGCACAACACCCAGTCCCTGGGGGGAGAAAATCTCCCACCGCAGCCGGGAATCGAACCCGGGCCCCCCTGCGTGGCATTCCAACGCGCTGATCATTCAGCTAATGGGGCGGACTCGGGTAATCCAAAACTAGTCGTCACTTAAATAGAAAGCGAATTTTGCAACTTTGGCTCTTATTACATCGAAAAATCGGTTGTGTGAGAGCGTTTCATCATTTGAGTTCCATATAGTTTCTAAAATGATCCCACATCTGTTTCTACTCCGCTTAAATACTTCCTTTAGCGTGTCATGTCATCGCAATGCACCAGGCAGCATTCGGTGTCATGGTGGGCACTGGTCATAACGTTTTGGGTCATCAATATATGTGAAGTAGTGTATAATCATCAAACCACAAAGAAACTTGCACAAAGTAACAGGGAAATTGCAGAACCAGTTAATTAGCTATTTTTACTTGGAGTTCTTACAAACAACGACTGAATGGACAAGAAAAGACATAAGCATAAAAGTCACATTGGTATGAATTGCTTTTGGTAACTGGAATACGATTTTCAAAATGAAACGCACGAGATGTCTGAAACGGAAAATTTAATTTCAGTATGTATTACCAGTTGTTACATAGGGCAGTGACGCATGGGAATTTAATTGCGAAAACTATACAGAAATGCGAGTTGCTAAGTGGGCAGTGCAGAAATGCTTGTTGAAAATTACTAGGAGAGACGGGAAACAAAGGAATGAGAGGGAACAGACTGGTATGGAAAAAAATTTCTGTAAAGACAATAACATGGGAATGAGTGAAGCAGGTAGCGAGACAAACGGGTAATAGACGGACGAAGGAAGTTTTTTGCTGTATTTCTAGAGCTCAGAAACGACCAGGTAAGGGTCCGAATGAAACATGGATAGATGACATCTAAGAGCAATGTGGATACGTTTAAGTGAAGATAGTGATGCAAGGAGAGCTCTTGTCAGAGTCTTCACTCAGCAGTCGACGGGAAGCATCTGACGACGACGATGATTATTATTATTTTCTGCCTCAGTTTCAGGCAAAAACTACGTCTACTTCTACACAACCACCATCTAATAATGTTCGTTACCGACAAGATCGTAGATATGCGGAACTCGAACCGTCCTAGATAAAAACTAATGTCTCTGTAGAAGTGTTTCAAACAGTTGCCTAACATTGCAGAGTGAAGTGTTTGTTGCGCGGAATGACTTTGTGTGGAACTCTGATTCAGCAGACAAATGGTGACCGCTATCAAAACAACGGTTCTCGACCACAACCAGCGAGCGTTGCGTCACCTTTTATCGGCAGGCGATCGAAGTAGTCACACTTCCCGTTGGCAGTGACTCAGCGTTCCTCAGAACAAATTCTCGAGGAGACCCGTCCGCTGTCGAAGCTTTGTGAGTCGATCACTTGTGTAAGTGTTGACTCCGTGTCTCCTCGTATTTTATTGTGCTGTCTCTCTTGCACATTCGTGTTTTCAAGTTGCTGCGTAGACAGGAAACATCGATTAATGTCTGAAAGACTAAAGTTTGGAAGTCATGCACCAAAGACAGTTATTGGCTTTATCATTAATCATTTTATTTCTTTAATGTCTTTTCCTTGCTTACCTCATGGAATATATATTGATCTTAGGAGCCTATCCGAAATACGAATGTGTCAGTCAATCCTAGTAGAATAAAATTTGACACCTTGTCGTGTTTTCATGATGCATTTCCATTTTTTACTTGGCCACATAATATGTAACTCTATTACAGTATTATTAGAAGTGTCATAGAAAAAAAAACATGTTTAACATTAAAACCTCCTGTTACACATAGACAAGTGTAACACTACTCATGTGTAGCCTTCTCTTCTAAATGTGGCCTCCTGTCGGAATGTTCGAATGAGCACCTTCTCTAAGAATTCCTATAAAAGTTACTCCCAAAGTAGATTCTAATTTCACGGCCGGCCGGTGTGGCCGTGCGGTTCTAGGCGCTTCACTCTGGAACCGCGTGACCGCTACGGTCGCAGGTTCGAATCCTTCCTCGGGCATGGATGTGTGTGATGTCCTTAGGTTAGTTAGGTTTAAGTAGTTCTAAGTTCTAGGGGACTGATGACCACAGATGTTAAGTCCCATAGTGCTCAGAGCCATTTGAACCATCTAATTTCACATTCTCTAAGTTAAAGCTGCCCTTTTTACAGGAAATGTAAGAGTTTGTTTGACCGTGTAGTGTATGTGTAACGGATACAAGTATCAGACTGTTATTTCGTATCCTGAAGGAATTCCAGAATGATGCAATATTACAGGTAATTGTGGTCGAACCAGTAACCTTTTGGTTATGAGTCTGTTCATTTGTTTTTGCACAAGGCACTGACAGACACTCTGTACCCTACACCCTGGAGTTTTACCATGAACACTATGCTTGGATCGCCACAATTCACGTCGGTTATTTCTGCAATTCCCCACGCAAGCGCTCTTGAACTACGGTACCACCAGGACCAATGAGTCTTTGAGCACAAGAAAGAGAGAGCGATTTAGTTCTAGAATCTTGGGGCCATGTTTACGCGTGAGCGACGTTACGCAATGGTTAGCACAGTGGGCTTGCATTTGGGAGGACGTCGGTTCAAAACCCCGTCAGACTATCCGGATTTAGGTTGTCCGAGATTACGCTAAATCGCTTAACTCATTAGTGACCGTCGTCCTAGTTATAGAACAGTTGCTTTCCATTGTTGAATCATGCAACAATGAACGCCGCGTAATTTCTGTCGGCGTTGATTGTTGCCTCCACACTTTCAAGCTACAACTACAGCCTATTTGGAGACCAAGTTACTAAGTCTGTGTTTATGTGTCTTTATGTCAACATAGTGAATTTTTTCCTGTGCACCCGATTTGCTGTCTGTATTGCTAGAAGTCTTACGTGAAGAATGGGTAAATGAGATTAATTAGTATTTTACTATTGAAAGTCTGTTCACGCCAGCTGTATAAAATTCCTGATGGAAACCAAAAATCTCGTACCAAAAATAATTTGAGTAGAAAATGGAGTCCTTTACATAGAAATTCTACTATGTATCGGCAGGAAGTATTCAAATAGGTCGAAAAGGTTATAAATACTTTTTTTCTGAGGAGATAGAGGCAGATATGGTTGCATTACCACCTGATGTCGATGAACTGACTGTTGAGAACAGTTTCGATGGTGATGAAACAGGGTATCTTATGGTGTAGGATATTCCAGGAACAGTAGAAATCAATGTGTCAGAGGACTGCGACGTTCCAAGCCATTCTACGGCATCTTCATCTAGTGCCAAGAAAACTGAAGATCAGTCACAACTGCAGGATCGTTCTTCTAAAAGGAAAAAGAACGGACCAACGGCAATGTGGTCTAAGACAAGGCCTAATTACAGTTTCGGCAATGTAGGTAATATGGAACAAACTAACCATGAATATATTGTGACCACTCTACAAGGTTATACGCCACTGGACATTTGTCAGGAGTTGCTTACTTCTGAGATGCTAAATTGCATTATAGAAGAAACTGGTACGAATACAAACCAGTTAAAAAACAAGTCACACGATTCTATCTCAACAAACGAACTGAAAGTTTTTATTGGTTTCTTGATTTTATCTGGATACCACACATTGCCCAACCAGCGAAATTCTTGGTCTGAAGATGATGATCTGATGGTTCCCCCCGCAAAAAGTGTCATACCACGCAATAAATACCTTGAACAGAAAGCAAGGCTTCGTTTTGTAGACAATAATGAAGCGAATGCTAATAAAAGTGATAGAGGATTCAAGGTTTGATTGTTACTATGAATAAAAGCTTCCAAAAATAGGTAATTTTTGATGAAAATCTCTAGCTTGATGAAGTGATTCTCAGGCACTATGGTTGTCATTGTCTGAGGCGATTTCTAAAAGGGAAAGCCATTAGGTTTGGGTATAAATTTTGAAATTTGTGTGGAAATAGTGGCTATCGTTATAATTTTTATCTATACCGTGTGAAGCATGCCTCTGAAGATTCTCAATCTTTGGGAAATCGAGTGATGAAAAAAATGCTAGAGTGTGTCGCTTACCCAAATCATATATTTTGATAACATTGTGGCTCATATTATCTGTTTGTAGGACTAAAACAGGTGAGATTCCGTGCCACACACACAGTAAGACAAAACAGGACTGCTCATTGCCCATTCGAAACAGATAAAATTGTAGCAAAGAAAGATCAATGAAGTTATGATTTTCGTTTCGACACAACCAACCAAATCACCATGGTTAAATGGAACGACAACACCTGTGTTTCATTTTTGACCTAATTGAGCTTCTGGTATCAGTTTCTAGACGACAAAATGTACCAAATGCAAGAAGCTCGTCAAACAGCTTTATCTTGTGAGTCAGTACAATAAATATATGGGCGGCGTAGACCACCATGACTGGCTTCTGGAGAAACACACGGTCGCAGTTCGTTGGACAAAATGGTATTGGCGAATTCTCATTAGAATTGTTGACATGGCTGTGGTAAACACATATGTACTTAACAATAATGTATCTGCGGAGGCCAAAAGTATCATGGATATTAGAAGATACATCGCCGCATCACGTCTGAAAATCGGGCAGAATGCATGAAGAAGCCTTGGCAGTACCATTGTGCACCTCTACGATGCAAGTTTTGGATAATGTGAGGCTGGATGGGTGAGGTCACATATTGGAAAAAGAGAAAAGGAGAGAAGATGACAATTCCAAATTTGTTCGTCGAAACCTCTAATATTTTGTACTCAATGTCATGCAGCTTTATGTTCTCCTTGTTTTCCAAAATTTCGTAATTAACCTGATTTCGCAACTAAGTGGTTTGATTGTAATTGTACCATCTAACCAGCTACTAATTTCCATGAATATTTATTTTCCAACATTTAGATTAATAATAATTGGTTTAAACATTTTCAGTAAGTGTAACTCATTGAGCCTGTATGTTTTTATCACAAACTTTCATAAATAATCACAATTACCCTTGTTCACCAAGTATATGACTAATATGACCCTATTATTTCTCATAATCTTTCAAGAGTACTGAATTTATTTTGTAATCTGAGAATTTAAATGAATCTTTCCCACTTTGAAATTTAGTGTTTTGTTTCTAATTATTCTCCTTAAAATAAATTGGAGCAAAAATTGTAAAACAGGAAAGAAAGCTGAACAAAAATTGTTTTCTTTATCGGGCACCCCAAGCACACAGCAACCGATTGTAGGACAGTGATTATTTTTATTACTGTCAGAGGGAATCAATTTAAAATTTGCTACATGTCATTTTAGGCCTTTTAAACATTTTTTTTAAATTTGTGTAAGAAATTCACACAAAAAACATCTGGGCGCTAAAAATAGTTCAAATGGCTCTGAGCACTATGGGACTTAACATCTGAGGTCATCAGGCCCCTAGAACTTAGAATTACTTAAACCTAACTAATCTAAGGACATCACACACATCCATGCCCGAGGCAGGATTCGAACCTGCTACCGTAGCGGTCGCGCGGTTCCAGACTGTAGCGCCTAGAACCGCTCATCCACAACGGCCGGCCTTTGGGCGCTAAAGAGCTGAGGCAAATGCTGGGATGGTTCCTCTGAAGGAGCACAGCCTGTTTCCTTCCCCAGCCTTTCCTAATCTCAGCTTGTCGACGAGACGTTAAACATTAATCTTCCTTCAAGACAAGCTGAAAAAAACACCCACATTGACTCCTATTTTTCTTCACTCGTGCAGTAGTTTTCCACTTGTTCAGTTGTTGCTTACATTCTGAGTCATTCCGTCAATACCGCGCTGACTCACCTCTAATGATTTTTGTGTAAAACCGTTAGGTTAACGTATCTCTTGTGTCAGGTACACAACTACAAAATATCCAACTGCTAAATACCCGAACAGCAGTTGTGTCTTTAACGCATCACATGCTGAACCGCGAAGGAGCAGACGATTTTTGAGTAAACAGGTAAACAGTCCCTGGAAGTAATACGACAATTCCAGTGAACGCACGTCTTTCTGTTGCAACCTTTCGTTTTTTCGCTGTTTTGGAACTGCAGCAAAAATCTCCTACTGCACGTCGTAACACTAGAATTGTACATATTCCTTATTTTGCGAGTTAGTATTCTAGGTCTAATTTTTAGCAATGCACAAATTTGCAACACTTACAGGCTGATTCACCTAAAACTTGCACCGCAGATATAGCGGAAATGGAAAGCGCCATCGCTGTGCGGTTTTGACAGAATGAATTGGTAGACAGGGTCTCGTATTGTTTGCCAGTTACGTGAAAGTTGTAGTGTAACACATAGACAACTTAACAGAAGAAAACTAGTGACGACGACAGAAGGGGAGGAAATTAATGTTCTTGCTGCTGTTGCAGTTGATCCGCCAGTTATCTCCCGCGTAATCGCAAAAAATGGCTCTGAGCACTATGCGACTTAACTTCGAAGGTCATCAGTCGCCTAGAACTTAGAACTAACTAAACCTAACTAACCTAAGGACATCACATACATCCATGCCCGAGGCAGGTTTCGAACCTGCGACCGTAGCGGTCGTTCGGCTCCAGACTGTAGCGCCTAGAACCGCACGGCCACTCCGGCCGGCTCGCGTAATCGCACAAGCAAGTGGTAAGAGTCAGGCAAGAGTCATATGCATTCTCCGTCGACCTAGGTTTCGTCCCTGTCACGTCTCTGCCCATCAAGAGTTGCATGGAAACGATATTGAGAATCGTATTAAGTTCTCTACATGGGCATTAAGACAGGACACTCCAGATGTATAATGTATCTTCCATATGAAACAACATTTACCAGTCATGGCCAGGTAAACCGCCGAAACATGCACTGTTGGTCTGTTGACAGTCCCCCTTGGCTTCGTCAGGTAAAACGTCAGCATCCATGAAGTGTAAACGTGTGGTGTGGGATAGTGAACCATCAGCTCATAGGTTCGATTTTCACAGACGGAACAATGACTGCGCACAAGTATCGCAGCCTCTTAACAGGCCATCTTCTACGGATCCTAGAAGACGTTCTTCTGCAGGCTAGGGGGAACCTGTAGTATCAACATGATGGCTATCAAGCCCATAGTTGGGAAGCACCACAGCATGTC
This sequence comes from Schistocerca piceifrons, assembly GCF_021461385.2. Taxonomy (NCBI): domain Eukaryota; kingdom Metazoa; phylum Arthropoda; class Insecta; order Orthoptera; family Acrididae; genus Schistocerca; species Schistocerca piceifrons. The sequence continues at coordinate 111,871,495 of NC_060139.1, read as the reverse complement.
TTCACGAATTTTTTCCAACTCGTTGGACTGGATGCAGAGGACCTGTACTTTGGCCGGCCCATTCCCAGGCTTTTTTTCTGTGTAGAAAGTTGAAATACGCTGCCTACAAGGGCATACCAACTACACGCGATGATATGCAACGACGCGTTACTGCAGCGTGCTCGGATATCTCCGCTGAAATGCTTGCTCGTATGCAGCAGTCGTTCTATTCCAGACTGGAAACGTGTATTGCCGCACTAGGATCCCGCAACAAATATCACTGACATTCTGATTTTTCAATAACATTGTTTCATTTGATAAGTGCATTTTTGCGTAAAAATACACTTTCTAAGGGTTACTACAATCTGTTGACTGGCTAACAACACGAATCCGTGACTGCCAGTCCATTCTGTGAAAAGCACACATCAATACCACTTTCCATTCCGCAATTGCGGTACAAGTTTTTGGTAATTGCCCATGTACAGGTGAAATTTAACTCCTCTCTTTCCCCATGTATTGAGGCCATTGACAAAGCTAGATAAAGGTGGTGTTACACGGTATTAGCGTCACATTTTTTGTCCTTTATGCTTATACAGAGTGTACATAAAGTCCGAGAACACTTTCAATTATTTAATGCACAAGAATTAAAATTGTACAGACGTCATACATATTGCATTTTGAAGAAAAAAACTCTGATTTTTTTATTTTTAATATACAAATCATTCGATATGCGAACCATGAGTGACCCGGCAGACGTCAGTGTTGTTTGTTGTTGTGGTCTTCAGTCCTGAGACTGGTTTGATGCAGCTCGCCATGCTACCCTATCCTGTGCAAGCTTCTTCATCTCCCAGTACTTACTGCAACCTACATCCTTCTGAATCTGCTTAGTGTATTCATCTCTTGGTCTCCCTCTACGATTTTTACCCTCCACGCTGCCCTCCAATACTAAATTGGTGAGCCCTTGATGCCTCAGAACATGTCCTACCAACCGATCCCTTCTTCTGGTCAAGTTGTGCCACAAACTTCTCTTCTCCCCAATCCTATTCAATACTTCCTCATTAGTTATGTGATCTACCCATCTAATCTTCAGCATTCTTCTGTAGCACCACATTTCGAAAGCTTCTATTCTCTTCTTGTCCAAACTATTTATCGTCCATGTTTCACTTCCATACATGGCTACACTCCATACGAACACTTTCAGAAATGACTTCCTGACACTTAAATCAATACTGGATGTTAACAAATTTCTCTTCTTCAGAAACGCTTTCCTTGCCATTGCCAGCCTACATTTTATATCCTCTCTACTTCGACCATCATCAGTTATTTTGCTCCCCAAATAGCAAAACTCCTTTACTACTTTAAGTGCCTCATTTCCTAATCTAATTCCCTCAGCATCACCCGACTTAATTGGACTACATTCCATTATCCTTGTTTTGCTTTTGTTGATGTTCATCTTATATCCTCCTTTCAAGACACTGTCCATTCCATTCAACTGCTCCTCCAAGTCCTTTGCTGTCTCTGACAGAATTACAATGTCATCGGCGAACCTCAAAGTTTTTATTTCTTCTCCATGAATTTTAATACCTACTCCGAATTTTTCTTTTGTTTCCTTTACTGCTTGCTCAATATACAGATTGAACAACATCGGGGAGAGGCTACAACCCTGTCTTACTCCCTTCCCAACCACTGCTTCCCTTTCATGTCCCTCGACTCTTATAACTGCCATCTGGTCAATATGGTAATCAAATTCTTGCCATACCCGTCCCAGCATGGCATCGTCGACTGTGGCAGACGCTTCCCGTATTCTCTCCCGAAGCTCTGCTACATCACGTAGTAGAGGCGGTACATACGCCAGATCTTTAATGTGTCCCCACGGAAAAAAGTCGCACGGAGTGAGATCTGGTGATCGGGGAGGCCATTTCATGAACTCCGACGCACAGAAAGCTCGCTCCGCAAATGGTTCAAATGGCTCTGAGCACTATGGGACTTAACAGCTGTGGTCATCAGTCGCCTAGAACTTAGAACTACTTAAACCTAACTAACCTAAGGACATCACACACATCCATGCCCGAGGCAGGATTCGAACCTGCGACCGTAGCAGTCACGCGGTTCCGGACTGCGCGCCTAGAACCGCGAGACCACCGCGGCCGGCGCTCGCTCCGCACCTGAATTCGCCATATATGCGATTAGCGCTGACTATCGGCAAATTACCGAACTATTATACTGTGGCGGTATACACGAAACAAAAAACTTTCAGGGTTTCTCTTCAAAATGACATATGTGTGATTTCTGTACAATGTTTGGTTCTTGTGCAGTAAATAACTGCAAGTGTTTCCGGATTTTATGTACACCGTGTATAACTGCAAACACATAGGTCTAATTTAGTAACGTACGACTATCAGCTTGAAAGCTTTTGGAGGCTTGCGATTTCATATAGATCTCTTAAGAGAAATAAACTTTAAAACCATAAAATTATACGCTCGTGTGTCACTGATGTAGTTACGTTTATATACCAGTGCAAATGGTCCATTACTGATATTGGTTTGGCAAATAAAATACACTCCTGGAAATGGAAAAAAGAACACATTGACACCGGTGTGTCAGACCCACCATACTTGCTCCGGACACTGCGAGAGGGCTGTACAAGCAATGATCACACGCACGGCACAGCGGACACACCAGGAACCGCGGTGTTGGCCGTCGAATGGCGCTTGCTGCGCAGCATTTGTGCACCGCCGCCGTCAGTGTTTCAGCTTGTTTGCCGTGGCATACGGAGCTCCATCGCAGTCTTTAACACTGGTAGCATGCCGCGACAGCGTGGACGTGAACCGTATGTGCAGTTGACGGACTTTGAGCGAGGGCGTATAGTGGGCATGCGGGAGGCCGGCTGGACGTACCGCCGAATTGCTCAACACGTGGGGCGTGAGGTCTCCACAGTACATCGATGTTGTCGCCAGTGGTCGGCGGAAGGTGCACGTGCCCGTCGACCTGGGACCGGACCGCAGCGACGCACGGATGCACGCCAAGACCGTAGGATCCTACGCAGTGCCGTAGGGGACCGCACCGCCACTTCCCAGCAAATTAGGGACACTGTTGCTCCTGGGGTATCGGCGAGGACCATTCGCAACCGTCTCCATGAAGCTGGGCTACGATCCCGCACACCGTTAGGCCGTCTTCCGCTCACGCCCCAACATCGTGCAGCCCGCCTCCAGTGGTGTCGCGACAGGCGTGAATGGAGGGACGAATGGAGACGTGTCGTCTTCAGCGATGAGAGTCGCTTCTGCCTTGGTGCCAATGATGGTCGTATGCGTGTTTGGCGCCGTGCAGGTGAGCGCCACAATCAGGTCTGCATACGACAGAGGCACACAGGGCCAACACCCGGCATCATGGTGTGGGGAGCGATCTCCTACACTGGCCGTACACCACTGGTGATCGTCGAGGGGACACTGAATAGTGCACGGTACATCCAAACCGTCATCGAACCCATCGTTCTACCATTCCCAGACCGGCAAGGGAACTTGCTGTTCCAACAGGACAATGCACGTCCGCATGTATCCCGTGCCACCCAACGTGCTCTAGAAGGTGTAAGGCAACTACCCTGGCCAGCAAGATCTCCGGATCTGTCCCCCATTGAGCATGTTTGGGACTGGATGAAGCGTCGTCTCACGCGGTCTGCACGTCCAGCACGAACGCTGGTCCAACTGAGGCGCCAGGTGGAAATGGCATGGCAAGCCGTTCCACAGGACTACATCCAGCATCTCTACGATCGTCTCCATGGGAGAATAGCAGCCTGCATTGCTGCGAAAGGTGGATATACACTGTACTAATGCCGACATTGTGCATGCTCTGTTGCCTGTGTCTATGTGCCTGTGGTTCTGTCAGTGTGATCATGTGATGTATCTGACCCCAGGAATGTGTCAATAAAGTTTCCCCTTCCTGGAACAATGAATTCACGGTGTTCTTATTTCAATTTCCAGGAGTGTATAATCAACACAGCGGCTTGAGCTTTGCCAACAAAACAGAGCAACATGCAAGCTGCAGAGCACCCAACATAAAACAATATTATGAGTAGCGACTTGTATAGCTGTAGATAACGTACATTCCTTTGCCACAAAACTATTCTCGCGAAGTTCGAATGGAGGGAAGAAGATTAGGTTGTAATGTCCTTTTTTTGATGAGGTCATACGCGGATGGAAATCGACCGTGTATCCTAAGCAAAGGATTATGGAACAAAAATAAAAATTAATGTTATCTTTGCGAAGTTGGACCACGTTTCGTGAATGATGATCATAATATGCAGTGTCTTACAACTAAGACTGGTGCTTATTACACTACTGGCCATCACAGTTGCTACACCATGAAGATGACGTGCTACAGACGCGAAATTTAACCGATAGGAAGAAGATGCTGTGATATGCAAATGATTAGCTTTTCAGAACATTCACACAATGTTGGCGCCGATGGCGACACCTACAACGTGCTGACATGAGGAAAGTTTCCAACCGATTTCTCATACACCAACAGCAGTTCACCGGCGTTGACTGGTGAAACGTTGTTGTGATGCCTCGTGTAAGAGGGGCAAATGAGTACCATCACGTTTCCGACTTTGATAAAGGTCGGATTGTAGCCTATCGTGATTGCGGTTTATCGTATCGCGACATTGCTGCTCGCGTTGGTCGAGATCCAATGACTGTTAGTAGAATATGGAATCGGTGGGTTCAGGCGGGTAATACGGAACGCCGTGCTGGATCCTAATGGCCTAGTATCACTAGCAGTCGAGATGACAGGCATCTTATCCGCGTCGCTCTAACGGATCGTGCAGCCACGTTTCGATTCCTGAGTCAACAGATGGGGACGTTTGCAAGACAAAAACCATCTGCACGAACAGTTCAACGACGTTTGCAGCAGCATGGACTATCAGCTAGGAGACCATGGCTGTGGTTACCCTTGACGCTGCATCACAGACAGGAGCGCCTGGGATGGTGTACTCAACGACGAACCTGGGTGCACGAATGGCAAAACGTCATTTTTTCGGATGAATCCAGGTTCTGTTTACAGCGTCATGAAACCCTACATTTCAGCGCGATAATGCACGACCGCTTGTTGCAGGTCCTGTACGGGTCTTTCTGGATATAGAAAATGTTCGACTGCTGACCTGGCCAGCACATTCTCCAGATCTCTCACCAACTGAAAACGTCTGGTCAATGGTGGCTGAGCAACTGCCTCGTCACAATTCGCCAATCACTACTCTTGACGAACTGTGGCATCGTGTTGATGCTGCATGGGCAGCTGTACCTGTACACGCCATCCAAGCTCTGTTTGACTCAATGCCCGGGCGTATCAAGGCCATTATTACGGCCAGTGGTGGTTGTTCTGGGTACTGATTTCTCTGGATCTATGCACCTAAATTACGTGAAAAGGTAATCACATGTCAGTTCTAGTATAATATATTTGTCCAATGAATACCCGTTTATCATCTGCATTTCGTGTTGGTGCAGCAATTTTAATGGCCAGTAGTGTAAATCAACTACACTCCTGGAAATGGAAAAAAGAACACATTGACACCGGTGTGTCAGACCCACCATACTTGCTCCGGACACTGCGAGAGGGCTGTACAAGCAATGGTCACACGCACGGCACAGCGGACACACCAGGAACCGCGGTGTTGGCCGTCGATTGGCGCTAGCTGCGCAGCATTTGTGCACCGCCGCCGTCAATGTCAGCCAGTTTGCCGTGGCATACGGAGCTCCATCGCAGTCTTTAACACTGGTAGCATGCCGCGACAGCGTGGACGTGAACCGTATGTGCAGTTGACGGACTTTGAGCGAGGGCGTATAGTGGGCATGCGGGAGGCCGGCTGGACGTACCGCCGAATTGCTCAACACGTGGGGCGTGAGGTCTCCACAGTACATCGATGTTGTCGCCAGTGGTCGGCGGAAGGTGCACGTGCCCGTCGACCTGGGACCGGACCGCAGCGACGCACGGATGCACGCCGAGACCGTAGGATCCTACGCAGTGCCGTAGGGGACCGCACCGCCACTTCCCAGCAAATTAGGGACACTGTTGCTCCTGGGGTATCGGCGAGGACCATTCGCAACCGTCTCCATGAAGCTGGGCTACGATCCCGCACACCGTTAGGCCGTCTTCCGCTCACGCCCCAACATCGTGCAGCCCGCCTCCAGTGGTGTCGCGACAGGCGTGAATGGAGGGACGAATGGAGACGTGTCGTCTTCAGCGATGAGAGTCGCTTCTGCCTTGGTGCCAATGATGGTCGTATGCGTGTTTGGCGCCGTGCAGGTGAGCGCCACAATCAGGACTGCATACGACCGAGGCACACAGGGCCAACACCCGGCATCATGGTGTGGGGAGCGATCTCCTACACTGGCCGTACACCACTGGTGATCATCGAGGGGACACTGAATAGTGCACGGTACATCCAAACCGTCATCGAACCCATCGTTCTACCATTCCTAGACCGGCAAGGGAACTTGCTGTTCCAACAGGACAATGCACGTCCGCATGTATCCCGTGCCACCCAACGTGCTCTAGAAGGTGTAAGTCAACTACCCTGGCCAGCAAGATCTCCGGATCTGTCCCCCATTGAGCATGTTTGGGACTGGATGAAGCGTCGTCTCACGCGGTCTGCACGTCCAGCACGAACGCTGGTCCAACTGAGGCGCCAGGTGGAAATGGCATGGCAAGCCGTTCCACAGGACTACATCCAGCATCTCTACGATCGTCTCCATGGGAGAATAGCAGCCTGCATTGCTGCGAAAGGTGGATATACACTGTACTAGTGCCGACATTGTGCATGCTCTGTTGCCTGTGTCTATGTGCCTGTGGTTCTGTCAGTGTGATCATGTGATGTATCTGACCCCAGGAATGTGTCAATAAAGTTTCCCCTTCCTGGGACAATGAATTCACGGTGTTCTTATTTCAATTTCCAGGAGTGTATTAGTGAGTTGTGCAGTGAATATGTAGTGCGTGCGCAACGCAGCGAAATTTAGAAAGGTACAATAGAAATAAACATTCGATGAATGCGTCACTCCGGAATATACACCACCGCATTAAACAACCAACGAAAACAAAGCAAGGCCTAAGAATGAAAACTTGTAAGAACCATCTTACGTTGTACCCTTAAAAATTTGGAACCAGCAATGGTTAACCCAGTAACGCACACCTCCGAAAGTATCAGATGAACTTTACAGAGAACTCTCAATTATTTGCGGGAAAAATTGCCTGTATATCGAATATTTTGTAACGAAATTGGACTTTCACATTTTATTTCGCATTTGTCATGTACTTCTTCAGTCAATACCTAAAATTCGAGACCAAGCAAAAACTGTCATGGTAGCTTTTCAATGATGGAACTTGGAAGTGATCCGGATCTAAAGATTTTTTCAGTTTAATTAGATGAAGATGACATTCATAAAATGAAATGCACAAATATACAAGCATTTTCAGGTGTTGTGAATTATTGATAACTCCATTCACTGGTTATGTCTATACTGTTGAAAGATGGGCTACAATGTTATCAGCAACTTGCCTGCCTCCCCTATCAGGGACAGCTGTAGTTCCAACAGTGACCATTATTACCGTGGACGACTGTATCACTTTCGCCATTGTTCATAGCTGCTGCAGAAGTGTAGTGGCGTGGCAAGACAGCCAAGCCACTCGGAGGTAGCCGAAAGGCACGCGTTAAGCTCACGCAGATTGGCGTGAGGTCTGGAACAAGGTAAAGTAATTATCCTATAAAGAAAAGAACGTAGTTCTTGGAATACTTAACTTTAATCCACAATTGTAGAACATCTCTCTTGACTGTACACGCTTTAAGATAAATATCAAATGCTATGGCACCTTGCTAGGTCGTAGCAAATGACGTAGCTGAAGGCTATGCTAACTATCGTCTCGGCAAATGAGAGCGTATCGGTCAGTGTAGCTTCGCTGGCAAAGTCGGCTGTACAACTGGGGCGAGTACTAGGAAGTCTCTCTAGACCTGCCGTGTGGTGGCGCTCGGTCTGCAATCACTGACAGTGGCGACACGCGGGTCCGACGTACACTAACGGATCGCGGCCGATTTAAAGGCTACCACCTAGCAAGTGTGGTGTCTGGCAGTGACACCACAAGAAGCATCAGCTTCAGAATCACTTTCATCACGTAAGTCTCTTAAGTCACGTTCTCAATTGAGTTCTTCTTACATTTCTTCCCGTATAGCATCTTCCATCAGTAAAACGTAATTCTTACGTGCCATTTTCACATAAATGTACTTCACAGTCAGAGACAGAAACTTACACAATGTGCACTCCAGGGTCACAGTGACCCTTAAAAACTATTTCTGTCAGATTAATTATACAACAGTGTGCTACAACCTCTAACGTCCGTCCTCTACTAGGCCTCACGCAATGCTGAATTTACAGTGGCGGCAGCGGCCTGTGTGCGTGCAGCGGCGCATGCAAGGAAGCAAACAAAAGACTTCCGGGTCAGAGTGGCCCTGGTGACAACTTCTAGGGTTAAATGTAAATAAACATTGTATAGCGTCGATGTGGCTCTGTATTCAATTTATAATTCTTATAACTAAAATTTTAATCGAACAATCTTGTTCTTCCTGACTTCGTCAGTTTCCTGGCTCCCTCCACGAAAATCTTTAGTGCTTCTGTGATGCTTTCCACAACGCGACATGAGACCCCTTGCTTGTTAAAACGCAACACATTCGAGCTGAGAACATCTTTGCGATCGGCACATATTCCCCCTCCAATGTACTCACGAATTCGATCGCTGGTCTGTACGGTACAGTCACGTATGTACGAAGTGTGTTCAAACAGTAATGGGGAATTTTGTAATTTCACGTGTTGTATTAGCCCGATTTGAGCACCTTTTTTATTTGTTGTGTTGCAAAATGTTCTGAAAAGTATCTGCGTAGCGTTATCCATGTCGGTTATTTAGTCTGTTGTCAGCTGAGAAAAGGTTAAGCGTGTTTTAGTAGTATCTGTCGTTATTTGTTTTGTATGATATAGATCAGAGAATACGTATTCAAATTAGCTGTAAAAAAGGATACAGTGGAGCAAAGTTTTAAATATGCTTTTGGAGAGTATGGTATGAGTGAAATAGGGGTTTAGAAATGGTTTTATGTTCATCGAAGATGGTCGTCGTCGATGATGGTCGTGAGGAAGCTGAAGATGACGACCGCCTTGAAAGCCGCAGCACATCATCAGACAATGAAATCACGGAAAAAGTGAAAGAAATGATTGTAAACGATCGCCGAATCACAGAAGAGGACGCAGAACTGCTCAAACGTGTCATTAAGGCTCAATCGTCCCAATGGAAACATTCTGTATCGCCAAAATCGAAAAAAGCTCGACAATTGCGTTCAAATGTGAACCTGTGCTCTTCGATTTTAACGGCACGGTGCACCATGAGTCCTTATCACAAGTCTGAACGATCAAGAAGGAGTACTACGTACAAGTTCAACGCCGTTTCCGTGAAGCAAGTCGAAAAAGCAAGTCCGGATTTGTGGAGAAACAATTCACAGATTTTGTACCACGATAATGCGCCTACTGACACTTGGTTACTTGTTCGTGATCTTCTGGCCAAAATAATACTGTAACGTTGCCCCAGCCGCCATAGTTTCGCAGACATTGCCCCAGGTGACTTTTTTGTGTTCTCGAGCGAAAATAAAAATTCAAATGGCCGTCGTTTTACCACCATAGAGGAAAAAGGCTACAAGCTATCCCAAATCTGAGCTCTAGAGGTGTTTCAGAGACTGGAAAGGATGCTGACGAAAGTGCGTAATACATGATGGGGACTCTTTTGATAATACTGGTTGTCGCGAATAAATAAAATTCTTAACAAAAACTTCCGGTTTATTTTTCACAGACACTTCGTATCCGTCACGCCTGTCGTCGACATAACACTTTTTTGTTTGTTTGTTTGTTTGGCCTCCAGAGTTTGTACTCTATTTAGCTATGGAAAACAAATGTTTACACAGAAAGCATAATTTAAAGAGAAAATACATAACAACAGATGTTTAACAAATAGAACGATGAGTGAACTAGACATATTTATTTTATCAGTTCTCTCTACTTCCTAAATTACATATACAAATAAATGAAGATATTAATCCTATTGTTTTTCCCTATATTCTTAAGAAAATCATTTTATACAGGCGAATTTCTTTAGAAACCTAAAGAGAAGACGCTGATTGAGGGAGGAGTAACCGATACTCATCAAAGTCTTCGGAAATCCCGACCGTTCATTGTCAGATTTGGAATACGAAAACAAGGTGTGGTTTACTTCAGCTTCTGACTCGCATGGAGGGGAATCGCAAATGGTGATTCTATCCAGACGCGCAGGGAACGAGGAATGGTTAAAGCGGAGTCGAATGATGGTGGAAATCGTAGATCAGTCCAAATGTGTCCTCGTAAATCACGTCCTTTTATGAAGTTGAGGTTGCGTTGTCGCATAAGGTGGCTTTCGTTTGTTGGAGTACATATCGCATCTCTTGCCATTGTCGTTTTTAGTGGCTCTTGCCTTGACATAAGTAGCCTGTATATGGTAATTGAGAACAGTTCCTGTAGGTGCAGCTTGCTTCGCTAAGACAACAACTTCCTTTTTATAGCGGATGCCAGCGCGGGAATGCTCTCACAGCAAAATGACCTCTCGATTTACACAGAATATATTCCAGTACCACGTCCAACGGACAATTAACTCGTTTCACAATAAAGGATGGCAGCCAAAAACAGTTGCAGGATAGAATTTTTTTATTAAATTCTTGACCAAGGTTTCGGTACATATAAATATACCTTCATCAGAAGTACATTTCTAAAATTACATCATGCACTGGAGAATAATGAAACAATTATGCCGAAAGGCGTCGTCAGTAATTAAAATATCATCTCCATTTGTACAACATGTGTAATGGGTACAGGATCAAAGCGAACAGTTTAACAATGTTACTTCGCCTATGAACTCATAGGCGAAGTAACATTGTTAAACTGTTCGCTTTGATCCTGTACCCATTACACATGTTGTACAAATGGAGATGATATTTTAATTACTGACGACGCCTTTTGGCATAATTGTTTCATTATTCTCCAGTGCATGATGTAATTTTAGAAATGTACTTCTGATGAAGGTATATTTATATGTACCGAAACCTTGGTCAAGAATTTAATAAAAAAATTCTATCCTGCAACTGTTTTTGGCTGCCATCCTTTATTGTGAAGAATTTTAACAGTTGCTGCTGCAGCCATGTTTAAAATCTTGAAATTAACTCGTTTATTGTAAATACGGAGTACATGCAGTGAGTCAGTAGTTCACAAACGGTGCTCAAGACGTTCACCACAAACTTCGATACGCAACTCAGTACTTCTCAACATGATTCTGGAAACTTTTGCCAATTCGTTTGGTGTGATTTCCGCACTCGCATTGCGAATTTTTGTTTTCAGCTCTTCAGCTTATGCGGATTCTTACTGTAGACTTTACCCTTTAAATTACCCCAAAAATAAAAATCACAGACTGACAGATCGGGCGATGTGGGAGGTTGTAAACTTGATAAAGCTTCGTGGACTACGACAATGAAAACCGTTAAGTATGTGCCGTAGCACCATCTTGCTGAAAAATCGCAAACTTTCGTCGTTCTACCGTTAGCTGCGCTATGAATGGTTGCAAAAATTCCGCTACGTACATTTGCGAGTTCACGATGCTGTTAAAGAAATCATCGCATAAAAGCAGTTGGCTTGAAACTGCAGACCAAACGCCTACTTTCAAATCATGCAGAGGCACGCCAAAGCGCTCTCTGGGATTGTCTGTTGACCAACAACATGTGTTTTGAGAGTGCACGAACCCGCTAAGGTAAACCATGCTTCATTTGAGTTGAAGCAAAGATTTATATCCAGATAACCGTCAGTGACATGCATGAGTAACCACATGCAGTAGTGCTGCCGTACTTACTCACAGGTTTTAATGCTTGCATTATTCTTACTTTGTATGCTCGCACAGGTAACAGATTCATCATATTCTGGTATGACGTTCATTTGATTTATGGTAGCGAGAATAAGCGTCTAGTTGGTTTTCGTGGACTTCTTACCATAGTCTCGTGAACACGTTCGATGTTTTGCAGCAAACAAACTCTCTTTGCACGATTACGTTTGGGGTTATCGACTGAACACGTTGCTCTAAATTTAGGAATCATTTGGTGCACAACACATTTTGCAGGACAGCTGTCCTTTGATATTTTATCGTGAACCTTTCATTTAACGTTTTAAACGACTTACATCCAAAAAAATTCCAACAATGAACACTCTTTGCTCGATTGAAAAAGGGATTCTGCAGAAGCGTATTCACAACAAGCTTCACACTGACTGCTGACTACGCATCACTGATCCCTAAATCGCCGCTACACGTCACGTGACCCTGATAAATATCACGTTCAGTATAACACAGGGCCTTTTTTGCATTGGCCACCCCACGTAACGGTTGGTTATATTTTATTCCGTCTGCGGTGCTGAATACTTTTAAGAAACCTGCGGAATCGGACACGATTAACATCTTTTAAGAAGGAAGTTCGAGGCACAAACTTAATTGCTTTCAAAATTGCCATAGTCTACGCCGTAAAAACAGACGCACTTTTAATCGGTTTGCATGCTTTACTGATTTGGTCCTGAGGGCGTAGGTCCAAATCATTAAAGCCTGCAAACTGACTAAAAGTGCTTCTGTTTTTACGGCAGACATGTTGTGCTGTCTGCCGAAAACTGAATGTGACTAACACGTCCTCATACCTGGGCCCAAGACCGTTAATCCGTTTGTCGCCATTTAACGAAGTTAAGTTTTCGAGTAACATTAACTTTTAAGTTAACTTTAAAGAAACGTTAACGGGTTCTTTAATGTCCTTTAACCTCCTTTAAGTCTCCAGAATGAGATTTTCACTGTGCAGCGGAGTGTGCGCTGATATGAAACTTCGTGGCAGATTAAAACTGTGTGCCGGATCGAGACTCGCAGGAGAGCTTCTGTAAAGTTTGGAAGGTAGGAGACGAGATACTGGCAGAAGTAAAGCTGTGAGGACGGGGCGTGAGTCGTGCTTGAGTAGCTCCGGTGGTAGAGCACTTGCCCGCGGAAGGTTAAGGTCCCGAGTTTGAGTCTCGGTCCGGCACACAGTTTTAATCTGCCAGGAAGTTTCCTTTAAGTCTGTTTATCGTGAATCAGGTACCTATTATTTATGACAAAAATGGCTCATGTTCTGAGACGTTCGGCTCATGTAGAAGGCTGATTACGCCAGGATGCGCGCTATTGTTGTAAACCATCGAGAGCGAGCGACAATAACCGTATTCTGTTCATCATAAGAATGTACGCCCCCGGTAGCTGAGTGGTCAGCGCGACAGAATGTCAAACCTAAGGGCCCGGGTTCGACTCCCGGCTGGGTCGGAGATTTTCTCCACTCAGGGACGGGTGTTGTGTTGTCCTAACTTCATCATTTCATCCCCATCGACGCGCAAGTCGCCGAAGTGGCGTCAAATCGAAAGACTTGCACCCGGCGAACGGTCTACCCGACGGGAGGCCCTAGTCACACGAAATTTATTTATCATAAGAACAAACCTGATGAAACAAACACAAACGCGATTATTGGTCGGCAGCCGTAGCAAACGTACGATGGTGTTGTTACGCTCTTGTAAGTAGGGCCTATGTATGTATTAGATATCTTATTACTAAGAAACTTTAAATGAAACTTTAGGATATTCTAATTTATTAACAGCCATCAAAGTCTTACTTAATCACTCTTTAGCTATGTAATTTTTATTTTAAAAATTGTGTATAGTCTCTATACTATTGCGGTCTGATTGTCGCGGTGTTAATACGCGGTATGAAAATGACAGGCTGCTTCCTGCTCCGTAGTGAAACACGTGTGTGAAACACGGTTAAAAAGTGCCGATAAATAGGTTACTTTTAATGTTTTTCATAAATTTACAGAAAAAAATCGGCTATGAAGTTTTCCGAGGGATTGCATTTGATACTGTTTAGGGACGTATTCACAGTTGATTTACAGCGGAATCGATAGCGTAATACATTGAAAATCATCTGTAGTTCATGGATCCTTTCTTCAAGCCTCGCCTTTTTTATCGTTCAGTTTGAAATACCTACAGCTCGTAATTGTAAATCATCATCATTTCTTTATGAATAATGCATGTCCTCTTGTTTGTAATTGCATATTACACGGGAATTCTTGTTTTCATTTCAAATATAATCTCTTAACTATCGATATTTTATAAAAGATTTTTAATAAAGGTTGCTTAAATTAAGAAAGTATAACAATTTAACTTTTGGACAATAATGAAAAACCAAATACTCTTTATTTGGACTATGTCCATTGTTATATACCACAGACGTAGTTTCACAAGAACCAGATAAGTGTCGTAGAAACATGAAAAAAAGATCATTTTCACAGCTTCTAGCACACCACACAAATGCTGCATTTTTACATTTGCCACTGTACCATTACAATATGAAAACAACAAAACTAATCCGCAGCGAAATTAAAGGATTTGGCGCGATAAACATCAAGACTGTTAAGCTGCCAGGCGTACTGGAACTAACGCACGCAGATTTTTAATACAGTATGTCTGCCGAACGTTGACGGGATGCAGAACGGCGCGTCGCAAAAGAAAAGGAGAAAATGCGACGCCTGGGTTGCTTCGTGGATTCTGTTGTTGATTGACTTGTTATCAACGTAGCAGATCACAATCCCAGAACTGAAATATATTTCTCGCATTCGGATAAGGAAGGAACTGAGAGATTACCAGACGACTGACTGTAATTAATACCTTCAGTAGCGTCAGTATGGCGTCAGTGTTCTACAATACGGTGAAATCCCTGCAGTATGCTTTTGCATCACACACAACTCGCTCAGAAAAACTACACTTTGTTTAAGTGATGAATTTTCATCACTCTTGTCTGTAATTAGAATACTATGTTAGGTGAGAACGAGAGATTTTATGCTTTCCGTCTGGTCACCAAAGAAGCGTGCGGTAATGCTGGAGTTTTGCTGAATATTATTTCATTCTCTTAAAAACTTAAATGACATTCGAAGCTATACAGTTCCTCTGCTCGCCTCTTTTTACGTCTGAACTGCAACTGCTCACATCGTTGCATATTAGCTGCTCCAGCTAGTCAGCCAATGCTATCCAAGATAAATGCGACGGTAAAGCTGTTGTCCCGCATTATCGCTCAATCTGTGTGTGTAACACAGCGTTAACACGTATATTTATGATCGTACTTGACTGTACTGGACACAGCTTGGCTCCACGTGAAACGAAATCCAATGAGAGTAAAGAAAACGCGGAAGAATACGTGACGTAAAGCTTACATCAAGTTTATTCTTATGATGAACACAGTATACGTGTTGACTTTATTGTTGTTTGTTTACTAAGGTCGCTTTAAATGGTTTTTTTTTTTTTTTTTTTTTTTAGGTGACTGAGGAAACTGAATCATGGAATCGCATTTTACTTCTACAACTGATGAAAATCCGCAGCCGTATGTTAAGATGTTAAGTGATGTACGTTAATTTTGTATCCAGATCGGGAGGACAAATACTTTTCGATTATAAACTGCCCTTGCTTAATGCTCAAAGTGGACCACCCGCCTCATGGGCGGGTACAGATTCACCTTGTGGACGCTGGAGCACTGCAATTTCCTATATTACCCTCACAGACCGAGACAGTCTCGCCAAGTGAGTGTCTTTGGGTCCGCCGTTGCTCGTCTGGTGCAGTGAGCACTGGATTCCTGGAACCTAATCCGCCTCGCAGACGGAGTAAACACTCTAGCTTCCCAAACGGATATTCCTGTTTGTGTAATATTGTTTCATAAACGTCTGTTCCCAGTGACGTATATATATATCCCATTCTTGGGTGCTATATTTACATTTTATCATGTTTCATCTCATAAAACGTAGTAATGAAGTGCTTTGCTGGCATTTCAGGTGGACAATGAGTAGTATGCCGGTGGTAGTGTCTTCTCGAACGAAAAACGATATATGCTGCCCCCATATCCGACGAATCTGAAACCGACACAAGTGGTTTCCGAAAACTCATATTCCCAGATATAGACGAGATGCAACATTCTGATCAGAATTCTTCATTTAAGGTATCGAAAGCAGTATTAGAAGAGGTAACTCCTGCAGCTTCGTCACGTGATGTTTAGCGACCACGTGGAGAGCAGAGGTGTGTACAACGATCCAGTGAAGGTACAACCTATTCTGGAAAGCGTGGATGCTTTTCTGGGAAATCAAAACTAGTTGCCTCAAGTAACACCGTTCAACGACAAATGTTATTAAAAAAACCGCTTTCATGTCTCAAGGAAGACGCTCGAAGATTACAAAATCCCGGTCTCGAAGATATGTGGCTTATCTACTTCTCCGACAATATAATAGATGACGTTGTTGAGTGAACTAATTCCAAAACACAGTCTGTACGGCGAAAATTAGAATACCCGGACAGTGTTTCATATAAGAACTCCTCAAACGAACATATATCTGTACTTTTTGGTCTCCTTGTATCATCGGGATTTTTAAATCGTCCTATTTGTCTTCTCTTTTTTCTATCAGTGCGACTGGTCATCCAATTTTCCAGACTACTATGTCGAAAAAGAGGAGTAAAGTGTTGATCAGGGTTTTGCGCTTTGATGATTCAACAACGAGAAAGGAGAGAGAGAAATGAGATCCATTTGCAGACGTCTCATCTCTTTGCGAGAATTTTATTGGCAACAGTCAGCGGAATTACGAAACCGGAGCATATGCTTCCATAGATGGGACCTTGATTCCTTTCAGAGGTCGATGCCAGTTCAAAATCTACATACCCAGCAAACCGGCCAGATAAGGCATAAACATCATGTGTTTGACGGACACGAGGAATTCATAAACGTATGACGCACATATGTGTATGTCGGCAAAGACAGTGACGGGGTAGACCTCACTGTCGAGGAAAAACAACTAAGCAAGCCCTTTCAAGAAGCAGTACGCTCATCGAAGTGTGTCTACAGTGCAAATAGAAATATCACTTTCAATAATTGGTTTTCGTCGTTAGGGACCACAGACTCACGACGGCTGGAACCATGCCGATAAACAAATCACATTTCCCCTGAGAATTTCTCCCAGATGGGACTAAAGCAGTCGCTTCAAGCATCTACGAATTCACGAAAGACCAGACTCTTCTCTCCTACGTACCAAAGTGGAACAAGATTGTGATTCTCTTGTCTACAATGCACCATGTTGAATTCGTCGACCAAGGGAGTGACAAACCTGAAATTATTTCATTTTTCAGTGCAATTAAATCAGACGTAGCTACACTCGACATGAAATGCAAGACGAACTAGAAGGTGACGGTTTTTGTATCATTTGGTGTCAGTCAGTTGCTGTAATGCGTATGTTATACTAATCTAAAAACTAAACTCCTCCCGAATAGGCCACGAAGGCCCAACGGTACAGACGGTACAGACTCAGCCCATAGGCGTCACTGGATGCCGATATGGAGGGGTGTGTGGTCAGCACACCGCTCCCCCCGGCCGTACGTCAGTTTCCGAGACCGGAGCCGCCACTTCTCAATCAAGTAGCTCCTCAGGTTGCCTCACAAGGGCTGAGTGCACCCTGCTTGCCAACAGCGCTCGATAGACCGGATGGTAACCCATCCAAGTGGTACCCCAGTCCGACAACACTTAACTTCGGCGATCTGACGGGAACCGGTGTTACCACTAATGCCTATTTTATGCACAAGCATATCAAGAACCAAGCTATGTAGTCAGGATTTCATTTTACCGAAGCATTTGGCCTCTCGCTCATAAAACTTCACATGAAACAACGGCTCCAGACAAATTTACCATTCCTTTTACGGCGGTTATTGGAGACATAGTGAGAAGAGATCGCGATGGTCACCAAACAAGATGAAACGATGAACCAGCTCCGTCACCGAGGGGACCAGTTAGAGCTGATCGGCTGGAAACACGTAAGAGCTGCTATTCTCCCTACCGAAGAAACGTAGACTAACTACCAATGCGTGAAATACCAAACTTCAACCTGCCTGAATGCTCTGAGAAGCTGTGCAACACGTTTGTATCAGGGTTGTAAACTATTGTTGGCAAGCAGCTATTATCTACCGTTCTTTCGACGCATTTAACTGATTTGTAATGAGTGGATTACGTTTACTTTTGTATCAGTAACGAAAACAACAAAATTTATTTTGCGTTCATTAACTAGTTCTGACGACTGTAACTGATTGCTAGAAATAGCTCATGTATTTAACTGAAATTCATGCTAGTTCTCGTATGGCTCCATACTTGTTCGTTATAGTGTATGGTTTGTTTATGTTCGTTTTTTTGGAAATTTGTGGTAAGGTTCAAATGGCTCTGAGCACTATGGGACTTAACATCTGAGGTCATCAGTCCCCTAGAACTTAGAACTACTTAAACCTAACTAACCTAAGGACATCACACACACCCATGCTCGAGGCAGGATTCGAACGTGCGACCGTGTCGGTCGCGCGGTTCCAGACTGTAGCGCCTAGAACCGTTCGTCCACCCCGGCCGGCTTTGTGGTAAGGTTTTATGGGACCAAACTGCTGAGGTCATCGGTCCCTATGCCTACACACTATTTAATCTAACTTAAACCATTTTACGCTATGGACAACACACACGCCCTTGCCCGAGGGACGACTCGAACCTCCGACGGGGGCAGCCGTACGGACCGTGACAAGATGCCCTAGCCCGAGTGGCGACCCCGCGCGGCTGTTTGTTTGTTCAAAATGGTTCAAATGGCTCTGAGCACTATGGGACTCAACTGCTGAGGTCATTAGTCCCCTAGAACTTAGAACTAGTTAAACCTAACTAACCTAAGGACATCACAAACATCCATGCCCGAGGCAGGATTCGAACCTGCGACCGTAGTGGTCTTGCGGTTCCAGACTGCAGCGCCTTTAACCGCACGGCCACTTCGGCCGGCCAGAGTTTGTTTGTAACAAGTTGTATGTTCAATGTAATATTCTGTACCTAGTGATCAGACGAACATTAGTTAGTCTCATGTTCCTGTTATTATTACGTATCCCTGTTGTTTGAAGGTCCATCTCGTTACGGACAATTTTTGTTTTCATTATAATGTTTTTTTTATTTATTGCATTCTCCCTCGTTTTGTATATAATTTTTCTAATGAAGTGCCTTGTGATGTAGGTGTTTATATTTTGCACGGCTATTATTCACACAAAAGAGTCACAAGATTCATTTTTCACATTTACCTAACATGTCGCGTTTTTCTGTTTAGTCAAATGGGAGTAAATTTATATTTAAATTTAAGTATTTTTTCCTAATATAATGTAAATGTCATCATCATCAGTGTTCCTCCTAAAGGTAGGTTCTCACATGGTAGTTCTCCAGGCTGTCCGGTCTTCTGCCATCCTCTTCAGGTCTGCATAATTTCCTCTTCCCTTTATGTCGTCTATCATCTTGTATCTCCTTCTTCCTCTCAGTCTCCTCCCACAAACCAATCCTTCCAAAGCATCTACTAGCAAACACTCCCTTCTCAATGAATGTCCCAACCAGTTCTTTTTTTCTTTCTCTTACAACCTTCAGCAGACATCTTCTCTCACCAACCCTTTCCAATACTCTTTCATTACTCACTCTTTCGATCCAGCTTATTCTCTCCATTCTCCTCCACATTCACATCTCAAATGCTTCTAACCTTTTTTCATCCTCTCGTCTCAGTGTCCATGTTTCTGCCCCATATAGTGCCACAGTCCAGACAAACCATTTTCCAAGCGTTTTCCTTAGTCCTTTATCTAATTTGTCACATAAGAGTCTCCTCTTTCTGTTGAATGCCTCCTTCGCTATGGCAATTCGAGTTTTCACCTCCTGGTGACATCTCAAGTCTTCAGTTATTGTGCTTCCGAGATATTTAAATTCACTTACTTGGCTAATGGTAGATTGTCCTATTTTAATATTGGACAGTCTGCGTATTGTACTGATGACCATACTCTTTGTTTTGGCTGTGTTTATTTGCATCCCATATTCCACACAAGCTTCATTCAGATCTTTGAGCATGTTATTCATTGTCCGCTCACTTTCTGCCACTAATACCACGTCATCAGCAAATCTTATACATTCTATTCTCTTTCCACCAATACATATTCCTCTTTTCCCATCTAAGCTTTTCGCAATAATCTCTTCAAGGTATACCTTAAACAACAGTGGGGAAAGGCAACAACCTTGTCTAACACCTCGTCCAATGCTGCATCCTTCTAACATTTCATTTCTAATCATTATCCTTACTTTCTGGTGTAAATATAGATTCTGTATCAGTCGCCTCTCTTCGCAATCTACTCCTTTCCTCTTCAAGATATTCATCCATGTAAATGTGCTAAAAGGGAAAACATGACACGTTAATAATTGAAACAAAAACTGAAAATCCCGCGAATTTATGACATTTTGGTTTAGCTGCCTGAGAGACGGATGTACCCTGCAATTTCAGTATCGAACACGTTCCCAGTTGAGTGTTAACCAACAATTAGGGCTCACACTTCGAGCCTTAATTTAAAACCACACACAAGGAGAGCACATGAATCCCATGGGTACATTTTGAAGATACAGTGAAGACAGGGTACGGTCGAAAATCAGTCCTGTTTTTTTTATAAAGGCACATTTGCATGCCGTGCGTGAGTTTCCTCGGAAACGCGAAATCTTAATTAAATAATTAATCTCTGACAAGTAAAGCCTATGGCACAGAACTGCAGCGCTATGCCGCTGATAAAACAAAATACAATTACGACACTCTTATGTTTCATTAAGAAGAAGGAGGTCTTGTAGAATAGCTGAGGCTGGAAGCACGTATATTTTATTAACTGCCACACCGCCATATTTGATGTTATATAAGAGCACTGCGAGCTGCAATCTCACTTGGCACTCGACTCTGTAAAGATTCTATATTTGTGATATAAGTTGAATTATTTAACTATAGGCTTATTCATTGAATACATCTGATTTAACTAACTTTGTAAACTTTTTCATGTTTAGTAGACGGTCACCTCTGTACGACGTATTGACATGGCTGGCAAATTATTCCAATATTGAGATTTTGAGTCCGCACCTACCGCTGCAGTCGTTGGAAACGATTTAAATACGAAGTCCGATTATTTAAGTCACTTTTTGTGGTGTCACCGCCAGACACCACACTTGCTAGGTGGTAGCCTTTAAATCGGCCGCGGTCCGGTAGCATACGTCGGACCCGCGTGTCGCCACTATCAGTGATTGCAGACCGAGCGCCACCACACGGCAGGTCTAGAGAGACTTCTTAGCACTCGCCCCATTTGTACAGCCGACTTTAATAGCAATGGTTCACTGACAAATACGCTCTCATTTGCCGAGACGATAGTTAGCATAGCCTTCAGCTACGTCATTTGCTACGACCTAGCAAGGCGCCATTACCAGTTTATATTTAACTTGTGATGCCTGTACCGTCAGATCGATGTACACCACTTATGGATTAAAGTTAAGTATTACATCAACTACGTATTTTATTTGCTACTAAAAATTCCCTTAACTGTTCCAGACCTCACGCCAGTCTGCGTGAGCTAAAAGCGTGCATTTCGGCCTCCTCTAGCAACACGGTGTTGGCACTTCTGCCAACACTTCACATTTCACGGTCAACTAGGAATAACATTGCATTTACGAAAAAGCCATTGTCAAGCGTCTGATACCAAATAATTAAACGCCCACGTTCCAGATAAGCAAATATTAATTACAACCAATCACTATCATACATATACAATAATTAATATTTTATTTTTTTATTTTATACTTGGCATTTCGCTACACCCACAACATAAAGTTTGCTATTAAGAGTTATCGTCGTTAAGTCACCTTTAAAATAACTTTTTAGTAACGGATTAACGATTAGCGAAGTTAACTTTTTGACTAACTATGCTCGGCTGGTCGCTCGGTCGGTCCAGCTTGCTCGCTCCGTTCGCCTGCTTCACCCACACCACACCACAGCGCACCACGTGGCATCACATCCTGCGTGCGACGCAACAGCACGCCGCGCTGCCGCCGCAAACGCAGCCGAGTTGTGAAACGCGATCCGCCGCGCCGCCCAGAAACGCCCGCCTGCACGGGAATACCTCCCGTCAGCGCTCAGCTGCCGCGTCGGCGCGTCCCAGCCGAGCACGCACTTCCTGTTGTTTTTTCGCCTGCCTCAATGACGTTCCAGCCGCAGCTTCCCTTACCCAGACAGCTTACAAACAAAAGCCAGCCGTAAGATACCGGTTCAGCCAGCCGAACTGTAGCACCGGCCCAGTTTTTTCGTGACTGGAATCAAAGCCAATAACGGTCTTTTCAGGAATGACAAGGAGCCATGACATTATAATTCCGACAAAGACGGAAAAGGAGTTGGAAGAATAGTTGAACGCCGTGCAGGATTAGCCGAGCGGTCGTCGCCGGCTTCAGGCGGCCTTCAGTTACTACGTTTCCGCTGGTCATATCTTTAAAGTACGACACGACACTCTTACCCTCCCAGTGCACAAAGGAGGGCTGGGATTGGTCAACGTCAGGGCGAGAGCAGCTGCCCTTTACATGAGCAACATGAGGAAACGATGGAAAAGTCAATATACCTCTCTCACGGGTCGCTTACTACAGGTTCTGATGCCAGCCTCTAACGTCCCGCCGGTGTCGGTTGCGCACGTCGCACCACAGCTCTCCCATGTGTCGGCCTTCATTCTTGATTACAGCTATGTCAGCTCGAACCTCTCCGCCACACGTCCACCAAAGGCGAAAGATTTTTATACCAACCTTCTGCGGGCTGTTCACCATAACGTGGTGGAAAACAAGTACCCTACGGTTCACTGGCCAAGAGTGTGGAAAACGATACACCACCACTTTCTGTCATCCACGGTGCGTTCGAAGTGGTGTCAGATCGCCAACAAAAAATATGCCACACGCCAGCGGCTTCACACTATTGGACTGGCAGACTCCCATTATTGCCCAGATTGTCACCTTTTGGACACCGATGAACATCGTTTTACTTGCACATCATCGTCCGGAGTTTGGCGACTAACACAGAAGATATTGGCTTCTTACCTCCGGGTCACACCTGATATGATTGACCCGCAGACCCTACTCTGTCCCGATGAAACTTACTTTCCGGCTGCAAAATATAATGCGCTTACATGGTTCAAAGGACTTACCGTCGCCTACATCTTTAGCGACGGAGAGAAAGAGCAGCTTGATTACTGGTGGTTCCTACAAAATGCTCACAATGCCCTCGAAAGCACACCGAAATACCGTACGCTCTTCGCAAATTATTTACGCAGCGTTTTCGTTAACCCCCCACTCAGCTGGGGAGTGCCAGGCTGTGGTTAATGTGCTGTGCCGCATCACACTAACGGCTCAACGTTCTGCCTTGTCAGCCATGACCAAAGGAAGAGACAAGCTGCTGCAAGGATACTGTTTTCCTTGAGGCACTAGCGAAGCAGAATGCCTCCGTTGCAGATGCCCTTCAAAGGCGCTATTGGAGATTTCAGATAACGATGGCGAGGCTCCAAGTGGAACCAGTTACATTATTGAAGAACCTTTTAGTTAGAATTACATCAGTGGTTTATATTTTTATTTTTTGATTACTCTTTCATGCCACCTTTGTTGTTGTAACACTTACTTGTAACACTTAGTTACTAGAATTCTCATTTGTACACGCTCCCTAAATGTAATCATACGACAAGTGGCGGTGGCGCTTAGGTTTTTTTATTTTTTTTTAGTTCCATTTTCCTAAGGGGCTTTTTAAGGGAAAAAAGTGGTCCAGAAAGGGGGTAGCGTCTAAAAAAATAACAAAAAAATAAAAAAAAAATAATAAAAGTTGGTAGAGCATAATAAAAAAAGATGGTAGAGCACTTGCCCGCGAAAAAAAAAGCGGTCTAAGGCGCTGCAGTCATGGACTGTGCGGCTGGTCCCGGCGAAGGTTCGATTCATCCCTAGGGCATGGGTGTGTGTGTTTGTCCTTAGGATAATTTAGGTTAAGTAGTGTGCAAGCTTAGGGACTGATGACCTTAGGAGTTAAGTTCCATAAGATTTCACACACATTTGAACATTTTTGAACAGTTGAGCGGAATCGATTGTGCCATGAAAAGAAGTTGTAAAACGAACATCAGCGAAAGTAAAACAAGGCTAGTGGTAAGACGTCGTGTCAAATAAGATGATGCCAAATGTAAATGTCGTGTGACTTTTTTTTTGTAAAGTATATAAACTATTATTTACAGATTTTAACAATTGCAGGTTTACCATGAGATATATGTCGTGCGACTAGGGCCTCCCGTCGGGTAGACCGCCGGGTGCAAGTCTTTCGATTTGACGCCACTTCGGCGACTTGCGCGTCGATGGGGATGAAATGACGATGATTAGCACAACACAACACCCAGTCCCTGGGCGGAGAAAATCACCGACCCAGCCGGGAATCGAATCCAGGCCCTGAGGATTGACATTGTCGCGCCGACTACTCAGCTACCGGGGGCGGACTACCATCAGATGTTCTGCTATATTATTAGGCGAAAATAGGCATTTTATCGGTTTTTCTTTTATTAATGTTCTTGAAATGTCTGTTGTTAAGTACGAACACTTTTATTCGCTAAAGTCCATCAGATTGCCCCATAATGTGTTCACGGATTCGTTACAACACTTGCCTTATTTTGGTTTGTTGTGCTCGATAAACTTCGGTTACACGATGAATCAGTCTAATCTAAAAGCCGTAAATTCAACTAAATACCTAGCTATTACAATTACGAACAACTTAAATTGGCAAGACCACATAGAAAATGTTGTGGAGAAGGCTAACCAAAGGCTGCGTTTTATTGGCAGGACACTTAGAAAATGTAACAGACCTATTAAGGAGACTGCCTACACTCCGCTTGTCCGTCCCCTTTTAGAATACTGCTGCGTGGTGTGGGATCCTTACCAGACAGAAGTAACGGAGTACTTCGAAAAAGTTCAAAGAAAGGCAGCACGTTTTGTATTATCGCGAAATATGGGAGAGAGTGTCACAGAAATGATACAGGATTTGGGGTGGACATAATTAAAAGAAAGGCGTTTTTCGTTGCGACGGAATCTTCTCACGAAATTCCAATCACCAACTTTCTCCTCCGAATGCGAAAATAGTTTTTTGATACCGACCTACATAGGGAGGAAGATCACCACTATAAAATAAGGGAAATCAGAGCTCGTACGGAAAGATGTGGGTGTTCATTTTTTTCCGCGCGCTATACGAGATTTGAATAATAGAGAACAGTGAAGGTGGTTCAATGAACCCTCTGCCTGAAGCTTATATGTGATTTGCAAAGTATCCATGTAGATGTAGATGTAGATGAACATGTTGGCGATAAGTATGACAAAGGAAAAAACATATACATGAGTAATAAAATGGAGAGTACTACGACCCTGCATTTAGATTGGCGCGAAACTCGATTTTGCACTGATATTAGTGAATCAAAGGATACGTGTGGTAGTAAAATTGCTACACAAAGGGAGAAATGCAGATGATAAACGGGTATTCATTGGACAAATATATTATACTAGAACTGACATGTGATTACCTTTCACGTAATTTGGGTGCATAGATCCTGAGAAATCAGTATCCAGAACAACCACCTCTGGCCGTAATAACGGCCTTGATACGCCTGGGCATTTAGTCAAACAGAGCTTGGATGGCGTGTATAGGTACAGCTGCCCATGCAGCTTCAACACGATACCACAGTTCATCAAGAGTAATGACTGGCGTATTGTGACGAGCCAGTTGCTCGGCCACCATTGACCAGACGTTTTCAATTGCCGTGAGATCTGGAGAATGTGCTGGCCAGGGCAGCAGTCGAACATTTTCTGTATCCAGAAAGGCCCGTACAGGACCTGCAACATGCGGTCGTGCATTATCCTGCTGAAATGTAGGGTTTCGCACGGATCGATGAGGGGTAGAGCCACGGGTCGTAACACATCTGAAATGTAACGTCCACTGTTCAAAGTGCCGTCAATGCGAACAAGAGGTGACCGAGACGTGTAACCAGTAGCACCCCATACCATCACGCCGGTTGATACGCCAGTATGGCGATGACGAATACACGCTTCCAATGTCCGTTCACCGCGATGTCGCCAAACACGGATGCGACCATCATGATGCTGTAAACAGAACCTGGATTTATCCCAAAAAATGACGTATTGTCATTCGTGCACCCAGGTTCGTCGTTGAGTACACCATCGCAGGCGCTCCTGTCTGTGACGCAGCGTCCAGGGTAACCGCAGCCATGGTCTCCGAGCTGATAGTCCATGCTGCTGCAAACGTCGTCGAATTGTTCGTGCAGATGGTTGTTGTCTTGCAGACGTCCCCATCTGTTGACTCAGGGATCGAGACGTGGCTGCACGATCCGTTACAGCCATGGGGATAAGATGCCTGTCATCTCGTCTGCTAGTGATACGAGGCCGTTGGGATCCAGCACGGCGTTCCGTATTACCCTCCTGAACCCACCGATTCCATATTCTGCTAACAGTCATTGGATCTCGACCAAAGCGAGAGCATTGTGACGAGCCAGTTGCTCGGCCACCATTGACCAGACGTTTTCAATTGCCGAGAGATCTGGAGAATGTGCTGTCCAGGGCAGCAGTCGAACATTTTCGGTATCCAGAAAGGCCCGCAATTGCGACAGGCTACAATCCGACCTTTATCGAAGTCGGAAACGTGATGGTACGCATTTCTCCTTCTCACACGAGGCATCACAACAACGTTTCACCAGGCAACGCCGGTCAACTGCTGTTTGTGTATGAGAAATCGGTTGGAAACTTTCCTCATGTCAGCACGTTGTAGGTGTCGCCACCGGCGCCAACCTTGTGTGAATGCTCTGAAAAGCTAATCATTTGGATATCACAGCATCTTCTTGTCGGTTAAATTTGGCGTCTGTAGCACGTCATCTTCGTGGTGTATAATGGCCAGTAGTGTACATTTAGGCGGCTGTTGAACAGTATCGTTACATGTATATCACAAGAACAGAAAAAACAATAAAAACAGTCAAAAACATTAGAAACAATAAAAAAACAAGAATTAAAAAATGACTTAGGCGGGGAGAGGGAGAGAGAGAGGGAGAGAGAGAGAGAGAGAGAGAGAGAGAGAGAGAGAGAGAGCGAGAGAGCCATAGTATATGAAGGACACTGTTTTAATTACTTTGTTACATTGATACTTTTGTTGGATATCCGTTTTGACTTTTTTGCCTGCTTTCAAAAAAATGGCTCTGAGCACTATGGGACTTAACTGCTGAGGTCATCAGTCCCCTAGAACTTAGAACTACTTAAACCTAACTAACCTAAGGACACACACATCCATTCCCGAGGCAGGATTCGAACCTTCGACCGTAGCGGTAGCGCGGTTCCAGACTGTAGCGCCTAGAACCGCTCGGCCACCAAGGCCGGCTTTTGCCTGCTTTATTTGGCTACGTGCGAAGGACACTGTATCGATAGGGTTTGCACACGTGACACACCCTTTGGTGCTGCGACACTTGCACGCTTTCACCTTGATCTTTGCACACGTTTTAGCGCACTCGTTCCACAATACACCGCTCTTGATGTTGGGATTTGGAAGCGTGGGTGGTCGACGTTCTCAGCGACGTGGCTGTGGGTGTTGTGGGTTGGCGTCAGTCGCAGCGTGCCGATGGCATCTCGGAAGGCGGCGTCCAGTGGGACCTGCAGGAAGTTTTGGAAGGTCTCGCGGTACTTGGATCGTTGTTTGGCCCTCTTGTGTTCCTCCCAGAGGTCCCTGAGTAACTGTGCCTTGTCGGTCTGCCGTTTGCTGACGATGGCGTGTGCTGTCATGGCGAGAATCCACATCGTGGCCAGGCGTTTTGGGTTGGGGAAAGGCTTTGCTTCCGGGACAGTGACCGCTGTCACGTGTATTTCCCTTTCGTCACTTCTTTTGATGTGGGCAGTCATTCTTCCAGCTGTCGCCCACGTTTCCCTGCTGCCTCTGCAACTAAACCGATGCTCGATGCTGTCGGTCTGGTTGCAGAGTCGGCAGTTTGGCGATTCGCGCATATTAAAGCGCGCCAGTTTCTCGTTTGTTGACACTGTCTGGTGAACGATTTTGTACCAGGTGTCCCTGGCGTGCTAGGGCAGTGTCCCTTCAGAGTTGTTCTTCCAGACCTGTGGCCAGTCGTGGTCTGGAAGTCTCATCTCTATTTTGGTCTTGTTTGTCTTCCCCCACAGAGCGCCGCCGATATTCCTCGCCGTTCTCTGTTGCGAGTTGGCAACAACCGCGCTGATGTAGCTCCTGTCAATAGTCATCTGTTTGATGTGCCGCAACTTGAACGAAATGTGGGAGATGTCTACAGGAGCGTCTTCAGATTCCGGTTTGTAGTCGTTGAGTAGGCTGGACGTTATACTGTTGTCGTTCTGGTTCTTCATTTTCATCGCTCGGTGCAGGACCAGTGCCGCGCACTTTGTCTTTACGTCCGTCAGTCCGACTCCGCCTTCTTCCCTCGACAGTAGGCACGCCGCCCCAAGGCACGTAATACGCCGCACCTGCTATTGCTCGCACAATTTCTGCCGGTGCACGTAGGATTTGTGCCATGTACCACGCTTTCGACAGGATCGTTTCATTTCTCAATTTCACTGTTTGGCTCAGCGTCAAGTTTCTGTTCGCGTGTGTCCTCACGAGCCCTTTTGCTGTGTTCGAGACGCTGTGCCAGTTTTGTGCTGCCATTTTCAGTGGGCACTGCTGAAATTCTATTCCGAGTGCCCTATGGTTCTCTGTCACTCGGTACCACTCTCTCGGTGTTCGCAATCTGCCGTTGCCTATCGGCAGTAGCACTGTCGTCCTCGAATCCGTTTTGGCGCCCGAAGCTCTTTCAAAAGATTCCATTATTGGCAGAATTTTATCGGCATAGGCCATGTATACTGTAATTTTTGTTTGTTCTTTTCTACGTAATTCTGTAGCTCTCAATTCGTTCGAGCAATCAATCATTCATGATAGGAAACACAGTCATAGCTCAGTCACTCAAAATGATTCTGAAATTTTACTTGTTAGAATGAAATCAGGCGATGATTCTTCTTCTCTGCAGGCTCGTGCTTTGCGGCAGTCTGCTAATCTGTACAAATAAAATGCCTCGTAATTTTGGGAGCGTTGTATAATCAGTCGGGAAACCTCATATCAAGCGGATATTTGGCTTTGATGAAGTTTAACCTTCCGAAGAAGTAATGGAGCTCTTGGATTATTAAATGCAGGTTCGTATCCAGTTTTTCGGAAGTTCCCTTCTGATTAACAACTACGCAATATATCGATAAATATCATTAATCCTCAAATTTCAAATACACACCTTTTATTTGAAGGAGCGATCTATACATATTTCCTTTTAATCGTACAGTTCGTATCAGTTATCTTCTGTGATAAATCTCAATAATCAGATTACAGTTCATCCAAACCAACCTCAGGCTAATCGGCACGAAGACAATCTCGGAAGCTCCCTTTCTTTTTTTTTCTAACAACCACGAGAGAGAGTACTACAAAGAATACTTATGCGCTCATGGCATAGCTATTGTATGAGCTACTTTTCGCATGGATTCTGCGAGTATGAAGATAGAAAATTAGTAAACGTCATTCAAGGGTAGAATTGTATCTGAATAATTCATCGGCAGTAGCACTGTCGTCCTCGAATCCGTTTTGGCGCCCGAAGCTCTTTCAAAAGATTCCATTATTGGCAGAATTTTATCGGCATAGGCCATATATACGATGAAACTTCCTGGCAGATTAAAACTGTGTGCAGGACCGAGACTCGAACTCGGGACCTAGGTCCGCAGGAGAGCTTCTGTAAAGTTTGGATGGTGGGAGGCGAGGTACTGGCAGAAGCAAATGTGTGAGGACGGGGCGTGAGTCGTGCTTGGGTAGCTCAGATGGTAGAGCACTTGCCCACGGAAGGCATAGGTCCCGAGTTCGAGTCTCGGTCCGGCACACAGTTTTAATCTGCCAGGAAGTTTCATATTAGCGCACACTCCGCTGCAGAGTGAAAATCTCATCATGCATACGATGTTTGATGTTGCTATTGTGTAGCCTCTGAAGTCGGCTGTTAGTGTTCGTAGTAACGGGTATAGGGCTATTGTTAATAGTGCCATTGATAAAGGGCACCCTTGCCTGACTGATGTCCCTAGTCTTATTGCTTTTGATGTCCATCCGTTACTGTTATTGTGGAGGTGGCGTTTGTGATTATGTTCCTGATGGTTGTGAATTTTAGTCCGAATACGAGGCGTGCGATAGTTTTCAGTAAGTACCGGTGACTTATCCTGTCGAAAGCCTTGTGGAAATCGACAGAAATTATGGGGCCGGCCGGTGTGGCCGTGCGGTTAAAGGCGCTTCAGTCTGGAACCGCGCGACTGCTACGGTCGCAGGTTCGAATCCTGCATCGGGCATGGATGTGTGTGATGTCCTTAGGTTAGTTAGGTTTAATTAGTTCTAAGTTCTAGGCGACTGATGACCTCAGAAGTTAAGTCGCATAGTGCTCAGAACCATTTGACAGAAATTATGGCTGCGGGTTTCCTGGTTGTTGCGGCGTGACCTATGCTGTCCCTATGTGTGCAGACGGCGTCTAAGATGTTCTTGCCAAGCACTACACAGCTCTGCCATGAGCTAATGGCTTTCTTCAGTGCGACTTTGATGTTGGCAGCCAGACTCTTTGCTACTATTTTGTAGTCAGAATTTAGTAACGTTAAGGGCCGAAAATCGTCAATTCTATTGGCTGCCTGCTTTTTAGGGAGCAGAATCACCGTCTCCTGCAGAAATTTTGATGGCAATTCTGCCCGTTTAGAACTTCATTTACTATTTCAGTAAGTATACCGCCGATTGTACCCCCAGAGCACAGTGTAGAATTCCGTTGGGATTCCAACTGCGTCTGGTGCTCTTCCGTGTCTGCTGTCTTTAATGGCAGCTGTAACGTCGTCATCTTTCACATTGTCATTTAAAAGTGCCCGGTCTGCGTTGGTAAGTGTGGTGTCACCGCCAGACATCACACTTGCTAAGTGGTAGCCTTTAAATCGGCCGCGGTCCGGTAGTATACGTCCGACCCGCGTGTCGCCACTGTCAGTGATTGCAGACCGAGCGCCGCCACACGGCAGGTCTAGAGAGACGTCCTAGCACTCGCCCCAGTTGTACAGCCGACTTTGCTAGCGATGGTTCACTGACAAATTACGCTCTCATTTGCCGAGACGATAGTTAGCATAACCTTCAGCTACGTCATTTGCTACGACCTAGCAAGGCGCCATTATCAGTTGCTATTGATATTGTGATGCATGTACCGTCAGACCGATGTTTACCAATTATGGATTAAAGTTAAGTATTCCAGCAGCTACGTACGTTTTTTGTTAGTCTCATTTCCTTGACCTGTTCCAGACCTCACGCCAGCCTGCGTGAGCTAAAACGCGTGCCTTTCGGCTTCCTCTCATAGTGGGTTGGCTGTCTTGCCAAGTCACAACAGTAAGGATCCGGCGGGTTTCTTGCAGGATTCTTGCCATTTCTGCGTCGTCGTTTTCTTCTCCTCGGAACAGGTCGTTGAAATGGTCTTCGACGTGGTTCATGATGTCTTTCTTCGTCGATATCCTGTTTCCGTCCTTGTCGACAACTTCCCTTATTTGGTTGCTGTTAGCCCTGTCTCTCCCTGTGCAGGTGGTGCAGCGTGGCAGGTCCATCTTCGACCTCGCCGTTTGTCTGGCTGCGGGCGATGCCACCTCTCGTTTGCTCCCTTTTCATGCTCAGTATACGCGCCTTGAGTCGTTTAATTCGCGGCAGAAGCAATTCGCCGTCCGCAGGGGCATCCATCGCGTCTTCGTAGGCATCTTGTGTAGAAGTCTGCCGTGTTTCGTTTCCAAAAGGCCTTCTCAGCACTGTACCTTATCAGTACCCTTCTTATTTGCGCTTTGGTGTATTCTACTCACCACTCAGTGGTAGAATTATACTCGCCTCGCCTCTGCCTGCGTGCGTGGATCGTGTCAGACTAGGGCCTCCCGTTGGGTAGACCGTTCGCCAGATGCAAGTCTTTCGATTTGACGGCACTTCGGCGACTTGCGCGTCGATGGGGGTGAAATGATGAGGATTTGGACAACACAACACCCAGTCCCTTAGCGGAGAAAATCTCCGACCCAACCGGTAATCGAACCCGGGCCCTTAGGATTGACATTCTGTCGCGCTGACCACTTTTTTTTTTTTTTTTTAATTCATTTTGTTCGATATTGTTCGTTGCGTTTGGTCTGGGCGGACATCACTAGACGTCCGTCCAAGTTCATCGTTGATTCTTTGACTCAGTTTTTTATTACAAAGAGCACGCAACCCTCTGACCGAACAAGCTGAGCTACCGTGCCGGCGAACCTCTCAGCTACTGGCGGCGGACGTCATGTGATGCTGTGGGTATTACATTAGGAAAGGTAAAACGAAATGTTGTACATGATTGTTGCTATTTGAGCAGAAAAGAACTGATTTCACTGAAGTAGAGACGATATAAGACGGAGAGTAGCAATAGCAACAAAAGCATTTGTGAAAAAAAGGGATTTGTCTATAGTTAATATAGGCATGCGTCTGTTTGTTTGTAATTCATATAAATCTTCAGATTTATTCCAATCTTGATGAAATTTTGCAAATCTTACAAGCAAGTCAGAAGGAAGATCATTGCTTACACAAGATTTCGTAATCTAACTTGAAACATAAGTTCTAGGCCGATTTAATTCAGATTTCTACATGAACCCCTACGAACAGTTGGATGGACATAGGCTATACATATTTTTAAAATATACATGTACAAAATACATGAAGGAGAAAAGTTGTTACCAAATATCTCGAGTGTTGTTGTTGTGGTCTTCAGTCCTGAGACTGGTTTTATGCAGCTCTCCATGCTACTCTATCCTGTGCAAGCTTCTTCATCTCCCAGTACCTACTGCAGCCTACATCCTGCTGAATCTGCGTAGTGTATTCATCTCTTGGTCTCCCTCTACGATTTTTACCCTCCACGCTGCCCTCCAGTACCAAATTGGTGATCCCTTGATGCCTCAGAATCCTTTCTTCTAGTCAAGTTGTGCCACAAACTCCTCTTCTCCCCAATTCTATTCAATACCTCCTCATTAGTTATGCGATCTTCCCATCTAACCTTCGGCATTCTTCTGTAGCACCACATTTCCAAAGCTTCTATACTCTTCTTGTCCAAACTATTTATCGTCCACGTTTCATTTCCATACATGGCTACACTCCATACAAATACTTTCAGAAATGACTTCCTGACACTTATATCTATACTCGATGTTAACAAATTTCTCTTCTTCAGAAACGCTTTCCTTGTCACTGCCAGTCTACATTTTATACCCTCTCTACTTCGGCCATCATCAGTTATTTTGCTCCCCAAATAGCAAAACTCCTTTACTACTTTAAGTGTCTCATTTCCTAATCTAATTCCCTCAGCATCACCGGACTTAATTCGACTACATTCCATTATCCTCGTTTTGCTTTTGTTGATGTTCATCTTATACCCTCCTTTCAGGACACTGTCCATTCCGTTCAACTGCTCTTCCAAGTCCTTTGCTGTCTCTGACAGAATTACAATGTCATCGCGAACCTCAAAGTTTGTATTTCTTCTCCGTGGATTTTAATACCTACTCCAAATTTTTCTTTTGTTTCCTTCACTGCTTGCTCAATATACAGATTGAATAGCATCGGGGAGAGGCTACAACCCTGTCTCACTCCCTTCCCAACCACTGCTTCCCTTTCATGTCCCTCGACTCTTATAACTGCCATCTGCTTTCTGTACAAATTGTAAATAGCCTTTCACTCCCTGTATATTACCCCTGCCACCTTCGGAATTTGAAAAAGAGTATTCCAGTCAACATTGTCAAAAGCTTTCTCTAAGTTTACAAATGCTAGAAACGTAGGTTTGCCTTTCCTTAATCTTTCTTCTAAGACAAATCGTAGGGTCAGTATTGCCTCACGTGTTCCAACATTTCTACGGAATCCAAACTGATCCTCCCCGAGGTCGGCTTCTACCAGTTTTTCCATTCGTCCGTAAAGAATTCGCGTTAGTATTTTGCAGCTGTGATTTATTAAACTCATAGTTCGGTAATTTTCACATCTCTCAACACCTGCTTTCTTTGGGATTGGAATTATTATATTCTTCTTGAAGTCTGAGGGAATGTCGCCTGTCTCATACATCTTGCTCACCAGATGTTAGAGTTTTGTCAGGACTGGCTCTCCCAAGGCTGTCAGTAGTTCTAATGGAATGTTGTCTACTCCCGGGGTCCAATTTGACTTAGGTCTTTCAGTGCTCTGTCAAACTCTTCACGCAGTATCATATCTCCCATTTCATCTTCACCTACGTTCTCTGTACAACCTCTGGTTCTTTCAATTTATCCAGGTCCCATCTCCTTAAATTCCCACCTTTTTGCAGTTTCTTCAGTTTTAATCTACAGTTCATAACCAATAGATTGTGGTCAGAGTCCATATCTGCCCCTGGAAATGTTCTACAATTTCAAACCTGGTTCCTAAATCTCTGTCTTACCATTATATAATCTATCTGAAACCTTCTAGTATCTCCAGGGTTCTTCCATGTATACAACCTTCTTTCATGATTCTTGACCCAAGTGTTAGCGATGTTTAAGTTATGCTCCGTGCAGAATTCTACCAGGCTGCTTCTGCTTTCATTTAGTAGCCCCAGTCCATATTCACCTACTACGATTCTTTCTCTTCCTTTTCCTACTGTCGAATTCCAGTCACCCATGACTATTAAATTTTCGTCTCCCTTCACTACCTGAATAATTTCTTTGATTTCATCATACATTTCATCAATTTCTTCATCATCTGCAGAGCTAGTTGGCATATAAACTTGCACTACTGTAGTAGGCGTGGGCATCGTGTCTATCTTGGCCAGAATAATGCGTTCACTATGCTGTTTGTAGTAGCTTACCCGTACTACTATTTTTTATTCATTATTAAACCAACTCCTGCTTTACCCCTATTTGATTTTGTATTTATAACCCTCTATTCACCTGACCAAAAGTCTTGTTCCTCCTGCCACCGAACGTCACTAATTCCCACTATATCTAACTTTAACCTATCCATTTCCCTTTTTAATTTTTCTAACCTACCTCCCCGATTCAGGGGTCTGACATTCCACGCTCCGATACGTAGAACGCTAGTTTTCTTCCTCCTGATAACGACATCCTCTTGAGTAGTCCCCGCCCGGTGATCCGAATGGGGGACTATTTTACCTCCGGAACATTTTACCCAAGAGGAAGCCATCATCATTTAATCATACAGTAAAGCTGTAGTTTGCCCTTGCTTTCAGCCGTTCGCAGTACCACAACAGCAATGCCGTTTTGGTTGGTGTTTCAAGGCCAGATCAGCCAATCATCCAGACTGTTGCCCCTGCAACTACTGAAAAGGCTGCTGCCCCTCTTCAGGAGCCAGACGTTTGTCTGGCCTCTCAACAGATACCCCTCCGTTGTGGTTGCACCTACGGTACGGCCATCTGTGACGCTGGGGCACGCAAGCCTCCCTATCAAAGGCAAGGTCCATGGTTCATGGGGGGGAAAAATTATGTTTTTCATTTACAGTGAGTGTAATCTTTTTCACAGTTGTATCCTCAATCTATGTAATTAAATGGTAATTTGATTTCTCACCAACACACTTTTGATCTTTTGCATCGTACATTTGTACAACTGACATGTATCTTTATCATATGCCAACTCCATTTGTATGTGAAGAATTGTTGCTCTTATAATGTGCATTTTATCTGTTTGCATGCACACTTTTCCTACAGTCTCAGTTTGAAAAACCTCTCTATTGTTTGTAAATCTAGATGACAAATCTCTTTGGTAACTTATACACAATTAGTCATTAAAAACTAAGGCTGACTGTATGAAGTTGCACTAAATCGTGTCTGTTGTCATGTAGTCACATTATGTTGGATTGTTTTGTAGCACTTGATTCTGGCCTCATAGTCTTTCATTTGTTTACGATTTATCTGATGATCAGTTGCTAATATGCCTTCGTATGAAATACACTATCACTGCACTTCGCCGGCCGGAGTGGCCGAGCGGTTCTAGGCCCTACAGTCGCAGGTTCGAATCCTGCCTCGGGCATAGATGTGTGTGATGTCCTTAAGTTAGGTATAAGTAGTTCAAAGTTCTAGGGGACTGATGACCTCAGCAGTTAAGTCCCATAGTGCTCAGAGCCATTTGAACCATTTTAACTGCACTTCTTGATTATCAATGGCCTGCTGGCTATCCCCTTTTAGTAAAGATGCTAGAAGATCTGCAATAAGGAATAAACATCTTATAACTACTTTGTAAGTTAGAAAATGTAACAGTGAGATGCTGCGCCACGGCCCTGTATTCTGAATAAAAAAGCAAAAATTCTTACCTCAATAAAAACCGCGAATTTATCTGCTCTTACCTAAAAAATAATTTTTTTTTGGCACAGCTCCGTGCAATGCTGGCCTATACTTTTGTGATTCGTGAAAGGAATGATCATGCATTGGATAAATTCTTTAAATTGAAATGAATGTTTTTTTTAAATTACTTTATATTATAAAAATTATTATTGGGGCATTTTTTAAAAGAAATTGGATGACAGTTCACATACATTACTAGATATGCGCAAGGCTGCTTCTTTACCTTATACAATAATACTCATTGTCCAGAATCCCGACCAGAGCAGACTGTAGACAAGCGCAGACAAGCGCCGACTACTGCACACTACCGCCGACTCACGCAGACTACTGAAGACTACTGCCGACTAGCGACAAGCAACAACTAACTACATACTGCTCTCTGGTCAGAGACTCTCCTATGCCTTGCCTATTGCAGGCAGCCTTCGACCATAAATATAACAGACTGGCCCTGACGTCATTTTCGTGGCTCCAACATCTCTGGGCTGAAGTTACGTGAATGTTGGCAAAACATGGTTGTTTCGTGTTGTGCTTATGGCTGTACTCAGCGTTTTGTCGGGGAAATGGCATTACATTTCACGTGTGTTTCTATGGTAGTGCAGATGCGTTTATTGAAATCTGCTGAAGTGACTTTTATATGTTTTTTACACTTGGAATAGAGTATCCCGTAAATTAAAGTGTTGAAAGTGATGCCTGTAAAGTCAGACTCATATTACATTTTGGAAAGTATCTGTGATAATTCGGTTACAGAAGTAAGTATAATCGTTTCTCGTTCCTACTCATAGGTTCCGTAAGGATGAAAACCGAAGGCAGCTTTGGATACAGGCCCCGAAACGGAAAAACTTGAAGCCATCTGCACATACGCGCCTTTGCTCGAAGCACTTCGCGGAGAAGTGTTTTGATAGATTAGTTATTATTTACAATGTATATCTATAATTTGTATTTACAGTGTCTGTCATTTTTAAACCTAGGCTCCAAAATTATTTTCTGAAACTGCAAAGTCTCACCTTTCATGTAAAATATCATTTTTTTTAACTGATAGTTTAAACTTTTGTAAAAATAATGGGAACTGAACCTTTGAAGTGCACCTAAAATTGATACTCTAAAATGGATCTGCTCCTAAAGTAAACAATTTTGACACCTATAGTTGACATAATTCCCATAGCCCATTTTCTTTTTTAAGTGACTAGAGCTCGAAACGTGGCGAATACATGTTTAAAGTTTTGACACGAGCCCACTCTTACTGTTTAAAAGAATTTTAACGACATTTTACTATAATTGATAGTTTATAGTAATTTCGTCGCGTTGCCCACCAGAGTGGCGTTCGATGTATTTGTTAGATTTTATAAATGGTACTTTGAACAAATCCAGGTCAAATGTAGTTCTGGGATAATTTTTCACAAATAAAAAAGTAGTTTTTGTTGGAAGCGTTTGGCAGTCAATTGAGAAATGTGGGAAAAATCCGATACAAACATATGATGGCAGACAGCTGATCTGAAATCCCGCCACGTTTTGCCAACAGTCACGTGGTTTATGCTGGAGCCACACTAGCCCCATAGCTTCTGCACAACAAGGCCAGTCTACTAGTATCTATGGTCGAAGCAGGCAGCGCATACCTCTTACAATGCTAATAAATGTGTTTCAGAAAATAGGTCTGCTCCAAGCCAAAGTTCTGTGATTTCAGCTTGTGGGGTTGGAACAAAATAACTGAAACATTTGACCACACCGCCTATTAGGAAAATCATCGAACTTCTGTAACGTATTTTCGAAAACAGCAGCCGTACTGCTAAATGTCGGTGAAGCTGACTCGAAAGTTTCCCGCAAAAACGCTGTCTTTAACATATGCAACTTGTCTAAAAATATTTTTGAAATTAAGTTGTGACTAGGACTGTATAAATAATAAACACGAATTTGAACAACACTTTGCTTTCAAATTTTATTTCCAACATACACTTACATTAATTCAGCAATGAACAAAAGTCACATTCGGAATCATATCAACAAAAGAATGCGATGGGAATGCGAATGAGAATGCAAATGCTAATGCCTGAGTCTTCATTGTTTCGTCCTTATATATCAACCGTGAAAAAAAAAAAAAACCAATCTCGTCACGTTATGACGTTGTTTGTATTATGTCTCTACGATTCAGTTTCTCCTTGCCCTTACATAATCTTAGCCACTGCCCTTGAGAATAAACTAGTAGTACTTAAACATAACTAAGAAACCATAAAAACAGCGTGAGAACTCTTAAAGTTAAGAAAGGGGGGGGGGGGGGGGAGGCACATGCGACACAGTGATCAACCCTTTGACTACCTACCATTGGGACATATGCATCCCACGATAGGTCACCAGAGAACCAGTGGAAAAATTGCTGCATGCTATTGTTATGTATCAATGTCCTACTGGTAAAGGGATGCCTGCTAATGTTTTGCGGAATTCTTATAATCTCAGATAGTACCTGTTGGTTGTGCTGTGCTCATGTCTCTTTCTTAATCCTCGTTTCCGTATTGTCGCTTCGAAGTAGTTCGCGCCTGTAGATAGGCAACCCGATTACTAGATTTACAAAGCGGGCTGCCGTCACCTGCCTTCCGGAAACATCATGTCAACTAATTGCACGCACTTATTGATGTTTGCCACAACGCTGATGGGGCCCATGTTGTGGACCTATGATATAATTTACCAGCTTAGAAGGATGCTCTGTCCACTGATAACATGTCATTTCTCTGTATGTCTTTCAGTTTTTGTGAGTCGTCTTCTGAAACTCCAGGTTACTTATGAATAACCTTGTCCCCATGCTGGCAAATGAAACGGTGGGGTATATTCTTTTCAGATTGTTACTTCTGACTGCGGCAGTGATTAAACCAACCATATATTAATGTGTTTGAAAAAAGAAGTAGTCGAAGGGTTAAGAGACTGGATTCAACTCTGGAAGGAGTATAGATGATATCCCATTATGGTCTCTCCTGGTCCATGTTTTCATGAATCACTTCAGAGAGACTTTCTCCAGTAACTTAGTGTCTGCTCCATTCCTCTAGCCTCGTCCTCGTGAATTAGTGCGCCGACCCTAATCGACTCGGCGTTAGTGCTCTTCCCCTAATGGACTCAACAGCGACCAGCCGTAAGCTCCCTTCCTTTCTCTCCGACTCATGAGTGCGGAATTTATTGGCCAGGTCAGTACTGCATCCCTGCTACGTCCCAGTATCTGGTACTGCCAAAGAAGACATTGCTTCAAAGGTTATTACTACCAGTTCGTGACATATCGTTAGCTCCTCCCACTGGATGTTTATACAACGATGAGACAAAAGTCATGGGACAACAATATGCACATATACAGATGGCGCTAGCATCTTGTACACAACATACAAGGGCAGTGCATCGGCGGAGGAGTCATTCGTACTCAGGTCATTCATGGTCAAGATTTTCCGATATGATTATGGTCTCACGACGAGAATTAACAGACTCTGAACGCGGAATCGTAGTTGGAGCTAGATGCATTGGACATTCGATTTCGGAAATCATTAGGGAGTTCAACAAAGTTCTAGAAAGTTCTGCTAATGATATTTTCATGGATATTAATAAATGGTTTAAAGCCAACACACTGACATTAAACTTCGAAAAGACTCACGATATGCAATTCAGAACCTGGAAGAGGTTTCCACCCAGCATATGCGTAAAGTATGAAGAAGAGCAGATAGAAGAGGTTGACAGTCATAAATTCCTGGGATTACAACTTGATAATAAATTCAGCTGGGAGGAGCACACTACAGAACTGCAGAAACGCCTTAACAAATCTGTATTTGCAATTCGAGTGTTAGCAGACATAGGCGAAATGAAAATGAAAAAGGTTGCATACTTTGCCTACTTTCATTCCATAATGTCATATGGTATAATATTTTTGGGTAACTCTTCAAGTCAAACAAAAGTTTTCAGAGTCCAAAAGCGTGTAATAGTACTATTTGTGGAGTAAATTCACGGACGTCCTGTAGAAACCTCTTCAAAGAACTGGGTATATTAACTACTGCCTCTCAGTATATTTACTCCTTAATGATATTTGCCCTAAATAATATATCTCTTTTTCCAACAAACAGCTCAGTTCATACATACAATACCAGGAACAAAACTGATCTGCACAAGGACTTAAAAGCACTTACTTTAGTTCAAAAAGGGGTCCACTCAGGAACACTCATCTTCAATAATTTGCCAGGAAACATAAAAAATTTAGTTACAAATAAAGGTCAGTTTAAAAGGAGCCTGAAAGACTTACTAGTGGCCATCTCCGTCTACTCCATCGACGAATTTTTTAATAGAAACAAATGATGTAATGTATATATTCATATCCTACTATTAGTATTGTTATTTCAGCTTTAAAAAAAAAGACATGTTCCACATCCACGAGGATCTCCTCAGCACGGATCTATGGAACGAAAAACTAATCTAATCTAACATTCTGAGATTCTCAGTGACAACGCAGTCGCCGACGGCCTTCGCTTAACGAGTGAGAGCAGTGGCGATTGGGTAGAGTTGTCACTGATAACAGAGAAGCAACACTGCATGAAGTAACCGCAGGACTCAATGTAGAACGTAGGACAAACGTACCCGTCGGGACATTGCAGCAAAGTATGGCGTTAATGGGCTATGATAGCAGACGATCGACGCGAGTACCTTTACTAATAGCACGACAACGCCTGCTGCAGCCTCTTCTGGACTCACCACCAGATTGCTTGCA
Organism: Schistocerca piceifrons; assembly: GCF_021461385.2. Taxonomy (NCBI): domain Eukaryota; kingdom Metazoa; phylum Arthropoda; class Insecta; order Orthoptera; family Acrididae; genus Schistocerca; species Schistocerca piceifrons. The sequence goes on along the minus strand of NC_060139.1, from coordinate 111,830,347 downwards.
CCTCAGACGACTGGAAAACCGTGACATGATCAGATTGGCCCCGATTTCATTTGGTAAGAGCTGACGGTAGAGTCGAGTGTGACGCAGACCAAATGGACCCAGTGGTCAACAAGACACTGCGCAAGTTGGTGGTGGATCCATGATGGTGCAGGCTGTGTTTACATGGAATTGACTGGGTCATCTGATCCAACTGAACCGATAACTGACTGGAAATTGTTACATTCGGTTGCTTTGCGAACATTTGCATCCATTCATAGTCTCATATTCCGAAACAACGATGGAATTTTCATGGATGATGTGCAGCATTACACGAGGCCACAATTATTCGCGATTAGTTTGAAGATGAAACTTCCTGGCAGATTAAAACTGTGTGCCCGACCGAGACTCGAACTCGGGACCTTTGCCTGTCGCGGGCAAGTGCTCTACCAACTGAGCTACCGAAGCACAACTCACGCCCTGTCCTCACAGCTTTACTTCTGCCAATATTGGAAGGTAGGAGACGAGATACTGGCAGAAGTAAAGCTGTGAGGACCGGGCGTGAGTCGTGCTTCGGTAGCTCAGTTGGTAGAGCACTTGCCCGCGAAAGGCAAAGGTCCCGAGTTCGAGTCTCGGTCGAGCACACAGTTTTAATCTGCCAGGAAGTTTCATATCAGCGCACACTCCGCTGCAGAGTGAAATCCTCATTCTAGTTTGAAGATCATTCTGGACATTTCGAGCGAACAATTTCGTCACCCAGATCGCCCGACATGAATCGCATCAAACATTTATGGGACACAATCGTGAGGTCAGTTCATGCACAAAATCCTGCACCGGCAACACTTTCACAGTCATGGGCGTCCATAGAGACAGCAACGCTCATTGTTTCGGTAGGCGACTCCATGCCACGTCGAATTACTGCACTATGCCAGATAAAAGGAGGTTCGACACGATATTAGGAGGTATTCATGACTTTTGCCACCTCAGTAAATCGTCGTATGCTTGACGGCGTCCGTCGTGGTATAGTGCCTATATCGCTGTCAGGTGTCTTGCCGGCCACCGGTTCTGAAACATCACCTGCAGTTGTTTATCATTCAAGACTTGCGAGTTCTGGAAGGCTCTGGGGCTTTACTGATTTATGGAATATTGGCATCCGCTAGAACATTCTATGTATTTATCAATAGGAACACTCTTTGGTGAGGGATGCAGTTCAACTTGTACTGTGACATAACTTTCGACCGCACTGCTATCGTTGCCGCCAGAGCAACGAAAGGCGAAAATTTCTCTGTAAGATATATTTAATAACTTTTTACGTATTATGATTTGAGAAGTAACTACTACTGCGTCACAGCCAAATTTAATGGCATTTCCCCCTGTTTTTTTTACTAACATCATTAATGTCGTTATGAAAGCGTCATGTACGCACGAAGTGAAATAACAATTAATAAAATATTTGTCGACTGTAAAACACCAGTGATCCCTACATACTTTGTACTAATATCATTGCCGGCCAGAGTGGCCGAGCGGTTCTAGGCGCTACACTCTGGAACCGCGCGACCGCTACAGACGCAGGTTCGAATCCTGCCTCGGGCATGGATGTGTGTGATGTCCTTAGGTTAGTTAGGTTTAAGTAGTTCTAAGTTCTACGGGACTGATGACCTCAGAAGTTAAGTCCCATAGTGCTCAGAGCCATTTGAACCAACTAATATCATTGAATTTGTAAGTAGGCTGTTTAGGTTTCTATGTTGCTAACGCCACGTAGCGCTCTATATGAAAATCACTGACTGTGCTGTGTGTAGTCTGTGGCTGGTTTGCATTGTTGGAATTTGCTATTGTAGTGTTGGGCAGTTGGCTGTTAACAGCGCGTAGCGTTGGGCAGTTGGAGGTGAGCCGCCAACAGCGGTGGATGTGGGGAGAGAGATGGCACAGTTTTGAGAGCGGATGATCTGGACGTGTGTCCATCAGAGAGAGTAAATTTGTAATATTGGATATCATGAACTGATATATATATATATATATATATATATATATATATATATAATTATTAAGTAAATACATTATTTGTTCTCTATCAAAATCTTTCATTTGCTGGCTATGCCTATCAGTAGTTAGTGCCTTCAGTAGTTAGAATCTTTTATTTAGCTGGTAGTATTGGTGCTCGCTGTTTTGCAGTAGTTCGAGTAACGAAGATTTTTGTGAGGTAAGTGATTCATGAAAGGTATAGGTTATTGTTAGTCAGGGCCTTTCTTTTGTAGGGATTTTTGAAAGTCAGATTGCTATCTTGCCTTGCTTTTAGCTTGTCTCTATGTGTTTTGCTTATTCATTATTGTCGCACATTCTCATGTCTATCAGTGTTGAAAGTAATTAAAGTGACATGGTTAACTATATCGTGATAAATTTGTTTTTGGAGCGGGTCGATCTTAAGCAAAACACAATTTTTTTTTTAATTCTTCAGACAAGTTTTGCTGAAGTTTCAGCATCATCAGTGGGTTTGTCGTTATCTTCTTGTTACCTCATCCTGTGGATTTCCTGGATGTTATGTAGTTTAATGCAGTTGTTTTGTTTCACCGTGTATCATTTTTCTGGTTTCGTCATTATCTTCACTGTGAAGGCCTCAGTAAGTAAATTTTCGTGTCACTGTTTACAAACTACAGAAACATATATTCTGTGGAGTTATCCAAATGTTGCCTCTGGGCCATACTGAAAGGAAGAACACCACCACAATGCACCGCAGAAAGTCACTAAGTGACAAAGACCGTCTTTTCCCGTTCCTTCTCCTGCCTCGAGTGGCTATGTGACGTCCAGATTTCTATGCACAACTGGAAGTAGTTCAGCAGTTTCATTCATTTCTACCTGGTATATATATGCTGTGTTACTTTATCTAGCTCATCCTGAAATTTTGGCGAGCAGAGTATAATTGTACATGAAATATGGTGTTTGTTGTATGTATGCACGTGATCACATAGAAGAGAGGTGTGTCACACCAAACTCTGTCTGCACTTTCGTCCGTACTCAGTAAAAGTGCTTCCAGTTAGGAGTGTCAGTTCTGGTTGATGACTGTGCTATTATAAATGATACCTGATTCCGGATTCTACGTGTCAGTTTGGTGGAGAAGCGAAAGCTGTCGCTCTTATGAGCACGAACATGAACACAAACAGTACATTCCTCCTACAATTTGCATCATGAAGGTGCCGATGCGTACAGCTGTGTTTCCAGAAGACGCTGGCAAGACGAAATAACTGGAGAGGTTACACTGTGTCACTAGATACAATACATAGATTGACATGATGTATTTTGTTGTGTACGACTTCATATTCTATGGTAAGAATGAGGTGGGCTACAGAGCGGTGAGACAACTGGCGCTATAGAAAGCTGGACAGGAGCAGAAACCATTGGCGGACAAGATAACAAAACAAAGAGAAGATTTACTGGACTTGTATTTCTCTAAACAGGCGAAGACTCATTGGAAGTGACGCAACAAGAAATACAATCCAGCTATCACAATGCCCTCAAGGAAAAGTCTCTGTGCTAAAGCACAGACGATGAAGACGGAGTCGCGACTAGGCGGCGTCTGCGTGGCATCCTGTGATGAAGTGGCTCCAAGCGCGAGTGACTGAGTACCGCTGCTGCTGGCCATCCTATCCTGCAGCACCAGAGGGCGCTCTGGTTACAGGCCTGCTGGAGGTGTGGCCCAGCGGACGCGCTCCATTGGTTCCGCCAGATACCGCTCGACCGCTATCGGCGACAGAAGGAAACTTGCCATTCCATTGCCAACTTGATACGCCATAGGAATGGTACCGATACTCGATACCACATATTTTGCCTTCGTCTACCTTTACTTTGATGGTACCGACCATTAGTGCTATGAGAACACCGAGATAAAATTGAAGAGATGGAAGAAAAATCAAGAGGAAATTAAGAAATTTCGCCGACAGCCAACAACATACCCCTTAACGAGATACTGAAGAACAGCGCCCAACGCCAGAGGGAGTAGAACTGGTCACCGAGCGAGGTGGCGCAGTGGTTAGACACTGGACTCGCATTCGGGAGGACGACGGTTCAATCCCGCGTCCGGCCATCCTGATTTAGGTTTTCCGTGATTTCCCTAAATCACTCCAGGCCAATGCCGGGATGGTTCCTCTGAAAGGGCTCGGCCGACTTCCTTCCCTAACCCGATGAGACCGATAACCTCGCTGTCTGGTCTCCTTCCCCAAAAACCCAACAAGTAGAACTGGTCGTGCATACTGAGTGTTTTGGAACTGCGCCACAGTGAACCCAAATATCAAGGAAAACTAGAAAGTGTCTTACAGAGGAAGGGCGTGCCAGAGGACGTCAATCAAACGCTCATTTTGAAGGATGTCATCACAACGGAAGACTTCATCAGCTGTTGCCAGCACACCAAGGTAATAAAGCAGAATAGAATAAGGAATTGTAATGTTTCATCAGCCGGCCGCGGTGGCCGTGCGGTTCTAGGCGCTCCAGTCCGGAGCCGCGCTGTTGCTACGGTCGCAGGTTCGAATCCTGCCTCGGGCATGGGTGTATGTGATGTTAGTTAGGTTTAAGTAGTTCTAAGTTCTAGGGGACTGATGACCACAGCAGTTGAGTCCCATAGTGCTCAGAGCCATTTGATTTGAACCAATGTTTCATCGACAGTGAGATTATTTGCGACGGAGCACGGGTCAGGGAAGGATGAGGAAGGGAATAAGCCGCGCCCTTTCAGAGCAATCATCCCGGCATCTGCCTTAAACGATTTAGGGAAATCACGGAAAACCTAAATCTGGATGGCCGGATGCGGATTTGAACCGCCGTCCTCCCAAATGCTAGTGCAGTGTGCTAGCCACTGCGCTATCTCACCCAGTCACTAGAAAAGAGTAACAGAATACAGGTACGACAGACTTCCGAATGTTATACCGATCTTGAAAGACCATTACGACCGTGCGTCCACTAACACGGAAAATGCAGAGACAAGACAGTTTTATGTAAAATCACCATAAGCTGCTAATTTTTTTTATTCTGCTACTAGTTTCGACATTAATGTGATCGTTTAGCTGACATTAAAATATTTTATGGTGGTTACGATCTGGATAATACACTGCTCCGCAAAGCGTAAGGACGAGGTAGATAAATGGCGCCTGATGAGGCTGACCTCCCAACACGAGGCAGGCGAAGGAACAGGAAACGACAGTGTGTTTGTACCAAACAGCGAGCAGGCGCGATGCACTAATCGTACTCACCCTACAGGTCGTACATTTAAATATGTGTATGATAAATTGAGAACAACTGGATCTTTAACGCATCGGAAACATATCCGGCAAATGAGAGTTACTAACGAGGAAACCGAAATTGATACTCTTGCCACTGTGGTTCGAGATCCTTGTGTTAGTTCGCGTCAAATCTCAAGGGAATCTGACATGAGCCAGAGTAGTGTTGTTCGTGTTCTGCATTGTCATAAATATCATCCTTACCATATCAGTATCCACCAAGAATTAACTGGTACGGATTGTATGCGTCGCATTTCAGAGGGATGACACATTTATTGATTTTATTTTATTTACTGACGAGGCTACATTCACGAACCATGGAAATTTTAATTTGCATAACATGCATCATTGGGCAACTGAAAACCCATGTTGGTTGCGGCAAGCTGCGCACCAAAAACTGTAGTCGGTGAATGTATGGTGTGAGATTCTGGAGGACAGAATTATAGGCCCCTGTTTCATGTAAGAAAATCTTAATGGTAGGAAGTACACCACATTCCTGCAAGAAACATTACGTCTGTTATTGGAACAAATACCTTTAGGAACAAGGAACAGAATGTGGTATCAACACGATGCGTATCCGGCACATTTTCCGCTGATGGCTAGAAATGAGTTGCAGAGGCAGTTCCCAAATGGTTGGATTGGACGCGGAGGAGATGTGTCGTGGCCGGCTCGTTCGCCAGGGTTGACGCCTCTGGATTTTTTCTGGTGGGGATTCGGAAAATACATTGTTTATAAAGACGTTCCAACTACACCTGCAGATATGTGAGAGAGAATTGTGGTAGCATGTGCTTTGATAAGTGCCGATGTGATAAGGAATACCACTCAATCTATGATAAGATTGTAGCACTGCATTGATACCAATGGTCATCACTTCGAACACCTTCTGTATATGGACGTTCATGCCACCTTTTTGACCTACGTTGACCTTCAAAGACCTTACACACCATTCGATTCGTCTAGATAGCCGCTATCAGAAAAAAGTACCAAATTGTAGCATCCCATTAAAAAAAAAAAAAAAAAAAAAAAAAAAGTTGACTTTCATATCTCTGGCGCGACCCCACCTAGCTAGAAATAACCAGCGCCATATTTGGCCCGCATTGTCCCATGCAACTTTTGTCCCACAAACTTTTCAGCCCCTATCATACTTTCGGAATTATTCTTGGTGGAAATAGTTAGTGACTCACCCTGTATATATTACTTGGTAGTAAAACACCATCCTAAAGTCGCTTTCGTCCTTACAGCTTTTACATAAAAGTGTAGTAGCAGAACATTAATTATTTAGCGTATTATGGTGGTTTTAATTAAAAACGTCTCCACTGAAAGCTGTAGTGCTCGACTTTATAGTAAGAGAGAAGGTACGAGGGTTATATCGTCTGTCAGTGTCGATCGCAGTCAGTCGGACATAGCAACGTTGACTGTCGAATGCAAGCATGGTTAATTCATGAAGAAGCTCGTCCATCATTGGCTCTGACTGCTACAAATCGACATCGAGGAACGGAACAGCAAATATTACCCATGTGATCGCGAGGGACCATCGATTTCGATTGTGATTTAAAATAAGGTAGCTGAATGGCTACGCTGCTAGATTTCTTTACCACGATTAAAATAGCGATCTTTAAATTATCGCCTAAGAGTGTATTCAATTGTTTAATAAAATACTCTGCTCTCATTTCGCACTATCGTATCCCGTTCGTAGCCTAAAGTTTAGCGTAAAGTTCAGGATTGAACTGTCAATACATGGGCGAATGGCAGTTCTTGATTCTTTCAACTAAGGAACATGTTTGCTTAATTTTGAAAATGTCTCTTGACAATAAATAGTAGTAATAAGTGCAACATCATTTTACTGGAAGAATACCACAAATATAGCAGCAGGTACATAGCAGTACGGTTAGCAGATCAGAGAAAATATGTTGCAGCACTAGTTCAGAGATAGATGCTTTAAGCAGCTGCAGAGTAATCAGTATTAACGATAGGAATTATAAAATTTTGAATCCATTAAAATTAACGATATCTTGGGACGGGATGAGAATATTCATCCTGCTATCTACTCTGTGTTCTTTTTCTGGAGAATCTCTGGGGGACGTGTACCACTAAACGTTTTTGTCCGGAAAGCAACTTCTTTACGATGTTGGGGAACTTAAACGTTTGCTAACTATTTATTTCTCGGACATAAGCCGGATTTATTTCATTTTTTCATGTTGCTAATCGCAATATGAAAGATGTCAGTGGAGTCTGTGGTGGGGCAAGCGATACGTTTAACTGTTTTCGAACGTTTCGAAGCAGCAGGCAACCGTTCTGAACAACTGAAACGCTGGCAGCCGATCAGCGAGTTTACTTTCTTTTTCTGTGAGTGAACCGAAACACGGGACAGGACTTACTAGGTTCTTCACTTACTGTGCCCTTCTTGTTGGTTGTATGCGTGCTTGTACAGCGTCTCCTGCAAATTAGCTTAGAGGTTAAGGTAAAATCGACAGCAAAATAACAAAACTATTTTACTTGCTCTCCTACATCGAAAAAGCTAAAACTTGGCAATAATTCTTGCGCGAGGGAAAAGTCAGGAATTTCGATGCTGTTGGTGGATAGTAAATGTGAAAATGTAAACCTGTACACTGAATGCACATGTGAAAACACAGTGAATTAACGTACCGTTTGTACCATAGCGAGTCAAACGATATTCTGGCATGTTGGGCTCTGGATCAAGAAACCACATTTTATAAGAAAAATAACTGGTTGACCGTGTCAAACGAAAAACGTGGTTGCAAAAACTTCAAAGGCGTAGGACATTTGGGTATAGAAAGAACTAAACAAAGTAAGAACATTCCATACCCTTGGGCTAATGTATCTGTGCCATACCCAGATGATTCTAGAAAATAAAAGATGACTTCTTTGCAGAGAAATACATTTAAACGTAAAGAAAGTTTCACTCACTAATCTGCTGTCCAAATACTACTTTGTGTGAAAGAGAAGACTTCGGAAAATGCTTGCAGGAGAGCGTTTCTAAATGGACAAGTTGTGATGGTAAATATATTTAACACTGCTTTCACAGTCGCGAAAAAGAAACAACGTTTCAATGTTTTTGAGGCCTTAACTGGCCAGCAAGAACCTTACGGAGTTGACATGGGCCTCATTTTACTTTTTGGAAATGTGTGTATAACATTATAAACCACGTTGCACAAGAACCTATGGGTTATGCACGCTCTTGGTTTATGAAAGGCACACATCTTGCTACTGATATCAACAGTAAAGTTAGAGGGCATGAAGACGTCAGCAACCATGAACTGATGGCAGTTTAGAAACTGTTATAATGCTAGGTAATTTTAATTATAATGTAGTTTTATAGTGAGATAAATAATCAGCTACTGAAAACTTTAGTAAGTGTCGCTGTCTTATACCTAGTGTGAGAGCACACCTAAAATTTTTCTTAGAAAAAGAATACTGTCTATTATATCGATTAAAAATATTACGATGAATACTAGAAATGGGACAGACCCTACAAGACGTGTCCAGATACTGCTGAAGATCTTGAATATTGTAGTTCCAAGATACATTTCCACCTATACTTCCGGGAACACGACACGTTGGCTTTGAATCATACTGTAACAGCAAAGTGTTTTGATTGAGATGAGTAACAATGTGCTTAGCGCAGTGACAATGTGCTTTGCAGAAGCAAGGGCTGATGCCACCTCCTGCTGTATTTGCTAAATCATTCCACTACTTTCCTCATATTTTGCAATGACATTTGAGTCACCTATAAGCAGACATATTTTTGAATAACGTACCTGTTTCAGTAACGGATCGTTACTATACACAAGACAGCCACGGGTCGGACATAACCTTGCGTCACTGCCATCTCCCTCCTGTATTTTACATCACTCAGAGTGATTGGTGTAAGAGAGAGCAACGCCGGCCAAAGTACTCCGACTGTGACCTTGCACAAGAAAGTGGAGTAGCCGAGAAGGTGCCACGAAACCTGGCGCATTATGACGTAACCATAAGGCCAGACAGCTCCGTCACCAGACAGACCCAGGATGAGTCTTGGCGCATGAAGTGGTCAAAGTGACCGCCCAGCACACGCATTGCACCACAGCAGCCTAATCGCGAGTGTCTAGCGGTTCTAGGCGCTCAGTCCGGAACCGCGCGACTGCTACGGTCGCAGGTTCGAATCCTGCCTAGGGCATAGATGTGTGTGATGTCCTTAGGTTAGTTAGGTTTAAGTAGTTCTAAGTTCTAGGGGACTGATGACCACAGATGTTAAGTCCCATAGTGCTCAGAGCCATTTGAACCTAATCGCGAATAATGTCTCAGGAGCGTGGGAACATTCAAGTGACTGTCTATCAGGAAGTGGCGAAGTTACACGAAATATTTCAGATAGCCTCCCTCGCAAGTGAAAGTCGAAGAGGATGTAGACAGCCGATCTGGAAGTCACCTAGTATCTACAGATTTCCTAAAGCATGTAACTGTAGAGACAGAAATGAATTGTGGAACATAATATGAAAAATACTATACCCAGAACAGTTAAGAGAGTCGTCCAAATGTTCTTATATACTGTGGTATATATTGTCATTGTAGTAACTTAGGGCCGTACTCGCATTTTTTTGGGGAGATGAGCTCTGCGAGTCCTGTTACCTGCACCGTCACTGGTAAACGCTATGTGCAGTTATCTGAAACATGAATCCTGTGCTCCAGTTACGAACGCAGCTGAATTGACGGCACGCATTGCGCAACGCATTCTGAACGTGACTCCCGAGACACCGCGATCCGTAGTGAAACATACTATTTCCCCGATTCCAAATTGTGGCAGAAAACGGTGGAACAGCACATGGAACATGTCTTGCATTAGTCTCACGACAGTTAGTAATCGATGTCACTTTGCTTTTCATGCGGTTTTTGGTCCCAAGACAATTAAAAACCGATGTTCTTTGCTTTTTATGCTGTTTTTGGTCTCGGGGCAATTACAAACTTATTTTTCCCATCCGATGTGGTGCGACGTTGCCGTTGTGGGTGGCTTACCTAACTAACAGTGCCACACCTGTTGGCTGCCGAACTTGTGCAGTGAAGCACATTGAACAGTACGGATGGCGTTATGTGCAACCATAGCCGTCTTATTGCTATTCATCTATCATTTGTAGCCTTCTTCCATTTACGTTAAGACGCTTACAGCGCCCATGTATTGCCAGAGTTTTCGTTATTTTTTTTTTTCTGTGACGTTTCACCTTGCATCAATAATATGCTGCTCAAGTCTGACGTCATTATGAGCAGTGGTATTCTCTCTACTAAAAAAAAAAAAACTAAACTCCTCCCGAGCAGGCCATAAAAGTCCAACGGTACTGACCAGCCGCCGTGTCGTCCTCAGCCCATAGGCATCACTGGATGCGAACATGGAGAGGCATGTGGTCAGCATACCGCTATCCTGGCCCTATGTCAGTTTCCGAGACCGGAGCCGCTACTTCTCAGTCAAGTAGCTCCTCAGTTTGCCTCACAAGGGCTGAGTGCACCTCGGTCGCCAACAGCGCTCGGCAGACCGGATGGTCACCCATCCAAGTGCTAGCCTACCCCGACAGCGCTTAACTTCAGTGATCTGACGGGAACCGGTGTTACCACTGCGACGAGGCCGTTGGCTGGTACTCTTTCTACAGCGTTTTAAAATTGGAACTTCAATTGTGGACACGCTGTATACAACACTGAAATCAAAGTCGATTTTACCTTCACGTCTTTGTGCGAGCTGTTACATACTCTGCTGAACAACATTCCCAGATTCCGCAGTAAAAGCGCATTTTCTAAACAATTCGTCACAAGATTAGTCGTTGTACCTGAGGGAGACTGCCCATTGAAATTTCTCAATATTTCCGTTACAATCTCTCGCCAGGCATCATCAGTCGGTGGCCATTCGCATTGCCCTGCATTTTATAAGCCCATCATACGCTGTTAATCAGAGCTGATATGAATCCTACATTTTTGCGCATCACAAGTGTTGCATTACGAATGTCTTCGTAGACAGAACGGCAGAGTCCCAGTTCACTTAATTACTATTGAATCTATAAGCTCATTCCATCCCATTTCCCAATGCAGTATCACTCCCAGTCACTCACATGATATAAGTGACCTCATTTGCCACTTATTTGTTGTATGATCAAGAGCTAATGTATTTTTTACGTTTTCTAAAGGAAACAAATGTACTGTACTTGTCTACCCCGCATTGTCTGGGTATTCATTTTTTCCAATTTTCAGCTAGAAACGAAAACAAAAGATGAACTGTGTTTGTAGTGCAGTATTGAAAAAATTTCATTCCATGTGTTCGTGAAAACACCTTCGAAATTATGAAACGCCGTACAGAGAAATACGCATAATATACAGTTGTATAAATACAGTATCCGAATTAAGAAATATCACCTAGACAGCTTCTGTACATTGGGCGCAGCTGCTTCGCGTGTGGCCGGCCAGTGTGGCCGAGCGGTTCTAGGCGTTATAGTCGCAGGTTCGAATCCTGCCTCGGGCGTGGATGTGTGTGATGTCCTTAAGTTAGTTAGGTTTAAGTAGTTCTAAGTTCTAGGGGACTGATGACCTCAGATATTAAGTCCCATAGTGCTCAGAGCCATTTGAACCATTTTTTTAAGCTTCGGGCGTGGACAACATGATTTTGTAAACATCTCTATGGCAACGCCGCTTCATCGCTCTATAGACGGCTATCGTTTTCAACACCTGTTTACGCTTCGCGGTTGAAGGCCGTCAAAAGCGCTGCCAGATGTAAGGAATTGACTCGACTGTAGGAGTATGTTAGTAGGAAGAATTAATATGTTAAAACTTCATGCATGATGTGGCATTTTTTCACGTGTCTCAGTGTGTATGACGTCATGTCTCTTGTGCTGTGTACAGTACAATGATAAATTTGTTATATACATTCAGCGATATATGTGGATACTGTCAACGAAATACGTTGCAAATAGAATTAGTAGCAAAGAAGTAATAAATTGAAACCTCACGTATGACGCGGCAGTCTTTCACGGATTTCTTTTTATGACGCCGTATCTCCTGGTCTATGTGTCATACAATGATGTAATTTTGTAGGTACATTCAGCGGCATATGTGGATACTGCCTTCAAATTGTGTTGTGAGCAGCGTTAGCAGAATAGAAGTAATAAATGTAAACTTAATTCACAATGCGGCAGTTTTTAACACATCTAACTGTTTATGACGTCATATCTCCTGATTTATGTGTGGTGCCATGATACGCTTCTGTAGATGCATTTAGCGGCATATGTGGATACTGCCTTCGCAATTTATTGCGAATACAGGTAGTAGAACAAAGCACTACATTTAAACATCATGTGTGGTGTGGCAGTTTTTCACGCATCTCATTGTTAATGACGTCATATCTCCAGGTCTATTGTGGTACCATGATATGCCTTTGTAGATGCATTTAGCGATATATGTGGATACTGCCTGTAAAAATTATTGCGAATACGGTTAGTAGAATAGAAGTAATACATGTAAACGTCATGCATGATGTGGTAATCTTTCACACATCTAATCGTTTATGACATCATATTCCTGAACTACGATAGGTAGGTGTCTGTTACCCCCACAGCGATTGTTGTCTGACAATAAGGGATATATGTACCACATTTGATTGAAATCGATCCGTAAAACTATAAAGAACGGAACTCGTCTAGCTTGAAGGGTGAAACCATATGGGTCTATGGTTGGCCCACTAGATGGCGCTGCCATAGGTCAAACGGATATCAACTGCGTTTTTTAAATAGAAACCCCCCCATTTTTTATTACATATTCGTGTAGCTTATTCTTGACGCTTATTTCGTTAGATATTTGGCCCGGTCACGATCAATGGACTACCTTGTATATATATATATATATATATATATATATATATATATATATATATATATATATAATATTATCTGCGAAAAATCAGAGATAATTCCTGGCACAACACTCTTTTTCATTAATATACAGCAAGTATCACATCTTTTTTGTTTTCTTACACAGACGTTAGGGATGGATTTTTCGCTCCAAAAACAGTAAAAAAATTCGTGTAAACATAAGAACCAAACTATTTTTGTTTTTACCAATGAAAGGCACTCTGTTAAGGCGTCTCGTTTGAAACTCGTAAGAAATGCTTAGAATGGGCTTCGCTCACATCTACATTACCATGCACTCGTCAGATCATGGATTGTTACTTCAGACATCCCCAGTTTTGTCGAATGGCTTCACATGCTTACATGATAAGCTGACGAAGAGTTTCTGGATTACGAATGTTTGCTGCATAGACCAGTAGTTCAGGGGCCCCATGCATTGTAATCTAAATTATAGTGGACGGAGAAATGGGCAAGTGTTGGAACTGTTCCGTCTTCATGTACTCATCTGCTTAGGTAGATGTGCAGTTTATCTCGAACGATGTGAATGAAATTTGCTGGAGCCCTATCATGCATAAACCACATGTACGTTTGGAACAGTGATCTAAATGAAGTCTTTGCAAGACATACTGGAAGACCGTGTGATCCCATCAGAGAGTGATCTAGAATTACAGCTCACACATTAGTCTCAAACTGTTGCTGGTGTCGAACACACAGCAGGCTGACTTGCGCCGAAATATCACTTGGCCGTATAACAAAGCGAATTTCAATTGGCGGGCACGAAATATAGTTGTCCGTCCCAGCTTTTTTGAATTCTGTTCCCATGCTTGTGTTAATATGATTAACAGAGCCAGCCTTCCAGGAAGAGTTACGTATTTCTCTCTCCACAAAAATGTTTCACAACAATTGCAACATTCTCAATGGGCGTTTCTTTATTACCTCGGAAGACACAATGATAGAAATTCCAGTAGTTTTACGTCTATAACATTTAATATTGTTTCATCTCCGGCAATGATTTTGTAAAACACCAAGTTGCACCATGGTCCACGGTCCACATTAAACGTTAGTTCAAAGCTCCGATTAAGACCAGGGGCATACCACCTCGAATGTGACCAATCTTAGTAAAGCATTGTAGTGTTCGAAATAGCCTTCGAGTTGTGGTCCAGATTTTCTTACTTTTAAAGATGCAATAGGCATGGCTGCTACTATAGTAACTGTGACAGAGTGTAGACTGACGCTGGCACACCTGTGGTGAAACATCTGTAGGTAAAGACAAATATAACTGTTTTCAGTTGTTGACTTTTGCCTCGAAGTGTTTTTATAGCGAAATTTCGTTAAAAACTCAAAAATGAAATCTGTGTTCGATGTTGAAGTTTACCTCTTTTTCAGGAAAGTTTTTCTTGGTATTACTAGTATTTTACACCTTCCTTTAAATGTATTTCAAATCCAATTTCACAAATACTATAGATAGCTATGTATTTTAGTTAGTTTCTGTTCCATGGACGATTTGCATGATGAATTGTAATAAAGTGGAACTAGTCATTTTACGAAACTTCCTGGCAGATTAAAACTGTGTGACGGACCGAGACTCGAACTCGGGACCTTCGCCTTTCACGGCAAGTGCACTACCAACCTTTTTTTTTTTTTAATCTCATTTTGTTCGTTTTAGTTCGTTGTATCTGCTCTGGGCGGACGTAGATAGACATCCGTTTCAGTTCGTTGTTGATCCATTAGCTCAGTTTTTTTTTTTATTACAGAGGGCAGCTAGCCCTCTCGCTCAGCTACCGTGCCGGCGTCAATTGAGCTACCCAAACACGACTCACGCCCCGTCCTCACGGCTTTACTTATGCTAGTACCTCGTCTCCTACCTTCCAAACTTTACAGAAACTCTCTTGCGAACCTTGCAGAACTAGCACTCCCGAAAGGAAGGATAATGCGGAGACATGGCTTAGCCACAGCCTAGGGGATGTTTCCAGAATGAGATTTTCACTCTGCAGCGGAGTGTGCGCTGATATGAAACTTCGTGGCAGATTAAAACTGTGTGCTGGACCGAGACTCGAACTCGGGACCTTTGCCTTTCGCGTGCAAGTGCTCTACTGGCAGAAGTAAAGCTGTGAGGACGGGGCGTGAGTCGTGCTTGGGTAGCTCAGTTGGTAGAGCACTTGCCCGCGAAAGGCGAATGTCCCGAGTTCGAGTCTCGGTCCAGCACAGAGTTTTAATCTGCCAGGAAGTTTCATATCAGCTCACACTCCGCTGCAGAGTGAAAATCTCATTCTAGTCATTTTACATTCATATCCCAAATTATTATTAATAAGTATGGCTACATGCTAACCATTTATAAGTGTGTTTCTTTCTTTTCCTCGCAGATCTGAGTTAATAATTTCTACTCACCCATTTTTACACATTACAGTAAGAAATATGAATCGGCAAGGAAAAACTTTTTCAGTTCGTTTTAAAAAAATTGTTCTTTGCTGTCTGTTAAACATTTTATATAACTGGATAAGTGAAAAAAAAAGTTTGGTTGCAGCATTGTGCATCCTTAATGTGGAATAATAAATGTCATTTTTTTTCTTCGGGTATTGTAATTATGTACATCAGTGTTCCTTCTGAACTGCTGTGTATTATTTATAACAAACTCCGTGAGGGGATAAATAATCATATAATGTGAAGCAGTATTCGAATGCCCAACTCGTTAAGAGATGTCTATAAGTTGATTGAGGATGAGCACCACATATTATTTTTGAGCAATCAATATTTTCTTTCTTAAAGACTTGTTACCGCAAACGTGATTCCGTATGACACTACTGATTGAAAGTATGGAAAGTACATCAACTTACAGATTTGTCTCTCCCAACGACTTGCAAAGTTTTAAGTGCAAATGTGGCTGAACTAAGTTGTTTTAGGAGATCCAGTTTAAATTATTACTAAATTAATATCAATACGAACACGTAAGAATTTTGAAATTACCACCTTATTTCCAATTTGTTTTACGGTACCAAAAATTACCATATAATATTACCATTGATTGCACCACATGTGCACTATGTTCAACACTTTTTTTAAACATAAAACTTGTTTGCTAATTTCTTATTCGATAGCCCCACCTATCTTGTGTTCTCAGAATTCTTTCAAAAACTTTTAATTATTTCAATATTTCTACACCACTCCAATATCATTCGTCGTCGTTCCTTCTCTCGTTCGCTACGCCCGGCGTCCCAGGCTGCTTGTTGTGCCGCGACGCTATCTTGACGTGTTCTCCGGTGGTTTTGCGTCCCTGCGCTGCTAGCTATGCGTTTCACCGATTGCACAACATTGTTTCACGTGATTTGCCGATGGTTGCAATACTTTTCCAAACAACTTCCTTTTATTACAGGTGTTTCTTATCGTAAACCTGCTACATATGAACGAGGCCGAGTTCAAGGTGAACTTAAATATTCATTTTGCTAAGTAAAAGTTTAAATTGTTTGTCAGTTGTTAAAAACATGTCATAACGAAAGTTACAAAATATATAATCACCTTACTGGAAAAATGCTGTAAATAAAAGTCGCACATCAGCAACTTTTGAAACAAACTGTTTTTAGAAGCAAACCAGAATTGCACGTATATTTCATTCCAGAGAGTAACGACGGAATTTTAAATAAATAAAACGATATACTTACTACAATAAATTCCTGTTTTTAATACTTGCAAAGCCGGATTTGAAATACCTTTAACAACAGTAGAGCAACTGCAGACGCTACAGCCAGAGAAATTATGAATTTTATAACGTCTTTAGTTCTGTCACTGATAGTTATTTCGCTATCCAAATGGCAAAACTCGTTTACTATGAACTGAGAAATATCATCATCATCATCATCAATGGAATTGCAAGTAATTTGAAGACATGGACGGGCAACCAGGATTACTGGCGCTAGTGTAGCGTTTGGTTCATTGTTGAGTTCAGTTGAAGACTTGTTGTTAAGGACGCAGGTACAACTACTCTATAGTTGTGTTTCACATCGATTCGTGTACAAGTTGACAATGCTTTTGGTTGTTAGCTGCTGAAAAGGAGTCATGACGAGAAGATTTCTAGGTGTAAGGCCACATTTCTCGGTTAATTTTGGCCGTTTTTGGAATTGGGGGTGGCGTGTCGGCCACGGAACGGATCCGCTTGATTAATGACGAGCCTGTATGTGGTTTTTAGGCGGTTTCCCGCATCCGATTGGGTGAATACCGAGCGACTACCCGTGTTCCGCCTCAGTTACGTGACTCGCCAACATTGCGAAAACGTTGACACACTAGGCACACACAAATGGAGAACCTGGGGAATGGGAAAGGGGGCGGAGGGGGGAAGGTTAGTGATAGAAAGGACATCCGGCCACCCTCTGGCTCTGCTATTGTCAAATTCGGATTAACATGCCGCTCCGATGAAAAAGAGGAAAGGCCAGCAATAGGAAGACGACGGTTTCAAATCGAAGTAAATTTCTTTCTGTGAATAAACAGCAATGGTTTGAGGTGTTTCGTTGTTATTCTGTGCCGAAAATGGCAACTGAGTTTCCCTCCTATGAAGTGCTGCCAGATACAGTTGAAGAAAATCCGGACTAAAGGGCTGGTAGTTAAAAAAAATCGGCGGGACAAGAATTTCAAACTCGGGAAAAATGAAATAACGATGTAAATTTTCACTCAATAGATAAGCATTTCCTTATAATGTATTATAATAAACAAAGTTGGTACAATGGTACAATTGTAACCATAAGCACTATTCTGTTACTCGAATGAACCAACTTTAGGCTGGTGTTATAACGTAAAAAAAAAATCCGATAGGATTCAGCACAAGTCAACGAAGTACTTTTGACGATGAAATGTAGCAGCTAGAACCTTTTCCGCTTCTTTAAATTTTATTACCACCAGGTTCTCAGCACATTTGATTAATTATTTACTTGAAATCACTAAAATACAGTTACGATCATTGTGTGTGACACATATTTTAAATCTGATATTATCTGTACTAAAAACACAGTTAAATTAAAATATGAGTATTACTACGTAACTGCAAAGCATTTTCCTGTCTGTGTGAAATGTAATTTGTGTATTAACACAAAGGCTAACCCCAAATATGTAAACAAACTACTTTAAGGAACTTCCAGATAGTTTCGCGAAAGACTGTTCCTACCGAAATGAAGTACATTTTTATTTACGCTAGGAAAAATGCTAGGAAGAAATTCGATATTTTTCATGTAATCCACTGAAATGCAGTATGTATTGTTATGTTTTTAAATATCTGATTGTTTTCATTGTGAACGAGACTCATTTACTGCCTAATGACGTTTTATTTAGCGATTCATACTGCGTCATTTTATGTTCGGATATATGTCAGATTTCACTGTATTTAATTGATTTTCTGGTTTTAACAATGACCGATATTGTAGCTAAATGTATATAAGGCCCATGGGGTATCACTGTACTAGGCAAGTTTTGCACGAGCTTTTGAGGTGGCCTTTGTGCCTGCCTAGTTTGTAAATATGCAAAGATTCTTTAAGGAGTACACTCTGCTAATTTAGCTGTCATGCTGTTGCTTCCTCGTTATCTGGCTGACTTCAAGATGGAAATAAATTACTTCGAAATTCAATAAAATGTGTGGCACAAATAAAAGTGAGATATTTGCTTACCCTAGTCAGTTGCTGTTACACCCGGATTCGGACTTTTGATCATCTTTTCAACGTAGATTACTCAAGTTTAGTATGTGTCCAACGAGTTCATCCAGCGCCTCACTTTCTGCACATAATAATATTTAACTCGACAACTTCAAGAATTTTTATTGCAGCATTTTATCAACATAATTCAGTAACTTTATAAAGTTCAGTGAATTAATTGACTTTCAAGTAGTTGATCCAAGCCAGATTCAGTTATTTTGAAGACAGTGGCAACTTTATTGTTTTGTGTGTTTTTGTTACGGTAATTTTACAATGCGGCGAGTGTAGTCGGCCAACGAGCGAGAAGGGGGGAGAGGACAAAACTCTCTTCAGAAAGGAACAGCGTGGTGGTAGTAATACAACCTTGGTTATCACAATCGAAACTTCCGAAATTCGTTTCGGATGTTCTCGACTTTTTTTAAAAAAACGATACGCATTTTATCATGAATTGTTATCAGTGCCGGCCGCGGTGGCCGAGCGGTTCTAGGTGCTACAGTCGGGAACCGTGAGACCGCTACGGTCGCAGGTTCGAATCCTGCCTAAGGCATGGATGTGTGTGATGTCCTTAGGTTAGTTAGGTTTAAGTAGTTCTAAGTTCTAGGGGACTGATAACCTCAGCAGTTAAGCCCCATTGTGCTCAGATCCATTTGAACCATTTTTTTTTAATTTTCTTTTATAGGGTGTCGAAAAGTTGTGACACAGGCAGGACGGCTCACGATACCGCTAAAAACCGGGACGTCTGGTCATAGTAGCCCTAAGTAACCCCTTTCTCACCGAGCGGTTCTAGGCGCTTCACTCTGGAACCGCGCGAGCGCTACGGTCGCAGGTTCGAATCGTGCCTCGGGCACGGCTGTGTGTGCTATCCTTAGGTTGGTTAGGTTTAAGTAGTTCTAGAGGACTGATGACCTCAGATGTTAAGTCCCATAGTGCTCAAAGCCATTAGAATTCCTTCTCATCCAAAAGGCCTCAACACGAAATTTGGGCTTGTTTGTTTCTTTCCTCCTTTTCGCAGCAGGAAAATAATTGCAAGTAGAAAGACAACTTCTAATTTCGCAGTCAGTGGTTTCTTTTCAGTAATTTCACTAATAATTATACTTTTGTAGTATGGAATCTTAATTTTGTTGGAAATGGAAAAATGGTTCAAATGGCTCTGAACACTATGGGACTTAACTGCTGAGGTTATCAGTCCCCTAGAACTTAGAACTACTTAAACCTAACTAACCTAAGGACATCACACACAGCCATGCCCGAGGCAAGATTCGAACCTGCGAGGGCAGCGGTCTCGTGGTTCCAGACTGTAGCGCCTAGAACCGCTCGGCCACTCCGGCCGGCTAGGAAATGGAAGAGTAAAATGGAATAAATGAGAAAGACATCAGTAAACGTGGCAGACAGGCAGAAGCATTCCTACAAAATGTTAGGAGCCTGGTTTGTAACAAGGACGTCCCACAAAAAAGCAAAGAAGTGATACACAGAAGTTACTACGTCTCAGTGCTCGCCCATGCATCTGAAACATGGGTCACGAAGAAGAGAGGTGTAAGCAGGTTACAGGCATGTAAAATAAAGTTCCTCAGAAGTAGGATAGGAGTAACAAGGAGAGACAGAATGAGGAATGAAAGGGCAATGGAGAAAGGGAAAGGGGAACCCTTGCAGAGCAGGATAGAAACTTCAAGGCTAAGATAGTATGGGCACTTATGTTGTTGTTGTTGTCTTCAGTCCTGAGACTGGTTTCATGCAGCTCTCCATGCTACTCTATCCTGTGCAAGCTTCTTCATCTCCCAGTGCTTACTGCAACCTGTATCCTTCTGAATCTGCTTAGTGTATTCATCTCATCGTCTCCCTCTACGATTTTTACCCTCCACGCTGCCCTCCAATGCTAAATTTATGATTCCTTGATGCCTCAGAACATGTCCTACCAACCGATCCCTTCTTCTGGTCAAGTTGTGCCACAAACTTCTCTTCTCCCCAATCCTATTCAATACTTCCTCATTAGTTATGTGATCTACCCATCTAATCTTCAGCATTCTTCTGTAGCACCACATTTCGAAAGCTTCTATTCTGTTCTTGTCCAAACTATTTATGTTTCACTTCCATACATGGCTACACTCCATACAAATACTTCCAGAAACGATTTCCTGACACTTAAATCTATACTCGATGTTCTTCAGAAATGTTTTCCTTGCCATTGCCAGTCTAAATCTTATATCCTCTCTACTTCGACCATCATCAGTTATTTTGCTCCCCAAATAGCAAAACTCCTTTACTACTTTAATGGTCTCATTTCCTAATCTAATTCCCTCAGCATCACCCGACTTAATTCGACTACATTCCACTATCCTCGTTTTGCTTTTGTTGATGTTCATCTTAAACCCTCCTTTCAAGACACTGTCCATTCCGTTCAACTGCTCTTCCAAGTCCTTCGCTGTCTCTGAGAGAATTACAATGTCATCTGCGAACCTCAACATTTTTATTTCTTCTCCATGGGCTTTAATACCTACTCCGAATTTTCCTTTTGTTTCCTTTACTGCTTGCTCGATATACAGGGAGTATGGAAAACACGATGATTCGTAAGAAAATACTCGAAATGGAGATGCGAAGGAAATGACGAAGAGAAAGACCGAGGGATAGACGGCTGAAAGGTGTGGAGGAGTGTGTTGAATGTTGAAAAAAAGAGACGAGGACTGCGGAACGAACACAGAAAGATGGTGGAAAAACAGGATAAGATGGCGAGGCCTACAATCCTAACAGACCCAGCCTGGGGCAGGAAACTGTTGAAGATGATGTGAGCGTCGGCAAGAAAGCAGCGCGGCCGAGAAAATCGCGAGCCATTGCGACGTGTTAAGTTGCAACCGTCTTGCAAGACGGCGACGTCATGACGAAGACTCGTGACGGGTGTGACACATGGAGCGCAATGTTAAACGAAAAGTGCAACCTCGCCAGCACGTGTTCGCCTCGCGCGCGCAGCAGCCGCTGCTCTCGGAAAACTGCGCCGCATTCGCGCGCTTCTCAGCTTCGTCGCCGCCGGCGCAGCCCGTGCGCCGAGCACGTCGACGTCACGTTGCGCAACGCGACGCAACCTCAGGTGACGACGCGCAGCGCGTCGCGGTGACCGCTCGGAAAACTACCGGCGCTTTCTGGGCGGGTCTGCGCGGATCTGCACTTCCGTCGCGCACTCACCTACTGCCGGCTTCGGCGCTTCCCGGAATGTGGGTCGCTATTCCCGTCACTCGGGGAAGCGGAAGCGCAGCGTCAGTCCGGACGCGCTTACGGCACACGTCGGCCACCGCTAGCAACAACGCCCCACGTCATTCCCGCTTCCGCGATGCGCCGCGTACTCCAGCAGCAATGCGAAATACGTCGGTAGGCGGAAGTGTGAGTATTTGTTTGTTTACAGAGGCGGACAAAAGTATTGACACTGGGAATAATTAGAGAAGTAAACCTTAAATGTGTTCTTAAATCAAAACATATATTTTATTCTTTACAAATGTGTAAAATTGCTACACCACAAAGATGGCGTGATACAGACGCAAAATTTAACCGACAGGAAAAAGATGCTGTTGATATCCAAGTGATTAGCTTTTCAGAGCATTGACACAAGGTTGGCGCCGTTGGCGACACCTACAACGTGCTGACATGAGGAAAGTTTCCAACCGATTTCTCATACACAAACAGCAGTTGACTGGCGTTGCCTGGTGAAACGTTGTTGTGATGCCTCGTGCAAGGAGGAGAAATGCGAACCATCACGTTTCCGACTTTCATAAAGGTCGGATTGTAGCCTATTGCGATTGCGGCTTATCGTATCGCGACATTGCTGCTCGCGTTGGTCGAGATCCAATGATTGTTAGCAGAATATGGAATCGATGGGTTCAGGAGGGTAATACGGAACGCCGCGCTGGATCCCAACGGCCTCGTATCACTAGCAGTCGAGATGACAGGCATCTTATCCGCGTGGCTGTAACGGATCGTGCAGCCACGTCTCGATGCCTGAGTCAACAGATGGGGACGTTTGCAAGACAACAACCACCTGCACGAACAGTTCGACGACGTTTGCAGCAGCATGGACTAACAGCTCGGAGACCATGGCTGCGGTTACCCTTGACGCTGCATCACAGACAGGAGCGCCTGCAGTGGTGTACTCAAAGACGAACCTGGGTACACGAATGGCAAAACGTCATTTTTTCGGATGAATCTAGCTTCTGTTTACAGCATCATGATAGTCGCATCCGTGTTTGGCGACACCGCGGTGAACGCTCATTGGAAGCGTGTATTCGTCATCGCCATACTGGCATATCACCCAGCGTGATGGTATGGGGTGCCATTGGTTACACGTCTCGGTCACATCTTGTTTGCATTGACGGCACTTTCAACAGTGGGCGTTACATTTCAGATGTGTTACGACCCGTGGCTCTACCCTTCATTCGATCCCTGCGAAACCCTACATCTCAGCAGGATATTGTACGACCGCATGTTGCAGTTCCTGTACGGGGCTTTCTGCATACAGAAAATGTTCGACTGCTGCCCTGGCCAGCACATTCTCCAGATCTCTCACCAACTGAAAACGTCTGGCCAATGGTGGCCGAGCAACTGGGTCGTCACAATACGCTAGTCACTATTCTTGATGAACTGTGGTATCGTGCTGAAGCTGCATGGGCAGCTGTACCTGTACACGCCATCCAAGCTCTGTTTGACTCAATGCCCAGGCGTATCAAAGCCGTTATTACGGCCAGAGGTGGTTGTTCTGGGTACTGATTTCTCTGGCTCTATGCACCCAAATTGCGTAAAAATGTAATCACATGTCAGTTCTAATATAACATATTTGTCCAATGAATACCCATTTATCATCTGCATTTCATCTTGGTGTAGCAATTTAAATGGCCAGTAGTCTACATACACTATGTGATCAAAAGTATCCGGACACCTGGCTGAAAATGAATTACAAGTTCGTGGCGCCCTCCATCGGTAATGCTCGAATTCAATATAGTGTTGACCCACCCTTAGCCTTGATGACAGCTTCCACTCTCGTAGGCATACGTTCAATCAGGTGCTGAAAGGTTTCTTGGGGAATGACAGCCCATTCTTCACGGAGCGCTGGACTGAGGAGACGTACCGATGTAGATCGGTGAGGCCTGACACGAAGTCGGCATTCCAAAGCAACCCAAAGGCGTTCTATAGGGTTCAGGTCAGGACTCTGTGCAGGCCAGTCCATTACTGGGATGTTATTGCCGTGTAACCACTCTGCCACAGGCCGTACAGGTGCTCGATCGTGTTGAAAGATGCAATCGCCATCCCCGAATTGCTCTTCAACAGTGGGAAGCAAGAGGGTGCTTAAAACATCAATGTCGGCCTGTGCTGCGATAGTGCCACGCGAAACAATAAGAGGTGCAAGCCCCCTCCATGAAAAACACGATCACACCATAGCACCACCGCCTCCGGATTTTACTGTTGGCACTACACACGCCGGCAGATGACGTTAACCGGGCATTCGCCATACCCACACCCTGCCGTCGGATCGCCACATTGTATACTGTGATTCGACGCTCCACACAACGTTTCACTGTTCAATTGTCCAAAGTTTACGCTCCTTACACCAAGCGAGGCGTCATTTGGCATTGACGGGCGTGATGTGTGGCCTATGAGCAGCCGCTAGACCATGAAATCCAAGTTTCCTCACCTTCTGGCTAACTGTCATGGTACTTGCAGTGGATCCTGACGCAGTTTGGAATTCGTGTATGGTGATCTGGACAGATGTCTGCCTATTATACATTACGACCCTCTTCAACTGTCGGCAGTCTCTGTCAGTCAACAGACGAGTCGGCCTGTACGCTTTTGTGCTGTACGTGTCCTTTCACGTTTCCACTTCACTATCACATCGAAAACAGTGGACCTAGGGATATTTAGGAGTGTAGAAACTCGCATACAGACGTATGACACAAGTGACTCCCAATCACCTGACCACGTTCGAAGTCCTTGAGTTCTGCAGAGCGCCCGATTTTGCTCTCTCACGATGTCTAATGATTACTGTGGTCGCTGATATGGAGTACCTGGCAGTAGGTGGCAGCATAATGTACCTAAGATGAAAAACGTATGTTTTTGGGAGTGTGCGGATACTTTTGATCACATAGTGTATGTCAATCTGAACATATGAAGAACAACAAGTAACAAACATGCCTTACATAAAAAAAGATAATCGAAATATACAGTATAATGGGGAAAAGTGTTCAGACACTCAGCACTCAGTATTTGGTAATGCGTCCCTTTCTCTGTATTACAGTCATCAGGCATGGGGTAAACAACGTTTGTTTGTGTAGCCCCATTTTCAGTTCCTTCCAGCTGTTTGCGATGGAATTGAGGTCCGCAGACTGCGGTGGGGTATAGGATCTACAGTTTGACAATTTCCGCCGTAGGCTTAGGATCATTGTCTTGCTGGAAATAAAAGTCACCTCCAAGATCCAACTTCGCAGCGCTTCTCGACAGATTTTGGTTGAGTATATCGAGATAGACAAATTTGTCCATGGTGCCTTCAATAAAGACAAGCTCGCCAGTATCTCAGGAAGACGTGCATTCCCACACCATCACACTGCCGCCTCCATATTTGATAGTTGCTTGCATGGTTTTGGGCTCCCACCCTGTGTTTGCTTGACGCCACACTAAACTGCGGCCACCCACGTGTCTCGAAGTAAATTTGCATTCATCACTTCACAGAATCTTGTCCCAAAAGGTCACTCCTTGCCGACAAATTCTTCTACAAAAGCCATCCGCTTTTTTGCGTTACACTTACTGACGAACGGTTTGCGGCTTGGTGACATTGTAACCAGCACTGTTCAGGCATCTGCTCACTGTTCTAACACTAACTTCGGTACCAACGCCTTCTGCGAGTCCTGCCGCTGTAGCATGGGCCGTTTTTCACCATTCGAACTATCTCCGTCTCGACTCTCCGTTCGTGAGTTTCTGAGGACGCCCCTGCCGTGGACGGCTGACGAGAGCTTTTTCTTCTTTCCATTTCTGGACGACACTAAATATGGTTTTTCGGCTTCGGTTGACGACCTTGCCTATTTCTGCGTATGCATTTACCTCCCTATGCAGCCGCACAGTAAGCCTTTGCTCTTCCACTGTCGTTTCCCTACCTTTACGGGGCATGCTGCTACGTTGGTCTTTTTTGACGAGACCTGTTCTTTCCGGTATTACGAGATAGCTGCCTTGCGTACACTGACCGCTTCTTCCGCCGAGTCGTGCCTTCAGACTGCGGTTACGTTGTCAAGCGGGGCGATGTCTGATTAATTTTGTCCCGCGTGAAGCACACTCCTGTGATGGTAACACAGAACTAATCGTTCCAGGTAGAGGGTTCGGTCACATTCGCATAGTCGCCGTCTTTCGAAAGATTCCCTGCATTATGGCACATACACAGATACACATTCTGTGTATGCACCAGTCACAATTGACCGGGTGATATGCATGTGACCTGTGTCTGAATAGTTTCGTCCGCCTCTACATGTAGAAATAATCAGCAACCAGCTACGTGGGTTGAATGGAAAGTAATGGCTCCACCTTCATTAGCTGGGTTTGGATGGGAATATTTTAATAAATCAAACGCAGAAATAATCCTTAGAATGTGATCTTTAATTACCAATATTCACTTATCCACATAATCACCAGCCAGTTGGATACATTTCTGCCAGCGATGAACAAGTTTCCTGAAGCCGTCATGGAAGAAGTCGACACTCTGTTTCCACAACCACAGTCTCACAGTTCTCTCAACGTCTTCATTAGAGGCTTAATGATGTCCTCGCAGATGGTCTTTCATTATCAGGAACAGATGGAAGTCAGACGGTGCTAAATCTGGACTGTATGGAGGATGCCGTACGGTGGTGAGATTCAGTCTCTTAAGTTCTGCTGCGGTGGCACGTGAAGTATGTGGTTTGCCAAGCAACGCAATAATGTGACCCACACGTTCTTGTGAAATGCCGATTGTGCTCGCAGTTTGCCGGCCGGGGTGGCCGAGCGGTTCTAGGCGCTACAGTCTGGAACCGCGCGACCGCTACGGCCGCAGGTTCGAATCCTGCCTCGGGCATGGATGTGTGTGATGTCCTTAGGTTAGTTAGGTTTAAGTAGGTCTAAGTTCTAGAGGAATGACGACTTCAGAAGTTAGGTCCCATAGTGCTCAGAGCCATTTGAACCAATTTATGCTCGCAGTTTCTCTCTGTGTGATACGACGATCAACCTGAATCAGTTTGTCAACATTTTGCTCGCGAAACTCGGTGGTTGCTGTCACAGGATGTCCAACTCCTTGTTTGTCACGCAGGTCAGATGTTCCCGCCTCAACATCTTTAAACTTACTCGCCCAACGACGCACACTACTCACATCAACACAGTAACCATAAACTGCTTTCATTTTCTGATGAATCTCCTTTGGGGTGACACCTTCTGCTGTCAAGAATTCAATGACTGCACGTTGCTTAAATCGCTTTGACCACCGTCTGCAGAGGTTTCCATACTTAACACTAAACAACACAACCGTTCCAATGCTAAGGCTTCCCGCCAAGTGGAGCTGTAGAGAAGAGGCTGCGAAACAAGCCAGTACCCGCCGCATAGCAATGCTGCCAACTATTGAAGAGTTACGAAGGTGGAGGCTTTACTTTTCAGTCAGCCCTCATATAAAAAAGAAATATAATTTCTTAATAGCTTTCAGGCATTTCGTGCCCTTCTTCAGGAGGTTGTAACCATCGGATTATTTGCGGGTGTCGACAATAAGATGCATGCAGCATATTGCTGTGGTCATGTGGTTCATAGTGCCTGCACACTGGTTCATGGTGCCTGTACACGTAGAACCACATGAGCACAGCAATATTGCGTTAGCCACCGAGAAGCGCTCCTTTGTCGTCGCTTGGATCTGCCGCTGCTGCCATGTCGCCGTGTTTTGTTCCATCATGGAGTCTGATAAGCAGGGTACCTCTCTTTTATTTCTGTTACTGACCAAGAAAATCAAAGAGAAGTACATGGTGGCGCAGGGAAACGGGAAATTTCGAAATAACGTCATTTCCATGAATAAATTCATAAAACTAGTAATTTACTAACGAAAGTGAATGTATTCAGTATGCCATTATTCGGTATGTCTTTACAGTCAAAATGTCCAAAAGTGTCTCTTTTCTTTTTAAAGATGACATCGGAAACATGTGCTCCCATTCGGCGTTCACACTCTAACAGCCTGTTATGAAAACTCTGGAATGCGCGGTGTAGCAAATCTTGGGGAATGGCAGTGATTTCGTTTTCAATGTTCTCATTCAGCTCATGGATTGTTGCAGGACGTGTACGGTACACCTTGCCTTTAAGATATCCCCACAGGAAGACGTCGCACACACTAAGATCAGGGGATCTCGCAGGCCATGCAATGTCACCGTTACGTGAAATAATGCGTCTTCCAAACAATTGACGAACTGCTGCCATCGATTGTCGAGCAGTGTGTGACATAGCTCCGTCCTGCTGAAACCACATGTTTTCGATTTTAAGATTAAGCTCGTACAGTCTCGGTGTAAAGAATGTTTGAAGGATTTCAACATATCGAGCAGATGTTACTGTCACTGCACTACCATCCTCTCGTTCAAAAAAATAAGGGCCGATAACACCATGACATGATACAGCACACCATATTGTGACCTTGGCGCTATGTAGTGGTCGCTGGTGAAACTCACAAGGATTGTCCTGTGCCCAATAACGAAAATTCTGTTTGTTCACGAGTCCGTTCAGGTGGAAATGGGCTTCGTCTGATATCCATAAGTTACCAAGGAAATTCGCGTCCTCGTTGATTTTAGCCAATATCTGGCTACTAAACTCCATACGTGACGCTGGGCCTCATTCATGTAAGTGTTGCACAATCTGCAACTTATAGGAATGGAAGTCTAATTTGTGCAGTATTCTTTGTAAGCTTCGTCGCTTAATCCCTAGCGAAGATGCATGTTGTCGAACGGAGCGGCGAGGACTTCTCTCGATTGCAGCTCTAGCAGCTGCAATGTTCTCTGGGGTACGTACCGTTGGAATGCCACCTGGAGGTTTCTTTTTCAAGGCAGATCCTGTTTCTTCAAAATTACGCACCCACGTTGTAATCGCATGCGCAGATGGGACACGTCCATGACGTCCAAGCTGGTAACGCTGTCGAATTGTTCTCTGCGCGGCAGTCGCACTATCACCATTTTTGTAAAACGCTCTCACAGCTACTGCACGTTCCGCACCAGTCCAATTCTCCATGATTACTAAATGGCAATGCGTTCACATCAATTGTGCAAAGTTTCGAACATCTGCCGGCGCTACAGTGCTGCCAACTGTAACGTTCAAAATTTCCCGTTCCCCGGGTTAAAAGTAAATTCTAGGTGCCACTATTTCTCGAAGGAAGATTTACTAAAAAGGTAGCCAATTTACACAACTTTGTGGCGGCTACAAATGGTAAACATGTACTTGTCATACACAAAAGTTATCTCGATATTGTTTCTGGCCATGTGTTATTCCCACCACAGACTCGTGTTCGTTGACAAAGGAGCAAATAGAGGATCGCGAGACAGGTCTGTGTTCAAGAATTTATTTCTTCATAAGACGTCATTTGACAACAAACTAAATTCCCTGAACATAAGCAACTGAACGAAGACTGAGATTACTTCTCTCTGCTAATCGCCGGTGCTTAAGGTTTCAGACAATTTTAAAACAGTGGTAGCCACAGGTAAAATAGTTGTACATAATAGAGCGACAATTCATACGGTACAACAGGTGTTTAAATACAGGTGTTGAAGCTATGAAAATATAAAACTGAATGAGAAGTCCAATAATCCGCTGTAGCTGTCTTTATTCAGTTCGAATAGATACACACACAACCAGTTTCGCAACTTTTTAAGCTGTATCTTCTCGTTTACAGAATACCGCAGAGTAACAGCTGGCGTGGCTAGGCAAAGTTCTCAGCCCTCCTCAGTTGTTAAAAGCCATCATCATTTATGAATGTCCAGTCTGTGTTAAAATCGTGAATTCCCCAGTCGGAGGTTCGAGTGCTCCCTCGGGCATGGGTGTGTGTGTTGTCCTTAGCGTAAGTTAGTTCAAGTTAGGCTAAGTAGTGTATAAGCTTAGGGACCTATGACCTCAGCAGTTTGGTCCCATAAGACCTTACCACAAATTTCCAAAATCGTAAATTCACATCACACTACCGATTAAAACATGTTCCTGTCGGCTTGTGTTAAGCAACAGACGATGCCCTTCGTACATGTTATCCAAGAAAGCACTGGGTCTGAAAGCCGACATGCTTATGTTTGTTTGTCACCAACATAATAATAATCGTAGCAGCTGACAACGCAAGCTACGAGGTGCCCTGTATGTTGTCGGAGAGAGTGCTGTGGCTGCCGTTTGGCTACTGAGACGGTTTGCCTCTGTGGCATTTTGTAACAAGTCCCTATACCATATGATGTAGCACTTGTACACACCAGAAGATGAAACTTAAAGGTTGCGAAACCGGTTGTGTGGGTCTCTAAACGATTATAATGAACACAGGTGCAACGGACTAATGGACTTTTCATTCAGTTGTATATTTTAATAGCCTTAACACCTGTATTTAAACCCTTTCTGTACAGTGTGAATTGCCAGTCGATTACGCTCAATGTTACTGCGTTAATACTGAGACAACTTCTTTTCAGAGTTTTCAGATACAGTCTCTGTAGCGCTAAAAAATATTTTGGGTGTATTTTTGCTAAATAGCGCACAATTTTTGATCAGCTTTCGAATGCATCCCCAGAATTTTCTGAAGATATTACAAAAACTTGCTGTGTGTTGCACAATTTTGTTCGTGATCGAGACAGATACAGATCTGAGGACACTTGGAGTTCTTGTGCCGGCCGTTTTGGCCGAGCGGTTCTAGGCGCTTCAGTCCGGAACTGCGTTGCTGCTACGGTCGCAGGTTCGAATCCTGCCTCGGGCATGGATGTGTGTGATATCCTCAGGTTAGTTAGGTTTAATTAGTTCTAAGTCTAGGGGACTGATGATCTCAGATGTTAAGTCCCATAGTGCTTCGAGACATTTGAACCATTTTATTCCAGTTTGACGTAGCAATGGATGAAGCAAAATGTGTCCATTACCGGCACCTGAAATTTTGGGCAATGCAAAAAGCAAGAGAAATTGGGCATGTTCTGTAGCTTTCATAGCACGTCTCAAGAAGGAGTACAGAATTTGCCTCAGAAACATCACTGCGTTCGTGACAACCACAAGTGTACAGGAAGACCAAGATATTCGCCAAGCTGGGGCCCATTCTCTCCAAGAAATAAACCAGAAAACAGCAAGTTTCCAGATGCGGCCACACTGCATTTGGGAACACTGATCAAAGTGGATTTTATCATGAACTGATTCCTGGTGCGACACTATCTAAAAAAGCGGAAAAATCAATAGTTGCCTTGGTCCAGTCTGCACACAATACAACTCTTACAATAGATGTTGCCCTCTTAGTGAGCGGACACCGAACAGAAGAACTGTTATTTGTCATCAGAAGAAAACTTTCGGCCCGAAATTTAACAAGCCTGTTGTAGACGATCTTCACCGAGACACACATTTGGAGGCTAGCGCAAGTGGGAAAATGTCAAAATATCATTTAAAATACGTCTTCGTGCTTGTTGTCGCAAATAAACGGAAGTGTATTCTACTTTGCGATTCTTGGGCTGCTCGCAAGGACACAACAATTGGAAATGATTCATTTGTGAGTAAAGACACTGACTGTATGATCATTCCGTCAAAAGCAACAAAATACGTACAGCCTTTGGATATATATTCCCTCTGACAATATAAAATACGAGTTTATGAATGAATGATAACAGACTCTATAAGGACTTTCTGCAGTGACTTCGACGTTAAATTAGGAAATAGGATTTACATAATTAAAATGCCTTCTATTATTCATAACACGCTGTCTGCTCCAGTCTAAGAGCCCATGCTTCAAAATTCCTGGCAAGCGTAATGCCTCCGCGCATGTTACTCTATTCAAGAATGTGATTCAACAGGCATTTCATTTTGCAGCTCAAGCATTTGATTCTGAGGTGTGTTCAGATATTGATTTCGCCAAATATGCCTACTATGGTTCTGCATAGTGTTTCATGAATCCTGTTAAGGAACCTCATGTGCATTTTCAAATTATTGCAGTGGGCAAACTAAGAGTAACGCAATGGAATGCTTTCACCGTTCTAGTGAAGTGGCATGTTAAGCTTCTCAATAGAATTAGAACACCGAACTCCTGTTCGATCAGGAACACTTCCCTTGTCAATCGCTCCTTGTGAACCTCAGAGGTTGACAGAAAGTCAGAAATCAGTACTCCTGCTGTCCGTATCACTTATTTGTTCACTTTAAAATGCGACGAAGTTTATTATTTACGTAAATTTATTGTTTCCTATTTTATCCGCGCGTTTCCAAAGCGTCCAGCTGTTTGGAAATTTGTTTTACTAGTAAAAATTGATAAAGCACTGTGTAAGTAGGCTGTTTAGGTTTTTATGTTGGTAACGCCACGTAGCACTCTATATGAAAATCGCTGACTGTGCTATGTGCAGTCTGTGGCTGGTTTGCATTGTTGCAATTAGCTATTGTAGCGTTGGGCAGTTGGCTGTTAACAGCGCGTAGCGTTGCGCAGTTGAAGGTGAGCCGCCAGCAGTGGTGGATGTGGGGAGTGAGATGGCAGAGTTTTGAGAGCGGATGATCTGGACGTGTGCTTATTAGAGAGAGTAAATTTGTAAGACTGGATGTCATAATGACTTTTGAACACTATTAAGGTAAATAATTGTTTGTTGTCTATCAAAATCTTTCATTTGTTGACTATGCCTATCAGTAGTTAGTGCCTTCAGTAGTTAGAATCTTTTATTTAGCTGGCAGTATTGGCGCTCGTTGTATTGCAGTAGTTCGAGTAACGAAGATTTTTGTGAGGTAAGTGGTTCATGAAAGGTATAGGTTATTGTTAGTCAGGGCCATTCTTTTTAGGGATTTTTGAAAGTCAGATTGCGTTGCGCTAAAAATATTGTGTGTCAGTTTAGTGTTGATCAGAATAAGTAAAGAGAGTAATGTCTGAGTACGTCAGTTTTGCTCAGCTGTTTGAAAAGCAAATAACGTAAGAGGTTTATCAGCACAGTCATTCATTAATTTTTCTAAGGGGACGTTTCAACCTCACAGGTGCAGAGCGACGGTAGATGGGAGGTAAAGGGGCGCAACTTTTGGGTGGTTAAACAACTTAACGACTGGACCAACCAGTCACAAACACTCCTCGTCTGCTGCACTGTAGGGAAGCCAATTTCCTGGAGTGCGCAGAGGGCCCGAGTGTTGTTGCTGATAAGGAGTGCCTTCGTGGTTATAGGTGGCGGCGCGCTCGCAGACTCGACAACAGAAGCGCGCCGCTTCCTGAGGCGATGCAGAGGTTCCGGAGCCGAGGCTGCCGCTTCCCGGGGCCCTGGGGACGCGAGCCCCAGGGTCGTCTTCCCTTCCGGGAAACTGGAGACGTCCGCCGAGGGCTGCAGCCGGGAAGGTGCCCGGCCGTGGGGGCTGGGCGGAAGCTCACTCCGTCCCTCAGGGCATCTCCTGTAAGGGCCGCTTTTTACGGCTAGGACACTGAGCCGTGTGTCGGCTCTCAACGTACGAGGTGCGGCTAGAAAAAAACCAGACTGATGCTGGAAAAAACGTTTATTTACAATTATTTACAATTTCATGTTATCTCCTTCAATGTACTCTCCTCCTCGGTCTCTACACCACTCCATACGAATTTTCCACTGTTCATGGCAATGCTGCAGATCATTTTCGGCAAGTCCATACATTACTTACGTCGCTTTTCTTTTACTGCTTCAACAGTCTCAAATCTAGTTCCTTTCAAAGCTGACTTGACTTTAGGGAAAAGAAAAAAGTCACAGGGGGCCAAATCAGGTGAGTAGGGTGGATGATCTAAGATGGGAAAGTTGTGTTTTGCCAAAAACGTCTTCACTGACAACGCACTGTGAGCTGGGGCATTATCTTGGTGAAGGATCCATGACTTTTTTCTCCACAAATCGTTCTGTTTTCTCCGTACTCGCTCACGTAGGGTAGCCAGGACGCTAATGTAGTAATGCTGATTCATTGTTTGTCCCTCTGGTACCCAATCAATGTGCACAATCCCTTTGATGTCAAAAAAAAAAAAAAACAATCATCATTGCCTTGAATTTCGATTTTGACATTCGTGCTTTTTTTTGTCGTGGAGAACCAGGAGTTTTCCAATGCATCGATTGGCGTTTAGTTTCGGGATCATAAGTAAAAAACCACGATTCATCGCAAGTAATAACATTTTGTAAGAAGGTGGGATCACTTTCAATGTTTTCCAGGATGTCAGAACAAATCATTCTTCGGCGTTCCTTCTGTTCAATTGTGAGACACTTTGGAACCATTTTTGAACACACTTTGTTCATGTTGAAACTTTCATGAAGAATCTGCCTAACACTTTCCTTGTCAACTCCTGTTAACTCAGACACTGCTCTGATTGTTAAACGGCGATCTTGTCGAACAAGTTTACCGATTTTTTCAATGTTTGCATCAGATTTTGCTGACAATGGTCTGCCAGTGCGAGTGTCATCACTGGTGTCTTCGCGGCCATCTTTAAATCGTTTAAACCACTCAAACACTTGTGTTCGCGATACACAATCATCGCCGTACACTTGTTGTAACATTACAAACGTTTCACTTGCAGATTTTCCTAGTTTGAAACAAAATTTGATGTTAACACGCTGTTCTTTCTGTACACTCAACATTTTCCGACGCACAGACAAAACGTCAACTACTTAAAACAGACGCCACGGGCAGACTGAGTGCAGGAGGCAGATGAAACTCGAGCAGTAGGCGGAGCGAGAGTCACGTGACAGGCCACGCGACTTTCAGCCTTATTGCATTCGTTTTATTGTTTCACCAGTACTAGTCCGGTTTTTTTCTAGCCACACCTCGTATATCGCGCTGTAAAGATTGTTCTGAGTCCTTCCATTCCATCGTTAATTGATTCTTTCATATTTATCGTTATGCTGCGTACGATTCTGTTGAGATTCCCCTCTGGCGGCGTGTCTGGCCTTATCGATCTTCGAGTCGTTGCTTCCTGTTAGCCTTGTGTAAGGCAATAAGATCTTTGGGGGGATGGCCGGTTGGTTGCCTAGCGGTGACGAGTCGGTCGGTCGGTTTTAAAATCGGGAATCAGAGAATATCGTACGGTGAGACCGCGGCGAGGCGTGGGAGTGGAGAGTTGGCTGTTGTTTCGAGAAGCCGCGTGGTCTATGCTGGCGGTGCGAGACGAGTGGGAGTGGGACGAGTTGGCGGGAGAAGGCTGTAAGCTCTTGCTGTGAGCACCCGGGTGTCACGGCTGTGGTTCCGAGGCACTACTCGGTGGAAGCGGCAACGGACGTCTTTAAATTTTCCGCCGGGAGGTGGGAATTATGGACTAGAAACTCGCCTAACCTGAGGAGTGGTATTTCGCCGCCGTGGGTGCAGAGAAGACGAGGACGCCGGTGACAGAGCGCGTGGCTGCGTGACTGCGTGACTGTGCCCAGTTGGGTACGCTGGCGACGTGTACACGGTCGGGTGTGAGGAACCTTTGCATCAGAGTTCACCTGCTGTTTCTCTGATAACTGCAAGTTAAGTTGGTTAAAGGTTTAGATGTTAATTAAAGAATTTTGGTTTGTGCAACCATCGTCTTTTCTGCCTTGTGACCTCCTGCGTTCGGGTTTCCTGTCCCTGTCGCCGGTGTATTTATAGACAGTGATCTTTTCCGCTTCTTACTAGTACTGCCCGGTAGGAAGTGTATTTTTGGGCAGTGATTGTTGTTTTAGATTACATTTTTTCTGCCTCGTCGCCTCCTGCGTTCGGATTTCCTGTCCCTGTCGCCGGTGTAATTATGGGCAGTGATCTTCAGGCTTCTTATTAGTACTGCCTGGGAGGAAGTGTATCTTTGGGCAGGGATTATGGTTCCTGATTTGATTCCTCCTCCTCCCCTGGCCTCGCGTGAGGTCGATGTGATTGCTGAATGTGAGGCGTTGTGGCTCTGTTAGTCCGCTTCTAGCCTGAGCATCCTTCGGGAGTCAATTGTAGCCGCCCTTACACCCGGTCGGTTAATTATTTCTATTTCAGGACATTTTGGTGGCAGGACATGGTATTTAAGTTGTTAGTTATTGTAAAATATTAAATGGTTGTATATTACTCTGATTGTTTTTTGGCCACTGTTTGAAAAGGTTAAGTTTGCCTTTCATTGGTGGATTTTTAAAATTACGTGGCTTTAAAATTGTTAGTTACTGTAAAAGGTGAATGACTGTGTCCTTACTTTGATTGTTTTAAACTACTTGGCATCCTTTGAAAATGCTAGTTCTGCCTCCCTGTTAGCGAGCCCTTGTAATTTAATATCTTGTTGTGCCAAAGTTTAAAAGAAGTTGGCTCCCTACACGTTCG
This sequence comes from Schistocerca piceifrons, assembly GCF_021461385.2. Lineage (NCBI taxonomy): Eukaryota > Metazoa > Arthropoda > Insecta > Orthoptera > Acrididae > Schistocerca > Schistocerca piceifrons. Next base: position 111,794,134 of record NC_060139.1, on the reverse strand, counting down.
GTAGCGAAATTGTATGCAAATTGGTGGTTTTTTTTGTTTCATTACTTGGAAAGTTTGAATTTTGTTATTAAATGCTTTATCAAAGTCTGTTTTAAGTAAAATGGCTTGACTATTAACGGTAAAGTAAAGTTTTTAATTTCATTACTTGAAAATTTTGATTTGCTACCAAATGTTTTATCAAAGTCGGTTTTAAGTCAAATGGCTTGGTCGTTAACTGTAAAGTAAATTGTTTTGAAAAGGCACTCATGCCTACTAGCTTTTGGATCTGTTCCTGGTCAAGTGATAAAGAAATGACTTTCAATGGTTGAAGTAATCAATAAAGAAATTGTAAACTGCAACTCGACAGTAACCAACTAATTTTGGCCACGTTTCCCAACTGGGGGTTTCCCGTCACAGATATAGGTGAGAATGTTTTTTTGCTCGCGTTTGGTGCTCCTGGATAGCACTCGCAGAACTGTGTACACTAGGGGCGAATTTTCGCTGATTATTAGTGTAAGGGCGAGGTAAACCATTGCAAACGTGAAATGTTGGTACATTAATAGCCGGTATAACCGCCAGGATGTTGAATGCAAGCGTGCAAGCTGCATGTCAGCCATGCCTGCTGCTTTTGGCCTGTCGATATAGGGACGGCTAATGCTGCTTGTAGATGACGCTGGAGTTGTCCGATGACGTCCCTTATGTACTCGACTGGAGACAGATGTGGTGATCGAGGAGGTCAAGGCGGCATGTCGACACTCTGTGGAGCATGTTGGGCTACAACAGCTGTATGTGCGCGAGACTTATCCTGTTGGAAAACACCACCTGGAATGCTGTTTCCAAGATGCTACTCCAGGCGGGTGTAAAATGAATGTGCGCAACGGAAAATAATAATGAATGAAGATTTGGCCCTGTCTGACTACCCCTGAAGCAGATCTTAGGATCTCTTAATGGACTTTAACATATAAATTACAACCTAAACATAAATGAATGATTAAGGCAACTAATACTCCGAAATGACAAGCGTTGTTTCTGATTATATATTTATTGCAGATTAAAAAAAACCTTATATTAAAAACTTTACATTTCCTAAGTTAAATTACTAATCAATTGCCCAACTCTGCCCCTTATTATGATTGCACGATCTAATGTCAATAACACGAAATGATTGACATCATCTACGTACCAAACACTAGAACACACTACTTTCAAAGATGATCTACGGTGGTGTGGAACCTCAGTGGAAATAAAATAACGTGATCACAGCTGTTTAGCTTTTATAGCCCTAATAAGGAGAAGCAATTTGCGATATCACCGTATGTACTGCGTCCGGTGAGTCGAAATGATGGTTCTCGTACTCATCTGCGACAATGGAAGACCTCCGGCCACAAATAAACTCTTTCAAACACTAGGACGGTAGAACGCGGTCTTATAACTAAATACTCTAATACTGTCTTCTCCTCTCTGTTATCTACAGACGAGAAACGCGAACTCCCAGCCACAAGGACGGAGTTCAGATAACGTCTCAACGTAAGTATAGGCAGAGGAAGTGCTCTCAGTTGCTGATTGATGCATACTCAACGACGACTTCCAACCCGGAGGTGAAGTCCAGAATCGTATAGGTTCGCAACAGTACAGTGACTAACTGTTCTAACTATAAACTCTCGTGAGAGAAAAGACGGCAAGTCCGTCTGTACCAACAAAGCTGAAATTGAGTGGCCGTCACACACGGGCACTCACAACGGAAGACCTCGTCTCTCCACCGCTGGTTTCCCAGCAAGGCTCCGCTCCCCACCTTCGTAATTCCGAAAACGAATCATATTCCTGAAATCACGGAATATTCTCCTCTCTACAGATTCTTCCGAACGCTGACCAACCATATTTTAGTCTTTTGTCGTCCAGCGCGGAAATTTTGCGAGGAAAAACCTATATTTCCTAGGAAATAACCCAGACTGTGTGGTTTCCGAGGTCCCGCTTCTTCGTTCCTCTCACCTGCGTCCAAGATTTGCAAATTTCGGAAGTATTATCCAGTTATCCTTCCGGCCCTTACTATAATAGCGGCTGGCAGTCACCTTATTGTGTTCTAGAGCTCAGATGCCACGACGTCCGTCTAGCTACTTCCTGTTTTTAAGCAGGACCAACACCTGTGCGGGCCTTCCACCCAGAGCTTGAGTTCTGCCTGCCGTTTCACCTCCACTGGCGTTCCAACCTCTACCGGTGTAGGCAATCATTCATTGCGCCGTTCTGATAATAAAGACACTCCGTCACCTTTCATGCGATAAGGGTTAACAATTATTTACAAGGCGTACGCGACAATGTCAGTCTCCTTTATGTATTCATATATATGATGTACAACCTATCACATGATACCTAATTGTGTTTGTAGATCATGGCAAAGTGTGTGGATGAGTTCTTGTAAGGTGCGAAATTATAGCCACCTTACATGTTCATAAATGGCAGCTCAACGGGTCGAATCACCAGACTGACGTACAGATTTGCGGTCAGGGTGCGTGGGATAACCACGAGAGTGTCCCTGATGTCATGTGAAATCGCACCCTAGACGATAACTCAAGGTGTTGGTGCAATGTGTCTAGCAACTGACCTCGTTCAGCCCAATACACAGCCATCACTGGCATCGGGGCAGAACCAGCTTTCATAAGAAAACACGACAGACCTCCACCCTCCACTTCAGTGAACTCTGGCTTGACACCACTGAAGTCACAAATGGCGGTGGCTTGGGGTCAGTGGAATGCATGCAACAGGCCTCTGGCTCGAGCTGTCCTTGAAGCAATCGATCTGTAACAGTTCGTTGTGTCACGTTGGTGCCAACTACTGCTATAATTGATGCTGCAGATGCAATACGATGCTCCCGAGCCATACGCCGAACATGATTGTCTTCTTTTTCGGTAGTGCCAAGTGACCGTCCGTAGCCCGGTCTTCTTGTGACCATACATTCTGTCGTGTCACCGCCAGACACCACACTTGCTAGGTGGTAGCCTTTAAATCGGCCGCGGTCCGTTAGTATACGTCGGACCCGCGTGTCGCCACTATCAGTGATTGCAGACCGAGCGCCACCACACGGCAGGTCTAGAGAGACTTCCTAGCACTCGCCCCAGTTGTACAGCCGACTTTGCTAGCGATGGTTCACTGACAAATTACGCTCTCATTTGCCGAGACGATAGTTAGCATAGCCTTCAGCTACGTCATTTGCTACGACCTAGCAAGCCGCCATTACCAGTTACTATTGATGCTGTAAAACATGTACCGTCAAGAGCGATGTTCACCATTTACGGATGAAAGTTAAGTATTTCAACAGCTACGTCCTTTTTTGCTAAAGTCTAACTTCCTTGTCCTGTTCCAGACCTCACGCCAGCCTGCGTGAGCTAAACGCGTGCCTTTCGGCTTCCTCTCATAGTGGGTTGGCTCTCTTGCCGATCCACAACACATTCTCGTGACCACCGCCACCAGCTTTCATGTACAATGGCTATAGTCCTGCCAAGCATTTTTCTAACGTCGCAGAAGGAACATCCAGATTATCATAGCCGTGATTTTATACATATTGGATCAGAGGTCGTGGTTGTGAATGTCAGTGTTAAAAAATATATCGGCTCAACCACTTTTTTATAGTGTAAAACACTAAGATTGACGCGTTTCGGAAGTCAAGCTTCCATCATCAGAATAATAAAAAGTAAAAGAACCTGTTAAAACTCGCTAAAATGGAAAATGCACCAGGCACAATAAAATTGATAATAAAATTAAAACATCATGGCTACTTCCCTTGTTGCACCTTGGAAGACAGGGCTGCAACAAGGGAAGTAGCCACGATGTTTTAATTTTATTATCAATTTTATTGTGCCTGGTGCATGTTCCATTTTAACGAGTTTTAACAGGTTCTTTTACTTTTTATTATTCTGATGATGGACACTTGACTTCCGAAACGCATCAATCTTAGTGTTTTACACTATAAACAAGTGGTTGAGCCGATATATTTTTTAACATTCTCATAGCCGTATTGCAAGACCTCGTTCAAACCCAGTGAGGTGTTGTCAATTTAAGGGCATTCTTGGTTAATATCAACGCGCCACGTCCAATCTCAGAGGTAACTAACGCTCACAACCGTTACAGCATGTATTTAAAGCAAACCTGATTTGCACCTTCATAGTGGAGTTACTAACGCCACTCTTACGCTGCTAGCTTGAAATTTCAACACACCTAGTCTTTCAGATTCAAACTTCTCCTTTGAAAATTAAAGAATGACAATGCTGGAAAAACTCTTACGTTATTTGATTTTCAAACACCAGAGTGAAAATGAACGTATTGAGACATTTCTCTCTTTACTCATTCTGATCATCACTAAACTGACACACACTATTTTTTAGCGCAGCGCAATCTGACTTTCAATAATCCCTACAAAAGAATGGCCCTGACTAACAATAATCTATACATTTCATGAATCACTTACCTCACAAAAATCTTCGTTACTCGAACTACTGCAATACAGCGAGCGCCAATGCTGCCAGCTAAATATAAGATTCTAACTACTGAAGGCACTAACTACTGATAGGCATAGTTGGCAAATGAAAGATTTTGATGGAGAACCTTAATAATGTTCAAAAGTCATAATATATATCAGTTCATGACATCCAGTCTCACAAATTTTCTCTCTCTGATGGACACACGTCTAGATCATCCGCTCTCAAAATTCCGCCATCTTTCTCCCCACATCCATCACTGCTGGCGGCTCACCTCCAACTGCGCAACGCTACGCGCTGTTCCCATCCAACTGCCCAACACTACAATAGCGACTATTCCAACAATGCCAACCAGCCACAGACTTCACACAGCACAGTCAGTTATTTTCATATAGAGCGCTACGTGGCGTTACCAACATGAAAACCTAAACAGCCTACTTACAACGTGACGGAGAGCAAAAAGCCTTTTTGCAGTAATTCTTTTAAATGTTATACAGAATATATTAGTCGTTTACGATGAGGCTGGTCTTCCAATCTCACTTATTACCACAGGGGGAGTGATTCACTTTCATACATCGTCTCAACTGTCTTCTTCTTACTCTTTAGCAGACGAATGGAGCTGAAGCGACAACAGAGCCATAAATGCTCATGTGATCCTCTAACTGATAGTAAAATACGTCAAGACCAAACAATATGAACGTTATTGTAAATTAACAAACTAAACGATCAATTTGCGACAGTCTCCATGTTTATCGATTTCCTTTTTTGGTTCAGTTCTAAAAAAAAAAAAAAAATTAGTATGCTTGTTATTCAACAACCCACGGGTATACATTTCATACACCACTAGTCTCGTACGTGTGCCAATGACCCAGATGTCGTGCAGCCTGAAGACAGAAACTTTTTTTCTTTTTGAGCCCTCAGTCGCCTGACTGGCTTGACGCGGCCCACAGTCCGCAGCAAGTGCTCTCTCTGGTCTTCTTAATGGTCTTCTTCCGGAGGGAGTAAGGCTCATGAACTTCAAAGACAACACGTCGTGTCCGTACTAGCCGCTTCCTTCTCATCAGGCCTACAATGTTCGGTCTGTCGTAGATTTCACCCAGCTCACGTCTTCCACATCCTTAGCGAACTTCAAACGCGTCTAATCGCCCCTCAGTACTTCTGTTTCCCACTTCCTTCCACACTGATTATTCCGTATGAGCGTTTTAATCTTCGGTCTACTCTTCATCATTTATAAATTGTGATCTGAACCTATATATCTGCTCCTGGGTATGCCTTACAACCCAATATCTCATTTCGAAATCTCTGGGTGACCATGATGTTATCTACCCGGGATCTTCCCGTACCATCCGGCCTTTTCCAAATATACTTCCTCCTTTTGTAATTCTTGAACAGATTATTGGCTATTGCTTGCTGAAATTTATTCCAGAACTCAATTAGCCTTTCTCCTCTCTCATTTCCACTACCAAACCTATATTCTCTTGTAACCCTTTCTTCTAGTCCTTACACTACAACCGCATTACCATCCCCCATGATTATTAGATTTTTATCTCCCTTTACATAATGAATTATCCGTTTAATATCATCATTACTTTCTCTGTCTCTTCATCTTCCTGCTGCGACGTCAGCATGCATACTTGAAGTATCGTTGTCGATGATGGTTTGCTGCCGAATCTGATGAGAATAACCTTATCATTGCACTGTTCACAGTAGCTTACTCTCTGCCATACTTTCCTATTCACAACCAATCGTACTACCGTTATACAAGTATCTGCTGCTGTTGACATCTGAGCAGAAATCTTTGCCTTCTTTCTAGTACACCTCATTGAACCCCTACTAAATCTTGGTTGAGGCTTTCCATTTCCATTTTCAGATTTTACAGCTTCCCTACGACGTTCAGACTTCTGACACTCCACGCCCCGACTCATCCTTTTGTTGGTTATTCTATGTTTTTCCCATGGCCACCTCCCACTTGGCAGTCCCGTCACTAGCCGAGCGGTCTAAGGGCGCTGCAGTCATGGACTGTGCGGCTGGTCCCGGCGGAGGTTCGAGTCCTCCCTCGGGCATGGGTGTGTGTGTTTGTCCTTAGGATAATTTAGGTTAAGTAGTGTGTAAGTTTAGGGACTGATGACCTTAGCAGTTAAGTCCCATACGATTTCACACACATTTTAGTCCCGTCACGGAGATCCGATTGGGGGACTAATCTGGAATCTTTTGCCAATGGAAATATCATCATGATTTTCTCAATTACAGTCCACATGTCCTGTTGATACACATTATATGTCTTTAATGCAGTGGAGTTTCCGTTGTCTTCTGCAACCTCATGCCGATGAACATTTCTGATTCTTCCGCCTTTTAGGTGCCGTTTCCCACCCCAAAGGCAAGAGAGTGCCCTGAACCTCTGTTTACTCCTCCCCCTTTTGATAGCGCCGTCGCCGTTGGCATAACTAGAGTGAATTCTCACCCCGGAAGTCTTCGGTCGCCATTACTGATGGTTTTTATTCAAAATTTAAGCAGTGGCTGTCTTGGAACGCGAGACGCAGGATGTTCTGATTAGTAGTAGTCGAAGACGCGACCCCCAGATCATCGACAAAGATCAGTGATGTTGCACAACATTTCGTATTCTCTCCCTTCTGCTGTATGTGCAACATTTATCTCTAGATTAGGCTATTAGGGAAACACGCTGTACCAAGTAGGTGCGTGCGGCCCGTGCTTCGCCTAAGTCTGCCTTATCTCTTCCGGCACTCGAACGTGCTTATCGCTTCCACCCGTAATGTCGTGTAAATATGATACAATGAAATACGCTGAGCTGCGAAAAGTAGTGAGAAGGCGCCATGTGTGTGAATTGCCTGGGCTAGCAGGACAAAGCCGGCCGCGGTGGTCTAGCGGTTCTGGCGCTGCAGTCCGGAACCGCGGGACTGCTACAGTCGCAGGTTCGAATCCTGCCTCGGGCATGGGTGTGTGTGATGTCCTTAGGTTAGTTAGGTTTAAGTAGTTCTAAGTTCTAGGGGACTTACGACCTAAGATGTCGAGTCCCATAGTGCTCAGAGCCATTTGAACCATTTTTTTTAGCAGGACAGAGCGGATTAGGTTGTGGAAAGGGGCTCAAAAAAGTTGCTGTCAGTTGCACTCAACATACAAACTTTATTCATTAACACACAATATTACAACACGAACGCGTGCGATTCTAGGCGCTACAGCCTGGAACCGAGCGACCGCTACGGTCGCAGATTCGAATCCTGCCTCGGGCATGAATGTGTGTGATGACCTTAGGTTAGTTAGGTTTAATTAGTTCTAAGTTCTAGGCGACTGATGACCTGGGAAGTTAAGTCGCATAGTGTTCAGAGCCATTTGAACCATTTTTGAACAACAAGAATGCGAACCACTCAAAACTTCAATCGACCTCCTTTAATTAACATTAGATCGGCTGAAGGCCACACTCAAAATCCAAGACACAAGGCCTAAGCAAGAAATTGAAATACCGGGTGATAAAAAAAACTGAATAAATCACGGAATAATTTAGATAGAGAGGTACAAATTGACACACACGCTTGGAACCACATTGGGTTTTATTACAACCAAAAAATACAAACGTTCAATAAATGTCCGACAGACGGCGCTTCATCTGATCAGAATAGCAATAATTAGCATAACAAAGTAAGACAAAGCAAAGATGATTCTCTTTACAAAAAAAATGGCTCTGAGCACTATGGGACTCAACTGCTGAGGTCATTAGTCCCCTAGAACTTAGAACTAGTTAAACCTAACTAACCTAAGGACATCACACACATCCATGCCCGAGGCAGGATTCGAACCTGCGACCGTAGCGGTCTTGCGGTTCCAGACTGCAGCGCCTTTAACCGCACGGTCACTTCGGCCGGCGATTCTCTTTACAGGAAATGCTCAATATGTCCACCATCATTCCTCAACAATAGCTGTAGTCAAGGAATAATGCTGTGAACAGCACTGTTTAGCATGTTCGGAGTTATGGTGAGGCATTGGCATCGGATGTTGTCTTTCAGCATCCCTAGAGATGTTGTTCGATCACGATACACTTGAGGCTTCAGGTAACCCCAAAGCCAATAATCGCACGGTCTGAGGTCTGGGGTCCTGGGAGGCCAAGCATGACGAAAGTGGCGGCTGAGCACACGATCATCACCAAATGATGCGCGCAAGAGATCTTCCATGCGTCTAGCAATATGGGGTGTTTTTTTTTTTTTTTTTTTTTTTTTTTTTTTTTTTTTTTTTTTTTTTTTTCTTCTAATAAAACCCCATGTCATTCCAAGCATGTGTGTCAATTTTTACCTCTCTGACTTTTTGATCACCCGGTACAAGGTCCTTCTGGAGGTTTCACCCAAGAATATTTTATAAATCTTCAATCAAAACAGGCTGATGGCCCTAGTAATTTAATTTTAATGGAACTTGGCTGGAGGCCGCATATTAAGCAATAAGAAGAGTATCAATCAAAAGGCAGAAGGCCTTATATTAAAACATTTCATGCAAAATTCGGCTGAAGGCCCCATATAAGAATAACAATCGCATGCCTTAAGGGTAAGACAAAGACATTAATTTAAGAGATAGTGATACTCGGCTGAAGGCCACACATCAGCCAAATAACTAAAACCCAAACAGGGAAATTACTACGTAACACACAAGGAACGGCGCTCGGAAGTTTCCAAGGGTCGGCCTGGGACTTTAACACTAACGCTCGTTTAGGTGAGACAGGCAGCCTGTCCAACGACTTCTCAATCTGAAGGCAACCCAACCGGCAGACAGCCGACCGAACAATCAACAAATTGAGTTCCGCTCCATGCAACCAGCAAAACGATCACAAGATTTCGATACAACGACACACAGAATATTGGCGCCCACAACGACCAACAACATCTCAGCTGTCGAACTTCACGACGCACTGGACAGCAACAACACGACGAGGGAAATACACTGCCAGAAATTTCGTGAAACGACCAGGGCAGATAACCGGAACGTCAACGGCCACAAGGCAGAAAATACCGCTGGTCAACTTCAATAACAAGGAATGAATTAAGTTAAACTCCACAGGAAGATGGCTGGAATCTTAGCCGACGTGAATACACACACGTTGTTGCTCGCGGGAATGTCCCAAAACCGACAACCAGGATCAAACGAAGAAATGTAAACAGTTGAGGCTCGATGGTAGGTTAAGTGAGGACTCAACTTTCATGTCCAAGATCGGTGGGCGACGAACTTCGTAGCACTCTCAAGCAGCACCTCTCACTCCAACCCCGCGTGCACACCGCCAGCGGCCCCGGCCAGAGTACACTCGACGGAGGCTTCCTTGCTGCTCCACGCCAACTGACCGACTGGTCACACATCGCCCAACCGGAAACTATATCCGTCACACCAAAGATAGTACAGCAGTACTAGTATCGATATACGCTGTTGCTGCCACTCATGGAGAGGACAGCAACACTATCCCTCCGCCACACACCGTCAGGTGGCTTGCGGAGTATGGATGTAGATGTAGATGGGATATCTCGATAACTACAGGAGAAATAAAACCACAGGACTGCAACCAAGGTTTCACCCAAGACAAGCATGACTCGAGCCAGCTACAGCTCAGTGTGAAGTTAATAGCGATTCGCTCCTCCGTAATCTCTTAAAACTGCTGTATCACGTCGAACCAGTGATTCTACAAGGTTTTAGAATCATTCTGGAGAGATACTGATTTAGCATCTTGCAGTCTTTCTTTTCCCTCGCGCATGTCCCGTCTAGTACGGGGTTCTCTTTGCAGGGTTTGGAGAATGTTATTTTGTTATTTAATTGTGTGGCCAGATCTTCTTTCTGACGTCAAGGTATCCTAAGAAAAGTCGTGTGTGCCATTTATCTGTCAACAGCGCAAATTTTCTGCTGTCATCGTACTTTAGCTGTTTGCGTATCGTATTCTCAGAGGCGGAAGTTGGGGACCAGACCAGAGTTTGCTTAAACGAGAGTGGAAAACCACCTAAAAGCTACACTCAGTTTGGCCGGTGTGCCAGCACACCGTCGTTAGTCCGCAGCGCATATTCGATTTGTGTCTGGCCGAATTCCCTGTCTCGCAAGCTGCACGTTACGCTACACACTACCTTACCAGCAGTGTCCAGACACCCCTATGCAGTGCGGAATTGACCACCAAATGTCATGAGAGGCGGAGCCACCAGTATAGAAGGAGGCGGGAAGTTCTGTATTGTCAGTATAGAACCAGCAACAGCAGAATAGATCGCTCAGGAGAGTTCGGTGACTTCTAACGTGGGCGTCACCTGAGTAATAAATCATCAGGAACGTTCCAACCCTTCTAAAGCTGGCCATGTCGGCTGTTGGTGTTGTAACTGTGTGTCTAAAGGCGAAGGAACACCCACAACTGAACCGAGACAAGGCAGACCTCACATATTGTGGGACAGAGTCCGTCGAGTATTGCAGAAGGTGGCTGTAAAAAAATCGCTTGAAATCAGCGGAAGGAATCACCCGTGCGTTCTAGACTGCTACCAGCCGTCCAGCTAGCACGTTGACCGTGCGGAGGGACCTAAAAATGAGGTACAGTGGTAGAGTAGCTCTTCATAAGCCACACATTTCTATAAAAAAATGAAGTGATCGTAAGGCATTGTTGGCCGGGCCTACCGCTGTGGCCGAGCGGTTCTAGGCGCTTCAGTCCGGAACCGCGCTGCTGCTACAGTCGCAGGTTCGAATTCTGCCTCGGGCATGGATGTGTGTGATGTCCTTAGGTTAGTTATGTTTACATAGTTCTAAGTTCTAGAGGACTGATGACCTCAGATGTTAAGTCCCATAGTGCTCAGATCCATTTGAACCATTTGTTGGCCGGGAGGCCCATTCTGGGGAGTTCGGCCGCCGTATTGCATGTCCTTTTTAGGTGACGCCACATCGGCGACTTGCGAGTCTATGATGATGAAGGACACACAACACCCAGTCCCCTGCCGGGAATCGAGCTCGGGCCCCCTGACGTTTGAAGTGGCGTAAAGAGCGACACCGCTGGACAGTGGATGACTGGAAAAGAGTGATTTGGACTAATGAATCACGCTATTTCCTGGCCTGGTTTGTGTTTGGTGAACGGCTATCTCGTGTACAGTGTCATCAGTGAAGTACAGGGAGTCTCACGAAAGACGCCGGAGGTGGATGGGGAGGGGGAGGTGTCCGCGGCTCGCTCGGCATGAGCACCGACAACCACCACCTCACCCGTCTACCGCCGCCGCGTCCGACTCTCGGACACTTTAAGTAACAACTGAGACAGAATTTCTGACATATGTTCACTTTCATAACACCTTTCACAGACAATTTATTTGTCAATTAATTCCAGCAGTGTTCAGAAAAATGAAAAAGTAGCCATCGGCCGTCTCCTCGTAATTCTTGAAACGGAGTATCAGGCACACAGTTTATCTATAACGTAAACTCCACCTTTTGTCATGTTGTAGTGAATTATGTCATTTCAGGATTGTGTGTTTCTCATCCACTGTCGCCATGCCATGCACATTAGGCAAGAGTATGACAGCACGGTTTTTACAAGGAACATATTAAACTAAGGTCTTAGCCTACTGAAATCCAAACGTTGCAGTTCCAGTTTATCTTGTTTTGTGTGGGAGAAATTCTGGTAGAATTTCACGTCTCTTCTTCGTCATTGTACCAATGCAAGTGAGTCTGCTGCAGGAAATATTCAGAAAGGAGGTAGCTTGTGTATTAGTTTTCAGTTGTAAGGTTCCTGTTATAATTTTCTATAGGCACTACATACTTTTTCACTATGCCCTCAGGGGCATTAGACACCCGATGTTGCCCTTCGGCTTCATGCCGCAATAAACCTCCAGATTACTACAATAAAATGTTTTTGGATCACTCAATGGAAACATTTTTGTGCCATATTTAGCTGGTCTGCTGCGTATGTACAGAATCCATCCGCAAGGGTGGACCATTTCGTCTATTGTGGTGAATTCACCAGGCTGTAAGAACATTGACAGTTAGCAACAAAAGGGTCCAATACTGTAAGAACTGCAACCAACTCATCAGTTTTTGTCCTGCCATTCCTCGTTTCCATACCAACAAACCGCATACACAGCAAAGAAATAGAAACCTATTGCAACTCATTGTAGTCCTAAGCATTTGCGTTCCTTTTCCGTTAGCCAGCCAGAGTTCCGGTACATTAGCATGATGGTATTTTCATCTTCTTCAAAAAAAATAAAAAAAATAAAAAAAAATAAAAATCCCGAAGATAGCTATTATTTCGTCACTTTATTAATTTTTAGCACAAGAATGGTTGTGTGTCCCTCTGTTTATTTATATAGATATTTGTATAGTTTACGATTTCATCAATAAAGTCAATGTCAATTATTTTCAGAAAATCACTAACTTCATCCGTTATACCCATCACCTTTGTCTTCAGATCTGGTAGAATTTGCACAGTTTTTTTTCTGCTTGCTTTTGACGTTTTAGCACACTTGCTTTTGTACCAACGTGAAACTTGGTCTTTTCAATAAAGAACTGTTGTACATCTGCTATCTCTTCGAGATTGTATTACCCTGCCCTGAGGCCGGACCTGAACCCAATGGAACACCTTTGGGATAAGTTAGAAATTCGACTTCGCTGCAGACCCCAGACCATCACTACCTTCTCTGCAGCAAAAGAGCAGTAATAGGTCGCATTGTCCTGTTGAAATATAACATCTCTGTCAGGGTACTCCAGTACCAGAAAGGGATGCAAATTTTTCAAATGGTATGGACGAGTGTCCACATAACGTGGACCATGTATCGACCATTTGAATACAGCCTAGACCATAGCTTCATTGGACAAGTGCTAGACCCGCATGCCCTTCACATTCCTATAACTGAAGCCAGGGTTCATTAGACCGTACTACAGCTGCCACTGTTCCATACACCACTGACGATGTTCACGAGCCTACACCAGCCCCGGGTTCGATTCCCGGCGGGGTCAGAGATTTTCTCTGCCTCGTGATGGCTGGGTGTTGTGTGATGTCCTTAGGTTAGTTAGGTTTAAGTAGTTCTAAGTTCTGGGGGACTGATGACCACAGATGTTAAGTCCCATAGTGCTCAGAGCCATTTGAACCAGCCATCTACACCAGCCGCCATGCTGTGTGTCAAGGTGTCTGCAAAGGAATAAGAGTCGGTTCTCAGCTACTGAAACATATGCGCCGCATTTGTTTTCTTACAATCATGGTGCAGATGGCACCCTGTCGTTATACGTTCAAATCTGCGACGATCTGACAAACTTTTGACCATTGATGACCCTGTACAGCCCTGTGGAGTCCGTTTATCAAACACTTGTGGGCATCCTGTGCTGTGAATTACGCATATGGCAACATTGTCTCTGCGACATTGAAGGTCCGCCCTGGACACTTTTCACCTTGTGTAGTCTCCATGCTGCTAAAACCCATACCTCTTGTACCGATTACCATCCCACTTTCAAAATCGTTTATCTCCCGACGTGGCGTCATGTTCACTTCGTATCTGTCTGTAACAGTTCGTTCAGATATCGTGTTTACATTCGTGCTACATGCCGCAACATTCGGGGGTGATACATGGCACATCTTTCAATGGGGCAACCCACCCCATGACTTTTGATCAGTTAATTTATTTTTATCTCCGTCTTGTCGACATTGCAAAGAGCGAAAAATAAGGAAGGATAACGAAGATATTCAGAGATGAGCTCATACTCAGTTGCACAAGAGTGAGCATGTGAATCAGCCAGTTATTTAAGGAAATCACGGTGTACACTGCAGCCCAACGAGACATGGAATGAGGTGCCGCAGTAATTGACTCACAACGGATTGCAATTCGGTAGGTATGAATTTATAATCCCCCTTCTGTTCATTCCGATTTAGGTGTTTCATAGGTTTTGTAATACATTTTAAGGGAATGCCAGGGCAGTTCATTGGAAAAGACCATGGTCGCTTTATTGCTCAATTCTAGTCTGATTCGAGTTTCTGCTTCATCTCTATCGATGCAATCTTTCTCCAGGACGATCGGCTCCTGTCTTCCGTCATTTGCGTGGGGGAATTAGTAGATCTTGTTACAAATCTGTTTCCCAGAATGAAATCATATCAGTCACCATTGATCATCATTACATAGCTCTTTATTTAATTTTTAATATCTTTTGAATATTACTCAAATCTGATATACAGTATTTATACAGTGAAGCACCATTTCTGTGTGAAATCAGAAGGTTCAGTCCTTGATGTAAGACACCAGGTCCTTTTTCTGCCAGTCAACTTGTTAATTGAGATAGTGTCCATTTGTGTCGGAAACCCGCTTACCCCTGGATGGGTGCATGCTGTTCCAAGACTTGGGCCTAGCACGATCACGCGACTTAAGCAGTAAGGGAAGGTGAGAAAGCCGCCATGACATATTCCATTAATATTTATTTGCTCATTTCTTTTAGTCTATTGTCTACATAAAAGAACAGACCGAACGTTGTGCACGAATTGACATGAATAAAGCTCATAATATTCTAACGTAATTTCTAATGTGTTGGTAATAACTAAGCATTATGCTATTTAAGGGGGAAAATCTACATAAGATAACAACATGGAAACAAAAAATAATAATAGTAACTAAAAAAAAAGGTCTGCTTACTACCATTTAGCCATCTGGCGCACAGACACTTGTTCATCCGGAATCCACAAGGCACGCACTACTGGTGCATTATCCTATGTGGCATTGGTAGCTCACAAATTTTGTAATTTATAATTCTGGATTACAGTACTACAACACTATACTACTGTTCTTGGTATTAGAACTTAGCTGGATCTTTCATTTGTCTGGATAGTTAGCCACTGGTGTACTGAGGTGCAACTCGGGATTCACACTGGCTGTGCTGCTGTGTCACCCAAGATGCAGAGATTGGGAGATGGCTGTCAGGGTCTCCGGAGGTCCTTCCTGGTCCTCCCCAGGGCTAGTCTCCTCCCTGCTTCCAGAAGCTTGTTGTAGGTGAGTGTTCTGCCGTGGAGCGTCTCGTCGTCATGATGTAAAGCCTCTTCATAGTTGTCTCTCAGGCATGTAGGGTCAAAATGGTTCAAATGGTTCTGAGCACTATGGGACTTAACTTCTGAGGTCATCAGTCCCCTAGAACTTAGAACTACTTAAACCTAACTAACCTAAGGACATCACACACATCCATGCCCGAGGCAGGATTCGAACCTGCAAACGTAGCGGTAACGCGGTCCCAGACTGTAGCGCCTAGAACCGCTCGGCCACCCCGGCCGGCTCAGGCATGTAGGCTTGCAGTTCATATGCTGATAGCTGTGAACGAGATCAGCTTATGTCACAGTTCCTCATTCCTTATTATGGTATAAACTGTTGCATTTCCAAATGCATTGCTGCCACGTATCCCGTTACCAGCTGCAGGTTGGTAGCCATGACATGTGGGTCAGAATGATAGATATGTAAGAGCATTGCAAGACAAGGCTCTTACACTCAGCGGAAATCTACACCGCGCAGCGGTAATAACCATAGCAGGTGGGTAGGTGATACCACAGCAGGGCGTCCGCAGCTCGTGGTCTAGTGGCTAGTGCTGCCTCTGGATCACGGGGTCCCAGGTTCAATTCCCGGCCGGG
This sequence comes from Schistocerca piceifrons, assembly GCF_021461385.2. Lineage (NCBI taxonomy): Eukaryota > Metazoa > Arthropoda > Insecta > Orthoptera > Acrididae > Schistocerca > Schistocerca piceifrons. Next base: position 111,778,099 of record NC_060139.1, on the reverse strand, counting down.
TTGGGGATTTTCTCTGCCCGCGGTCTGGGTGTTTGTGTTGCTCTCATCATTTCATCATCATCATCATCATCATTCGTGACAGTGGGTAGACTGGACTGCGAAAAACAAATTGGGCTGTGTAAAGATTGGAAATTTGTACGGGCGATGATGACCGCGCAGTTGAGCGCCATGCAAACCAAATATCACCATCATCACCACACCAGGGCAGCTGACTTGTTATGGGCGGTGTGATTAGGTGTGCCAGGTTGAGAGGTGGCATGAGCCCCCTCTCACATTTCTATCTTACGATTTTCGTCTCTAATTGCACGCGGTGAAAAGTTGCTATTTCTTCACACGCGGACTTCCCACGCAGCCTCTCTCGTCACCCGGGTGGTCCGGTGACAGGCAGGCTCTGCTGATCTGGAAAGGGTTAAGCCGACGGGTGTGAGGAAGTCGAGTGAATGCTTTGCAGACGCCGACATTGTCAAAAGACATGCCCAGAGGTGTCTGAAGTAGCGGCTGGGCTAGAGGTTCCGTTACTTCGCAGAAACTTAGCGAAAACACTTTCTGGCGGGCTACCAGCGAGGCGTGGGAATGACTTGTGTACCCAGGCAGTCGTGGCGGGAAAATTCCCTCGCTTTCTGCAAAATAGTAACTGTGATTGGCTTGCTCAGGGCATAGCTCCGTGACGTAGCAAAATCAGCGCAGAAATTGGCGCCAAGAATCTCCATTGGCGGAATGGTAGTGCTCCGGCAATAGAGTGGAATTTTCCGCCGGTTTTCGAGTTGCTGATTGGAACGTTTAACCACGGCCACTGTCGTGGGGGCGGGAATGTTGTGTGTTCGGCCTGTACGGGTGCTCTAGGTAGTCGGCTCTCGCCTTTTGGTCGAGGACGTCGAAGCAACCAGCCATCGCCTCTGGTACGCCAAATCGTGTTCTTGCAGTTAAGAAGACAGATTGGTAAGGTATGTCTGCAGCACCGGCAGACAAGGATTTTCCTAGGTGATAATCAGAGCTCAACAGAGCACGCCTGTTCGTCTTTTTCTAACTTTGTTCTGTCTTGGGTAGCAGCAATTAATGTTGGGTTGGCTATGTGTTTTCTCCTAAGATTTGAGTTGCAAGGAATTGGCTCCACATACCACTTCGTCTTAATCCTCACAATCTAGTTTAGGGACAACTTCAAATTCACAGCGTTTGTTTGAGTATCCAATTTGAGCCAATTTGATGTATTGTAAATGTTTCATGTGTTTTTGTTTATTATTTTGTGTTTAGTCTTAATAAATCATATTGTTATTTTGGAAAGAACTTTCATTCTGTTAATCGGTAGAGCAACCCTATCATTCCTCACTATGTTAATGAAACCTTCGTTTATTTAACTTATTTATCAAATTAAATTATTGCAGGTGCCAAACTCTCTTCTACTCCACTGGCAGGGTTGATTAGAGTCAGTTCGCGTATATTTTTTAATCCTTGTGCAACAGCAAAAGTCGGAATTAGAATAGGGGGGGGGGGGGGGGCTTAGAGCATCATTTACATATGTAGATTCTAGAAGAATTTAGTGTTAAATACACTGCTAGCCCCGGCACCTCGCAAGGTTTTAATGAAACAGATGCGCCTCTGAGCGATATCAATATGTCTGAATTTTGAGGCAGAGGCAGTTTCTTTCACTGGAGTCCACCTGTACCCCCACGACGCTAGGACCACACCAGACAACGAGGCGACTGCGCATCGCCAGCAGCAGCCGTGAGTTCCTCGCGGGACATGGTGCCACAGCGGCGCCAGCCTGCCGTCTGCGCCACCTACCGCCAGCACTGACAGGGAGAGGCCACGACATTTGGAACGCGGATCTACTGCAAACTTCGTACACTCTTAGTACTCCATGAGGACAACAAAATGTGTAACCAGTAGCGCGTACATCTCAAGCGTTATTGAGAAAATCGCAAGATAATTTCGGTCGCCGAATATGTACCTGCGCGTGGCCATTTTTACCATGAAAGGGCGACAGCCGAGTGGTTAGCGTTCAAGCTCCGTGATCGATGGATCGAGTCCCGTTCGTCAGTTTCTTTTTTTATTTTCAACACGGTCATTTTCTTTACTGTTTATATTACAATCGATATAATGGGAAAAATACGGGTAATCGGATGAACATTTATTAAATTTACTATGTTATTTGGCTGACTACAAATTATTACTATCACAAATAATATAATATTCATAACTAACGACTGGTAAACGACCAAACGCATAAAGTGATTCTGAAAATGTATGCTTGTCCGTGATTTGAGAAATCTCTTATACCTGGAAGGAGCCCGAAACTACCTGTTACTTGCAAGTTTTGACCGGCACACACGCCTTTCGAAAGATGTAAAATAAATCGTCGCTTTCAACATTACAAGTTGCAGGATGTTATTTTTCGTCAATACATGGAAAACATAAAGATATGAATATTATATTGTTTGTGATAATAAAAATTTGTAGACTGCCAAATACCATTGTAAATTTAATAAAAGTTCATCCGATTACAAGTATTTTTCCCATGATATCAATTGTAATATAAATAGTAAAGAAAATGAGTGTGTCGAAAACAAAACAAAAAAACTGACGAGCAGGACTTGCAGCGATACAGCGATTACGGTGCTTGAACGCTAACCACTTTTTTTCATTTTGTTCGATAGAGTTCGTTGCGTTTGGTCTGGGCGGACGTCACAAGACATCCGTTCAAGTTGATCGTTGATTCCTTGACTCTGGTTTTTTTTTTTTTTTTTTTTTTTTTTTTTTTGAGCACGCAGCCCTCTGCCCGAACACGCCGAGCTACCGTGCCGGCTCCACTCGGTTGCCGCAGCTTCATGGTTAAAATGGCCACGCGCAGGTATATATTTGACGACCGAAATTATCTTGCGATTTTATCAATAACGCTTGAGATGTACGCGCTACTGCTTACACATTTTGTTGTCCTCATGGAGTACTACGAGTTTACGAAGTATGTAGTAAATCCGCGTTCCAGACGACGTGGCCTCCCCCTGTGAGTTCTCTGCAGGACTAAATGCCTCAGCACTATCCGCAGGCCGTCTGCTGCCAGAGGGCAGCGGGTCGAATATCGCAATCACACACGTCTCTACGCACAACCGCAGAGAACTCGTGCGGAGCCGAGGGGCTGTTCCACCCTCATCCCCGACGGAAATTGGTGCGCTGCTGTCGCCACAGCCGTGCCCTACAGAGGCCGACCACGGGCCTGCAGCCACCAATGTAAGGCGCCTACGGAGCATCCTCTTATCAGGGTGGAAGCCGCCGCCTGTTCATCAGTGCTGTCCAGGGTCAACAGAGTGAGGCATGTTTTGGCTTATAACCTTCTTTAAAAAAAATTGTGCGTATCAGTTGTGTAAATAAAGTACCTGGTTACACAGAAATTTCGTAGAATAAATGCTGTAAAATTTTCTTCTGGAATTATTGCTGCTGAAATGAGCGTGCGTATAATTTCGTTCATAATCGCAGCCGTACTCTTGGCACTAAAACTTACTTTATTGCGATTTCAGTAATTTCTCATTATTGCTATACGATGAAAATTGAAATTCAGCACCTATCATTTAGGTGTTGCGTTGCTACAAAAGACTTTAAAAAATGGGCAGATTCCCACTGTCAAAATGGTGTGTAATGTCGCAGTCCGGGGAAGTAAATTCGTATAAAAAGTAATTTATGTGATGGCAGGACTTGGTATGTTGTATATCCATAGCGCAATAAAATTGGTCCAGCTCTGTTGTTGGCTTGGCATAATATTATTGACATGAATGCAAGCCAGTCATAGCTAATCTTCTACAGAAAATGCGGGAATGTGCCCACGAAAACTGCCTGGGGACTCATGTTGTTCCCACGCCTTGCTTGTAGCTCGCCAGAAAGTGTATTTACCGAATTTCCGCGAAGAAATGGAATATCTCACCCCAGGGGCTCCCTCAGAACCCACCGTGGGCGTGTCGTCCCGCTCTTTTTGACAATGTTGGCGTCGGGGCAGCATCCACCCCACTCAGCCAGTCCCTCACACCAGCCGACATAACCCTTTCTTGACCAGCAGAACCTACCCAGACGACGAGAGACGCCGTGTGGGAAGGAATAGCAACTCTCCACCGCATGCAATTAGAGAGGGAAACATTCCTATCTTCCGAGTCCTCAATACTAGCATTGTAATGACCATTCTCGGCTATACTTCCCCATATCGAATTATTAATAGTAAGACGATTCCTGTAAACATGAGAGGGGGAAGGTCACTGTCTGCATCGGAAAGGCATGCCACACCTCAGATCTAGAAGTGATTAGTTTTGGAAATCAATGTTTTCAGATAAATATGTCTGACAGTTTGGTGCTGGTGATATTCAACCCTGGATATCTCATTGTTGACTGATATGCTGCTGATGATCTGGCGATTAATTTCATAGGACCTGTGCACTGCTGTTAAATCAGATTGGAATTGCGAGTAGAGGAAACCAACTTTGACGTCAGTCGGATTGATATATGTGGAGCAGAGTTTTGTTTTGGTCTACATTGCTTTGAAGTACGCTGTGGCGTGCCGTTGTGCGGTCCGTCGGTATTGTTGATCGTGTCGCTGCTGGTTTCAAGGACGACGTGCACTTACCTGTTGTAGACATCACACTTTGTCTGTCCGTGGCCTCTGACGTGGGAAAGTTAGCTTTGTTATCAGATTTGTTAGGCACAATTGGTTAATCAATATTTTCGGAGATTAATCGAACTGCTGTTGCTGAAATTACGCTTAACTTGTTTGCAGTGAAAATTACTTTGGTGTTGATCGTTTCGATGTGACTGCGACTACTAATTTTTGTGGGAGAAATTATTCTCTTGCGGTTGCGTAAAGTTATTAGACTGGGCTGTATTTTCAAAGATGGGCTATGCCACATTGAAGTTCATGTAGGTCGTATTTTGTTGAATATTTCCGGTCTGCTGCGGCTGCTGCAAGAATTGCAGCTGGAAACCCTGACTGTTTGATTCGAACTTCTGATACTGTTGCTGCTTCTGAATATACTGGTCATCAAAATGTTGTCTCTTATTAAAATATCCATGAAAATCGTGATCGGAATCAAATCTTTTATATTTCTTGTAATGGAACGGACGGGATTGCTCTTTGTAACCGAATGAGTTGTTACCTTAATTGCTTTTATTAAAATTCTTATTGACAAATGAGTAGTCCGATTGCTGAATTTCTAATAATTGCAACAAGTCCCTGAATGCTGAAATACTTCCCTCTTGCCGTCCAGTGAGAAGGAAAACTCGTAATGAGCGCGGAAGTTTAGAGATGCTTAACTGTATGAGTGCAGATTGGCTATACCGTTCGGTCAGGTACTGGTTTTGTTGGACCATATACTCAAAAAACTGGCTGATAGTGGCAAAACTGGAGTGTTCAAAATTGGGTAAACTGATTAGGTGGTCCTTAATGCCTCGCTGAGTCATTTCCGACCAATACGCGGACAGAAATGCATTTTGTAACTCTTCGACGGAGTGACACTGCCTTGCTATGGTCCTCACACGCATCAAAGGTTCTTCTTCTAAGAAGCTACAGATGAATTCGAGCTAAAGCGTCACTGGCCAGTTTGGTGGCAGGGAAAATGAAAACTGGTGCACCCAATCAAGGGGACGCAGCTCTGTGCGGTTGTTTCTGAACACCTTGAATTTCTTTACAGATAGGAAATGTTTATAGTCGAATCCTTCATGTTGGAGATTTTGAGAAGGTTCGGCGGCTTTAAAAAACTGATTGTGTGACGGCTGGTTTGCATCAATGTCACGCGCTCTTTGTAGTAGCTTGCTCATAATATTATGAGGCTGAAAAGTACGTGACTATTGCTGTTGCATGTTAGTTTGAAACTGATAGCGTGGAGAAAAAATGCTGATATTGGCTACTTCCTGATGTGAACTGTTAACCTTCCTATGTATCGAACTGTTATGTGCACCAAGCTCGTTTAATGTTTGCTGCATAATCTGACATTCCTGAGATTCAGTAAATGCAATGGAGCTGTGTCGTCTGATTTACTTTCAATTTGGGGGCCGAACCGCACAATAACGCTGGTTTCGGTGTGGGGCGGCGGTGGGGTGAATAACCCTGGTTTCGGTGTGGGGCGGCGGTGGGGTGAGTGGACTGCTGTAGCCTGTTGTAGGGTTGTGAACCACTGAGGCTTTCTAGGTCCCCAGTTCAATACAATACAATACAAACCAGTACAAACTGTGCATTATTTTGGCAAACGGAATTCACGTTTTCTGTGGTGCTTTGCAACTGTTGCACCGCAGGGTGGTTACTATCATTCTCAAAATTGTTGTCAATAATCGGAAAATCGTCCATTTCGGTATTTTTAATTGTCTGATTGCGCGCCGGAACCTTAACACTTTCGCGCGGCATCGTAAATCACATACAGAGCACAAGCCAAAGACAAAAAAAATAAAAAATAAAAAAAAAAACTCAACAATCAAATCAATGAAAAACAAGGTGAAGAATAATGCCGATGAACTGTGGAAAAATTTTGTACAAGTTTGGAAATTGCGTTGCGCAAAAAACAAAACAAAAAATCTAACTTCTATTATCGCTACAGAGTGGTTGAGCGAACAGAATACATGTATTTGACTATTTTAATATCAAAAATTTCACAAGGGTGCGTCAAAAAATGTATACACACTTTGAACTGCCATAGACAATTTATTTGCCGTTCTACAAGGTTAAATATCTGTGAGAAAGTAACGTTATGTTTTTTCAACAGGTGGCAGCAGTGGCAAGGAAGTAACTGCAACATGGCAGACGTGCGTTTGAGCTTTGAAGCGCGGAAGCAGATAATTAAGTGGTACTGGAAGTTTGAGAATGTAGCTGCGGTTCGAAGACGGTGGAGAAGTGAGTATGGTACAGAACCACCTTCAAGGTTAACAATTACACGTCTACGAGACAAATTCGAAATTCATGGAACAGTGTGTGATGTGCATAAGGGTCGATCAGTGCGACCTCGTACAGCTGCAAGTGATGATTCCACAACTGCGGTCTTGGAACTGTTTCAGCGTTCGCCTCAAAAACCTTCAAGGCAAGCGGCACGTGAGAGTAATGTGAGTGCTAGTAGTGTGCTACGCAGTCTGAAGAAAGGCAAGTTTCGTATGTACATTCCAAGGCTGGTGACGACGATCCAGATCGAAGGTTAGAATTTTGTGAATGGGTTCAGGAGATGGTGAGACGTGAACCGGTATTTATGGGTAGCATAATTTGGTCGGATGAAGCCCAATTCAAACTCAATGAAACTGTCAAAAGGCACAATTATGTGTACTGGGCTGAAGATAATCCTCACATTACAGTGGAAAAGGCTGTGAATTTGGCTGGTGTAAATGTGTGGCGTGGTTTGTCTGCAAGGGGACTCATTGGGCCTTTCCGCTTTGAAGGTACTGTTACTGGAGAAGTGGTTCAAATGGCTCTGAGCACTATGGGACTTAACATCTGTGGTCATCAGTCCCCTAGAACTTAGAACTACTTAACCCTAACTAACCTAAGGACATCACACACATCCATGCCCGAGGCAGGATTCGAACCTGCGACCGTAGCAGTCCTGTTACTGGAGAAACGTACCTAACAATGCTTGGTGACTCCATATTCCGTGGCCATTCGTGCATTATACGCTAATGAGTTTTATTTCCAGCAAGATGGCGCCCCACCGCACTATCATAGAGACGTATGAGCATACCTGGATCACAATGTGCCAGGCCAGTGGATAAGACGCAGGGGACCAATCGAGTTTCCTGCACCGACCTCACGCCGCTGGATTTCTTCTTATGGGGCACAGTAAAAGATGAGGTGTACAAACGTAAACCACGTAACCCGGACACACTTTGGAATGAGATTCAGGCGGTGTGCGCAGAAATCTCATTGGACACTTTGGTATGATGTACGGAATCAGTGGTGACTCGTACTCAGAAATGAATTGGTGCTGAAGGCCACCAGTTTGAACATTAATCACATTTGCAAAGTACATTTATTTCTCCAAGTGGACTTTAAGCTTTCCATTTCCAGAAATTTAATATTGTAGAACGGGAAATAAATTTTCTATGACGCTTCAAAGTGTGTATACATTTTTTTGACGCACCCTATATAATCTCTTCTTTGGAATACTTTGATGAAAGTGTAACCCTCTTAAAAAAAAACTACTTTGTGATACTCACGTGTGAATGCGTACAAAACTGGAGTTATCACGTAGTGTGTTGTAAGTGCAAGTGGTGTACTTACTCTGTGTGGTTAGCAAAAACTTTATACGAACTGATTGAACAATGCAACTCCCAATACCAATAAAGAAAAACAGTCGCAGCAAAATACATTCAGCCCCTTAGGCACTGAATCCTCTGGCCCTATTCAAAACTGGTAACTTTGGTCCCTGTGTACATAACAAATAAATAAAATTGTCTCACCTCTAAAGCAGCAACGGTGGATCGCGATATATTCTGGTCTCTCATGAAGAAAGATAAAATATACTAGCTAAAGTCTCAGCCGTGTGCACTGCTGACTGTATTACTTTGAAATGTACATTAAATTCTTTTGGTTGATAAAAGAAAACATTTAAGACAAATTCAATGTCTTTAAAAACATATGACCTGGACAGGGAGGCGCTACTAAATTTGGTGAATTACTAACACTGACCTTTTCAATAGTGAAATTGTATTCGAAGTTAAGTTTGGCTTTCCAAAACATCTGACAATTGAAATTACATTGCTCAGAAAAAATACGTCCTTTTTCCTAAGTGAGTCACAAACAATGAGATTTATACAGCAAGTATTATCTAACCTCACTAAAAAAGCACGTATACCTGTGTCAACAAATCTTAGAAACATTAAAAAAGGGAAATATCTAACTAGCCTTTACATCAAACCTGTTTACGCTCATTCTAGGGTTATTCAAGAATTGCCAATTATCAGCCAACTCATCTACACTAACGCGCTGGCGAAACGAAAGTCATAAATATTCAACATATTTACCTTGCTTGCAAGAAGACTTCTGCTTCCACATATATGTTTCCAATAATATATGTACTGGTAATTCCTATGTTATAATCTAACAATTTGTAACTTCATACAGCGCACCACAAAAACTGCCTACTCCCTCCTCTTTCGCTCGCAGACAGCTAGCCACTACTCCAACACTACAATCTCAGACCAGAACCAATATCTTTGGCCCTGTGGTCATGCACAGTCAGCGATCCGCTTTATAGGACCCACCAGAGACATACATCATTTATAACAGTTTCATTTTAGTTTGCATTAGTAGCATTACAATATTCGGGTGTCACATATAATATTCTCTGAACGACGACAAAGCATGTACCGAAGCCGAATAAAGCATTCTTTACTGTCAGATTTCACTGATCCCTCTGGCTCATCAAGACCAACACTCACCCACCAAGTGAAACTGCGCTCTTCAGGACCTATCCATGGTTTGAACGAAATCCTATGCCAACATACACAGAAGAGGCAAAGAAACTGGTACACCTGCCTAATATCGTGTAACTGCCCCCCCCCCCCCCCCATCACCCCCCTCCCCCGCTCCCGAGCACTCAGAAGGACCGCAACACGACGTGGCATTGACTCGACTAATGTCTGAAGTAGTGCTGCATGGAACTGACGCCATGAATCCTGCAGGGCTGTCCATAAATCTGTAAGAGTACGAGAGGGTGGAGATCTCTTCTGAACAGCACGTTGCAAGGATTCCCAAATATGCTCAATAACGTTCATGTATGGGGAGTTTTGTGGCAAGCGCAAATGTTTAAACTCAGAGGAATGTTCCTGGAGCCACTCTGTGGCAATTATGGACGTGTGGGGTGTCACACTGTCCTGCTAGAATTGCCCAAGTCCGTCGGAATGCACAATGAACGCGAATGGATGCAGGTAATCAGACAGGATGCTTACGTACGTGTCACCTGCCAGAGTCGTATCTAGACGTATCAGGGATCCCATATCACTCCAGCTGCACACTGTCCACACCATTATAGAGTCTCCACCAACTTGCATAGTTCCCTGCTGACATGCACGGTCCGTAGATACATGAGGTTGTCTCCATACCCGTACACGTCCATCCGCTCGATAGGATTTGAAACAAGACTCGTCTGACAAGGCAACATGTTTCCAGTCATCAACAGTCCAATGTCGGTATTGACGGGCCCAGGCGAGGCGTAAAGCTTTGTGTCGTGCAGTCACCAAGGGTACCAGAGTGGGCCTTCGGCTCCGAAAGCCCATATCGATGATGTTTCGTTGAATGTTTCGCACGTTGACAATTGTTGATGGCTCAGAAATCAGGTCTGCAGCAATTTGCAGAAGGGTTGTACTTGTGTCACGTTGAACGATTGTCTTCAGTCGCCATTGGTCCCGTTGGATCTTTTTCCAGCCGCAGTGATGTCGGAGATCTGATGTTTTACCAAATTCCTGATATTCGCCGTACACACGTGAAATGATCGTACGGGAAAATCCCCGCTTCATCGCTACCTCGGAGATGCTGTGTTCTATCGCTCGTGCGCTAACTGTAACACCACGTTCAAACTCACTCAAATCTTGATAACCTGCCATTGTAGCAGCAGTAACCGATCTAACAACTGCGCTAGACACTTACATAGGCGTTGCCGACCGCAGCGTCGTATTCTGCCTGTTTACATATCTCTGTATTTGGATACGCATCCCTGTACCTGTTTCTTTGGCGCTTCAGTGTATTATGCTTCACCTGCGAGTGACTGTTAGGTGTTCGCTTGAGTAAGTTGCAAGGCGCCGGGATGGAGAAGAGTTTGTACCTCTTTAATTCTGACGAATTTTGCATAAGAACGAGACATGCACTCGATCCCCTCCTTATATACCAGCTAATTAATTATGCGCACAACGGTAACGGAAGGAAATGATGGTGGACCCTGCTAGTTGGTAATATAAGGAGTGCACATTCACAATAATTTAATTAAAATCGTAATCTACTCAGATAAAAAAAGAGAACTTTATCATAATAAACAACAGGAAATGGGATTCTGCATACACCTTCGAAATGGTATGCAGATTAAATATTGCAATGAGATTTATTATACATCAGAACACAAAGGCACATGATTATCGACACAAACAGTAGGTTAACGGATAGGGTATACTGAACTGAGAATAAGAGTTGGCTCGAGAACAAGGGGCTCCTACTCTCTGTGATACAATAGATTGACGATAATGACTGGAGGCCCTAATGAATCAAATATTACTCTCCCGACTGCATTGCAGTATCGCGACGAGTAGCGAGAGCTCAAATGGGATCATATGGAGAAACAAGCAAGGTGGACCTGTAGCAAAGCGAGCGCGCGTGCTGCTGAGGGATTCAGTATAAAATTGATAAGGTCCTACAATGCCGGAGCCGTAAAATACTGTACCAGACCTGAAGTCTGCAGCACGTCGCCGGTAGGCAGCGTTCTGATGATGTAGGCGCCGACTTCTGCTTCAGCAACTCTGTGTCAACCCCTGGCCGCGAAGGCTGTCCGAGTATTCTAAGCTCTGCCGAAAAAGTGCGGCTATAAGTCGCAAGACTGTCCGACTCCGACGAAGATCAGGTCCCTAATACCCGCGCCCGCTCAGCGCAAGAGCGAAAGCCAACATTGCTCAACTCCTTACTATCCTCGAAAACCACGAATCAGCATTCAGTGCTGATTCCAAAATTCCCCCACACTGTCTCACAACATCATTCTCAACAATAGCGACCGTTCCCTCAGAATTCGGGGAAGTGCAGCCCCGGACCGGAAACGCAGTGTGCCACGTCCTCCGGTGCTCCCCTCACACAGGCCACCCAGGGAAGTAACCGAACATGCATAGGAATCAAGTGAAAAGTATTTTGAGCTCTCAGTACAAATACTCTCATCACAATAACCTTAGTCGGCCTGTTACCACCTTGCAGTAAGATGAAACATTAATAAAATTGATGAAAATGAGAGGTGACATGCAGAAGAGGGCATTGAACCTCTCAAAGTACTTAACTAACATCTGAGTAATGACGTCCCACTTTTTTAAGTACAGATTTCTTGTAACTGTGTGTAGAAGACTGGTTCAAATGGTTCAAATGGCTCTGAGCACTATGGGACTTAACTTCTGTGGTCATCAGTCCCCTAGAACTTAGAACTACTTAAACCTAACTAACCTAAGGACAGCACACAACACCCAGCCATCACGGGGCAGACAAAATCCCTGACTCCGCCGGGAATCGGACCCGGGAACCCGTGCGTGGGAAGCGAGTGTAGAAGACTAATAGCAGCACCTAAAGATGGAAAACAGAGATAATAGCCAATTTACTGAAAAGCTATGGGAAAGCTATTGTCATTCAGTGCAAGAATAATTATATCTCAGGAAATTCTAATAACAAAGACAGTCATTTGAAGACTTAGCAATACGTTCTTGCACGGCACCTGTTACTGAATTCAATTACAAAATGAAGTTTAATCACGTCACATTAAATATACGAAACAATAAGTACTTGTAATATGTATGTTCTCGATTTGTGAACATATGTTTCTACATCATACAAAGTAAAGAGCGACTGTTATAAGCTAACAATATAAATTAATTTTACAAATATTCTCTATCTGAAACGCCATTGCCTGCGTTCAGTTACGTTTAGTAATGAGTTTCCTGAAGCAACTGACCAGTTTCTACAAGTCCCCAATGAAAAACTTTTTTAATGATTTTAGTTTTGAGTGGAGTCTCAGTCATATATAACCTTATGAAAGATATAACCGCCATTTGACTGTACAGTATGTTTTATACCACAATCTAGATTTCAGCCTTAGGCCATTACCAAGTGTTAGAAGTATTAAAAAGCATTAGACTTGACGATCACTTGTATTCTACTCAAGTCTAATAATTTTTTATACTTGTAACACTTGATAATGGCCTAAAGGCCGAAATCTAGATCGAGGAATAAAACCTGTTGTACAGTCAAATGACGATTATATCTTTCAAAAAATTGTTTTTTGGATTAAAATCAGTTCTCCAGAAGGCATTTTATCCCACTGTGTAAGCGATGGTGGATTTTCGTTGCAGCATTACAAACCTCTTTGAAGGTAAATTTTATATTAATTAAAAGCAATGAACCTCGTGTTCCGGTATTGGAACTACGCACTTTATTATTCCTTCTTAACTGTTTTACACATTAGTATCCTTTTATGGACTGAAAATTTTGTTTCCTAACCGAGATGCAGTCATAACTTTATTCAATGAAGCTAAGTAAGTATGTTGACTTAGTGATTCTTACCTAAAATTACATAAGCAAAAAGTGGCTGAAGGCAAAAAGAGTCCTTATAATAGACCTCAAATTGTGGTTTGTGTTAAATTTACACTCTGATTAATATGATCACCGGTAACTTTGAAGATAATACCTGAGGGTGTATGCAGCTTGCACCTGAAGGCGACCGCTAACACCTGGGCGATCAATCGGAAATATACGGCGTGTCCTCGTCACAAGTGAATCCTGAAACCTTCTTTTCGTATCGATTTCCGTTAAACGCCGCCTCGAAGTTCCAACTATCGATGTCTTCGTAGCGAAACAGTTAACTTTCTTGTCGTCTGCTGTGTATAATTACTGTCTTCTCAATCGGCTGCCAACACTTCACTTCACACTCTTCACTACCGAGATCACTTTATGTTCGTGAACGGTAACCAACCGTGACTGGTGTTTCTTTGTTAGAGGTGTTGGTGCAGAATAGGCAATGGCTGTGAACAACATCTGAAGAGGTGAAGTTAAGAAATGGTCTCGGCGTTTGCCAGGAGCAACTCAGGGGGAGTATTAGCTCGCAAATCGGGATAGATAAACTGAGACTCGAAATACGATAGCCGAAAATGTGATATCTACGTTTTAGTTGCCTTGCTCGACAAGAGAGAGTTACTGTTACAGCTTTTAAGTGTAAATTAGAAGAGTAAAGGTGAAGCTCATTCGTATTTCGTAAGAGACTTCTGTGGAGCTTCTGATACACGCAACACAGACGTGTAAGAGCTCACTCTATCTCTGGGAAAGCCACAAGGCCAGAAATTCGACAACCGTACCGTTGAAGGAGTTATTTTCTTATCGTGCAGACCGATGTAAAAGCACTTGATCTGGAGAATCTTTTAGATATCAAAGGTAGTGACACTCCGTAATGGTTAAAAATACTGTTCCAGATGATAGCATGCAAATGTTTCAAATGAAGACGTTGTTGTTGTTGTTGTTGTGAATGCTCTCCTCCTGCATCTTTGTTGCAGATTTTATTGTGTCCGTAGTCGGTCTGTCCGCCAGTAAATACCTACATATTCTATTCAGTTTCCTGTTAGTGGTTTATCTCAATATATCTGCCAATCGATAAATGTAACAAAATGACTTACGCACATAATGAAATGATGCAGTAATCAGTAAGCAGCAAAGCAAAATCTGTACACAGGTTATCATTTTTACACAATATTTACTGCCCTATGCTCCACAAGCAGAAGTCTGAATATAGATGCAACAGAAACTATTCCTAGTTTAAGACGAATATACAGGTTATCTCGAAAACAAAGGAACCAGCGATAAACATTTACACATTTTTCCAATGCTCGAAGGCTGTTGAAAAATATATAACATGGCAGAACTTAAGTATTCTAATACAGTATAAGCTGTGCAGCATTGAATCATCCACTGCCCCTCGTTGTCATATATTAACGCTTTTGCTATCACTTAGTGCGTAACTTTTTCTTTATGACACACGCTATATATACAGGGTGGTTATACCAGTAATTAAAGTGCAGCCACTCACTTAGGTCTAGTGTGGGCTGTAATTATCATATGGCAGCCAAACTTGATAGATATTCTAATACGTCAATGTGGAACCGATTTACGCTGGAAAAAAATTGGTTCCCGTTTGGCCACCACGTGCAAATCTGGTGCTGTGAACGCAAGAAAGATGTATAGAAATTTTTCAGTATGTTATGGACTGGGAACAAAACGTGGACAGGAAAGATGAAACAAGTGAGAAAGGCATAATGTCGATTTTATTATTGCCCACCACTTACACAATTTGTTCAATCTGAGCACCGGAGATGTCATCGAGATGCTGTAAAACGCTAGATTTGCACCTAGTAACCAAAACTCGAACAATTTTTTTCAGTGTAAATCCGTTCCGCATTAACGCACCAGCATACCTACAAAGTTTCGCTGCCATACGATAATTACAGCCAACAATGGACCTCCGTCAGTAGTTGCACTTTAATTAAAACCACCCGGTACTTCCGAAATAACAGGCACAGGTGACGTCTCGTTAATTGTAGATGACGGTTCAAAGACTGTGACTGCGAGACAAATGTTCAAATGAGTGTGAATTCCTAAGGGACCACCAAATTGCTGAGGTCATTGATCCCTAGACTTACACACTACATAAACTAACTTACGTTAAGAACAATACACACACTCATGCCCGAGGGAGGACTCTAACATCCGGCAGGAGGGACAGCGCAATCCGTGATATGGCGCCTCGAACCACGCGGCCACTTCGTGCGGCGACTGCGAGACATTTTCATGGTTGTAATGCTGTATTATTGGCGTTCAGTTGTTGAATCTGATAATTTCTTACTAAAATCAACCGCTACGCTCTATTACTGCTTACATTGTTTGCCAGCATAAAATAAAAATCATGCAGGTTTTCGAATCTCCGAGCTTAACAGATTGCAGTACACGTTTTACGCAATGTCTGATACATTTTGCTTTTAATGAGATATTCTTTCGTACTGACACTTTTTGGCACCTTAAGCAGCAGCTTTTTCATCAGGTCTAATAATGAGCTGGAACTTCTTAAGGATCAAATGGTTATTGAGTGTGAATTTTGTACGGAAAATTCTATGATGCAGCTGGACGACTATACAGAAATTGAGAAGACATTCTGATACCTCAGAATTATGCTGCTCACCTTATCCCTGCATAAAATGAGACGAATTAGAAAATAAACACTTTATTAAGAATATGCTAAGTGTCATACCAGGAAACCGACTGATTCTAAGAGCCAATAAGCAACTTTTAACAAGTTAATTTTGTAAAGAAGAGAACAGCAACCAGCCACAGTTAACAATGCTACTTACTTATATAAATAACGCCGTTCCCGGTTTCGAAACGTCAGGTTCGTATCCAGACGGCTGTTTACGTTTACACTACATTTGATGGTTGCTTTTTCCGGTTCGAAACCGGTAACAGCGATAGTTACGTAAATAAATCGCATTATTAACAGTGGTTGGTTGCTGTTTTCTTCTCTGTAGGAATCAGATTGTAATTTTTTACGTTCACTGTATCGAAGATGTCATTTTTCGACAAGGCAGAAGCAAGAAAGTTATTGTTCCAAGTGCCATTAACACTGAGGCAGTACGTTATATTTGTGATAATACAAATACAGAATTACAGCTTTATGTTGTTGACTACTAGGACTGCAGTCAACAGAAATCACCTCTCATGTATACTAAATTTTGGAACTCTAAAGGGAAGCACAGCTTGGTACAACGATCGTGTGCCATCTACTAACACATAGACAAATTTTGACATCGCGTGGCTCCTGAAACAAGTCTAAGTACACGCAACACAATTTAGAGAACACAATAGTACTGAGAAGTCGTTTCGTGGGACAATGGCGGTAAGAACAATTTTCATTTTCACTCTCACAAGTTGATACCGTCTGATTTTGAAGTGGTTATTATTTTGAAGCTTGTGCTATAGAAACAGCAATTCATAGGAAGCTTATACCTCTGGCAACGACATGCAGAGCTCCGGTTGGTGATTTTGAGCTATTATTATTATTATTAATTGTTTTAACTTCTGAAGAGAATGAGGTGAGCGTTTTAATTTAAACGTTTGTGGCATAGCTATTACGCAGCCTTATTTAGATCATTTGGCATTTCATACAAGCTAACTCCCTCACACAATTTACGACATGTGTTATGAAAACGATCAGCGCTGCATTTGATAACTTTTTTACAGGCTGGTCAGAAACAGTTTGAAAAGCTTGTGAGGGCGTTGCAGAGTAGGTTGTGCTGGGAAATAACTGTTAAGAAAAAAAAACTGTTAAGAAAAAAACTGTTAAGAAAAAAACTGTTAAGAAAAAAAAAAGTTGCGTCGTTTCCGAGTTAATCAGCATTGAAGTTAGCCATCCAGGCCATTAGGTGCCCAAATTTAAGCGGCCCGGTAGGGATGGTGGTCGCCAAATGTGTACTTCGTTTAGTTTCCTAAAACCGATCGAGAACTAGCTAAAAAAATTGGACATTAATTAATTAATAATTAATACTGGTCATTAATATACAACATGAACAGCAAGGGTCCCAACACGCTTGCCTGGGGCACACATGAAGTTAAATCTACACCTAACGATGAATGTCCATCCCCGGTAGCATGCTGTGCTCTCCCTACCAAAAAGAGACCTCGATAGAGGCACAAATTTCACTTGATACCCCATGCGACCGAACTATTGACAATAAGCATAGGTAAGCTACTTGAGGAAATACTTTTTGTAAATCAAGAAAAACTTCATCTGCTTGACTGCGTTGATTCAAAGCTTTTAGTGTGTTATGTGAGAGATAAACACAATGCTGGCCAAGCCTGCAGGTTGCGCTGTTGTATCTGACCACGAACGACATCCGTGCAATGTTTCAACACGTTGCAAGCGTCAGTCGTGGTCACAACACCGTTCTGTGTAGTTGTGAGCACATTATGTCGAAGCTAAGTGAATTCGAACGTGGGCAAATTGTTTACAGAAAACCTACTGGCACTGACACCACAATACGAAACTCCTCTACACATCCCTCCTCCCACAAAAAAGCTGCTTATAGATCAATGCTGTACAGAGCATATAAATTTCCACTTCAACATACAGAACTCCAACAAGAAATAGAAACCATAACATATACTGCAATAAACAATGGGTATGACCCTTCTCTAATTAATACCATGTAACAACAGATAAAAAATAAACTGAACAAACAACATCAAACTACACTCACAACTGACAGTGCCCCAGCAGTCAAATACGTAAAAATGCCACATCTTAGAATAGTATCTGACAAATTAGCAAGACTATTCAAAAACACAGAAGTAAAAATCTGCTTCAGCACCAACAACAACCTGAGTAGGGAGCTTATTCACAATATAAAACCACCAGATACAAGTCTTGATGCATCTGGCATTTACAACATTACCTGCAGCCAATGTAATAAATATTATATCGGCCAAACAGTCAGAAATTTCAGAACCCGATTCAAAGAACATTTAGACTGCTACAGGCTTGATAAATGTAACAAACCAGCAGTAGAAATTCACATTAAAGACACAGGCCACCCTCCGAAAATCGAGATTTTACATAAAATAGGAAAAAGTAAAAGAATGGATATCATGGAAGAAATGGAAATTTTCATACATAACACAAAGCATGGAGATAACATTCTTAATGAATAACCGATTCAAAAACTCAGAATTCTTCAACAGTCTTAAGCCAGTTCTAACTAGTTACATTCAAAATATGTGAATGTAAATAACTGACTACAAATCTGTCAGTACCAAGAATATCGTTACAAAACCTCGATAATCGATACAGACTCAAATGCTACAGTCCGCCATCTTGGGCTGTGTATATAACATCGAAGCAGTTCGTGCAGTGAATTACATTGGCAATCAGTGACAAAATATAATGTGCAATAGAGTAATGTCAATCAACAGCTCCACCATTACACCAGTGATGCAAGTGAAGCAGCAAGATGACGAAATTGTCAGTGATCAACTGTGATATAAAAGCCTTTCACACTATTTTTGTAACACATAACTGATGCAAATCTATCTGCATCCTATACAGGTTGTGATATACAAAGTCAACCACAAGGAAGAAAACCAGCAGAAGACATCACTGATTTCGATTTGTAGCCATACACTGCCCCCCCCCCCCCCCCCCCAAATGCAACAGTAGCAGCTACAGTAAAAAACAATGGACAGAGTTCTAGATTAATCTAGTTTAAGACTGTTTAAGTAACATTTCTCTATGTGTATGTATAAACACCTGAAGATGAACAGAACATGTTCGAAGCGCGTTGCATTGTGTTACATTAAGCATAAAATAAAAAGTGACTAGTAGCAGAAACTTGAAATAAATAATCATCCCACACAATCACGGTGCACATACATAGCCATTATGGTTAAAAATAAATTGTAGGTCCGTAACCAAGGGAGCCGAAATGTTTGGAGTTTGAAGAGACATCGAACCGCAAATTTTTGCCGCTTACAGAGAAAGAAGGAAAGTGTCATCCGTTACGTCACAACGGGGACCAAAGTGAGTGATCTTGACGGATGGCTTTGATGAGGATTGTGACGAAAAATACGAGGATGGCAGATGCAAAAGTCACTGCAGAACTGAATGTCGCAACTGCGAAACCTGTAGTAACAAAACAGCACGAAGAGAGACCACTAGAAGCAATAAATTGCAGGGCGAGATGGAAATCCAAAACCACTTATAAGTGGAGAAGATTCCCGTAACAGGAAAACATGGTGACGAAGTCATAAAACCTGGACTGTGGTGCAATTGAAGATTGCCACTTGGTCGGATAAGTCTTGTTTATCATTTTTTTCAACTTCTGGCCGAGTTTACGTCCGAAGAATTAAATCTGGCGGGAGTCCGGTGATTATTTGGGCATCTAAATCGTGTTATTTGATGGCTCTCATGGTTAGGCCGGTATTACACTATCAAATTTCTTTGTCAAATATCTTTATCAAAACTCTTTGCCAAAGATATTTGATGGTATAATAGGGAGTTTTGTCAAATGTCGTCCAATATTTGATCAAATCTACGGCCTCGCAGTAGATTTGATCAAAGAAGTCGCTTGTCTTCTGTTCACTGCAATGTGACATGTTACCGTCATGGAGCGCTAGCATCGCTTCAGCGTTCTGTCGTTTGTAGTGTTCACGGCAATGTGTGCCGACAACTACAAAATTAATAAATGGCTCTGAGCACTATGCGACTTAACTTCTGAGGTCATCAGACGCCTAGAACTTAGAACTAATTAAATCTAACTAACCTAAGGACATCACACACATCCATGCCCGAGGCAGGATTCGAACTTGCGACCGTAGCGGTCGCTCGGCTCCATAGCGCCTAGAACCGCACGGCCACTCCGCCCGGCCCAAAATTAATAGAGATGTATGAAGCTGATGAGGCGCTTTACAACGTGAGGTACCCTGCATACAAAAATAGATTAAGAAGATTGGAGACCTGACCTGACCTAACCTAACCCTCTCCTGTAGCAAGGAATCGGAGTGTTACAGTGAGCCTGTCTTCTGCAGATGTAGCAGTTCTTAAGTGAATATTGTGCTCTGTGATATGAAGACACACTACACTGCGCAAATACAGAAATGTATGCTCATTCATTCTTACGTAATTGATGTACGACTTGATGTCGTCCACTATAAGCTCACGTAACAAGTTTTGTTGAATGCTTTTATCGTGTCGTCGTAAAACCCACGGTTTCACCTAGGTACGTTTCCTTTTTTTCCCCCGCTTCTCTTCCGCATGTGCACACAGTGCAATTGTGGGCCGGCCGAAGTGGCCGTGCGGTTAAAGGCGCTGCAGTCTGGAACTGCAAGACCGCTACGGTCGCCGGTTCGAATCCTGCCTCGGGCATGGATGTTTGTGATGTCCTTAGGTTAGTTAGGTTTAACTAGTTCTAAGTTCTAGGGGACTAATGACCTCAGCAGTTGAGTCCCATAGTGCTCAGAGCCATTTGAGCCATTTTGCAATTGTGGTACATGCAACTGTTGCGGTTAATAACAAGTTGTTGTTGCCAGCCATCTTGAACTTTGACGAAAAATATGATAACAGTGTACTACCCCTTCTAGCGCTACGTCAAAGATCTTTGTCAAATATATTTGACGGAATATTTGATCACATCTTTGATCAAATCTTTGACAAAGAAATTTGATAGTGTAGTACCGGCCTTACTCACCAAGGTCGCATTATTGCCAAGAACTGTAATACCATTTTGGATGATCAGGTCCATTCCATGGTAGAGTGATACTGTTTCCCAAGACAGCAATGCGTTCATAAAGCTCGCATCGTCCAGGACCGATTTTGTGAGCACGAGAATGAATTCTTCCATCTGCCCTGGCCACAGCAAACACCAGATCTCAATATCATTGAGCCCTTGTGCTCTGCTTCGGAGGGAAGGACGCATGATCGCTTTCCGTCTGCATCATCGTTTCTCAGAACTTGCCGCTATTTTGCAGCAAACTATGCAGGATCCTTTGTCTATTAAGAAAGGACTACTGTAGGAGCTGTTTTGAATGCCACCGGCTTTTCTACAATGTACTAGGCGTGGTACTGCGTTTGTTGTTTTCCCACATTCTTGTCCATCTCCTGTAAGCCGAACGGCCCCCATATGCGTGCACAGACACGCAGCGGCTGCCCTGCGTGGGGCAGCTGCAGGTCCAGAGAGTGCGTCACGGTCACACGCGCCGCCATGGACGCGGCAGCGGCACGCACGCGGCACGCAGGCACGCCGCATGCCACACAAAGCGTGCGCGGGGAAGGGGGGGGGGGAGGTGCTACCACCCTACACTCCCCCGTGGTTCGCGCCACTCCCCAACCGCCCACGGCCGCCCGCGGGAGATTCTAACGGTCCCATCTCGCTCACGGCTTCACCTTTACCCGCCCACTAACGCCTGTCAGACGCTACAAAGTACCGGAGTTGAGTTTCTGTGAACGTTTACAGAACAAGAGCTCTACATCTACATGATGACGTCGTTCTCAGATGCATCCTTTTTGAGGTAGAGACAGATGGCAGACAATTAGCCTGCTATCTACAAACAATTATAAGTGACCAAAACTTGAGGGGGCAGTCAGTTTGATAGCACATCGAAAATCTAAAAGGCAACTGCTTAGCTTTCATTCCATAAAATCAAGTGGACGCTCTGAGTATCAAAATAATGGCAATCGGTCACAAGAAGCGTTTCAAAATCAAATGGCCCTAAGCACTATGGGACTTAACATCTGAGGTCATCAGTCCCCTAGACTTAGAACTACTTAAACCTAACTAACCCAAGGACATCACACACATCCACGCCCGAGGCAGGATTCGAACCTGCGACTGTAGCAGCAGCGCGGTTCCACACTGAAGCGCCTAGAACCGCTCGACCAAATCGGCCGGCAAGAAGTGTTTCCTTAATTACAGACAGTAATAGGCAAACATAAATTAGTATATATATTTGTAATTTTTTCGTTTGACACTTATTTCGTGAGATATAAATATTCGTACTTTTTTCGTTTGACACTTATTTCGTGAGATATTTGGCCCGGTCACGATCAATGGACCACCCTATATATATAAGCATCACACGAAAAAACTACCAAGAACGAAACTTGTCTAGCTTGAAGGGGGAAACCAGACGACTCTATGGTTGGCCCACTAGATGGCGCTGCCATAGGTCAAACGGATATCAACTGCGCTTTTTTAAATACGGAACCCCCATTTTTATTACATATTCGCGTGGTACTTCAAGAAATATGAATGTTTTAGTTGGGCCACTTTGTGATAGATGGCGCTTTAATAGTCACAAACATATGGGTCACAATTTTAGACGAACGGTTGGTAGCAGGTAGGTTTTTTAAATTAAAATACCGAACATAGGTACGTTTGAACATTTTATTTCGGTTGTCCCAATGTGATACATGTAGCGTTGTGAACTTATCATTTCTGAGAACGCATGCTGTTACAGCGTGATTGCCTGTAAATACCACATTAATGCAATAAATCCTCAAAATGACGTCCGTCAACATCAGTGCATTTGGCAATACGTGTAATGACATTCCTCTCAACAGTGAGTAGTTCGCCTTCCGTAATGTTCGCACATGCATTGGCAATGCGCTGACGCATGTTGTCAGGCGTTGTCGGTGGATCACGATAGCAAATACCCTTCAACTTTCCCCACAGAAAGAAATCCGGGGACGTCAGATCCGGTGAACGTGCCGGCCATTGTATGTATGGTGCTTCGAAGACCAATCCACCTGTCATGAAATATGCTATTCAATACCGCTTCAACCGCACGCGAGCTATGTGCCGGACATCCATCATGTTGGACGTACATCGCCATTCTGTCGTGCAGTGAAACATCTAGTAGTAACATCAGTAGAACATTACGTAGGAAATCAGCATACATTGCACCATTTAGATTGTCATCGATAAAATGGGGGCCAATTATCCTTCCTCCCATAATACCACACCATACATTAACCCGCCAAGGTCACTGATGTTCCACTTGTCGCAGCCATCGTGGATTTTCCGTTGCCGAATAGTGCATATTATGTCGGTTTACGTTACCGCTCTTGGTGAATGACGCTTCGTCACTAAATAGAACGCGTGCAAAAAATCTGTTAACGTCCCGTAATAGCCGGCCGCTGTGGCCGAGCGGTTCTAGGCGCTTCAGTCTGGAACCGCGCTGCTGCTACGGTCGCAGGTTCGAATCCTGCCTCGGGCATGGATGTGTGTGATGTCCTTAGGTTAGTTAGGTTTAAGTAGTTCTAAGTCTAGGGGACTGATGACCTCAGATGTTAAGTCCCACAGAGCCATTTAATTTCGTCCCGTAATATGTCTTGTGCCCAGTGGCAGAACTGTACGCGAATTTCAAAGTCGTCGCCATGCAATTCCCGGTGCATAGAAAATGTTCAGGGGGGGAATCGATGTTGATGTAGCATTCTCAACACCGACGTTTTTGAGATTCCCGATTCTCGCGCAATTTGTCTGCTACTGATGTGCAGATTAGCCGCGACAGCAGCTAAAACACCTACTTGGGCATTGTCATTTGTTGCAGGTCGTGGCTGACGTTTCACATGTGGCTGAACACTTCCTGTTTCCTTAAATAACGTAACTATCCGGCGAACGGTCCGGACACTTGGATGATGTCTTCCAGGATACCGAGCAGCACACATAGCACACGTCCGATGGGCATTTTGATCGCAATAGCCATACATCAACACGATATCGACCTTTCCCGCAATTGGTAAACGGTGCATTTTAACACGGATAATGTATCACAAGCTAATACCGTCCTCATTGGTGGAATGTTACGTGATGCCACGTACTTATAGAGCTGTGACTATTACAGTGCCATCTATCACAAAGCGAAAAAAGTGGTCCAACAAAAAGTTTTATATTTCGTTACGTACTACACGAATATGTAATAAAAATTGGGGGTTCCTACTTTAAAAAAAAAAAAAACGCAGTTGATATCCGTTTGACCTATGGCAGCACCATCTAGCGGGCCAACCATAGCGCAATCTGGTTTCCCCCTTGAAGCTAGACGAGTTTCGTTCTTTGTAGTTTTTTTGTTTGATGCTTATTTCGTGAGATATTTTGCCCAGTCATTATCAATGGACCACCCTGTATATATTCAGGGACACATTTCAGCCAAAGTCGACTGTTGCTGATGTAATTGTGAAGCAAAGACGCGAAGGAACAACTATAGCAAGATTGTTGCAAAACATCGCGTAAAATCAGCAGAAGCAATCACTCTTGAGTTCCAAACTGCTACCGGCCTTGCCAGCTAGCATAATGAGTGGCGTGGTTAGGTTTGCCAGATGAAATTCAAAATTACCGAACATTGCCTGGCGAAAGGATTTGCTCAACTGAGTGAGAATGAGCTCAATAGACCACTTAGCAAATACTGAATATTAGTTTGATTATTGGTAGTTATAGATTTCAACATATTGTTGTGTTAATTTTTTGGTAAAAGTCATCGCTTGTTGGAGATTTCAAATTGCAACGAATGCATAATTCTACCCATGTCGACTCTCAATTTGTTTCTAGCGCCAGGTCATAAATGATTCATACGACCGAAGAATCTTTCCAGTTAGGCATTGCTGCATGGATTCACCGTTATCGTTTTGATAATTTAGTGACGTGAATGCTGTTCTAAAAATACCGAACCACTCATACTTTGGTTCTGAACACTGAAAGCGGAGCTAAAATACCGAACAGTTCGGTAAAAACACCGACAGCTGGCAACCAAGGTCCTGGGATACAATGGTTGAGCATCTCCTCATGTATCACACATTTCTGTAGACAATACTTAGCTAAGCTAGACGTGATGTACGGAACCCAATTAAACACCTTTGGAATAATTTTGAACAGTGCTCGTCAAACGTTTTTGCTCAAGATCCAATGCTGATATTGTGGGGCGGCATCTCGGGACGCATATGTAACGATCTTATTATTAACTGGTAACCACCATAAACTACCAAAGGTCTTCCCACAGTGGTAACACCTGTTCCCGTCAGATCACCGAAGTTAAGCGCTGTCGGGCTCGGCTAGCACTTGGATGGGTGACCGTCTGGTCTGCCGATCGCAGTTGGCAAGCAGTGCATTCAGCCCTTGTGATGCAAACTGAGGAGCTACTTGACTGAGAAGTAACGGCGCCGATCACGAAAACTGACAACGGCTTGGAGAGCGGTGTGCTGACCACACTCCGCAGTGGTTAGCACGCTAGACTCGCATTCGGGAGGACGACGGTTCAAGCCCGCGTCCAGCCATCCTGATTTATTTTTTCCGTCATTTCTTTATATCGCTTCAGGCAAATGCCAGAATGATTCCTTTGAAAGGGTATGGCCGTTTTTCTTTCCCATCCTTCCCTAATCCGATCTTGTGCTCCGTCTTTAATAACGTCGTTGTCGACGGGAAGTTAAAGACCAGTATCTTCTTCCTTCTCTTCCTCCTCTTGATCACACGCCCCTCCACTATGTGGTCAAAAGTATCCGGGCACCTCGTTGAAAATGGCTTACAATTTCGTGGCGGCCTCCATCAGTAATACTGGAATGCAATATGGTCTTGGCCCACCTTTAGCCTTGATGACAGCTTCCACTCTCGCAGGCATATGATCAATCAGGTGCTGGAAGGTTTCTTGGGGAATGGCAGCCCATTCTTCACGGAGTGAGGAGAGGTATCGATGTCGGTCGGTGAAGCCTGGCACGAAATCGGCTTTACGAAACATCCCAAAGGTGTTCTATAGGATTCAGGTCAGCACTTTGTGCACGCCAGTCCATTACAGGGATGTTACTGTCGTGTAACCACTCCGCCACAGGCCGTGCATTATGAACAAGTGCTCGATCATGTTGAAAGATGCAATCAAAAATGGCTCATAGCACTATGGGACTTAACGTCTGAGGTCGACAGTCCCCTAGACTTGGAACTACTTAGACCTAACTAACCTAAGGACATCACACACATCCATGCCCGAGGCAGGATTCGAACCTGCGACCGTAGCAGCAGCATGGTTCCGGACTGATGCGCCTAGAACCGCTCCGCCGCAACGGAAGTTGCAATCGCCATCCCCGAATTGCTCTTCAACAGTGGGAAGCAAGAAGGTGTCTAAAACGTCAATGTAGGCCTGTGCTGTGATAGTGTCACGCGAAACAACAAAGGGTGCAAGCCTCCTCCATGAAAAACACGACCACACCATAACACCACCGCGTCCGAATTTTACTGTTTGCACTACACATGCTGGCAGTGACGCCTATAGGATGAGGATGACACCGTGTTCGATCAGTACCGTTAGGGTGTTCCGAGTCCTGTTCGGAGGGCGGATTTTAGTTTAGAGTGAACCAACATAAATTCGTATGTTATGATCTCCCAACACCCTAGCTGTAGTAAGGGTTTGAAAAGTTGGGTGCTAGCCCCCCAAAGTACTGATCGTTAAAAGTCTCCATCTTTCGGAACACTTTGTAACCTCCCCCTCACTTACCGACCTTAATGACAGTGAAAAATGAAACCGCGTGTACCTAATGGGAGTTTTGGAAAAGCAATCGTCACCGAAGTTAATCTATCGGTAAAGGGGGAGGAAAGGGTTACATCTAAATGAAAGGAAAAATGCAAATGAAACTGGTGGAAATTAATTTTGAAAAAGGGGTAAAGTTAATAAAGAAAGTAAATGTGCGGCCGTTACGTTAACAATTAACTAGCGGTAATTAGATATTTGAGATTTGGGGGAAATCACGGTCGCCAGTCCTAAGGACAATTACTATAGTAACTGAAAAAGAAAGGTTATTACACATATAATTAACACTAGAAGCGTGGCAACTGAAGGTTGACACGTGTAGTGTGAAAACTGAAAGTTTGTCAGAAGTAATAAATTTCGCTACACTCTGACTTAATTTAGCAAAAGAATTAATAACCGGAAAATCGAAAGTTAATTTAGTGACTGAAGTTAATAGTGAGCTTTCTTTCTGAAGCACATCGAAATTCAGTAAAATACGGTTAGTCTTGGACTACCTCAACAATCATTTCAAAAACTACTTGAATCTACGCAATTTAGAAATAAGAGATTTAACTTTGAACTTGAATTAAACGATTCTGAACAATTAACAATAGTAAAATTTAGTACGTACCAAGCTGAGCTGCAGTCACAGGTAAGCTAAAATACGGTAACAAAACTCGCACTCTTAATTTGTGCTTGTGTAATCTAACTATTGTAGCCAGCTAATGCTTGAATTGAACTTTGAAATTAAAGCAGTGAAATGGAATTATGCTGGCGTTTGAATTTCAACGACACTCGGGTTCATTTCGGAAAAGGAAGGGACCCTGCTTGGCAATGCAACTGGGACAATGAGCAACAGAGGTTCATGCTAAGTTGCTGTAATTTTGCGAGGCAAATGGAACAATTTGAAAAGCTGAGGTCTGCCATACAGTTCTGAAACTTTACGTGCTTTTAGTCTTCCTTGTTGGTTGATTGAAGGTTTGAAGCCGTCGATCGAGGAGGTGGCGACAGTCACTCATTGTCAGCCGTCGCTGTTGCAGAAGCTGGATGTTGGCGCGCCTTCTTCTCGACACGGTCACCAGGCGAAACGGGCTCTTGATGTGCGCCAGCTAATGCTTCCCGTCCGCGACACCATGTCAGAAACTATCATCGCGAGTCGAGCACAATTACATGCTGCCAAACCCCGAAAGCGCGGCAACTCGCGGGAGCGTCACACCACACACCTGCTCCACTCGCTACTCCCGCCAGACTCTCCCTGACTGCCCTGCCCGCGCTCCACGCGGCAGAGTTAACACTACCAAAGATCCTACACACTTTGATTCTTCACACGACCCATCGATGTAATCGTTCGATAGCAGTTTTCCCTAGGCAAGACCCAGCGTAAAAATACAAATAATATTTACGAAACAAACATCGACATGAGTGCATAAATATATATATACAAACAGTAAAACAATTACAATATATAAAGAGACAGAAATGTCATATCTTGAGGTAACAAAACAAGGAAAAAAATAATAGTACAATAGATGGAAATAGGAGGAGATGCATTTCCGGCGTTACACGTGCCCCACATTGTCTGAGGATGTTCGTGTAACGTAAACAGACTCAGAAAATGTCCCAAAAAAGAAACAGCGGAAATGCATATGCTCAAAACATCAACAAAAGTTAGCATTCGTCTAATTAACCATAAATCAATTTTTAGACCATAATAATTGAGTGGAGACACTCTTAATCTTATTCCACTCTGTCACCTTGCACAAAATAAAACAGGTTGACAACATATTAAAATTCATAGAAAATATAGAAAATGGTTTAGCTATTCCAAAATCATTAAAATTCGTAACACTATGAGAAATGGAATACTATTTGCAAAATTAATTAGATTGCATGGTCATAAAAACAGGTAGATCAAAATACGCAAATAAATAATTAAATAGACTACACATTTTATATAACCTTTTCATAATTAATATTCTCGTCACGAGAATCTACTTAACGCTAAACAAGAAAATAATATTCAGTAGATCGAAAAAAACATAAATATTGACAGCAGAATTCTTTCACATCAGCTGTCCGGGAAGAAAAACTATTCCGCCTTTCGTACCCGCAAGTACAAAGAATGCCGAGAGCGGCACGGAGAGCCTACGGCGGCACAAGAGCCGACAGCGGCTCCGCCTCGTCAGTATTGTTGCGCCCGCCTGTGCGGCACGCTTGATCTCACTCGCCTGTCTAACGGCATTTCCAGAACGTCCGCTTCACTGAATTCTTTGGGAAAAACTCACTCCCGAGTAATCTCAAGGAGTCCATTAACACTATCACAGTGGATAACTCAACACTGTCCATCATCACACGCATGTACTAGCCTGAAACTTAAACCACCGTCTAAGTACATCAGCAATGACTAGTAAAACACATATTCATGAAATCTTACAGCTAGTTACAAAATCATATTTACATTGCTTAATCTACTGTGACTCAGCTGAAAACTTAAACTAGCAGCTTGGATTTTTCAATTGATAAATATTCAGTAACTCTTAAATCATTTAATCAACATAAATTACTTATTAATTACAACTTCTTTAATGACCTCTAGGTCAGGCAAAAGCATCGCCACATGGCACATCCTTAAATCTTACACTCTATATCTACATACTGTACAAATTACCCATTGTGTGGTATTAATCGATCCTAGGTTGGTACAATTTCAAGTCTACAATATTCCGTAAGCATTTGTGTGAGGCATACCAATGACTTTATATGGTCCATTATAAACAAACTTAAATTTAGAGTTTTCATGGTCTATCTCGCTCGATTTCTCATGAGCTTTTACAAGTACTAAGTCTCCGATTGCAAACTTAGCAAAACGCGCTTTAGCGTCATGACGACGTATGCGAGCATCGGCTTTTAGCTTCATTACTTCTCGCAAACGATCTTTTTTCACACCAATACTAATGTTAATCCGTGGAGGGAATTTGATTATCTCTTCCAATTCACTTTCTACACTTTTGTCAATGCCGAAATTCCTCATGTTATGGCAGTTCAAACTCATTCCTACGTCAATGTCATCCGGCCAGTTAACAATGTGTATAGGCTGGTATTGCCTATGCACACCGTCTCCTGCCTCGTCAAAACCAACTACCATTGTTTTATCTAGTGACATACATGTCAAAGTTTTGCTTTCGCAGTTAATCACTGCACGGTACTTTAATAGCCAATCTAACCCGATAATTACTTCCGTAGTTAAGTCTGGCACGACGACAAACTCTTGTTCAAATCGTGCCCCACATATCTCGAAGTTGACAAAAATCTGTTTTGTGACCGGTTTACTGGCCTTCCCAGTAGCACCGATAATTTTCACTCCTGTTACTGGCATAACTACGATGCCAGGTCTGTCTTTCAGTAACTCAAATATTTTCCCAGATACAGCACTCAATTCTGCACCGGTGTCAATCAACACGTTTAGTTGTAGGTCGTGCATATTAACAGACACTACTACCCGTCTACACTTGTCCTCGACTGTTTCTTTATTTTCCCACAGTAAATCCTCGTCTATATCCAGGTCATTCCAGAAAAAACCATCCGGCTTTGATCCTAAATTCGGCTTATCTGGCGGCTTTTTCAGCCTCTGTTCACATACAGTTTTAATTTCAACACGTTTGTCCTGAGGCTTAGTCTGTAGCTTCGCCTCCAATACCGAAACCTTTTCCTGTAACTCGCCAACTAGTGAGTGTTGCTTTGCTATCAATTCACTAATTGTCACCTTCGTTGATTCCACATTGGTCAGATTGATCTCATCTGCCAATCTACCTGGAGGAATGTGCCCAGTAGCATCTGAAATTACTTCCTCTGGATCTGCGCAACCCACACTGCTATCGTCTGACTGTATAATGTCAGCTCTAACCTCATACACGCTGTAATCTATGTGCTTTTCTACCAATCGTGTCTGGCTATCACTAAAATTTTCGTAATCTTTCTCCTTAATACTCTCGCAATGTTTAAACTGGAGGTTTGCGTCGGATGGGTCGGCTACTTCTACCACTACAACTTTCGGTAAAGTCTGCCGGTTAGGGCCAGAACTTTCCGTTACTACTTCAACATCTAACTCCTGCGGGACGAAACACGACGAATCTTGCTCGTGCTCCCCATTAACATCAACTATTTCTGGTAAAGTCTGCCGGTTAGGGCCAGAACTTTCCATCACTTCACAAATACTATCTTCCTGTGGGACGAGACGCGGCAAATCCTGCCCGCGCTCCCTATAAACACTCCTCCCGTACAGGCCCCTATAATCTCTTAGTTCGTCGTATAAGCGACCGAACTGCCTTAACCAGACCTCATCCCTCTCTGCGTCCCCTCGCTCGATGACGGACGTTTTATCCGACATCTGATCTTCTCTCAACAATTGCGAATCATCCTTAAACTCAATCTCCAGTTCCGCTGTGGGTATTACAGCTGCCACTTTATAATCGATTTCCGGAACACTACTTAAATTGTTCTCACTGACAGTGAATGTACTTCCTACTGCCGTGTCTACAGCTGATCTACTACTTGTGGGCGCACTCCTTTCTCCTAACATTGGCACACTCTCCCGCCGTTGATTATTCCATACGGAATTTTCATAACGACGACACCTGGGTTTTCTCCTGTTATTGGGCCGCCAAAATTTCTCCACGCCCGCTCGGCCCCTCACCGGCGCGGCTAATGGTTTCCCTGTCTCGTCCCAGCAGATACGCTCCCCGGATGCTGCTGAGGCGGCTGATCACACCCTCTGGCGTTATTACTATTCTGTGAAGCCCGTATCACGTTAGTACGATACTGGTTTCCGTCATTCCTGTTATTATTTGCATTGTACCGATTGTTATTACGGTCCGAACCATTATTGTTATTGCTGCCATGGTTGCGGTATGCATTATTTCCATGGTTATCGTTGTTGTGGTTGCCGTGGTACCCGTTGTTGTTACCACGGCCTCTACCACTGTCGCGATTATTGCGCCAATTGTCCTCGTCCTCAACTCTTTCCAGGAAATCATTGACTGTCCTATAATTGCTTCCTACGTAGCGTTTTGTATCATCTGGAAGCTTCTTGTAGAGTTCCCAGACTATTTCGGATTCCGTGCGGCGATCACGCAAATATTCCAACTTGCGGATCCAGCCCTCACAAAACTCCCTCATCGAACCGCGCGAATTCGCATCGAAAGGTCTCGATACGACAAATTCGCGCCAGACACTTTGCTGTTTTTGCTCCGACCAGTATTCAGCCAGAAACAAATTTTTAAACTCGTCAAAAGTCAGGTTCGTAATGTCGAGGTTTAAGCCCCAACGCTTGGCATCACCAGCCAGCACATCAATAACCGCATTAATTTTTCTCTCATTAGTCCATGATCTGGGTAAAACTCTTTCACAATTTTTAATGAAATCCGTCGCGTGTATACCGCCTTTTTTCAAGGGGTCGAACCGCTCCTCTTTCGTCAACAATTCCGAACTATGTGCACAGATTGGCACATAGCTCTGTTTTTCATCAAATTTCTTTTCTAATTCCGACACTCTCGTAATTACTTGGCAAGTGGTTGTCGCAAGCGTTTCCACTTCCCTCTTTTTCTCTTCGCAGGTATTAGCCTGCTCCCTCACTTTAGTGTCTACTTCGGACACTAAAGCCTTTAAAGTTTCCACCTTCTGTTGATCCTCTTTTTTCACTAATTGAATTTGTTCCGTCACCTTATTCTCGATGATCGGAGCAACTGCTTCTCCTACACTTTTCTCGATTCTGCTAATTTCGGAATCAAAGCGAGTATTTATGCTCGCAATTTCCGCCTGAACGCCTATCATTTCCTGTTTAAGGTTACCGATTTCGGTATTAATCACGACAATATCGTCTTTGATTTTATCAACTTTTATGTTAACAACTTCAACATTGTTGTTAACAACATTAATAGCTTTGTTCTGATTGTCTAGCATTCGTTCAATTTTTTCAGCCTGAGCTTCTTGCTTGGCAGCCTGATCTTTAATTTCTGCCGATTGACTCTTGATTTCGTTAATCAAAACATTCAATAAATCAGTTAAATTCCCGGAAACCACCGGTTTTACTTCCGTAGCGGCTTCCTCTTTCATTGTCCCCCCGTATTCGTCATCAAGGGATTCAGATTTGATTTTCACTTCCGATTCCGAAACATTTTCTAAAGTCTGGAATTCCATTTTTGCTCTTTGTTGCGTTTCGGCGGTCGCATCTTTCATGCTAGCCGCCTGCCCCGGAACAATGGGTACCGCTGTGCGCGTTTCCCACTGTTCGACCGATTGTTCCGTATCCAAGTCTACCAAATTTTGGTAATTGTTGCCTTCACTCATTTTAATAATTTTCAATATAAATGACAAATCTCAAATGTAATTAGAATTACTCCCACTACTTATTCTCGCTGACGTAACGGCCTGTACGTAACCAGTACTTTGTTACGACATTTGCACCAATGCCAAATTCGTGTCCAGAACAACCTCAAAACTGAAGATTGTCCTGTCACCAGGTCGCCACGTGTAACCTCCCCCCTCACTTACCGACCTTAATGACAGTGAAAAATGAAACCGCGTGTACCTAATGGGAGTTTTGGAAAAGCAATCGTCACCGAAGCCTGTCGGTAAAGAGGGAGGAAAGGGTTACATCTAAATGAAAGGAAATGTGCTAATGAAACTGGTGGAAATTAATTTTGAAAAGGGGTAAAGTTAATAAAGAAGGTAAATGTGCAGCCGTTACGTTAACAATTAAGTAGCGGTAATTAGATATTTGAGATTTGGGGGAAATCACGGTCGCCAGTCCTAAGGACAATTACTATAGTAACTGAAAAAGAAAGGTTATTACACATATAATTAACACTAGAAGCGTGGCAACTGAAGGTTGACACGTGTAGTGTGAAAACTGAAAGTTTGTCAGAAGTAATAAATTTCGCTACACTCTGACTTAATTTAGCAAAAGAATTAATAACCGGAAAATCGAAAGTTAATTTAGTGACTGAAGTTAATAGTGAGCTTTCTTTCTGAAGCACATCGAAATTCAGTAAAATACGGTTAGTCTTGGACTACCTCAACAATCATTTCAAAAACTACTTGAATCTACGCAATTTAGAAATAAGAGATTTAACTTTGAACTTGAATTAAACGATTCTGAACAATTAACAATAGTAAAATTTAGTACGTACCAAGCTGAGCTGCAGTCACAGGTAAGCTAAAATACGGTAACAAAACTCGCACTCTTAATTTGTGCTTGTGTAATCTAACTATTGTAGCCAGCTAATGCTTGAATTGAACTTTGAAATTAAAGCAGTGAAATGGAATTATGCTGGCGTTTGAATTTCAACGACACTCGGGTTCATTTCGGAAAAGGAAGGGACCCTGCTTGGCAATGCAACTGGGACAATGAGCAACAGAGGTTCATGCTAAGTTGCTGTAATTTTGCGAGGCAAATGGAACAATTTGAAAAGCTGAGGTCTGCCATACAGTTCTGAAACTTTACGTGCTTTTAGTCTTCCTTGTTGGTTGATTGAAGGTTTGAAGCCGTCGATCGAGGAGGTGGCGACAGTCACTCATTGTCAGCCGTCGCTGTTGCAGAAGCTGGATGTTGGCGCGCCTTCTTCTCGACACGGTCACCAGGCGAAACGGGCTCTTGATGTGCGCCAGCTAATGCTTCCCGTCCGCGACACCATGTCAGAAACTATCATCGCGAGTCGAGCACAATTACATGCTGCCAAACCCCGAAAGCGCGGCAACTCGCGGGAGCGTCACACCACACACCTGCTCCACTCGCTACTCCCGCCAGACTCTCCCTGACTGCCCTGCCCGCGCTCCACGCGGCAGAGTTAACACTACCAAAGATCCTACACACTTTGATTCTTCACACGACCCATCGATGTAATCGTTCGATAGCAGTTTTCCCTAGGCAAGACCCAGCGTAAAAATACAAATAATATTTACGAAACAAACATCGACATGAGTGCATAAATATATATATACAAACAGTAAAACAATTACAATATATAAAGAGACAGAAATGTCATATCTTGAGGTAACAAAACAAGGAAAAAAAATAATAGTACAATAGATGGAAATAGGAGGAGATGCATTTCCGGCGTTACAACTTCCTATCGACTGTTCTCTGTTTCAGATTGCTGCCATCGTCGAAGACCCCAATATTTAACACTATAATTGCCTGACGAGATGTTGTTGTGATGCTAAGCAAAGGGATCCAGGTTGAAGTCCCCGCCAGGTAAGAGATTTTCTCCGCTCGCTGACTGGTTTTCGTGTTACCCTACGGCTCCATGGGCACGTCGCGAAAACCAAAAAAATATAAAATTAAAAAAGTGTTGTGGTGTTGTCTGAGTGAACAGGTGAGTGATTAATAACAGTTACTAGTCACGATCACAAATCTTTACTAAGTGTTTTGAATGTCATTTTTGCGCTACTCGTTGTGCGTTACAACAGTCTTTTAATTTCATATTCCATGCGCAAATGTTTACCTCACCTGCATATACACGAAATTCGTGTCACTTCCTTATCAAAATTTATGCCACAGCAGCTAATAGGTACAATTCGCGCGTGCCCCTGAACTGGAAGACAAACAAGAGACAAAACATTTCCGCTCTCACGCCCTTTAACCCTGCAGTGGCCGGGTTACTTGTTCCTCTCCCTGAGGTTGGCGGCCAACCGTATTTAGATCACGGCCGAATTCATCAACATCAATTAAAATTAAGCAAGTCTTAAAATATTACTGTCTCTGTATTTTTGGTTGTTACTGAGCAGGAGAACTACACTCTTGCGAATCTCTTAACATTAGTTGGCGTTTTTTTTTTATCCAGCTGTTAGTTGCTAGATGCACATTACTATAAACAAAGCGCGTCTGAAAAAATCGGTGAATGATCTCAGAAAACAAATAAAAAAGAGTTACAAAGAAAATATCTTTACTGGTCTAGCCAGAACACACTTCACACTTCACTTGTGAGGCTGTTGACCACTGTCAGCAAACGCTTCTTGGGGATTGATTCGAAGCACCGTGGTCAGGTGTTCTTGGATGTCTGCAACGTCTGCCTGGTCAAATTTCTTACTTAATGCAAGGTGCTTTAACGTCCTCCGTAGTCTCTTGATTTAGCTCCTGCAGAATTCTTTTGGTTTCCCGACTTAAATTACCTCTGAAAGCCTCGCAGACGCTGTGAGTGACCATATTGCTTCGAGCGATTCCACAAAAATCATTTGCTGACGGTCTCCAATAACTTTACAGTCGATGTCAGAATTGTGTTGCAGCTAATGGTGATAACTTTGAAAGCAAGTAAAGGTATTTTTCGATACCTCTTGTTTCCTTTATTTTCTGGGACCATTCGGTGAACTATCCAGACGCAACTTATGAAATACGATTGACAACCGCGGGCCGCACGAACAACTGATTCGGGCTGCAGTTTGACAACCAGTGGGACCCCAGCGTGTACCATCATTACCATGTATGGCTTGGGAACTTTTATAAGAATGAGCTGCCATTTCTCCATACACGTGGAGACCCCTCATTAAAAGTGTTTCTTGCAGAGACCAATCTATCATAAAGGCGAAGGAAAGGATGGATGCACTCCATATTAATGTTCGCTAATAGGTGTCCAGATATGTTTCATCACATATTGTATCACAGAGCACAGGGAGAATGATTGGTTAAACGTCTCTGTGCACTCAGTAATTAGTCTAATCCTATCTTCTCCATCCCTGGGGAAGTGATATGTACGGGGTTGTAGTGTATTTCTAGAGTCGCCACATAAAGTTCACTTTTCAATCTTTGGAAGGAGCTTTCCACAGGATAGCTTGGGTCTATCTTGAAGCGTCTGCCAGTTCTGTTTGTTCGTAACCTCCCTGACGCTCTGCCATGACTCAAACAAACCTGTGACCATTCCTGCTGCCCTTCTCTGTTTTCTTGAGTTTTACTCAAATTAATACCCCTCATCTCCCCCTGAAACACAAATGTGGGCCTGTGCTCCACAGTCCAATCGCTGTACGTCTCCCTCTTGTTACTTTTTATTTATTCATTTATTATTGCCTTTAATAGCAATTTATACCTACACCAATTTGTAATTTCCCCAGATTGCCTGATGATGCTTAGAACAGGCGAAACCCGTCACTTGTGAAGATTAAATAAACCTATCTTGTGCAACCAAGACTGTTTTTTCTGTTCTAAAGATCTGTTACGGCTGCTGCGCCAGTGTCACTGTGGTAATCGTGGAGTGGAGTGGTTTTAGCTCATTGTTCCACTCACTCCAGACCACATCTCTGACAACAGTAATTAGATCTACAGCTGAAATGTATCTCTCGTTTAGTCCATACTTCGCCAGTTTGTCGACCTTCTCATTTCCCATGATCCTGGCATGCTCCTTGGTCCATACAAATGATACTTCTCGTAGATTTGATACAGTAGCAGCTATTTAGTGGTAGGTCCAAATGGGGTATGATAAATCCGTTTACTGTGCCTGTGTAGATACTAAAAATGAATAGAGCGAACTAGTCTGTTTTCCGAAAGAGGCGACAGTTTACACAGCAGAATCCTTAGCGAAGGAACGCTAATATTGTTCATATATTCCTCGATTTTTGCCAGTAACTGCAACAATAGATCATCCTTGGGCCCCCATTCTTAACCACGGTCCTATTCGCGGCTGAATCAAGGTGCAAAAGTAACGTGAGGTTCTTTTTTTTTTTATCCTTCCCGTTTACAGCCCAATCACAACGTCAGCGGTGTTCATTGTTAACTGTTTGGGAGGGTCACCTGGAAGCAGTGCAAGTGGATTTCGTCAAGATAGTTGTACTGCCACTGCATCTAAACACGTGGTTTATGCATGGTGGTGTTGCAGTGCAGTTGAATCACGAACTTATCCGTATTTAACGTCATTGATAATATGTAAACGACAGTTGGTAGGTCCTACCAATCCTTTAGTTCCTCGACGACAGAAGTCCGCTCCTTGGCCATAGTTGAAAAATCTCTTCCTCCTCCTCCCCCCCCCCCCCTCCTTCCCCCAGATAATCTTTCCGGTTGCCGAATAGAAGGGAATCCAGTACTACAAGAGATGATTCGCGAGTGGAGGTGGAAGCAACGGCAGTGCAGAATTGAGATGTGATGTGATGTTAAAACTTCCTGGCAGATTAAAACTGTGTGCCGGACCGAGACTCGAACTCGGGACTTTTGTCTTTCGCGGGCAAGTGCTCTACCACCTGAGCTAACCAAGCACGACTTACGGCCCGTCCTCACAGCTTCAGTTCTGCCAGTACCTCGTCTCCTACCTTCCAAACTTCACAGAAGCTCTTCTGCAGAAGAGTTCGAGACTTGGCCCGACACACAGTTTTAATCTGCCAGGGAATTGCATATTAATGCACACTCCGCTGCAGAGTGAAAATCTCATTCTAGAAACATCCCCCAGGCTGTGGCTAAGCCATGTCTCCGCAATATCCTTTCTTCCAGGAGTGCAAGTTGTGCAAGGTCGCAGAAGGGCTTTTGTGAAGTTTTAAACGCAGGAGACGCACTGGCTGAATTGAAGCTGTGAGGACGGGTCGTGAGTCATGCTTGGTTACCTCAGTTGGTAGAGCACTTCCCCGCGGAAGACAAAAGTCACGAGTTCGAATCGCGGTCTGGCACACAGTTTTCATCTGCCAGGAAGTTTCGTATCGACGCACACTCCGCTGCAGAGTGAAAATCTCATTCTGATGTGATGTTAATTGTGATGTGACGTTAAATGGTTCTCCAGTATCCAGATTGTAAAGACTTGTATTTCATAAATGATTATCTTATGCGAGCCACTTTGTGCTGGAGGCTCTGTGCTTGTTGATTACTTTTGAGATACTTTGTATCTTAACTGAACGTGAAATTATTTCACATCGTGTTCCATCCACGATATCATCTCGCTCTGATGTTCAGACAACAAAAGGAGCGAGCTGTTAAGTGTCTTAAGGCACTGGACTCGCACTCTGGGAGGAATCGTGTTCTAACCCGGTTTGCTAGTTTCGGTTCAGGTTTCCAAGAACCGGTCAATGCAATTACTGGCACAGTTTCTTAGGGCACGGCCGATCTCCCACCTCATCTTTGCTCAGTCCGGAAGAGGGGAGGGAGATTAGGGTTTAACGACACGTTGACAACGGAGTCGTTAGAGGCGGAGCAGTAACTCGGATTAGGAAAGCAAATGCAAGGAACTCTGGTATTTGCTTCAGACGGTTAAGGGGGTTCACTGCCCAATCGGAGCTTGTGTTCCGTCTCTAATGGCCTCATCGTCGACAAGACGTTAAACCCTAATTTTCCTTTTAATGTGCGCTGAAGAGATAATTGCCTAAGGTCCAGAATAAAATCCGTCGACCCACACAGTTCTCTGTACGCAATCGTCACCGCTAAATACAGTAAGTTCCCAGTTATCTGTCTTCCAGCTTATCCGTGTATAACAGTAGTTCGAAAGTTTTTGAAAAAAAAAAATACATTAAATGTGAAACCTTAAGTATTCTAATAATAGCGGATGTTTTTGTTTAGAATAGAAAGTTCTAATTGTGAAGACGAAGATTACGAGAGAATCCGTGTTTGGTAAATAATGACGCCTGTGACCCAGGCTTTGAGCAGCTATGTGACGCGGATATAGTATGCAAAGTGTGTTCGGTAGAGAAAGAAGCGCAACCGAATGGTTCAAATGGCTCTGAGCGCTATGGGACTTAACATCTATGGTCATCAGTCCCCTAGAACTTAGAACTACTTAAACCTAACTAACCTAAGGACATCACACAACACCCAGTCATCACGAGGCAGAGAAAATCCCTGACCCCGCCGGGAATCGAACCCGGGCGCGGAAGCGCAACCGAGGCAATCGAGGAAGCCGTTTCGCACACGCCAGTGCAATGATATGTGTTGGTCTGTTATTGCAGTGTAAGCTACAGAACAAAATACACGATGTCCACTTAACCTCCGTGGTTTCCAAGTGCAATTGAAAAAAGAAAAAAAGAAAATGCAGTTTGCGGTGTCATGTAAAGCAACTCGAAAGGTTTTGTGCAGATTTTTTCGAAGCCCTTTCTTTTGTTTTGTTTCAGATGCTAAATAAT
Source organism: Schistocerca piceifrons (assembly GCF_021461385.2). Lineage (NCBI taxonomy): Eukaryota > Metazoa > Arthropoda > Insecta > Orthoptera > Acrididae > Schistocerca > Schistocerca piceifrons. The sequence continues at coordinate 111,738,264 of NC_060139.1, read as the reverse complement.
TACACCTCAAGAGTGAGTCCAGCGCATGGCTTGCTATACGGAAACGAAATCACCTATTGCCGGCCAAAGAAATTTTCGACATGAATTTCACAAAGAGGTACCAGGCATTAAGACAAGTATGACAAGTTTCTAGTCTTTCGGAGAGTAAACAGGCTGTCTGTTTCTGGCAAACACCCACACATCTGAGGAAATGATAGAGGATACCAGAAAGAACTCCCGAAGAAGAGTATCATAGTGAGTTCGCCGAGCATCAAGACAGCTAAATATCCCTCGCTCAGCAGTTCAGAAGGTTTTGCACAAACGACTTCGCCTGCACGCTTACGAAGTTTAAATTGTGCAAGCAATGGAGCGAAACGACTTGCAACTTCGCCACGACTTCGTTGTTGAGACGTTGGACCACACTGGGCAAAGCTCCAACTATTTCTCTGACGGATCGACCTTCCACGTGGGTTGGAAAGTTTAACGGCACTAAATTCGCTTCTGGAGTTCGGAAACCCACACAGATTCCGGGGACATGGCGGATACAGCGAAAAGGAAAATTTGCGGTGTGCGCTGATGAAAGTGAGCGTAGCTGAATCCTGTTTCTTCATCGAGCAAACAGTAACAAGAACTGTTTATCTGGACATGCTTGAGCAATTTGCTGCTCGTCAGCTTCTCCCCATCAGCTAAAAGTAATCTTCCAACAGGATGGTGCATCACCGCATTGGGGTTCACATGTTCGTAACTTCGTGGACCGAGCATTTCCACAGCAATGGATCGAACGTAATGGACGAAACAAGTGACCACCGCAGTCTCCGGACATAGCTCCTCTGGATTTCTTCCTGTGGACTTACCTAAAAGACATTGTGTATGTCTCGCCTGTACGTGACCTTGGATATTTTCGTAGAAGAATTGTGGATACAACAATTTCCATAAGCCTAGACAGACCTGCACGCCCGTGTTTTGAGACAGAGTATCGTCTAGAAATTTTGCGGCGTACGACCGGAATCCGTGTGGAAGTGCACACATTTATTCTAAAAGACTTTCTGAGTTACGTTATATAGTGCCGCAAAGCGCAAGTATCTCTTTCTCACAGCTTTTCTGATTTATTTGGAAATCAGGGAGGTCTCATGTGGACACTATATATGCTTGAATCACCGATGTTTTGAATCTCTTGGAAAATGAGGATCGTCGTCTGGGAAAAAAATTAATCAAAAACAGAAAGTGAACTAAAAACAAGCGATGCGAAATACCGTGTGTTTTAATCGTAATTTTCTAATTAAGTTGGCGCTTTCCGGCGACTAATACGTAAGTAATGCAGTGAGCTTTCAAATGTTTTGTAAACACGGTAAACTGCAGTTTCCGGTAAAAACAGCTGTATTTTGGATGATCCGTGTTTTTTCAGTTACCTGCGCAAGTCTCCGGTCCTCATTAATCTTGTAAGTAGGCTTTTTAGGTTTTTATGTTGGTGACGCCACGTAGCGCTCTGTATTAAAATAGCTGACTGCGCTGTGTGCAGTCTGTGGCTGGTTGGACGCATTGTTGGAGTATTCGCTATTGTAGTGTTGGGCAGTTGGATGTGAAGAGCCCGTAGCGTTGGGCGGTTGGAGGCGAACCGCCAGCAGTGGTGGATGTGGGGAGACAGATGCCAGCGTTCTGAGATGTTAAGATGAACGGACGATCTGGACGTGTGTCCGTCAGAAAAATGAAATTTGTTGAACACTATTAAAAGGTAAATACATTGTTTGTTCTTTATCAAAACCTTTCATTTGCTAACTATATGACTATCAGTAGTTAGTGCCTTCAGGAGTTACAATCTTTTATTTAGGTGGCAGTATTGGCATTCGCTGTATTGCAGTAGTTCGAGTAACGAAGATTTTTATGAGGTAAGTGATTCATAAAGGGCATAGGTTATTGTTAGTCAGAGCTATTCTTATATAGGAATTATTGAAAGTCAGACAGCGTTGCGCTAAAATATCGTGTGCCAGTTTATAAATGTTGAGAATTAGTAAAGAGAAAACAGTCTCAGTAGGTTCAGTTTCACTCTGGAGTTTGAATATCAAGTATCGTAGAAGTTTTACCAGCACAGTCATTCTTTTCATTCAAAGGGGAAGTTCCAATCTGTATAATCGGGCGTTCTCTGTACTGCCAGTGGTTCGGATATAAATTACAGTCTAGTGATACGCGGTAAAAGAAGAGTTCATAATAAGGTCTCATGTATTGCATCTATCACATACCAATTGCCCTTAAACCGTATTTCTGGAAAGCAAAACCTTAAAATTATCTTGCACGAAACCCGCTTCCTATACGTCACGTACGGAAATGCCACACGTCTATTGACAGGAGCGAAGTGATTATCGTGGTGGGCAAACAACGTTGGAACTACTTCCTCTGAATTCACTGAGGCACTACACGTCTTCTCCTTGGTTGTAAGCGCCCACGTGCTTGTTGCTATGCATGTCGCCAAGGACTCGGTGTAGCAAGACACTGTTTCTTAAAGCGCTCGAGGAAAGTTTTGACTCGCCTGACATACTACGACAAAACTGTCGTCGAGCCCGTAGTACTCAAAAGTTACTTCAACAATTCGCTGTAGTTTAGATTTAGCGCAAACAGAATCTCTTATCAGTTGGAAGCAATCACAGTACACGGAAACCCTAAAAGTCGGGTCGAAATAGATAAAAAAAAAATAGTGCAATATGTATGTGCGTGTGTGCGTTCTGTACTCCGGGGTCACAGTGACCCTCCAAAAAATATTTCTGTCAAATTAATTAAACACCTACGACTCACAGTTTTTAACGGTCGTCATCTACTACGTCACGTTCGATGCTGAATTGAATTTACATTGGTGGCAGCGAACTGTGTATCCGCGGAGGCGAATGCACAGTTGTTGTTGTGGTCTTCAGTCGTGAGACTGGTTTGATGCAGCTCTCCATGCTAGTCTATCCTGTGCAAGCTTCTTCATCTCCCACTACCTACTGCAGCCTACATCCTTCTGAATCTGCTTAGTGTATTCATCTCTTGGTCTCCCTCTACGATTTTTACCCTCCACGCTGCCCTCCAATGCTAAATTGGTGATCCCTCGATGTCTCAAAACATGTCCTACCAACCGATCCCTTCTTCTAGTCAAGTTGTGCCACAAAATCCTCTTCTCCCCAATTCTATTCAATACCTCCTCATTAGTTATGTGATATACCCATCTAATCTTCAGCATTCTTCTGTAGCACCACATTTCGAAAGCTTCTATTCTCTTCTTGTCCAAACTATTTATCGTCCACGTTTCACTTCCATACATGGCTACACTCCATACAAATACTTTCAGAAACGATTTCCTGACACTTAAATCTATACTCGATGTTAACAAATTTCTCTTCTTCAGAAACGCTTTCCTTGCCATTGCGCCGACCGAAGTGGCCGTGCGGTTAAAGGCGCTGCAGTCTGGAACCGCAAGACCGCTACGGTCGCGGGTTCGAATCCTGCCTCGGGCATGGATGTTTGTGATGTCCTTAGGTTAGTTAGGTTTAACTAGTTCTAAGTTCTAGGGGACTAATGACCTCGGCAGTTGAGTCCCATAGTGCTCAGAGCCATTGCCATTGCCAGTCTACATTTTATATCCTCTCTACTTCAACCATCATCAGTTATTTTGCTCCCCAAATAGCAAAACTCCTTTACTACTTTAAGTGTCTCATTTCCTAATCTAATTCCCTCACCATCACCCGACTTAATTCGACTACATTCCATTATCCTCGTTTTGCTTTCGTTGATGTTCATCTTATACCCTCCTTTCAAGACATTGTCCATTCCGTTCAACTGCTCTTCCAAGTCCTTTGCTGTCTCTGACAGAATTACAATGTCATCGGCAAACCTCAAAGTTTTTATTTCTTCTCCATGGATTTTAATACCTACCCCGAACTCTTCTTTTGTTTCCTTTATTGCTTGCTCAATATACAGATTGAATAACATCGGGGATAGCCTACAACCCTGTCTCACTCCCTTCCCAACCACTGCTTCCCTTTCATACCCCTCGACTCTTATAACTGCCATCTGGTTTCTGTACAAATTGTAAATAGCCTTTCGCTCCCTGTATTTTACCCCTGCCACCTTCAGAATTTGAAAGAGAGTATTCCAGTCAATATTGTCAATAGCTTTCTCTAAGTCTACAAATGCTAGAAGCGTACGTTTGCTTTTCCTTAATCTTTCTTCTAAGATAAGTCGTAGGGTCAGTATTGCCTCACGTGTTCCAGTGTTTCTACGGAATCCAAACTGATCTTCCCCGAGGTTGGCTTCTACTAGTTTTTCCATTCGTCTGTAAAGTAACAGTAACAAATAAAAAAACTCCAGGGGCAGACTGACCCTGGTGTACAGTTCTAGGGGTAATTTTGCCTATTTAAAGCCGGCCGCATTGACCGATCTGTTCTAGGCGCTTCAGTCTGGAACCACGCAACCGCTACGGTCGCAGGTTCGAATCCTTCTTCGGGCATGGATGTGTGTGATGTCCTTAGGTTAGTTAGGTTTAAGTAGTTCTAAGTTCTAGGGGACTGATGACCTCAGATGTTAAGTCCCATAGTGCTCAGAGCCATTTGAACCATTTGCCTATTACAAACTAGGTTGTTAAGCTGAGGTGCCATGGCTGTTCCCACTGTACTTACTTGCAGTTCAGTCGAGTACCATTTGTCATTTGTTAGGAGAATAGTGCCATCGGAAAGCTAAGAAGGCGTATTCAAGAAGTGGATATAAATTTGTTCATTTAAATTATAGAGCAGTGGTGCCTAACCATTTTTAGACCATTACCGTTGAGTGCAATCAGACATTAGTTAGTTAGTACACACCCCTCTCCCCCTCTCCCCTCCCCCCGCTCTACCTGATAACCTTTGCCACCCACTCACCTCTCCTCCACATTCTCACCAATTTTAGCACCTAACTAAACTGTAGAAGGAAAGCCTTTTCTTGGCACACTTTTATTTTTTAAAAGATGAATGATATTTAGCTATATATGTGAGTGTGAGTGTGTGTGTGTGTGTGTGTGTGTGTGTGTGTGTGTGTGTGTGTGTGTGTGTATGGGTGGGTGGGTGGGTCTGTGTATGTACGTATGTCTGAGTTAGAATAAATGACGAAGGAATTCATGGTGCAATGCGAGTGCTACCCACAACTCCTTCTCAGAAAAGAGAGCTAACTATCCACAGTGACGGTACAGACTTGTTGCAAAACTTGCTTCCCCTGCATTACTCCTCTCATTGCGGCACTTGCTTGACCTGCACGCCGCAACCCCATTTAAAATGAACCAAGTTCAGATGTATTGTTCGTAAATCGTTTCATTGCTGCACTCCTTACTTCTGCCGTAAAATGCGAAGTCTGGTGAAGAAGACATCAGTAATAAAGGGATGCAAGCCAGTAACAGTGTTGACACAGTCTACAGCTTCCGCGATGCCTTCCAAAACCAAGCCCCTTGAATTCAGGGGAATGGCCCCACAATACTGTCGCTTTCGTTCCGTGTCCGTCTCACAGAACATGTATGTCTCCTGGAAGCCAGTATATTCTGACACTGCCGTCAATGTGATGTACCAAGAAGAATGACTCATCCGAGCCGGCAACAGGTTTCCATTGTCCTAGGATGCAATCACGATGATCTCATGCTCAACGAAGCTACCGTTAGGTGTACGAGTATAGTGGTGCATGTCATTTCGAATTAGGTATCATAACGTCTGACGATCAGCGTACTATCGTCTACAAACATTGCCGAAAGTATAATGATCGGAATACCATCCATATAATTTTTCAAAAACGTGAATGATTTGCCATCACTTGCGGATCTTTTCTTTATATCATGTCTGAAAGTATGGAATTGACAAAAAAAATTACAGTAACTGTGTCATCTAAATATTAGGTTGCATGGGGGCTTAATTATTATTAGATTTGAAAATATTTTTTTTATTTTACGTAGCTGTTAGTCCGATTACGCTGTGTCTCGTAAACGGTTGGCCCTGACTAGTAATTGTACGCAATCTGACTGCATAGAACGACAACAAAGAATGAAATGAAAATTTCGTTAACACAATTAATTAATTAAGTCCCCAGCAACTGTAAAACCTACGAAACCAAAGCACAAGTATAACTGTTCTGTATGTGGAAGTATGACTCAGCGCACATCTGGCACGGTTCTTCTTCAACAAGACAAGAATTTTTAAATACCAATTATACTGACGTGATAAAATAAAAAAATCAGGAATACTATAATCGCGCAAGAAAACCAGAATTACACTCTAATACAAGAACACACGCCAGATGCTTTGTTGACTGACCCTGTAATGACGCATTATTCAGGACACTGAAATAATGAGAGAGAAAAGAAAAATTTTTTTTTTTACTTTCATTTATATTGATGGAAAGCACTCTAAACATTACAATATCTCCACACCGACTCGCTACTACCACATCTCAACAAGAACTCTCCACCACGACCTCTCGACAAGCATTCTTCACTACGACATCTCAGCAAGCACTCACTACTAGCACATCTCAACAAACACTGCCTACTACGAGTTCTCCCCAGCACTGCCAGTGGAGGCGGCTGAATGATACTCTTTGGCGCAATCTCTGGCTCAGTGGCTCAGTGTAGCCACCTTTCACATGCCCCTCCTTCACGGGCCAGAATTTCATGGTATTTTTGCCAGCATTGCTGGTGAAAATACCACCAAATTCGTCCACAAAAATACAGACAAAAATAAAAGATAATATTAATACCTAAATATCACATAATTAGTTAAAATTTTGGCTTTGCACTGACCTTTCAATAACCTAATATATAAAATACAGTAAGCAATACAACTTCTTTTCATACATGTGACTTTACATAATAGTCCACACAATACACAAAAAATCAGTTTATACAAATGTTCACATAAAATGCTTTCAATAATTAGTTCCAGCAGTAGCTCCCAGCAATGGTCAACAGGCGCAAATACCAACAAGTGACATCATTCAGCAGAAGCAGTTCCATTAGTGGCACTCAGCAATGTTGAGCAAGTACAGACACCAACAGGTGACATCTTTTCAGTAGAAGCAGTCCATCAGTGGCACCCAGCAATGTTGAACAGGTGCAGACACCAACAAGTGACATCATTTCAGTAGAAGCAGTTCATCAGTGGCGCCCAGTAATGTTGAACATGTGCAGACACCAAGAAGTGACATTATTTCAGTAGAAGCAGTCCATCAGTGGCACCCAGCAATGTTGAACAGGTGCACACAGCAACAAGTGACATGATTTCAGTAGAAGCAGTTCATCAGTGGCACCCAGTAATGTTGAAGAGGTGCAGACACCAACAAGTGACATTATTTCAGTAGAAGCAGTCCATCAGTGGCACCCAGCAATGTTGAACAGGTGCACACAGCAACAAGTGACATTATTTCAGTAGAAGCAGTTCCATCTGTGGCACCCAGCAATATTGAACAGGTGCCAACACCAACAAGTGACATTATCTCAGTAGAAGCAGTTCATCAGTGGCACCCAGTAATGTTGAACAGGTGCAGACAGCAACAAGTGACATCACTCAGCAGAAACAGTTCCATTAGTGGCACCCAGCATTGTTGAACAGGTGCAGACACCAACAAGTGACATTATCTCAGCAGAAGCAGTTCATCAGTGGCACCCAGTAATGTTGAACAGGTGCAGACAGCAACAAGTGATATCACTCAGCAGAAACAGTTCCATTAGTGGCACCCAGCATTGTTGAACAGGTGCAGACACCAACAAGTGACATTATTTCAGTAGAAGCAGTTCCATCTGTGGCACCCAGCAATGTTGAACAGGTGCAGACACCAACAAGTGACATTATTTCAGTAGAAGCAGTCCATCAGTGGCACCCAGCAATGTTGAACAAGTGCAGGTAACAGTTCATAATATTCACCATCACTAATCAGACAGTTCAGGCATGAACAATAGTTTGAATCCACATACAAATGCTTTTACACTAAACATACAAATTCTAATAAACACACAAATGATATCAGATAATTGTCATATTAACTATTACAAATACACAAACATCAGTAAACCTATAATATTTATGGGTGTCAGTGCAAGCCACAACAAACAAATAAAATAATATTTAGGAGATAGGTGGGTAGGATTAGGAAAGGAAAACACACAAAACACACTCACTCATCTTTCATCCACATTAAGTACTACTGTGTAATTGAATAGTGTTAACTGTGTAAATGCAATTCTGTCAAAATTTGATGTTCATCATGTGTATCAAGTAGTAGTGGCAGCAATGTATAACAGTCAATAATAGTTAAGTCAACGCCATAGTCATCATGTCAAGACCAATGTTTGCCAAGCCAAATCAAATGTACTGTTGCTGAACAACTGTCAGCGAGCCAAAATATGCAATTACTTCCTCTCTCCAAAAAAAAAAAAATGTATACTGCTTAGTGATTTAACAAAGTGTGTGTGTAGACTATCTTCCTTCTACTTTAGTGTTCTAGTCTGCTATCTTCATCCTCCTTGTTCCATACAGACCAACAAAAAAAAAAAAAAAATATGCACCTCACTCACTTTACCTCTTATCCACCAAAACTCCAATAATCATCAGCATCAATAATCTCAATACTTCAATAATACCTCTTACGTCGATACATATAAATCTTATCATCAATATCATTTACCTTACCTCTTGTCCACAAAAACTCCAATAATCATCAACTTCACATAATCTCAGTAATACCTCAATAATACCTATTCAATACGTCGACACATATAAACCTTATCGCCAATATCATTTCACTTCCATAACAACTCTTTCCTCTAGTCAGTCTCCTCGAACAAGTACAGATAAAATCCTAATGCAAACCTCATCATCCCATACAATCCGAAGACACACTGTCAACACACAACCTCTGTGTAATCCATCTGAGCCAAATCTTCTACTCATTATGAATTATAAACAAAGAAATGCATACATGACCTCTAACAGACTTAGTTCGAATAACTCTCAGTAATTAAGTACGATTACAGAGTGTGAATGATCATAATATTTCACAGTGTGTACACCACTTCAAGAATTATGGCAAACAGAAGCAAACATGTGGAGTATTTCTTGTGTCAAGTGTCACTTCCTATTTCAATTGCTCACGAAAAATGCAGTGTAATAACTGTCAATGGTCTAAACCTAGTTTTGGTATGTCATGTCGTTAGCTTCCTTCCTATTAGCATAATTTTATACAGCTTTCATAAAACCTCAGCTCATGTGACTTCTATGAAGTTTCTTGTACTAATGTCGTTCGTCGAATTATAGCAGTTCATTTTCTTATCTTAAAAATATAAGGCACTGAGCGTAAGCAAAACAAGCAATAGCGAGTAAATATACCAGTAGAGAACAGAATGTCAACAAGTGGATGCAGCACAATTCTTACAATGAGGCTCTGCCAAGCGAACAATCTATAATTAATACAATAGTGTGACCTAAACTCTATGTTCATACACAGTATATCAGCAATTCTATATACCAAATTAAAGAGTAGTTATGACAACAAAACAGAAATGTGTAAATATGCAATCCATAAGCAAGGCAGCAAATATGTTATCTAACATAATAAACAGGTCATTAGCATCATATCAGCATAAGCAAATAAATGTTCATATGTCATCTTAATAAGTAAACATGAAGGCGCAAGCAGATAAATCACAAAGTATAACTTACATACATAATCACAGTCAGCACAATTAATCAGGTGACAATTATAATTTAAATAAATAAGCACAGCATGCACATAATAGAAAAATATGACATCAGTGAAAAAGCAGTGCAGCCAAGCGATGCATAATATATACAAATTACAACCCAGTTCATTAATAATCATTGTCAAAATCAGTTAACATACGCAAGCACGTCGCTTCACAAGTAATTTCATAGAACATGAAATTTAGCACAAAGTATGAATCACGTAATCGCGAGCAGCAAATTACGTCTAAAGTACGTACCTAAGTGGAAATATGTTACCTGAAAAATAAATTCAATTAATAGTTACCTTTTTAGTTTATTAGTTTCTTCTTCGAAATTACATTCTTCCTGAAAATTTCTCGATAGCAAGTCGTCTTAACGTCGGACACGCACAGAATTTACCTGAAGTTCTTAAATATTTTATAGAACCGTATCCTGAAAAATACTGAACGTTAATAACATAATTCATCAAGTCAGTATAGCTTTATACTGAATTTAATCGGAGAAATTAGACTGTGTATTTGTTTATGGCTGTCAGTGCATTCGCACTGAGCGCTCGATCAGCTGCAGGCGCGTGACGTAGGAAGCAATTGTTTGCGGTCAACGACTGCCATGTGCGGCTCGCAGGCTTGACTGTTGCTTTGAGATATGCCGCCGCCAAAACACAGGGCGGTATCCTTGTACTCTCTGCGTGTTTACATGTAGTTGTTAGTTTCTCACAAGTATGTCATTCCACAAAAATTTTTCAAAAGTATATCATTCCACAAAAATTTTAACGTTAGATATATGATGTATTCCCTTAGAGCGTCGTGATTTAAGAGTTTCCACTTCAACAGTGTTATCATGTATAATTTTGCGAATTCTATATGGACCGTTATAAAGCAGAAAAAATTTGCGACACAAGCCTTTTCCTTTGTGAGACAAACGATGAGACTTAATTAACACCTTTTGACCAACTGACAAGATTTTTAAACGACCAGGATGTTTAGCTGATTTCTCTCTTCTAGCAGCCACAGATGCAATATTTTGTAGAGCCAGGTTCACAACTTCAGAATGCCGCAGTTTTCGTGAAGGCGGAAAAGGAACGATTTCAGATATGCGTTTTGTCGGTGCTTTGTTTTTTAATATCAGTATAGGCGGTAAAGAAGTTGAGTCATTAGGAAGTTCATTCAGAATGTTTTGAAAAATATGAAGATACTGATCCCACGTTCTGTGATTCTGATGACAATGAAGTCGACACAATTTATTGATTTCCTTCATCCATCTCTCTGAAGCGTTAGATTGAGGGTGAAAAAGTGAAATGAAAATTGGTTTAATCTTACGACGCCGTAGAGTACGAAGCCAAATTTTAGAACGAAACTGTGATCCATTATCTGATATAATCTTATCAACATGACCAACTTCTTTAAGATAATGTTTGATGAAAGCGTTAGATACTGAACGAGCTGTTGCTTTGCGTAAAGGTGTAAAACACACTGCTACGAAAATGTACGCAAAACCATTAGTAGAACGAACCACTGGACCGAACAAATCGACTGCAGCCATGTCCTTTAATTTCGCTGGAATGATAGGAAACAACGGTGCTCTGTGAGAAATTGTTGGCGGCTTAGCCTTTTGACATAATTTGCATTTGGCCAGAACAGATCGAATACGTTTTTCCATATTACTGAAGTAGCAATTTTCCCGTAATTTGTGAAAGCATTTTCTGGGACCAAAGTGTGCATAACTGAAATGCGTATACCAAATCAGCTTATTAACCCACTCATCAGGAATACAAACTAACCAAACAGAGTTGTCGAGCGATTTTCGTTTAAAAAGAACTTTCCAGATAGATCGCAAAAACGAGGTGTGGCCAAATTGTCCAATCTAACAAAGCGTCTAAGAAAATTACAGACACCAAGGAAACTACGAACATTACGTTTTGTGGTAGGAACAGCATAATTACGAATAGCATCTAGTTTCTCTGGATCAGGAAGAATACCTTCTGTAGAAATAATGTGACCGAGAAATTTCACCTGAGAACGACCAAATTCAGATTTTTCTAAGTTCACTGTAATGCCAACTCTCGCAAAAATACGTAATAATGAATCCAAAATTTTGTTATGCTCATTCTAAGAACGTTTAGCAATAAGAATATCGTCAACATATGAAGTAATATTGTCGCGAAGATAAACAGGTAAAATTTCGTTTAAACTACGAATGAATGCTACAGAAAATATAGTAAGTCCAAACGGTAATTTCCGAAGTCACTTTTGGGTAAATTAGTCATATCAGGTTATTGTTTACTTACTCTCTAGATAGATTGATAGTAGAAGAGTTGTTTTGACAGATGCAAAGAATAGTAAAAGAGTAGGCAGCGGTGCAGAAAACTAAAAGGGAAATAGCACCACTACAGCTCGGGGCCCTATGCTCGCTACGGCACATATTCACTTAGTGTAGTGAATCCCCTGAGGACATTAATAGCTGCACATAATTTCTAGTTTGTGACTTAATGGCAACTTTGGCGGAAGTGCGTACATAAATTGATCTAGCCATGAACATGGATGTATGTCATCCTTAGAATTACGAAAGATCTTAAATTTCCGAACAGTTAAGAAGTGTTTACAGTCAATGTTTTCGCCTCGTGGCGACAAAGACCTACCGCGTCTGTCCCAGTCACAATGACGATTATTGTTAAATTCACGCGCCTGGCGCTCTCTTGTTGCATCACGTAAATGAAACAAATTACTTTCTTCAAACCCCTCTGCTAAACTAACACTTGTCAATTTATCTGAGATCTCCTCAACACTTTCAGATGAGTCACTTAATTGTTCTTTCTGTTTATTTACGTCTTCTGTAAATGTCGCGACTCGGGTTTCGGTGTTGTCACATTTAGTAGTTAACTGTTAACACTGTTGCGTTAAGTTATTTATTCCGTCATTTGGTACGGATTCCTCGATTCTTTCAATTATTTCTTCCTTATCGTGTGCACGTTGTAAATTCAACTCTGAAAATTTCTGTGCTATCACGCGATCTTTTTCTTCCTGTTCCCTGCCCTGTTCCTCTTGTTTGATTTTTGAAATTACGCTATTATTGTGAGCCTTCAAAATCGGTTGTACTTCTTCTCTAATTTCTTTATTTGATTCGTCTTTCATGTATTTGAAACATGTCCCTGTTCGTGAGCCTAACTGTGTTTCCATTGTTTCCATCTCGGTTTTAATTGTTCCTATTTGTGAGCCTAACCGCATTGTCAAAGTTTCTATCATCGTGTTAATTCTTCCTATTTGTGAGTCTAACCGTGTTTTTAATTCAGATCCCAAATTTAATATTACACTCATCAACTGCTCCATTTCTTCTGTCGTTAACCACGGAACCTGAGAATTTTTTGATTGTGAAAAATTTTGAACTGTTTCCGGACTATTTTCCCTGCTTATTAAATTGTTTTCCACTACATTATTTATGACACTGTTTTCCGCTGTTGGCGAGTTCGCCATGTTAACAATTTCGTTATTCTGACTAGTCATCATTTTTGTCTGTTTCATTGACTGCGTAATCATTTACAAAACATAAAAAATTCGTCACTGTACGAAAATTACACACAATGACTCCTCATCTTCAACAATACCATTCACACGAAATATTTCCCTCAAACACGATTAATCGAACAATTGTCAAACACGTATACAAGACAACACAAATTAAATTTTGAAAAATACCATTAGAAGAATGCCAATTACCAAATCTACACATGCAATATAGACTACAATTACTAAACTACAAATTACTACAACAATACTACTGTCTACTATTTTTACAATCAGAAGAATTCCAAGGGACGATCCTGGCAGGGTCGCCACGTGCATGGGGGCTTAATTATTATTAGATTTGAAAATAATTTTTTTATTTTACGTAGCTGTAAGTCCGATTACGCTGTGTCTCGTAAACGGTTGGCCCTGACTAGTAATTGTACGCAATCTGACTGCATAGAACGACAACAAAGAATGAAATGAAAATTTCGTTAACACAATTAATTAATTAAGTCCCCAGCAACTGTAAAACCTACGAAACCAAAGCACAAGTATAACTGTTCTGTATGTGGAAGTACGACTCAACACACATCTGGCACGGTTCTTCTTCAACAAGACAAGAATTTTTAAATACCAATTATACTGACGTGATAAAATAAAAAAATTAGAAATACTATAATCGCGCAAGAAAACCAGAATTACACTCTAATACAAGAACACACGCCAGATGCTTTGTTGACTGAACCTGTAATGACGCATTATTCAGGACACTGAAATAATGAGAGAGAAAAGAAAAAAATTTTTTTTTACTTTCATTTATATTGATGGAAAGCACTCTAAACATTACAATATCTCCACACCGACTCACTACTACCACATCTCAACAAGAACTCTCCACCACGACCTCTCGACAAGCATTCTTCACTACGACATCTCAGCAAGCACTCACTACTAGCACATCTCAACAAACACTGCCTACTACGAGTTCTCCCCAAGCACTGCCAGTGGAGGCGGCTGAATAATACTCTTTGGCGCAATCTCTGGCGCAGTGGCTCAGTGTAGCCACCTTTCAAGGTCAACAATTTTTTGTTTTGATTTTACTGTTGCTTTTTTCCTGTAACTGCTATTACTGTTTGTGCAAACTTTATTCGTTTTCTCTGTGTTGACTGTCAGCTGTAACAACATTACTCAGGAAACAAGGCGAACCTTAATATAAGTCAACTTTACTGGAAACGATAGCACATACGATATGATTAAACCATAGGTCAACGTCCCACTGCGAAATGTCAGATCGTACAAAAATGACAGATGTGCTTCAAACAAATGTATTGCTCCGCTGATATGAAAACAGGAAGAGCAATTCAATCAAGTCGTTCGCACACACGCACACAGAGACATCGCGACTGCTACGGTCGCAGGTTCGAATCCTGCCTCGGGCATGGATGTGTGTGATGTCCTTAGGTTACTTAGGTTTAAGTAGTTCTAAGTTCTAGGGGACTGATGACCACAGATGTTAAGTCCCATAGTGCTCAGAGCCATTTTTGAACACACAGACATACATACACACGCACACACACACACACACACACACACACACACACACACACACACACACACACACACACAAACGTCTCTGCATGGGTTGATACTCGATTACAGTCTGTTAAATCGAGATTGTGAGAGCGTAATCAATGGGTACACACATGCGCAGAGAGTGAGTGAGTGAGTGACAGAGAGATAAAGAGAGAGAGAGCGAGAGAGAGAGAGAGAGAGAGGGACATAAAATCAACGCTACAGACTAGCAGCATTCTGATAATTCAGTTCCAGTACAAATATCCTGCGGTAATGGTGGAACTTGTTTTACTGAAGTCAGTCGCAGGCGTAGAACTGGTAGCGAAGTTTTCCTCGAACAAACATGTTGAAACTTAAATAGCTGTTTCGATAAACTTACCAAATGAACTCTTACAAGTTTGAGTCAACGGATGGTTCAAATGGCTCTGAGCACTATGGGACTTAACATCTATGGTCATCAGTCCCCTAGAACTTAGAACTACTTAATCCTAACTAACCTAAGGACATCACACAACACCCAGTCATCACGAGGCAGAGAAAATCCCTGACCCCGCCGGGAATCGAACACGGGCGCGGGAAGCGAGAACGCTACCGCACGACCTGAGTCAACGGAATTTCTTCCTCAGGCTGCATCATAAGTTACATTTTAATGAGTTATCAGTTCTTAATTCACCTGTAGAGTTAATTACCAAAGAAAAAGTTTACTTATCTGCACCAATCTGCTCATCACACTTCTCTTCCTTCTGTCGTCTTGCGTCCCGCTGCTTACGATACAGCACAAATTTTTCACTTGCTACGCCTTTCTCTGGAGCTTCAAGAACCAGTATTAAGCCTCCTACGTATCGCTTCGTAGGCAACTGTAACACAAAATTACGCAAATTGCAGCACACACAGGGGAATTTACAATCATACTTCCCACACTGCATATGGGAATGGAATGGGAAGAAATTCTATTATGTGGTGCAGTGGGAAGTACCCTCTGCCATGCACTTCATCATACCTGGTGCTTATACTTAAAGTGCAGCTATTTACACAGTTACAGTGTGGGCTGTAATTATCTTATCGCAGCGAAACTTGGTAGATATGCTGATGTGTTACTGTGGAACCGATTTACGGTGCAAAAAAACAGTTCCAATTTTGGCCACTAGGTGCAAACTGGCGCTGTACAGAACCTCGTCGACGTTTCTGGTGCTAATACTGAACAAATTGTGTAAGCTGTGTGTAATAATAAAATCAAAATTACGCCTTTATCAATTGTTTGACCTTTCTGCCTACCTTCCATTCCGAAGCCATTACATACATTACATATGGAAACATTTCTATACGTTTCTCTTGCATTCACAGCGCCTGATTTGCACATAGTGGTCAAAACTGGAATTTATTTTTTCCAGGGTAAATCGATTCTGCATCAACACATTAGAATATCTACCAAGTTTCGCCACTATACGATAATTATAACCCACACTGAGCCTCTTTGAGTAGCTACACTTTAATTATACCAACCCAGTACTTGACAGAGTTTCGTGCAGAATTTTGGTGTTCAGTCAGTCGTTGTTATCATTCCTAATGCTGTTCGTCATTTTGTTGGTTAAGAATGTTTTACCTCAACTCGAATTCTGTGCTAAGCATGTTCCTACAGTTAGGTAAAGCTATCATCAATCCGAAGACTGGTTTAAATATCACAGTGCTTTTCTAGGCATCGTCCCATTAGAGCTCTCTGAAGTGGCTTACTCAGCAGTAATAGTGTGACATGACTGTCATTTACCGCTATGTGATACTATTTCACTTTTCTACCACTGTTTCGTGGTTATTTTATTCACTGTACTGACTATGCTTACTTGAAAGGAAAAAAAGCACTCCTCTTCAGGCCACAAGTGGCCCAACGGGACCATCCGACCGCCGTGTCATCCTCAGCTGAGGAGGCAGATAGGCAGGTCGTGTGGTCAGCTCTCCCAGTGGTTATGATGCTTTTCTTTGACCAGAGCCGCTACTAGTCAGTCGCGTAGCTCCTCAATTGGCCTCACGAGGCTGAGTGCACCCTAAAAAATGGCAACAGCCATGGTCACCCATCCAAGTGCCTGCCACGCCAGACTGCGCTTCACTTCGGTGATCTGACGGAAACCTGTGAACCCAGTGCGGCAAGGCCGTTGCTGCTTGTGAGGAAAGATTTGTGGTATTTTCACTGGAAATGTGCACTCCCGCTGTGGTTTACAGCACGTGTTTGTTGACAGAAGGCGACCAGTGAGTCTCATTAAGAGCAGGGAGCATCCCTGGAGAGTTGAGCAGTTTCGCGACAGTAAAGGCCATGGCTCACTCCGTACCTTTGTTGGCTAGAGCCGGCGTCTGTCCTCAGTGAGGGCAGTGACCACCATGCCACCACTGCCGTCCCCAAACGATAATTGGGCATGACATTTTTGCCTTGTCTGTACGGACATCAAAGGATGAGACGCAGTGGCACCAACCGTGCACTCTAACTTAGTTGGTTGCTTTCACTCAAAATTTTTGGTGTACCTAATCGAGTGAGTCGCTCCAGCCAGTGTGCTTGGTGAAGAAGAGGTTGACCACTGGATGGGACACTGCTCCAGTCCAGTACCAGCCTTTTTTTTGTTAATGTACGTTTTGTACACAATGAGTGGGAAGTTTCTGTTGAGTTCCCCCTTTTTCGTAAAATAAGCGGTGTTCTGTTTCTTCACACTTGCAATAGCATTGAGTGTCCCTTCCATGTGCAGAGTAAGGGAGTTGAGCTTGTTGAAGAAAGTTTCGTGGCTTATCGTCTCCCAGCCCCCGTTTGCTGCTGAATGGCACACATTATCTGGGAAATGTGTCGCAAATGCGATATTGAGAATCCATATTCTGAGCAGATCGCAAACTTATTTTAATTTTTGGTGTCTTTTGTTTCATTCACTTTGAATTTGCGAACTGCCCAGATGAGGAAATTTTGCTGCTCCATGCATTCTTTCATATAATTTTATAACTTCAACAGTTTTAGCGTCATCTAATGTAATTCCTATTGGGATCTTCGAGAACTTTGCTCTCTGCCAGTTTTATGAGAATTTTGTGCGTTAAAAAGATAAAATAAAAATCTCTTAGACTTGAGGTGGATATCTAGATGCCTTCATTCTCCTACAACTTTCCCATGGTTAAACGACCCATCCAGAAATAACAACTAAAACCTGGCGGATACCTACATTATTCTCACCGTAACGGTGTTTTCGTTATGTATGGTGGTCAAACACAACACCATCTGTTTGAAGTTTAAAGAGAGACGCCATCGAGTTTTAGTAGGGGGAACATACAGTTTTAATGTTGTCTCCAAGCCTCAATGCGTTTTTCACATAAGCAAATCATTGCCACAGGCGAAAGAAGCAATAAGTGACGGGTAAATATCCTAATCTGGCACCCAGTAACCCACTGAGCCTCATATCATTTAATATTGTAATTGCAGGCTTCTAAGTTCACCCAGGAGAATGACGTCATCTGCGACCCATTGGAATCCTAACCTCTCTCCCTTATATTCTTATTGTGAATTATTCTTCGACTTCATACATAACCTCTCGACCTAACAGTTAACCAACACTAATGATGAAATATGGTTCCCGTTGACATCCATAAACTTTGTATTTAGTAACTATCGAAGTGTTTGAGATGTAGTGTTACAGAAAACTGTTAAAATTAAGTAGACTGACAAGGTAAGGCATGAGTAGGTTGTCTGCAGAATCGGCGAAGAAAGAAATATATGAAAGCACTAATAAGAAGGAGGGACAGTAAGATAGGATACGTTTTAAATTTTCAGGAAATAGCTTCCATAGACTTCCATGGTAATAGAATGAGTTGTCAACGGAAAAAACAATAGAGGTAGACAGAGATTCGAATACATCAACAAATAATAGAGGACGTTGGTTGCAAGAACTACTCCGAGATGAAGATCTTCCCACACAAGAAGAATTTGCGGTGAGCCGCATCAAACCAGTCAGAAGAAATGGTTCAAATGGCTGTGAGCATTATGGGACTTAACAGCTGAGGTCATCAGCCCCCTAGAGCTTAGAACTACTTAAACCTAACGAACCTAAGGACATCACACACATCCATGCCCGAGGCAGGATTCGAACCCGCGACCGTAGCGGTCCAGACTGAAGCGCCTAGGACCGCTCGGCTACACCGGCCGGCCAGTCAGAAGACTGGTGGCGAAAAGAAATCTATCACAATTATCACGAGCTTGCCTTTCTTGGGCTTCCACTTTTCTCTTCCCCACTTGGTCTGCATAAACGTTATAAATCACTCCCATACTTCATGCCTCATCTTCAAAGAACATACACTGCCGGCCTTCGAAACTGAAAGACTAGGGAAGGATAGCGAATACTGACTTATATGCGTACATCATTCCATGCAGACTCAGCTCTGTGCCAGAGTTCACCACTGGCAGTAGCTGGTGAGCGGTGGCACGCCAGTTCCTCAGCAACCAGTTACTAGATGTGTTCATTGGGTGAGAGGTCTGGAGAAACAACAGTCAAACCTCCACTGTATCGAGTTGGTCAAGACAGCACGTGCAACATCCGGTCCTGCGTTATCTTGTTGAAAGATGACGTTTAGGGGACTTTGAAGACAGGGCACAGCCACTGTTCTTATCTGATCAGAAACTTAAAGGCTGAGATACATGCAAGAGTTTTTTGCTCCCAGACAATTTGGTACTCTCAGACAGTACTCGAAGAATTGTTTACACTAGGGGCGAATTTTAGCTGATAGTTACGGTCTGATACTTCCTTGTGAGCATTTCCTGCAAATGTCTGAGAGTCTTGTGAAAGCAGATGTTGGAGCGTTTACACACATCACGATGAGAGCGTCTGTGAGAGTTGAGAGATCACTCGAAGTAAGAGGTTGCAGTGGAAGAGTATCGGAGAGTGAACCCTGTTCACCTACAGTCTCTGCAAAACCACTGGCTATTGGTTGGAGAATGTTGTTTTCATGCACTACAGCCTCGTTGCCTTCAATTGGAACGAGTGGTGTGCGGCGGCCATACGTGATACCTTCCCAGAATACGAGTG
Organism: Schistocerca piceifrons; assembly: GCF_021461385.2. Taxonomy (NCBI): domain Eukaryota; kingdom Metazoa; phylum Arthropoda; class Insecta; order Orthoptera; family Acrididae; genus Schistocerca; species Schistocerca piceifrons. The sequence continues at coordinate 111,718,449 of NC_060139.1, read as the reverse complement.
AGCCACCGGATTGTGGGTGAAATTCCACAGTCATTGAGAGATGATTGCGTTCCCCTGTGTGCCTCCATATCCTAACAGAGTTGTCGCCAAGGTGCAAGCCCGTTCGCACTTCGTCTGTGAAGTGCGTTTTGGCCCACTGGTCTCGTGTCTAATGTTCATGTGCTCTAGCCCATCTTACACGAGCACCCCTGCTTTAAAGTTCTTATTTCTATTATCTAATAAGCGTTTTATTAATGTGATTGCGTATTATTATTAAGTTTTATTTATGGTTTTCACTGTTTGCTCCTTTTATTTGAGTCCTTTTAATTATGTTTGCGGTGATTATGAAGTCTATATTGCTTACTGTTCTCCGTAAGTTAAAGAATGCGGTAATACCATGTGCGTTTCGCAGCGGCAGATCTCGTTGAGTCTCCTTGCTGGAACTTCTCCACCTGAAATCACTAAAGATAATTTATCGCTCTACGAAGATCGATCGGTACAGCCAAGTGCTATGCTGAGTCATTTGTATGGAATGTAGCTTTAGTTCGTGAGATTATTTAGCTGTTCGGAGGAATATTCTCGACGAATCCCAAAACCGCGTAAAACTGCAGGTTCGCACCATCAAACCACACAACGCTTCCGAACAACCTGCGTCTTTATAATCACTGAATAATTGTTTTGAAATGATTAAGGGTTATGAACTCTACACACTTGATACTCCTTTTGTGCTTTTATATGTATTTATTTTCTTCAATACCATAAAACATAGATTACTGCCTTAATGGCGGCTCCCAACAATCTCCTCTCAATCCGACATAGAACATCTCTCTTCCAAGTCCAACATGGAATAATTATGTCTTTGCCGTAGATTAATACAGTGTGTATATCTTTGGTATCGAGTTCGCACGGAGATGCTTAAATTCCACAGAGTAGTTATCTCTCGCGCAGGTATTTCACATTTATCGTCGTATGAATAGTCCGTCGCATTTTATTTATGGCTTTTTGCATCACGAAACGCTACACTGTAGTGTGAACGGAGTGGTGGAGTCTTGAGAAGTCTTCGGCTGCACAGCCCCCATCATGAAGTCTGTTGAGCACAGTTTGGGTGCTCACGGTAACTCCGGTCGCTTCTCGAAACTCGTGGCATACAGTATTCGCAGTTCCATAGGATGTCTCCGTGCAGATACCGGTCCCGAGATGCTGTAGTTTTGCATGGACGGCCATCGTGATGTCGATCCACTACTGAATGCGTTTCCTGGACCTTTTTCGGCAGTCTGGAGACAACACTTTGATTAACGTGAACAGTATTCGAAACGTCAACTTGTCTCAGGTTTTGTGCCATCAGTGTGATGATTTTAATACGGTCTGCCGTCGAGAGCCTGTTCCGAGGCATCGTGCTACACTAACAGGCACACGGACAACTGTACATTCACAAGAACCCAGCTCCGGTGTACTGTGTTCGTTTACAAGCTGTGATTGCACGGCCCCTGCTGAGACAGAGTGGCAACGACGAACGAATTCGCATTATCTACACAACCACTTTCCTACAAAAACACAGAAGGAACGTCCATAGTGACTACCGGGTGTAATCTGGAAATATGCTTAACTTTTTTTGATGAATGTATTTGGCTGCTAACAAACTAGCTGTCGAGCGTCATATAATCTTGTCGTTATCACCTGTTCCTCCCGTCTGTGAGTCTTTTTCTTTTTCCACCTAATCACACAATATGAATTACCTAGAAGAAAACGGTCTATTGACACACAGTCAACATGGGTTTGGAAAACATCGTTCCCGTGAAACACAACCGGCTCTTTATTCACATGAAGTGTTGAGTGCTATTAACAAGGGATTTCAGATCGATTCCGTATTTCTGGATTTCCGGAAGGCTTTTGACACTGTACCACACAAGTGGCTCGTAGTGAAATTGCGTGCTTATGAAATATCGTCTCAGTTATGTGACTGTATTTGTGATTTCCTGTCAGAGAGGTCACAGTTCGTAGTAGCTGACGGAAAGTCATCGAGTAAAACAGAAGTGATTTCTGGCGTTCCCCAATGCAGTGTTATAGGCCCTTTGCTGTTCCTTACCTATATAAACGATTTGGCTGGCTTCGGTATCTTGCAAATGACGCTGTCGTTTATCGACTAATGAAGTCATCAGAAGATCAAAACAAACTGCAAAACGATTTAGAAAAGATATATGAATGGTGCGAAAAGTGGTAGTTGACCCTAAATAACGAGAAGTGTGAGGTCATCCACATGGGTGCTAAAAGGAGCTCGTTGAACTTCGGTTACACGATAAATCAGTTTAATCTAAAAGCCGTGAATTCAACTAAATACGATTACGAACAACTTAAATTGGAAAGAACACATAGAAAATGTTGTGGGGAAGGCTAACCAAAGATTGCGTTTTATTGGCAGGACACTTAGAAAATGCAACGGTCCTGCTAAAGAGACTGCCTACACTACGCTTGTCCGTCCTCTTTTAGAATACTGCTGCGCGGTGTCGGATCCTTACCAGCTAGGATTGACGGAGTACATCGAAAAAGTTCAAAGAATGGCAGCACGTTTTGTATTATAGCCAAATATCGGAGAGAGTGTCACAGAAATGATACAGGTTTTGGTCTGGACCTCATTAAAAGAAAGGCGTTTTTCGTTGCGACGGAATCTTCTCACGATATTCCAATCACTAACTTTCTCCTCCGAATGCGAAAATATTTTGTGGACACCGACCTACATAGGGAGGAACGATCACCACGATAAAATAAGGGAAATCAGAGCTCGTACGGAAAGATATAGGTGTTCATTCTTTCCGTGCGCTACACGAGATTGGAATAATAGAGAATTGTGAAGGTGGTTCGATGAACCCTCTGCCAGGCACTTAAATGTGATTTGCAGAGTATCCGTGTAGATGTAGATGTAGACACCACTAGGGGAACATGGAATAACGCGAGGATAGTCACACATTTCCTCCTGGCTTGCCAAAGATGATACAAGCGTTAGCCACGACAAAGCGTAGTCTCTCGTCCATTGTTAGCAAATGGCACATTTCAAATTGCATACTATAAGAAACCTCAAGAAATTGTCATCTGGCCGTCGGGAGCGGACAGTCAGCAGACCGGCCTAACGGCACTGAATCCTTATAAGAGTATATTTAATGAAAATTTTTTCTTGTTGTGGAAGCAGCAGCGCAAAGTTGCTCAAGACCGAAAGTGAAAATAAGCTCCTGTCATCAGATGTGCCAACGTAACGATGTAGCATCTTACAAAAGCAGTTAAGAAGAGACAGCTTATTAAACGCTTCGGACAGTGTCCGCTTGGAGCACGTTACAGCTGCGAGTGTCGCAACCTGTTGCTGGGCCTCGACGGCGTGGACTGACCGCTGGTAATCTCTGCTGGAGAGACACGTTAACCGCTGTGACGAAACCGCGCCAGAATGACCGTAAACCCATCTACGGCTTACCACGTGGCCCAGTAGGACCGAGATACGGCCAGCAGACGCAAACGCCCGTATCTCCCGCAGAGGTTTCTATACCCTTAGTGGCTGTGATTCTTCTCTATGAGATTACTTGAAGGCGCTTATTCGATTTTGTAAAAGGCGACAGTCCGTAAGGTGCATTAACTATGGAAGTGTTTATGAGGACGGTCCAAAGAGCGATGAAATTATTTTTAAAACACTGCGTTTTTATTGCTGTTCCTTGCGTACATGTCGAGTTACAAGTTCAGAAAAAATATCGACTTCCTTCCTTTTTTTCAAAACTCACATACGACGTGCAGTTCCAATTTTGGTGTCATAAAAAATCTTGACTGTGGCCATTAATACGAGCCCGTAATACACTCCTGGAAATGGAAAAAAGAACACATTGACACCGGTCTGTCAGACCCACCATACTTGCTCCGGACACTGCGAGAGGGCTGTACAAGCAATGATCACACGCACGGCACAGCGGACACACCAGGAACCGCGGTGTTGGCCGTCGAATGGCGCTAGCTGCGCAGCATTTGTGCACCGCCGCCGTCAGTGTCAGCCAGTTTGCCGTGGCATACGGAGCTGCATCGCAGTCTTTAACACTGGTAGCATGCCGCGACAGCGTGGACGTGAACCGCATGTGCAGTTGACGGACTTTGAGCGAGGGCGTATAGTGGGCATGCGGGAGGCCGGGTGGACGTACCGCCGAATTGCTCAACACGTGGGGCGTGAGGTCTCCACAGTACATCGATGTTGTCGCCAGTGGTCGGCGGAAGGTGCACGTGCCCGTCGACCTGGGACCGGACCGCAGCGACGCACGGATGCACGCCAAGACCGTAGGATCCTACGCAGTGCCGTAGGGGACCACACCGCCACTTCCCAGCAAATTAGGGACACTGTTGCTCCTGGGGTATCGGCGAGGACCATTCGCAACCGTCTCCATGAATCTGGGCTACGGTCCCGCACACCGTTAGGCCGTCTTCCGCTCACGCCCCAACATCGTGCAGTCCGCCTCCAGTGGTGTCGCGACAGGCGTGAATGGAGGGACGAATGGAGACGTGTCGTCTTCAGCGATGAGAGTCGCTTCTGCCTTGGTGCCAATGATGGTCGTATGCGTGTTTGGCGCCGTGCAGGTGAGCGCCACAATCAGGACTGCATACGACCGAGGCACACAGGGCCAACACCCGGCCTCATGGTGTGGGGAGCGATCTCCTACACTGGCCGTACACCACTGGTGATCGTCGAGGGGACGCTGAATAGTGCACGGTACATCCAAACCGTCATCGAGCCCATCGTTCTACCATTCCTAGACCGGCAAGGGAACTTGCTGTTCCAACAGGACAATGCACGTCCGCATGTATCCCGTGCCACCCAACGTGCTGTAGAAGGTGTAAGTCAACTACCCTGGCCAGCAAGATCTCCGGATCTGTCCCCCATTGAGCATGTTTGGGACTGGATGAAGCGTCGTCTCACGCGGTCTGCACGTCCAGCACGAACGCTGGTCCAACTGAGGCGCCAGGTGGAAATGGCATGGTAAGCCGTTCCACAGGACTACATCCAGCATCTCTACGATCGTCTCCATGGGAGAATAGCAGCCTGCATTGCTGCGAAAGGTGGATATACACTGTACTAGTGCCGACATTGTGCATGCTCTGTTGCCTGTGTCTATGTGCCTGTGGTTCTGTCAGTGTGATCATGTGATGTATCTGACCCCAGGAATGTGTCAATAAAGTTTCCCCTTTCTGGGACAATGAATTCACGGTGTTCTTATTTCAATTTCCAGGAGTGTATATAAATACAAAGTAGTCAGAAAAAACTTGTAAGGCTGTTGCAGGGGAGTTTGTACAGAGAAATAATTGTTAAGAAACAAATTCGATACTTTTCCGAGTTATTTATCATTGAAGTTAGCTATTCAGGCCCTTGAGCGCGCAAATTCAAGCAGCCTGCCAGAGACACTAGTCGCCAAACGGATTTCATCTTGCTTCCAACTGTTAGAATTTTATTTTTCGATTGCAATTTTGGCATTAAACCATTTCCAAGCTGATAAGGTAGACAATGAGTATACAGCAACAATATAGATAAAGAAATAACGTTAACCAGGAAATCAGAACAAAAAAAATACATAGCTTTACCTTAGTACGGTGCAACATCAGATAGAATAGCTGATAATTTTCGTAAACTAATGTACGAATCGGGTTCCGCACGAGCAACAAAGTAAGGTCAGTAATCACACACACAACCCCCAAGACAAAATCATTTACATAATCAGGAATTTGTAAAATCAAATGTTGTGAATGTGAAAATTTCTATGTGGAGCGAACAAGTAATGTTTCTGCACTCGACTCAGAGAGCACGCAAACATTGGAGAGAACTGTAAATCTTCATTTAGTGTACATCTACGAAACTATAATCACAACGCCCACGGCATCGAGGAATCGTTAGAGGTACTAGACAGGGTAGCGAAAGGCAGATTAATTGGCGCTCTAGAACAAGCTGAAATTTATAGTGCCTTCAAATAACAAGCACGATACATACTGAAAGATCAAACAGATCTCAGAAATAAAAAAATTCTCGGTTGTTTTACACATATATGCTAATGTGTTGTAAGTGCGCACTATAATTGGGCTGTATATACAATCTATCAAAATCGCGAAGCATAAAATGGAATATTGAAAGGCATCCCTGACTGGTTGTTCTTTGATGTGCAATTGTGTATGTTACCTTGTCATCTCTGCCTAACATAAACCTATGTGTCAGATTCTTGTAGGTACAGTAAATGAATGTCAAAAACCTACAAAACTTGTACGTACTGTTAATTCCACTGTAAATTGTTCCCACTGGTTATATTAATGTTTTGTAGACGCTTGAAAATAGCTTAAGGCCGAAATTGCAGTCGTAAAATAAAATTCTAACAGCTGAAAGCAAGATGAAATCCTTTAAAAAACTTCCTAAAAAGGCCCATTTTAACTGATAATGAGCATTTGAAAAAGTGGTAACTCAGGAAGCCACAGATGTCCGTCCGTGGATTACCGCATTTTAGCGCGTGCAAGTGTTTGAACCTGCGCCGCGACGACCCGGTAGGCTAACTTCAGTGCTAAATACGGTAACTCGCAAGCGGCCAACTTATCGAACGTTTTCCTTAACAATTATTTCTCAGTAACTGAAACACTCTTACAAGATTTTCAGATTGTTTCTGACCGCTCTGTATGCAGGAAAACGTCCTTTTAGGTCGTTGAAATTCGATGTTTCTCCGCATGCGTGCGAAGTTTTAAACAATTCCGACAGATGGCAGAGCCGGTGAAGCATCAAAATGGCAAGCATTAAAGCCAATTAGTGTACTTGAATTCCCGGTTGCGAAAACAGGAACTGTGGTTAGCATCCGTAAACGTTTTTGTGCAGTGTACGGTAACGATGCAGTTGATGGGATTTCTGTCGGGCCCTGAGTAAGTAGGAGCTATCGCGTCAGGAAATACTAAAACTGACACAAATATGGGGGCAGGGGTGAATGTAATGGGGAAGATCATAACGAATAACAAATCATCATCCTATTACCATACGTACCAGGGTTCACCGAGCCGGTATCGCCAATGAGCAGCACCGATGTATAGTACTCCATGATTGGCCATGTTCGGGACGTCCTGTCTCAGCCGCTGCTTCCGGCATGGTCAATAGCAATATTCGTGCAGAGCGGGGCGTCACAACTCAAAAATCGGCTCTACAAATATCGATGAGCAATGGAAGTGCGTTTGCATTGACCCAGACCGCTGGATCACCGAAGGTGTCCTCAAGAACCGTTCCGCAAATGCTCACAACGTATTACAAGATTCAAAGAAAACCATGTCATCTAAAGTATTGGAGCAATTTGAGGGCAACAGAGAAGTCTTTTTTTTTTTGTAATTGATCGTTACAGGTGACGAAGCCTGGATGCATCACCTTCAGCTGGAAACATCATCATCATCATCATTTAAGACTGATTATGCCTTTCAGCGTTCAGTCTGGAGCATAGCCCCCCTTATACAGTTCCTCCATGATCCCCTATTCAGTGCTAACATTGGTGCCTCTTCTGATGTTAAACCTGTTACTTCAAAATCATTCTTAACCGAATCCAGGTACCTTCTCCTCGGTCTGCCCCGACTCCTCCTACCCTCTACTGCCGAATCCATGAGTCTCTTGGGTAACCTTGCTTCTCCCATGCGTGTAACATGACCCCACCATCTAAGCCTGTTCGCCCTGACTGCTACATCTATAGCGTTCATTCCCAGTTTTTCTTTGATTTCCTCATTGTGGACACCCTCCTGCCATTGTTCCCATTGTTCAGCTGGAAACAAAAAAACAAAAAAAGTCACTGGAGTGGCACTACTCGCAATCACAAAAATAGAAGAAATTCGAGGCAGTTCCCTGTGCTGGCAAAGTCATGACGACAGTCTTTTGTGATAGTGATGATGTCATTCTCGTGGATGTGTTCCCAAAAGGGTCAACTATTAATTCAGAGGCAAATATGACGACCCTGAACAAATTCTTAACTGTTTCCGAAGTATTCTGTCCGGCAAGACTCCAAGAAAAACTGTGTTCCAACACGAAAATGTACGCCCACGCTCAAGTCTCACAAAGAATCCTCTACGTGCAAGGCCGCAAAAGCCCAATGGTGTTCACGGCTTTCGGCGCCCCACATAATCAAACACGCAGCCACAATATTGGCTGCTAATGGCAACAGCGGGCAGAATGGAGGTATTCAATGACAAGCGCAGTATGGGGCTACGGATCGTAATTGAACTGCTTAGCTGACGAGTAACAACAGTGCTACAATGCTAATGGAGCCTGTACAAAGCAGAGCAAATGGCAACGGTAAACAAAGGAAACAATGCATTATATCTACAACAATAGTAGCCGAAGTCCACATTTCGTCAGAAAGAAACCCAAGGACTTTCACAGAGTGAGAAAGAAGTGGCGGATGAAACATTAGCGTTTCTGCAACATGAGTCAGTGGAAAGTGTGGTGTTGTATACTCCCGATTGTGCGGACAACGCACTTTAGGAGAACGATGATGACGATGCGTGATTGACAAGTGAAACAGGTGTCGAGCCATTGGTCCATCATCCTTGTCGGTCAGGGAGCCACAAATCCCGTCCCCAGTGAAACCCTATGGACAATCGCTGTCCAAGGAGCGGATGCTAAACATAATTATGTACATGAAAGATCGTCCGCAGCACAGCAAAAAACAATTCTGAACAGATTTCTAGTGTGTTCGTGGCAATGTGATCGTGTAATGTATAAGAAAAACTACAGATATTCAAGGGAGGACAAGGCGCCCTTGTTACAGAACCAGGTGTTTGTGCGTTTCAAGGATGCTCGAAACAATTCACGAGATGTGTACGATAGTGACCTACTACGTTATGCACATCAGATGTCGCGCGACATATGTTAGTGCCTAGCGGTTCTAGACGCTACAGTACGGAACTGCGCGACCGCAGGTTCGAACCCTGCCTCGGTCATGGATGTGTGTGATGTCCTTAGGTTAGTTAGGTTTAAGTAGTTCTAGGTTCTAGGGGACTGATGACCTCAGAAGTTAAGTCCCATAGTGCTCAGAGCCATTTGAACCATTTGACATAGGTTAGTGATTTCAAGACTATGAGTGCATGGTTGCGTAAATTCAAAGAGTGCAACAGAATTGGAAGACAACAGATAATGAAATCTCAAACAAAGCGTCAGCCTGATGATCCACGAAAACTGCGGAATCGGCACGAAAAAATTGTAGACGAAATAAACTTATCCCATCGTTCAGTAAGGAATTTGTTTTCGACTCCGACCAATCGAGATTCGAAGGTACCAAGGCAGTTGTATCAAGGCCGTTGATGTCCTAACGCATTCGTATACAATTATGCCGACTGTTAATCTGGATGGCAAATTGGCTGGAAAGTTATTTATTGTCCTGTGGGGAAGTTAGTGTGCTCTGTCCCCTACGATTCTTTCTCCTGATCTTGCAGGGGCAGTAGGGAATACAATGTACTTACGTCACAGCAAGCAAGAGTGGGAAAATGGGCGTAAGAGAACCACAACTATGGTATGACCATTGATTTTGGCCAATAGCTGGTCAAAATAAATTGCTTTTGCTCGATTCCTGGTCTGCTTATCAAAATCATACGCCTTTAGAGCGAACTATCACTGCTGAAAAATGTGTGATGGTTCAAATGGCTCTGAGCACTATGGGACTTAACATCTGTGGTCATCAGTCCCCTAGAACTTAGAACTACTTAAACCTAACTAACCTAAGGACATAACACACATCTATGCCCGAGGCAGGATTCGAACCTGCGACCGTAGCAGTCGCGCGGTTCCGGACTGAGCGCCTAGAACCGCTAGACCACCGCGGCCGGCCAAAATGTGTGACATAGCAACTCATACCACCTGGAACCATTGCAGAAATTCAGCCTCTGGATGTTTGTTTCTTCCCTGCCTATAAAACATATTATCGCACTCTCTGCAGCTACGCCTTAAAGGAAAACCAGTTCCACGACAAGCTCCTCGACAGACTGTTTCGCATTCGGTTGCATGCCATCAATTCCATTAGGTCTCAAAAAGAAAAAGAAAAAAAAAAGGTTCAAATGGCTCTGAGCACTATGGGGCTTAACTTCTGAGGTCATCAGTCCCCAGAACTACTTAAACCTAACTAACCTAAGGACATCATACACATCCATGCCCGAGGCAGGATTCGAACCTGCGACCGTAGCGGTCGCGCAGTTCCAGGCTGTAGCGCCTAGAACCGCTCAAACACCCAGCCTGCCATTAGGTCTCATCACCTCGTTACACCAGGATGTTTCTATACCCATTCTTTAAGTGTGGATACCTAGCTGAACATCCTTCACGGTTTGTAACTCCCAAGGTATTCACCTATGAACTTGAGGATGCGAACCTTTGCGATCACTGAGGCGCGCCAGTTTTCGTTCGGTGTTCATGGTGCAGGATAATAAATTGTTTTGAACATTACTTGAAAATCGGCAATGTCTGTTTTGTGAAGTGCAATACATTCATACCATAGAAGGTTGGTCTCTGCACCTCCTGGACATTCATTATCTCCCACCCTCTTGATGCACGTGGTGAGCCATCAACAGCTAATATCTTTCCTGTCACAGTTTTTAACACAGTACTTTCAAATGAGCCTCACTGAAGATTGAACTTGCGACCTCACTCTCACGGGCTCCCTTGTCATAAACTGGCAACACATCACAAAAGTAGTTTGTACATAAATGATGTCCAACCTATCCACACTATTGCCCAAACCTCGCGCTCTCGAATAATCTGTGTGCACCACTTAAGGATTCTCTACGTGGGACACACCGTGAACATGATAAGAGCGTAATTCATGTACTGAAAACACAGCTACGCGCACGGGACAAAAGTTTTTACCAGCAGGGAATACACGCTTTTACAGAACATTGGCGTAAGCCCACAGTACGCGACGGATACTATGTAGAAAAAAAGTAAAAGAAATGTTGATTGATATTATCACCAAATTCTAACTCTTCCAAATAAATAAGTTCTTAGAAAAAATTGTGGCATCATTTATTGAAAGACCTTCGAATAATGAAAAGGAATAGTAATTGCATACAAAAGACCGATTTATTCTATATATTCATTTCTTAACTAGCGTTCCTCACCCCTAAATTGCAGAGTGTCATTAAAATTAGACAGTCTTTATTCTGGGTCTTAAACTTGGCCATACATCTCCGACCCCATTATCAGTTTTTACCCGTCCAAATACAGAAGATTTTCTTTTTTAATTCTACCTCTGCCCGGATTAAACATGCACAAACACAGTTCATGAGACCGAGTGAGGAACACACTCAGATTGTCCGGTGAGCTTAATCATCGGATAACTATAAGGAATCCAGATTAACATGAACCGTGTTCTCACATAGTTTACAGAGAAGAGCTGCCTGATTTTAAAGGATAAAGTGGAAGGTAACGTGGTATTCGATTGAAACATCAGTGATGAACTTTCTGGACTTATTCAGTTGTACTGATCAGATATTCAAAAATCACATGAAGCAACGAAATGACTTGGAATTAGCGCGGAAAGTTAATTGAGGTAAGGGTATGTGGAAGATTAGGATTTGTTCACACTATTCAGCGAAGTTTAGTGAATCTGAATAAAGCATAACGGATAAGACTCTCGTACGACGTATTCATGAGTACTGCTTGGCATTCCAACGTGTTAGATCTGTACGAGGGGACAGAATGAATCAATATACAAGGATAGCAACCAATAGCTTTAGAAGGTATGAAAGTGTTACGTACAATTTCGAAAAAACTTAAATGATAAACTAGTAGACAATATTGAAATGAAATGATCGTATGGCATTGTTGGCCGGGAGGCCCCATGCGGGGAAGTTCGGCCGCCGTATTGCAAGTCCTTTTTAGATGACGCCACTTCGGCGACTTGCGAGTCAATGACGATGAAATGATGATGAAAAACACACAACACCCAGTCATCACGAGGCAGAGAAAAATCTCTTACTCCGCCGGGAATCGAACCCGGGACCCCGCGCGCGGGAAGCGAGAACGCTACCGCAAAACCACGAGCTGCGGGGGGAAATATTGAGACACGCACAATGTAATATTTCCGGCGCTTTTCAAGAAACAGAACAGGAAAGATTGTTATAGACTTAAGAACACTGCGCCATAAGTTGCGGGGTGTACACGTGCAACCATTTTTTTCTTTGTGTTGCGTATTTCTCAGGTTAAAAAGGAGACGATTTCTATTCTTTAAGTGAGCTGACAACATTATGCCTTCGTCAACGAAGTCTTTCATTCTAAGCCTTCCTGGAAAAATTGTCCAGTCCTTCGTAAATAAAGGGCATAAAATTTCTAGATAGTAATTTATATAGATTTTTTTTCACAAGATATGTTAGATCAAACAATCAGTCACTTAACTGTCTGTTAAGTGCATTACACAAGAGAAAGGAATCTACAAAATACGAGAAGGCGCAGTAGACGCGATACTCCGAACAATTCGAAATGCGAATGCAAAAATCAGTAATTTGTTGAGAATTTGTACACATGTCTTCATCGGTGGAAAGTAGGGACCTCAAAAGATGTCGAACATTGTCTTCGGTAATAATCATGGTACTTATGGCTCATTTAACGATTACAACGAAGAAAGGTCTCTAACTTACTGAACATACATTGCCTCTTTCAGTTTCATGATTTTAGATCCACTTGGTATGATAAGACTGTCCGTAAATACAAATGTATGTGTATAAGTCTACGTGCAGTTAGCTGTCAATGAACGCGGTGCAAGGCGTGGCATATAAACTGCTTAACGTGAGGTTACTGTACGGCTTCTCACTTGGAGGGTATGTCAGACACGTGTCTCGTCCATTTCTGGGATCCATACGAGTGTTGGCAATCCTGATTTAGCGTCGTTTGACCTCGAGTTCTCTCAGCGAATGACTAACAAGAAAGCTACTGATGAGTGCGCGACCTTATGAATCAGCCAACGAACGCCCTTGTCACAAAGGGATTGTTCACTAGGTTAGGGTGACCAAACGTCCCGGAATACCGGGATTGTCCCGATTTTCATCCCTGTGTTCCGGTGTCCCGAAAATTTGTTTCGGGACGCTCAAAATTCCGGGAATTCATTTTTTAAATACATTTCGTGAAACTTTCTCAAATTTTTGCGATTTCGCTATATTAAAGGAAATACAACACAAGAAATTAATATATTTTAGCTTATTTGTCTAAAACCTCCATTGTCCCATACTAGTAATCACAGTATCAGTATTGATACACTCAGGCAATAATTTACTTTGAGCGGTACTTTAGCCAACAAGTAGTAAGTTGTATTATTGTAACAGAGTTATGAAACCGTCAGATTGTCGCGCCACTTACACACTCATTGTTAGATCAGTGTAGTAGTTGATGTTTTGTCAGACAAACTGCAATAGTTTTTTCTCATCTTAGCGGTATTATTGCTGCAGTACTGTGAAACGTAATGCCGAAACGTGCCTGTAAGTTCAGTGACTGTTATTCCAAGGAATGGAATTTCATTAAGAAAGGCCATTTTGATTACGAAGCAGAGTGTTCCGTATGTAACTGTTTTATTAGTATAAGTCGTGATGGACGTTCCGACACAGTTGATCACATCAGGTCAAAGAAACACATTAACAGATACAGTGCACCGAGCTGCGGTAAAACTCTACAAAATTATTTTGTGAAACATCAGTCAAGTGAAGAGACGAAAGTTCGAGCAGCCGAGCTTACACTAGCCTACCACACGGTAAAACATCACCAAACTTAAAGATCTAGTGATTGTACTAATAAGCTTAACGGCATTATGTTTGATGATTCTTCCATTGCAAAAAAGTTTAGTTCAGCAAGAACTAAAGTGTCAACCTTAGTGAAAGGAGTTATTGCTCCCCAGAGTGTAAAGGAAAGCCTTGAATACATCACAAAGTCTTCTTCCTACGGGATATCCACTGATGCCAGCAATCATAAGGCCACTAAAATATTTCCGTTTGTTGTTCAGTTTTTCGATATTAAAAAGGGAATTCAGACCAAACTTTTTGAAGGTGAGTTCCCTATCTAATGAAACATCTAACGAAATTTCAAGATTTTGTATGAATACTATCGAAATGTTTGATCTTGAGAAAAATAAATGTGTGGCATTTTGCGGAGACAACACCATCACAAACTTTGGTGGTTTAAAAAGACAAGGCAAATGCAACGTATTTACCAAATTAAAGGCAACATTTCATGAAAACATTGAAGGCACGGGGTGCCCTGCACATGTTTTACACAATAGCGTGCAGAAATCTGCTGACAGTTTAAGCTGTGTTGTTGAAACTATCGTCATGAAGGTATACTCACACTTTTACATATATACTGTTAGAACAGAGAGGCTTAAGGAGTTCTGTGATTATGTGGGAACTGAATATATGAATGGAATGTGTCACTCGAAAACTCGCTGGTTATCACTGTTTCCAGCAGCTGAAAGCGTAATCCGCCTATTTGAACCGTTAAAAGATTTTTTCATAAATGAAGACAAAGCCCCCAAAATATTGGTTCAGTTTTTCAGTAACCCTTTAAGTGAAGCCTACTTATGGTTCATTCACAGTCAGCTTAGCACTTTGCAGCATGGGATAAAGAAAATTGAGGGAAGCACGAAAAGTGTAATAGAGGTAAATGATGTTTTGAAAAATACTCTGGAAACTGTTACTAACAGGAGAGAACAGCAGTTCGTTTCTTTTAATGTTAAATCTGTCCTTAAAAGAGCAGAAGTATCAGAAGCAGCGGAAAGGAGTTTTAGAGAAGAAGTTAACAAGTTTTATGACACTTGTGTAGAATATCTCAGCAAGTGGAGCGCCTCATATTTACCCTAATCGCCGGTATTTGATTGGATGCTACTGAAGAGAGTGCCAAAATGGGAAAGTGTTGAAGAGACAGTTTCTTATTTGAAAAGTAAAGAGATTGAAATCGATGATTCCATTCTCTTTGATCAGTTCGGCATACTGACAAATTTTGTTGAAGAAAGTCTTCACAAGTGAAATGATGAAAAAAAAACACCATTGGATTGTCATGAGAAGTGGGTGAGTTTTTTTAAAAGTTGTGACTGTCTTCAGCATTACTCTGAGTTGGTAATAATTGCAAGGTATTTATTTGCAATCCCAGCCCATAATGCCAATGTGTAAAGAATATTTTCATTCATGAATATCCAGTGGACTCTCTTGAAGCAATCCTGCAGATCCTGTACAACTACAAAATGGATTGTGCCGAGTGTTATCACTGTGTCTCAAAGAACAAAGGCTTGATCAAGAAGGCTGGAGGCAGTGAAAAACACCCTTTTCTCCAAGGACAGTCAATTCCATCTACAAGTGCTCGGTAATATTAAAGCTCATGTTAATGTTAATTGATTAAAAGTTGAATGGCTGTAAAATTTTGTAAAATCGTAATACATTTCTTTATTACTGTATACGTTTATTGAATGTCATTAATTATACAGATAATCTAGATTATATCAATCTTTTGTATCCTCTTATTAGTTATAATAATCGGGTTAACAAAATGTATCAACAAAACATTAATATTTAAAATTAAGAAACCTGGGTACGTGTGGAATGAAGTGTCCATTGGCACCCGGGTGAATTTGTCCCGGTTTTCACCGAAAATAATTTGGTCACCCTACACTAAGTAGAACATTACATTCGCCAGGAAACTACGCGACAGCCATTAAAGTTTCTCGCTTGAGACCTACAGAAAAAGTAGAAACTTAAAAAGCATCTGGAAATACTGGTAGATGAAACAGCGCTGCCTTAGTTGAAACCACTGTTGACATTTTTGTAACGGACTGTTGACAGCAGCACTAGAATGTGATTGTCGTGTATACAATGCCACTGGGCACCTCATGCGAAGCCCTAGCCACAAAGTAAAATAATTCCTATTGCGACTGCATCTTCACTTACTAGGACAGCTTCCATATTGTAATTGTAGTGATCTCAATTAACAGAGGTTTCACTGCTTCCGTCATTTTCTAACATATCTGAGTAAGTTATGTACTCTTGAATAATGATACATCGTGGTTATAACAAAATACACTCCTGGAAATTAAAATAAGAACACCGTGAATTCATTGTCCCAGGAAGGGGAAACTTTATTGACACATTCCTGGGGTCAGATACATCACATGATCACACTGACAGAACCACAGGCACATAGACACAGGCAACAGAGCATGCACAATGTCGGCACTAGTACAGTGTATATCCACCTTTCGCAGCAATGCAGGCTGCTATTCTCCCATGGAGACGATCGTAGAGATGCTGGATGTAGTCCTGTGGAACGGCTTGTAATGCCATTTTCACCCGGCGCCTCAGTTGGACCAGCGTTCGTGCTGGACGTGCAGACCGCGTGAGACGACGCTTCATCCAGTCCCAAACATGCTCAATGGGGGACAGATCCGGAGATCTTGCTGGCCAGGGTAGTAGACTTACACCTTCCAGAGCACGTTGGGTGGCACGGGATACATGCGGACGTGCATTGTCCTGTTGGAACAGCAAGTTCCCTTGCCGGTCTAGGAATGGTAGAACGATGGGTTCGATGACGGTTTGGATGTACCGTGCACTATTCAGTGTCCCCTCGACGATCACCAGTGGTGTACGGCCAGTGTAGGAGATCGCTCCACACACCATGATGCCGGGTGTTGGCCCTGTGTGCCTCGGTCGTATGCAGTCCTGATTGTGGCGCTTACCTGCACGGCGCCAAACACGCATACGACCATCATTGGCACCAAGGCAGAAGCGACTCTCATCGCTGAAGACGACACGTCTCCATTCGTCCCTCCATTCACGCCTGTCGCGACACCACTGGAGGCGGGCTGCACGATGTTGGGGCGTGAGCGGAAGACGGCCTAACGGTGTGCGGGACCGTAGCCCAGCTTCATGGAGACGGTTGCGAATGGTCCTCGCCGATACCCCAGGAGCAACAGTGTCCCTAATTTGCTGGGAAGTGGCGGTGCGGTCCCCTACGGCACTGCGTAGGATCCTACGGTCTTGGCGTGCATCCGTGCGTCGCTGCGGTCCGGTCCCAGGTCGACGGGCACGTGCACCTTCCGCCGACCACTGGCGACAACATCGATGTACTGTGGAGACCTCACGCCCCACGTGTTGAGCAATTCGGCGGTACGTCCACCCGGCCTCCCGCATGCCCACTATACGCCCTCGCTCAAAGTCCGTCAACTGCACATACGGTTCACGTCCACGCTGTCGCGGCATGCTACCAGTGTTAAAGACTGCGATGGAGCTCCGTATGCCACGGCAAACTGGCTGACACTGACGGCGGCGGTGCACAAATGCTGCGCAGCTAGCGCCATTCGACGGCCAACACCGCGGTTCCTGGTGTGTCCGCTGTGCCGTGCGTGTGATCACTGCTTGTACAGCCCTCTCGCAGTGTCCGGAGCAAGTATGGTGGGTCTGACACACCGGTGTCAATGTGTTCTTTTTTCCATTTCCAGGAGTGTAGTTGCAAATGATAATTTGCATTTTAGTAGGATTGCTCGACTAGTAATGCTATCTACACATCCACACACGAAATTTTACTAGCTCTGAATAACAAACCTCAAATGTTGTGACATATCAAAGGCATTTAACAACGTAAAGCGCAACACTTTGTTACAAAAACTAAGATTTTGTGGCATTAATTGTGTAATATAAAAGATACTTCACTTCATACTTTAGAAAAGGGATGCAGGAATTTTTACTTCGTAATTCATCAACTGGAAACAGAAGACATTTTTTTTGATTAAGGGAAAATTATTATTGGAGGTCCACATGGTCAATACTGACTCCTCTGTTGTTTCTTTCATTTAACATATATCAAGCACAATTAGTTCTTTTTGCAGATGACGCAGATGACGTTTTTGTGGTTTACTTTGGAGAAAAGGGTGTGTGATCGCTGCCCTCCTCCATTGTCGTTAAGTAAATTTGCCACTCTTTTGCGGGAAGAATGATGTAAGCTTCTCTTGTAAACCACACAGGACAAGTATTGATCCATTCCGAGACCGAATGGAAGCTCTTTTGAATGCCAACGGTTTTCCTACACCGTTTTGGGCATGGCAGTGTATTGTGCTTTTGGTGCTTCCATATTTTCGTCCATCTCTTGTATCCCCAACAATGTCACATCCTATCATTTCCCTGATATACTGTGGAAAAGTATGGATAGTAACGCAGGCCACTGGCGCCCTTGGCCATAGATACATACCAGTAAACACAAGATTTTTTAAACAAAACAGCTTCAAACTTCAGATTACTTGACAAAATAATGTGTTAAATGTTTGACGTTAATCACGTAAGCGCTAAAAGTTTAGAAAAGCTTCAAAATTATATTTAAAATTTAGTTCAAATCAAGAAGTGCTCTCATTATGAAACACTGGACGTGTTTAGTCTGGACAATTTTAAGCAATAGCTAGTTTTTCACGCATCTCAAAATGACCTGCTACATGCTGAACTATGTGGCGTATAATGACACAATATTGCAGGTAGATTCAGTTGTATATGTGGATATTGTCTGCAAAATTCGTTGCAAATAGAGTTAGTAGTAAAGAAATAATGAACCGAAACGTCAAGCCGGACGCTAAAATTTTGCTGCGAGAACAGCGAAAATGTAGTAAGCGATAAACTTCTTTTCCTTTCATCGTTTTGTGGAGGATGCCAGCGAGAAGCAGCTTCATAAAGGTTTGAAATTACGTATAAAATTTGTTGCAATCGTTAAGTGCTCTCGTTTTCAAATTCTGGATGAATACAGCCCGGGTAATTTGCACACAGTGATATTCCCTGGCTAAAAACATATTAAGTGTACAAAGTTTATAGTTGCACCGCAGGCAACAGTATCTCTGCCGCGTTCAGGTTTGAGAACATTTAACCCACGTAACGACGGACAAAAAGCGGAGTGCCCTTCATTATGGAATATACGAAGTGGAGCTGATATATTTCTCATTTATAGCTGAAATAAAGTGTTGGTTTTAACGGTTGAACTACTTGTTATAGATCCTATTAGTATTACACAAGTAATATTAACGGTCTACTGTCTCAAAATCTTCGTCATTCGCCGAGTTTTATGTTGAAGACCAAAATACATCGTAACTTTTCTTTTTGCATCCTTAAAACTACTTTACCTGTGGAACGAAATGTTACTCGTATTTGCTTTCACATATCTTTCGCTGCAGCAATACACTTCACAAGATTTCACCATCTTAGTAATGAAACCTTTTCTGAAAGTACTGCAATGAAGATAAACATAAACTGAAGAGTATTCCGGAAGTAGTCTGCAAAGGATGCAACCACTAATCAGTTGATATATATGTTGGTACAGGATAATGACGTCGACTTTTGATTGCATGTACATGCACCACAAAGCAGCGACCAGCGGAATCGGTCTCATACAGAACTAAAAACGTTTCTCAGTCGAGTTACGTAGCGGAACTGTGCCACAGAGCTGTTTCCAAGCTGTATTTGCTCCTGAACTTCAACTTATTCTGATTAGCAGACTACAAGTACTCCGTACAACGAACCGTCTCGGTGCACGCAAGCGAACAGAAACGTATGCTGCGCTGCGCATTTCCGTTGGCGGGAATGGCGCGTCCCTTAAATAGCAGACAGGCGAACAGTAACCTGGACACGTCATATCGCTGATGTTTGGAAGACGAAAATGCAATGGGAATTTCCCGTTGCTAAGTGACAGTCGCGTGATTCATCCCAAGTTTATTAGCTCTTGATCCTACCGGGTAGTTACGACACGAAGTTTACACCTCCGGTACACAAGGCTCTGCACGTAAGCCGAAATTTTATGGCACGACACCAGCTGCCACGCCAAGCCATTACGTAGTGATGAACAGGCACTGCTCTCTTTTCCTTCCTCATTTCTCGGGCAGTAAAAATTGCTACACGACTGACGAGGCATTTTGTGCACAGCCTACGCATGCTTGTACAAGTATCAGTTCGTGCTTAGGGTATGCCGAGGTGGGGCATCAACGATACGCTGGCTTTGCCCTTCTCGTGCAAAAAGCGCTTCCTTACAAAGCCTGCAGTTGGTTTTGTAGCCGCTTAAAGTGAAGAACGAACATTATCACTTAATACGAACCTGTAAAGTTAACAAACAGCGTCAACGACTGGGTGAGAACTGTTACTACGTTTACATAGGGCTCTCAGATCCGGTTTTCGTAAACCGATTTTCCAATGCCGCGTCGAACTGGTCATGTAAACAATCTTGTGTCGCTTCTAGCTGACGGATTTCCTGTTCCACAATCGATACTAGAACCCATGTGAAAGTTCAACCGCTTTCGAAATGGGCTTACGTTGTTGGATTCCCACTTGCTTTTGAAAATGGAGATTTTGTTTGGAGTGAAGGACAGTTCTTCCATAGGGCGTCCATTTTTTTCAAGAATGTAGATAACTTCCCGTTCATTCAAATACTCCTATCTGAATGAACGGGAAGTTATTTAGACTCTGAGAAAAAAAAATAGCGACGCACCACGAAAGAATTATCCGAATGGAACGTTAGACGTGATGAACAGGGTGATCAAAAAGTCAGTATAACTTTGAAAACTCAATAAACCACGGAATAATGTAGATAGAGAGGTAAAAATTGACACACGTGCTTGGGATGACATGGGGTTTTGTTGTTGTTGTGGTCTTCAGTCCTGAGACTGGTTTGATGCAGCTCTCCATGCTACTCTATCTTGCGCAAGCTTCTTCATCTCCCAGAACAACAAAAAACAACACCAAAAAACAAAGTTCACAAAATGTCCGACAGATGGCGCGTGAAAGATCTCTTGCGCGCGTCGTTTGGTGATGATCGTGTGCTCAGCTGCCACTTTCATCATGCTTGGCCTCCCAGGTCCCCAGACCTCAGTCCGTGCGATTATTGGCTTTGGGGTTACCTGAAGTCGCAAGTGTATCGTGATCGACCGACATCTCCAGGGATGCTGAAAGACAACATCCGATGCCAATGCCTCACCATTAACTCCGGACATGCTTTACAGTGCTGTTCACAACATTATTTCTCGACTACAGCTATTGTTGAGGAATGATGGTGGATATATTGAGCATTTCCTGTAAAGAACATCATCTTTGTTTTGCCTTACTTTGTTATGCTAATTATTGCTATTCTGATCAGATGAAGCGCCATCTGTCGGACATTTTTTGAACTTTTTTTTTTTTGGTTCCAATAAAACCCCATGTTATTCCAAACATGTGTGTCAATTTGTACCTCTCTATCTACATTATTCCGTGGTTTATTGAGTTTTCAAATTTGTACTGACTTTTTGATCACACGGTACATGTACAGATAAACTAATGACAGTTTAAGAAAAATTGGATGATTTATTCAAGAGGAGGAGCGTCACAAACTGAGCAAGTCAGTAATGCATTGATTCACCCCTGGCCTTATGCAGGCAATTATTCGGCTTAGCATTGATTGACAAACTTTTTGGATGCCCTCCTGAGGGGTATCATGGCAAAATCTGGCCAAATGGCACGTTAGACAGGAAAATCCCGAGCTGGTTGGAGGGCCATGCCCATAATGCTGCAAACGTTCTCAATTAATGAGAGATCTGGTGACCCTGCTGGCCAAGATAGGGTTTAGCAAGCACGAAGACAAGCAGTAGAAACTCTCGCCGTATGCGGACTGGGATTATCTTGCTGAAAATATAATCCCAGGATGGTTTGGCAGCAGGACTGGGCATAGAATATCGTCGCCGTAAAGCTCTGTTGTTAAGGTGCCGCGGATGACAGCCAAAGGGTTGCTACTATGAAATGAAATGTCACCACAGACCATCACGCCTGGTTTTGGGTCGTAAAGCGGGCGATAGGTTGGTATCCCTGTGCTGCAAGTATTACAAGTATTGGTGGAGATACGTACATCAACTGCAAGTGCTCTTGACTCACGGACGATTTGTCGATATATGTGGTGTCAGACGTGCAGAAGACATGTAAACACCTGACACCACATAGATCGACAAATCGATTGTCAAATCGAAACCAGCTGTATTTCGACCGCCATCTTGTCCACTGCACTACAGATTTGTTTGTGACCGTGTTTCCAAGTTACTGTTATTTAGTGAAAATTTGTGAACAGTGACCAAGAAAGCCAGGAGAGCTACGGAAATGGAAACACCGTAGCGCGTCACTACAAGACTGCCACGCCGGAAGAGCAAAGTGAGTGACCGTTAAAAACATTTTAGTGCAAACATCAGTCCAGCTTCCAAAGTGACATCGCCTCTTACTAAGTTTTCTCTTGTGCCACAGGATGACCACATCATTTATAAAAAGACTATGTAACATCAGTGTGACCATATTGTAATGTTGTTTTTGTAATGCCATTTATCCTGAAGAGGAGGTATTCCCTCTAAACATCGAATGACTCTGAGCACTATGGGACTTAACTTCTGAGGTCATCAGTCCCCTAGAACTTAGAACTACTTAAACCTAACTAACCTAAGGACATCACACACATCCATGCCCGAAGCAGGATTCGAACCTGCGACCGTAGCAGTCGCGCGGCTCCAGACTGTAGCGCCTAGAACCGCTCGGCCACTCCGGCCGGCTCCCTCGAAACATGTCGCTATATAAATAAGTAATACAATAAGCTGACAAAGTTTGTGACTGGTAGCGATAATTTTTAAAAAACCTTTACAATTTGACTCAAGTGGCGGTATGGTGCACTTCCATGGCCCCTACCCTACACGCCTTCACCGCTTTGGTCTTATTCAAAGTGATATATGTGAATGTGGACAACATGGATCCCCCGAACACATAACATTAAAATGTGGCTCACTCACACACGTAAGGCCGACGTCAGAAATCGAAGACACAGGGCAAGCTTTAAGTGACCCAGATTACTGGAGCATGCTGATGAAATATCAAGAGCGCTCCACATCACTTATAATCAGCAACAACCGTACACAAGGCCACGACCCGAAACACACTCTACACCGCAACATGATGCATGGGACAACAGAGATTCAAACACTGGTATGGAAACAGATGAGCATGTGGACCCAGATGATGACATGAACTCTCTAATATCACCAAATACACATACGGCACAGAAACAGATCAGATAAATGCAACAATACTACAAGTAGTACAAACATGGAATTTATAAATAAGTTAGTAACAGAAATAAAACAACAAAGTTTCCTGTTTGTACAAGTAATTATTTAGTTGTTTGGCTCATTATTTTCAAACATGTAAATATGTAAATTGTGAAATGTGTAAGATGGAAACTTGTGAACTTCACAAAATTGTGCACAAACATACATGTGCAGTATAACAAGACATAAATACACAAACACAAGCGCACAGCACAGATAAGAAGCTCCCTTCGGGGAGACGAGGCTCGAGGCCACCTACGGTTAAGTGGAGGAAGCAATTGTAGTAACAAATAGTACTCTCATAACTTACACACAAAACATTCAGAGTTAATATCACAACATACATACACATGGTAGTACCTACATTACACTCCTGGAAATTGAAATAAGAACACCGTGAATTCATTGTCCCAGGAAGGGGAAACTTTATTGACACATTCCTGGGGTCAGATACATCACATGATCACACTGACAGAACCACAGGCACATAGACACAGGCAACAGAGCATGCACAATGTCGGCACTAGTACAGTGTATATCCACCTTTCGCAGCAATGCAGGCTGCTATTCTCCCATGGAGACGATCGTAGAGATGCTGGATGTAGTCCTGTGGAACGGCTTGCCATGCCATTTCCACCTGGCGCCTCAGTTGGACCAGCGTTCGTGCTGGACGTGCAGACCGCGTGAGATGACGCTTCATCCAGTCCCAAACATGCTCAATGGGGGACAGATCCGGAGATCTTGCTGGCCAGGGTAGTTGACTTACACCTTCTAGAGCACGTTGGGTGGCACGGGATACATGCGGACGTGCATTGTCCTGTTGGAACAGCAAGTTCCCTTGCCGGTCTAGGAATGGTAGAACGATGGGTTCGATGACGGTTTGGACGTACCGTGCACTATTCAGTGTCCCCTCGACGATCACCAGTGGTGTACGGCCATTGTAGGAGATCGCTCCACACACCATGATGCCGGGTGTTGGCCCTGTGTGCCTCGGTCGTATGCAGTCCTGATTGTGGCGCTCACCTGCACGGCGCCAAACACGCATACGACCATCATTGGCACCAAGGCAGAAGCGACTCTCATCGCTGAAGACGACACGTCTCCATTCGTCCCTCCATTCACGCCTGTCGCGACACCACTGGAGGCGGGCTGCACGATGTTGGGGCGTGAGCAGAAGACGGCCTAACGGTGTGCGGGACCGTAGCCCAGCTTCATGGAGACGGTTGCGAATGGTCCTCGCCGATACCCCAGGAGCAACAGTGTCCCTAATTTGCTGGGAAGTGGCGGTGCGGTCCCCTACGGCACTGCGTAGGATCCTACGGTCTTGGCGTGCATCCGTGCGTCGCTGCGGTCCGGTCCCAGGTCGACGGGCACGTGCACCTTCCGCCGACCACTGGCGACAACATCGATGTACTGTGGAGACCTCACGCCCCACGTGTTGAGCAATTCGGCGGTACGTCCACCCGGCCTCCCGCATGCCCACTATACGCCCTCGCTCAAAGTCCGTCAACTGCACATACGGTTCATGTCCACGCTGTCGCGGCATGCTACCAGTGTTAAATACTGCGATGGAGCTCCGTATGTCACGGCAAACTGGCTGACACTGACGGCGGCGGTGCACAAATGCTGCGCAGCTAGCGCCATTCGACGGCCAACACCGCGGTTCCTGGTGTGTCCGCTGTGCCGTGCGTGTGATCATTGCTTGTACAGCCCTCTCGCAGTGTCCGGAGCAAGTATGGTGGGTCTGATACACCGGTGTCAATGTGTTCTTTTTTCCATTTCCAGGAGTGTAGAACAGAATATGCTAATTCAGGTGAGAAAGGCTGTAAGTGATTACCGAAGCTGTTGCGCTTGAATTAGTTAGGTAATGGGACCTTTTTTGCTATCTAAATCGTTCCATTCGTGTATTTTTTATTCTTAAGAATAATAATTTTTCCCAATTGTACTTCATGCATCTTGCGTTTTTTTCTTCTTAAATTAACAATTAATTATATAAAAAAGCAAGAAAACTACTAAAATTCTGAAAATTGGCTAGTTTATAGTAGCAAACGATCCACTATAACTACCAATGTGACGGGCTACTCTGTAATGTTAATAAATAAATAAATAAATAAATTGACTGCCTTGTCTCACAGTCGGATAAACGTATTAACAGTTACGGCGATTACTTTTGAAATACTACTTTTTTCCATCGATCTCGGTTTCATTTGACTGGCCCTTATACAATCTTACTGCTTTTACATTGTACATTTCTTTGTAGTAAAGTGAATAGCAGCTCTAGAACCAGAATCATAAATTATTGTTTAGACCAATAAGCCTTAACTTATTGTTATGCAAAGCGATGTTTTTTATATTTTGTAGTAATCGGCGGAGGTACTGGACAACTGTCTGAAACACACTGACTGTCGACAGACATTGGAGCATATCGTTGCAGGATCAAATCCACCGTTCGTCTGACTCCTATAAATATAGAATACTGCTTCTTCGTGCAACTTTATTTTAATTGCAGATATCTTAAAATGAAATAAAAATATAAAGCGTGAAAGAGGAAAAAACCATTAGCACTTCCGACAAAACAAAATAAAACAAAAATTTCACATACTTCCAACAAAAAATTCCGCATAGGTAACAGTGCCAAACCATAAGCGCTATTTCATCAAATTGTTTCTTTCACGATGATGGTGGTGTGGATAATTGTCCAACCATTTCTAAACGCCATAACAGGGGCATCGGTTACTGCTGCTATAGTGGCAGGTTATCAATATTTAAGTGAGTTTCAACGTGGTGTTATAGTCGGCGCACGAGGGATGGGACACAGCATCTCCGAGGTAGCTATGAAGTGGGGATTTTCCCGTACGACCATTTCACGAGTGTACCGTCACTATCAGGAATCCGGTAAAACATCAAATCTTCGACATCGCTGCGGCCGGAAAAAACATCCTGCGAGAACGAGACGAACGACGACTGAAAGGTATAGTTCAAAATGACAGAAGTGCGAGTCTTCCGCAAATTGTTGCAGATTTCAGTGCAGGTATGGAGACAACCTTATGAATCGTTGGCCCTGCATGTAAACAAGGGACTGTTCAAGTTGGTGGAGGCTCTATATGTTGTGTGCAGAGTGCAATTGGAGTGATACGGGACCCCTGACACGTCTAGATACGACTCTGACAAGTGACACGTACGTAATCATCCTGTCTGATCACCTGCATTCATTCATGTCCATTGTGCGTTCTGACGGCCTTGGGCAATTCCAGCAGGACAGTGCGACATTCCACCTTTCCAGAATTACTACAGAGTGGCTCCAGGAACACTCTTCTGAGTTTAAACACTTCTGCTGGTCACCAGACTCCCCAGAAATGAACATTATTGAGCATATTTGGGATTCCTTGTAACGTGCTGTTCAGAAGAGATTCCCATCCCTCGTACTCTTACGGATTTATGGACAGCCCAGCAGGATTAATGGTGTCAGTTCCTTCCAGCACTACTTCAGACATCAGTCGAGTCCACGCCATCTCGTGTTGCGGCACTTTTGCGTGCTCGCGGGGGCCCTACACGATATTAGGCAGGTGTATCAGATTCTTTGTCTCTTCAGTGTATAAACAGTTGATGCAAGATTAAAAACACGTAAAATTAATTAAACAGTGATTTTACTTTAGGTAATCCCAGAGTGCATTGATATGAACAATTAATTAAATTACCCTGCCTGAGTCGAGAACTAGTTTACGAACAACAATACAATGGTTCAAATGGCTCTGAGCACTATGGGACTTAACTACTGTGGTCATCAGTCACCTAGAACTTAGAACTACATAAACCTAACTAACCTAAGGACATCACACACATCCATGCCCGAGGCAGGATTCGAACCTGCGACCGTAGCGGTCGCGCGGTTCCAAACTGTAGCGGCTAGAACCGCTCGTTCACTCTGGGCGGCGAACAACAACAATACAGTTGCATTAGAAACAATTACCGCGTGTTTCTTCGAGGACAAAAAGAGAGTATATAATAGACAAATTTCATTTCTGCTACAGCAATAATCAAATCAAATAGTAAAAGCCTCGCAATTTCTGCATCTCGGTTGTTAAAATTCAAAACCGTGGGAGACATAATACAGCCAACTTCCTCGTTCGATCATTTTGAATGAAAAGCTGAAAGAAAATCGGGCTGCTCAGGGTAGAGAAGAGTGAGCGACTGCTTGTTGGTTGAACACAGAAGTAAGGAATCGACTGGTGAAACGCCTGATACGGTGTATGATCCTGTACGGAGCAGAAATGTGGACTTTGAGAAAGCAAGACGAGAGGAGAACTAATGCTTGGTAAATGTGGATATGGAGCAGAAATGAGATCAGGTGGACTGGTAAAGACGGGAATGGGGAGGTACTGAGAAGTGTTGGAGAAGAGTGTAAGATGTTGCTGACAGTCATGAATAGTAAGCTAAAATGGATAGGGCATAATTTGAGACGAGATTTTCTTCTAGCAGCAATGGAAAGTTTTATTCCGGGGAAGCGATGGAAGGCCAGAATAAGATACCAAGCTGATGACGTCAGCAGATGACAAGGAGGCAACCAAAAAATGAAGAGGAAAGCTGAGAACAGAGAACCATGGAGGGTTATGAAATCTAACCCTACCTAAAGGCAGATAACGAAAAGATGAGGGTTTGACTTTCGTAAACAATGCAACAGCGCAAAGAGAGCAGAGTGAATGCAAAAAAAAAGAAAAAAAAACGGGGAAAGGTCAAACAAACCATTCATTATCAAAAAAACTTATTTCAGTAACAATACTTTACTAAAAATTGTCGTTTCGGTAGTAGTATGTCCTGATCTTCCTCAGACCTAACTTCTGGCTCACGCACCATTTTAGAAGATCGACTGTATTACACAGAGTCCGGACCACGCCAATTTTTTGCTTGTGTTAACAGACAGAAAATTGTGTTTTCTTTGCCTTAATCGAGTAATAATCAGAAACAAATTTCTTTTTTGAAAGAATTTGTTAAACGAATGTCGAGTGTCACGTAGCTATGGGCATTGAGGTTAATAACAATATTTTTACCAGTCTTATCCACCTATACTTGTATGAAGATTTCGACCGACAGCATTGCTTAATGATTACTGGGAGTCTGACATATTGTGTTCCATTTTCAGCTAACTGGAAATGGTCGGACATAAGTCAAAAAACTTTGTTGATATGAACGAGTGTGAGAAAGTGTCAGAAATTAAAAAAAATAAAGAATGTTATTACTGAATTCTGTTTTCTGGAAAAAGTCGCAGAATTCAACTTATCCGTTATAGATTAAATAGTTTCTGAAACAGCCATGACGCCATGATTATCGCGCAAATGAAATAGGTAAACAGAAAGTAAGCATGTGAAATAACATACTGCAGTGGACCGTGAAATACAACGTCGATGACAGGCCTGCCTTCATGTCCGTGATGAACCATCCACTTCTTCGTTCCGCTCTACGCAGAAACTTGCGACAGTCATAACATTGTCTCACTCGGCGATTCGGTAGCGTTGGAATTCCCTTACGGAGAATGACAGTGCGGCTGAATCATCGGCGCCGAATCCTCAACCCCTCAAGCTACTATACCTGCGAAACTGCCGACAAAGACACTATCCATTAGAAGACGCTGTAGTCGGCCAGAACACGTCTGGACATCAAGCAACGATGGGTCTGTGAGTGTCCACAAAGGCATACCGCGTATCCATTACAAGGGGCTATAGTCAGGGAATGGCGTGGTGCCATCCTTGGCAGTAATTCCAGTTCACAAGCACCACCACAGGGAAATTCTAAAGAGAGAGCCTAAGTAAAACAATGTCTGCTATAAACAGCACCCTCACAAAGATAATGCGAGACTGTGTTGAAATCTTATTCATGGCCCTTCACATATAACATCGCTTTCTCGTCGCCTGTCATTTCAGAATACTTATCATTATTTTTTGGCGGGCTATCCATAAGTAGCAGACCAAGTGAAAGTTCAATAATTCGTATTGCCAGGACACCTTGAAGTTTTTGCAGAATTACTTTAACATTAATAATAACAAGAAGAAGAAATGGATATAAGCGTTTGGCGTCATTGGCCGGGAGGCCCCTTACGAGGCAGGTCCGGCCCCCTTGGCAGAACAGTGACTTTTTCACCGTAAGTTTGCGCAGCAACTCGCGTGGAGCTGTTGTCCATCGTTTGAAGCAGATTTTTTGGTTCGTACAAATGGGAAACAGTAACGTAATTTTTAACATTTTTATGCAGCGACAGCAACTGATATTGTTTATATAAGAATATACAGCCTACAGTTGCAGGTTAACTTTATCGTTTA
This sequence comes from Schistocerca piceifrons, assembly GCF_021461385.2. NCBI lineage: Eukaryota > Metazoa > Arthropoda > Insecta > Orthoptera > Acrididae > Schistocerca > Schistocerca piceifrons. The sequence continues at coordinate 111,689,051 of NC_060139.1, read as the reverse complement.
CCTAGGTTTCAACGTTAGTAATAACGTCTTCTTCAGCACATAAAATATTATTTAAATGTTTGCCTAAAACAAGTCATGTCCTAAGTCAATTTTATAAAACTTGATGCATAACCATAAGGTTTTGTCACTTCTATTACACAAGCTGTAGCAGATTCACTTTAAGCCCATTGTATGGGCCTCGTCGTGTGACTAGAGACTGCGGACAGCGAGGGCTTCGCGGTTCTGTTCTGAAGAAGACGTTATTACTAACGTTGAAACCTAGGTAAACGATGAAGTTAACCTGGAACTGTAGGCTGTATATTCTTATAGAAACAGTAACGGCCGGCCGTTATGTGTTCTTTAGTTCTCTTAATGGAAATAACAAATACACACAGCTGCACTAGGCCACTATACAAATTATCGATTCTTAAGGGAAATAGTTTTCGAATATCTTACTTTATACTTCTTCTGACTCTTTTGGAACATTTCAAATAAATCGCAGTCGTTCAAGTTATTAAAATATCTTTTTAATTAAAGCTGCTACACAAATGGGTGCCTATAACTAGTTTATCTGGCAAAAATTAATTGTTGGTAAGGCGGATGCCAGGTCGAGATTCATTGGGAGAGTCCTTAGAAAATGTAGTCCATCAACAAAGGAGTTGGCTTACAAAACACTCGTTCGACGTATACTTGAGTATTGGCCATCAGTGTGGGATCCGTACCAGGTCGGGTTGACAGAGGAGATAGAGAAGATCCAAATAAGAGCGGCGCGTTTCGTCACAGGGTTATTTGGTAAGCGTGATAGCGTTACGGAGATGTTTAGCGAACTCAAGTGGCAGACTGTGCAAGAGAGGAGCTCTGCATCGCGGTGTAGCTTGCTGTCCAGGTTTCGAGAGGGTGTGTTTCTGGATGATGTATCGAATATGTTGTTTCCCCCTACTTATACCTCCAGAGGAGATCACGAATGTAAAATTAGAGAGATTCGAGCGCGCACGGAGGCTTTCCGGCAGTCGTTCTTCCCACGAACCATACGTGACTGGAACAGGAAAGGGATTTAATGACAGGGGCACGCAAAGTGCCCTCCGCCACACACCGTTGGGTGGCTTGCGGAGTATAAATGTAGATGTAGAATACTGAATCAACTACAATATTTTTTTAAGGGGCTATGCGCTTCTTTCAAGAGCACTCCAGCACCCTTGTAAAGAATAGGGCAGTTATAGGGGGCAGTAGTCGTGTTATGTGCGGCGAATATTTTCACAAATAAGGTGGAAAATGTGCTACATCTGAGACACCGCACTACAGCTCCATCCACCTCCGTTACCACATAAACATAGCGTAACGTGGCGGAATGCACGATGAACCGACTGCCTTGTTTCCCTCATTTTCACATTTTCTAACGCCTCAGATCGCGGCCCGATTCCTCAGGTCATTTCTTAAACGATCTATATTTCTCACGGCATAAAACAAGCAGCATGCATGAATGATGTTAGTCACAGAACACTTCAATTAATTTTAATTTCACTGAAGTTCATGGCCCATCTCGAGAAATGCTATAATGATTATCAATAAGATCAAGAGCACCACTGAAAGCGTCCATTGGAAACTGGTCTGAAAGAACAATGTTACAACACAGCGGATAGTAGCGATTCATTTGAGTACTATAGTGAGACAATCGCGGAGTTCAACTACATCAATTTTCGATGAGTCTTGGTTATCTGTCAACATCAGGATATAACGGCATTTTTTGGTTTCCGCGCTTGTAAATAAAAAATTCTATCAAAGTTATCTCATGTGCAAAATGCAATACAACTTATTTTTGTTTCATTCAATTTGTTTCTGTCGAACGTTCCGTCGCGGTGGTGAACACAGTGAACTCACATTTAGGAGGATAGGGGTTCAAATCCACTTTCAGGCACCTAGATTTAGGCTTACTGTTCTTTCCTTACATCGCTTAAGACGGATGGCAGGGCAGCTCCTCTAAAGAGATGACTACAGTTTTCCTGCTCAGTCCTTGTCTAATCAAAGCATGTACTCCATCTCTGATGAGATCGTAGACATTAGAACGTTGAATTCTAATCTCCATTTCCTTCCTCCTATATCGTTCGTACTGTCTTCAGTTTATAACTGCTGGTTGCCTGCGCAATTGTGAAGTGTTTTACTGTAATGTAAAACAAACCTCTGATAATTTGATTATGATTTTAATAATGTCATAACGAATCTGTTGTTAATGCCTGTTATAAAATCATGGGGTTGAGATACTGAAATATACTACTTTACTCTATGTTTCAGGACATGAAAAACATTTTTAAATTTACCGTAAAACATAAAAATGAGCAGTTTAAATTTTCTTACGCAAAACAACTTCTACATCTACATCTACATCCATACTCCGCAAGCCACCTGACGGTGTGTGGCGGAGGGTACCTTGAATACCTCTATCGGTTCTCCCTTCTATTCCAGTCTCGTATTGTTGGTGGAAAGAAAGATTGTCGGTATGCCTCTGTGTGAGCTCTCTCTGATTTTATCCTCATGGTCTCTTCGCGAGATATACGTAGGAGGGAGCAATGTACTGCTCGACTCCTCGGTGAAGGTATGTTCTCGAGACTTCAAGAAAAGCCCGTACCGAGCTACTGAGCGTCTCTCTTGCAGAGTCTTCCACTGGAGTTTATCTATCAACTCCGTAACGCTTTCGCGATTACTAAATGATCCTGTAACGAAGCGCGCTGCTCTCCGTTGGATCTTCTCTATCTCTTCTATCAACCCTATCTGGTACGGATGCCACACCGGTGAGCAGTATTCAAGCAGTGGGCGAACAAGTGTACTGTAACCTACTTCCTTTGTTTTCGGACTGCATTTCCTTAGCATTCTTCCAATGAATCTCAGTCTGGCATCTGCTTTACCGACGATTAATTTTATATAGTCATTCCATTTTAAATCACTCCTATTGCCTACTCCCAGATAATTTATGAAATTAACTGCTTCCAGTTGTTGACCTGCTATATTGTAGCTAAATGATAAAGGATCTTTCTTTCTATGTATTCGCAGCACTTTACACTTGTCTACATTGAGATTCAATTGCCATTCCCAGCACCATGCGTCAATTCGTTGCAAATCCTCCTGCATTTCAGTACAATTTTCCATTGTTACAACCTCTCTATACACTGCAGCATCATCCGCAAAAAGCCTCAGTGAACTTCCGATGTCATACACACGGTCATTTATGTATATTGTGAATAGCAAGGTCCTACGACACTCCCCTGCGGCACACCTGAAATCACTCTTACTTCTATCGGTGACAAAGCCCCTTTCGCCTAAGATGAAAAAATATCACGGTACGCTAGTCGGAAAATTTATTTTATCGTCGTTTTGGTGTTTTTCTCCGGTTCGTACTCGCTTTTTCCGTCTTAACAGTTTACCGTAGGCTGCTGGAACAACGAAAGGTGACAAAGCTCAAGTCGGTCCAGCGAGTAAGAAGGGTAGCAGCCCAGGTGGGGAAAACTACAGACCAGCTCAAACTTTTTAGGCAACGAAACCCTTTCGACATACTAAATATTTTACGGAGCTCTAAAATAAGCAAAATCTGGATTTATGTTCACTCTTTAATTATGCTTATTTAAAGAAAGTCACACAAAAATAAGTACGTTATACGCTACTGACTTCCACAACAATATACCAAAAAGCACACAATAATACATTATATAGAATGTAACTGTATTGATACCACCTTAAATTGGCCGGCTGGAGTGGCCGAGCGGTTCTAGGCGCTACAGTCTGGAACCGCACGACGGCTACTGTCGTAGGTTCGAATCCTGCCTTGGGCATGGATGTGTGTGATGTCCTTAGGTTAGTTAGGTTTAAGTAGTTCTAAGTTCTAGGGGACTGATGACCTCAGAAGTTTAGTCCCATAGTGCTCAGAGCCATTTGAACCACCGTAAATTCATGAAATAGTTTCCATTTAATGGGTGGCATTAAGTTGTTTTTATTTTGACCAACTGTTTAATGTCATGCATTAAATTTATTCGCAGTTGCGAATATGATTAGGCTTCAGCGGCAAAATGGATGAATGAGAATGAAAATTTGTGCTGGACCGGGATTCTAACCCCGATTGCAGCTGTAGTGATATATTCGCAATTGTGACGTATCGAAATATTTGTACAGCTAAAGGCCGTCATTAATATCTGCGCACTTTGCGGAACTGCAAGATCTGCGCCCTGCCCCCTTCCCTCCCCTCCTTTTCCCATAAAACTTTATTTCTTTATTTCTACATTTTGTATACAGGTTTAGCAATGTTTATAATAAATATATGTTTTTCATTGAACTCTATTTATACGAAATATTGCCCACAAGTGATTAAATGTATCATTGTAGTAAACAAATCACAAGTAGAATAAACTTTATAAAAAAATTAAACTAAAACGATATGGTTTTGTCTATGGAGTTACTGCACATTGGTTTTAGTATGATGTATAAGAAAAGTCGATATAAGAGTCCTATTAGGCCAGTGGTTCTCATCCCTTCAGAGACTATAACCTCTGAGTGTAATCAGATATTAGTTAGTAACTCACCGCCCAACCTTCCCCCCAGCATCTTCAACATTATCGACTAATTAAGCTTTAGAATGAAAAATAATTTTCGAAGAATATTTTTATTTTTAAAATGTCGAAGGATAAGTGAGTTTTTTTGTGTTTTATTTAACCATGAACTAAAGACTCAATGAGACAATTGGTATTGTTTATTTCCAACAACATTTCCTGTGTAATGATGAACGCTTCTCAGTGCGTCACAAGTGCTGCCTACGATTTCTCCTCAGAAAAGAAAGCCGACTGTCCACACCGAGGGGAGACACTAGTTACTAAACATAAAACATGCTCACCCATACCCTGCACCCCCTCCCCCCTCCTTCCATCAAGTTAACATCTATGACTATATTTATTGTTTGTGAATCATCTTTCAACTGGTACAAATTGAGGATTTTAGGCTGCCAATGTTTTGTGTCTGACAACAGCCACAAGTAATAATGATAATAATAATAATAGTAATAGTGTGTGGGCTGAAACGCTACAGTAAACAATTTCAGTGCCAGATGGAATATTATGATCTCTATAGAAAAATATGGGATATGTTAAGGTTGATCTCGTTTTGTCACATCCTGGTATCTTTACTTTTTAGCATTGAACAGAGCTTGGGCAGATGGGAGTACATCCGTTCATTATTTAATAACAACCATTCAGGTGAAGAAATCTTCATCTTCCATTGGCACAACATCGCAGGATGGGACTTGGCCTTCTCGATAATTTCGCGCCGTTCCTGTTTGGACTTCGCTGTAGACCTCTAGCTACGGCAACCAACACGAGCAGTGCTTTTGTAACCTCGTCACTCCATCTCAACCTCGGTCGTCCTCTTGCTCTCCTTTCTCCAGGTTCATTGCAGCAGGCTTTCCTTGCAGGATCTGTCTCGTCGAGTCGTATTACATGTCCACGCCATCTCAACCTACACAACATTAAACTTGGCCACATCATCCATGTAGCGGTCATAAAACTCGTCATTCCTTCGCCTTCTCCAACTCTCATTTTGATACATAGGTCCAAAGATTCTCCTCAATACACTTCCTGTGTGTGAACTCAGTCTGCTTTCAGCCTCCTTTGTAATCAATGATTCTGAGCCATACGTAAGTACTGAGCGTATCAGTGTTTTATAGAGTTGGCACTTAGTCTCTCGTGATAGAAACTTGGATTTAATTTGTCGCAACATTCCAAAATAACATCGATGAGAAGCAATTGCGCGGGCCATAATTTCAGTCGAAGTGCTGCCATTTGTTTCCATCTTTGCGCCCAGATAACTGAAACATTCCACTCGCTCAAAAGTCATTCCATCAAGGGTTACTGTGGGCTGCAAGGGTTGATTTGTACCACTACACCTTTACTTCCTTCATTAATTTTCAAGCCCATCTTCTCGGCACTCAGTTTTAGAGCTAAGAATGCACCTTGTAGATCTCTAAATGTTCTACTCATTAGGTCCAAATTATCTGTATATTCCAACAGTTGTACAAGCTTATAGCAGATAATACCTCTTGTCTGGATACCCGATTCACGCACCACTCTTTCGAGTGACAAATTGAAGATAGGTAGGAAAGCCCATCCCCTTGTCTTAGCCCAGTTAGTGTGGGGACCTGGAGTGGCAGCCTAGACTCCACTCGTACAGTACGCTGGACGTGCCTTTGGTCAGTGGTTCCCAGCCTGGGGGTAATTACCCTCTGAGGGGTAAAATGCAATTTTTTGAAGGCTAAAAACCAAACGATTCAGTTCTGTTTCATAAAAGAATACATTGTCCATTGTAGGCTGTATTGTGATTTATTAAACTCGTGATATTAGCTGACTTCGGCAGTGAGCCATTATCTAGCATATTTGCTGTGTCATTTATTACATATCGTGCTTATCACACAATGAGCATGAGAACTATCAAGCACATTTGCTGTGTCATGTATTGCATATCGTGCTTATCACACAATGAGCATGATATGTAATGCATGACAAAGCAAATGTGCTTGATAATGGCTCACCGCCGACATTAGCTAAAAGCACTATTATAACAAAGCACAATATAGCCTACAGCGCACAGTGTATTGTTTTAATAAAACACTTAGAGGCTGTGGATCCCCACGGAAGCAAAAAGATTCTGTTTCAGTCATGAAGCTAAATTATTTTCAAAAGATCGCTCCTATTATCACCATTTTGTAAGATTCTAATACTGATAAGTTATCAAAAAAATGGCTCTGAGCACTATGGGACTTAACTACTGAGGTCATCAGTCCCCTAGAACTTAGAACTAATTAAACCTAAGGACATCACACACATCCATGCCCGAGGCAGGATTCGAACCTGCGACCGTAGCGGTCGCGCGAATCCAGACTGTAGCGCCTAGAACCGCTCAGCCACTCCGGCCGGCGATAAGTTATCAATAATTACTTTTCTCAATTGGTAGCATTAACGCGGTGGAGGTTACAGGTTCCTCACATAGTTCACCCACTACACACATATTTTGTGCTCTGTCTCATACATCGCTGATGATAAAAGTGAGACTTGTGCGTAACAAATACTAAATATCTCAAGAAAATGCCTTCTCCAAATTGTTGATAGTAACTGCAGTAGTCCAGAAATTGCTTCATTATTCGCTTCGAAACAGGTAAATGATTAACTGACAGCATTACACAGCAGTGACTACATAACGGCTACCATAGTGCTGTACATAGTATTATTATTATTACTATTAGAGGCTGTGGTCAGGCACAAAGCATTGACAGCTTAAAGTCTTCCAATTTCTGCCAGAAATAAGGAGTGCAGCAATCAAGTGTTTTACGAACAGCAAGTATATTGCAGACTTTTCAACTTCGTTGATTTTAAATGCGATTGCGGTGTGCAGGTCAAGCCAGTGCCGCAATGGAGAAGAGTAATGCACGGGAGGTATGTTTCGTGACAAGTGTCTACCCTCATTGTGAATAGTCAGTTGTGGCTATCACTTGCGATGCACCACGAATCCCTTCGTCATCCGTTCTAACACACACACACACACACACACACACACACATACTAAATATCATTCATCTTCCATGATTTTAAAAATAAAAGTGTTCGAAGAAAAGTCTTTCATTCTACAGTTTAGTTAGGTGCTAAATTTGGTGGTAATATAGGGGAGTGGGTGAGGGGGGTGGGGGACAACAGGCGGCAGGGGGGGGGGGGGTGGCGGGAGAGGGCTGGAGTACTAGCTAATGTCTAATTGCACTCGTGGGTAATGTTTTAAGAAAGGTTGGGAACCAGTGCCTTAGAGTAACCTCCACCAAACTCGCCAATTTCCCAGGCACTCAAAATTCCTGCATTGACTCTTAAGGTTTGGCCTGATTTATTATGTCATATGCCGATTTGAAATCAATGAAAAGATGGAGCATACCAACAATAAATTCGTTGGTCTTTTCTACTATTTGCCGGAGAGTAAATACCTGGTTCAAAGTTGGCTTTATTGGTCTGAATCCAAATTGATAACTTCCAGTAATGTTTTCTGCTACAAGTGAGAGTCTACTAAACAAGATATTTGACAGTATTTTGTATGTAATATTTAGGAATGTTAAGCCTCTGTAGTTGACGCACTTAAATACTTCCAGTAATGTTTTCTGCTACAACTGGGAGTCTACTAAACAATATATTTGACAGTATTTTGTATGTAATATTTAGGAATGTTAAGCCTCTGTAGTTATCGCACTTAAATACTCTTCTTCCTGGGTATCAAACACATTATACCTACATTCCACTCTTTTGGCAATTCCTCCTTTTTCCAGATGAGGCACAAAATCTTGTATACCCCGTGATGTAACATACCTCCCCCGTCTTTCAATAGTTCTGATGTTATATTATCAGTCCTTTCTGCTTTATTGTTCCTCAGTCGGGCAATTGCTTTGTCTACTTCTCCTTAAGAGCTGGGAGGGACTATGGCCTCATCGTCTTCTTCCAGGTGGATTAGGATCTCTTCAATATGAAGCTCTGAAGCATCCAACAGTTCATTAAAACACTCAACCCAACGTTCCAACATCTATTGGTCATCGGTTAGTAATACCCCATTTTTACTTTCAAGTATACCAATAAGTGGCTTAATGGTTCTTCTTTTACTATTAATTGTCTGGTAGAATTTTCTCAGATCATTTGTTTTTCCAGTTGTCTCCAATTCTTCTGTCTGCTTTCTTTCCCATTCCCTTTTCTTCTTTCGATATAGTTTCTTCTCTTTCTTCCTTTTATCTTCATAATTTCGTACCACAAAACATGTATACGATTTCTCAAGCATCTTCCTATATGCAAGGTTTTTCTCATGACTTATTCTCTTTCGGTCCCTACCACTTCTTCTGCTGCCATAATAACTGCGTCGCTGTAAGCGCTCCATTCCTGATCCAAAGTATCGCTTACACTAGGCGTATATAGTGCAAGATTCTCAATAACCTTCTCAGAGTACGTTTCAGAAATCTCTTCAGTTTTAGCAGATGCTCCTTACACTTTTCTTGCGTTAGATACTCTAGCTCTTAGTTTCGCAATACACATTAAGTCCTCTGCAAGTACGTACGCCTAGTTCGTTTGAGAAATTCCTACCGTCAATAATTACACAGTCGTTTTGGTTGAAGGTATGCTGACCAGGGCTACACCATGTTGCTTTATGGATGCTTTCGCGTGGGAACATAGTCCTAACTACAGCCATGTTACATGACAGTGCAAACTGAACAGCTCTGTGTCTATTATCGTTTGTGTATTCATGGAGGCTATTTGGACGGCATTGATCTTATTTTCCAATCTGTGCACTGAGGTCCCCAATAATTATTTTAACATCATGCATAGGGCATCCGTTATAGGCTCCCTCGAGGTTCTCATGGAAGGCATCTTTATCCTGGTCATCTGATACTTCTGTAGGTCCAGGAACACTGATCAATGAATAGTTTGCGAATCGGGCCTTCAATTTCATCTGCGAGATTCTAAATGTTATTCCAGTAAATCCACGCACCATATGCTTAAGTTTTTGCCTCACTGTAAACCCTGTACTAGATTTACGGTTGCTCACTAGATCATGGTAGAAAATTACTCAGCTTCTGTTATCAAGCACTACGTGTCCATTCCATCGCATTTCCTATAGGGCAACTATGCCAGCCTTGGTTTTATCGAGCTCCTCTAGCACTGACCTCAGGGCCGCCGTCCTGTATAATGGTGCAGCGGCAACACTTTCGCAATGGTTAGCTATGGAGGCAGCATGGCTTAATACAGGGTGATTCAAAAAGAATACCACAACTTTAAAAATGTGTATTTAATGAAAGAAACATAATATAACCTTCTGTTATACATCATTACAAAGAGTATTTAAAAAGGTTTTTTTTCACTCAAAAACAAGTTCAGAGATGTTCAATATGGCCCCCTCCAGACACTCGAGCAATATCAACCCGATACTCCAACTCGTTCCACACTCATTGTAGCATATCAGGCGTAACAGTTTGGATAGCTGCTGTTATTTCTCGTTTCAAATCATCAATGGTGGCTGGGAGAGGTGGCCGAAACACCATATCCTTAACATACCCCCGTAAGAAAAAATCGCAGGGGGTAAGATCAGGGCTTCTTGGAGGCCAGTGATGAAGTGCTCTGTCACGGGCTGCCTGGCGGCCGATCCATCGCCTCGGGTAATTGACGTTCAGGTAGTTACGGACAGATAAGTGCCAATGTGGTGGCGCTCCATCCTGCTGAAATATGAATTGTTGTGCTTCTTGTTCGAGCTGAGGGAACAGCCAGTTCTCTAACATCTCCCGATACTGTAGTCCAGTTACAGTAGCACCTTCGAAGAAAAAGGGACCAAAAACTTTATTGGCCGAAATGGCACAGAAAACGTTCACCTTAGGCGAGTCACGTTCATACTGAGTTGTTTCCCGCGGATTCTCAGTGCCCCATATACAGACATTGTGACGGTTGACTTTCCCGTTAGTGTGGAAAGTTGCTTCATCACTAAACACAATCTTTGAAACGAAAGATTCATCTGTTTCCATTTGAGCAAGGATAAAATCACAGAAATCGATTCTTTTAATCTTATCAGCTGCAGACAGTGCTTGAACCAATTTCAGACGATAAGGTTTCATAACTAACCTTTTTCGTAGGACTCTCCATACAGTTGACTGTGGAATTTGCAGCTCTCTGCTAGCTCTGCGAGTCGATTTTCCTGGGCTGCGAACAAATGCTTGGTAGATGCGTGCTACATTTTCATCACTCGTTCTCGGCCGTCCAGAACTTTTCCCTTTGCACAAACACCCATTCTCTGTAAACTGTTTATACCAACGTTTAATACACCACCTATCAGGAGGTTTAACACCATACTTCGTTCGAAATGCACGCTGAACAACTGTCGTCGATTCACTTCTGCCGTTCTCAATAACACAAAAAGCTTTCTGTTAAGCGGTCACCATCTTAGCATCAACTGACGCTGACGCCTAGTCAACAGCGCCTCAAGCGAACAAATGTACAACTAAATGAAACTTTATAGCTCCCTTAATTCGCCGACAGATAGTGCTTAGCTCTGCCTTTTGTCGTTGCAGAGTTTTAAATTCCTAAAGTTGTGGTATTCTTTTTGAATCACCCTGTATTTCTGCAGGGACTACCAACGACCTGTTGAGTACTTGCCATGTCGAGTTGCTGCACTACGCTGGGCAAAAAGAGGTCCGGCACAATATTAGGAGATATCCCACAACTTTTGTCACATCGGTGTATGAGGAAAATTGCTGACCTAGACAAAACAGAGGCACGACAGAGACTGAAATCTTGTAAGGCACTACAGAAATGGTCACCACTGACAGCACACATTAGAAAAGGAGGATTAAAATTTTTTTGAACATATTCGAAGACTATCAAGAATATGACTTACACGCCAGGATATGGCATACATCGGAAAATTAAATAATATACTGAAACGTCCCCTTAATACGATTATACAGGACTGTGCTTAACCTGACACACAATATTTTTAGCGCAACGCAATCTGACTTTCAAAATTCCCTACTAAAGAATGGCCCTGACAAACATTAAACTATACCTTTCACAAATCACTTACCTCACAAAAATCTTCGCTGCTCAAGCTACTGCAATACAGCGAGCGCCACTACTGCCAGCTAAATAAAAGATTCAAACTACTGAAGGCACTAACTACTGATAGGGGTAGTTAGCAAATGAAAGATATTAATAGAGAGCAAACAATGTATTTACCTTAATATCATCACAAGTCACAATATATATCAGTTCATGACAAATTACAAAACTCCGCCATCTCTCTCCCCACATCCACCACTGCTGGCGGCTCACCTCCAACTGCGCAACGCTACGCGCTGTTCACAGCCAGCTGCCTAACACTACAATGGCGAGTATTACAACAATGCAAAGCAGACACAGACTGCCCACAGCACAGCCAGTGATTGTCATACAGAGGTGGCGTTACCAATAAAAAACCTAAACAGCCTACTTACATAGAGAAAACATAAACAGCCTACTTACATAGCCCCCATGCTCCCCACAAAAATTTTTACAAATGGTGTTGGGCACTGGCCAATACAGATTTGACAAAAATTTTTCACAATTACAGTAACAAAGATATAAAATGCACACACTTATTAATATTATGTTGGTCAAAAGATCAAAATTTCTCACAGTCCATAAAGACAGTCCACATTGTTCATCACAGTAAAAATGCAGAGTTTTTCTCAAAGTCCAAGCAGTAAAAGAAAATGCACATAGAAGTAGTGGATTTCCATGCAGTCTTGAAGAAGTAGTGTTGACCTTCCAACGGAAAGACAGTACTGACTCTCGACATGCAGACGGGTAATGGGCCACAACAGAGCAAACCCACAGCAGAGTCATTCGAAGTTTGGAAGAATATTGGTAGGTAGGTCATCACAGAGCAGACCCACTGGAGTCCTGGTAGAGATTGTGGTATTGGTGGGCCACCAGAGGTGCAGACCCACTGCAGTCCTTGTAGAAATGGCCAGCAGCCATCTGTTGCGATTGTGCAGGTGCACATTCACCATCGAAGAGTCTTGCGGAGAATATAGCAAGTCCATAAACCACCACTTGTGCACTCACAAAGTTTCTGGAATTGTCCTTAGATCCAGCAATGCTGTTATCCAGTCCCTTGCTGAGTTATTAACACACGTGCAAACACTCACAGTCCCAACTTCTCACATATTATCCATATACTATGACCAACAGAAACGTGTGCAGTGAAATGTAACTAACAAGTTAATAATATCATGAACTGGTGACAATTACAATTTTATAACATAAGAATACAATAACAAAGGTACAAAACACATCATTAAAAACATAATAATACAGATAACATTTGTAGTACAGGCTTTACAAAAGAATCGAACTAACATATACATCAGTGGAATTATGACATGAGTACATACATAAAAGATCACAATAACTTTTGAAACATCAACTTCACACATGAGCATTTAAACAGAATGAATAATGTCTAATATCTTTACAAAGTAAATAACATATTATTAATGCCAATTATATTTGAGGATAACAGTATTCCTCATCATAGTGAATGTAGCTTAATATTAATAGAAGAAAAAATTCTATGAAACTACACAGAGACAGGAAGAAAACAAATACACAAGAGTACACACACACATAGTGGGATAACACCAATAGGAAAGGACAGGGTACGTTTTCAGTGTAACATTTGGTACTGCAGTCCAACCCAAAACTTCATATATCGTTCTTCTTATTTCATCCTTTGTTTCCACCAAAAAAAATTCTATCTAAGCATGCTTTCTGTATTTATATGTTCACACATTTCTTACCTCAACATTTATTTCCAAGAAAATCCTACCTAAACCTGTTTTCTCAATGCATTTCTTCCAATTCATCGCAACTCATTCTCTTAGAGGCTACCCCCTCTTAAGCTAACTTAAATCTACTGAGCTCAGATGCTAAACTAAGGGACGAGGCAATGCAGCAGCACAAAATAAGTAACACAAACAGCAATGACCAAAAAATTGGAAAATTGCAAAGCAAGCTACAGTAAATCTAAATTAACAGATAAAATGCAAAATTACAACTAATATGAGCCAATGTGCAGCAACATGAAAAATCAATGAGTAGTAAAATTGGCTTAACAGAGTAATGTAATGTGAAATTTAGTAGCACTATGCCTGGCAAACAGCAACAGCAAATGCAATAACTTATATCTAAACATGACATAGCTCAAGCAGAAAAAATAATACAGTAAAAACAACAATGCAGATAAGGGAAATGTATATTCACATCTTAATATCTATGTAATTAAAGTGGTGCACCACAACAACTTATTGTAAAAGAAATATTACCATGTACTTGAAAAGAATATTATGTATGCAGTTACTAGTTCCTTCTTATTGTTCTTTCCTTTCCAAGTGCTCCTTTTTTAAAGAATGTGGATCATAAAATAATTATTTAATAGATCTGTTGACAGAAAGTGTTCACATTAGCAAATGCATTTCATTTTATAAAAGCAATGCTGCAACACAGCTGGAAACCAGATATCAAATGAAATAAGCAATTACGCAAACCAAAGCAAAAAAACATCATTCAATAGCTATGTGGCATTTCGTAAGTCAGTAGCTCTCAATTCTCGTAGAAAGACACTTGTCATTATCAGGTTTGCAGATGTAAGAATATTTCCGAGGATAATGGCCTCCCCTTTTTTTTGTTCTACCTGTGCCGCTGAAAAGGGCTCGCAATAATGGCTTTTTCTCCAGGCGTCTGACACAGCTGGGTGCCCGCGACGCATTACGTGCAGGTGGTCACTTAACTTTCGTACGGAAATATTTACGACAGGAGATTCTGCTACCGTGGTAGTCTCATATAAAAATATTTCACAGGTCAAGAATTAGCGTTGCAAATCTGTAGAAACAAAACCCTATAAATATAACAGTGTCCAAAAAAATTTTCAGTGGCATTGTGATACATTCACACATGATTCACACATGTCATAACTCTTAAAGTACGATTCTTGGTTTCCAACATCCTTTTTCACAAGTCAAGAGTCCCTACCCACTATTCATTACTCCTTACCTTATTACACATATACGTATCCATCGACACTCGTCAATATTTCGTCATTATAAATATGAAGCATAATCAAATAACTCATATAGCCTCAGCCTATTAATCATAAACATACCTCAGCAGCATGATACACATCGTCGTCGTAAAAATAACATCATAACACCTCAGTCAAATCTCAAAATCGTCGTAGCTTCCTCCAATAATTAAAAAAATTCTCTGCTCATGTCAAAAGTGTCATCTGCCTCAAACGTACTTTAAAAATCATAATCCCTTTACCAAATACATCATTCAAAGCTCTCATAGTATCACAATGGTTCCGAAAAAAATATGAACAGTTTACAATGCACAGACAAAATACAGTTTCATAAGTGTGAAGTTATCCAGCTGTGTAATTACGTAAACATCTGTCACTGACGTAGTAAAAAAATGTTTATCTCTCAGTTAAATGATCAGATAGCTGTGTAATTTGTGTGTTAGAGAAATATGGTACCGATGTGTAAAGTTGTATAAGCAAATACCATATTAGCTAGGGTTCCTTGTGGTTGCCACACACATGGTACAGAAAGTAAGCGTGTACCCCCCTGAGGATTAATGTAATTATACCCTCAGGTGTTACAGATTACACCAATGGAATGAAATATATCACGGAAAACTTTTTTTGTAATTCAAAAATCTTTAAAAATAAATGTTTTAAGTATAAAATTGATCACTGAAATGCGTGTCCTGTAGCGCTAAATGTGCATCTTGTTGTAAGATAATCTCTGTGGAAGTGTCGTAGTTATTTTCCTCCGAAAGCTAAGTTCTGCAGAAGTCAATGTACTGACCTCATGATAAACAAAGTGAAATGCTTTGCGTATAGATATCATACTTATTACGCTTATTGGCGTGATGAAGAAAGTACTGTACAGTAACGTAATGTTGTGCCACGAAAAAGGGTGTCTCATTGTTGCTATACCACAAAAGTTACTACTAAAACATGTTTTTCTTTCCAGAAGAATTCAGAAAACTGTGCAGATATAAAACAGATACACCGCAAAAGCGACATTATAAATTGTTACTCATTAGTAGCGTCGTGATAAAAATCGTGTAGCTGTCGCATAAACTAACCACTGAGTCGTCTGGTATCTCACAGAAAGTACTTTAAACCCAGAATGTATTTTCAAGTAAACCAAAATGTTGCATTAAAATCTCATTAGCAGTACCAGATATAATGTTATTTTTCTCGGAGCCAGCCGGCGCACGTGTATGCCTGCGGTGCGAGTCATTGTCTGTCTCTTTGTTGCCGCGCGTCGTTACTGGGATTAGGAGGCCTAACTTCTACAAATTCACCTCCTCGAGAGGGCCCTGCTCTGTTTGAATCCCGCCAGTTCTGATGCAATTCAGGTCTGTCGTTTTGTCGGTAGTTTCCATAGTTTCTTTCTTGTCGGTCACATGGTGGAGAATTTCTCCCTGAATCGTAACTGCGCGCTGGTCCGTTGCGTCTAAAGTTATTCTGTCTCCCTTGATAGTATTTATTTTGGTTCCCATATTGTCTGTTTCTCTTATTGTCTCTGTGATAGTCATTACCACGGAGAGGTGATCTTTCCCTGTAGTTATTACTACTCTGCCAACGGTTGTCATACGGGTGGTGTCTGTTTTGGTCACGATTTGTGTTGTGAGAATAGCCTTGTCGTGTAAAGTTATTACTTCTTTCATCGCGGAATTGCGACGGATGTGACCTGTAATTGCTGTGTTCCTGGTTTCGCGTTCCGCGATTGTCAGTGTCAATTTCCAATTCTTGTAACAGACCCTGAAATGCTTCAATGTCATCTTTGCAACGTCCTGCTAAAATAATATGTCGTAAATGTTCAGGCAATTTGAGTAAGCAAATGCGGATGAGTTCTGAGGGGCTGTATGGGTTTGAAAGATATTGATTCTTATGCAACATGTCTTCAAAATATTTGACAAGACTGGAAAATTCAGATTGTTCAAAGTGTTTCATCATCATGATGCTATGTTTTACACGGTCTTGTGTAGCTTGAGACCAATATGCTGAGAGGAAGGCATGGTAAAACTCTCCTTCACTGTGGCAATCGTGAATTACCGATCGCTTCTTACAGCTGGTTCATTCTCTAAGTAGCCACACATAAATTCTAATCTGTGTTCCAACGACCAGTTGGGAGGAAAACAATGAGAGAATTGATGGAGCCATGCTTGTGGATGAATGTCGTTGCCAGAATTCTTAAATGTTTTGAATTTACGTGTAGTAATGAACAGCTTATAGTCAAAATCATCATGTCGGCGAGTCGCATATCGGTCATTGTTAGGTCGTGTCGGCCGTTCCATCTCAAAATTCGGTGCACATTCCCAATTTCTTTCATTACTTCCCAAATGCCCTGTGTTATTATTTTGCAGCTTTTCCGTGTTTCTAAGTCCCTCTTCCCGTGTTGGAGCGCGAGTGTTCTCTGAAATACGTAATTCTTGTATTACCTGTGTCAGCTGATCTTGTACTTCCCGGATTTCTCTTTGGTGTTGTGTATTAATTCGATTCTGATTTTGTTTGAATTTCCTAATTTGTTCATACTCTTCTGTGTCAGTGAAGGCTACAGGTGTTGTGTCATTCAGATCATCATCTACCTTTGTAGATAAGTTAGTGAACTGATCTGAAAGTTCGGCTACTTTATCCGATAGTGTACTTATTTCCTCAGTGTGTTTTTCTGAACCAAGTTTCAGAGTGTCCATTTGTGTTGAAATCGTATCTACTGTGTCTTTTAAGTTTTCTTGACTTTTTGCAAGTTGCGTAACCGAATCGGTAGATGCAACTGCGTCAATTTTAGCTTGCAAGGTGTTGTGATTTTCATGAACAATAGTTTGCAGTTCTTTTATGGCTGCTTCGTGATTCTGTAATGCATTTTCATGACGCGAAAAAATAGGTTGAAAATGCTCACAAATTTGAGTTTTTACGTCATTACAGACTTTTTGACATTTCGATTCAATGTTATGTAACTCAGCAGTTAAATCCTCACGTGTTTGTTCGAGAGTTTGTTCCAATGAGTCTAACTTTTTGAGATTTTGTTCCACTGTGTCTAACTGTTGCTGTGTTTGTCTCTGGTGTTGTTCCATTGTGTCTAACTTTTTAAGATTTTGTTCCACTGTGTCTAACTTTTGAAGCTTTTGCTGTGTCTGTCCCATTTGTTGTATTAATTGTAATAACAATGCATTGGTGTCTGAAACATGTTCCTCAGTGCTTTTCGGCAGTGAATTTACACCGGAAACATTCACATTTTGACAAGCAGAAAATGTGTCTTGACTTATTCGAGAAAACGGTGAGAACCCAAAACCTGAGTCTGCAGTATTTGCAATATTGTGTTCTGTCATTTCGGCTTCCTGAGGCGAGCTATTGCCGACCGATCGATCGATAATGCTTCCCTCTTCACTAATTGTTTCACTGTCCGTGCCATTGTTTGCAGCCCGCTCCATTTCCCTATGCACAATTACCAAATTACTACTTTGAACATCAGTTAATTCATTACTCGGTGGCGCTAACACACTGCCTTCGTCTTCACTGTCATTTCTCAGTTTACTTTGGAGCCTAGTATTACGTTTTTCACACGCCATTATTGTCACAGTATTTCACACGACAACACAGAAAAACACAATTTGAAGAGCAAAATAAAATAACGTAGCAATGGAAATAATGTCTAGTTAATTGCAGCTGCGAAATACTTGGTGCAAATCTACATGCATGCCACAACTGTTTTACTCTACAACAATGAAAAACTACAACTACAAAGGAGATTCTCTCTACAATTACGCGCTAGCAATAAACAAAAGCTACACTAAATACACAAACTACAAGAAAAAATCAGAAGATTCCAGTGAGGTATCCTAGGCTAAGGGTCGACATATGAAACGTCCCCTTAGTACAATTATACAGGACTGTGCTTAACCTGACACACAATATTTTTAGCGCAACGCAATCTGACTTTCAAAATTCCCTACTAAAGAATGGCCCTGACAAACATTAAACTATACCTTTCACAAATCACTTACCTCACAAAAATCTTCGCTGCTCAAGCTACTGCAATACAGCGAGCGCCACTACTGCCAGCTAAATAAAAGATTCAAACTACTGAAGGCACTAACTACTGATAGGGGTAGTTAGCAAATGAAAGATATTAATAGAGAGCAAACAATGTATTTACCTTACTATCATCACAAGTCACAATATATATCAGTTCATGACAAATTACAAAACTCCGCCATCTCTCTCCCCACATCCACCACTGCTGGCGGCTCACCTCCAACTGCGCAACGCTACGCGCTGTTCACAGCCAGCTGCCTAACACTACAATGGCGAGTATTACAACAATGCAAAGCAGACACAGACTGCCCACAGCACAGCCAGTGATTGTCATACAGAGGTGGCGTTACCAATAAAAAACCTAAACAGCCTACTTACATAGAGAAAACATAAACAGCCTACTTACAATACAATGGATCAAAAGATTAGAAAGAATCTTGAGAAAGCCCAGAAAGAAGTAGTGGAAGTAGTAAACAGAAAGCTGTTCAGTCGAAAGATAAACTGTTGGATAGAATGAGGTGCCAAACGAACTGGGAACCAAGTGAACTCAAGAAAGGAAAATAGGCTATGGAGAGAGAATGAGAGCCATGTGGGAGACTGGAATAACGAATCTGAAAGCATTGCGTGATACAACAGAGATCAGACGCAAATAATAATAACATCAAAAAGAAAATCACTTCCTAATGTTCTGCAAAATTATATTTATTTGGTGACGAACCGGCTTTCGGCTTCTCACGTGGCAGCTGAATGTCGCAAACACAGATAAACATGACATGCGACTTACACACGTAACGTTAGCGACAGCCCCGGACGGCGCACAAATCCCGCCCAACCACCCCCCTCCACACCAATCCATATCCTAAGCTCCGCCCATGGTCTGCCGCATGTTCCAACTTCAAAGTTGTTCGTATCACAGATATGCCAGTCATAACAAGGGAGAAAATCAGGAGTTAGTACGAAATACAGTTTTTCCGGTACCATTGTGAAAAGAATTAGAAATATGTTCATTAATGTGCGAGTTGAAAAATCACCAATAAGAAAGCAAAATAAAAATGGTATCCAGACTGTCTTTTTTATTTCATGAGCTTTCATCTGCACTATATCAAAAAATCTGATATTAGTTAACTGCAGTGAGCGCAAATTTCCGTCACCTCGCGTACTGTAAGAAATTCTGTTGGGAAATATTAATTGGTAGTATCACCAAGGATGCTGTCCATTATCTCGATTGTCTAAAGTCAATTTTGTGCATGAACAAGGCAAAGTCGATGTCTTGGTTTGTTTCTGATTACGTCATTAAGACTAAAGAATGTAAGAGTGGGATAATGTAGAAATGCGTAATGCAAGCAGTCAGATATTTATACAGTGACATTCTTCATTAATATTTGCCTGTGTAATGGGTGAATTTTTACAGCAGACACAAAATTACTTTGAGTTCTTCTTCAGTGTTTGAGAGCTTTAGAGCTGCCTATTGTTAAACATATGTACATAATTTCGTCAGTGTCATTCCAACACATATTATCGTACTTTAACATCTGTTAGATATCAGTTTTGACAGCAGTTGGCCACAACAGTCAAGATTAGGTACCTTGTGTATGATAACTTTATTGAGAGTGCATATCTATGTTTCATTTTGACAGTATTACACAAACTGCTAAGAAGTACTAACAGCACAACACTGGTAGTATGAACAATCGCGGTAAAAAAAAAAAAGACGAACAAAAACACGACAGCGACGGGGACTACCAAAGATCATGTTGATGCACTCTTGGTTGGTGTGGCAGGGGAGTAGGTGTGGAGGGGGGTAAATGGGCGGGGCTTGTGCAAATGTCGGAGGCTGTCGCTACGTTTCCTGACTTATACAGATATTATTTGTACAGAAGACTCAAAAAAATGACATAGTGTTTATATAGAAAAGAATTGCATTTTTTTGGTCATGTACAATTAATTACATTAACTAAAAAAGGGGATAAACAAAGTTTTTATATGGAGGTATATGTAACAACAGATGGGAAATAAGATCAGTTTACAGTTTCAATCTATTATTTGTAACGAAAACTTAATTTAACAAAGGGGAAAATGGAAACTGAATCTGGTCATTTAATACTAGGCTCCATTCTGTGTCATGTGTTTGTTGATTTCAAGTATTTCCAGTAGGTTCATCTTTATGCATTTTTTAAACAGAATGTGAACTTCATGTTCTACATCATATCAAAGGTTTTCTGCTAAAAGCCGATCGCCGAAGATTAAATCTTCACATGGCCTAATTGCCACACTCTGCTTCACAGCAGTATACACTACCTAAAACTGCTTGCAGGTGATTTTATAAACACCACTCTGTGCCAAGGGCTGCATTTGTCTTTACTATTGAATAAAAATTTTGATGTGCTATTGGTATTATAGAATGCAGGTCTGCAGTTGTGAGACTTTAAATTTTTAAGAGGTTGTCTGAAGTGTTGCCGATGTATAGCATTTTCCAACAGGTTTAGTAACTGCTGAGTGATTGCTGTTGGCCAGCGTACAGGAATGTTGTAATTTTATGCATTTTCATCTTTCGGAAAATTTAGTTTTCGTTACAAATACTAGATTCAAACTGTAATTTCATCTTATTTTTCATCTGTTGTTAAACGTACCTCCACATAACAACTTTGTTTACCCCCCTCCCCATCATAGTTAATGTAATTATTTCTATGTGATCAAAATATGTAATGTTTTCGTACGTAAACACTCGGTCATTTTTTGTTTCTTCTGTACAAATTATATCTGTGTGAGTCGCTCATCATGGTTACCTGTGTTTGCGACATTCAATTGTCACCTGAAGATAGCTTGAGAAGCCGAAAGCCGGTTCGTGACCAAGTAAATATAATTTTGCAGAACTACGTGAAGCGTTTTTCGTTTTGAATATTATTATCGTGTTCTTCCAAGCACCAACGGAAATTCAGTTAATGTTAATAATAACAGCAATAATAAAGAACAGTTTTATTTGTTCTTTATAAATTATCAATGGTGCATACATTACTTATTAGAAGAAAAAGTGGCAAATTAAGAGTTGAGACAATATCCCTTTGTAGAATTATGTCTGTGTTATAATTTTGCTTTGATTTTAATTTTTTTAAGCGTAGTAAATACATTGGTTATTGAAGTCATGTTTAACAGCTACGTCGTACTTTATGGATGACATGTTTGAATTAACAGTCTGCATTCACCTAAAGCACTACAGAACGTGACAAGGCTATTTCGACGTTTGGATAAGCTCTGCATAAGCTCATACTTTGACGAACCTTCGAAATACCCAAACGGGAACGTGTTTCAGTGCTCACAATCGGCTCTTTCACATAGAATTTGACAGCGGCTATTACTTTAATTAATTACGCTTTGTCAGTAACGCTTACAAATTTGGCACCAGAACCAGCTGCACTTTTTGCAATATAGAATACAGATCTTTCATTTAAGTTGTTTAGTGACGGGGAAATAAATATATGTGAGAACTCTTTTGCATTGCACATTTTATTATGTTAAATACTTTAAAGCACTCTCGTTCAAACAGTCTCGTTCCAGTCCTCAGCCGACAAAAATCGGATGTTCTCAATCAAATAGCGTATTTGCTTCTGCACCAGTTTGCCTACGTTTGAGACCTACAATACCGAAGCGAAATTGCAGCAAAGAGCTCCACAGTTGAACATGAACGAGTTGTGTAGGTAGGCGGCAGCTGTATGAAGCAAGTGCGCTGGTGCCACGTAAAACATGTTACCGACAGACGTCTGTTCCGTAATCGGTAGCAGTCGGTTCTTCATCATGCTGTTTGGGCGATATGACATTGTAGAATGGACGCTGTGACAACAGCGCGCATTTACATTCGCCGTCTAAGCGAAAGGGTTCTTCTCGAAGTAACGGTGGGGAAAACTGAAGGCTAAAACAGATACCGGTATTTCAGTTCTGAATAATCGGTATTTTTCGGTATTTGTTTGGTCTCAATTATTACGGGTGTTTTTGTTTTCTTTTTCTAATATCCGGGTAAATAAAATGTCGTGTGACTAGGGCCTCCTGCCGGGTTGAACGTTCGCCGAGTGCAAGTCTTTCGATTTGACGCCACTTCGGCGACTTGCGCGTCGATGGGGATGAAATGATGATGATTAGGACAACGCAACGCCCAGTCCTTGAGCGGAGAAAATCTCCGACCCAGACGGGAATCGAACCCGGGCTCTTAGAAGTGACATTCTGTCGAGCTTAACACTATATATATATATATATATATATATATATATAGTCTGGTCGTTGCGGATGTCACAAGGCCGTGTGAGAGTCAGACGAAAGTATCTCCAAAAGGTTTTTTTAACGTATGTCCTTACGGTAACCAGGTCCTTGTTGTGTCAAAACGGCGTATCTCTATCTCTTCTCGTTAAAAGAATAAGCTGTTGCGTATCTCCAAGTTGTGAGCTTAATTTAGATACAGATAAACGTATTGGCGCTTACGTTCTTCTGTCTCGAGTCAGTGCATCTCTGTTTTCGGATCAGCAAAACGTATGGGCGCTTACGTTCTTCTGACTGCTTACTTCATGAAGTAAATTTGGAAATACGTTTTTATTCAGCAGATACCATTATCTGCTTGTTTTGTGTAATACAATTTTGCTGCATTTGTGCACCATTTTCCTAGCAGATAATAACGAAGCTTGCGACGCCAAGTAGAAACTTCGCATCACGCCTCCCTGCTGAATCATTCGTCTGTTCATCA
Organism: Schistocerca piceifrons; assembly: GCF_021461385.2. Lineage (NCBI taxonomy): Eukaryota > Metazoa > Arthropoda > Insecta > Orthoptera > Acrididae > Schistocerca > Schistocerca piceifrons. The sequence goes on along the minus strand of NC_060139.1, from coordinate 111,665,665 downwards.
GTTCTCGAAACACTTTACGTACGAGGTTTCAAGACGTTGTATTTCCCTTGCAAGAATCAATAAGCGGAGAAACGCTAAACACTGAGTGCCCTTTGTAAGCATTGTCAACGCAGTCACGTTGCTGTCATTGTCACGTCAAATTCTGTTTAGTGTTTAGTTTCGTGTGGTATTCACTGTGAAGAGGTTGTTGTTAGTGTGCGCTCTCTGTTAAATAAAAAAAAAAACTTCACGAGGAAGGAGAATGGTTGAGCTAGTGATGCAAAATTACCGCAGTGAAAGTAATTCTACATCCGATGAAGGTAAGATGAATTACTATTAATTTTATCTATGATGTAATCATCAACGGAGATACGGATCGTTAGTTTGATTGACTTGATTCCCATTCATTGTTTGTATACCGTATTGTAGAAATTACAGAAGCAGAAGAAAAGAATGGTGAAACCTCGTCTGCAATACAAAACTGTTCCGATGTGAAACGACTGCAAGAGTTAACTGAAGAAGATTGCAATGATTTCAAAGTTCTTAGTTCGGGTTCGTCAGATGATTACATACCCGAAAACAGCATTGATTCTTCATCATCATCACCACCATCACCATCTCTGAGGCCAAAGAAAAGGAGAGCTGCAGTTCAACAGAAACTGCAAATATCTTTAGAAAACCCCGGTAAGCAAAATGATAATCCGGTGGGTGTTGTTTAACATTTCGAATACTAATTTCTTAGTCCCAAATTATTTGACAAACAAAATACATATACTGGGAATATCGTTTGAATATGGTTGTGTGTACGCATTTTCTTAGTGGTCCTTAATTACATTCTGATTTATTTCTTCTCCTAACTGCGATGTTACTAAAATAGTAACACATCTGCATTTCAATAGAGCTAAGGTCACATTTATTGTCTTTGGGTGAAGCGGTACATTTTGTCGTAATTATCACATGCCATAATTTTTAAAATACAATGGGACTGTAAGATTCATAGTTGATTATTGTGGTATATTATGCTAGATAAGGCACTAACGTCAGTAATGTAATTTTCTCCTTTCCAGGCAATGTCACAAAGGAGATACAATACGGAAATCCACGTTCACCGATAAATCAGCTATTCAGTCCTGATTCATCAATTTGTGTGGGCAAAGATTTTGTGATGTTAATGAACATGCAACAGGAAGAAGTTAATCCAGTGATCGTTGAGTCTAATGATCAAGAACATGGGCAATCTGACAGAGGAAATGAAGTTGGTAAGAAAAATAAAACGAGAAAAAGAAGTAAGAACACTGACAAGTGGAAAAAGAACATAAGAAAAATGAATAGGCAGTCAAAAAAGGCGTACAAATCAAGTGCTAATAAAGAAGTACCAGCCAGAACATTTAAGTACAAGGATTGTTCCAAATGCCCGAGAAAATGTAGCGAGAACATCAGCGAGACTGAAGGGAGACAGATGTTCCAAGGATTCTGGATGGTGAAAGATTTAGAAAAGCAGCGACAGTATTTAGCTCCACTTATTAAGGTCACGTTCTGCAGGTGCGCAGTCTCGAAGAAATGTCACAAAGAAGTACGTCCTCCTGAAAAATGGTGGTGAAGTTCAAGTGTGTCTAGGGTTTTTCCTTAGCAATTTTAATATATCAGAAACATTTGTGCGATATATACAGAAGAAAAGGGACAGCAGCAACATGATTGTGTCTGCTGACAAGAGGGGACATCATCGTCCAGGTATCAGGAGGTCCGACGAGGCAAGGGAGAGAATAAGGAACCACATAAAATCATTTCCTACCATTCCATCGCATTACTGCCGACAGAGCACTGTGCGACAGTTCTTACCAGGAGATTTGAATATACAAATAATGCACGAACTATATAAGAAAGCCGGCCGGGGTGGCCAAGCGGTTAAAGGCGCTACAGTCTGGAACCGCGTGACGGCTACGGTCGCAGGTTCGAATCCTGCCTCGGGCATGGATGTGTGTGTTGTCGTTAGGTTCAAGTAGTTCTAAGTTCTAGGGGACTGATGACCTTAGAAGTTAAGTCCCATAGTGCTCAGAGCCATTTGAACCATATATAAGAAACGTTGCGAAGAGGAACAGGTTACTGCTGAAAATATTGGCTTTACAGAGAAATATTCAATACAGAGTTTAACTTAGGCTTTCATGTACCAAGAAAAGATGTATATGACCACTGCTATCGCTTTCAAAATCTGTCTGAAGAAAATCAAGAGGCAGAGAAAGTCCAGCACTCAGAACACCTAAAGAGTAAGGAGGCTGCTAGGATACTAAAAAATGAATTGAAGGATCGGGCCAAAGCAGGAGAATGTCATTTACTGGAGTTTGACCTAGAAGCTGTGAGATACTGTCCACACATAGCAGCTAAAGACATTTTTTGCAAAAGAAGGCTGGCGGTATACAACCTCACAGTATACAATAATGTTACCAGGAAAGCTAGAAATTAAATGTGGCATGAAGGTGTGGCTAAACGCGGCTCAATTGAAGTAGCACCATGTATATTTCAAGAACTCCAGAAGATTGCAGATGGCCGTCCAGTTGTTTTGTTCTCCGACACTTTTGGTGGACGCCGGCCGCGGTAGTCTCGCGGTTCTAGGCGCGCAGTCCGGAACCGTGCGACTGCTACGGTCGCAGGTTCGAATCCTGCCTCAGGCATGGATGTGTGTGATGTCCTTAGGTTAGTTAGGTTTAAGTAGTTCTAAGTTCTAGGGGACTGATGACCGCAGCAGTTGAGTCCCATAGTGTTCAGATCCATTTGAACCATTTTGAACTTTTGGTGGACGAACCGAAATGTCAACATGAGTACCAAGTTCCTTCATGCTGTCCAAACATTGAACATCCCGGTGATACAGCAGTGCTTCTTTGAGCCTGGCCACTTTTTAATGGAGTGTGATTCAGTCCATGCCCTTATAGAAAGGGCTGCAAAAAATGTTAATGTTTGTGACCCGTCAGGGTGGTATACTGTTGTTCAAAAATGTTCAAATGTATGTGAAATATTATGGGACGTAACTGCTAAGGTCATCAGTCCCTAAGCTTACACACTACTTAACCTAAATTATCCAAAGGACAAACACACACACCCATGCCCGAGGGAGGACTCGAACCTCCTCCGGGACCAACCGCACAGTCCATGGCTGCAGCGCCCTAGACCGCTCGGCTAATCTCGCGCGGCCACTGTTGTTCAAACTGCTACAAAACAAAGACTGTATGAAGTCACTGAAATGGACCAGAAGGACTTTTTGGATTTTGGTGCTATGCAGAAGGAAAAGTTTAAGAATACTAAACTTGACAGTGAAGGAAATCAAGTACAATGGCTTAAAGTGATGCAACTTCAATATCGCAAAAGTGATGTTAGTCACATCTTTTTTAAGCATTTCCATAATCAACAATTCAGAAGTTTGCCAGTTTCCAGAAAATACCGAAATTCCGATGCAATCTTCCAGTTGCAACAGAAATACCATGGAGCACTGAAACTTCAGGAAGAGAAGGTAAAAGACCTCCTGGATCTACGCCGCAGTGGCATTATCAGGGAACAGTACCACGCATTTTACAAGAATCTTCAAGAAGAAATAGCTGGAGATTCATACTGTGGTGGCAACAGTTGTGATGAAGTTAGCTAGAAAGTGAGCATTCATTGGTGATGTAGGCACAAATTCCGCTCATATGTTTTTACTTTTACTGTACCCTATCTGTTTTTAATGAGTAAATTATCTTTGTAAGTTATATTTTGGCAAACCAAATGCGTATCTCCAAAGTGTAAAACCTCTATGTAGATTTATTCACTTAGGATCATAAAGACGTATCTCCTTAGTACCATATTAAAAATTAATAGTGGTAGTCCAGTACGAACCATTTTTATAAATATATTATCATCTGACAGATTTTTAAGTGTATTTATGTGTAATGTAGAAATTTTTCAATAAAGTTTGTATTAGTCACTGAAAAACGAAATATACTTCTTGAGCCGGCCAGAGTGGCCGAGCGGTTCTAGGCTCTACAGTCTCGAACTGCGCCGAAGTGGCCGTGCGGTTAAAGGGCTGCAGTCTGGAACCGCAAGACCGCTACGGTCGAAGGTTCGAATCCTGCCTCGGGCATGGATGTGTGTGGTGTCCTTAGGTTAGTTAGGTTTAAGTAGTTCTAAGTTCTAGGGGACTGATGACCAAAGAAGTTAAGTCCCATAGTGCTCAGAGCCATTTGAACCATTTTTGTACTTCTTGAAATATCGTTTTTTTAACCTCCTGTAAAGTAGCTGAAATGGAGTTACGTTCCTCTGATCCTCACACGACGACATGACATCCGTTCAAGTTCGTTTGTTGATCCTTCCGCTCAGTTTTTTAATTACAGAGGCCAACCAGCTCGCTGGCTGAACACGCTGATCTACCGTGCCGGTACCACTCAGCTACCGCGGGCGGACAAAAGGTTCAAATGGCTGTGAGCACTATGGGACTTAACTGCTGTGGTCATCAGTCCCCTAGAACTTAGAACTACCTAAACCTAACTAACCTAAGGACATCACACACATCCATGCCCGAGGCAGGACTCGAACCTGCGACCGTAGCGGTCGCTCGGTTCCGGACTGTAGCGCGTAGAACCGCCCGGCCACTCCGGCCGGCACGGACGGACAATATCCGAGTAACAAAGCGAACATGTCATTTTTACTCGTAACATTTGCATTTCTCTGAAATATTGCGTTATTATAGAAAGTGGGAAAAGCGATCAGTGTTATTTTAATAACAGTGCCGACCGAAAAGTGCAACAAATACTTGGCATAAGAATTGGTACGGCATTGCTGAGATAATAATGTACTTGGTTACCACGTGGCGTGGCCTATTGGGTGTTAGCGTCTACATGTGATGTGCGAGTCTTGTCCCATCTGGTCTTTGTGACAGTTTCTGTCGTCGTCGGACATCAGTTGTATTACAGAATGACACCATCCCTAGTCTGGAAGTATTTTACGAAGTGCGGTCTCAGTGTAGTACAATGCTTTGTTTGGTTCAAAAGATTAAAACCAGCAGAAGTCACAACACCTTTGCGAGAAAAGAGATAACAGTTCATTCATAATTAAAATAAAAAAAGGAAGCAGCTGACCTGCTGCTTGTGTCTGTATAACATTGCTTGTAGCCCTTGAAAACGGACAAATCAACACGAAAAATAGTTCTTTGACTTCAGTTTTCACCCTTTAGATCGACTATTCGGAATGTCCAAACAGTGGTATGATCTCCGATCACAACATGACTTCTTAGCAGAGATCCAAAAAATTAGAATCACTTGGAGAACACTTGTGATTTTTTGTGGCAGTCAGCCACTCGTCACTTTTCGAGAAAAGCAGCGAACATTGGACACACTGAGTTTTCTTTTATTTGCCTATTTAATTTCTTATTTTGAGACTATGCATCTTGAAAGTGAGGGAGTCCAAATTTTTCAATCTTTGTTCGATTTGTACATGTATTACAAGAACAAAAACCGAAATCGGTTACTCCAGAAACCGATTATTTTGACCGGTTCTAACGGTCCAGTTAAACTGGCGTTAAAAAAAAACAAAAAAAATTAAAAAAAAACTGTGGAACCGAAAACCGGTTGTTTCAGCGATAACCGTCATCCCTACCTTGTAGGTAGGGGTAGGTGAACTCACGTATTTCTCCCAGTTAATATCTAAACCAATTTTTTTAATTGGTCATATTTTGCACCCCCTCTGTACCTGTGACATATGGGGGGGGGGGCGGCTATCTCGGCATGCCCTCACTACGGCCCTATTCATACTCGAATCGTCGTTTATTTTGACTTCTATAACATTTAGTTAAACGTGTAAGTCTACTTGCACGGTGTTCGACAGAGAATCGGAATTTTTGAGTAGGTCACAGAAACACAGTTTTCTGCACGGACAGAACTTACATCATGAAGGGAAGCGCGATATACCCCATGTAGAGTAACAAATATGGTGAGGAAACCGACTTGTAAATCACGTGGAATTTTTGAATGTGTGATGACTTACACAATTTGTGTGTGTGTGCCAATGTCTAGACCAATACCGTTGACTGTTGTGCAAGTTGCGTTGAGCAGTAGTCGAGATATGTGCTTGCACTAGGAGATACGAGGGCCATTGCTTGCCTGGAAACAGAAGTCGCCGTTCGCTATCGACCGGCGAGTCACGTCCGGCGCTGTTTGCGTCAGCTGTCGAAGTGTTTTCATTCAGGAACCCAACACTACGGTAATAACGAAAATCTCTACTGAAAATGCTCTCTCTCTCTCTCTCTCTCTCTCTCTGTGTGTGTGTGTGTGTGTGTGTGTGTGTGTGTGTGTGTGTGTGTCGAATCGATTGAGGCATTGATCTATAGTTCCGATCAAATATGGGGCAGCCGCGAGGTAAACGGTAATTTTGCCGCAACGTAAGTACAAATTTTTACTGCTCAACACAGAGACATAGTCGGTTAATGGTCGGTGATTAGTGTCTAGAAGTCATTTTAAATGACAGACTTCTGTCAAAACTACTGTCTAAGTACAAATACGAACCAAAATTATAATCCAAATCTTGGCTTATAATGTGTGTAGGACGTTATTAGTAAAAGATACGTTCATTCTTGGTGTTTGTGACAGACATTGACTTACCACATAATACATTGATTTATACAGAACATTTCTTCAGGTGCCCGTAATTCAGATCCATCCATGCAACCACAAAAAATTTTATTTTACCATGTGCATGACACTTTCATGAATTAAAACATTGTTTATCTGGGATCAAAACTATTTATAATGTTGGTTTGGCTGTCGATCTAAAAACTATTATTTTAACAATGCATGGAAGTTTTCTTTTTTAGTTCCAACCTTTTCGTATGTTTACTGTTCACATCCGTTAAGTGTCGTGTAGATGCGCATTTCTCACTATTCTAGCCTTTGGCCTAATTTGATTTTCACTTGATGCTCTGGGCATTTTCTCCTGTGACAGACCACTAAATTTAGCAAAAAAATTGACAATAACCTCGGAGAAAATTGCTAATTAATAGTTGTAGAACTGATTTCTTCTTGTCTGCCTAGACTGCTAGATTAAAGCAATCTAAACAGCGATTACTTTAATCTAGCAATCTAGGCGGACAAGAAAATATTTGTTTTACACAACTAAGTATTGCACAATTATAGCACATAAATATTTTAATTCAATAAAACGTATAGCGGAAGGTAAAATACGCATTCTAGTAGCTGAACAGTCATTTCTGAAATATCTTAAAAGTACTGTACAGTAACCACGGTCATACTGACCAGACGAAGAATTACATGAAATACTATGAGTGTTGTGTAATTGTTCTGAAAAAGTTTTGTTTTGCAACTTTAGAACGTTATGTTTACTTTTAGAGCAGCAAGAAGAATTAAGGGTGCCTAATCAGTACGAACTTGATAAAAACTTTGTTCAAGTTCTTATTTCATTTCATTGGATTCTTCAAAGAGAACGGCAGTATTATGTGAACAAGGTGTAGTAAAACATTCAAGGAATTTCGCGGACAAATATCTTACTAGCGAGCAACAGGAACGGACAGAGATTAAATGAGGGGAATTACAACGGTCTGAACATCAAAATGATGTCACTTTTTTTTAAATTGCTTCAGTAAGCCCATCGTTTATAAAAAGCAACACATTTGTTGCTGACTCTGTCCCAGATTTTCAAAAGAATTCGATTCCTTCCGTTACGTTCAATTGCACATTTGCAAGAGACTTTTCCAAAATCACCGAAAAAGTTGTCGGCTGTATCCTCCAGTTGGAGATATGTCGCTTTGATAGCATAAGTCGAACGAAATACTCATTGGAGTTTCATAATAGCGTCTACATTTCCCGTTTAGGTGGAGAACTCAAGATCGCGGAAGCATAAAATAGTTCAAGTGAAAATCTAAACTCTTAAGCCAAATTGCAGGCTCTGTATGAAATTTGAGTAGTATCATGAGTAATTTGAATAGTTTTGTTGCATTAAAGGCTTAGTAAATGCTTTAAAACAAGTGAATTTGTTCGCGCGGAGGGATACACTTCCAGCTGCTCGCGCAGTCGCTGGTACTTGACGCGGCGCAACGTCGAGCGGCTGTTCAGTTGCACAATGGCGTGCGGTAAAGCGTGTTGTACGAGCTGTGAAGTCTGTTTCTGAGCGGGGACCGGCCCAAAAATTGGCCTGTCCAGGTTACGGAGACGTTGTCGCAAGGGCCAGACGAACATCCCTCGTACCGACGGTCAAGTTTTGGAACGATATCCACTCAGGAACAAGCTTTACTACGGTAAGCTGTTTTATCTGTTCTTTTGTTTCATTCGAAGTTCCGTAAACTTGTTTCAGAATATTTACTTGCAGTATTCTTTGCATTAACACATTCTATGTACGGCTATATTGTATTATATTTCACCTTATTTTGCAATTAGTAAGTTACTTTGATATTACACCATATTGAGACAACCATACGTTCGATATATATACTCGTAGAGATGTACAAGTAACAGTCATTGAGTTGGAGGTAGCCGCCGAATGCTAACGAATTTAACACTTCTGTTTCAGGAAAAGAATCGGACCTGTCGTTCCAAAAGGGCGCTGATCCGTCATTTCGATGACGGCGAAGTCATCGAGTTTGTATTAAAATCTGGATATTATATATCCGTGAATAATTACTACAGAAACCGAAGGTTTCCGTGAGGGTGGAATCGGATAACATCGTTTTGTGTTATGTGCTTTACAATTTACGGCCCTGAAGTTGTAAAGTCTTCCAGTGACAGTGTTTACGTGCATATTTAGTGATCCGCGTGTGCGGAACCGTAAATTAGGTGTTTATATAGTACAAACTGCAATATCTTGTGTTCGTGTGTAATTGCCAAGGAGATCCAAATGCAAGTGGAAAATACTCCCACCTTTAACCTGCCTATTTCAAGGCTGAAAGATCAGGAAGAGGCTGCTCCGCAAGACCAGCAGCAGCAACAGCAACAACAGTTGCAGCAACAGAATGCCGTCAGTGACGCGGACTGTGATTTGCTCAAGCCTGATGCACAGGCGCCTCCGCCGGTGGCCCAGGGTGGCTTGTGCCCGAACCTCCCCGTTGTTCCTCCACCTGTGTCACCATCTTCGAGACAGTTCCCACCAGTTTCTCTCGTCGCCGATAAGTACCTGATGCTGGAGCAAGTTGAAGGCAGCACGCTGTGTCGGTGTATTAACGTCCATACGCAAGAGGAACTCGTGTGTAAGGTAAGAATTGATTTGTGTATACCACCATGTCAAATTTGTCTCATATGTTTCGGATTCACTATGAATAGAAACTGCTTCTGCTGCCCCAAATTGACTTGCTTTTGTTGACACTGGCGTGTATAACAGTTTGTGTTTTTTATTTATTATTTAAAAGCGGTAACGGAAACATCCTTAACTTGCGTATGCCCGTCTTTGTTTTATGGGCTTTTGACACAACGAAGTGTCATCGGCGAAAACAAATTTTTAGTATAAAAATTTGCGTTTAGTGTTTGTATATACAATCTTTGGAAGGTTAGTGGACGCGACATCTTTTTTTGACGTTAGCGTTAATGTCACTTAGATGGTTGTAGAAGAAATCCGTTCGTTGCAATAGTCTAAAGGCACACATCGCGTTCGTTGCCTTCTCCATGGTTGCCTTAAGTCATGGCTTGAATGCCGGAATATTTATAAAACAATTTTACCATCTGATGTTCCGTCATGTATGTACGTTATTTTGTTTGACTTTTGAACGTCAGAGAGCAAATGAGCGTTAACGTGTCCCTTTTGGAGCGTCAAACCGTTTGAAATAAAATATTGCATAGCAACCAACGTGAACATAATTAATCAGAAGACTTCTTTTAATTGGCAAATAGACGACGCTGCATTTACTTCACTTTTCTGTCTTGTAACAGATTTCCATTGTGTGTGTGTTTAAAAGTCGTAACAGCCGTCTGGATATAACTCACTGAAATGACTGCAAACTCCGTCTAACACTTCGTTTACAGTCGATCTATTTCTTACGTCTGCAGGCGATCTTTTCCATACTTACATCGGCTTCCTTAAAACTTTTATCTTGAATTTCCTGCAGAACCAATACAGTTCACTAGGTCCTAAAGTTACTTTTCTCTATCATGTAGAAAATAATCAAAAATGCAAAATGCAGGACCTAACATCAGCGGTGTACTTGTACATGCATTTGTAACATTTAGTTGAAAAGTGATGTCTTCGGTAGCTGCGCCTGCAACATAGACGCTCCGGAAGACAGTCGAATGAGCGGTAATCGCTCTCAGCCGTCGGCGCTGACCTTGGCCTGATGTTCCGGCCTGCCGCTGCACTTGGCTGGCGCTAGCAGCGCTGCGGCTGTGCTTGCGTAAACTGGAGACCTTGTGCAACTCGGGCCAACAGGCGTTTTAATCTTGCTCCATCCTGTACAACATTGTTCCACGGAAAAGGGAAATTTCATCCCTTGTCACTTGAACAGATTGATACTAGAGATTGAAGAACACCTTGCTCATCTGTGTCGTGCCTATACATTTTTTCCCCAACAGGCCCAATGGAGATGAAATTGATTGAGTGGCCGTTTCCTGCTCTATTTGCCCATGCGAAGCGAGATAGCTGTTATCGGTTCCAATATAGTCGCGATTGGGGTGAACGGTGAAGTGTTTTAATTCCTTCTGAACGGTAGTTAATGCGCTGTATTTAAATGTCGCCATAGTGCACCCAATTTGCAACTAGGTCAGCAGGTTGGCCTCGCCGCTCCGTATTCGTCACCGTCGGGAAAAAGTGGGGCGCAAATTGCTTGTAACACTCTGACCACTTCTCGTATCTCTTGTCACGCACTACAGGAATAAAGACTGGAAGTGCGTTAGCCATTGATGAGGAATGCGAAAAGCACAAATTAAACTTTGTCACGGAGTAATAATAGTGATTTATTTATACACAAGTTGCCCAATATGGTGCCACAGTGTTTCGACCAACACGAGATTTTTGTTCTGAAAATTTCAGCGTAATGTTCTTAATATGCAGAAGTTGTCAACAGTTTCCAGAATGAGATTTTCACTCTGCAGCGGAGTGTGCGCTGATATGAAACTTCCTGGCAGATTAAAACTGCCCGCGAAAGGCAAAGGTCCCGAGTTTGAGTCTCGGTCGGGCACACAGTTTTAATCTGCCAGTAAGTTTTGTCAACAGTTGTCTGTTAGTATATATTTACTAGTATTGAAGTATTAGTTGTTGCCTGGTGATACTTTTTCTCCCGGGTTTGAGCACGACCAGCTGCACAGAGGTTGTGGTGGCTGATGAAATGTCAAAGCTGTGGTGCAGTACATAGCTGTGAGCTTACGTGAAGGGGCAGCTGAATAGAAATTAGTTTTCACTCTTGTGTGTTGCCCAGAATTGCTTTTTTTGTCATGGATTTCTAACGATATTGTTGCTGTAGGTGAGTTAACCCTTTATGATAAATAGCATTAGTATGACATGAACTGAAATAGAAACCTGAAAAATTAACTTGAATTTGTATTGAGATCTGCGAGTATGTTGTACATTTATGAAATAATTTTCACTGTTTGTCACGTTTTGCAAATAATTATCGAGAGGGATGTTACGAAATCTGTAGACGACGGTGATGGCACCTCTGCGACTGAACTATTTTACGATCTGCAAATTATGCTGCAAACTCTTCGACATTTGTTACGTGTTCGAAGCACGTACATAGACGTCATGGCATCACGGGAAATATTTGCGCGTTAGGAAATGGGCCGCAAATTGCGTGGCCTAAGCCTGTGTTGGTGGTACAGGTGGTGGGACGAGAGGCGGGCGGCCTGCTGGCAGCGCACCATCGACTGGACGAGCACCCGCACGTGAACCGGACGCGGGAGGTCGTGCTGGGCCCCAGCTTCCTGTACCTGGTGTTCCCGAAGGCGCACGGGGACCTGCACTCGTACGTGCGCACGCGCAAGCGCCTCCGCGAACACGAGGCGCGACAGCTGTTCCTTCAGATCGCCGAGACGGTGCGCGCCTGTCACGAGGAGGGCATCGTGCTACGAGATCTCAAGCTGCGCAAATTCGTCTTCGCTGACGCCGCCAGGTTGGTACCAGTGCCGCTTTACCGCAGCGTTACATTCGTCTGGTTCGTTACGTGGCTCTAACCAGAACTGCCTGCAGATGGCTCTGCTGTCTGGCCACGATTGCGACTGTGCAGTGCAGCCAACTGATAGTGGGCTGTTGCCAACTCATGGCGTGCGGCGACAGAAGCTCTATGTAAAATTGAACATTCAGGTCTTTTTATTTTGTGGCCGTGAACTTCAATAGTTGATGAAAATACAAAACGATGTAGATATACCAATGTTTTTGTGTAATATAGTGTAATAGTGCCACTTATGTTTGCATAGAATTTATAGCAAAAGCACTGTGGGTTGCCAACACACACAATCAAAAAAACGCATCTCGTGCATAATAATGAACTGGACGTGCGTAAATGGAAGAATATATATTTTTATTAGTCGCAAGGTGCGGCGCACACAATAGATTTTGCTTTAGAGCCTGTAATAATTTGTGCGTATCTTACGTACCTTGCCTTTAGTTGCACAGCAGTTCAGTAACATGAGTTTATCTATACAATGTGTTTTAACGCCTGAGTCACGTTGTTATAGCCATTATCCGCCATTAACAGCAAAAGTATAGTGTAGAAGGAATTCTGTCGGCGGTTGCCGTGAGGTATGGTGGAAACAAGAGGTGTGTCAATTGTGTCGTGCTATGCAGCCAATGAGAGAGCTGCAGACGGAGGACGTGTTTCAAAGTGATTCATTCGGAAGAGTGTGAAAAGCTGTTGTAAACGTTGATTATAAATTTAATTACTCGTTGTTTGAGCCGCAGTTGTTTAAACTGTGCTAGTAACTGCAAACCGAAGACAGCGTCGCATTCTATGATATTCGAAAAAAGTGAAATACTTCTCTGCTGTGTTGTAATATATCGCACGTGCGCCTCTATCTTCTTCCATGGTTGAATTAAAAAACATTGATCGACTTATTAAAAAGTATCAGTTTTTGTTGCACTTCCAGATAATTCCATCCATGCAAACCTTCGAATCTTTAGTCATTTCACCACCATATATGATAAATTTTCGTGTCTCTGCTGTTAATCCATGAGACATGCACCAACGGATGGCATCGCTTTGCAGAACTAATTCGCTTAAATCAGCCCATTTTGTCGCAGTGGCAGCCATAATCACAAAATATTACTCACTAACACACCAAAAAATAGCAAGCAAAACAAAGACTTCAGCGTCGGCGCTAGGAATACATTTCCCCTGTTCTGGCCTCTTATTGAATAGGTCAGACTCGTCCCACTGGCTAGGCGAAACTGATGGGTTGTCAGCCCATGAGCTGCGACTGCTACTTGCCGTGATCTAGACGTTAGATGCAATTTTCTAGCAGACTTAGACATAAGTTTTTTTTCCGGGCCTTGAAAATAAAGTTCTAACGACAACCTTCTAGCATAAGGGCTGGTAAATTATATAAACAGATTAGCTGTTTAATCACTACTTTGATACAAGGAGGGCGTTTATACAGCTTGCACTGCATTAAATTTTTATTTGAGGGGAAAGTACTGCCACAAAGAAAGATGTCTATTCCGATTATTTCTCAGCTGTCGGGTCAGTGTGACGCGAAAATTGTGTATAAGTAACATTGATCCCATGACTTACGTAAAAATAACGTGATACTATGAGCGTCAGCCCGGAAAGGGAATATTCTGCACGTTCATGCCATCTCCAATAACTAATTTAGGATAACGGGCACCTACTCGTTTTTTCATGAACGTACTTGCAGTCAAAACGGGCCTGTTAAAAGTAGCTTTTACATGTGAAGAGTGATTATGGGTGCCCGATGAATAAGAAAACAGTCGTCTGCATAACAATTACTTTGGTACGTAAGTGTCGGTGACACGTAAATGTTCCGCAAGTGATTCAGCATTTCGTGCGATGCAAGCCTATAGGCGGACAGCAATTTCGGTGATTGTTCAAGGTAGATGACTGATGAATGCATGTACGGTAAAGACACACAGAGGCAAGATGATGAAACGTCATGCCGGCTCAGATGTTTTGGGAAGTCACACAACTGTACACAGTGCAGCTGTTAGGAATTTAACCTATTGGCGCGAGATGCTGGTGATACAAAGTCTTGTAAGTGGCTACACGTCAGCTGTCTCTGCAAAGACGGCCTGTACGAATGACAAAACTTACTTCTTCCAAGGAACTGGAAAGTGTTAGTGGTGGTCTCTGTACTTATTAAAGGGCTTTCGCTAAGGCCGGTATTACAATATCAAATTTCTTTGTCAAAGATTTGATCAAAGATGTGATCAAATATTCCGTCAAATATATTTGACAAAGATCTTGGACGTAGCGCTAGAGGGGGGTATTACACTGTTTCGTCAAAGTGCAAGATGGCTGACAACAACTACTTGTTATCAACCGCAGCAGTTGCATGTACCACAATTGCACTGTGTGCACATGCGGAAGAGAAGCGGGAGAAAAATAGGAAACATACCTGGGTGAAGCCGTGGGTTTTAAGACCGATAAAAGCATTCAACAAAACTTGTTACGTGAGCTTATAATGGAGGACGTCAAGTCGTACATCAATTACTTAAGAATGGATGAGCATGTGCTCAATGAAGTGTATCCTCATATCACAAAGCACAATATTCACTTAAGAACTGCTACATCTGCAGAAGACAGGCTCACTGTAACACTGTGATTCCTTGCTACAGGAGAGGGTTAGGTTAAGTTAGGTCAGGTCAGGTCTCCAATCTTCGTAATCTATTTTTGTATTCAGCGTGCCTCACGTTGTAAAGCGCCTCATCAGCTTCATACATCTCTATTAATTTTGTAGTTGTCGGCTCACACCAATTGTATCTACCAGCAATGTTTATAAAAACACTGCAGACGACAGAATGCAGCGATGCTAGCGCTCCGTGTGGTAACATGTCACATTGCAGTGAAAAGAAGACGAGCGACTTTTTTGATCAAATATTAGACGACATTTGACAAAGATCCCTATTACACCATCAAATATCTTTGACCAAAGAAGTGTGTGAGTGAGAGAGAGAGAGGGGGGGGGGGGGGAGGGGGTTGCAGCTGGTGGCGGCGCCACGTGCGAGGCGTGCGTTCTCTTTGTGCTCTGCCGTGTTGCAACTGCAGTGGGCTGGGCTGCCCAAGGTCCGTGACGAAACGCCGGCCCACCTGCCTGCTTAGGAAATGAAACGGGCGGCGCCGAAAGTAGGTGACCTCGGACACCACGCCCCCAACGGACGCGGCCGGTCGTATCCTTGACCCTCGGACGGGTCTCCTCTCCTTTGTAGAGAGCTGTCTTCAATCGACCAGTTTAAACACAAGAGCTGTTTATTAACAGTAGTCTTCTTGGGTGAAATAGCCTCTTTGGAACCAACTGATAATGGGAGATCAGCAGATTACCGTAGGATCTGAAACACGGTGTTAAGTTGCCACTTACGCACAAGCAGCTTTTTGCCCGTTTTGGAAGATCAGTGTCTGGGAAAGGAAATGGGAGTTTGAAAACACTCTAGGGTACTGTCTGAATGACATAAATTTTGTTCCCGTTACGAGAAAGTCTCGCTGGGTCAGTGGTAAATTGCCACACGACAGATTACCAGGCCCTTGGTTAGAATCCTGGTCAGTTCTAGGATTTTTATCTGTCATTTATCAGTTGTTCCACATCTGACAGTATTTGTGATGTGAAAATGCTGAGTTGCTCCTATTTTTGGGTGTCCACTTTAAGCTGTATGTCCCTCTATAAATGATGGGTAAAGCAGTTCAAAGGCAACAGCACAGCCCCTCAAGCAGTACCATGTTTAGGGAAGCACTCCAGCCTTAGAGTTGATGGGAGCTTTACTTAACAGGAAAGATGCCGAATTATATAGTCGTGTAGATGGCGGCGTTTCGGAGTCCCGCGTGAACGAAGTAATAGTAGTCTGCGAAAGATTCAGGCAACGGCCACGAGGCAGCGAGTTGACGGTCTGTAGATGATGTAAGGATTCGTATCAGGAAATATGGCTTAGAGGGCATTCTGTATTTCCTTCCTGAAGATGTGGCGGCACCGAGGAAACATAGTCTATCAGGTTTTTGAATCACGCGATCAAGCAAACAACCTCGAAGCCGCTGAAGCGGCGTAGTAACGAATGACCTCGTGGTAGACCAGGTCTCGGCCGTCGGAGGTGTGCAAACCGCTGCCGTGCCGCAAGAAGTCGCCAATTACAGCTGACCTCAGTGTTCCATTTCCGTACGTCGTGCATCTGAGCTGTGGCCAAACCAGTTGGCACCTTGTGAACTTCCAGTATTCTGGCATGCCATTTTTATGCTTTTTCCATGTTGCTAGTTTTTAGTAGTCTATATTATCGACATGGTGTGTGCTGTGTTCGCGTATGCCAGCAGTGTATAGTGACGTACAGTCGCTGTACGTGGGTACTGTTGCTGCCGGCGCCATCGTTTCAGCGCAGAGCCGTGTAAAATAACTGACATTAGGTGGGGAGGTGGTAGGGGTAAACCTGACCTTCACCTGCGCGCTGGCTGACGCAAGCGGTTTCAGCTTGCGCACTCGCCGCACTTGTTCCGGCAGTGGCGTCGCCGACGGCGTAATCGGCATCGAGAACACAGGGCGATTAGCGTGTCCTAAAATAGCACTGCATTTATCATACTCTTCTCCTTTTGAAATAATTATCCGGATAATCCTAAGTATATTACACGGCAATGTTGCTACCTTGTGGCGGTATTTTACTGGCTGCCTGAATCCCCAATGTATGTGGAGTGTACAATATTTTTACTGTCGATCAGTACTAAAATTAAAATATTTCATGTACCCTTGCGAGAAGAATGGATCATATGAAAATGACAGATTAGTCGAAACTGGCCAGTAGTGACTTATAAATAATTTTATTGAATGAAAGACAGCCCTCCAGGAAAACTCATTTTAGTTGGTGAACTTATCTTGAATGTTGACCTGTACATAAATACAAATGCTAACACGAAAATTTATACAACTGCCACTCGTTTCAAGTAGTCAAACATGACAATAGCTAACTCTGTCCTGACAAGGGACGATTGTAATGGGAACTGATCGGTAAATCAGCTTATCCGAGCACACAATAAAAGGGAAAGGGTTGAAACCAAGGTACAGACAGGTTTGTCTGTTGTGAATTTAAAATCTTAAATGCAACAGCCAAGTTGGAGTCGTGACTTTACAATCTGTTTGTCTATGGCTTTAGTTACTGTCGACAGATGGTTCTGAATAGAGTTGGTGCCCAGTGAACCATTGTCAACCGGAACACAATCGTACGACGTGGGTTATTGACGCTGCCTCGAATTGTCTGTACTGTTTACGATACTTCTCTAGGTTAAACTTTTTTTTAAACCAGGACGTGATCATACCATCGGCTGTCAATGACACATGCGTTGTCACTAATGGAATGTGACAGCTAGCTCACTTTTACTCGAGTCCTGAGCGGAGGATGCCGGGGAGTGGAAGGTAGCAGATTGGCTGGTGAGGCAAGCCCTGCCTCCTTCCATAGCTGCCAGCTTACAGCATGCAAAAGGAATGAACGTATAATAAAACGTCGCAGAAGTGACACGAAAGTTGATGGCGAGTTGTTACTTGGACCAGGTACAGCCTCTTCTCTCGCTTCGTTAAATAATATTGACAATCACTACGCACAAGACCGCACCGGTTCAACACTATATTCACGACGGCTGCTTGTTACTGCGCACAATACCGTTACGTAGCTAATGTTGGCAGCGACAGTAAACATTCGACATCGACAAACTTCCACCGTCCAAGCGGCCAAGTAAAGAGAGCGCAATCAGTACAGGAAGTGCAAGAATCGAAGGGGGTCGTTCGGTCATCTGAAACATCTCCCCCATTTGACTGCGTGGACGACAAGTCGCATCGTCGTCGGCTAATTACCCTCACTTGTTCAAGAAACTCTACCCGGCCTGTTTGAAGATGTTCCCCTGAACATACAGCTACACTTGTTGTTGCAGCATAATGGGGCGCTCACACACAAGTCGTGCTGTGCACGGATATTTAAATGAATTCTTGGACGGCCGGGTATTTGGCGGAGGTGCTCGTAGGACATGGCCCCCGCGATCATCAGACCTCACGCCACCGGACTTTTTCCTGTGGGTGCTCCCTGGCGCCAGAGGTTGGAGAGGCAGAGACGCGATGCTGGGTCACTGTCACTTCCGGCGCAAGCCGTGGGGAAGAAAGTGCCGTGCCCGGTCGTCGGCCTTGAATAGAGTGGCGGGGCGCCGCGTTGTCGGCTCCGGAGAAAGCGGAAGGCGGCGGCGACTGGCGCGCCTCCAGTGGCCACTGTCGCAACCCGGCGCGCCGGTCGTCGGCCCTCGCAGCCCTTCTCGTGCTGCTCCCAGCTGCGCAGCACCGCAGGTGCAGGTGCAGCTGCTGACGTCGGCGACTTCAGTGGGGGTTGCCGGCTGTGCGTAAGACGCAGTGAGAACCCGATGGCCGCGTCATTGGCGTCGGACTGCGTGCCACTGTAAACCACATGTAATATTTGAGGAAATAATCAAGTAATGGTTGTGAACCCACAGCGTACTTTCTGGTGGTACTGCAGTGTAGGTACACTTGGAAAACTTTCTTAGGGCACCACAATTTTTTACTACTGTGTGAAGACGGTCGCTGTCATTGCAAAATTTTTGCCGTTTGCTCGTTTTGCTTCACGGCTGTAGCCGCTTCAGTAACATGTTATGTCAGTGCACACCCACATAAGAGACCTTAAATCTCAAGGACACCGGAAGACTCGGTAGGTTCTGTGCTCTTCATTCCTCGGCCCGCTTTGTCCACTAGTTTTCAGATCCATGTAGTTCGCGATGTATTTTTAATTTTACATCTGTATGTAATGAAACCGTAGCACTACCATGCGGATTTCTCATGCGATCTTTACTTCTATAATACGAAAGGTACTCGGAAAGTAACGTCCGATCGGTAGCGAAATGGAAACCACAGTGAACATATTTTATATGCAGCAGTTTGCTGCACCTTCCAGCTACTTCTGTACATAGTCACCACGCCGACTTAGACATCTGTCGTGGCGTTGTACCAACTTTCCAATATCCTCGTCATAAAGGTGGCCGCCTGTGCTTTCTGCCACTTCTCTACGCTGAGCTGCGGCTCGTTGTCTGTGCCAAAGTGTTTTCATCATCGCCAGCGGTTTATGTGAGCAGAGATGAACATCAGGGGGTGTCAAGTCTGGGTTGTATGGTGGGTCATCAAAAGAAACACTTCCCATCGAAAACACTGCAGGCGAGTTTTCATTGCCCCTGCAGTGTGCGGCCGAGAATTGTTCTGAAGACGGAAATGCGTAACAAACAATGGCTCTGAGCACTAAGGGACGGCATCCTGATTTAGGTTTTCCGTGATTTCCCTAAATCACTCCAGGCAAATGCCGCGATGGTTTCTTTGAAAGGGCATGGCCGGCTTCCTTCCCCATCCGATGAGACCGATGACCTCGCGGTTTGCTCTCTTCCCCCAAGCAACCCCCCCCCCCCTCCACTATGGGACTTCTGAGGTCATCAGTCCCCTACTTAAACCTGACTAACCTAAGGACACCACACACATCCATGCCCGATGCGGGATTCGAACCTGCGACCGTAGCGGTCGCGCGGTTCCAGACTGAAGCGCCTAGAGCCGCTTGTCCACTCAGGCCGGCGAAATGCGTAACAATTACGTTTTGTGGGGATGAGTGAAATCGAGCGAAATTCCCCCCCCCCCCCCCCCCCCCCACTCATAGTTGACGGGAGACATTATCGTGGGCATCTTTACGTGCTCATTGTGTGCACAAAACTCAAAAGAGCGACGTGATGTGATCGACAGGCATACTAGAAACACTGCCGAACACATCCGTGCAAAGCTCGTATCGTACCGAACTCTCCGAAGAGCCCTCGTACAATTTTTTTGTTGCCCGTATGAGTCAGAGCATGCTCTCAGCTTCAGCTGCCGCTCTGCGGGGTGGATCATCCCATCCAGCACCCTGTGTGCGTCATGGCTGATGACGCAGCGTGCCAATTGCACACGCCTGCGACACGTCACCTTCCTACATAACACCCCCCCCCCCCTACCCCCCCTTTGTGTTAGTCTTACAAAAGATTCGTCCTTCCTTCTGCCGGCCCATCATCTGACTATTCTTCAGCACAATGATTCAGAGACGTAAATTTTTTTTTTCTGGTCCCGCTACTGGCAATGTCTCTGGCGTGCTGTAGACGAAGTTTTGGTTTAGTATTTTTTTTTTTTAATCTAATATTGCTCGATGTTGTTAGTCAAATAAAAATTACGCGATAGTTGACACTTCACGCGTTGTAGCTAGATTTCTCCAATCAGAACGCTCAACGTCAAAGTCGAACTGTTCGCCGTTGCCATAAGTAGTTCACTAGAAGTTTCTCGTTCCACTGTCCCTCGTGATTTGTTTGGATCCCGACTCTGTTTCGTATTTCATCACACGCACGCGATCGCGCGCGTGCGATGCTAACGAAATACACACGGCGCTAACCACACGCTATTGCTTCCTTCCGTAGAAGACGCCATTTAGCGTCATTTATAGTTATTGATATCACAGAGCTCGAAGTGCAGTAGGCTTCTCGCGACATTGCGCGAAGCCGTATTTTTGAAGACTGTCAATCGTTCCGATTGGGACCCCAGAGAGTGATAAATACAAGAGCATTTTGCAGTGTAACGGCATAGCGTTGTGGTCAGTGTAAGCCTCCCGTGGAAAAGGTCTAAGGCTCGAGTCACTGCAATGGCAGCGAAATTCATTATTTTTCTGAATCTAATCAAGACTTCATCATTTTTATTCAATGAATTGCTTGAAACTATTTTTTAGTTTCTAATACTTCGCTGCGTCATTTTCATCATAGTATTGCCTTTTTTATTTGCTCTTATTTTTTTTCTAACTATATTTGTTTTTCGTTTGGAATCCCTAAAATATGCAACCAACGAATTGTCAACCAGGACGTTAGCCAATGTGAGGATGGTTTCAGGTAACCAGTGACAGCGAGAAATTAGTTTGCTTGAGAAATTAGTTTGCTTTTACTGCTGAAATTGAAATTTTGCTGCGGACGATGTTTGTGCAGACAGACATATGAAATTTTCCTGTCTTGAATTTACTCGTCGAAGTTAGCTTTAAAAGCCGTGAACAAAGCGATGATGATCTTAGTCCTGCCACAGACTGTTGATCGCCGTTTTCTCGGACACATTGCACAGCGCGAGGTTGTGGTTAGGTTAAGACACGAGTTTAACTTCAGGGCTGCAAAACGTGTCGGCAGAGCATTTTCCGTTTCCGTCATACCCTCCCGGCGGCCGCTTCCAATATTGGTCAGCATTAAACATTAACAGCATTTCTGTAGTGACCCGCCGTGTTAATGTGTCGCCTATGACCAAGTGGTAGCCGGCAGCAGATGTAGCAACACTGTAGTGACAAGTGACAGACTTCTGCGACAAGTAATTTTAATCGGGCTGTAGGTGTATATGTACCTAGGTATAAATGTGTTCTTGGTAAACAGCTGTGGAGAAAGGCAGTAGGTGAACTGTTTGAAGTGGCGGAAAATGGGGAAGGCCATATAATTGATAAAAACTAGCCGTTGTTTTGCTCGAGGGATGTTGTGTTACCGATACTGCCTGCAATGAGGACATGTTGGTGATTGCTGTGAGAGAAGGGAGACATGTTGGGACGGCGCGGCAGCCCGGCGCCCCGCCGGAGCCCTTGACTTTGCGGGCGTGGCGGCTGTCGTCAGCGCCAGGAATAGCCGGCAGCTACCGCCACAGCCGCATTCCCCATAAGGCGCCGGCCTTGGCCGCCGCTGGCGACGCAAATACCCCCGGTGAATGGCCGGCGCCCCATCCCTGCCGTGATGATGTCCAGCCTCAGAAATAGAGGCCCACACACCGGAGCTTCCGCTTGCCACCACCTACTTCCCTCTCGGTCGCTGCGAGAACCCAGGACACGTGCCGACCAAAAATCAGCATTTGCTACACCGACAGGCGAAGTAACTTGCTAGTTTGACGCAAAGCAACATCTCTAAATTTTCGGCAGTAAACAACCGGGGAGGGGGGGGGGGGGAAGCGACCAGAAATTGGGGTCAATCAAGGGCCGTACCCAGGATCTGAACTGGGGGGGGGGGGGGGGCAGGTCATATTTGTCTCAGGAAACAAGGACTCGAGACAACATACAGCACTTCTTATTAAATAAAACAGTAAACCAGTGAAAAACTGCTTTTAATAAACAATTTTAAATACAAGAATGCACTTGTACAATGCGAAAAAACATGCAGCATTTCTTATTAAATAAAACAGTACCCTGCCCCTCGCTGGGTACGCCCATGGTCAAAATACTAAAACACGTCGTAACACTGTGTAGACGCTGCCTGCTCCGTGGCTGAGTGGTTAGCGTGGCAGAACACAAAGAAGGAGTTCGATTCCCGGCAGCGATGGAGATTTTCTCCGCTCAGGAACTGAGCACTCTTCACTCTAATCGACACACAATTCGCCCAACTGGCGTCAACTAAAGACTTGCACCACGCTACCCGTCTACCCGACGGGAGGCCCAAATCGCAACTGTGGACACTAGAAAATCATAATAGTAGTTTCCCAGGCGTGATTTAGGAGAATGTTACATTTCGGATGCCTCTCCCACAACTTGTTATGCAGTTTCCCAGCCAGAAGAAGATACGTTTAGAGACCAGAAACATCCACATTTCAGCAGGCATCTACATCTACATCCATACTCCGCAAGCCAGCTGACGGTGTGTGGCGGAGGGTACCCTGAGTACTTCTATAGGTTCTCCCTTCTATTCCAGTCTCGTATTGTTCGTGGAAAGGATTGTCAGTATGCTTCTGTGTGGGCTCTAATCTCTCTGATTTTATCCTCATGGTCTCTTCGCGAGATATACGTAGGAGGGAGCAATATACTGCTTGACTTCTCGGTGAAGGTATGTTCTCGAAACCTCAACAAAAGCTCGTCAACCCTATCTGGTACGGATCCCACACTGCTGAGCAGTATTCAAACAGTGGGCGAACAAGCGTACTGTAACCAACTTCCTACTGTCGAGGCTGCTACACGTAAAACGGGTTGGCACTTAGCACTTCGTACCGACGTAAGTAATTAACCATTCGGCCAAAATAATTCCGGGCTGGATCAATTGAAAACTTAGTGGAATCTGAATTAGATTTCGTTTCTGAAAAAATTAAATGCTGAGGCATGATTTTTTTTCAGTTAAAAATGCTTTCTGGTTTTTGTAACTTCGCCTCCTGCAGAACACAATTGTTTTTAGGGTTCTGTACCTCAGTCGGTAAAAACAGCACCCTTATCTAATGACTTAGTTGTCCGCCTGTCTGTTCAGATGGTTCAAAACACTTTTCACGGGAACGAGTAGAGATACTTCACAGGAACGAGTAGAGATACCAAGTTGAAATTTGTCACATTAAGTTCTACGGTCCCTTGGTGATGTAAAAAAAAAAAAAAAAAAAAAAAAAAAAAAAACTGAAGCTTCTTAGTCAGTGCAGTCAAAATACGACCATTTGTCACATTTTGATACCATTCAAATCGCAAAGCGTGCTTCGTGTTGGTCTAGAATCATGAAATTTGGCAAGAATAGTTTCAGCGTACAAGTAAAAGCAAAAATCCGAAATTGTTAATTTGATAATATATCATACGAAAAACACATTTCTCTCGCGCTTGTTATCAGACTTCAAACTTGACATTGAAACATCCTCGAAAGTCCTGGAATCACTGGGACCGATGTCTTCCTAGTATCAATGTCGATAACAGACAAAAACTGTCAATATCGTAAAAGTCCTGGAACGGGTGAACTGTCTATATACATAATTAATTTTGTACGGAACCGTCAGTGCGCAAGTCCAACTCGACCCTGGCCACTTTTTCTCTTCGCTTACCCAAGCGTTTCAGCACCAGTTTCATCCGCTGTGGGGTGTCGCTTTTCCCTAATACGTGACGTATACGTCTCGAATTCACTTAGCAAAAGCTCGTGAAACCTGAGTCTGAACTGTAAGCAGTGTGTTAATCACAGCTCTCAGCCCGTCCCCCTTTGCTGTTCCCATGCTGGCCGCGTGAGTCAGCGCCTCCTGGGCTCTTGGCTGCAGGCCACCGCCCTGGGGTGGTTCATCGAGAGCAGCACCCTGTGCGTCACAGCTGATGACGCAGACTGCCAATGGCTCACGCGTGCGACACGTCACGCAGACCCGCCCCCTCCTATATCGAAAGCGTACTCACTCGTTCTGAACAACACTCTCCAGGACCTGGGAATTGTTGCCGTGTTCTTGAGCCCTTATTCAGCACCGACCAGATTGCTTGGAAATGTTTCATCCTCCACCCTACACTCTACTCCCGCATGCAGACAAACT
Organism: Schistocerca piceifrons; assembly: GCF_021461385.2. Taxonomy (NCBI): domain Eukaryota; kingdom Metazoa; phylum Arthropoda; class Insecta; order Orthoptera; family Acrididae; genus Schistocerca; species Schistocerca piceifrons. The sequence goes on along the minus strand of NC_060139.1, from coordinate 111,641,279 downwards.
GCTTTCGAAGGAGAGGAAAATCGTTTCTCGCCACATCGGGAATAATCGTAGGTGCCGGAAGTGAGGCATTGAAAGCAGTGGTTCCGTCCTGGAACGTGCCCGACACGTGTGGGGGCCACCCCCATGCGGTAATAACTATAACTGTGAAAGACGTTGCGTGGACATAAAAAGAAAACTGAGCAATAAAATCGTACAAAGAATGCTGTTCACTGACATCAGCCACAGTAAGAATATGCTCATGCGTAAACTGACACTGAAGAATATTTTTGATATTGCCAGTTAGTAATTATTTTTCGTTGACTAGCTGAAAATTTTGCACCGAACGTCTGTAATCAATTTTCATTTACTTTCTCCGCCTAGGTTTAATATGGAATCTTGTGCATTGTTGGTTGAACGATCGACTGCATTACAAAATGTTTTGTGGTTGCTATTTAACAATTTACATGGTTTTTCTCTTGCACTGAATATTTTCAGCACGCCTTCGTCCAGCCGCTCCCGTCATGTAACAAACGCAGCATGTTTCCTATCGTAGTTTAGCTCATTTTTTCAAAAGCAACTGAAAATCGGCGGTAATAACAATCCCATGTATATTTGCACATTCTAACAGTTACTTGGATTTAACATCCAAAAGAGAGCTATATCCTCTCAATCGTCGTCATAAAGTTATTGGAATCTCTTATGCAGGCTTGTACTTTTTACCAATCGAATTAGTGATGGGAATAAGGTAGAGTACCTGTACTGTTGGGCATTGTTTAGCTCATAGTCTTCGGCTAGAACCCAGCAGTATATTCCATCAACCCAACAGGTTTTCACCCTTCGTGTGGTTGGATATAGCCAACGGCCGCGCCGCAGTGGCAACACCGGTTCCCGTCAGATCACCCAAGTTAAGCGCTGTCGGGCTGAGCTAGCATCCAGTCTGCCGAGCGCTGGTGGCTAGCGGGGTGCACTCAGCCCTTGTTAGGCAAACTGAGGCGCTACTTGATTGAGAAGCAGAGGCTCCGGTCTCGTGAACTGACATACGGCCGGGAGAGCGGTGTGCTGACCACGTGCCCCTCCATCTCCGCATCCTGTGATGCCTGTGCGCTGAGGATAAGGCGGCTGGTCGGTACCGTTGGGCTTTCATGGCCTGTTTCGGGCACAGTAATGTGGTTGGCTATAGGGTGACATATTAAGTGCGCTACAAGTAGTTTCAGGAGCCGATAGATTATTCAATTTTATTTTATTACACTGAAAATTACGTGAATTAGAGTATGTACTTAATGTTCTCAAGGCAAAGAATTGTAATTTTGTTGCGTGCTCTGTCTTGTAGCCAGCGACTCATTATTTCTATTTCAGCTCACAGAACCCGCCAGGTCAGCCGAGGGCGCTAATGCGTTCCATCCTGGGCTCTGGTAGGCGCGCAGAGGGCTGGTGTGCCGGCCAGCCGGGATGTGTTTTTTAGGCGGTTTTCCACATCCCCTTAGGTGAATACCGGGCTGGTCCTCACACCCCACCTTAGCTACACGACTCGCAGACATCGGAACACGTCTGCACTATTCCATGGATTACGCTAGACGCAGACAGGTGGGGTACACTAATTCCATCCCGGGGGGTACAGGGTGGCGGCAGGAAGGGCATCCGGCCACCCCTTACCATTAACCTTCCAAAATCCGTGCCGACCCTGCGGACCGCGGTATAAAGGCACAAGCAAAAGAGACTTCAGCTCACAGAATAAAAAAAATGATTGAAATGGCTCTGAGCACTATGGGACTTAATATCTGAAGTCATCAGTCCCCTAGACTGAAAACTACTTAAACCTAACCAACCTCAGGACATCACACACATCCATACCTGAGGCAGGATTCGAACCTGAGACCGTAGCAGCAGCGCGGTTCCGGACTGAAGCGCCTAGAACCGCTCGGCCACACCGGCCGGCAGCTCACAGGATACCACTTTGATATGTTGGAAGTCGCATCAGCCTCCTACTGTTTTTCTCGCGAGCCTCTCACAGCTCACATGGGAGAGAGAAATGAGAGACCTGATCGTGGCACCGCACCCATCTCAAAGCCCTCCACGACGTCGTGCACTGGTTATTTGGAGAGCTGGGGTTGTAGAAGCCACACTCTTTCCTGCCCGGAGCCACTAGCACCCTGGATCCGTAGAAAGCGCGACGCGGAACAAAGCAGAACAGGATCTGCGTAGGAAAGTCCGTGACCGTGGTGTGTCTCCGCGACTGGCGGGAGAGAGCGCCGGCGCTTGGGAAATCCTTGAAGTAGGCCTTAACCCAGTTGCGGCCGGGGTGAACGGCCCCCGGCGGGCACCTGCACATTGTCGGCTCTGCTCATGTTGCTGCATCGTCAGCGGCCGTTGGAGAAACCGGCCGTCTCTTGGGCCTTACGTAAGGCTCTGCCTCTCCTCTCCTCTCGAAATATGTATCGACCTGGCGAGCTGCTGGTGTGGCAACGCGGAAGACGCGCTGCGCTGTGCCGCAGTCGTGTGGTCGCCGGAGCCAATTACAGCTCTTACGAAACAGCTGTCCACTGCCGCAAAGTTCAGCGCACACAGGCCACCGATAGGTCGCACGCCGATGTCGCGACGGGATCGACTACCTCCTACCGGTCGATTTCGCCCATTGCGTTACTCCGTGGCTGTTACGTGCAGTCAGCTTTTTCCCTCCTACCAAGGACCCACTTGCGGTCTGGCGCGACCAGAAATAAATACAGGTGAGTTAAAAATGACTACAACTTTGGAAGGATCTATAAACTTGAGTTAACTTACAGAGTCTTTAAATGTGCCATTTTGTAGCGAACAACCTGAAGTTTGATTCACGTAGTGCATCAGTTCCCCATTCCGCCACCCGATACTCGTAGGGAGCGTGCTCGCCGTGTTTGGTTGACACCACTGTTTTCATCAAAGACTGTGTGTATGATCGTCCCGCGCGAAACAGTTTCACCGACATGAAAAATTAAATATACTCTGCCATTACACAAAAGTTATGCCCGATCTACCGCGAGTGTGGGAAGAAATTAACTACCGCAGGGGTGTTTGCCGCATCACAAATGGTAGTCATGTCGAACCAAAGCGAAACTTCTATGTGAATCTTGAGTTTGCTTGTTGTAAACTGACATACCCCTCTGTAAGTTATCTCAAATTTCTATTCCAAAGTTGTAAAGCCTTTTTTGACTCACCCTGTATAGCCATATCATAAGCATCGAAAAAAAACGCGTAACTGCTAACAAATTTTAAAAAAAGTAGTTTATTTTTAGATATCAGCACAGTTGCTGAATTATCTTGTCGGATGTAGTGCTAATAAATTTATTTGCATGTTACACGAATATAGAAAATTTTGGCTCTCGCGAAAGAAACTCGCTAACCTGTTCTGATAAGGCAGTGGCAAACTGAAAAGGAAATGTCTCTGCGAGCAAAAATACGGAAATGTTTGAACAAGTAATGAACGGTTTCAGGTCTTAACAGTGTGGTTTAAAATAGAGAGAAATTAATGAAATTAGCAGAAATGTGTGTTAAGGTTGCTTTCATAAAAAAACTGTGCTAGAAATTAAATGGGGGAAAATAATGGATTTTTAACGTTATCCAGAACGCAAACCATCTTTAGCTTCCGCAGCTATTTTGGAAAACGAGGTATCTGGCAATTTCATTTCTCCAAAGTACCACTTGGCGATTCCATATAAATCATCCACCTACTACTTCCTGATGATTAACACTTTACTTTTTGTAGTTCTTTGCGAAACTTTCTCTCGGTCTACGCAGAAACTGCATTGTATTGCACAATATACTGCGTGGGTGTCAGTTTTAATAAAGCTCTGCAGTCTTCAGTATATTGCACAAACCGTCAATACCAATCTTTCTGTCAGGCGGTCAATATTATTCTGAGCATGTGAGGGCCCTTTAAAGTTGCGTGTTTTTTCGTTGTGTATATACATCTATTCAAGAGTCCAGCATTAGCGTCTTAAAAGAAGTTGTGTAGAGACTGTAACTTGACGCTTCGATGTTAGTGAGCAGCAATTGAAGGTCTTTCTGTCGAGTATTTAACGCTGAAATCGTCATATTTTTCACCACTTTTGCAGTTTTCGTATTCACTTCCGTAGATAGTATGGGTAGCGTCTGTTTCGTTAAATCTTGTTAATTTTCTAATTCAACTTTTTGTTTTTCAAGCGGAGATAATGGCGTCTCAGGATTAAGAAAGACCCTGTGTAAAGGGAACCTGTGGGGGCTGAAAACGTGTTAATCGCATGGAATCGATCCTTCGCGCGCAGTACAAACTGTAATCCAGCAATTTTTTTGGGGCTATAGTATCATTGCAATCGGATGTATTTCAGATGTTGTCATAGTGTATTAATTCTCCTGCATACTCTTGCTGAGAAAGCGTGGGTCCTGGTCAGCATTCATTAAGGTGAATACTAAAAAAAAAAATCAGCACTGCTCATTGCCTGGCATTCGTGTCTCATCCAGACGTCTCGGACGCTTAGTTTTAATAGGGAACTTCGTTTTGACCTAATCTGTGCCCATTACTAACATCGGAACATAAATTAATTCGTATTGTTAAAAAAAAAGTTGAGATTAAAACAGTCATTGGCGCGAGTACAGCCTTACCCTGAGCCGCACAGATCGTAGAGTAGCAAGTAAGAAATATCGTTTTGCACTTATCTTTCGCACATCACGAAAAAACCGAAATAAGACGGCTGGGCGGGGCCTGAACCTCGCTGTTCCGGAATAAGAGTGCAGTTTAATAATGTGCCACCTCGCTCGGTGTAGGTGAACAGTAGACGTGAAGTGTGAACACTTTCTATTAGAGTAGGCCGTACTGAAAATGAGACGAAGTCCGTATTGTCCGCCTGTGAGTAGGCCGGCTGGCGCTGGGCGCATCCACTTTCCCCGTGCTTTCTCCGGATGCCGGCCGGGTTCAGTCAACCCGCTGCCCGCCCGGAGAGAGTGGATCCGCCGGCGGGCCATGGGCCGCCCGTGTTTCGCAACCCGTGCCGCATCGGCCAGTCTCCCCCCTGATCTAGCGCACTTTTACCGATTTCACCGCCAACGTCCCCAAACTGTACCGTGTGCTAAAAAATGAAAAAAGCCCCACAGATTTAGATGGTACGCCATTTTTGTTTCGCTTGACGTGTTTACTAGGTCGGCCTGTGGCAGTTGTACAAACGTGTCGTCATTGTCGCGACCACTCATTGTTGGATTTGCATTTGCGGCGTCCCAGGTGCTGTTACAAGGGCCGCGCGCGAGAATCTGTTCGCTGTCGCCGGCATATCGGGTCAGTCACTTAGCGTGGCGCAACGTGTGAACTCGTGGAAAGCCGATTCGAAAGGCAGGTGGAGCTGCCTGCGCAATACGGTGCCCGAAAGACGCGTGCTTTACAAAAGAGAATTATTTCGAAACGGCCGAGCGTGAAATACCACTCGGCTTTATTTCGTCTACTTGAGCAACATTCATTGCGTCTCGTCTGTTTCTTGTCTGCGGGGCGTAGCGGCGATGGAGTTTTGACGTAAGCCATTCTTCGCTGCCATAAACTGGCACACATCTGTGCGCTTACGGTTCCAGGGCGCTCATCTGTCGCATTTCGCGAAAAGTATTTGAATACGGTCAAGAGGTATTGCGATGGACCACTCTCTCCTTGATGAACAGCAGGTAAAAACTAATTTCATTGTCGTATACTGATGTAGTAAACGCCGAAATCCCATTTCGAACTTAAACACATACGCCTCTGTGGGATTGTCAGTGTGACGGTGGATTGGCGTGTGAAGAGGGGAGATGGCTACGGCAGGCAAGCGGAAGGTTTTGCAAGGTCTGACGTCACGTATTTCGAATGGAGAGTTGAGTAACGGCTGCGGCGGCCAGGAAACGAGCTGTTTGCAGTTACGACAGATCGATGAAAGAGCAGGACGTGTCGCCATGTGACGCACAATATTCAGGGCTTTTTCACACGTGAATTTACATTTCGCGACCTCTTAATCTCGACAGTGCAGGTAGAACTAGAAAATCGTAATCGTGCACAGCTGAAGTGCCAATTGTTAAAATCGCACTCGGACACACAGTATTGTCAAATTTGTAGTCAAGAGTACACTTTCGGGTCGTATTTTTAAACGCGCGCAACCCAATTAAGTTAGGATTTTATGGGGGAGGAGGGAGAAAATTGTTATATTAATCAGTATTTCAAGTGACTTAGCTGTGCGTTTGCAATTGAGTGTTGTGTGAAAATCGTGGCAATGTAAAATTTTGCGTCTAAGTACTTCGATATTTGCGTCAGAATAATTGTCCCGTTCATCAAAGAATATTATTAGTCATTTAGGCAACCTGCCACTGGGAATTGTGACTTATCTGACAGCTTCTGGGGCATCAGAAATATAGTTTCCAGTATTTTGTATAATTACTAACTTAATGATTAGATTATGCCAGCATTTTAATTAAGACATAATTTTGCCAAAGGTTTTACACAATGAGTCGAGTATTAAATTTGGAAACGAGTGCATGGCATCTCCTGCTGAACTGATTGGCAAGAAATAATCACTTTTAAATTTCCTGTGTCACTCTGTCTCCACCATTTTTGTGCATAAATTTAATTCCAGTTTGTTTGTTTGCAGAACGCATCTGAAGCTGGAGACTTTGGAAGACGCTGTTGTTTTGGATGATCCGGATGACGATTTGCTACAGGATAAGCGAGGTTGTCCGGCGTACGTCAGCCCAGAGATTCTACGCAGTCACGCACAGTATTCGGGTCGGGCAGCTGATATGTGGAGTCTCGGTGTAATTCTGTACACTATGCTAGTTGGAAGGTAATCATCATCTTTCAAAAACAAACACAAATTAAACTCTTGATAATTTTTCGGCATATATTTCCAGAAGTCACTTGATGTTCATTTGCCTTTCTTTGTTCCAGGTATCCATTCAATGATAGTGAACACGCCAGTCTATTTGCTAAAATAAGCAGGGGCCATTTCGTCATTCCTGATCACCTATCATCTCGGGCAAAGTGCTTAATTAGGAGCCTGCTTCGTCGAGAACCCAGTGAAAGGCTGTCTGCTGAGGATGTGCTGCTACACCCGTGGCTCGCAAATGAAGAACAGTTGGAAAGCTCTTCGCGGCTCGATCAAGTAGTTCCAGTATTCAAAGCAAAGTGAACATCTCTCCCGAGGGACTGCTATAGACTTCTTCAGGAAGCCAAAAAATTTAAAACCGTGAAGGATGTTTGTGGGTCTATTTCCATTTTCAGGTTCCACAGCCATGTATATGAAATTTGACTGGGACCAGGAGCTGCATTTTGTATCCTGCATAGAGCATAAATATCCTAAATGTCATTCTAAAATGAATTGACCGTAAATTTTTGTGTTATTCACAAAAAGTTATGTTGCGCATTTATTGTTGTAGTTTTGGCTTATATGATAATTGCTGTGGCACAATGTTACCTGTGTCTTGCATCTAGAGTCACACATCATCAGTGACTTCATTGCTCTTCTGGAGCAGGCACAAAGCAGCATCAGTTATGAAATTGTAAAGATTACATGTACCCGTTGAATATTCCTTTATTAGTATGTGTGTGATTTAGCAGTGTTAGCCGTGATTTGTTGTTTCCCAGTAGTGTTGTTGTTGTGCCTGTCCTACTGCTGCGACTACCCCCTCCCTGAGTTCCTGACCCTCACTCGCCCTGCCCCCCCTAGTGCACCTGTACTCACTGCAGTGTGCTTCCAGTCTGTGTGTGGCAGAGAGAGAGTGAGCTTACGGTTGCTGCAAGAGATCTCATTGGCATGTTATGCAAGATGTGCATATTGTAGCAATTAACAAATCTTCCAGAAGGCATTTTTGAAAGTATGAATGTTGTGTGGTACAAAAAGTGTGATATTGCAATACATCACAGTAGCAAAAAGTTAATTTTTATTTTGTTACAGTAAGACTTTTGGACTGATAATGCTAAAATTTAAGTGGCAGTTATAATGCCATTGCCATCTGTGGGAAACCGCATCTTCTCTTGTATTCCATCAGAATCACTCAGTTATGTTTTAAAGACTGATTATCAGTACCAGGATGCAAAAAAATGACACAACCAAAGATCTAAAAGTATTGGTATGTTAATTGAAATAGCAAAAATTTCTAGTACAAAAACGTCTGGTGTAAAAAGAAAAAAAAAAGTGCCAGTGTCGCTTACACGACCCACTCCAGAGCTGGGTTTTTGGAGTCTGCCACAATTTCCATTGCATCCTGGTCTGAAGAGATATTTCAGTTAAAATTGTGATCTCTTTTTTTTGTTTTTGAAGTGGGATAGCCCTCAGGAAGGTGTACTGTCAAATGTCACACTAGAACTGAAATGTACATATATTTTTTTTCCTGTGTAAATAGTTTACGTGAATATGTTAGTTTATGACTAGTAATAGTAATAAATAATTACTTCAAAATAATTGTGAGTTTTCTACTTTCTATATCACATAAGAGAAAATATTATTTATTCCTCTGCAGATCATCTCACAATGACATAGGATTTGTTAGTTATGGCAAAGGCACACACACACACACACACACACACACACACACACACACACACACACAGTCGGCTGTGGTCGTGATGAAGGAACCATCCTGGGATTTGCCTGAAATGATTTGGAAAAAGCTAAGTACTCCTGAATATGAGGTCAGTGTCATAACTGCAAATTGTCACATATCAGTTATGAACCAGCAGGGATAGGTTAAAGAAAGAGTAGAAGTGAAAAGATGGCACTGGAACTATGCAATCCATTTTGTACCCTGAAATTAATAGCATCTTGAAAATGAATGGGGAGAGCTCCATAAATTAATGTCAAATGCATGTCTTTGGGCAGAAGAATGCTGCATATTTGCTTGCTCATATTACAACTTGCAGTACTTGTTGCACCCCATTATTACAGGAAATTAAGCTTTGCACTGATGCCTTTTAAGTGACAAAAGGTTTTTTCAAAATAATGCTGAAATACGCATCTATGTACTGTTAGGGAATTGCAACAAATAAACCTGCTCAATTCTATGTATTTTTAAGTCAACAACGCGGTGGTAAATATTCATACCAATCAACCAAGGGAAAAAAGGTTATACATGCTAATTCTAGTTGTTTACAATGATTTATACCACAAGAATATTTTCCAGTGTGGTTCACATATGTAGATCATATGACTAATTATAATGATGGGCTCATGCTCAGAGGATACTGAAAGGTCTACACCCTTCTGTTTTGCGATAGTGGCACTCTTGCATCGTCTTGTGACATGCACCTCATGCAGCTAGATAGACTGCATGCTATCTTAGGTGAGAGGGAATTCAGAGCTTTCACAACTTCCATTCCTCAGTTATAACATGAATTTCGGGATCAAAGTTGATTTCATTTATAGTGTTGCTGGTGTGCAGATTTTTCCATACTCCATCTGAATAGTGCACAACCAAATAAACGTTTCTCATGTACAGTGTTTTACACAAAAGTTTAAAGCTATTGGAAAGTTCATTTGTCTTATCTTCTTAAGTCTCACTTTGAGGGAACATGTCACTTTCTTTCATTGTGTGAGAGCATTTTCTCTTATAGCAAATTTTTCCTTGCATTTACAATTTGCTCAACTTCATTAGTTGATTTCTCCCCCCCCCCCTCCCCTTGCAAATCACACTGCAAGCCAACCCAAACGTTGTGTGTCTAAAATCCAACAAAAAATCACTTAGTATTACATACCTGAACAACTGACAATGTCGCTGACCTTCCGAAACGCAGTTTTGAATGTCTTCTCATTGACTAGCACATAATCAGGGTTCAAGGAAAGTATCCACATATTAAACATAGTAATACTTGCAAATACTTTGTCAACAAATGAAAGTGAATGCATAATCTTGAAGGTAATTTTCAGATATTTACCTAATCTGGAGACAAAATGGTGAATTGCCTCAATTTTCAAATAAGTGACTCATAATGGTAAACTCCTAAAGATTTAAAGGTATAACAACTTCCTAAAGTTGAGTTTCTGGTTAATTATGGACCTCCATGTTTTCTTTTAATTGTAGTTGAATATAAAAACTAAAGATGAATATAGCAGGGACAAAATTAAAGTTTAAATTTTCTGCAGGCAAGAATATTATAAAAATTACTGATATTGAAGGAAACTCAACAAATAGCAGGATGAGTTAAAAAAAAAAGCCATTGAAATCATTCAGGTTCCTTACACTGACATGGTCTCATTATTATGAAGGTACACTACTATAAAGTTACAGAAGCAGATAAATGAGACAGCAAATCCCACTAAATTATAGTATTAGATTATTGATAAAATACAACATAAACTTAAGAATTTTTCAGTGGTGTATTTCAGATATAGGCTACCAGAAATGACTGATGTGGTACACTGCTAGAATTTCCTGAGACTGACAACAGGTTTTGACTTAAGAAATGTTTCCAAAAGAAGGAAAATGAGTCTTACTTGGCAAGAACCAAATTTTATTGACACTGAATAGATTTTATACAACAATGTAGTCAGATACAGATGAAAGTTTTTAATATTGATACAACAGAAGATTACAGGATATGAAGAAGCATTTAAAAGGAGTGGGGAAATAACATAATACCAAAACAGCTCACAATCTTTACTCAGTGAGGCAAAGGACTATTGGAAAGAGATGGGAATTGTGGATCACATTCCTTGAAAGGTAAAGGGGAAGATGGAGCAAAGAAATTTTACCCTATGTAATGGTTCCATAAGAATTTGCAAGGGGGAGGTCAAGAGGTGGCACTTACTCCCCTCCTCTGAATCTGGAGTACAGAGTTTTTATTCATTACAGAACTGTCATACACATCTTGAAGTGAATTGGATTAGATTAGATTTACTTTCATTCCACTTGATCCATAGTGAGGAGGTCCTCCAGGATGTGGAACATGTCAGAAAAACAGTACATGACAAATATTTACAACTAAAACAAATAAGCTAATGCACCATTCCACAGGTCCCAAGTGGAATGATCATTTTTTAATGAACACTATATGAAAGTCATTTTACAAATACTAATGCACTGAATTTAAAATAAAAAATTTTTAAAATTTATTTATAAGGTAATAAACATGTAATACAACTACTATAATACTTATTTACAATGAACACATTAATACACTGAAATGGTGCAGAAGTTAGATTACACACACACACACACACACACACACACACACACACACACACACACACACACACGGGAAACATTCCACGTGGGAGAAATATATCTAAAAACAAAGATGATGTGACTTACCAAACGAAAGTGCTGGCAGGTCGATAGATACACAAACATACACACAAAATTCAAGCTTTCGCAACAAACGGTTGCTTCATCAGGAAAGAGGGAAGGAGAGGGAAAGACGAAAGGATGTGGGTTTTAAGGGAGAGGGTAAGGAGTCATTCCAATCCCGGGAGCGGAAAGACTTACCTTAGGGGGAAAAAAGGATAGGTATACACTCGCGCGCGCACACGCACACACACATATCCATCCGCACATACACGCGTTTAAGCTCACGCAGGCTGGCGTGAGGTCTGGAACAGTTAAAGGAGTTGAGTCTAGTAAAAAAAGTATGGAGCTTCTGGAATACTTAACTTTAATCCATAATTGGTGAACATCGCTCTTGATGGTACATGTTTTATAGCATCAATAGTGACTGGTAATGGCGCCTTGCTAGGTCGTAGCAAATGACGTAGCTGAAGGCTATGCTAACTATCATCTCGGCAAATGAGAGCGTAATTTGTCAGTGAACCATCGCTAGCAAAGTCGGCTGTACAACTGGGGCGAGTTATAGGACGTCTCTCTAGCCCTGCCGTGTGGTGGCGCTCGGTCTGCAATCACTGATAGTGGCGACACACGGGTCCGACGTATACTAGCGGACCGCGGCCGATTTAAAGGCTACCATTTAGCAAGTGTGGTGTCTGGCGGTGACACCACACAAACCACACAATTCAGGCTAGGGAACTTATTATTCTTTCAGTGACTGATCAAAATTGCATAAGATAACAGCAGCGCATTTGTGCAACTAAACACACACACACACACATAATTAATGCCAATAAGCCTTTCTATATGTCTGCAACTCGTGGTCTCGCAGTAGTGTTCTTGCTTCCCGAGCACGGGGTCCCGGGTTCAATTCCCGGTGCGTCAGGGAGTTTCATCTGCCTCGGGATGACCGGGTGTTGTGTCGTCTTCACCATCATCATCGTTCATCCCTAATTACGGTCGGAGGAAGGCAATGACAAACGACCTCTGCTAGGACCTTGCCTAGTACAGCGGTGCAGGTCACCCGCATCATCCCCTATACTCTGTCAAGGAGTACGGGACTTCATCATCATCATTATTATTATTCATCAAGCCTTTCTGTAACTTAATTTGTGATTTGAAGATGGTCACTTGACCCCCAACAGTTTGTCAGTTGATCCTCCTCCACACACACACACACACACACACACACACACACACACACACACACACACACACTTAAAAATGTTGACTTGTCTCTGTTGTAGCTGATTTATGCTACACACACACACACACACACACACACACACACACACACACACACACTTAAAAATGTTGACTTGTCTCTGTTGTAGCTGATTTATGCTTCAGCACCACTTGTTCACTAATTTAGATCACACTATGGATACACGAAATAATAGGTTGGGGACTTCACGGTATATCACAGAGAACTGAAATTGTATTTAATCCAACATTAAAACTACAGTTCTGGAATGTTGGAGGAGAGGGAAAAAATATTTGCTACAGTTACACAAAGATTAATTAGAAACTTCTTTATTAGTTGCATTACATGTACTAAGTGGAATAATCACGATTCCTGATGTAGGACAATTGTCTCAAATTCTTCCTGAAACAACATTTCAATGAAATGGATGATCAGCATGCTTTTTGTTTCGTGGAAACCATTAGGTATGAGCAGTCTGTGTGCGCTTCTAGCATAGATACAGTTCCCGTTCCCAGAAAAACAGATTGCAATGGTTATGACTCAATATAACTTTTTAATGGAGGGCACACAGCAACATGATTACCGACACACACATTGTAGTCAAGTGACCAAAATGATAAGACACTGATGAATTAATGTCAGGAGGTTGGATCACTATTTTATTGCCTTTTAGTGTCCTCCCCTACTCAAGCTTGTTACAGTGTTGCAACAAATGTTCTATTCTAAGTTCATTCTCTCTGCTCAGTCATTCTTATGCTGACTTCTTGTTTGATAGTCATGTTTTGATCATTACATTCTGGCTTTAATTTGTTTTGAAGGATAAGATCCCAGGCCTTGCTGGGGTGATACCATTGAGATGCATGTAGTAATCGTCCACAGTTTAAATTCCAATGGATTTTTTTTCTTATGTTCAAGTCAGAGAAGCTGTATGTCTTGGTTAGAGGCTCCCTTTGTTTAAACTCTGTATAATGCTGAATTATACCACAGATTTCCATAACCACTGATTAGGATCTGATGTCATACGCAGGCATGTGGGACCTCCATGGGAATAAAGTGTTGAACTTCAACATCCTAGCACCAGTCCATACCTGATAATGACCCACAACTTGGGCACCTGACGAATAACTACATCATAAAAAGCCAACGAAATGTTCCAGAAACTCAAGTCTGAAACAATGTATCATGTGAAGGTTTTAAAACATTAAAATTATCTCTGCAATTCAGCAAGCACGTCAGACACTACATAATTTCAAATGAATCAAAGTATAGCAATAACGGAATGTGGTGAGACCTTTATTACAGTAATGTACTGCACGTGTGGGTACTTACAGGGTAGCAAGATACTGTCATGTAGATGACCAGTCTACAAGCAGCTTGAGATTTCTCAATGGTCAGACAGACATAAAGCTGAGCTGTTTGATACACGAGTAGTCATTCATGCAGACAAAACAGTGAATGATGTGGATCAAGCTCAACAAACTGTCAGCGAGAAATGTTAGGGCTACCACAAAAAAACTTAATACCAACTTTGTATTGTGCCAATGTATATTTTAAAGCCACAGTTCCACCATCAGGTCATTCTGTTGTGGACTATTACTGCAATGTCACCAAGTCAAACATTTGGGAGTTGCTTCATTCAGGTATCAAACAGAAAATATACTAACAAACTCCATATAAAGGCATTTATGGTATTTAGACATTGCAATGAAGGTTCAACATCAGAAAACCCTAGTGAAGATGTGGCTTTGAAATGTACATTGGCATAATAAAATTGCAGTGAACACAGAAACAGGACTTATTATCAGGTTTCATCTTTGACACTGTCTTCGCTTGCCAAGAATGGCCATTATGCAACAATTTTCTAGTACAATACTAGGACCTCGGTTGTGGGCATTATGGAACGTTGAAGTGTAACTAATTCAGAAGTGTCCTCTTGGACATTAGGAAAACTAAGAAGATCCATTGAAACCAAGTAATTGCCGGAGTTAGTTTTTGTGTGGCAATGCTTGGCCACACATTGCCTGGCAGTCGTAACAGTTGTTGCTATAGTTCAACTGTAAATGTTTTGAACATTTGCCCTAGAGAATAGGCTCATATCAAAGCAATTTCCACCGCTTCAACCACATCAAAAGATGGCTTGGCTACCAATACCATCTCCACCAAAAAATTTTAAGATGCTGTCACAGGCCTGCTGCTATCACAGGCAACACAATTTGAAGCAGCTGACCATTATCAACTTGGTAAGAGAGATGACAAATGATTTAATCTGAATGGTGACAATGTATAGACATAAAGAAAAGATGTAGTCTGAAGATTTCCCAGTAAATTTTTTTAACTAACTTTAAAGTAATGCAAAGATTGGCAACTAGTAGTAAAACTGTGCACTTCACAAAACACCTTTGATTAAAATGTTAAGTCACAATTGGAATCACTCAACACCTGCATGTAACAACTTACACTTTGATCAAGATGTAATGGTTATTTGTAATTCATTTTTATCTTTAACACTGGTAGTTTCATCGGAACTCAATGTGTAATATGATGAACATGCACCTTAGAACATATGTACCTGGAAATATGGTGCCAGTCCCTTAGTTATTAGGTATCTCATTTTCTTGAACAAAAGTGAAAAACGTCCGGGAACACTACCAGGGAACATCATCTTAAAAACATTAAAAATATCATTTGATGAGTCCATAGAGTGATTGGAATCACTGATTTCACTGTCTGATCAGTTCAGTTGTGGTACTTAACATCTGCGTTGTTTACATACATACTGAACTCTAAGGTTCTGTCTCATCAGAAACTTCTAAATGAAACTGGTGTCATCCAAGTTTAATTTCAAAGTTACACATATATTTAATTGAAACTGAGTGGTTAAAAATTGCCTGATAACCTTCTGTCTCAAAATTAATATAGCAAGAACACACACTGCAACACAGTTCACTTTCGCTAGCTTTTCCCTCCACAAGCAGGAACTTTACTTTCCAAATTATCTGTCTTCTAAAGGCAGTGGCTACAGAATCTGCATTTTCTTCATCTCACAAAAATTTGTTTTCAAAACTGAACAGAGTATCATAGCAGCAGTCTTCTTACTTCAGCAACATTAAAAACTGGAATAAAAATAGACTCAGTCGTAATAGAGGAATAACTGATGCTAATAATGGTTGTGAAAAATACAAGGTATTTCAAATTTCAGAAGCCCCTCAGGTTAGATTTTATCTACTTTCAACATTGGAGCACTGAATGAATGAACATCAATGCATATACTTGGAAACAAAAGTAAACAACTTATTTCCTTCCTAAAGGTGCCAAAAGTTGAAAAAGGTGAAAACATTTTTTTTTAAAAAGTGACTAAAGATCAGAAACGTGACTCACTCTTCAACCAGGCTACTGAACATGTACAAAGGAGTGCACGTTTTGTTTGATCTGTCAAGAGCATCAAAGAGAAGCAGAAAAACCTGAACTAGTACAAGACTGAAAATAAGCAATATTTGCATGTCTGGTTACGTGCCTATCACCACACAACACATCAATTATACGTCGAATTGTTATCTTTAGCCTTTTCATTACTTATATTCCATCAAAAGTACTGTCTGTGTTGTTTGAGAATCACTGACACCAAATCTAAGGTGATGTACAGTACGTCAGTGAAAGACACTAGCTGGGGCAAATTCTATGCACTTGTACCTGACAGGCTGCCAGTTCATGGCTATAGTTGTGCAATCAAAGCTAGCTCAATTTGTCATTCCCTATCTGGTTTGAACTTCATGTTGGAATTTTTTTTCCCATTCTGTATAAAGTATATAAATGTATGCCATCTTTGAGGACGACATTAATGTAACAAAAGCCAAACAACATTGAAAGCTGCACTCAGTGAGAACTGTATGACAAACAGATTCAAAATTACGTGCATGGCTAAACCACGAGTATATTGTATAATTCCTAGCATTTAAATTGATTCCTCATCTGACTAATTAATACTCCAGCACATTCAGCAACACAATGAGTCATTCTGCACCATCAAATTTTTAACTGTTCACATAAATGAATTAATTCAAACTCTCTAAAGTAAAAATGTTCATTTACTCTCTCTCATTGTCAATTTCACTATGTTAGTATCTTGTGTATTGCATTCATTAGATATATTTTACACGTATGAATGTCAGACAGCACATTTTAATATCTGAAATACATTTCATTGTTCAATTTAATTTTTATTGCATCCTGCAGACTATTTGGAAAAGAAACAAGTTCGCATAAAATGATTCAGCGAGTTCCTTCTGTAGGGATGAGCTGGCATTGTACTGGCGAAGATGTACGGTGAGCACAGCAGTGAGCAATGGACAATGTGCCATCTCCCTCCATGTTATTTCTCTGTAATTGTCATCCATTTCCAACTTTTTTACACAACATTTACTTTGTTGCAGATTGTCTTAAGGAGCAATCTCCCACACTGCACTGACAACTACTAATATCCAACATAGATGGGTACAATTCAGTGGGACTGATGATTGAGAAAACTGATTACTGGCATATTGCATTGTAAGAGGTTTTCAGTTTCCTGTGGTGTTTGTTATATAGTCAGTCTCATATGAAAATAATTTTAATTGTTATTTTCTTAAGTTGTAAATATTCTACACACTAAGATAAAAACTGGGCTCTGTTGTAAAGTGTACATACCTTCCCAGTTGAAACAGCTAATTGCTCAAGATATTTCTCGTTATTATAACCATTACAGGCTTTTTACTTCTGGGCACTTGAAACTGCATCACAAATAGTTAAAAACACCAGGAAAAGCGACACATCTCACTTCACAGTCGCGTAAAAATAGTTACTGATGACATCTGTAACACTTCCCAAAGGCAAATATGCTACAAACACAGTGTGCCATCCTTATAGTGTTAATGTATTTCCTTAATTTGTGCACGCAATTAAGTAGGTTCCAGGCACATAAATACACTCTACTCAAAAACTAACAGTGTTGCAGAGCTGTTCATTAATTACTACCAAGAAGTTTCCTTACGAAAGAGACCAGCTGTTAATTGTTTTGCAGGACAATTTTTCTCGAGTATTTCGATTAAATTTCCCCAGTGTGTGGGCTCGACTGTCCACATTGTTACATTAACCTGTATTTGAAAGCTAATTTTAGACTTCACGGACCTTCACTTCTTTGACTAGTTTTCACAGAGAATGTTGCTAGAATAGTATAGAAACAGCTTTAAACTTCTTAATTTTGCAAGAAGAAAATAATGACATTTCTTTACTGTAAGTTCAGTGTTGAAGTGTGTCATGCTTCACACTCCAGAATTAGTCAACGGGAACTGTTACATGAAACTAACTGCATCAAATAGCACGCACACTTTATAAAATAACCAGTTGTTTGGTCTGGGTCATAATAATGACAAGTGGTCCTTTAGACTGATAGAAAATTTGTACTGACCATTCAGCTGCTGTAGACCTCAGGTTGTTGAGCTCATGGACATTCCCTAAAACTATAATATTGCCTCAAAGCTCCATGTTGTTGCCACATGTGACTGTTCAGCTGATAGAAAATTGATTCCCAATGGATGAAGAGATTCTGCAGGTGAAACAAGTAAGAGCCTAAATTACAGAAAATGTGTCAGATGAGTGAGTGTGGACAGTTTTTTACTTACCAGTTCTGGATTTAAACATTTTATTTTTCACTGAATCAAAAGGAATTAAAAATGCTTGTTATTAATGCATCTCCTACCACCCTGACCAGACTCATGATCAAGCATGTCCTCTAATACATAATGGTATTGCCCACATATAATTTAATATGCCATTATATTTATATCTTTTGGTTTCTTTATTTGTATTCAGTTTTGTGCTGTCTCCATATCTGATTGCCTGTCTAATGGGATAGACCACAGTAGTTCTCAGAGCCGAAGACAGAGTGGCAGGATTTGGGACTTGACCACCATAGGATGATGC
The DNA here is from genome assembly GCF_021461385.2 of Schistocerca piceifrons. Classification (NCBI taxonomy): domain Eukaryota; kingdom Metazoa; phylum Arthropoda; class Insecta; order Orthoptera; family Acrididae; genus Schistocerca; species Schistocerca piceifrons. Next base: position 111,622,870 of record NC_060139.1, on the reverse strand, counting down.
ACTGCCTGTTCAGCAACAGCAAGCTGCTTCCTTATCAGACTGCAAGTCAGCAGCCTGGGACACCGACCAACCTTCAGTAAGTTTCTACAACTAATCAATTACACACAAATAAGGCCTCTTCCACAAAGTCATCCCGGAGCAGCTGCATTTAAGGCGTGGAATACATGACCTATGATGACCGTAAAACAGATTTACCAGTATGGTACAGCACTGTAGAAATCTAACAGTTACCGTATTTACTCGAATCTAAGCCGCACCTGAAAAATGAGACTCGAAATCAAGGGAAAAAAATTTTCCCGAATCTAAGCCACACCTGAAATCTGAGAATCGAAATTCAAGGGGAAAGAAAAGTTTAGGGCCACACCTCCAAATCGAAACAAAGTTGGTCCGTTGTAATATGAGACACAATTTAGGTCGAATGAATGACAATAGAGCTACAGTAGTTTAGTTCGAGTCGTAAGCTTAGCAGTTAAGCTTTACCAGGTAGCCATTGCTATGCGTCAGGCGCTCCGTCCGTATTTGTACGGGTACCCTTCCTTTTTCACGAGCTTTGTCTGGTTTGAATTGATTGCTTATTTTTCTTTGATCTGATAAGTGCCGTTCTCTTTGCTATAGGTGTTTACGTCACTCTAAGCTGTAAATGCATTACTATACTGTGTCGTGCATTGTTTGTGACATTCTGATAATGAGTGTATATGGCCTGTCACCGCTCGCGGCATGACTTGCTTTTGTGCACGCTACCGCCGCTTACAATTTAAAAGAGAGAAAGAGAGAAAAAAGAGAGAGAGAGAGAGAGAGAGAGAGAGAGAGAGAGAGAGAGAGAGAGAGAGAGAGGAATAGTCTCATTAGCGAAACAATGGCAAAAAACTGCTATTTGTTGTTACTTCCACTGCTGCTTTCTTTGATAATGATCAACAAGAACCAAATAATAGACTGCGTGTGATAGAAGATGTTCCGAACGAGAGTTTAGCGAAAATTTTTCTCCGTTTGAAAATCTTTGCAGGCGCCTCTTTAGTACATTCCTTTCTGCACAGAAGTTAGAGTTATCTTACATTTAAAAATCTAGTCAATTCATTTCAGACTGTATCACTATTAGGCATAAGAATAATACGAATATAAACATGACATGATATGTATATTCTTCCGCATTTGCTGTTGTCTCACTCTAGTTTCGTAGTTTATTAGGCAGGCAGGATTTAAATGAGATAGCAGCAAACACGAAACAATACATGGCAAAATGTTTATATTCGTATTATTCTTATGGTGAAGAGAATACTGCATGTGATTCACAATTCAGAAAATTTCCTATTAGCAACCATCTCTTCTCACAGGTAGGAAAAAATCCAGAACCTAGAGCTGGCCTTATTGACAAACATTCCGAACAGTCTTGCCAGTCCGATTTTCGTAGTACATCGAAATGCTGCTACATTCTAAGATGAACAATACGGAATTTGTATTTACTTCGTTGGATAATGTATGAAAATGCAGTGGTCGAAAGAGGTTTTGGTGCCAGTATTTATCTTTGTGCCTACAAAGCATGCCTGTGTGGCGCTACATATATTCGACGGCAGAAGCTAGTTGTGGCGGCACCTACAACGTTTTTCAGAACTTCCGCTTGCTTTGCACTCAATTCTAAGCCGCAGGCGGTTTTTTGGATTACAAAAACCGGAAAAAAGTGCGGCTTAGATTCGAGTAAATACGGTAATTCTGCAGGGGTTATGCCTGTGATGAGCACAATGTTTTTTCTTTTCCTGTTCAGCTTTGTGCATGTGCTGGATGCTTCCCACAGCACAACAAAGGCATGCATTTTCTTCTGGGTATGAAAGATGTACTTCAGAGCACATAGCTTCCTGTCCTTGGTGGGAATCATAGCCATTCAAGGTGCATTTGTTTACTAAGAATGTGTGTATTTCATAAAATATTTCTTTTCATTATCTCTGTTGACAGTAAAGAATGCACAATGAGTTCATATCAAAAGATCTTAATGAAAATTTGAGAGCAGAGAATTTAATGAACCACAAACTATGAAATGTGAAGACTGATGAGCTGTGAGTGGGAATACATAAAACTATTTCATTAGTGAGAAAATTTGGTGAAATACTGCTCAACTTTACAGCCACTAAAACCACACTCACCCCATTTGCAATTTCAAGTTCATAAACTTGAAATATGCTACATTATTTTGGGAAGGGGAGATTATCACTTCAAACTTGCAAATGAACACTGATTTCACGTAAAGTGCTACAGGTTGCTTTTTCTCTGGAGAAACAGCATTATGCGTTTCACCCAGAAGAAACACAGTATAACCCTGCTTTTACATTCCCAGAATTAACATTTTCCTGCTGTTTATGACATTTCTTAACAGTCCTGTCAAATTTCCTATGCCCACAATGTTAATTTGCACCTGATTTTGTGTCAATATATTTATAATTTTCCCGCGATTTACGCATTACAAAAAAATGTTTTGTGGCGAAAATATGATGCTTGCATAATGTTGGCCATCCAATAGTGTTTACAAATATTAAGTGGTTAAGTTTCTTGACACCAGGGCACTCTATTCAGTGGATCTGAACCAGTAAATGAGTAATAGTTTTAACAATTCGTGCCGTATCTCCCGCCACTGCCAAGCTCTACTTGGCATGGTGGCTGATGGGACTAACAAGGTTCATTCGAATGAAGATATCATGGCCAATCACAACCATTTCCAAAATGTCTCTACTGTGCAAATGCAATTTCGTGATTGTTGTGATCATCGTGACACCTCTGTTGAACCATATTTAGCGTGTTTTGGCGTATGGCCATGTGGAGCACTAGTCGACACCGTCATTCACTCTGTGTTGCTCAAATGTTTTTAGTGTAAACACAGCACTGGTTATGTATTGTATTCATGCTGAGCAAAATGTATTTCAAAAATTTATTCTCGTTGTCAAGTGCAGTATTTACATATGCATTTTTTGTAACGTTACACAAACAAACAATGTCAGTGATAGTTTGTGTTTATGTGTGTGCACGTGTGTGTGTGTGTGTGTGTGTGTGTGTGTGGGGGGGGGGGTCTACGTAACTGATGAGGCACAGTACTTGATGACCTCAAAAATACAAGTACAGTGCAAGAGACGCAGAGTAACACATATTCAAACACCATACAAAATACTTATTTACATATTTACACTTGACAACGGGAAAAAATTCTCAATACGCATCATGATAAGCATGAAAAAATATGTAACTAGTGCAGTATTTCATTACTTAAATTATGAATGACAGCTGCAGGCTTTCCAAAAACATCGATTATGATGTTTGAAATTAAGTCAAACGTCTCCACTTCCCAGACAGTTATCAATTCCAGTTACATCAGTGGTTTTTACTAGATAATAAACATTTATTAGATAATAAAGTCCCTGACAAGTCTTTTGATGCCTTTTATGTACATATGTTGTTGTTGTTGTTGTGGTCTTCAGTCCTGAGACTGGTTTGATGCAGCTCTCCATGCTACTCTATCCTGTGCAAGCTTTTTCATCTCCCAGTACCTACTGCAACCTACATCCTTCTGAATCTGCTTAGTGTATTCATCTCTTGGTCTCCCTCTACGATTTTTACCCTCCACGCTGCCCTCCAATACTAAATTGGTGATCCCTTGATGCCTCAGAACATGTCCTACCAACCGATCCCTTCTTCTGGTCAAGTTGTGCCACAAACTTCTCTTCTCCCCAATCCTATTCAATACTTCCTCATTAGTTATGTGATCTACCCATCTAATCTTCAGCATTCTTCTGTAGCACCACATTTCGAAAGCTTCTATTCTCTTCTTGTCCAAACTATTTATCGTCCATGTTTCACTTCCATACATGGCTACACTCCATACGAATACTTTCAGAAATGACTTCCTGACACTTAAATCAATACTGGATGTTAACAAATTTCTCTTCTTCAGAAACGCTTTCCTTGCCATTGCCAGTCTACATTTTATATCCTCTCTACTTCGACCATCATCAGTTATTTTGCTTCCCAAATAGCAAAACTCCTTTACTACTTTAAGTGTCTCATTTCCTAATCTAATTCCCTCAGCATCACCCGAATTAATTAGACTACATTCCATTATCCTTGTTTTGCTTTTGTTGATGTTCATCTTATATCCTCCTGTCAAGACACTGTCCATTCCATTCAACTGCTCTTCCAAGTCCTTTGCTGTCTCTGACAGAATTACAATGTCATCGGCGAACCTCAAAGTTTTTATTTCTTCTCCATGAATTTTAATACCTACTCCGAGTTTTTCTTTTGTTTCCTTTACTGCTTGCTCAATATACAGATTGAACAACATCGGGGAGGGGCTACAACCCTGTCTTACTCCCTTCCCAACCACTGCTTCCCTTTCATGTCCCTCGACTCTTATAACTGCCATCTGGTTTCTGTACAAATTGTAAATAGCCTTTCGCTCCCTGTATTTTACCCCTGCCACCTTTAGAATTTGAAAGAGAGTATTCCAGTCAACATTGTCAAAAGCTTTCTCTAAGTCTACAAATGCTAGAAACGTAGGTTTGCCTTTCCTTAATCTTTCTTCTAAGATAAGTCGTAAGGTCAGTATTGCCTCACGTGTTCCAGTGTTTCTACGGAATCCAAACTGATCTTCCCCGAGGTTGGCTTCTACTAGTTTTTCCATTCGTCTGTAAAGAATTCGTGTTAGTATTTTGCAGCTGTGACTTATTAAGCTGATAGTTCGGTAATTTTCACATCTGTCAACACCTGCTTTCTTTGGGATTGGAATTATTATATTCTTCTTGAAGTCTGAGGGTATTTCGCCTGTTTCATACATCTTGCTCACCAGATGGTAGAGTTTTGTCAGGACTGGCTCTCCCACGGCCGTCAGTAGTTCCAATGGAATATTGTCTACTCCGGGAGCCTTGTTTAGACTCAGGTCTTTCAGTGCTCTGTCAAACTCTTCACGCAGTATCATATCTCCCATTTCATCTTCATCTACATCCTCTTCCATTTCCATAATATTGTCCTCAAGTACATCGCCCTTGTATAGACCCTCTATATACTCCTTCCACCTTTCTGCTTTCCCTTCTTTGCTTAGAACTGGGTTTCCATCTGAGCTCTTGATATTCATACAAGTCGTTCTCTTATCTCCAAAGATCTCTTTAATTTTCCTGTAGGCGGTATCTATCTTACCCCTAGTGAGATAGGCCTCTACATCCTTACATTTGTCCTCTAGCCATCCCTGCTTAGCCATTTTGCACTTCCTGTCGATCTCATTTTTGAGACGTTTGTATTCCTTTTTGCCTGTTTCACTTACTGCATTTTTATATTTTCTCCTTTCATCAATTAAATTCAATATTTCTTCTGTTACCCAAGGATTTCTACTAGCCCTCGTCTTTTTACCTACTTGATCCTCTGCTGCCTTCACTACTTCATCCCTCAAAGCTACCCATTCTTCTTCTACTGTATTTATTTCTCCCATTCCTGTCAATTGCTCCCTTATGCTCTCCCTGAATCTCTGTACAACCTCTGGTTCTTTTAGTTTATCCAGGTCCCATCTCCTTAAATTCCCACCTCTTTGCAGTTTCTTCAGTTTTAATCTACAGGTCATAACCAATAGATTGTGGTCAGAGTCCACATCTGCCCCTGGAAATGTCTTACAATTTAAAACCTGGTTCCTAAATCTCTGTCTTACCATTATATAATCTATCTGATACCTTTTAGTATCTCCAGGGTTCTTCCATGTATACAACCTTCTTTCATGATTCTTAAACCAAGTGTTAGTTATGATTATGTTGTGCTCTGTGCAAAATTCGACCAGGCGGCTTCCTCTTTCATTTCTGTCCCCCAATCCATATTCACCTACTATGTTTCCTTCTCTCCCTTTTCCTACACTCGAATTCCAGTCACCCATGACTATTAAATTTTCGTCTCCCTTCACAATCTGAATAATTTCTTTTATTTCATCATACATTTCTTCAATTTCTTCGTCATCTGCAGAGCTAGTTGGCATATAAACTTGTACTACTGTAGTAGGCGTGGGCTTCGTATCTATCTTGGCCACAATAATGCGTTCACTATGCTGTTTGTAGTAGCTTAACCGCATTCCTATTTTCCTATTCATTATTAAACCTACTCCTGCATTACCCCTATTTGATTTTGTGTTTATAACCCTGTAGTCACCTGACCAGAAGTCTTGTTCCTCCTGCCACCGAACTTCACTAATTCCCACTATATCTAACTTCAACCTATCCATTTCCCTTTTTAAATTTTCTAACCTACCTGCCCGATTAAGGGATCTGACATTCCACGCTCCGATCCGTAGAACGCCAGTTTTCTTTCTCCTGATAACGACATCCTCTTGAGTAGTCCCCGCCCGGAGATCCGAATGGGGGACTATTTTACCTCCGGAATATTTTACCCAAGAGGACGCCATCATCATGTAATCATACAGTAAAGCTGCATGCCCTCGGGAAAAATTACGGCTGTAGTTTCCCCTTGCTTTCAGCCGTTCGCAGTACCAGCACAGCAAGGCCGTTTTGGTTATGTACATATATACTACATAAAATGCAAGGGGTATCCTATAAGTAACTTTTACAGCTTAAGATGTTATTTCCCACATTTTACACCTTTTTTTTGAATTCCCTTTTAAAGTGTAAAAGTAGGGTTTCACTGTATACATTATCAATTTGCTAACCACAATACTCAAACACTACATTAACATTTGGTATTGAGTGTAAGAACTTTCAGACAATATTGCTGCATGCACTTTCCCCTTCAGTATGTGCTTTTACAGTAGGAAAGTGGCATTATGGAGCCATAAATTTATAGGGTGAAGATAATGTTTCTATTCATGGAAGGTTCAACTGTATACCTCATTTAAAAGTCTTGTACGAGACATGTTCCGAAACTGAGTACAGTTTCATTCTTCCACCACCGCAGCAATAGTGTAACAGTTCCACACTCATCTCTTTGGTTCATTGTCTTTCCACTGATGCTGTCACTGCCAGATTGATTGAGTTTACATTTGTTAGCAATCGTACAAAATATTTAAGACTATCTCTGAGCCCACCAACAATGAAGGGCTTTCTGTAATATGGTTTTTGAACACACAGAACATCAAACCAGCCGAAATTCATCACACGTAGAGATTTATGGTGAAAATGTACTGAGTGATGGAATGGTGTTTTACAGGAGATAGTCACAAATTTTCTCATGCTGTGTTCCCATTGGGTTCCAAACATGCTTATGGATGTGATATTTCTTACCCAATACAGCAATGAGGGAGATGAATTTTTAAACAGAATTGTGACCGGTGATGAATCTTGGGTTTGTGATGTCACTCCAGAACCATAACGGTTGACTGAATGGAGGCACATCTCCCAAAAAACAAAACACTTAAAACACCGTTGTCAGCACAAGAAGTCATATGCACTGTGTTTTGGACACACAGGGCACACCACTTGTTCAGTTCCTTTCCAGAGGCAAAAGTATCAATGCAGTACGATATGATGAAACACTGAGAATACTTGACAACATAAATAATTGGATAGATAATAGACTCTCCTAATCAAGCAGCAGCAGCAGCAGCAGCAGCAGCAGAACACACATATAAAACTAGGTTATAATTAGGCATTACATATGTGTGTTCTGCCTCTTGGTGAGTAAACTTATTATCTATACAATTACATTATACTGTAAAAAATTGATTGTTTTCACTGAGAATACTTCGGTGCACAATTTAAAACAAAAGGTGTGGAATGCATTGTGTTGCTTCATGACAAAGGATGTCCCCATTCTGCTGGAGTCACTCAACACCTTATTCAACAATTTGGTTGGAAGCAGGGTGCTCACTATACAGACGTGAACTCTTACCTTCTGACTACCACTTATTCTTGAACTTCAAGTGTGATCTTGGAGGAAAGCCCCTTGACAGCAATGACAACAAAAAACATTCTCGGCAGTTGCTGTTTTCATTGGTGGCATCTTCCTACGAAGAGGGTATAGAAAAGTGGGTTTTTCTCTACGAAAAATTACTGAACAATGATGGCAAATGTTTATAAAAATAGCTTAGGAGAGGCTCTTTCTCGTGAAAATAAATTTTTGTTTGGAGAAGAAAAAAGTTTTTATGAGTTTTTTTTCCAAAAAGGTACTTATTTTCTGAACATGCCTCATAAATAGGATGTAATTTGCTGATTGCAAGGTGAAAATGATATACGACATTTATTTCTTCGCAGAGCAGTGGATGGTGCAATTGAATTCGAAGGAACTGACACAGCTTTGTGTAATCTGATGTTTCTATCACTGACAACACCCTAAACAACAAGTACAATCTATTTAAAATCAATGGGTTGTAAAATAGTCTAAAGAAATATCCCCTGTATTTGTTCACATTAGCCTGCATAACACTCATATGGGAAAAGACAATGAACATAGCTTTGTTCTTGAGAGATTTGGGCCTACTAACTTATATTTAATGATACAGTTACAACAGTCCTATAAACAAATGACTTGAGAACTTACATGCTACTTGCTGCCAAGCAGTTCACACAAAAATTCACCACTATTTTGTGACAATTTTATATTTTACACAATAAAACACGAAAGAGCATTTTTTACAAGACAGGAATAAATTAACTGTGTGCTTCATTCATTTCAAGCATAGTCTCAACACTATACTACACACAATAAACGTCAGCATCCTGGAGAATAGTTAATTTGTGCTGACAATAAATAGTTAGTTACTTGCAGCAGCAGGTTGTTGTTCCTTGAACTTCTTCATTCTAGATTCTAACTCTGGCCGGAAATGTCTAATCAAGCCCTAAAATGAAATAAACATATTACTTTGATATTTCATATAAGCTACGTAACCATATAATCATTATACATGTATTTGTTATGTTTACCTGCACTGGCCAAGCTGCACCATCACCCAAGGCACAGATTGTATGACCTTCAATTTGCTTACTCAGTTCCCAAAGCATGTCAATTTCACCAGGTTCAGCATTACCAGTTATGAACCTATGTATTATTTTATTCATCCAGTTAATACCTTCTCTGCATGGAGTACACTGCCCACAAGATTCATGTTTGTAAAACTCTATCAATCTTGCAATTGCTTTAACAATGTCTGTCTGCTTATTCATTACAATTATAGCTGCTGTGCCTAAACTGGTCTGACAGGCAACTAGCCCATCAAAATCCATAATGGCCTCTTCACAAACACTGAAAAAGGCAACAAACAAATATTAATTCCAGCATTATAATAAATACATAATTTTACAAGAAACTATGAATAGCCAAGAAACTACGAAGTGTGTGTGTGTGTGTGTGTGTGTGTGTGTGTGTGTGTGTAAAACCTTCACCAGTACCAATTCCATGGGGAAAAGCTGAGTGACAGAAAAACAATTGAAGTAATGAATCAAACACAAAAATGCTAGGGCAATAAATGATTAGAGATACAAACTAAAAGGATGAAAAAGTTTTGGAAAAATAAGAACAAGTACACTAAAGCTACTAATCGTTCTATGTGCTCATTATAGGACTAAAGAAATATAGATGTTATGCAACAATAAACTGCCACAATTATGCAGACTAGCTAATGTTATTGAAGGCCAAAACAGACTACTATTGACATAGGTCGTCATCCTTTCTCATAAACTGATAAACAGCAAATAGCAAGAGGTACTGAGTTTCCTGGATGAAATGTACACAAAATTATAATTCTTAAAATTATGGCACAACATTGGTGGCCAGCACATATCTTCAAGAGAGATAACAATACTGCCAATGGACACATATGAAAGACATTTCTATTTACAAAACAAGCACATAAACTAAAAAGAAAGGGCAGGTTACTCGTATTTAATTTTTTACTATTTTTCCCTCTCTCTTCCCCAATTAAGGAACTACTTTTTCCACAAGCTAGGATGGTGTATGCACTTTTAAGTGTGTGTAATGGCAGTACACATATCTGTGCTGAAAGTAAATAATGGCCAGCAATTCTCTCATACAATTTTAAAGCTTTCTCGGGAGAATATTTCCTTTTGATAAGTTTTGCCACTTAAATTGGCCTACCTACACTATAAGTTCCACACGTATCTCCCATTGTCAGATGATCTTGCAAATCAGCTATAATTTGAATAAAATTATTAGGCCATCCTTCCTGTTCACTAATGAGGTAGCTATGCGACACACGTAAAAAAATAGAGATTTTATACAGAAATAACATTTAAGCTCTCTAACTGGAAGATGGATGAAGGATACAAACAACAGTAATTATTTTGATCAGCCAAGAGATCTACTTCTGACAATTCACTACTCTCTCAAGTTCCACTATTAGATGTAAAATTTCCATCTTCAATATTAAAATGGAATGAGGCTCTTGCTGTGTGCCTGTGTGTGTGTGTGTGTGTGTGTGTGTGTGTGTGTGTGTGTGTGTGTAAGAAAAGTAGGGCTGGGGGTGAAGGTTTCACAGCACATCAACCAGAATACGTTTTAAAAAATTACACAGTACATTCTTGGCTGCAAAATATTATACGGAAAGAACCTGAAAATTAGCAGGCTGCTGACAACTTTGTTAAGTTATTTTTCGATTTGATTACATAAAAGTTTAATCTCGTCAGATTTCAGAAAAAAAAAATGATGTACCGTGATAAATCAATCTCCAATATGTACTGTCTCTCTAACAAAAACTACAAATTCACACACAAATATTAAGCTTTCGGAAACCACGATTGCTTCATCAGGAAAGAGGGAAGGAGAGGGAAAGACAAGGATGTGGGTTTTAAGGGAGAGGGTAAGGAGTCATTCCAATCCCAGGAGCAGAAAGACTTACCTTAGGGGGAAAAAGGGACAGGTATACACTCGCTCGCTCGCACGCACGCACACACGCACGCACATCCATCCGCACATATACAGACACAAGCAGACATATGTAAAGGCAAAGAGTTTGGGCAGAGAAGTCAGTCGAGGCGGAAGTACAGAGGCAAAGATGTTGTTGAATAACAAGTGATGTACGAGGGGCAGCAACTTGAAATTAGCGGAGGTTGAGGCCAGGTGGGTAATGGGAAGAGAGGATATATTGTAGGGCAAGTTCCCATCTCTGGAGTTCTGATAGGTTGGTGTCAGTGGGAAGTACCTTCACTGTGAGTCCAGATCCCAAAGTTTGGTACAGATTTATTGACGACATCTTCATGATCTAGACTCAGAGTGAAGAAAAACTCAAGAATTTCCTCTCCAACCTCAACTCCTTTGGTTCCATCAGATTCACCTGGTCCTACTCCAAATCCCATGCCACTTTCCTCGACGTTGACCTCCACCTGTCCAATGGCCAGCTTCACACATCCGTTCACATCAAACCCACCAACAAGCAACAGTACCTCCATTATGACAGCTGCCACCCATTCCATATCAAACAGTCCCTTCCCTACAGCTTAGGTCTTCGTGGCAAACGAATCTGCTCCAATCCTGAATCCCTGAACCATTACACCAACAACCTGAAAACAGCTTTCGCATCCCGCAACTACCCTCCCAGCCTGGTACAGAAGCAAATAACCAGAGCCACTTCCTCATCCCCTCAAACCAAGAACCTCCCACAGAAGAACCCCCAAAAGTGCCCCATTTGTGACAGGATACTTTCCGGGACTGTATCAGACTCTGAATGTGGCTCTCCAGCAGGGATACGACTTCCTCAAATCCTGCCCTGAAATGAGATCCATCTTTTACGAAATCCTCCCCACTCCACCAAGAGCGTCTTTACGCCGTCCACCTAACCTTCGTAGCCTCTTGGTTCATCCCTATGAAATCCCCAAACCACCTTCCCTACCCTCTGGCTCGTACCCTTGGAACCGCCTCCGGTGTAAAACCTGTCCCACGTACCCTCCCACCACCACCTACTCCAGTCCTATAACCCGGAAGGTGTACACGATCAAAGGCAGAGCCATGTGTGAAAGCACCCACGTGATTTACCAACTGACCTGCCTACACTGTGAAGCCTTCTATGTGGGAATGACCAGCAACAAACTGTCCATTCGCATGAACGGACACAGGCAGGCAGTGTTTGTTGGTAATGAGGATCACCCTGTGGCTAAACATGCCTCGGTGCACGGCCAGCACATCTTGGCACAGCGTTACACCGTCCGGGTTATCTGGATACTTCCCACTGACACCAACCTATCAGAACTCCGGAGATCGGAACTTGCCCTTCAATATATCCTCTCTTCCCGTTACCCACCTGGCCTCAACCTCCGCTAATTTCAAGTTGCCGCCCCTCGTACATCACTTGTCACTCAACAACATCTTTGCCTCTGTACTTCCGCCTCGACTGACATCTCTGCCCAAACTCTTTGCCTTTACACATGTCTGCTTGTGTCTGTATATGTGCGGATGGCGCGCACGCGCGCGCGCATTACATTCAAAAACTACAAATTTATAGATATGAATCCCGTGTCAATTTTGGTGGTTAAGGTACCTGCAAAAAGGTCACATTTTGTGGTTTCCATATTTGGAAACAATCTGAAGAAAACTACCACCTACAGTGTGATCTGGCACTTAACCTACTTTTACTACTGGATAACTTTTCTTAGTGGGCAGTGACCATATCAATGATTCAATTTTTTTATTTTTTTAATATGAACAATAAAATTCCTCAGGATGTTTGTCCAGATGATGTAACATACTCTAACTTGTATTTTCAATATTAAATTATGTCAATGTCACATATTTGCTCAGAATTTCTTGACAATGCTTTGTACTTCACAAAGTAGGTCTGCTGATGCATTATTCAACTGTTAGGTACACTGAAATCTTTTATTTTACATATAGTACCATTTTACCTACGAACTACCTCCTTAAGTTTATCATTTTTACTACTCGGTTTCCTCAAATTGAAAGTGTTTTTGGCACTGAACAAGCACTATCATTAAAAAAAGCACTGCTGTTAAAAAGAGAATAGCCTCTGTAATTAATATTATGCAATAACCGAGTTATTTCTTGAAGTATGTTACACAATTATGGAAAATTAAATTACACCTACAGAAGAAAGCACATATTCAATGTGAAAAACAAATGAAACAGACTGCAATATTGTTTAGAGATAGATATTTTAACCTTATTCGTCCAAAACAATATCACCAACAGGCAAAATAAAACTTTTACCAACAACTATGCTTCAGGTTATAAACTCAAATAAAATGTTAATTTCAGTTTTCAAAAGGGCGAATGAAGGTAGGTTTCAACTGCCATGATAATGCTGCGTGTTAAGATGCTGCTTCCAGGTTTCAGGAACATGCACTGTCCCCGGATTGAATCTGCCCAGTGGATTAATGACAAGGGCCAATGCGCTGGCCAGTCTGGATATTGTTTTCAGGCTTGCTGACTCCATGGGTGGTGATGGTGGTGGTGATGATGATGATCAGTTGGGTGGAGAGGACGCTCGACATCACTGTCATCAGTGCCCTGACGAAAAATCAACATGAAATCTTATGGATGGGAACGAAGGCTGTCCCCACATGCAGAGCAATTTATAACGTACTAAAGTCTGCCGCCCTCCCCACCAGTTTAGGGATGAGGCCTGATAGTTCACAAAATTTCACCACTCTGTTAACACTGGTATCGGCATCTGCGAGGACAGTGTGCAGATATCCAGCGAGACCAAGGGCTGCCCTATTGTCAATATAAAGGACACACGTAGCCACAATATGCTGAACTGACAACAGCACGCCACAAACTTCACAGAAAGGTGGATCCTATCCCCAGAGGAGGAAGCTTTGTGTGAAAGGGCTACGCCCGATATGCAGTCTGATAAGCAAAACCCCCTTCCCAGCAGCGAGGCTGACACTAAGTCCGCCAAGCTTTTGTGGTCGGTTTGACTGACCGCAGTCTGTTGTCCGACACCTGCAACCATTCAGTCTCCCACTGACACATGATGCATCTGTCAGAAAATGAGATAATGGCGTGCAATGGGATGGAACATTGATGGACAGCACCATCCCAACATGCTTCCTTGGCAGCTTTTATCAACCATGTTGTTCCCCTGTACTCCAACGTGGCCAGGTACCCAGCAAAAGATCACATCCTTGCCACGGCGTTGGAGCCACTGTAAGCAGTGATGGATGAGCTGAATCAGCGGGTCTACCGGATACATGGTCACGAAAAAGAAGAGAAAGAAGAATAATGAAGGTAGGTTTTGATAAAGAATGTTCACAAAGTGCAAATTAAAAGTCGTGCTATATGAGATTTCTCTCTTACATGGCACATATGAATATGAAACAAATTAGTCCTAGTTGAAAACAGCAAGACCTCAGCAAATACATGGCCAGTCTTAATTTGGAAGATTACAAACAGCTACTGAGCTCATAAATGGCAACGCCAACTGATTGTTATTTTCCAGCCTTCATTAACACTAGAAAATATGACAAAGAAATATGAGGATTCAGCGAGTAAATTGGATTTCTGTCAGAATAAAATGAAGATTATAAGGTGCATTAATTATGAAAGATACTTGGTTATACAATGCACTTACTGTTTTGGAATGAGAGGTGTAGAAGAGCCTCCGGGTATAATAGCTAATAAATTATCCCATCCACCTGTGACACCACCTGCATGTATTTCAATAAGCTCCTTCAAAGGAATGGACATCTCCTCCTCAACTGTGCATGGATTACATACATGACCCGAGATGTTGAAGAGCTTTGTTCCAGAATTTCTGGGTCTGCCAAAACTAGCAAACCATGACCCTCCTCTTCTACAAATGGTCTGAAAACAAATGAAAATTTATTAAATCCATAGATTCGACAAAACTGAATATTTCTCCTCTGTAGTGAGAAGTTTTAATTAAAATGGGTGCACTAATCTATTGTTCTGTAATGTGACAACCATATACGGTCATATTAGTGAGAGCCTCAGCAGTGAACTGCAGCGGCACTGATGGTGGGCGAACATAGAATATTGTCACTGTAACAATTCAACAAGTCCAACAAGAATGTTGTGAGGCAGGTTAGCTTGCTGGAACAGTGAAATCAGGAGTACTGCACCGACTAGTGCAGCAAGGGGCAACGCAGATTTCCACAGACAGTGGCAGTAGTGTTTTAAGATACTTAACTGGTAGTGGTGCATATGTACAACAAGCACGCTGCTGCCAACTATAATATTGGTCAGTTCTGTGATAGAATTGTTCTGAGTCTCGCAGAGAAACCAGCACAATATGGCTACGCTGGATGAAGACCTACATGGATCTGCCAGCAGAGGTCACTGGTTCCGAGGCCACGGCAGGCCAACAGCTCTGTGCACTAAGTTTCTCCCTAGACTTGGTGCCATGGTGCAGCTGGTCTCACCAGGTCATCTCCAACAGCAAGGGTGACTTCTGCCCAAAGGGCGGCAGGTCACTTCCTATTTGCACCTGCCAAAATCCTCCACCATCTGACAGTGTCTCAACGCAGTGGGCAACCCCACCGTGATGCCACTGAACGGTGCCAGGGGCTGCTGCAGCCACAGCAGCTTCTAAATTCACACCACTGGCACAGGGTGTGTGCAGCCAGCTTACGTAACGAGGTTGTGCCAGCAATGCAAAGTGTGCAGGCAGCCAGCCCAGCAGAATTCAGTGGCCAGCTGGCCACTGACCCAGAGTTTCAAGAAGGCAAATGTATTCCCAAAATTTCATTAATCTACATTAATTATTTTGGACTTCTTTTTTTTTCTTCAGATTACAACATTAGATGAAACCAGAGCCAGTTTAACACCTAAGTGACACACAATGGCTACCTGCAACATCAAGGCGAGGGAGAGCTGGAGGAGCCCCAGTAAAAAAATTATATACTGGATGTATCTTCACCATTAGTAGTGAAAACTGATGCAGGTGAAAATATACAAGGGATCAGTGTGTGAGAGGACATCAAACAGAATGTCACTTTGTGTGGAAACATGTTCTCTAACTGGCCCTGGACGAGACCAAAGCTCAGCTCAAAATTTTTGGTGTGTTTCTAAGGCGAACCAAACCAAAGGGTGGCAGCTTTGTGACTACAAAGATGTCATTTTTGAACAATCTGTTTAGAATTCAGAACAAGTTGGGCTGTACACATTCCAACAGTAGCTGACTGTTCTATTCATGTGGATTAGTATACTGAGAGTTATTGATTTTAACCTCTCTTTTTTCTTTGTCACTTCATTGACACGTAATGTTTACATATATATTGAAACACATAATATCCTTAACATTAAAAATATGTAGAAGGATTGAATCATTAATTCAGTTTTACACCAACTTGGAATATGTAAGTTATTTTTAAAAATATCTAAGTTTCCCTACTTCACCAAACTGAGGTTACATTCAAAGGATAGAATAATTGGATGCATGAAATTCTGTTTTACGTACCGGAGCAACAGCCACAGTCTCAACATTTGCAACAGTTGTAGGGCAGCCAAACACTCCAACATCGGCTGGAAATGGTGGTTTCAGCCTTGGCTTCCCCTGCTTTCCTTCCAGTGATTCAATAAGTGCAGTTTCTTCACCACAAATGTAAGCACCAGCTCCACGATGCATAAATACATCAAAGTCATAGCCTGAACCACAGGCATTCTTTCCAAGGAGGCCTGCCTGGTATGCCTGGAGGAAAAGGTCCGATTATTACTATACAGCCAAATAAAGTGTGTAATATAAGGAACAATTTTAGACTAATAAGATATTATTACTTTTATTACCTAAAAATGAAAACACTCAAAATCTGAATCAAACCACTTAAGTTTTTACAGGGTACAGCAGAGTGCCTCCCACATATTCAACACAGATAAACATAATTTACAAAAAGTACGTGTAACAAGTTCTTTACTATCTTGATTCTCAAATGATGATGTCCATATGATGGCCATCAGGGTCAAAATACATTACAAATCATTGTACGAAGTTCTGCACAGCTCTTTTCAGGAAATAACTAAAGGCCTTGATACAACTCATCAACAGAAACCTAGACCTCGGGAAATGCTACAGATTAGGCTGTCATCACTGGAGCACAGACAAAGCCAATCTCTGGAACCTAGGGAGCAGACAAAGTACTCTCATACTCCCACTTGCTATGCCTGGTTAAATAATGGGCTTTGGTGTGAAGACATTTAAAGGTAATAAGATCAATGGAGGATGTGTGCCGCCAGGGCGCAACTACAATCACAGATGGTGGTGACAATGGAACTGGTTGGCGGTGAACAGAACCCATTGAGGGTGGAACAGTAATGCTGACAGTGTGAATTATCTTCTCAGACAGATCACGAATGACTTCATCAATCTGACAATGGAAGTGTAAACATGACCTAGCTGGTATACAGAGACCACTGAAGGTGTAAATACAACCTAGGAGGTATATAGAGGCCAATCAGCACAATGGAAAGACCAACAGGGTAACCTGTCCGTCAGGAGGTGGGAAGGGGAGAATTAATGGGAAATGGTTTATTGCAGGGGTCACTGTGTGGCAACCAATGTATGGTAGAAGAAGGGGAGGGCAAGGGAGAGAAAGATCAAAGGTACAGGAAGTGCCATATGTAGCACTAAAATGAGTAGGTGAACCATCATTAAAAAGGCACAGGTCATGGTCCACAAAAATTTATAAATGAGGAGCCCCTGACTATACGAGGAAGCACTGCCCCACGAAGGATGATGCGGATTAAAATCCCCAAGGAGGAGGAAAGGAGGGGGGAGTTGCTGAAGGAGGGCAGTCAGGGCTGCAAGTGTAGCTGGCCAGTTGGGGGGGGGGGGGGGGGGGGGAAGAGAGATTGCAAACCGTGACCACAGAGTCCAAGTGGAGCCAAAAGGCAACTGCTTCCAATACGGTACAAAAGGAGATTCATGTATTAACAACATCTGTATGAACCGGCATGGAAATGCCACTGGAAGTCCTGAAAGGGCTATAAATAAGATATCAAGACTCCGATTGCAAGTGGGAGAGGGCACCTCCAGGAGCACGGGGAGGGGCCATGGCTTGTCCTGTTTCTTCCTTTCTTTCATAGGACAAGGAGGGAAGGGTATGGAGGGAGAGCGGGATTCTGCACGATCTAGAACTAAGAGAGAGATTGGGCGACCTTGAGGCGAACTGCGGGCCTTGGGGCGAATTGCAGCAGCAGGCCTCTGGCCTGGAAGAAGCCAAGAGGAGGGGTCGCAGGAGTGGCAACGGCACCCAGAATGGAAGGTGAGGGGACTACTGGGTAGGGGGCGAGGGGGCAGTGCTAGGGTAAGGAGGAGGGAGAACGTATGTAACAGAACCAAATTTAGACGTCCTCCACATGGAGTGTAGTCGGTCATATTTCTGATGGGCCTCAGTGTCAGATAAATGATTGAGGGACTTACTCCTGTATCTTCTTTTCCTTCTTATAAATTGGACCATCTGGCAAGCATGGAAAGTGAAAGTTGTGATAATTAACATACTAAGGTGGCAGAACACATGGGCTCCCCTCATGGAGAGGGCGTCCACATTCGCTGCGTAGATGGTCTCCTGTACAGTGGGAAGATATGCCAGAAACACAAGTACTGAAAACATAGCATGTCTGGTAGGGCGTATGGTGTCATGTTACGCCAATAAAAATAACCTTTACTTTCTCCTAGAGGGTATTACCCTCAAATGCCAGAATAAAGGTGCTTGTATCTGTGTGATTGTCCTTATGACATTTCTGAACACGACAAACAAAATAAACGGCCCATCATTCCAGAATGGTCCAGAGTTCCTCTTCAGTTTGGAGGATGAGGACCCTATGAAAAATTATTCCCTGAACTATATTCAAAGACTGGTGAGGAGTAATGGACACCAGGATGCCACCAAGATGGTCTCAAGCACAAAGGGCTGCAGATTGGTTGGCAGAAGTAGTTTTGATCAACAGCAAATCTGATGGTACCTTACTGAGAGACTCCATTTCGCCAAACTTATCCTTGATATTTTACACAAAAAATAATGGCTTGGTGGCAGTGTTTCACCCAAAGCTGGTAACATTGGCCCTCCTCCAAGGGTGTAGCCAGGGAATCGAAGGCCGTAGGGTCATAAACAGCAGCATCAAATGATCCATTACCAACCAAAGAGATGGCTGTACAGAAGGATGGCCAGTTTTTTGGTGCTTAATACGTTTCATATGCAAAGATTCCGTCCTGATACCACACACTCTGATCAGGAGCTCTTGTCATGGGTGCCAGCCAGCCACAGCAAGGGTTTTCAGGCATGGCTGTCGTCGTTGGGAGTTCCAATGTCAAGCAACCGCTCCTAGACATACAATGGGAGGTAACAGCTCACATATCGGAAGTATGATCTGTTTGTTATCAGGGAGCTCAACCAGATGGGTACATAACAGCCCCAACACACAGACTAGCTACAAGTGCTGGCAACTAGCAGGATGGAGTGGGGAGCTATGGCAGGGAAAGAAGAGGAGGGTAGGGTAGGGGGGGGGAGGGGAGGGGAGGGGAGGAGAAAGAGGAATTGACATCATTGATGCTAGGGCACGAGTTCTTCCCCAAATGGCTCACATGGCAGCACAGTTGGCTGGAAAAACACCCGGCCCATGCCTCGGATACCTTGCATAATTACTTCTCCCTCAAGCACTGCCTTTCTGCATTTGACGGGGTTCTTTTGTTAGCTATGGAGGATGCTGCTTCCCAGGTTGTGAGTCCCGCTTCCTTATGCTTCCTTATGCTGCTTATGCCGTAATGCACAGCGGCTTCTGTATATTGGTCATTAGTGGACCTCTTGCAACAAAGCTTTGGCCCACCAGCATATATATTGGCTAGGCATAGCTGGGAACACGATGCGGCTTATCGCCACTTGCACTAATTGTGTTCAGCAATGGGCAGCTCTCTCTCTCTCTCTCTCTCTCTCTCTCTCTCTCTCTCTCTCTCTCTACTTTTTTTTTGTTTCCGCCTGGCCGATGCTGCAGTACCCATGGGAGTGTCTACACTCGATTTTGATGGACCCTTCCTAAATCAGTATTGGCTCATTGTGGTGGACGCCTATTCAAAGTTCCCTGTGTGGCGCATTGCCTGTCCATGTCCAGGGCAGACACTATTTCGGCACTGTCTAAGATTTTTGCAATTGAGGGACTTCCGTGTACAGTGGTTATCAATAACAGCCTCCAGATTGTTTCTCGAGAATTTTCATCTTTTTGTCAGGCTAGTGGTGTTTGCCATCTCACAGCTTCCCCGTTTCATCCTCAACTCAATGTTGAGCCCGAACACATGGTTCCGATGTTTAAAACTCAAATGCGGAAGTATGTATCTGTCAGGTCTCCTGAAGCCCCTTTATGTTTCATTTGTTGGACGACAAGAGATGGGTGGAGCTGCTACATGGACACCAACCACAGGCATTCCTTCACCTGCTGCATCTGATGTTGCGCCCACCACGTCGATGACCACACAACAGTTTTTTTCCGGGTGCACCTATGTTTGGGCTCATGGTTTTGGCCGCCAGCTGAACTTGGTTCCTGCTGTTATCAAGCGTCGCCGGTTGGTTGGTTTGGTTGGTTTAAGGATTAAAGGGACCAAACTGCAAAGGTCATCGGTCCCTTTTTCCAAAATACTAAAAATACCCACAGAGAATAAAAAATGTTCAACAGAATAGGAGACAGACGACACAGAACAAAAGAAACATAGACAAGGACCAGACAAAACGAAATAAAATCACATGGAGTGTGATGGTGGTTGGCCGACCATAGGAACAAAAAAAAAAAAAAAAAAAAAAATGGAAAAGCTAACCACCGAAAACACATTAAAAACTTAGTTTAAAACCATAGGCCAAAGGCCAGAATCAACACAAAACAATAAAATAAAACAGAAGCACTCAGATTAAAGAATAAAAACTCCCTGCCCTAATAAAACGTAAAACTAAGGCAGCCACAGCAGGGTCATCAGATAAAACGGCAGGGAGCGTATCAGGCAGCGCAAATGTCTGCCTGACCACAGCTAAAAGGGGGCAGGCCAACAGAATGTGGGCCACTGTCAAAGCCGCCCCGCAGCGACATACAGGAGGGTCCTCCCGGCGCAGTAAATAACTGTGTATTAGCCAGGAGTGGCCAATGCGGAGCCGACAAAGGACGACTGAGTCCCTGCGGTTGGCTCGCATGGATGACCGCCACACAGTCGTCGTCTCCTTAATGGCGCGGAGTTTATTGGGTGTGAACCGATCACGCCATTCAGCGTCCCAAAGCGCAAAAACTTTTCGGCGGAGGACTGCCCGCAAATCAGTCTCTGGGAGGCCAACATCCAGAGATGGTTTACACGTGGCCTCTTTCGCCAGGCGGTCAACATGTTCATTGCCCGGGATACCGACATGACCACACAAAGACCACAGAGCGGCCGCAACGCGCAAGAGTATGCAGGGACTCATGGATAGCCATCACCAGACGAGAACGAGGAAAACACTGGTCGAGAGCTCGTAAACCGCTCAGGGAATCGCTACAGATCACGAAGGACTCACCTGAGCAGGAGCGGATATACTCTAGGGCTCGAAAGATGGCGACTAGCTCAGCAGTGTAAACGCTGCAGCCAGCCGCCAAGGACCGTTGTTCGGAATGGTCCCCTAGAGTTAGCGCATACCCGACACGACCAGCAACCATTGAACCGTCGGTGTAAACAATTCCAGAGCCCTGATACGTGGCCAGGATGGAATAAAAGCGGCGGCGGAAGGCCTCTGGAGGGACCGAGTCCTTCGAGCCCTGTGCCAAGTCGAGCCGAAGGCAAGGGCGAGGAACACACCACGGGGGTGTACGCAGAGGCGCCTGGAAAGGGGGTGGAACAGGGAAAAACCCAAGCCCGCAGAGAAGCTCCTTGACGCGTACGGCGATCGGACAACCCGACCGGGGCCAACGGTCCGGCAGATGGACGACCGACTGCGGGAACAGGACACGGTAATTTGGATGCCCGGGCAAGCTAAAAACATGGGCAGCATAAGCAGCCAGTAATTGTTGGCGTCGCACCCGCAGTGGAGGGACACCTGCCTCAACAAGGATGCTGTCCACAGGGCTGGTGCAGAAAGCACCAGTGGCAAGTCGGATCCCGCTGTGTAGTATTGGGTCCAGCACCCGCAACGCAGAGGGGGATGCTGAGCCATAAGCCAGGCTTCCATAATCCAGACGGGATTGGATTAACGCCTGGTAGAGCCGCAACAGGGTAAATCGGTCAGCGCCCCAGCAGGTGTGGCTCAAGCATCTCAGAGCGTTTAGATGCCGCCAACACGCCTGTTTAAGCTGCCGGATATGAGGCAGCCAAGTCAACCGGGCATCGAAAACTGCCCCCAAAAACCTGTGTGATTCCACCACTGAAAGAAGTTCGCCGGCAAGATAAAGCCGCGGCTCCGGGTGGACAGTGCGTCGCCGGCAGAAATGCATTACGCAGGTCTTGGCTGCCGAAAACTGGAACCCATGAGCTACAGCCCAAGACTGCGCCTTGCGGATAGCACCCTGTAGCTGACGTTCAACAGCTGCAATGCCAGTAGAGCTGTAATAAAGGCAGAAGCCGTCAGCATACAGGGAAGCAGAGACAGAATTTCCCACGGCCGCAGCGAGCCCGTTAATGGCTATCAAAAACAGGCAGACACTTTAAACAGAACCCTGTGGCACACCGTTCTCCTGGACGTGGGTGGAACTATATAAGGCTGCGACTTGCACGCGGAAGGTACGATACGACAGAAAATTTCTGATAAAGATCGGCAGAGGGCCCCGAAGACCCCATCCATGAAGCGTAGAAAGGATGTGATCAGGCCATGTCGTATCGTACGCCTTCCGCATGTCGAAAAAGACAGCGACCAGGTGCTGACGGCGGGCAAAGGCAGTACGGATGGCCGACTCCAGGCTCACCAGATTGTCGGCGGCGGAGCGGCCTTTACGGAACCCACCCAGAGATGGAGCCAGAAGGCCCCGAGACTCCAGTACCCAAGTCAAGCGCCGGCTCACCATCCGTTCGAGAAGCTTGCAAAGAATGTTGGTGAGGCTAATGGGGTGGTAGCTGTCCACCTCCAAAGGGTTCTTGCCTGGTTTCAGAATGGGGATAACGATACTTGCCCGCCACTGCGACGGAAACTCACCCTCGACCCAAATACGGTTGTAAAGGTCGAGGAGCCGTCGCTGGCAGTCCACTGAGAGGTGTTTCAGCATCTGGCAGTGGATGCTATCTGGTCCAGGAGCGGTATCAGGACAAGCGGCGAGGGCACTGCGGAATTCCCACTCACTGAATGGAACATTGTACGATTCTGGTTGGTTGGTGCGAAACGAAAGGCTCCGACGTTCCATCCGCTCTTTAATGGAGCGGAAGGCCTTAGGGTAATTCGCAGAAGCGGAACTCATAGCAAAATGCTCTGCTAAGTGGTTTGCAATGACGTCGGAGGCAGTACAAACTGTTCCATTCAGTGAGAGCGCAGGGACGCTGACAGGTGGCCGATAACCGTAGACGCGTCGAATCTTGGCCCAGACCTGCGATGGAGTGACATGGAGGCCAATGGTGGACACGTACCGCTCCCAGCACTCCTGCTTGCTTTGGCGTATAAGGCAGCGGGCCCGCGCACGCAGCCGTTTGAAGGTGATCAGGTGTTCAATGCAGAGATGTCGCTTGTGATGCTGTAGCGCCCGCCGGCGATCTGTAATCACTGCAGCGATCTCAGGCGACCACCAAGGCACAGTCCGCAGCCGAGGGGACCTAGAGGAGTGGGGAATGGCAGATTCGGCGGCAGTAACGATGTCGGGGTGACCAATTGAACCACCGCATCAATGTCGTCATTAGAGAGAGGCTCAAGAGCGGCAGTGGAGGAGAACAAGTCCCAGTCAGCCTTATTCATAGCCCATCTGCTAGGGAGCCCAGAAGAGTGACGCTGTGGTAGTGACAGAAAGATCGGAAAGTGGTCACTACCACACAGGTCGTCATGCACACTCCATTGGACAGACGGTAAGAGGCTAGGGCTACAGATTGAAAGGTCAATGGCAGAGTATGTGCCATGCGCCACACTGAAGTGTGTGAAGGCACCATCATTTAAAATCGAGAGATCGAGCTGCGACAATAAATGCTCAACGATGGCGCCTCGACCTGTTGTCACTGACCCACCCCACAGAGGGTTATGGGCGTTGAAGTCGCCCAATAGCAAGAAAGGTGGCGGCAATTGGGCTATCAGCGCAGCCAGGACATGCTGCGAGACATCACCATCCAGTGGAAGGTAAAGACTGCAGACGGTAACAGCCTGTGGCATCCACACCCGAACAGCGACAGCCTCTAAAGGTGTTTGGAGAGGGACAGACTCGCTGTGCAGAGCGTGAAGGACATAGAGGCAGACGCCACCCGACACCCTTTCATATGCTGCCCGGTTCTTATAATAACCCCGATAGCCACGGAGGGCGGGGGTTCGCATTGCTGGAAACCAAGTTTCCTGAAGAGCAATGCAGAAGAAAGGGCGAAGGCTGATAAGTTGTTGGAGCTCAGCTAGATGGTGGAAAAAAACGCCGCAGTTCCACTGGAGGATGATATTTTCCATGGCTGAGAAAGGCGTGAAAGGACTGGGAAGGCAATTTACGCCGCTTGTTCACTCACTGCCACCGATTCAGTACCCGTACGAGAGGCATCCATGGCATCTGAGGGACCAGCGAGATCAAGGTCCTCAGCGGACGCCAGAATCTCGACTTCGTCCTCAGACGCAGAGCGCGAAAGGTGCGGTGGGGTTGGTGCTACCGCAAGTTCTTCGGCCTTAGAGGTCTTTCTCTTGGACTTCTCTCGCTGAACCTTGGGTTTCACCGGCTGGGAAGGCTTCACCGATTCAGTCTCCGGGACAGAGGAGGATCGTGAAGCCCTACGCCCGGCTGCTGGTGAGGACTTATGCCACTGGCGGCCGTCATCCTTCCCGCTGGTGGAACCATGGGAAGGGAGGGTCCCAAGGGAACTCTTACGGGCGAGAGTAGCCGAAGAAGTTAGACGCTTCTCCGGCTGAGAAGCGGGGACGGACGTCCCCGACGGGTGGGAGGAGGTTGCTCTTGAGGTAGGTGGTGCAGGAGCAACTGGTTGGGTAGAGCCCCCCACGGGCAAGGGGGCAGGAGGAGTCTTACTGCTTATCGAGCTGGCTGGAAGTCTCAAAACTGATGGGGCTAGCACAGTTGTTGTAGCAGTTGCATAAGAAGATGTCATTCTCACGGGATGGTGTATGTCATATTTCCTTTTGGCCTCAGTATAGGTCAGCCGGTCCAGGGTCTTATATTCCATGATTCTGCGCTCTTTCTGAAAGACGTTGCAGTCAGGCGAGCAAGGGGAATGATGCTCTCCGCAGTTGACGCAGATGAGAGGCGGGGCACATGGAGTATCGGGATGAGATGGGCGTCCGCAATCTCGACATGTGAGGCTGGAAGTGCAGCGGGAAGACATATGGCCGAACTTCCAGCACTTTAAGCACCGCATCGGGGGAGGGATATAGGGCTTGACGTCACATCAGTAGACCATCACCTTGACCTTTTCCGGTAACGTATCACCCTCGAAGCCCAAGATGAAGGCACTGGTAGCAACCTGATTGTCCCTCAGACCCCGATGAAAGCACCGGACGAAATGAACACCTCGACATTCTAAGTTGGCGCGCAGCTCGTCATCAGACTGCAAAAGGAGGTCCCTATGGAAAATAACACCCTGGACCATATTTAAACTCTTATGTGGTGTAATAGTAACGTTAACATCCCCAACTTGTCACAAGCAAGTAACCTGCGTGACTGGGTGGAGGATGCCGTTTGTATCAGTACTGACCCAGAGCGCATTTTAGACAAGCCCTCCACCTCGCCAAAATTGTCCTCTAAATGCTCGACGAAGAACTGAGGCTTTGTGGAGAGAAAAGACTCCCCATCAGCTCTCGTGCAAACTAAGAATCGGGGGGAATAACTGTTACCTCCATCCTGAGACTTACGCTCTTCCCACGGCGTGGCCAGGGAGGGGAACGTTTTCGGATTGTACTTCTGAGCATTAAATTGAGTCCGAGAACGCTTAGAGACTGCTGGCGGCTGGCCGCCAGCGAGAGATGATGTACCACGCTTCATTGCGGGTCATCCGCCCTGATGCCACCTACTCCGACCAAGGGCCCTCCCCACGGGCGCCACCCAGCCACAGCAAAGGCCACCTGGCAGGATGGCCGTTGCCGGGAGTCCAGATACCCCAGGAGGATAGGCATCTACTCCTTGGCATACGTGGGGAGTTAACGGCGCAGGCATCAGTAGAGCGATCCCTGTGTTGTCAGGGGGCTACAACCAAGAGGGTACATGGCGGCCCTACCACAACGGACTGGCTACCGTACTGGATCTTAGGTGCAAAAATGTCCACGGCCGTCGTTGCAGGTAAAAGAAACACTGAAGAGTGCAGCATGGTAATCGCACCCAGGGACGTATCCTCGCCCAAGAGATCGAAAACGAGCGGGACACCATTGCAACGACGAGAAATCCGGCTAAAGGTCTAATTGCACGACGGATACAGTGCACCATGTAATGCACCATTCCCCAATTGGCTCGCTCTTCGGAATAATTTAGAAAGATGGAGGTCAAACCCAAGAGGGGACCATCACATAAGGCCGAAACATTGGAGACTCCTTTTAGTCGCCTCTTACGACAGGCAGGAATGCCGCGGGCCTATTCTTACCCCCGAACCCGCAGGGGGCAGCGTCGCCGGGGTCGGCACCTGTGTGTCATCTGCACTCCTGACAGGCACATATCCGTTCAGAGCCATGTGCATGCCAACGTTGCATCGAGACCGTGCTGACAGTTATCCGTAGCCAGTGCGAGATGCTGACCCAGCTGGAAAGTGACCAGGCAAGGGGCAGACCGAAGCTTAGATTTAAAGGTTTATTTTCATTCAAAAGCTCATGCAGGGGCTGAGCAACAGTGGATGCACCTTTACCTAGAAATGCCTGCAGTTTCTTAATGGAGGTCGGCTGCGGCAAATTTGAAATTTTATCAACATGGGACACAATGGCTTGACTCGTGTGTGAGAACTCCCAAAACATAGGTACTCAATTGCTGGCTGAAAAAATTGAAATTTGGCAAGATTACACTTGAGACCCGCACACAGCAAAGCTCAGCTGCAGTTGTCCAAGACTAAAGCATTCACTTCCGCAACCATTTCTAGTGTGATGAAGCTATGAGCCTGTCTGGATGAGCATCATCTTCCAGTGACTCGCTCCCCTCAAGGAATTGTTTGCACTATTCCACAACACTTGAATGACTCAGACTATACTCACCGTGCACAGCCTTCATCTGCTGATACATTTGATGGTCTCTAACTCCCTCTGCCGCCAAAAATTGAATCACTTCTCGTTGTTCCTGCTTACTCGCCTGCATGTTCAGTGGTGGATGATAACTTGTGTGACCACCTTCTCTTCAGCGTGAAGCCACACTGGTGCTATGCAACATCAAAGGGTGCACATGCATCAGCCTCTCTACCAATAGATGGTGCCACCCTACCCGCAGTTACGTGGTGCCACCTTAAGTGTAAGGCAAAGGTAGACACACTGACCAGGTTTCATTTGAACGAACTTCATACAATCATCAAATATTTTAGAAGGCAGGTATTTATACGAACATTCTAGATTATACAAATATAAGATATTTAGATCAACTGACACATGGTGTGTCTGTCCATTGTCCATGCTCATTGTACTTTTCGTCCATGATTGGTTAAATTAAAATCATCATCATCATCATTATCAACAGTTTTCAGCCCAAGGCTGGATGTGCTTCAAACATAAATCTCACTATCTAATCCTGTTTCCCCACCATCTTCCTGTGTTCACTCTGGTCCAGTCCTCAGCTCTCTTTTTAATCACACTCCTCCACATCTTTCAGCCACCTATCTCTTGGTTGTTTCCTTCACATCTCCATTTCATGTATCTTCTTGGGAATCCTCTCATTTTCCGTTCTTTGTCCTGTTCTGCAAGGGTTCCTCTCTCAGTATTTCCCTTATCCTTTTATTCCTCATCATATGTCTCCCTGTGTTACTCCTACCCTGCCCCTGATACTTTTCATTTCACATGCTTGTAACCTGCTTACATCCCTTTTCTTCACTACCCATGTTTCAGATACATAGGCCAGTACTGAAATGTAGTATTTTCGATATATAACATTGCTTTTATGTGAAATGTCTTTATTCCAAACCAGGCTTTTAACACTTAGCAGGAATGTTTCTGTCCACCTGTCACATTCACCGATTTCTTTCTCATATCTTGCATTTTCCTCTACGACACTTCCCAAGTACTTACCACTTTCCACCTTCTTCAATTGTTCATCTCCAAACCTTATTTCACTATGCCACTGAATGGCCGATCTTTCTTTCTAGTTGTAAACAGGATTTCACATTTGTTTATACTAAATTTCATTCTACACTGTCTCTTAGTTTCTTCCCACATATTCAGCTCTCTCCCGTTTCCCCAAATCATCAAATCACCCAAGAACACCATTGCTTTCATCTTGTCTTCTCTAGTTTTTTCTGTCACCTTAGTCATTATCTTATCCAATATGACAATAAAGAGGAGATGTGACAAAGCAATGACATGTTTCACACCACTTGTTTGCTGGAACCAATCTGTCCTTTCATTTCACACAACTCAGACTTCCACAGTATGTCCTCCTCCACTCTGCTTGTTGTCTCTTTTTCCAATCCTTTTCTAGTGCTTCCTTTCTTCTAAAGACGCTGTCAAATGGCTTTTCTATACTGAGAAAGTCCACTACAAGGTCTTCCCAAAATCCATAATGGTGCTCCTGTAGCAGCCTTACTCTAAATATGAGATCAACAGTTTACTTCCCAGGTCTGAAGCCACACTGTTCCACTCTCAATTTGTTCTCAACCCTTGTTCGGATCCTGCTCTTCAGGATCGTTTCATTTACCTTGGCACAGTGTGGTTTCAGGGTTACTCTCCTGTAGTTTCTATAATCCTTCCTACTCCTCTTCTTGAGTACAGGGACAATTAGTGTCCTCTTCCAATCTTCCGGAATCTTCTCATTCCGTACCACCCTCATCACATATACATCCACTTTTTATCAACACTTACTGCTGCCTTCACCATTTTGGCACTTTGTCCACACATGTTGTCTTTCCTCCTGTCATCTTGTCCAGTGCCATTTCCCTCCAGAGTTTACTTCTACCTCCTTTATTCTATTACCCTCATCTCCCAGTCTGTTTGGATCTAGCAAATTAAAATAATGAAAGAACTGAGCAAGGATATGCATATCTACCAACACAGATAATTTTATTAGAATAATGGTGGTGGAAACTGCAACAAGATATTCAAGGTTTAATTCAGCTAATCGATCTCAGTTTATGAGTGACAGAAGTGAGCAGACTTCACCATTGTCACAAAGTGGTGTTATTTTGGCCAAGGTAACGCAAGTCACTAAGGTCCAGGTGAAGCCATGGCTTCTGGAAAGTTTTGAAGGCTGGCAGATGGATACGAACTGTGTTGTAAGCAAAATTATTGTGTAGCTTGCAGCAGCAGAAATCTCTTCTTTCTGAGTGGGTGGACAGGTTCAAGGTTAATATAAACGGTCACAGGTAAAGTAGAACCTGATAAAAGTTACAGACTGTAACAGTTGAGAGAGAGGTAAAGTTCTGGCAGACATCATTCTGCAAGGGTCTCAAGAGTTATCGACAGAACTTATTCTAACATCAAAAACATTATCAGTTCTTAAAGGTAAGGATGCAATGTGATGTGATGTAATCATCACAGTGGAGAGGATGTGCCATAGTTCGAAGAGAACATGGCTGGAGCCTGGAGCACACGTTCATGTTGCGGGAGATTCCTCTGCAGTTATGGCAAAATGTGCTGTGTTCGCACGTATGACATGAGGTATTTACAAGTCAAATCACATAGGAAGGGACTGTTTTGTAATTAGAAGTATTTTTGCTTTGCAACACATTCGCCGACTTAAGATAATGAGAGACACTGCATTATTTTGTGTTTGTTGAGATATCGTCTTGGTGGTACATTAGGATGACCCATGTAACAGGTATAGTTTCCAAACAGAGTAGAATGATGGCAAAGTATTATTGTGCATTCGGATGCAAGTAACATTATCTTGCCTACCGGTAGTGTTGGGCTGAGAGGCAAAGTTATGTTCACAAAGACACCGTGATTTCTACTGATGCAGCTGTGACTGTGCAACTGCTGTAATGAATGTGCACCTATGAAATTGGAGGAAAACAGACCTCAACATTATATTAAGCTTTTACCAGATTTGTCTGATTTATTCAAAACTGTAACAACCTCCCACAGTATAATTTGCCTAGTACATACATTCTCAGAATTCACAGGCTGGTGTACAATGTGCTGTCAATTGTCCTCTGGGTAAGATCAGACAAGTCTGACAGGTGTGGTCGGTGCAGCTAGACTTCAACAATGGAGAACCACCAAAGTATGTCAGTTATGCACTACATCCACACACTGTTGTTAAGATTACAGTTTCCTGATACAGGAAGTTTACTTGTGGTTTGTTGTTGCTCAGAGTTTGGACTGTCATTACCTTCCCTCTTAGCATACTGACATGTGTTTCTAACACTGACATGGTAACAAGTCACATTCATGTAAATTATGGGAGGGATAGCTCACACACTGCTGTAGAATGAGAATAGGTCAACCTGGCAACAAAAAAGGACGCAAGAAAGCCCTGCTAAGAATGATGCCAGTGATGTAGACTGCAACAAATTTTTTTTTCATGAGCATTTCAGGACACTTTGAATGAAACTGGTGGAGAATGGTATGACAAACTGACTAAAGTCTAACTGTGGTTCAAGGACAACAAACTGATAATACCCCAAGGAAGCCAATGATTAAACTAAATTGTATGCCAAAGCCCCAAAGTGAAGTTCACTTACATATGAAAATTACTACCAGTATAAAAGAAAACCAAGACAATCTCAAAATCCCTGCATGTACTATTGTAAATAGAGCTGAGCTGTAAACTGTATAACTCATTCCCGAAATTTTGAAAAATACAGTTACACTGATGGAAATTAATTCAATTGTTCCTGCATGAAGAAATGTATTAATTAGCTCACAGTTTGTAGCTTGATTGCAGTCTTTTCTTTGTGAATTTTATATAACAAAGAAAAAGCTCTAAATCTATAACAATTAAAATTTTCCCTGTCAGTTGGCATTCACACACTTTTTACCTGTGTCCTAAAATAGCCTCAATGTGCAACAAGTTGCTTTGGTTCCAATCAGATCATTGTTAAGTTGTAAGATTAACATCATCAAAACACTCCGACAAAATAAAATAAATGTCAAATGCTACATGAAAAAAGAACAGCTCATTAAATACAACAAAATCCTGGTACTGGCTATGGAACTGTCACTTTCTGTAAATGTTGATTGTAACAAACTGACCTTGTTAATCACGGCTATAACACACACTACTGTGAGTGAATTCCCATCAATACCACACAGGTGTAACAAGTATATCTGTAGACCTACCCTCAAAACTGTTAAAGTGCAAATGTGACATTACATTTTAATTACACAGAAAGTAAAATTCAATTCAGGACACCCTTCCTCTTTTTGCAAGATGCATTCCTCTCTGCCAGTGCTTTGAGTGATCTAGCCTCTTTCTCCCCAGCCAATTCCTGCCTCCTCCCTCATGTACAGAGAGAAGTGTTTTTACACCCACTTCTAAGACATGAAACATTCCTTTTCATCAGGCAAGAAATGGCAATTCCAAAAGCTAGGAGTGACATCTATTTTGTGTGCGCATTTATCAACAGTACAAGGTGTTGCCTCTATAATGTAACATTTTAATACTGTCAAAGTGTGACAAAATTAGTTTGGGAGAGAAACCATTAATCTTGAAATATTTCACCCAGGACTAGTATCCTCAATGCAATATATTAATGGAGTATGACACATATATTTAACAGTGATAATTCTTACCTCAGATATTGCCACTTGCATATTTGAAGCCTCATTATAAAATTCTCCACGAATATAAATATATGCTGCCCTTGCACCCATGGCTCTGCCTGCAACAAGGCAACCTTCCACTAATTTGTGTGGATCATGACGCATTATTTCCCTGTCTTTACAAGTTCCAGGTTCTCCTTCATCAGCATTAACAACCAAATACTTTGGTCTGGAAAAATAAAAGTAAATAGATAAATAAAATAGGGCTGTAACACAAAATTTGTTTTCAATTTGGAAATGTTAAACGACTGGAAACTTGTGATACAATGTTTCAATAATATTTCACACTAGAACTTAAGTCTCTGAATAGAGGTGCTGACAGTCCGATAGTTGCAGAAACTGGCCGGACAGTTTCTTTTATAAGTACTGTTCAACCCGAAAATCACACATATGGATCCTAATGCTTCACCTGTGATCTCAATGCTAGACACAGTACCTTAATATTTTGCACAGTTTCAAAATATTTTTAACAGTGCCTTCGATGGTAAGGCACGAAGTACGAATGATGGATTAGGCTTCTGAATTCGTCTTTATGATGCACACACAATTTTGATGCTGCATTTTGAACATAGGAATGATGACTGACAGGGAAAAAAAAAAAAAAAAAAAAAAAAAAAAAAAAAAAAAAAATGGTAGACAGGAAAGAATAATGGGTAGGTGATACAAGGAAAGGAGGAAAATAAATTAAAAGCATAGGAGGAGGAAGAGAATAGGTTAGGATAATGTCAAAATAATTAGTACACAATTCACAAGAGTACGATTACATACTGAAAACTGCATTGATTTGTATAAACAAATTTAATACGTTTCATTCACTTAACAGCCCGAAGTTCCGCTTTGATGTACACAGTCCAAATTTTCAATGATGACATAAGCATCGAATTTGGTTTAGACAAGTGTGCCATATTGGCACTAAAGAAAGGTAAAAATCTCGAAGTAAGGGAACAAGTTCCAGTTAACAAAATAAAATGCCACCAGCCTAGTGGACACATCAAGCATGAACATGTAAAATGCTTGTTCATGAAAGAGTACACCTAAAAGGGAAAGAAAATTTTTAGAAGTAAACCGAATAGCAGCAATGTCATTAGGGCACGCAATACCTGGGTCATACCTGTAATCAGATACACTACAGACAATGTGAATGGGACACAAGCAGAGTTTGATAATTTATACAAGAAAACATGAAAAATCTTGACAGTTCACCGTGGACTCCAGCCTCATAGTAACATTGAAAGGCTGTACTTGCCCAATAAACTAGGCAGTATGAGACTCTTCCAAGAGAGGCATTCAGTGGAAGAAAAGAAGCATGCATTGGCAGACTATGTGAAAGATAGCAAAAGATCAGCTCTGATTGAAGTCAACAAGCTTCTCAATGTATGACAAACCAAAACTTAATGCCGGACTAACAGACTGCACAATTAAGCATTGCATGAACAGCTCTTGGGGAAAAAAACCTGGTCTTGGTTGGCCAATGGAACCCTAATGAAGGAAATTTAAATATTGAATTTTGTAGTATAGCAACAAGCCATGAGAACAAGGGGTGCCCTTTGTACGAATTCATTTAGTTTATGAATATGGAAAACTACCTGTAACTGCAGAGCCTGGGTTTTTTGACCTAAAATACCTAGAAAATTAGCACAAAAATGACTTGAAAATATTGATAAGATGACTTTAATCCAGTCTTTAAACTTCTTTGACTGACAGGGTATGTAAAGTGAGTTATAAAATGACCTACAGTAACGGAAAAAACTTTATAGGAGATTGCAAATGAAATTATAAAAAGGATAATTAAATTAAATGCATTACATTTTTCTTTAACAAATTTTGTTCTTTGAAGATGTACAGAAATTGTCATCTAACCATCACAGAGCTATTTCAGTAAGTGAGGGAATGTCTGCTTTTGGTCACCATGTGCTTGCAGCTAAAAAAATCCTTTCAGTATTTGGTGAATTAGCTGGAGTGTGCATTTTGCTTTCCTTCAGTTTCAAAAGCTACTCTTGTAAGTCAACACAATAATAATGATATTTAAAAAGTGGATATTAAGTTTGGTACCGTATCAATTCAATAACTATATTTTTATTTCAATACCAATAACTGGTGCATGTCAGCAACAGTAAATGACGCAACAATGAGAATAAACAGCTGTATCATCTATTTATTTTCAACATGTACAAATACATTCTTGAACAATATTGTTGCATTGTTCCTAGTGGTATATGCATTGCTCATTCTTGCCAACATTGAAAGAATTACTTCCTGTGTCAAATGGACATTAAATAGAAATATGTAAGAAATTATGTAATATCTTAAAAATGGTTTATCATACTTACCCGAATATAAGAAGAGACTAAATACAAGATGACCTGCCATTTTTTTTGTCTCCTTGACAAATATTTATTTTATAACATATTCTGTCTAATCAAAATTACGAACTTTTATTGGTATAAAGTATCTCCCTAAAGAGTTAACATTACACTTATTTTAAACTTGTGCTAC